>NC_135879.1:32619854-33819854 GCF_964194155.1 Cetorhinus maximus
GCCCGCTGACTTGGCGCGCATGCCAAGTATGAAATTTAGGCTTTAGAGTTAGAAAAAAATGTGGGTTTTTTTGCAGGGGAAGAAATTCACTATGATGAGGGTGGGCAAAGGGACTTGGAGGAGAATTGGGTGTTCAGAAATGGCAGGAGACAACCTGTAATTGTGAGGAATCGCTGTGTTATATAACGATGAAACTGAGGGGCTGGTTTAAGGTGGTGAAATAGCAAAGGTAATGAGAGGGCAAAAATCTGAGCGTGAGGTTCAGGAACCCAGTCATTCATCTGAGAACTCAATAATTTAGCAAGGACAGCCCTTGAGGGTCAAGGGAACTGCACTTTTCAAAGTTAGAGAAGCAGAGAAGATCCGAGGCTGAAGAAGATCCAGGCCTAAGAGGAGGTAAAAGAAGGAAAGTTGGCTGCAATGCATTGACAAAGTCCATCATCTCTATATTCATGTACCTGAAATTTACATTCAGCATTCATTTTTTTGAAAGCATCACATCCTACTGTGTTAAAATGCCTGGCATCTGTTCAATGGTTCCCTTCTCTTTGATATGATAAAGCACCAGTCAAATTATTCCTTGCTGAATTGAATCAAGTTAATCTGACTGTTTCTAGCATTTATTCCATTCATTACTGCTGCCAATTCCATGATGATCTTCCTTTGATCTTCCTTTCTGGTCCCTAAATCTGGCTTTTGCCAATGAAGAGCAGAAGTTTTCTCTGGGCAGTGAAGGGATTGGGGGCTGGGTGGCAGCTATTAATAGAAACTATGGACTTATTAATATAGTGGCCAGAATTTTTCCCTTGTTGGGCACGCTTGACGGGAGCGGGCAGGGGCAGTCAGGAAGCTGACCACGATTGGCTCCGCACCATGATTTCGCGTGGGCGGGCCAATTAAGGCCTGCGCTGCGTGGATCACGAGCGGCAGTGCCGAGTGCTGACTGTGTGGGCGGAGGGAGAAGGGAGACCGGGCCTAGCGCACAGTTCACGCACGTGCATGAAAGAGTGCTTCAATCTCCCTGAGGCACGGAGCTGCCTCAGGGAGATTGAAGCGCTTCTTAAAAAAATTAATCAATACAATAAAAATTTATTGAAACATGTCCCCTCATCTGACTGCGTCACATGAGATGGGACATGTTTTTAATTTCGAAATAAAGTTTTTATTTAATTTGTATTAGCTTTAGGGAACCTCACCCCACTCGTGGATGAAGTTTCCTAAAAAACGTAAAAGCCACTTGGCCTTTTTGCTTGCCCGCCAACCGTAAAGGTGGACAGGCAGCGTAAACTTCAATTTAATTACGTTGTTAATGGCCTTAATAGGCCTTTCAATTATCGGCAGGTACGCAGCTGACTCCAGCACGCACCCGCCGAACGAAATATCGTGCAAGTGCTGGATGACGTTGGAACGCACGCCCGACGTCATCGTGCGTCATATTACGTTCGGGGCATTTCTAACAATCTAGCATACCATATTCACTGTTCATGATACAGCACTTCTCCTCAATGTTAGGAAAGATCAAATGGAGATTGGATGACCTCCTTCCTGAATATCTCAGTTCCATTTGCAAGAAAAATTTTGACCACCCTATGAACTCCCACTTTTACTTTAGCTACTACTTTTACTCAAACCTTTCCATTTTAGGACTGCTCCACTATGCCAATCAAGCACAATGTGAACTTCAGGATTAGTGGATCTGATTTCTTATTGTCGGCCAAAATGTCCTCTGCTCTGGGCACACTTGTGTTGATTGCGATGAAGCCTGACTACAGTGGATTCCATGATATAAAATGATTAGGGTAATCAAAATGAGCTCCATGTGTTTTTTCCTTTGTGCGGGTGTATTGAATCACACAGGGAGTGGAAAAGGAGGAGAAGGGCAGCTGTTTTTGGTTCAATTTAGTGCACATCTTGGCTGGAGGAGCCCTTCATGGCGGCATTCCTGAGGAAAGTATCATTTTTTTGGGATCGAAGGAGTTCCTCGAAGTAGAATCAGCAAGCATAATAGGAGTTAATGAATTGTGAATGCTGTCTCTTCAGTAGATTGTAGTTGGGAACAACAGGCGAAAAAGATCCCCAGACCAAGCAAGAGTGCCAAGGTAGGCGTAGTGATAATGTCACTGAGATAGTAATCCAGAGGCCCAGACTAATCCTTTGGGGACATGGGTTCAAATCCCACCATGGCAGCTGGTGGAATTTAAACTCAACTAATAAAATCTGGAATTGAAAGCTAGTCTCAGTAATGGTAACTATGAAACTATTGCCAATTGTTGTAAAAACCCATCTGGTTCACTAATGACCTTTAGGGAAGGAATCTGCCATCTTTACCTGGTCTGGCCTATCTGTGACTCCAGACCCACAGCAATGTGGTTGACTCTTAACTGACTTTTGAAATGGCCTACCAAGCCATTTAGTTCAAGGGCAATTAGGGATGGGCAATAAATTCTGGCCTTGCCAGCGACGCCCACATCCCATGAAAGAATAAAAAAAATCAAAGCCATGCAATACCTGTATTATCCATCAAGCACTCAACTCACAGTATTCTGCAATGCAATCCTAAAGCACTAATCCCACCTCTTACTTTTTATACCTCCCAATTCTTCACTCTGAAGCTGCACATCCAATTAACTGGTTACCAAAAGACAAGGACTTCCTTACAGTCACACAACCCTGGCATCTTATGAACTCACAATTTGGCCCCTATAATTATTTGCATGATTTGCATGTTAAATGGAATGTGGGCTACTCTTTTTCAAGAAGCCTCTCCTCCATTGTTAGGCACAGTGGGATTGCCCTCACTTGATTCCACTCTTAAACACTGCCATAGCATCTTCGGCAATGCCTTCTACTACCATACCCACATGGTTGCCAATCTAACCTCCCAAGGATCCTTCTCTTCATCAGCTAAATCCTATCCATTGATGACATCATCCAGAGATATGGGGCTGAATTTCTGCCCCTTCACGGGGTCAAGAACAGAGGTAGCTACATAATTTTGTGCCACTGGCTGGTGTGCCAGTTTGCCAGTACCATCCCTGCCCTGGGCAATTTTCCCAAAAGTGGGACTGGGGGCAGAAGGACTACCTGCTCGTAAGCAGTATGTAGCCAATTAAAGTGAGTGAAAGACCAATTAAGGCCAATTATGAAAAGCAGACTGAAACTTTCCAGTTGGCTTGCGAGCCCCTGGCATTGTCGGGGATAGGCCACCTGACTGGAGGTGGCCTCCTGGCAGTAGTCCAAGGGACCTGCACCACAGGCAGGCTTTGAGGCCCTCCTTGCCTACCTGGTTACATCTGTAGCCGTAAGCCATCCTGTGGAGGGACTCCCCTTCCACAATGGTGGCCTATGAGGCCATTTTTTATTTCAGTTTCCTTAAAGTTATTGAGAGGGCTCCTCAAAATGGAGTCACCTCTTTCTCCCTTACCCACAAGCTGCAGCTCCCTCAGTGCTGAAGGGCCTCCTATTGGCCCTCCAGCTTCGAAAGCCCATCCACTGCCCTCATTTGGACAATAAGTGCACCTTCTAGGCACTACATGCAGTACTGCCTATCACTTTATATGGCATATGCTTGCCCATTCACATATGCAGTTGCATTGCATTTTCTTTATTCTTCAGCCTGGCTTTTGATGTCTTAAATTGAAGTCTAAAAATCATAATCTCCACATTCCATCCAATCTGTAAATGTAGATTTCTGCAGACAGCTAGTTAGGGCTCTTAAATTGGAAATATATATAGGGCCTAGTGAGATGTAAAATTTCTTAAAATTCTGAAAGGATTAATTAGGTGCAGTAGCATTAAATAATGTACTAAAAATATATCAGGCAGGCTCACGCAGGCCCACACAGTAAGGAAGTCAGAGCAGAAAGTAAATACTTCAGATCAGGAAGAATTTCTTCTCTCATAAAATCGTTAGTCTTAGGGATTCTCTTCCACAGAGAAGCAGTGAAGGCTGGGTCATTGAATATATTTAAGGCTGAGTTAGATAGATTTTTGATTGACAAGGGTGTCATGAGTTAGGATGGATGCAGGCAGGGAAGTGGATTTTTAAAATTCTTTCATGGGATGCAGATGTCGCTGGCAAGGCCATCATTTGTTGAACTGAATGGTTTGCTAGGCCATTTCAGAGGGCAGTTAAAAGTCAACCACATTGCTGTGGGTCTGGAGTGACATGTAGCTTAGAGGATGGCAGATTTTCTTCCCTTCAGGGCATTAGTGAACCAGATAGATTCCCACAACAATTGATGATAATTTCATGGTCACCATGGACTAGCTTACAATTCCAGATTCATTTTATTAATTGAATTTAAATTCTACCAGCTGCCATGGTGGGAATAGAACCAGTACACCCAGGGGGTTAGTCTAGGTCATTGGGTTACTAGTCCAGCAACATTACCACCAAGCCACTGTCTCCTAAAAGCTGCAGTCAGATCAGCCATGATTTATGGAGTAGTGGTGCAGGCTCAAGGGGCCAAATGGCCTATGCTTACTCCTATTTCTTACGTTCTTATTATCTTCTAATTGGTCAATTTAGTGAAAATCATGGTTGGGTGACTGCTCCCAACACAGTGTCTGGTTGGGACTCCAAATTGACCCCAACCTCAGGGTCCTGAGCCAAAACCCAATATTGTTTCTATGGTGTCAGCTTCCACATGCGTGCCGACAACAACCAGCTCTATTAGTCCACTAACTCTCTCAATCCCTCTACTGTCTATGTGTTCTCAGATTGTTATTCTGACATTGTGGATGAGTTACCACTTCGTCCAGTTAAACATAGGGAAGACTGTAGCTATTCTTTTCAATCCCTACCACAAACTCAGTAATCATTCCATTAATTCCATTCTCCTCCCTCAAATCGTTTGATGCTGAACCAGGCTGTTAACAGTCTTTGTTCTCCATTCAATCTGAGCTTCTGACCTTTGTTCTCTCCAAGAAAAAGCCCGCCAACTTTCATTTGTGCATTATTGTTTAATTCTGCCCTATCTCAGGCCCCCTGCTCCAGAAGCCCCCATCCGCACTAAGATTAAAGCAAAAAACTGCGGATGCTGGAAATCAAAAACAAAAACAAAAATACCTGGAAAAACTCAGCAGGTCTGGCAGCATCTGTGGAAGGGAGCACAGTTAACGTTTTGAGTCCGCATGACTCTTCAACAGAACTAAGGAAAAATAGAAAAGGGGTGAAATATAAGCTGGTTTAAGGGGGTGGGGGTTGGGACAAGAGAGATGGATAGAGAGCCAGTGATAGGTGGAGATAACCAAAAGATGTCACAGACAAAAGGAAAAGAGGTGTTGAAGGTGGTGATATTGTCTAAAGGAATGTGCTAATTAAGGGTAGAAAGCAGGACAAGCAAGGTACAGATAGTCCTAGTGGGGGTGGGGTGGGGTGAAGGAATCAAAAAAGGCTAAAAGGTAGAGATAAAACAATGGATGGAAATACATTTAAAAATAATGGAAATAGGTGGGAAAAGAAAAATCTATATAAATTATTGGAAAAAACAAAAAGGAGGGGGATAAATCAGAAAAGGGGTGGGGATGGAGGAGAGAGTTCATGATCTAAAATTGTTGAATTCAATATTCAGTCTGGAAGGCTGTAAAGTGCCTAGTCGGAAGATGAGGTGCTGTTCCTCCAGTTTGCGTTGAGCTTCACTGGAACAATGCAGCAGGCCAAGGACGAACATGTGGGCATGAGAGCAGGGTGGAGTGTTGAAATGGCAAGCGACAGGGAGGTCTACACCTCAACCCCCTCCCATGCAGAAGGTGCAACACCTGCCCCTTTACTTCCCCTCTCCTCACCGTCCAAGGGCCCAAGCACTCATTTCAAGTGAAGCAGCATTTGACTTGTACTTCCCTCAACTTAGTCTGTCTTCGGTCTGTCTGCAAGCATTACTCAGACCACCCTGTCGCTTGCCATTTCAACACTCCACCCTGCTCTCATGCCCACATGTCCGTCCTTGGCTTGCTGCATTGTTCCAGTGAAGCTCAACGCAAACTGGAGGAACAGCACCTCATCTTCCGACTCAGTACTTTACAGCCTTCCAGACTGAATATTGAGTTCAACAATTTCAGATCATGAACTCTCTCCTCCATCCCCACCCCATTTCTGATTTTTCCCCCTCCTTTTTGTTTTTTCCAATAATTTATATAGATTTTTCTTTTCCCACCTATTTCCATTATTTTTAAAGGTATTTCCATCCATTGTTTTATCTCTACCTTTTAGCCTTTTTCGATTCCTTCCCCCCACCCCAACCCCACTAGGGCTATCTGTACCTTGCTTGTCCTGCTTTCTACCCTTAATTAGCACATTCCTTCAGATAATATCACCACCTTCAACACCTCTTTGTCCTTTTGTCTGTGACATCTTTTGGTTATCTCCACCTATCACTGGCCCTCTATCCAGCTCTCTTGTCCCAACCGCCCCCCCCCCACCTTAAACCAGCTTATATTTCACCCCTTTTCTATTTTTCCTTAGTTCTGTTGAAGAGTCATGCAAACTCGAAACGTTAACTGTGTTCCTCTCCACAGATGCTGCCAGACCTGCTGAGTTTTTCCAGGTATTTTTGTTTTTGCCCTCATCCACACCTTTGTCATCTCCAGCCTCAACTATTCCAATGCTTTCCTGGCCACTTTGTCACTTTTCATCCTTTGCAGACTTGAGCTTATCCAAAATCCTGCTGCATAGCTTCCTATAACACACCAAGTCCTGACCACCTAGTACCTTTACTTTTGCTGGCCTACACTGGCTGCAGGTTCTCAAAGCTTCAGGTTTAAAATTGTCATTTATGTTTGAATCCTTTTATGATGCCATCCTTCCCTATTTCTGGAACCTGCTGCTGCCCTACAATGACCTGAATTCCCTGTTGCTCCAATTCTGGCCTTTTGCACATCCCCCCTCCAAGTTGCCTACCATTGGAGATGTCGCCATTAGCCACCTTGGCCCTACACTTGGATTGCCTGCCTATGCTCTTTGACTAAGCATCTCCCTCTCCTCCGACCTTTTTCATCAAAGCTTTTAGGTACCCCTACTGATATCTCAGCTTTTGGCTCAGCATCCATTCATTTCTAATTATGCTTCTTTGAACCACCTTGAGGTGTTTTTTTATCTGTTAACACTGCTATATAAATGCAAGTTGTTGTTGCACTGTCTCACTCACCACAAGAAAGAGACCATCCAACTATCTGGTGTGGAGATCATCAAGAGAGCAGGTGTGCAAAAACCCAGGAAGATAGAATTTGCCTGTATTCCTTTGTCACTTTTATAAAGATGCCAGGATTCTTTTCTTGGAGACAGCCATGGAAAATGGCAGCAAGTGAGGCAGTTAGGAGCGAAATACATACAACGTGAGTTTTACCTGTCACTGCTCTTGCACTGAAGCTGTAACGTTGGTGGAATGCCAGAAGCACACTGTTTACATGCATAAACAAGGAGTTACAAAGTAGTTGCTTATTGTGTCTTCATTGTTTTCCAAAGAGTGTACAAACAATGGATTCATATTGAAGTGTAATCACTGTTGTAAAGTAGGCAAGCATGGCAACCAACTTATACACCTGGCTATTTATTCAGAACAGAATTATAGGTGGTTGTGAAGCCCACTTGACTCTCCAGGAGGTTATATCCCCTGTGCCATGCCTGCTGTAATGGCAAAATGCACAGGACACAACACATTGTGCTGAAATGAGCAGAGGAAAGAAATGGTTTATTTATATTACTTATTTATATATTCATTATATGTAGTGTATAATATGCATAGTGAGACTTCTTTAATAAGGAGAGACAGTTCACATCTAAATTATGTAACTATGTTAAAGCTTTATGAATTCAGTTGTATCATCTTAATTGGATTGCTTTGTAATGTATAATTTGCTTTAATACTCAACTTACGTTAAGATTCAGTTTGCCATGTTAAAATATTCACCTGAACTGCTCTGCTAAAATAACTTTCTCCATTCATGACAGCTTTTAGAAATAAAGTAACATTTAAATTTCTGATCTGAATAATGCAAATTCTCAATTTTAAATCTGAATTTTTTTCAAGTTTCACCCATTCATTGTTTCCTAGTTGATCAGGCTGCTCAGATTTGACTTTACTCAGAGTCCTGGCCTTATTTAGCAGTAATCTTTTGTCACTGTCTCTTCACCCATCCTTATAACGGACAATGGTGAACTTATTGCACGTATTTTAACCAACTGCTTCTGTTTAGTAATGGTTTTTACATCTTTCAAACCAAAACATCTCTTAATTGTCTGCTTCAGATAAATACTGCTACCATACGGGTGGAAGGTTTATTTTTGTCTACAATGTAAACTGCACTTCACAAGGACATGACAGACCAACACTCAACAGCACAAGACTGAAGGAATTTTGATTTCTCCTATTTGTTCAAATCGGCAATTGTTTTCAAAGAAATGTTAAGATTTTTAGATGTCAGCATTTAGAATAAAAGCATTTTCTGTTAGCAAGCTATGAAGTCAAAGCCGTATTTTTATGGAATTGTAAAGCAAATTCACATCAGGCAGTACTCTATTAACCGAAATGGCATCAAGTTTGTTTTTTCAATTAATTTAAAGTAACTCCAGATGTAAAGGCACTGCAGGTTTCTGTCAGACTAAATCCAGTGAGTTCTCTTCTAAAAAACAACCTCCTTTTGTGAAAATGTTTCAGGTCCTTCATAGGCTTCTTTATGACTTTCCACAACTAAGCTTTTCCACAGACTGAAGCATTTTTACATGTTCTCTGATTTTTTTTTTTCACCCCTGCGAAAGACTGGTTTATTTCTGCCGCACATATGTTTACACTTTCTTGTTCCTATGTTTTTAATTATATTGAAATCCTTAGTTGTATACAATCATCCTAATAACCAACTTGTTAAAGAATTGGTGTTGCTGTACTCATGACATTTGGAAGACTGAGTTCCTGGAATCATCCTGAGCAATGTGCTCCAAAAACTGTTGTACAGGAATCTTTTGGCTACCACAGCATTTGCTGCACGCACGCAGTTTACATTTTGTTTTCTTTTGTCTTAGGTATCGTATCCTTTATAGAAAACAATTAACTTGTGGTGCCAAGTGCACCAGCAATGCACTTGGAACAACCATTTTACTCTTTATATTATTGCCCCCTCTTCAGTGTATAAACAGACTAATGCCACCAGCAGTGCACTTTATAATAGTTACACTGGCCCTTTCAATAACATAAGTTACAATCTGTGCATGTAAAGATATCGATTGAATCCTTTATTCATATCCATTTTTCTGCAGTTGTGATTGGTAAGCTAATGGACCAGAGAACTGTTTTTTTTCACATTTGAAATTCAAAAACTGTAATTTTATGCAAGTGAAATAACAGCGAGTGGTGAAGAATTCCATATGATGTTTGAGTATTAATCCAGAGAAAACTTAACTTCTACAAGAGGCCATGCATCTAGAGATGATGTAGAAAGTTTAACCAAGTGTGCAGTGTTCACTTGCTTTCTATGACAGGCCATCACTACTTACTGGAACCTGAGGTGTGCATGAGTTACGGCTCTTTTGCACTCCTGAAAGGACTTATTGTGGCAAAGGCTCCAACTGAAATCAAGCAATTAACTCCCTTATGAATTATATTCTATAATTTAATTTAACTTTCTGTAGGCTGATAAAGTTAGCAATTTCTTATTAAATATTTATGCTGGAGCTGAGTATGGTTTAAATGATATAACATAGAAAATTAAAAAACAGATTGATATAAGTGGAATTAAGTATATTAACTGCACCATGAAGGAGCATTTTGATATGTATGCCACTTGCATATTGTTAATTGAACACTAGATGGACCCTGATGGGAGTAAGTACATTGTAACAATTATACTTCTCCTGTTTCGCTTATTCTTCACTTGTAATTCTTTGATGATCCAGCATGGGAGGATGATTCCTGCGAGCTGGGGTTATAATAATATGCAGATGTATTAAAATGAAGTCCCTGACGTGAGGCGTCATGGGGGAGAAAAAGAAGAGGGTGATTCTTTTGTCCACATGTGGGAGCAAAATGTATGGGCTGATCCGCAGCCTCATGTCACCTCGCACCCCCGATACGAAGATTTTTGACGCGTTAATAAACGTTGTAAAAAACCACCTGAAGCCAAAGCCTTCAGTCACTATGCAGTGTTTTAAGTTCAATTTGAGGAATAGGTTTCCAGGAGAGACAATCGCTGGCTATGTAGCTACTTTAAAGGAATTAATGGAATACTGTGAGTTCAGATCTTCAACTAATGACACCTTGAGAGACCGATTGATATGTGGAATCGGGGACGATGCTGTTGAAAAGTGATTGCTATCTGAAACTAATCTATACTTCAGTAAGGCATTAGAATTGGCAGCAACCATGGAGAGCGCTGTTAGAGACTCGGCAATAAAAGATACACAAAATGGCACCGTCCATCTTGTAGGATGGGGAGGGCTGGTAACAAAAAGTGTGAAAACATCGGACTCCGCAGAAAGGTGGGGAACGCCCACTATGTACAGACCATTGAAGAACAACAGTACAACAGAGAAAACCCACGACATTAATGAGAGAAATTCATCTAAGCAGCCTGCAGGTGATCGACAGTTCAGAAATATCGAATGCTTTTTCTGCTATCGCAATGGTCACATAATGCGGCACCGTCAAGATCGGCTGAGACTGCATTTTAAAAACAAAGGTGGAAATCGCAAAATCTGTCTAGTTGAAGAAGCAGGTGAAGCAGAAACCTGAAATTGGGTAGAACTGAGCCAATCCAGGTAGTCATTAGAGTCAGTGAACAACCCATCAAGATGGAGGCTGATACTGGGGCATCAATGTTTGTCATAGGAGAACATATGTTCAGATACTTGAATAAAGGAGTCCATCCTTTAAGTTTGGAAGAATCGTACACTAAATTAAAAACATATATGGGTGAAGAAATAAGTGTGAAAGGGGCATGTCAAGTCCTGGTGCAGTATGGGGATCAGTCTGCAAATTTACCCCTTATAGTAGTAGCCGGGGCAGGCCCCAGTTTAATTGGGTGCAACTGGCTCAAAAAGATTAAATTGCAATGGGCTGAGGTTTTTCAAATCAGCTGAGAAACTTACAGGAACTGTTACAAAAGTACGCTCTCATTTTCAGTGACGAACTAGGAAGGATTCATGGGATCAAGCCAAAATCTGCGTAGACCCTAATGCAACCCCCAGATTTATCAGAGCCAGACCAGTCCCTTATGCTCTACAAGACAAGGTTGAGACCGAGATAAACAGGCTGGAAAAGTTAGATATCTTATAACCGGTGTAATTTTCCGAGTGGACGGCACCCATAGTACCCGTACTGAAGCCAGACCAAAGTGTTCGCTTATGCGGTGACTATAAGTTAACTGTAAACAGAGTGGCCAAACTTGATAGACACCTGATACTGAAGATTGACAAATTGTATTCAAAATTGGCAGGGGGCATCACATATTCAAAACTCGAAATGAGCCACGCCTACCAGCAGGTAGAGTTGGAAGAAGGCTCTAGGGAATTCGTGACCATCAATACATGTCGAGGATTGTATCAGTATACCCTTTGTGCTATTTTCCAGCGTACCATGGAAAATCTGCTTCAGGGACTGCCCCATGTCGTTGTTTATCTGGATGATGTCTTAGTCACTGGACTAACTGATGAAGAACTCTTAGCTAATTTGGAGGGGGTGCTGAAATGCTTCTCACAAGCGAGAAAAATGTCTTTCCTGAGCCAAAGAGGTCGTTTACTAGGGCCACAAAGTCGACGCACAGGACCTGTATCCCGTGGGCGAAAAGGTCAAGGTTATTCCTGAGGCACCTACACTGAGAAACACTACAGAACTAAAGGCCTTCTGAGGCATGATAAACTACTAGGGGCGATTTCTCCCAAATCTATCAACCGTATTGGCTCTGTTATACGCATTGCTTAAGAGAAACCATAAATGGATTTGGCAAGCTCCACACCAGGATGCGTTTCTGAAGGTAAAGCAATTGTTAAAATCATTGGCCCTACTGGTCCACTTTGACCCAAAGAACGAATTGATCTTAACTTATGACGCATCTCCTTGTGGAGTAGGGGCTGTACTTTCACATTGGATGGTGGATGGCTCCGAGTGACCCATTGGTTGTCCATCTCGCACGCTCAGTGCTGCAGAGTGACGATATTCTCAAATTGAGAAGGAGGGCTTGTCTTGTGTCTGGTGTTCAGAAATTCCATCAATACCCCCATGATCACCATTTTCACATTATATCTGACCACAAGCCTCTGCTGGGATTATTTGGGGAGGATAAGCGATACCCCCCATTGCATCTGCTCGCATCCAGAGGTGGGCACTGATATTGGCTGTTTATGAATACACTTTTATTCACCGAACGGGAAGCCAGATCACACATGCTGACACACTGAGCCGGCCTGCCCCTGCCAGATAACAACGTGAGGGTCCCAATTCCCCAGGAACTTGTCTTAGTGCTAAATTTTCTGGATTTCCCCCTGTCCAGGCCAAACAAATCCGTGAGTGGACAAGCTGAGATTCACTTTTATCTCATGTCCGGGAGCAAGTCTAGAATGGATTCAAAGGCGAGCCAAAGTCTGATGACATGAAGCCCTATTTCAATCGCAGAAATGGGCTCACCTGTCAGGACGGCATGTTGCTCTGGGGAGCTGAGAGGGCAAAGACCATTACTGGCCGAATTACATAGCACTCACCCTGGCATTAGTAGGACGAAGATGCTCGCGTGCAGCTACTTGTGGTGGCCAGAGATGGACGTGGACATCGAAACCCTAGTCAAAAGTTGTCTTCAATGCCAGCAGGTACAAAAGCGACCCCTGTTAGCTCCATTGCACCCCTGGGAATGGCCAGGGCGGCCAGGGGTGTGCCTCCACATCAACTATGTGGGGCCCTCCTTAGGCACGATGTTCCTTTTACTAAATGACTCCCATTCCAAGTGCATGGATGCCTACAAAGTCTGGTCACCTATGTCTGCTGCCACCATAGGCCGTTGGCGACAGAGTTTTGCAGTGCACAGGTTACCAGAGATGCTTGTGTCAGACAACGGGACTGCATTTACCAGCGGGGAGTTCCACAGGTTTACAACTCTCAACAGAATAACTCATATCAAAACCTCGCCTTACCACCCCGCCTCTAATGGGTTGGCTGAGCGGGCGGTCCAAAGCTGGACAGGGATTCCATCAGCACCAGATTGTCATGGTTCCTGTTCACACACTGCATGACACCACACACGACCAGTGATATTGCCCCCGCTGAATTACTAATGAAGAGACCTCTCCACACTGTCTAACTCTTATCAGGCCGAATTTAGGGGGAAGGGTGAAGAGAAGCCAAGAAGCTCAGAAGGCTAGACATGATGGCTATAATCATGAAAGGAATTTCACAATGGGAGACACAGTTCTCACGAAGATCTTTGGAGATGGGCCCAATTAGATATTAGGTGAAGGGAGTGCAGTGACAGGACCTCTATCCTATAAAGTGTCGGTAAATGGGCCAAATAATTAGACAACACGTGGATCATCCCTGGAAAAGAGAGACGGTTCCACAAGAAGGAATGTCGTCATCATTTGCATTTGAGTCTGCACCGCACGTGGAAGAAATGTCACATGATTTGGAAGTACCGGTGGGGCCTGTTGGACCTGAGAGGGTCAAAGACACAAATTTGCCCACTTCCACTGAAGATCCTGGTGGACAGTTGACCCCTGAAAAGGGCGTCTCAGAAAAAACAGCCGAGGCTGTTGAGCTATGACATTCGACAGGTCCGATAAAGCCTCCTGAGAGACTTGACTTGTAAATAGTTACTCATGTAAATAATTGGGATGTTGTGATGCTTGTCAATTGTACTTTCAAGTAAAGGGGGAGGGATGTGGCAAAGTGGAGTGCTATGTACCTTTAAGAGAATGTAGTTAGTTGACCATGTGACTGTATTGACCAATCACTACACAGTGTGGACTTCTTGGGTAACTGTAAGTCTAGAGTTGGAGGTGATTGAAGAAGCACACATGGTGTTAGTGCTCTGTTCTTAGTTCCAATAAACCACCAGTGTTTGTTCAGTTTATTGGTCTCTCTGCCTATATTGTTTCAAGCACCAACTAATGTGTTAATATCAAAGGTGCAGCTAGCATTTGCCAGACAAATGCTGGAAGACTCAACCACAAGAGTTCACCCAAGTTGAGCTCATGCCTGAACCTAGTCTGGCCAATAGGGAAGTTGAAGAGGAAGCTGAGAAGAAAGTCAGGGCTGCCAAGAGGAAAACCCATCAAAAGAAGACACGTAGGAAGAGAAAGCAAAATTACTAACAAGGCCCCCAAATTATTTTTTTACACAACAGGAAGCTGATCATTTTGTGTTGCATTTAGCCTTGCCCAACATCCTAATTCTCAGAACCTGCCTGACAGTTTCCTTTCATACTATTAACTAGGAAGGGGGGGGTTGCAGAAGCGCATGCGATGGGGTCCAAGAGAGTGTGAAAACATGCCTGTTGGAGTCTACACCACAGGTGGAAGGAACACCTCTTGCTTTGGAAGTATCTGTAGGACCCGTTGAGCTTGAGAGAGTCGAAGAGGCAAACTTACAGGTTTCTACTGGGGAGCCTAGCGGACAGGCAACTCCTGAGAGTGAGGCCTCAGATAAACCATCTGAAGTCGGGAGAACTATAATGGTCGACATGTTTAAAAAAGCCTCCTGAGGAACAGAATTTGTAAATAGTTTATTTATATAAATAGTTAATATATTTTAAAATGCACTTTCAAGTAAAGGGGAGGGATGTGGGAATCTGAGGTGTAACATACTTGAAGAGAATGTGAGCAGATTGACCACGTGATTGTATGATCCAATAGCTGTGTAGCGCGGGCTACCATGTTAATGTTAGTCTAGAGTAGGGTCTGGTTGGAGAAGCACACATCACGTCAGTGCTCTGTTGTTTGTGTGAATGAATAGCATGTGTTTCATTTCATATTGGTCTCTGCATCTGCAGTATATTGTAATCGACTCACCTGCCGACAGGTAAGCGTGCAACCGGTTTACGAGTAAAGCGACCCCATAATAGAACATAACAAATAGGATGAAACAATTGCCTGTACTTGTAATTAAGTACAAAGGTTCCTCATTTATGGGCTGAAATTGGTTAGACTAGACCAATAATAAGGAGACCATCAATCAAAGACTTATGAATGTAGTCATGGAAGAGCGCATGATCTAATTCCATCTGAAATTTGGGACTGAAAAGGCTATACTGGTACACTTTGTGAATGCGAAGCCAATATTTTTTAAGCTCAGAGTGCTTCCCTAAAGAAAAGGATATCAATGGAAGTAGATTGCATGGAGACTAAGGCCATGCTTGAGAAAAAAACAGCTATTTAAACTGGACAAGTCTGATTGTGACGGTAGTAAAACCTGAAGAGAAAGATTTGGAGACTGTTTCTGGAAGTGAAATAAATGAGTCCAGCTCCATGTAAAGCCCTGATGGCAATCTATGTGTATGGCTTCATAGAAGAATATTTTCAATCCAGAGAGCAAGAAATCATATGACTGGGAATTTCTCTTTGGTTTTCAGTACGCAGAAACCAAATGGTATATAGCAACTTAGAAGCTTGGGAATTTGATGCTTAGGAGGAAGGGGCCCTGTTTTTTGCCTTCAATACTTGTAATGTTTCACGTAAGCTTGAGGCAGAATTTAAAATTTTATCCAGTGATTTATTGCTTTACTGTGTATTAAAGGGGAAAAAAAAACTTCCAACAAACTAAGAAGTAGATATAAATAATAGAAATAATCTGTCTAAGATATGGCGGAGCAGATTGTGTGTCTGGACTTTGATATGTGGGAGTTTGTGGACAGCAAGACTGTTCCAAGCAAACACATCAGCAGTAGAAGTCGCCATTTCAAATCTCTCCAGCTCAGTTATTAAGCTGGAGTGAGAGTTAGAGACACTCTGAGAATTAAGGGAAGGGGTGGAGTTTCTAGGCAGTTTGATCCAGACTTTGGTTGCATCTAGTAAAGCGGTGCAGGGTCAGAATGGATTAAGTGTGACCAATAGTGTGCAGAGTAAAGGGAACCCAGGCGAGATAGGGAACAAAGATCCACAGAAACTGATTCTGTCCAACAGGTACAATGTACTTGCTAACAGTGAGGATGAGGATGAAGATTGTCAGAAGGGCAGCTAGAACATGGACCATGGTACCTTGCAGCAGGAGGCTGTCCAAAGGAGGAAGGAAGATGGGGGAAAGGATATTGTGGTGCTTGTAGGGGATTCAATAATTGGGGAAATGAGTCATAGCCTTTGTAACCAAGATCAAAAATCCCACATGGTATTGTTACTGCCAGGTTAGGAGGGGTGAGTTGACCCTTCTTTTTGTCCCACTCCTGGATTGGTTATAACAAAGTTTGAATTTTTAAAAATATGTGATATTGCCAATTCATTATGTACTTAATTGTGTTTAGCTGGGTGCAAGAATGAGCTAGTCAGATTCCTTGAGTTAAAGAGTAAGGAGTTAGTTTTATTACTAAAATTCACTCAGGTAAAGATACAGAAATTATTAACAAAAAAGTTTAAAATATACGAATATGTCCAACTTCCCACTAATGCAAAAAATACACACACATCTCGCCCAGGCATGCATGCACAAAAATAAATTAAACTTTACAGAGTATCAGAGCTTAAAATGTGGCCAAGTAAAAATGAAAACTGAAGTCAGAAAAATTATTCATGGATTGTCTGAATGCTTGGCCATAGTTAGAGAGTCACTTTCCATGGTGGCTACTGGTACTTTGGTTTCTCATTGAAGCAGTTGCTCTGTGGTCTTGGCTAGTCAATTCTCTTTTCTCTTGAAGACTGTGGTGTTGAGTTGGAATCCTCCTTTAAGAACTTCTTTGCAGCAATAAGGTCTTCTGGTGGGTTTTCAAACCAGAAACAGGCTCAGCTTTGTTGAGAGAAGTTTCAAAGAGAGAGGGGTTAAGGCTGTTACCCCTTCTGTCCCTGTGGCAGTTTCTGTCTTATTAGTTCAAATCCAGTATATTTTACACCCAAGAGCTGGATCACGTGACATCTCCCTGGTTTCAATCCAGGGCTTACCTTAGCCATTGTCTCTGAGAGCGTTGTAGGCTCTGTGTCTCCATAAAGTGGCTCATGGCCTTCACAAGTGCAACTTAGTAGCTGCCGTAGGCTGGTGTCCCTTCTTGAAACACAAAGGCAAGATTTTACATCCCGCGGGTGGGCGCACACCCAACCCAATCGGGTGTAAAATAATGTGTGATGACGTCGGGCGAGTGTCCCGACGTCATCATGCACTCTCATGATATTTTGGTTGGCAGGCAC
Source organism: Cetorhinus maximus (assembly GCF_964194155.1). Classification (NCBI taxonomy): domain Eukaryota; kingdom Metazoa; phylum Chordata; class Chondrichthyes; order Lamniformes; family Cetorhinidae; genus Cetorhinus; species Cetorhinus maximus. The sequence continues at coordinate 32,637,160 of NC_135879.1, forward strand.
ATGCGAGAGTCGGCAGCATGCCACTGACAACCAAAAGGCCTAGTAAGGCCCTTAATCAATTAATTTATTTCTATCTTTTGCTGCCTATTCAACCGTTCGGTTGGCTGGCGGGTGAATCGGCCAGGTGGCCTTTGTATTTTTTATGAAACCTCATCCACGGGCAGGATGAGGTTTCCAACGGTAAATAAAAATCCAATAAAAATTTTTTAACATAATTTTTAACGTATGCCTCTTCATGTGACTGAGTCACACCTGGGGACATGTTTTTTTCTTTTGTAAAATCTCTATTTGTGTATGTCCAATTCTTCAGCTCCCTGACGCAGCTCTGTGCCTCCCCTGCGCATGCGCAGACTTCGGCGCTCACCCTCCTCCTGCCCCCCCCCCCCCCCAGCAGCACTGAGCTCCTCAGCACACCTTTCACGCTAGCTGGCTGTTAATTGGCCACCCAGCATGAATTTGCAGTTGGAGGCCGATCGCGGGCATTGTATCTTTCCCCGGCCGCTCCCGGGCCTGCCCGACAAATGGAAAACCCTGCCCAAAATGTATATAAGGAACATATAAATATATATGTCCGGCAGATGACATTACAAATTAATATGCTGCATAGCACATCTCCATCATAGTATGTTACCTACCTTAACCCAGGGTGAAGGGCATGTGAGCAGACTCGAGAGTATATCCCAGAGGAAGGAGAAGGAGCATCCAATTGTTGTGATCCACATTGGGACCAACAACATAGAGTAGAGTAGACTCGAGGTCCAGTTAGGATAATACCCAGAGCTAGGAACTAAATTAAAGAATAGGATATCAAGAGTTATAAACTCTGGATTATCACCCAAACCACGTGAAATGAGCATCGGATAGGCAGGTTCGGGAGCTGAACACATGGCTGGAGGAATGATTTGGAAAATGGAGGTTCCATTCCATGAGGTATTGGGCAGAATTATCCCAGATTTGCACTAAGTGCAGTAGCGGGAGGGAAAAAAGACGTTTTATCCGCCAGCTGCAATGGCGGCTTTTCACATCGTCTCGTCCCAATCTTGCCTCATTAATGATGCATTCCCACGAACATGCTGTTTCGATGGTGGGCGGGCTCTCATTCGCCTGCCACGCCATCATCTCGCCACTTCATCACGCCGGGTGCCATATTTAAAGCGCAGCCGCGCGCACACCTCTCGGTGCATCTAGCCCATGACGGCTGCAAAGAAGCCATGGCCCCGAAAGGCAAGAAGACTGCAGCCCCTCGGTTTAATGAGATATCCCTCGAGCAACTTTTAATGCAATGGAGGCCCGTTGTGATGTCCTGCACCTGGCTCTGGCCACAGGATAGGCAGAAACATTATTAATCCGGCATGGGGCAGTGATCAGTGCCAGCACCCTACAAAAACGGACAGCCACCCAGTGCCAAAAAAGGATGAATGATCCCCTCCGTTCCACCAGGGTAAGTCACTCTTCTCATCACTCTCAATTCACACGCTCACAAACCCATCACACATCCACAGGGCCCTCACTCACTGCCAGTTCAATCCCCACTCATTCCCTCACACACACTTTCATTGCCCTCATCTCGTCCGTGGGACCACTCACCACCCACACATGCCAGGCATACTCATCATCTAGCCTGGCAGGCTTCCTGCTTACACTCTCTCCATCCCTATTCATGCAGGACAAGCTGGCACACAACAAGAGGGAGAGGTCACAGACTTGTGGAGGAATGCCTGAAATCAAGGTCCTCATGGACTTTGAAAACAGAGCCATCCAGCTGGCCAGCGAGGATCTGGACCATTCCTGTACTGACGGTGAGGTCGGCAGTGCTCTACCAATTGAGCATCCAGCAGTGCAACATCCATCAGACAACCATGCTGTGAGTGATGTGTCCTATTCTGCAGGTCTCTACCCTGCACTAATTATCTCTCCTAGTTTTCATAGGCACATCTGGGAAACAACCAATGGAGTCCATGACCCAGGGCCTCCAAGCAAGCCCCAAAGACACCTCTGAAGAGGAATCTGAAGGCACCTTCATTGAAGACCCATCCCAACGCTCACCCACACCCTCCACCAGCGCAGAGACACACACCTCGGTGGGACCTAGCTTTACAGTAGCCTTGGGATCACAATCTGGTGAGCACATCACACTGTCTGATCAACAGCAGGCGGCGGCAGGGACTTCCCAGGTGTCCGGCACTCAGAGGATTGCTGGAGGCCAGAAATTTGCTGAGTCCAAGTCAGATGAGAAGCCTCTGTACTCAGCCATACCTCAGCTGCTGGAGCTGTAAAGGCAAGCTCAGGAACAACAGGAAATGATGTCCGCTGCGCTCCTCAGATTGCAAGGCATGATGGAGGAGTCCGTCCGCCTTCAGGCTGAGGTGAGAGCAATGGCATGTCAACGCACCAAGATCAACACTGGTAGGATGGTGGCCGCCATGGAGACCTTGGTGCAGGACAACGCTCTTTCACGGCTGCACGGGCTAAACTCCAGCACTGACGCCATAGTTGGCTTCCAACAGTGTGTACGCGAGAGGGGTGCGGGGAAGCTTGATCTCATTCCATCTACCCCTTCTCCTCAAAGAGTCAGTTAGTGGCTCTCGGGCACCCATAGGGAGGAGGATCAGCAGGTGCACACCCCGGGCCATCCACCCAGGTGACTCCGGGAGTGTCCAGCCCATCCGCATCCTCTCTTCTTGTGACCCTAGCAGCTCCAGTTCCACAGGCCGAGGAGGGTGACACTACCACACAGCTGGACCCCGAACGCAGTCTGGGGCCTTCCAGGTCTAGGCCCTCCAGAGGATGCCTGCCAAGGTCATTGCAGGCAAGGCATAGCTCAGCAGGCTGTCTCCACTTCCACTGTGGCTGTCCAGGGAGCACCAAGATGTAGTGGCACTGTTAGAAAGGTTTAAGATATAGTTGAACAGCCACAGGTGTTAGTCACTTGTACATAATGTTGACTACTGTAAATAATCTCCCAAAAATGACTCCTTGCCTATGGCTCTTTGTTCTGTTCAGCAGTGTTCGTGTCATTCAGATGTGAAACTTTGGTTTCTGCACAAGATAAAGGTAGGTGTCTCAGTTCAGGGTCTCATCCCTATGCTTTGTGCAGCCTTCAGACCAAAGCGATGGTCCAACTTCACACTTCCTGGACACATTATAGGAATATAAGAACATAAGAACGAGGAGCAGGAGTAGGCAACTCAGCCCCTCGAGCCTGCCCCGCCATTCAATACGATCATGGCTTATCTCATTTTGGCCTCAATTCCAATTTCCCGCCCTCTCCCTTTCAACCCATTACTAATTAAAAATCTGTCTATCTCCTCCTTAAATTTATTCAGTGTCCCGGCATCCACTGCACTCTGAGGTTGTGAATTCCACAGATTCACGACCCTTTGAGAAAAGTAATTCCTCCCCATCTCTGATTTAAATCTACCACCCCCTAAAACTATGGCCTCTCATTCTAGAATGCCCCACAAGGGGAAACATCCGCTCCACATCCATTTTGTCTATCCCCTTCAGCATCTTATATACCTCAATTAGATCTCCTCTCATCCTTCTAAACTCTAGCGAGTATAGGCCTAAGCTGCTCAATCTCTCCTCATAAGACAAGCCCCGCATCTCTGGAATCAATCTAATGAACCTCCTCTGGACCGCCTCCAATGCCACTACACCCTTCCTCAAGTAAGGGGACCAAAACTGTGCACAGTACTCCAGGTGTGGTCTCACCAATGCCTTGTGCAGTAGCAACAACATTTCCCTATTTTTGTACTCTATTCCTCTAGCAATAAATTCCAAAATTCCATTTGCCTTCCTTATTACCTGCTGTACCTACATTCTAGCTTTCAGCGATTCATGCACGAGGACACCCAGATCCCTCTGCACTGAAACATTCTGAATTTAAATAATAAGTTGCCTTTTTATTCTTCCGACCAAAATGGATAACCTCACACTTATCCATGTTAAACTCCATCTGCCAAATTTTGGCTCATTCACTTAACCTGTCCATTTCTAAATTTCTTATTTCTTCATTACAACTTACTTTCCCACCTATTTTGGTGTCATCTGCAAATTTAGCTCTAGCACCTTCTATCCCTGAATCCAAGTCATTAATATAGATTGTAAATAGTTGGGGCCCAAGGACCGAACACCTGTGGCACCCCACTAGTTACAGCTTGCCATCCAGAAAAAGACCCATTTATCCTGACTCTCTGCTTTCTGTTGGTTAGCCAATCCTCTATCCAAGCTAATATATTACCCCTAACTCCTTGTGATCTTATCTTGTGTATTAATCTTTTGTGCGGCACCTTATCAAAGGCCTTCTGGAAGTCCAGGTATACCACACCTACAGGATCCCCATTATCCACTTTGCTTGTCACATCTTCAAAGAACTCTAGCAAATTAGTCAAACACGATTTACTCTTCGTAAAACCATGCTGACTCTGATGGATTGCATTTTGACATTCCAAATGCTCCATTACTACTTCCTTAATAATGGATTCCAACAATTTCCCAATGACAGACATTAAACTAACTGGTCTATAGTTTCCTACTTTCTGCCTCCCCCCCCACTTTTTGAATAAGGGTGTTATATTAGCATTTTTCCAATCCTCTGGAACCTTTCCAGAATCCAGGGAATTTTGGAATATTATAGCCAATGCGTCCACTATCTCCGCTGTCACTTCCTTTAAGACCCTGGGATGTAGGTCCCATTAGGTCCTGGGGACTTGTCACCCTTTAATCCTAATAGTTTGCTCAGTACTTTTTCTCTAGTGATGGTGATTGTTCTAAGTTCCTCCTTCGCTATACCCTCTGCACTACCTGTTACTATTGGGGTGGTACTAGTGTCCTCCACTGTGAAAACTGAAACAAAATATTGATTAAGCGTCTCTGCCATTTCTGCGTTCCCCACTATTAACTCCTCAGTCTCACCCTCCAAGGGACCAACATTCACTTTAGCTACTCTCTTTCCTTTTATATACTTGTAGAAGCTTTTGCTATCAGTTTTTACATTTTGCGCTAGTTTTCTTTCATAATTTACCTTTGCTCTTTTTATTATTTTTTTAGTAACCCTTTGTTGATCTTTAAAAGTTTCCCAATCTTCCAGCCTGCCACTGACCTTTGCAATTTGGTATGCCTTAGTGTTTGCCTTTATGTTATCTTTAACTTCCTTGCTTAGCCATGGATGCTTTTCTTCCTCTTACCATCTTTCTTCCTTTTGGAATATATTTTACTTTGGAGGAATTGAATATCTCCTTAAACATCTGCCACTGTTCATCAACTGTCCTACCTTGTAGTCTTCCTGCCCAGTCCACTAGGACCAAATCTGCCCTCATGCCTATATAGTTACCTTTGTTTAACTCCAGAACACTAGTGTGGGACTCAAGTTTCTCGCTCTCAAACTGAACTTGAAATTCTAGCATGCTGTGATCACTCTTCCCTAGAGGATCCTTTACTATGAGATCATTAATTTATCCCATCTCATTACACAAAACCAAATCCAGAATAGCCTGCTCCCTGGTTGGTTCCATAACATATTGCTTCAAGAAACAATCCGTAATGCGCTCTATGAACTCTCCCTCAAGGCTACCCTTGCCAATTCAATTAGTCCAGTCTATATGCATATTAAAATCACCCATGATTATTGCCGTGCCTTTCTTACATGCTCCCAGTATTCCTGGCTTATACTGTGCCCTGTTGCTGAATGACTGTTTGGGGACCTATTAATTACTCTCACCAGGGACTTCTTTCCCTTGCTATCTCTTATTTCTACCCAGACTGACTCTACGTCTTGCTCTCCAGTGCCTATATCATTCCTCACAATAGCACTGACCTCTTCCTTTACTAACAAAGCTACATTATCTCCTTTTCCTTCCTGCCTATCCTTCTGAAACACTGAGTACCCTTGGATGTTTAACTCCCAAACCTGTTCTCCTTGTAACCGCGTCTCAATAATCGCCACCAAATCATACCTATTTATCTCTCTTTGAGCTGTTAACTCATTAGTTTTATTCTGAATGCTACGCGGATTCAGATACAAAGCCTTTAAGTTTGCCCTATTGTCAATTTTCCCTACTCTTATACGATTCTTTGGTGCAATATGGCGTTCACACACTCTGTCCCTTCCTTTCACTTTTTGGTAACAATCAGCCTCGTCACTAACCTGCACTCTTACCCTCTCCTTAAACTTTGATTTTTTCTATTTCCATGCAACTGAACCCTCCCCCCCACTATTTAGTTTAAAGCCCTATCTACAACCCTAGTTATGCGATTCGCCAGGACACTGGTCCCAGCCTGATTCAAGTGGAGCCCATCCGAATGGAATAGCTCCCTCTTTCCCCAGTACTGGTGCCAATGTCCCATGAATTCAAACCCATTTCTCCCACACCAACCTTTGTGAGCCACGCATTTACCTCTTTAATCTTATTGACCCTGTGCCAATTAACTCCTGGCTCAGGTAGTTTTCTGGAGATTATTAACTTTTTGGTTCTGCTTTTTAATTTAGCCCCTAGCTGCTCATATTCCCTCAGCAGAACCTCTTTCCTTGTTCTACCTATATCATTGGTACCTACGTGGACCACAGCAACTGGATCTTTCCCCTCCCACTTCAAGTTCCTCTGCAGCCCAAATGAGATATCCTTAACCCTGGCACCAGGTAGGCAACACAGCCTTCGGGACTCTTGATCCTGGCTACAGAGAACAGTATCTATTCCCCTAACTGTACTATCCCCGATTATAACTACATTTCTCTTTTCTATCCCAGCTTGAATGGCTCCCTGTACCATGGTGCTATGGTCAGTTTGCTCATCCTCCCTACAGTCCCCGCTCTCGACAACACAGGGAGCAAGAATCTCGAACCTGTTGGATAAGGGCAAGGGCTGAGGTTTCTGCAGTGCTACTTCCTGGATCCCTCTACCTGCCTCACTCATAGTCACACCCTCTTGTCCCTGACCACTGGCCAAATTTAAGGTAGTTAATCTGAGGCGTGTGACTATCTCCTGAAACACAGCGTCCAGGTAACTGTCCCCCTCCCAGATGTGTCACAGTGTCCAAAGCTCAGACTCCAGCTCAACAACTCTGAGCTGGAGTTCCTCGAGCAACCAACATTTGCTACAGATGCGGTCACTAGGAACCACAATGGGGTCCACCAGCTCCCATATCATGCAGCTGCAACACATCGCCTGGCCCTGCACCTCTATTTTATTTAATTAGTTTTTCAATTTGTTTTTAAATTTCCTAGTGGTCTTTAGTTTATCAATCTGTAAAATATTTCTCCTATTTACCTTTAATCTGAAAGCAAGTTAGAATAGAGATTCAAAATACACTTTTTAAAATCAACTGGAACTCACTCTCTCTGCTGAGTTGAAGCTGAAGTGTTAAACCTCCGACCCTGGGCCCCAGTAGTCACCTTTAATCTGAAATCAATTTAGAATAGGTAGTTCAACTAGCAGTTACTTAGCAACCAATGAACTTTATTGATGCCTGCACCTTGACGGTGCTGGTCATTGCTGCCAGAATGTCGTGGGCAGGTGTCACAGAGTTCCATCATTCTCTCTGTGTGCTCCCAGCACCTTTAAGGTGCAGTTGACCTCCATCTTGTCAGCATCTGTGATCAATGACGTGTGCTCCTGAAGGGATCAGGTGCTGAAGGCTGACAAAAGATCAGATGCATTTAAAGTTTTACAGCTGCGTCTCCATGATATGACCCTGATCACAGAGCGCAAGCGAGCTGCCCTCAGCCAGACAGGAGTCAGACATTCTCAAAGGCTGTGTGAAGACCTATGGAATGTCCTCACTGCATGTCGTCATCAACCTTCTGCAATCGAGTGACTATTAGGGCCTCCGCTGTGTCTGCATGACAGGAGAATTCTCACAGAGGGTATGTATGCTGCCATAAGCCAGACTGGAGTCAAACATTCACAGGTGCAATGTGAGGATCTATGATGTCTCCTCACTGCATGTCGTCATCAGCTCCCACAAATCTAGCAGCAATAAGGGCCTCCCGAGTGCCCCTGCCTGGTCTGGCCAGTGAGATGGTCTCATTGTCGCCTTTGAGGACCTCCTCACCCTCATCCCCTTTGACATCCTCTTCATCTGAGGAGACCTCCAGCTCCTCCATCTCCTCCTCAGCCAGCTCCTCTCCCCATTGCAGTGCCAGGTTGTAAAGGGCAGAGCAGGCGACGACGATGCATGACACCCTCTATGGACTATATTGCAGGACTCCACCAAGCCGGTACCGGAACCTCATTTATAGCATCTCAATGGTTTGCTCCACCAAGGTGTAAGTTGCAGCATGAGCCTCGTTATACTGTTGCTCTGCTGCAGTCTGAGGCTGCAGCACAGGTGTCATCAGCCACGGCCTCTGCGGGTAGCACTTGTCCCCAAGGGGCCATCCCTGCAGCCTCTGAGGACCCAGGAAGATGTCAGGGATCTGTGACCGACTGAGAATGTACGAGTTGTGGACACTCCCTGGAAACCGTGCGCAGACCTGCAGGAGGCATTTGTGGTGGTTACACACCAGCTGCACATTCAGTGAATGGAAGCCCTTGTGGTTGACATAGTTGACTGCTTGTTGCCATGGAGATCTGAGTGCCACGTGAATGCAGTCGATGGTACCCTGCACCTGTGGGAAACCTGAGATCTGGGCAAATCCAATCGCTCTTGCATCCTGGCCCCAGGCAAAATGCACAAAGTTGTGTGCCTTCGCGACGATGAAATCTGTGACCTCATGGATGCATTTGTGGGTGGAGGCTTGTGAGATCCAACAAAGGTCACCTGTGGAGCCCTGAAAGAAGCCACTGGCATAAAATTGAGTGCCATAGTCACTTTCACAGCCACAGGAAGTGGATGGCCTCCATGTCCCTGTGGTGCCAAATCCTGCAGCAGTCAGCAGATGTGACTGACCAGTTCCCTAGACATGCGCAGTCTTCCGCAACACTGGCTCTCGGTCACCTGCAGGAATGAAAGACGGCGTCTATAGACCCTGGGTCTAGCTAGGTGCCCACAAGCAATAGCACGCTGTGGCTTTCCGGTGGCGTGTGTGGGAGCCCTAGCTGCCCCCTCTTCCTTAGGGTGCTGCTCCTTCCTCTGTCAGGCAGCCAGGCACCTTAGTCACTCTCTTCTCCTTCGTCTCCATTCCCTATAAGCCATGAGGTATACAGCTACTTCCCCAGGCTCCATGCTCCTGATGTACTCCTCCTGCAGGATGAAAGAGAGAGACGTGTGGGTTAGCTTGGGCGTTCTAAGAACCTCCCTTGGTTAAGTCTGAAGGCCCCTTAACGCATCCCGGAGAGTGTTGGCTAACACTTGGATGGCCAGAGTTTAGTGCGCTGCATGGCTGCCTGAAACCCCACCCTCCACCTAACTGATTGGTGGCAGCTTTTCCCACTAGACTGCATGCTGTGCTCTCAGCTCAGGCGCAGGCATTCTCCTAACCCACACTGCAAGGCTGCACTGTTAGCTTCAACAAAGTGGGAGCCAGGTCCAAACCGGGATGCTGACAATGCAAGGGGCTGTGAGCACCTCCACCAATGACTGCTCCATGGCCGGCTTTAGCAAGGAGATTGTACAATGTGTGCAGTCATCCAACTATTCTGCAGCCCACTAAAACACTCATTACTTTACAGCCTGTGCCCGAGGGGTGAAAAACCCTGGAGCACTTGGTCGCGCTTTCAGGTCTCTGCATTTCTTGAGTGGGCAGATAAGCTAGAGGCCGAACTCCACACATGGCAGTGTAGCTGCATCTGAACTGTCTCAGCTGTGGAGGACTAGTCGCTTTATAGAAGATTTCCCTAATGTGTGGCTACTTCCCTCCCCCAACCCTCGCATGTGTTTGTGCACCACCATCAACTGCAGGTCTGCCCTTGCACCGCCCACCCCCCCAACCAATGCGCCTCAACCTTGAAGTCCAGCAGGCGACCCCAGCGAGTGCTGCGCATCATTACTGCGCACTCACCTCCAAGTTCCCCATGAAGTGCAGCCCACCAAGTTCATGCCTTATATATACTGTTGTGAAACACATCGGCAAGCAATCACACAAACATGCTTGGATAATCCAGTGTGGAGTGATGATTCTGGTGAGCTGGGCTTATAATGATATGCTAATGTATCACAAAGAGGTTCCCGGTGTCCGATGTCAGGAGCCGTGGCCCGCCATTGAAGGGCAGAGTGGACGATTGCAAACCGGTTTCACGACATAGTGAAACTGATTTTTGGCCTTCTCACCATATTGTCCACTCATGTTGCCGAACACACCCGATGCCAGCGGACACAGAAAATTATGCCCATTGGCACTAGCACTGGGACTGTTGGGATGGGCTCCACCTGGACCAGATTAGGACCACGATCTTAACAGAAAGGATAAATAAGGCCGTCGCAAGAGCTTTAAACCAGTAAATGGGGCTTAGGTGGAAAAGCTAATATAAATAATAGTTTGAAAACAAACAAAAGGGAAGAGAGTAACAGTCAGTAATTGTGTTTTGTGCCTGGCATGTAAGGGAAAACTAAAATAATTAAACTGGGAGAGAGAAATGAGAAACTTGTGAGTAAAACGTTAGAGTAGATAGACAGGTTGAGTGTGGTCCAAATAACTGATCATTATACAAATGCACAGAGCATCAGGAACAAATTGAAGGAGAAGGAAGTTCAATTTGGAGGGTACGATATGGTATTCTCTGGAATTTAGCAGGTTGAGTGTGATTTGATTGAACTTTTCAAGACATTAAGGGGAGCATATAGGGTTGGCAAAGAGAAATTATTTCCGCTGGTTGGGGACTCTAAGGCCAGGATTTTGTCCTTGTTGGGCGGGCCCGCTTGCCGAGGTATAAAATGACGCGGGGTGATGTCGGGCGTGCGTCTCGATGTCACCGCGCGCCATTTAGATTTTCAGTTCGGCGGGCGCACAGTTGGCTCTCCAAACTGTCAAAGGTCTATTAAAGCCTGTTAGAAAGCAATTAAGGCAATCTGCTGAGCTGCCCGTCTAACCTTAAGGTTGGCGGGCAGGCGAAGAGTCCAGGCGGCCTTTGCATTTTTCATGGAACCTCATCCACGGGCGGGATGAGGTTTCATCAATGATTTAAAATTTTCAGAAAAATTTTTATTAAAATTAATGCACATGTCCCAGCTCATGTGACAGTTTCACATGGGGGGACATGTCGTAAAAAATTTTTCAACACTTCATTAAACTGTTTAAACTTAAAACTAATGCGTCAGGGAGATTTCTGCACTCTTTCGCGTGTGTGCACGAAAGAGCGCACTCCTGACTCAGGCAACCCTCTCTCCCTGCCCGTACAGGGAGTGCTCAGCGCTTCTGGGCACACGCCATGCTGGGCGGGTGTTAATTTGCCCACCCACGCAAAATGGCAACGCCCGCCCACCCGCCCCTGCACAAACCCCCCACCCCCGACGGGGAGATAATTCTTCCCCAGGAAGCACTTTTTCATACAAAACGTAGTGGAAATTTGGAACTCTCCCAAAAAGGCTGCAGCCGCTGGTCAGTTGAAACTTTCAAGACTGAGTTTGATAGGTTTTTATAAGTTAGGTTTAGCAAGAGTTATGGAGCAAAGGCAGTAAATTGGGATACATATCAGGCATGATATGGTTGAATGGTAGCTCATGTATGAGGAACTGGCTAGCCTAATCTTGTTCCCATGTTACTAAATAAGGGAATCAAGCGATATGGGAATAGGACAGGAGAGTGGAGCTGTGATAGAAGACCTGCCATCATTTTACTGAATGGTGCAGTCGGCTTAAGAGGCTACATGGCCAACTCCTGCTCTTATTTCTTCTGTTCTTACAACCACTGATATTCGTTTGGAAAGAACTAACACATGTTATTTCCAAACCTTCTAAAGGGTTTTAGTCAAAGAATTAAACAGGTAAGACAAGCATAGTGTAATCGTTACAATTTGCTCACTTTCATCAAGTGGTTCAGTTAATAATATGCAAGTATCAATGTATCACCATCCCAGAAACAAAATGCTGCAGATCCTGGAAATCAGAATTGAAAACACAAAATGCTGGAAATACTCAGCAGATCAGGCAGCATCAATAGGGAGAGAATATGAGCTAATCTTTCAGATCAATGACTTCTTCTGAGAACTGGAGAAAGTTAGAAATGTAACAGGTTTTAAACAAGTACAGAGATGGGGAAGGGGTCAGGAGGGGAGTGAAGAACAAAAGGGAAGGCCAGTGATAGGATACAAGGCTGCAGTGATTAAATGACAAAAGGGATGATGTCGCAAGGTATAAGGGGGTGGTAATGGGTCAAGAAAAGATGAGTCCAGAGGAGGGGTAAATGACAAAAAAAAGAATCACTCCCAGCATCTGCTGTGCGAAAAATAGGAGCGGTGGTTATAATCTGAAATCATTGAACTTAATTAATGTTGAGTCCGAAAGGCTGTAAAATAAAAAAAATTGAGAAATGAGGCGCTGTTCCTTGGGCTTCCATTGAGCTTCTCTGGAATAGTGCAAGAGCTGAGGACAGAGAGGTAAAAGTAGCAGTGGGGTGCAAAAATAAAATGGTAAGCAACCACAAATTCAAGGTCATGCTTGTGGACTGAACAGAGGTGTTCAGCAAAGTAAACACCCAACAAGCATTTGGTCCCCTCAAAGTGAAGGAGACTGCATCATGAGCAGAAAATACAGCATACTAAATCGAAAGGAGTGCACATAATTTACTGTTTCACCTGGAAAGAGTGTTTGGGGCCCGACCCCCTTTTCACCATCCATGGTCCAAGTCACATTCTGACTTCTCTGTCTCATTTAACCGTACAGCAGGTTCTGGTAACAGTTCTGCTTTTGCCAATTACATCCCCTCTAGACACAACTTTTGGTTCTTTGACTATTCCCATTATCATCCCTTTGTCATTTAACCATTTAACCTCACAGGCCTTGCACCCTATCACAGACGTTCCCTTTTGCTCTTTCTGTCTCTCCTAGTCTTTCCCTGCTTTTTACTTGTTAAAAATGGTTACGTCTCTAACTTATTTCACTACTGATGAAATATCAACGCCCTGAAATATTAACTTCAAAGGTGCTGCCTGGCCTGCTATTTCCAGCATTTTTTGTTTTTATATTATTATTCCCCTCAGAATTACAAGGTAAAAATAGTAATTTCTGAAAGAAGGCTGTCTAACAGCCAAAAAACATTAAAGAAAGAAGTTCACAAATACATCTTGCAATAATATAATAAAATAAAAGTTCTCTCTTGATAGTACAACAGCAAGGTTGATTAGTGGAACCGTAATATAAACCAGGGCACTCATAGCCATTAACAAGTCCAAAAGACTGTGAGGTTTTCTTTACTTTTGTGGAGTAAGGTTGACAATTAAGCAAGCTGGGACTAATATCAGAAGCTCTAGATGGTAACTGCTCAGGTTCGGTATCAACACTGTCAGGTTTCACAATTTCCTTTGGAGACTGTACACATAGGAACTTAGGAATATAGGAAAAGGAATAAGCCATTTATCTACTCGAGCCTGTTCTGTCATTCAATTAGATCATGGTTGGGTCTGTAATCTAGCTCCATATGTATGCATTTTCCCCATATCCCTTGAGACCTTCAGTAACAAGCATTCATAAATTTCAGATTTAAAATTAACAATATATTTGGCACGATTGCCATTTGCGAAAGAAAGTTCCAAACTTCCACCACCCTTACCACTTGCCCTCGCTCGCTGAGCCGAAGATTCTGCCCCTGATTTCACTCCTAAATAACCTATCTCTAACTTTAACAATATGCCCTTATTCTGGATTCCCCTAACAGAAGAAATGGTTTTTCTGGATCTACTCTATTGCATCCTTTAGCATTTCAAACACCTCAATTAGATTATCCCTCAATGTTATGTACTCAAGGGAATACAAGCTAAATGTATGCAACATGACCCCATAATTTAAGCCTTTAAGCCCCTAAATTATTCTGGTCATTGTACAATGTACTCCCTCTAAGACCAATATATCCTTCCTGAGATGCAGTGCCCAGAACTGCAATATTTCAAATGAGGCCTGAACGAGGCTCCTGAGGTTAACGGAAATAAAAATCGGGATCAATGTGAAACAGGTTGTTGATTTGCATCCACCCATTTTACACTATCACACAGTAAAAATCTACCCTAAACAACTGAAGCTAACTTCCTCCCCTTTGTATTCCAGCCCCCTTGAGATGAGAGGCCAACATTCCATTAGCTTTTGTACCCGTCTGCTAGCTTTTAATGATCTGTGTACATGGACACCCAAATTTCTTTGCTGCTCCACAGTTTCTAGTTTCTCATCATTAAGTAATTACTCTGACTTGTGTTCCTTGGATCCAAAGTGGTTGAATTCACATCTCTCCAAAGTGAATGCATCTGTTTAAGTGGCATTGTAGCTTCTTGCCCCCATCAGCATAGCTTATTGTGTCTCCTAACTTAGGCCCAAATTTTCGCAAAGACAGAAGGGCCCTGCACCTTAACCAAAATGGCACCAGAGCCCTGAATCCAGAACTCCCGCCCCCGTTTCTGGCACCCACCATTTTCGCCAGAGGGCAGCAGGGATGGTGGACATATTTCACACATCTGTGGTCCACGGAGGTAATGGCACATTTAAAAGTGCAGTTACCTTCAATCAGAATCAGTTTTTGTCACCCAAACTTCTGAAACAAGACTTGTGGAATTTACAAATTTGAGGAAAAGATTTAAACCTGCCAGAATTCTTTGGAGAGGTCAGGTACCGTTTGGGAGAGGTCAGCTACCCTTTTGGAGATGTAGGTACCCTTTGGGAGAGGTCAGCTACCCTTTTGGAGAGGTCAGGTACCCTTTGGGAGAGGTCAGGTACCCCTTTGGCAGAAATATGCCCCACCCCAAGGTATACCTTTGGGATTTATAAGAGTAGACATGAATGTGCACAAAAAATGGATAAGACCTGCGCAACTGTAAAGCTGTCAAATCATTTAACCCACTGTTCTTTAAATAAAAGAAAGACAGCCTGCAGTTGTAAAAATTGGTGCTTGCAATTTCAATAGATGTTTATTGACATAAGCCTGAGGGTTTTCATTATGATATGATTTCTGCTTGACTACTTACACAATCTATTATTATCACAGTGGGGTATGGGGGTGGGGCTGTAAATTCACACTTTGATTGACAGTTCCAAGTGGTTATGAAGGGATTAGGTATCTTTGATGTGGGGCTATAAATACAAATTTTTGTTTTAAAGAGGGTTAAGTTCTTGAAGGGATTTAAATGGATTGAATGGGCTTTTATTAATGAGACTGACTTTTTTCAATGTAGTGAAATCTGTAATAGATATTTAGAACTGCTTTATTTCATCTCACCATGAATCCTGGGGTCTGCCCAGGGTGGATACTGCATGTGTCAGCATGGAAGGTGTAAGGACAAAAGGTGGTGGGTGGGGGCATGAGTTGGCATGTGGTGGGACAAAATTGGCATAGGGGATATAAAGGATCATGGGTGGTGGGTAGAGGGGTGTATGTTGGCATGGAGGGTATGAGGAGCCATGGGAGGGTGGGTGGGAGCATGAGGTGGCATGAGTTGGCATGGATGGGGCATGGGGAGTGTGTGGAGAGTGTGGGGTTGTGAGGGGTGAGGACCAGAGGGCTGGTTTTTGTTTTACTGTTTTTATTACAACTGGGACGAAGTCCCAGAGTACTGAGGCAGGCCTTTTAAATAGCCCTCCTTGCTGCTCGGCAGCCCCTGTAGCTGCTGCTGCAGTGTTTCCGGGGGCGGCCGACCCGACTCCAGTAAGCACGCCCCACTCCCACGGGAATGAAAATCCGGCGGTGCAGGGCAGTTCCTCCTGAATCAGGCTTACGGAGCCGGGAAAGCTCCTTACTCTGTGTACCCGGCTCTGGAGTGAAAATTCAGGCCTTAGTGTCATCTGCAAATGTGGATGTGTAACTCTCTGTTCCTTCATCTCAGTCATTCATATATATGGTATAAAGCTGAAGAACCAGTAAAGATCCCTGTGGAACATCGCTCGTCTCATGCTGCCAATTAGAGTACTTCAATCTCCCAACCAATTTCCAACCCACGTCCAAGCGTTGCTACCAATTCCGTGCACTTTTTGCTAATAATAACTTGGGCAGAATCTTATCAAATGACTCCTGGAAGCCCATATGGATCATATCCATAGGCACTCCCATAACCAACTTGATAGCGATGTCCTCAAAAAATTCAACCTGATTAGCTGAACATTATTTACCCCTAACAAATCCATGTTCATACTTGTCCAAGTGCTCAGTCAGTCTCTACTGACAATAACTCCCCCTATTAGGTCACCTCTCAGCCTTTTTACTAGAGAAAGGAACCCAGCTTGGTCAACCCCTCACACTTTCACCATTCAGTCACATCATGTCCGATATGTACCCCAATTTGCTGCTATTGTTGATAGCTAAAACCTAATCCACATAAATATTTTTGCTCCTTCACTGCCTGCATATCCTGTGTCCATCTTTACTGGAACCGCACTCCCTTTTACCATTCTCTTTCTGGTCTATATTTATAAAAACGTCTACTGTTAGCTTTGATATCCCTTGTAAGTTTCCTTTCATATTCCCTTTTGCACCTTTTATTACTTTCTTTGTATATTTTTGTTGCTCTTTATAGCCCTCTCAGTCTGCTGGATTTGGTCAGACACCATTTCTAAGGAAAAATAATGCTTAATTACACACCACAGCTCAATTTGAAAGGGAAGAATGAGCTGCAGCATGTAAATAGAATCTAAACTTTCTTCAAGAAATGATGACCATTACAAGTAAAGAATAGTCCATCTATCCTCTACAGTCAGGTACAAACTCCGTATCCAACGGGTAACACTTCTGTAGTAACACCTGACCTACAAAAAAGAGGACCTGTTTATTTTTAATTCAGTGCACTGTTGAGTATAGATCTTATGAATGGAATGTTTCTCTTTACAGTTATGTTTAATCTGGCACCCTTGTTCCAAGCATGTAGCAAAATCCAAATTGCGGTTATTCTGTTATCATGAGCTGCACTTTGCCACCCAGTATTGCTGCAGTCACTTTTACATGCATAGATATCTTCATGGGCATTACATCTGGAATGTGGTTGTTTTTTGGGTGAAATTCAACTTTGGTGAATCATAAAATGGACAATAGCAAATTGGCTGGGTGCTTCAAAGGGAACAGGAATTAGCCATGATGTAACTTAGGCTGCTGATCGCTATTGTCAATTTCATGCAGTCGATAAAGTTGAATTTCAGAGTTAACATGGGGCTATGCAGACAACTATTTTATTTCCTATTCCATGTGAACAACTAAAAGGGAAAAGGTAGCTCCTTTTTCAGATGGCTTTAAATACTGGGAATTGGTATCCAGCAGGAAAAATATTATGACTTTGAGTTCTTGCTCAAAAAGCACATGTCAACTTATGGAAGTGGAAATTGTGGATTTGCTTTAGAGTAATACCACTATATTGTTCCTATTTAATAGATTTAGTGCTACTAATGAGACCTTAAGCTACCTACACCAAGCACGCAAGCAGGTCCTTCAATAGCATGTGCCAACATGTGTTTATGCATTAAATCATCAACCTAGAAAACGCTCAAAGTTGAGAAATCCCTCTGAAACATGCTGACTCTCTCAGCTAAGGTGGCAACTCAAATAGTAACAAAAAACCTGAAATAGAGCCCTGAATAGAGCCTGTGATCAGGACCGCACTTTATGGTGCTCAAATAAGATTTTCACCAGTATTTTGAGATCATGGTTCGCAATTTTGTCTATTTGCTTGTGAGAAACAGACCTTGCCCATGACATGAGAACAAGCGGTTATACTGAGAATGCAGTGGGACATGAACTAGTTGGAACTTAATTTGCAGCTATAGCCAAGATATGTACATGGTGAGTCTAGAAATTTGTGAAGGGGGTTTTAAGCAATGAAGATGCAAGGTGTAATTCCTAGGAGAGTTCTCTGGCGTGTGCCCACCCTCTCCCGCCCTCAACAGGAAACTTTGATTTCAGGCACTTGGTGCATTTTCCAGTATTTCAGAAAATAACGTGATTCAGCCTTCAAAGTCAAAAATAATTTATTCTGGAAGGGTTATAGATGCTTAAATATTTACATAAATTATTTACCCAGCAGACTTGTTACAGCAATACTTGGGGGCTTCTGTGGAATTACGGGAGAATGTGAGAGACAGCAGCACAGGAATTGCCCTGCCACATCCTCGGAAGACACTTACATTTAAGAACAGCATTTATTTTCTTTTTCTTTTTCACACACATTCTGAAAATGTTATTGCAATTTTTTTTCTCCCACTGTGGTTTTATTCTTTGGAACAGAGGTTTTATCCTTGATTATTATTATGTGGGAATCACTGGGCCATTTCATGTTTTTATTACTCTGTTCTCAAGTTGTTTAACTTGGTGGGTGTGCAGAGGATTAAAATGTTGGACTTGTTGATCAGCGGTTAGTTTGCATTTCCCATTTTCACAACATTTCCTGTATTTTATCTTAACACGGTTTGCTTTAATGGGCAGGCACTCTTCCAGGTATATGTTTGACTGTTACACATTGCAAAATATTTTCCCTGTAGTTATAAAGTACAGTGCTCACTAAGTCAAAAGAAGATTTAAAAAAAAGTCTCTTTACTAGTGTGCTGGGCTGAACCAGTTTAGTATTCCTGTGTTCCTGCAATCACTATGCATGCACATACATGTTTGGGTCCTGTGCATGCCCCGTACCTGAAATGTCACACATGTGCACAAGAAAATCTCAAAGCCCCCTTTTTTAAAATTTGTCCGTGGGATATGAGTGTCACTGTCCAAACCAGCATTTATTGCCCACGCCTAATTGCCCTTGAGAAGATGGCGGTGAGCTGCCTTCTTGAACCGCTGCAGTCCATGTGTTGTAGGAACGCCCACAGTGCTGTTAGGAATTAATGGTGCCCCAGGATTTTGATCCAGCAACTCCAGCAAATGGCAATATAGCTCCAGGTCAGGATGGTATGTGGCCTGGAGGGAAACTTGCAGTTGGTGGTGTTCTCATGCATCTGCTGCCCTTGTCTTTCTAGCTGGTGGAGATCATGGGTCTGGAAGGTGCTGTCAAAGGAGCCTTGATGTGTTACTGCAGTGCATCTTGGAGATGGTACACACTGCTGCCACTTTGCGTCGGTGGTGGAGGGAATGAATGTTTAGGGTGGTGGATAGGTTGCCAATTAAGCGGGCTTCTTTGCCCTGGATGGTGTCTTGAGTGTTGTTGGAGCTGCACTCATCCAGGCAAGTGGAGAGTTCTGACTTGTGCCTTGTAGATGGTGGACAGGCTTTTACCCTCTGCAGAATTCCTAGCCTCTGACTTGTTCCTGTAGCCACAGTATTTATATATGACTGGCCCAGTTCAGATTCTGATCAATGGTAACACCCAAGGTGTTGATAATGGGGAAATCAGTGATGGTAATGCCATTGGACGTCAAGGAGAGATGGTTAGGTTCTCTCTTGTTAGATGGTCATTGCCTGGCACTTGTGTGGTGCAAATGTTACTTGCTACTTATCAGCCCAAGCCTAGATATTGTACAGGGCTTGCTGCATATGAACACAGGGCAAATAACAAAGGAATGCCACTGATTTCCACCAACAAATAGTTCCATGTTAAAAAGGCTGAGGCTAAGTTGATGGTTGGCAGCTATGTACCCTCGTGCTGTCCTTCCATGATTGAACAGGCACAGAAAAATAGGAGGGAAACAGAGCTTGTAGTGGATGCAAAGTTTCTGGAATCCCAGAATCTGGAATTAAAAATCAATTTTAAAACTCAGATTTTCAAAATTAACATTTTTTTAATTGGATGCTTTTGATGTGGTCAACCTTTAAATTGATTTATGTTTTTGTAACCTTTTGGAAACCAAAGCAATTCATACACATGCATTTCTATTCCGGTCCCAAGCTTACCACTCAATTTCAAAATCTTTATAGGAATATCACACATTCAGCCCATTAAGTATGTTCTGCTCTCCAGTCATGGCTGATCTATAGCTCATTTAGCTGCCTTCGCTCCATATGCCATGATACTGTTACTTAAAAAAAAAGCTATCTAAATCCTGAATATCTAAGTTAACCCAGCATCCACAGCTTTTTGGGGGAGAGCGTTACAGATATTCACTATCCTTTGTGTGAGAAAGTGCTTCCTTAATTCACTCCTAAATGGCTTAAGTCTAATTTTAAGGTTGTGCCGCCTTGCCTGGACTCTCCTACCAGAGGAAATAGTTTCTCTGTACCTACCCTATAGAATCCCTTTATTTTAAGCACCTTAATTAGATCAGCCCTCAGCTTCCTCAGAGAAATACAGTTATGTAACCTGTCTTAATAGTTTAATCCTTTAAGAGTTGGAATGATTCTGATTTATCTGCGTTGCACGCCCTGCAAAACCAACATATCCTTCTTGAGGTGCAGTGCCCGAAGTTGAACACAGTACTCCATTTGGAGTCTGATCAAAGCTATGTATAATTCTCTACTTTGTATTTCAACACCTTTGAGGCAATGGCCAGGATCTTATGGCCCTGCTGCAGCGTGTCTCCCCCTGGTGGCTGCGGCGAGCCATTTAAATCTCCATTCAGTTCGGAGGAACGGTAATATCCTGCCGGGCAGGAGGGGCCATAAAATCCTGATCCATGTTCCATTAGCCTTTTAGATTTCATTTTGTACCTGTGCAATACCATTAGTGATCAATGTACTTGGACACCTAAATAGCTTTCCTCTATAGTTCCGAGTCTATTCTGATTTGTCTTCCTTTGATCCAAGGTGGATGACCTCTCAGTTTCCCACATTTAATTGCATTTTCTACGGTTTTTGCCCACTCACTTAATCTATCTCCCTATATGTCATGTTGTGTTTCCTTCTGCAAAAGAAACTGATGCCTCCCAATTTAGTGGTGCCTGCAAACTTGAATTGTACAGCTTGTTCTCCCTTCAACCAAATCATTGATATATTTAATGAAAATAGAGACCCCACTTCAAATCCATGGATAACATCACATGTCACATATCACCAATCAGAGCATTTATCCCTACTCTATTTCCTACTTTTCAACTTATGCTCCTTTGACATCGCCTTCCAAACTCGCAACCTCTACCACCTAAAAGACAAGGACAGCAGGTGCATGGAACACCACCAGATGCAAGTTATCCTCCAAGCCACTCACTATCCTGACTTGGAACTGTATTGGTGTTCCTTCATTGCCACTAGGTCAAAATCATGAAACTCCCTTCCTAACAGCACTGGGGTTCCTATAACACATGAGCTGCAGCGGTTTAAGAAGGCAGCTCACCAGCACCTTCTCAAGGACAACTAGGGATGGGCAATAAATACTGGCCTAGCCATCAATATCCAAATCCCGTGGAAGAATGAAAAAAGCATGATTATCTCCAATTCTGTTCACTTTATTTTTTGCTAATAATCTCATGTGGAACATTATCAAATGTCCATATAGATGTCCATATAAGCAACAGTCAAGGACACTCTCCTATCCACCATCTTAGCAACCTCTTTAAAAATTCAAGTAACTGATCAGAATCTACCTTTCAGTGAGTTGTAAACCTACAATGCCAAATCCCAGAGGCCGAAGAAGGCATAAAAATGTCAGAATGTCTTAATTTTAAAGCAGTCCACTCTGCAGTGGGAGCATGGACTGTTAATTAGCCTTGGCCAAGAACAGCACTGCTGTTTGTGGTCTCTATCATTGGGTGGCAACCCAGACGTGCCTCTAGTGTTGAGATTGCCTGCTATTGGAATGCTAAGGACAGACCCTCCCCTATCCTGGCAAGTCTGTGGGGGTGGGGAAGGGTGAGTCCAAACCAGAGGTCTTGGTGACCACATTCCAGCATTTAAGTAGGGATGCAACCGACAAGGATTTCTGGTCTCCTGTGTATAAGCTGCACTTTTTAATATATATTTATGGGCTTTAAATATTCATTCATCGAATTCTGTAGCATCTTACTGTTTGTGGTTTTAACTTCAGAGTTACCCAATTCTGCACGAGTACCTCAGAAACCTCAATTTTAATGTTAAATCAAAACTATGACTGAAGCTAAACACATAGAGAACAATAGGAAACATTGCAGAACTGCAACAGTTGTAACTAAAATTCAATGTTAAATCTGAAACTGGTTCCTTCCATCATGTTCATTGCTTAGTGACAAACCTCAGGGTTAATTGATTTGCGGTGCATGTAGCTATGGATATCCGTCATGGAAATATAGGAAATTCCAAGAATCTTCAAACTAATTAAGACGAAGGAACATCTGCGAGTATTACTTTAGAGCCTATAGCGTGTAGCTGCCTTGTAACACAAATGGCACTAACACCTAGCATATTTACACACTTCTCTCATTACAAACGATACAAACATTTATTACTCAACATTGCCTTGTTATGCATAACGTCATGATGAAATTTCCAGGTAAATTATAGTGGCCTAAGAGTGATTAATTGTTTTGCTCCACTAACCAGGCACAATATTTGACACTGGTGAAATTATTTTTCTTTTAACTTTATGTGCAAAGCCAAGTTTATCCCTGGCGATATTGGAGATTTTAGGAAGGATTAATGTATTTCAGTTAAAGAATGGATGCACACAATTTACTCTTGTGTTTGCTTTGGAGAAAACGCATCATTTGATTGACAAGTGGAAAGAATCATCATTCCACCAAAAGGGTGACATCACAAAATATGAGAACAACAGGGGCATTACCCTGCTGGCTGCTCCCCGCTGCCTTTTTATGCATGGTTTTTTCAAAAATGTACAGAAAAGCTTATAGATGAATGTATGTGTGAGAAACAGACTGACTTCAAGGATGAAGATTTCTGAAACGACCAGATGTATGCATTGAGGCAGATCATTGCAAAGGCGATGGAATTCTAGCAGTCATGCCTGATAAATGTCACTAACTTTAAACAAGCCTTTGATTCATGGCACCATAAAGCCTGTTTATACATTTATTATTCCCAGTACAAGTATTAACAGTTTTGACAAGGGATGAAAAAGCCTTGTACATGTAGATGCTTTAGATTGGGAATTGTTTTCCATCCTCTTGGGTTTCCACTGTGATTGTGTGTGGCAAAATCTTGGGGTGGCCATCAATTAGGTAATGAATGAGTAGCTGGTAGTTATTTTGCTGAGACCTAAAGAAACTCGGAATAACCAGAATCCTGATTGTGTGGCAACTGCTAATTCTATGGCACTGTATTGTTGCCGTGCAGAAACTGGTTCAAACTGTTGTTGGAGGAAAATGTCACCAAAATGTGAAAAGAGTGACATGTTAGCAATCACACCTTCATCATACTTAATGATGGAAAGTAGCTGGTCTGATCAACAATAGCAATGACAGCTTGTATTTATATAACCATGTCAATATTAAAAAAAAGTCATGTGGTGCTTCACACTGATGTGAAGAAAAAGGCGGTTGAACAAAGGAAAACATATATGGCTCGAGTGGGGGGAGCTGTTGGTATGTGACCAAAAGCTTGGCCAAAGGTGTGAGTTTTAAAGAACAAGAGGAAGGTGGAGAGGCGTAGGGGTTTAGGGTGAGAATTCCAGAGCTTGAGGTCTAGGTGGTTGTAATAACTTGATGGAGCAGCAGGTTTGATGAAGAAAAGGCTAAATTTTATTTAGGAGACATGTAGAGGTGCTTGCACGCTAGACGTGGTCTCTCTGTCGGAAGCCCTACCCACAGGATTACCCGCGCAATAAGCTTTTTGGTCAAAGCCCCCATAATCGCTTCACACGGTGAGTGATTGACAGGAGGGAGGGACAATGCATCTAGTTGCTGCACTTCCTCCCCCTTTAAGTTTCTTACATTTACAATAAAAATAAAGTCAGAAAAACCAGCAAACATTTGTACAGTCTCTGGTGATTACAAATTAAGCCTCTGAGGCGCTCGGGGGAAACTGTTAGCGTGGTGTATCTCTACCAAAGGAGGTTCCTGAACAGGATTAACGGGATCTGGAGCTGCACTAGGAGATACATCGTTGGAACTGGATAGTTCTGTATTTGGCATCTCGTTAGATACGTCTAGAATATCAGCTCTAGGATAATCACACGCCTTTGAAGTCTGCGGTGAAACATCAATCACAGGTTGATCTTGCAATTGTTCAGATGTTTCTCTAGCCCTAACATGATCTATGTGTTTACGTACAATTCTATTTTTGACTTGCACTTGAAAAGATAATGGACCAGTCTCTGAAATGAATGCTCCTGGAGTCCAACAGGGTCCGCTTCCAAAATTACTCATGTACACAGGGTCACCTACATGGAACTTACGAGCCTTGTTGTTTAGATTGTGGTTCAATTTTTGATTATTCTGGCTCCGTGTTATTTTCCCCTCTAGATTTGGAAACACCAAGTGTAGATGCATACGCAAACGGCGTTTCATCAGTAACTCTGACGGTGTTGAGCCCGTAGTAGTATGTGGCGTGCGGTAACTTAGGAGAAATCTGGAAAGGTGAGACTCCTGAGTACCTCCAGATAACTTCTTCATACTAGCTTTAAAGGTCTGGGCAGCTCTTTCAGTGAGACCATTGGATAACGGATGCCATCACAGGGTAGAGAGTCACTCCACAGTGCACACCCTGGCATACCGAAGGTGAAGATGCTGGCACGTTGTTATGTCTGGTAGCCAGGAATAGCCAGTGACATCGAGAGCATGGTTAAACACTATTCCCTTTGCCAGCAACACCAGAAGTTACCTGTTCCAGCAGTCTTTATGTGCTGGATACTGTTCAGGTCCGTGAACCTCTGAAATTCCACGTTGGTGAAAGCTATTCCATTATCAGAAACAGTAATCTCTGGTAAACCATGTATGCTGAAGGAATGACGCAGCTTTTCAATAGTTGCGGCTGAAGTTGGCATTTTTACTTCATAGACATCAAGCCATTTTGAATGTGCTTCATTGATTGATAGGAACTTGGTGCCTAGAACCAGTCCCACATAGTCAATATGCAGTCTAACCCAAGGTCAACCAGGCCATTCCCTTGGGTGAAGAGGAACTGAAACAGGTAACTTCTGGTGTTGCTG
Source organism: Cetorhinus maximus (assembly GCF_964194155.1). Lineage (NCBI taxonomy): Eukaryota > Metazoa > Chordata > Chondrichthyes > Lamniformes > Cetorhinidae > Cetorhinus > Cetorhinus maximus. Next base: position 32,662,161 of record NC_135879.1, read on the forward strand.
GCAAAGGGAATAGTGTTTAACTATGCTCTCGATGTCACTGTCTATTCCTGGCTACCAGACATAACAACGTGCCAGCATCTTCACCTTCGGTATGCCAGGGTGTGCACTGTGGAGCTCTGCCAAGAGTGACTCTCTACCCTGTGATGGGACCACGACTCTGGTATCCCACAGCAAAATTCCTGCTTCCATGTGATGGGATAGAATTAATTTCACTCCTGAAAGGCCTGGCTCTAATATTGGACTCTGTCCCTGGTCCTAGAGGTCCCAGCCACCAGAAATAATTATCTTTATCTACCCTCTCTGTTCCTCTTAATATCTTGAAAACTTAAATCAAATCACCCCTTAACCCTCTAAATTTAGGGAATACAGCTCTCAGTTTGTATAATCTCTCCTCATAATTTAATCTTTAGAGTCCAGGGGCAGGATTTTCCCCTGGTCAGGTGGGTGTGGCGGGTGGGCCCGCAAACGGCTGCAAAACTGATCGCCACCCACAATCGGACCCCCGCTGCGATTTCACACTGGCGGCTCTGCACTGGCCGGGAAGGGCTGAGTGAGGGGGGCCTGTCGACTGCTGGGTCCAAAGGGCTGAGTGAGGGCAGGGGCCTGTCGGCCGCTGGGTCCAAAGGGCTGAGTGAGGGCAGGGGCTTGTCGGCCGCTGGGTCCAAAGGGCTGAGTGAGGGCAGGGGCTTGTCGACTGCTGGGTCCAAAGGGCTGAGTGAGGGCAGGGGCTTGTCGACTGCTGGGTCCAAAGGGCTGAGTGAGGGCAGGGGCCTGTCGGCCGCTGGGTCCAAAGGGCTGAGTGAGGGCAGGGGCCTGTCGGCCGCTGGGTCCAAAGGGCTGAGTGAGGGCAGGGGCCTGTCGGCTGCTGGGTCCAAAGGGCTGAGTGAGGGCAGGGGCTTGTCGACTGCTGGGTCCAAAGGGCTGAGTGAGGGCAGGGGCCTGTCGGCTGTTGGGTCCAAAGGGCTGAGTGAGGGCAGGGGCCTGTCGGCTGCTGGGTCCAAAGGGCTGAGTGAGGGCAGGGGCCTGTCGGCCGCTGGGTCCAAAGGGCTGAGTGAGGGCAGGGGCTTGTCGGCCACTGGGCCCAATGGTGACCCAACAGCCGGTTTAAAAGCGGCCAAGGCAGCCCCTGGATGGCTGCCACGGAGGACATTTCCTGAGCTGGCACGATGGACCCAAGTGAAGCTGGACACGGCAGGTGGGAGGGCAGATCAGGCGGGCACTTAGCGCGCACCCCCCCCCCCCCCCCCCGCCCCCCCACCCACCCCCCCCAGCTTCTCTGATGAGTGCGTCGCTGTTCTCTTGGAGCAGGTGGCTGCCAGGAGGGACACCTTTGTCCTCAGGGATGGGAGGAGGAGGCCACCGCACCTCACAAAAAGGGTATGGGAGAAGGTGGCAGTGCCAGTCAGCAGCCGTGACGTGGTGTGGCGCTCCTGGGTGCAGTGCCGGAAGTGCTTCAATGACCTGCTGCACAGAGGAAGGGTGAGTATCATGTTGGCATGTGTCAGTCTGCAGATGTGTTAAGGGCTGGCTGCCCCCTCATGGACCTCAGGGGTGTTAGAGTCTGAGTGCCAACTGTCAATCACGTCGGAGGGAGTAAGCCCAGGCTGCTTGTACTGAGTACCTTGCGGCTCGAGGGCCACAGCTTGGATGTGGCCAGGCTGCAATGTGCTGCAGGTACAGAGTGGACTAATCAATGCTCCTCTGTTGTTTCAAGAGAAGACAGCCCACAAACATATAGAAAGGTTGCTGACTGGCAGAGGCCCTGCTAGCCTCCTAATCCTTTTGAGGTAAGAACAAGATACTCTGGAGCTTGTAAGCCGGCACACCCCGTTAGCAATCAGCCGTGGAGAGGTGGGGGTGCCAGATGAAGGTAAGAGTGCAGTGCACAGAGGTGAGAATTTCAGCTAGTGCAACCATTCCAGTGTAGTATCTTCATTGATGTGAGTCTCAAACCTGGAGCCCCATTGATCATTGGAAGGCAAGGCCACCATGATGCAGATCTCCATTGTCTCAGCAGGGTGCCTGGCATGTACAGTGACAGTGTGATAACTTTAACTAATGACGTGTTCTTCTTCTCCCTTTAAGGTTTGCCAGCAGGCACTCGCTCTCCAGACCCTGAAGGGCCAATCCTGACACCGGAGGACCACCGGACGTCATTTGCATCTGCATCACACCCACTCTCTGAAGCAGGCACCAGTGCAGATACCAGCAACTCGGTGGGTATTAGAGCAGTGGCTAGTATCTTGGTGCACTCTGGTGAGGGCAATTCACAATTGCTTGAGGTGCAGGCAGGATCAGAGAGAGCCCAGGCCGCCGGCAGTCGGAGGACTGCTGGGTACCATGACAATGCTCAGTCAAAGGCTGATGATGAGCCTCTGGAGTCATCTGTTAGGCGGTGAATGCTAGATTTCCAGCAAGATGTGCGGGAAGATCTGAAGGAGATCCATGAGGGTCTGCGTGCCATAGTCTCTGTGATGGAGGAGTCTATGTGGAGCATGAGCACTGCATTGACCATCATGGCTGAGCACACTGTCCCCTCCATTGAGAGAGGCAGCTCCAAGGAAAGAATCAGGGGTTCCTGGGGTTGCACTCGGACCTGCAAGCCCTCACACAGACAATGACCTCAGGTGGTTAGTGCCTGTGTGGGAGATGGATGAGGCACCCAGTATCCCAACTAGGTGCCTGTCTATCAATGGTGAGCAGGGAGGTTCACAGCGATCTTATGTTGGTGCATGAGATGCCTGTCGTCTCTGTGGGCTCCTCTCAGGGTGCTCTGGATGACGGCAGCAGCTCCTCCACCCCTCTGCCAGTGACTGTGGCATCTGATGAGGCTGCGATGACTGGGGAGATGCCAGCCATGGCAGGGCCAGCACAGGCTCCACCGGCCAGAGGACGACCGCCAAGGTCATCAAGGCCAACAAGACAGCAGAGTCAGCAGCCTGTCTCCAATGCCAGACCCAGAGAGGGGGGAGCATCTAGGCGTAGCAGTCGCTAACATAAGTTAAAGGCACCATGAGCACAAGAGGGCAGGTCACGGGTGATTTTATGTTCAGTTATGTTTACTTTATCTATAATAGTCCGGGAATGAAGACCAGAGAAGTTAGTGTACATAGTTTGGATTTGTCAAAATGAGATAAATTTTGTTTTTGTCGTCATGGCCTGAGTATGTTTCACCTTTTTAATTTATTGGTGCATGGTATGCCAGAATGTAATGCTGGACAAGAGTGGCTCTGAACTTTATTGCACAGGCATTGAATGGACTTTGGGTTCAAATGAAAGGGTCCTTTCAGACATCCGGGATGGGGGCGGCAGCCCTGGCATGCGTTTGAAGCTGATCCTTGGCAGCCTAGCTGAAGAAGCGTTGGATCAAGGCATCCCTGGTGTCCCTACCTCCCTGGAGGTTACTGAGGTCTGGCTCCACGCCCTCAGTGTCCTCCTCACCATGCTGACCTTTGGACTCACTACTGGACTCATCATCTGTGGCCTGTGCAGCTGCATCAAGATCCTCTTCCTCCAGTGGGTCCTCCCTTGCCAGTGCCAGATTGTGGAGAGTGCAGCATGCAACCACTATCAGTGACACCCGCTCTGGGGGGTATTGTAGTGCTCCCCCTGAATGGTCCAGGCCACGGAAGCGCGTCTTGAGAAGGCCTATAGTCCTCTCTATCACCACCTTTGTGGAGGCATGACTAGTATTGTCATGCTTCTCTGCCTCTGTTTTTGGGTGGCGGAGAGGCATCATGAGCTACCTCTTCAAGTGATATCCCTTGTCACCCAGCAGCCATCCATCCAGTCGGGCTGGACCACTGAAAAGCCTCGGCAGCTGGGAGTGTCTCAGGATGTAAGCGTCATGGGAGCTGCCAGGGTACCTTGCACAGACTTGCAGAATCAGCATCCTGTGGTCACACACTATCTGTACGTTCATGGAGTGGAATCCCTTCCTGTCCCGCTGATGTCTTGATGGCCACATGTGTGCAGTCGATGGCACCCTGGATATGGGGGAGCCCAGCAATCACTGCAAAGCCTCTGGCTCGCTCAGCCTGGCTGGCCTCGTCCGCACGGTAAAGAATAAAGATCAGCACCTGCCTGAACAGAGCTTCTGTCACCAGCTTGACACAACTGTGGACAGCTGATTGGGACACTCCACACAGGTCCCCCACTGAGCCCTGGAAAGAGCTGGAGGCATAGAGGCTGAGGGCCACTGTGACTTTCAGAGCCACTGGCATGGGGTGTCCACCCACACAGCCAGAGCTGATCGTAGGCCCAATCACCTGACAAATGGAGGTCATGGTCTCCCTTGAGAGATAGAGCTTCCTTTGGCATTGTACCTCGCTGAACGAAATATCGCATGAGTGCGCGATGATGTCGGGACGCTCGACTGATGTCGTCGTGCACTATTTTACTCCCGTTCAGGTTGGGCGCGCGCCTGCCTGTGGGACGAAAAATGCTGCCACAGGTGTCATTCTGGTCATTGTACACTGCACTTCCTCCAAGACCAATATATACTGCATACTGTGTGGTGTCCGGAACTGCTCACAGCACTCCAGGTGTGATCAATGTTGGACAAGCTGTTTGGCAGCACAGAGGCAATAGAGGGTCAAGATGGATGGTGGAGAGATGAAACTGGGCGTCATCAGTTTATTTATAATGATATAATAGAGGATGTGTTTTGCAGAGTAGTGTGGTTCATCATGTCAAACACTGTAGAGACGTCTAAGAGGAAAAACAACCACAATCCAATAGGATGCAATTTCTTATTTTGAAATTTATTGGAGAAATTTAATCAGGGAATCGTGGGACATATGGGATTAGATTTAGGAAGCAACAATGCATTCAAGGACTTTGGAGAGGAATCTGAGATCTGTGATCAGATGGTAGTTTGCTAAGAGATCATCGTCGAGGATGGGTTAAGGCCGAGGAAGTGGGAGGTAGGCATTCCTGGATTACCACAAGAATCCTGCCCTGCTCCACCCTCTTAGGATCAGTGATCCCATGCCGATGAGAGCAAACATGGATTCTGTTTGGGGCCTAAAGTGGAGCCTCATGTTTTTTGTTATTCATTCACAGGATGTGGGCTTCGCGGGCTGGGCCAGCATTTATTGCCCATCCCTAGTTGCCTTTGAGAAGGTGGTGGTGAGCTGCCTTATTGAACCGCTGTAGTCCATGTGGTATATGTACAGCCACAATGCTGCTAGGAAGGGAGTTCCAGGATTTTGACCCAGCGACAGTGAAGGAACGGCGATACATTTCCAAGTCAGGATGGTGAGTGACTTGGAGGGGAACTTCCAGGTGGTGGTGTTCCCATCTATCTGCTGCCCTTGTCCTTCTAGATGGCAGTGGTCGAGGGTTTGGAAGGTGCTGTTGAAGAAGCCTTGCTGAATTCCTGCAGTGCACCTTGTAGATGCTACTGTGCATTGGTGATGGAGAGAGTGAGAGTTTGTGGGTGTGGTACCAATCAAGTGGGCTGCTTTGTCCTGGACATGTCAAGCTTCTTGAGTGTTTTGGGAGCTGCACTCATCCAGGTAAGTGAAGTTGCCATATGACAATCATTCCCAAATTGTCCCTTTGCCTCCTGATTTAGTACTGTACCGTTCTTTGTGTTTTGTCATTGGCTCTGTAAAATGCTTTACCTTGGACTGGGACGGTGACATGTTGTGATATCAGCAGCATTGTGGAGTTGACCCCTCTGCTGCATATCTGCCTCTCCCAAATTTTAAAATGACCCTCCCTCAGCACATGATGGGGATAGGGAGCAGTGCAGCCAATGGTCAATATTTATTATCCTTTGGTACTTGCAAGTTAAAGAACATACAAGGGAGGGGTAATAATAACTGAATGAAACAAAAAAAAAATCACAGTCTGACATGTTTTTTCAGAAACATGACATTATTTGCTCAGCTGCAAATGAACCTTGAGATGCTTGACTGTAAAACTTTCTACAGCTGTGCTTAACTGTAGAATGCAAACAGAGTAAGAACTGGCTACAACTTAAATATTACCAGTTTTATGTCTCAGTGTGGGAAAACATGTTAAAATAAGTTTCGGTTGACAAATATTTTGATGTATTGTTGGACCTAAAACCAGAGAATTGTGATTGTTACATTAAATCCATGCCACATGATTGTCCTGTGCTTTAAATTGGGCGCTGATACTGAGTGCTGGCTCATTTATCTACACTACACAGTTCTCATTAAAGAATCTTTCACAGATAAATCCCATTTTTACGCTTCCCTCTGCTTTGCTCTCTCTATGTGTAAGTTGAGTTCACACAGCGGGACTGCCCTGACCCAAGCCTGATTCATCACATGTTTATTTTGCTAGGTCTCTCGGTAAGCTGGCTTATCAATCCTTCTCAGTCATATTCTGGGAAAGTTGCTGCTGTCTTTGGGACAATACAATGCTTATATTGGGGAAACACATGCCCGCAGCAAATTGAGTATAGTCTTTATGATACTGTATAAGTTTGACTGATGCTGTTTCTGTGACATAGATCAAGTGGATGCCTTGTGGGAACTGTGTGTAGGCTCATCTCTTAGTTACAGTGAAGACATTTGCTCTGGTGATTCCATGGTAGAGCGAAGTAATGATTCTTCCCAAATGTTCAGCTTGCTTGTTGGACTCAGGTTTCGAGATGGAATGAGGTTGGTACTATTGCCTAGAAAATCAGAAAAACTGCAATCAGATGAGCAGCATTTTAAAACTCACCCTGACCCTACCAAGAAACAAATCCCGTCAATGATTGTCCCATAATTTTCTGGCATCCATCTTATCATGTGTCTCTTCATTGAGGCATTTCCCTTAGTCCTCAGATTCTGTGTTCTGCAAGTTTCTTTGTATTTGTTCATGGGATGTGAGTGTCTCTGGCGAGGCCTGCATTTATAGCCCATCCCTAATTCCCTTGAGTGGATGGTGGTGAGCCACCTTCTTGAAATGGGGCAGCCCATTGCTGGCAGTGTGAGCTGATAACGGTGAAGAGAGGGCAATGGGGCAACAGCCTATCTTTTTATCCAATTAAAGATTGAGAGAGATACAGAACAGCGGTGAAAAATGAAATAGGATAAATTATAGGATCATAGAATGATACAGGGCAGGAGGAGGTCACATGGCCCATCCTGCCTGCGCCAGCTCTTGGAAAGGACTATCCAATTAGTTCCAATCCCCTGTTCTTTCTCCATAGACCAGCAAATATTTCCTTTTCAAGTATTTATTCAATTCCCCTTTGAAAATGACCACTGAATCTGCTTCCAGCATTTCGGGTGGTGCATATTCGCTGTGTAATTATTTTTCCACTCATGTCACCTCTTGTTCCTTTGCTGATTACCTCGAATCTGTGTCCTCTCGTCTGCCATTGGTATCATTAATCCTGGGGCTTTGCTGTTCCAGAAGCCTCATGTACTGTCTCTCTCTCTCCAGGGTTTTCTGCAAATTGTGAGAAACATCCTGAAATGTGATGTAGATGAGCCCTGTGGATTTCCCCCCTTTCTCTATCATCTCGGTCATCTGCATGGATACCATCTCCACCACCCCCACCTAAGATTGGTGCTCCGTAGTCATGGCTGTTTTGAGAAATGGCACTCTTCCTCTCTTCAACTCCAAGATCCTTATTCTCCCTTATACTCAGTGCTTCACCCAGTGAAAATACTTCCAATTTAGTAACTACTTTCTCCCAGTTGGGTGCCTTTGGGCTGGTGCTTGAGCAGGGTGGGTGGGGTGGTGCCATGATGGAGTTGGTGGGGACATTGCAGCAGTTACAGATCTGAAAGTGGGAGTGGATATGGATTCGGAAGTGCCTGCATAGTTATTGGAGTGGCCAAACACATCCACAAAGGCAACCCGCGTGATGGGGGTAATTTGGTGGAGCCCGCAGGAGAGGGTAGTATGGTGGGCGGGCCACGGGAATGGGCCAGGAGTCCCTGCATCCAATTCCCGGTGGCGGGAAGACTGACCTGATGTGGGAATCCCACCCCCTGGTGGCAGGATGTCTATTAGGCTCATTAAAGAGCAACCAGAGAGCAATTATCCCTGAGCCCACTGGGATTTAATGGTGGCTCAGGGATTTAACAGGGCTCACATGATTCTCGCGAGCCCCCTGGAAGCTGTCAGCAAACCCGAACAGGTTTGCCTGGGGCCTTGAAGAGGGCGAGGGTCCCTTGTTCACAGATACTCAGCTTCCGATTGAGGGAGTAGGCATTGGGAAGGGTGAGGGGGGTAGCCACTGAGAGTCCTTGCACTGAGCTCCCTTCCTCACCACCCTTGTCGGCAACCCTTTCCCCATGACCCCCATTCTGTCACACTTACCTGTCTCCAGGGATCCAGTGACAATCCCTGGTGAAAGCCTCAGTGCATTGCCAGCAGCAGCCATCGCTCTTGGGTAGTTTTCAGGGTAGGGATATTTGCCGAACTGGGGCTTTGATTGAGTAGGAGGCCTGATGCTCTCTCGGTAACTGCCTAGCCAATTGCTCTTAAATGACATGAGCCTCCCAGAGAAAAATGACGTGGGGCTCCCACTGGTTGGAGAACCGGTGGGTGGGACCCTGTCACCAACACTAAATTCTACCCAATGTCAGGGGCAGAAGAGCACTTTTCGCTGTGGATACAGCAAGATTTACTCTTGAAGTGGCTGACTGTAAGAGCATTGCAATATTTTGAGAACCCACACGAAGCTGGCATTACCTGTTCTGAGCCTTGCTGTGCTTTTACCAAGCTCCATTTGTCACCACATCCCCAATCTCGCTGTCTCCCACAGTTTGTCATTTCTGTCTACGTATTGCCTGTAGATGCAGATTCAGGGCATTGCTCCCAAATTTGCAGCATTTGTGCTGAATCTTTTGCAGGAAGGGAACACAATGTTTAAAAACCTGAGTGGTGTGGCCATATCTTTCCCTCCTTTATGTTCTGGCACCCATGATGGTGAGACATGGAGGTGCATTGTCCCTTTAAATAAATTGCCCTTCAAGGCCAGCAAAACCTCTTGAGGCATCTGATGCAAGTTGACAGTGATTATAAATTAAAATGGTGATTGATTGTTTACAGCAAGTACCTTGTATGAAACATGCTTTATGAAACAAATAGTGACCAAAATCTACTGGCAACCATTCAGACTTAAATTGTTCAACTATGGTTCCTAATGAGGTTCATCTTTAGATTCTTTGATGTCTACTGAGTAGGGTTCTGGAGCCAGCATTGCTAGATTTCAGCTTGTTCCTTTATCTCCCACACACAGGCATACAATCTTTCAAAGGACTTTTTAACGTGGTCATTAATTTGGTTCTTTTAGGGTGGTTTTTTTCTCACTTGCTCAGTAGATTTGCTGAGAGGACCAACATTCAACTTAATAAAGAATCTTCTTTCTCTTCAGGTACCATGTCCTAAGAGGGCATTTGCAACCATGGACTTAGAATCATAGAACCATAGAAAAGTTACGGTGCAGAAAGAGGCCATTCAGCCCATCGTGTCTGCACCAGCCAAAAAGAGAAAAAAGGAACTAGCCGCTCATTTTAATCCCACTTTCCAGCACCTGGTCAATAGACTAGCAGGTTACAGCACTTCAGATGCAAATCCAGGTACCTTTTAAACAAGTTGAGCATTTCAGCCTCAACCACCAATATGAATTCCAGATGTCCATCACCCTCTAGGTTAAAAGGTTTTTCCTCATGTCCCCTCTAATCCTTCTACCAATCACTATAAATCTATGCCCCATGGTAGTTGACCCCTCAGCTAATGGAAACAAGTCTTTCCTGTCTAACATATTTATGCTCGTCATAATTTTGTACACCTCAATTAGGTCACCCCTTAGCCTCCTCTGTTCTAAGGAAAACAATGCTAGCCTATCCAATCTCTCCTCATAGCTGCAATTATCAAGCCCTGGCAATATTCTTGTAAATCTCCTTTGCATTGTCTCCTGGGCAATTATATCCTTACTGTAATGTGGTGACCAGAACTGTACACAAAATTCCAGTTGTGGCCTAACCAGTGTTTTATACAATTCGATCATTACATTCCTGCTTTTGTATTCAAATATAAAAACAAAAAACTACTGCGGATGCTGGAAATCCAAAACAAAAACAGAATTACCTGGAAAAACTCAGCAGGTCTGGCAGCATCGGCGGAGAAGAAAAGAGTTGACGTTTCGAGTCCTCATGACCCTTCAGCAGAACTGAGTATAGTTAGGAGAGGGGTGAAATATAAGCTGGTTTAAGGTGGGTTGGTGGGGGGAGGGGGAGAAGTTGGAGGGGGGGCTGTTGTAGGGACAAGCAAGCAGTGATAGGAGCAGATAATCAAAAGATGTCACAGACAAAGGAACAAAGAGCTGTTAAAGGTGATGATATTATCTAAGAAAATGTGCTAATTAAGAATGGATGGCAGGACACTCAAGGTACAGCTCTAGTGGGGATGGGGTGGAAAGGCTGACAAGGTATTAGTTGTAGATTTAAAAATAATGGAAATAGGTGGGAAAAGAAAAATCTATATAAATTATTGAAAAAAACAAAAGGGAGGGGAAGAAACGGGGTAGGGATGGGGGGAGGGAGTTTAAGATCTAAAGTTGTTGAATTCAATATTCAGCCCGGAAGGCTGTAAAGTGCCTAGTCGGAAGATGAGGTGCTGTTCCTCCAGTTTGCGTTGGGCTTCACTGGAACAATGCAGCAAGCTAAGGACAGACATGTGGGAAAGAGAGCAGGGTGGAGTGTTAAAATGGCAAGTGACAGGGAGGTTTGGGTCTTTCTTGCGGACAGACCGCAGGTGTTCTGCAAAGGGGTCGCCCAGTTTGCGTTTAGTCTCTCCAATGTAGAGGAGACCGCATTGGGAGCAACGAATGCAGTAGACTAAGTTAGGGGAAATGCAAGTGAAATGCTGCTTCACTTGAAAGGAGTGTTTGGGCCCTTGGACGGTGAGGAGAGAGGAAGTGAAGGGGCAGGTGTTGCATCTTCTGCGTGGGCATGGGGAGGTGCCATAAGTGGGGGTTGAGGAGTAGGGGGTGATGGAGGAGTGGACCAGGGTGTCCCGGAGGGAACGATCCCTACGGAATACCGCCAGGGAGGGTGAAGGGCAGATGTGTTTGGTGGTGGCATCATGCTGGAGTTGGGGGAAATGGCGGAGGATGATCCATTGAATGCGGAGGCTGGTGGGGTGATAAGTGAGGACAAGGGGGACCCTATCATGTTTCTGGGAGGGAGGAGAAGGCATGAGGGCGGATGCGCGGGAGATGGGCCGGACACGGTTGAGGGCCCTGTCAAAGACCGTGGGTGGAAAACCTCGGTTAAGGAAGAAGGAAGACATGTTAGAGGAACTGTTTTTGAAGGTAGCGTCATCAGAACAGATGCGACGGAGGCGAAGGAACTGAGAGAATGGGATGGAGTCCTTACAGGAAGCGGGGTGTGAGGAGCTGTAGTCGAGGTAGCTGTGGGAGTCGGTAGGCTTGTAATGGATATTGGTGGACAGTCTATCATCAGAAATTGAGACAGAGAGGTCAAGGAAGGGAAGAGAAGTGTCAGAGATGGACCATGTGAAAATGATGGAGTGGTGGAGATTGGAAGCAAAATTAATAAATTTTTCCAGGTCCAGACAAGAGCATGAAGCCGCACCGAAGTAATCATCGATGTACCGGAGAAAGAGTTGTGGGAGGGGGCCGGAGTAGGACTGGAACAAGGAATGTTCCACATACCCCATAAAGAGACAGGCATAGCTGGGGCCCATGCGGGTACCCATAGCCACACCTTTTATTTGGAGGAAGTGAGAGGAGTTAAAGGAGAAATTGTTCAGTGTGAGAACAAGTTCAGCCAGACGGAGGAGAGTAGTGGTGGATGGGGATTGTTGGGGCCTCTGTTCAAGGAAGAAGCTAAGGGCCCTCAGACTATCCTGGTGGGGGATGGAGGTGTAGAGGGATTGGACGTCCATGGTGAAGAGTAAGCGGTTGGGGCCAGGGAACTGGAAATTGTTGATGTGACGTAAGGTGTCAGAGGAATCACGGATGTAGGTGGGAAGGGACTGGACAAGGGGAGAGAGAAGGGATTCAAGATAACGAGAAATGAGTTCCGTGGGGCAGGAACAGGCTGACACGATCGGTCTGCCGGGACAGTTCTGTTTGTGGATTTTGGGTAGGAGGTAGAAGCGGGCTGTCCGAGGTTGGGCGACTATCAGGTTGGAAGCTGTGGGAGGAAGATCTCCAGAGGAGATGAGGTCAGTGACAGTCCTGGAAACAATGGCTTGATGTTCAGTGGTGGGGTCATGGTCCAGGGAGAGGTAGGAGGAAGTGTCTGCGAGTTGACGCTCAGCTTCCACGAGGTAGAGGTCAGTGCGCCAGACAACAACAGCACCACCTTGTCAGCGGGTTTGATGACAATGTTGGGGTTGGACCTGAGAGGTAAGTTCAGAGAGAGACAGATTAGAATGGGTGAGAGGAGCAGAGAAATTGAGATGGCTAATGTGACGCCGACAGTTCTCAATGAAAAGATCAAGAGAAGGTAAGAATCCAGAGGGAGGGGTCCAGGTGGAGGGAGAATATTGGAGGTGGGTAAAAGGATCTGTTGAACGGGGAGAGGACTCCTGCCCAAAGAAGTGAGCATGGAGACAAAGACGGTGGAAGAGTTCAGCATCGTGCCGAGCCCGAAATTAATTGAGATGAGGGCGTAAGGGTATGAAACTAAGTCCTTTGCTGAGCACTGAACATTCAGCATCGGAGAGGGGAAGGTCAGGGGGTATAGTGGATACGCGGCTGGGGCTGGGATTGGAAGATGGGGTGGGGACGGAGGGACAAGCAGGGGTGGAGGGTCCCAGATGGGTGTTGGTGTCGATGAGTTGTTGGAGCTTGCGTTCCTTAGCACTTGAGAGAAAGAGAAAAAGTTTCTTGTTGAGGCGTCGGATGAGACGAAGCCTTTCCATCCCACCCCCACTAGAGCTGTACCTTGAGTGTCCTGCCATCCATGTTTAATTAGCACATTTTCTTAGATAATATCACCACCTTCAACACCTCTTTGTTCCTTTTGTCTGTGACATCTTTTGATTATCTGCTCCTATCACTGCTTGCTTGTCCCTACAACCCCCCCCCCCCACCCAACTTCTCTCCCCCCCCACCTTAAACCAGCTTATATTTCACCCCTCTCCTAACTATACTCAGTTCTGTTGAAGGGTCATGAGGACTCGAAACGTCAACTTTATTCTTCTCCGCCGATGCTGCCAGACCTGCTGAGTTTTTCCAGGTAATTCTGTTTTTGTTTTGTATTCAAATACTCGCCCAATAAAGGAAAGCATTCCATATGCTTTCTTGACCACCTTTCCCACCTGTCCTGCCACCTTCAAGGACCTGTGGACATGCACTCCAAGGTCTCTCACTTCCTTGACCCCTCTCAATAACTTCCCATTTATTGAGCATTCCCTTGCTTTGTTTGCCTTTTCCAAATGCATTACCTCACACTCTTCTGGACTGAATTCCATTTGCCACTTCTCTGTCCACTCAACCAAACATTGATATAATTCTGGAGTCAACAGCTATCCTCTTCACTGTCAACTACACATCCAAGATTTGTGTCATCTGCAAATTTCCCAATTATGCCTCCCACATTTAAGTCTAAATTATTACTATATACAACAAACAGCAAGGAACCCAACATTGAGCCCGATGGAACACTACTGGAAACCGTTTTCCACCCACAAAAATATCCATCGGCCATTACCATTTGTTTCCTGTCACTGAGCCAATTTTGGATCCAACCTGCCATGTTCCCCTGTATCCCATGAGATGTCACTTTCCTGAACAGTCTGCCATGTGGGACTTTGTCAAATGCCTTACTGAAATCCATGTAGACAAAATCCACTACACTACCCTCATCAATCCTCCTTGTTACTTCCTCAAAAATTTCTATTACATTAGTAAGACACTATCTTCCCCTAAAAAACCATGCTGACTGTCCCTGATCAATCCTTGCCTTTCTAAGTGACAGTTTACCCTGTCTCTCAGAATTGTTTCCAATAATTTTCCCACCACTGAAGTCAGGCTGACCAGCCTATAATTTTCTGGCCTATTCCTCACAGCTTTTAAAAATAATGGTACAATGTTCACAGGCTTCCAATCCTCCGGGACCTCATCTGTATCTAGTGAGGATTAGAGAATGACCCTCAGAGCATCCATTATTTCCTCCCTGGCTTCCTTTAACAGCCTGGGATACAATCCATCTGGCCCTGGTAATTTATCCATCTTCAAGGATGCCAGTCCCTCCAGTACTTCCTCTGTCACTATGCTTATTGTATCTAATATTTCACACTCCTCTTTAACTAGAACGTCTGCATTATCCCTCTCCTTAGGGAAGACAGAGACAAAGTACTGAGTATTGAGAACCCTGCCCACATCTTCTGCAGCAACCCACAAGTTACCATGTACATCCATGAAAGGCCCTACCTTTTCCTTATTATCTTGCTCATAATGTAGGATTTCTTTTGATTTTACCTGCCAATACTTTTTCGTGTCCTCTCTTTGTTTTCCTAATTTCCGTTTTTCACTTCACCCCTGCACTTTCTATACGCCTCTAAGCCTTTTACAGTATTAAGTCTTTTGTAACTGCCATAAGCTTCCTTTTTCTACGTTATCTTGGCCTGTATGCTTCTAGATAACCAGGGGGCTCTAGATTTGGCAGTATCACCATTTTTCTTTGTGGGGACATGTCTACACTGTGCCCATAGAATCTCACCTTTGAATGCTTCCCACTCATTCAGCACAGTTGTTCCTTCTAATAGATGTATCCAGTCCACTCTCGCCAGCTCACCTCTCAGCTATGTAAAATTTGTCTTCCCCCAATTTAGAACTTCTACTCCTGTTCCATCTTTGTCCTTTTCCATAATGAAACCTAAATCTAACTAGATTATGATCACTATCTCCAAAATGGTCCTCTACAGCTACTTCTTCCACTTGCCCAGCTTCATTTCCTAAGACTAAATCTAGATTTGTGCCATCTCTCATTGGGCTTGTTACATGCTGGCTAAAAAAGTTCTCTTGAATACAGTTCAAGAATTCTGTGCCCTCTGTGCCCTTCACATTGTTTGTATCCCATTTGATATTAGGGTACTTGAAGTACCTAACAATTACTGCCCAATTGTTTTTACACTCAGACATCTGTCTACATATTTGCTCTTCTAACTTCCTTTCACAGTATGAGGTCTGTAGTATGTTCCTAGCATTGTGGCTGCCCATTTTTAAATTTCTGAGCTCAACCTGTACGGCCTCATTTGATGCTTCATTTGGCATCTCATCCCTCCTCACAGCTGTAATTGAATCTTTAACCAATAGTGCTACATCCCCACTTTTTTTTTAACTCCCTCTCTATCCTGCCTGAAAACTTCATATCCAGGGATGCTGAGCTGCCATTTCTGCTCCTCTTTAAGTCAAGGTTCCGTTATAGTGATGATATCATGCTGCCATGTGTCTATCTGTGCCCTCAGCTCATCGGCTTTATTTACTATGACCCTTGCATTTACATATATACCTTTTAACACTGCCAAATTCCTGTGTCGTACGCTTTTTAACCTGTGCTGTCAGAGTTACTCACTAATTCTCCATCCCCTGTTCCCTGCTCTGAATTTGCCCTCATCTGTTGATACATGGTTATGCTTTGCAAGACACTGCAGTGATTTGCCGATACCTTCTGCAGGTTCTGGCTAATGAGGAGACTCTCCTGCTCTTACCACCTACCATAGGCATATTGGAAGAGCTTCTGGCTCAGATACGGACACTACCACTGGGCCACAAGACTTCTGGCTTCTAAAGAATAATAGGAAGTAAATTATTGCCTCAGATAGCTTTCTTTTTCAATTGATGTATGAGGAAAGCACCAGCAAAAACCGCTGGAATAAGTTATCATTTTCATAAGTGAAAGAACATTTATTTTGGACTCCAGAAATTAACTAGCATAGTTCAAAGCAACAGTGATTTTAGAAAACTGATTATTGTGATTTCTGCTGTGAGATCATCATTTTGTGGTTTGAGTTGTAATCCCTTTTGTTTATTATCCATTTGGACATTTGTATTTTTGTCAAGCAGGCACCTCCCCTATGCTTTCTTGCGAAACCTCTCATTTACTTGCCATAGGCATGCTGCATTGCAACATGATGCCAATGGTGCACGATGTCATTGTGTCATACACCCCTAAACCAACAAAAGTTCCTCAAATTACACCTTCGAAATTTCACGTTATTAGTAGAAAAGTGTTTCTTGAAACACAAGAGCAGTTGTAAGGAGGGCTTTTACACACTAGGGGAATAGAAATTCAACTTGTGCAGCTGTACTTAAATAGAATGCAACACTTGGTTCACCCATTGTAGCCCCTGTGTAACACTGACTTCCATTGACATCTATGGAACTAAATATCAGGCATGTCATATAATGGGCAGTTGATGCAATTTTGTGCTATGAGCCAAGGCAAATTTCTACCCCTGAAGATCTGCATCATAAGAAATAAGAGAGATTCAAATGAATTGCAGCCTTCTTTCTCAAAGTTAGCCCCATTTAAAGGAGCACCATGTTTACAAAAGTTTCAGAACAAATCTTTATTCAATAGATAGAAGGGCAGTCTTAATTATTTGAAGGTGCCCTTTAAAGGACTAAATTGGTGCGGGAGTGGGGATGGAAGGGAGTTTCTAGTGAGACCAGGGCTGGGGCGGAAGGGGGTGGGGAATGGTTTGTGTTGCGGGAGGGTTGTTGAGGCCTTGTTGGTGGGGAGGGGTGCTGATGAGACTGGGGGAAGGGGTTTCTTGGTAATAATTGACAATTAAGCAATTAAGATCTATGTACATGACACCATTTAAAAACTGATAGGTGCACTCCCAGAAGGATTTGTAGCCTTTCTACTGCAGTTATGTAGTCATAAAGGCTGCATTATAAATAATAATCTACCTCATTTCCTTGCTCTAAGGATAAGGAAACAACGACACCATGTTTCAAGGACAGGGTTCTTGTATGGAGAAATTGGAAATCACACAACTACAAAAAGAAGCCCCTCACAACATTTCAAATATAATTCACTTATAGTCTGCCTCCTTAACATTCCTCACTGCTCCCTGACATTTTTTGCTGTGCCTCAATGCTTTTCACTGCTCCTTAACCACCTTGTGTGCCCTCACTGTTCTTCAATCTCCTCGAGGCTCCTCATTGTTCCTCTCTGCTCCTGAACCTATTTAACAAGGCAAATGACACCAGTGTGTACAGGCTTCTCAAATTCGTGAGTGATCTAGGGCCTAGGTTTTTTCCACAATGGAGAGGCTCTCCACGGTGATGAAAATCCTGGAAATGGCTGGAAATTCTAATCCCCACCCCCGAACATGTCATGTTCCATTTTCACGGAGTCGGCTGGGGTTTGCACATTCGTGATTCGTGGAGGCAGCTAGCCATTTAAATCACCAGCTGCCTCCACTGAAATGGGATTTTGTTAGGCCCGGAGTGTGAAACCCAGAGTGTGCAAATTAGAACAGGTAAGAGCAGGTCAGAACTTGGTTGGATCGTTTGGATAGCTGGTGTACCCCTTTGGAGAAGTAAGATGCTCCTTTGGGGTTGGTCCTGGGACACATTTGGGAGAGGTACAGCACCCTTTGGAAGAGGTATTGCATCCCTTTGGAGAGGTAAGGCACCCTTCGGGATTGTTAAAAGCAACCATGATTGTGTGTAAAATGTGTATAAACTTATTGGAACAGTCAAGCTGTCAAAGAACTGTCCAGCTGACAAAGAACTTTCCAGCTGTCAAAGATTGGCAAGCTGACAAAGAACTGTCCAGCTCCCAAAGAACTGTCAAAGCTGTCAAAGGACTGTCAAGCTATTAAAAGAACTGTCAACTGTCAAAACACTGTCCAATTGTCAAAGAACTTTCAAACTGACAAATAACTGTTAAAGGTGTCAAAATGTCAAAGAACTTTTGAAGGATACTAGATGAGTTGGCTTGGAGGAGTTAAGGGAAAAGGGTGGTGGGAGGGTGGGTGGCTTGGCATAGATGCTAGAAAGGGCCATGGGGATGTGAGGGGCATAGGGAGTGTGAGGTACCATGGGGGTAAGTAGATGGGCATGTGTTGGCTTGGGGTGATGGGGGTCATTTCTGGTGAGTAGAGGGGCACAGGTTGACATGGGGGCATAAGGGGCTTTAGGGGTGGGTGGGGGAATGAGGTGGCAAGGGTTGGCATGGATGGGAGTATGGGGAGAGTGTGGGGGCTGAGGAGTGAGGGCTGAAGGGCTGTTTCATGTTTTATTCTTGTTTTTTAATTTAATTCAACACAGTGCTGGAGCACAGAGGCAGGTCTTGCACCCAGCAGCCTCTGCACTTGTTCTGGGGGTGGCGGGCCTGACTTCCCATCTAGCCCCTTGAATGGAAATCCAACCCGCGGGCAGCTATTTTTAAAGGTCGGGTTCACAGAGCTGGGAATTCTCCTGGGAGCAAAAATCCTGGCCGAAATATCTGATTCCATTTCTCTGGAACAGATTTGTCCTAATCAACATCCTATAACAGTATGTAAGAATAAAATAGTCATCATATAGACCATTAACTGACAGAGCGTCTTGGAGCTGGAAACATCCCATAAACTCAGATGACGAGTCAAACTTGAGATCTTGACCGTTCAAGTTCTGATATCTCAGGGAAAACAACGGATTGACAGTTGTCAGACCAAACCACTTCTCAAGATATGAACCTATTGCCTAGATGGAATTCATGAAGTTGCTTGTTATTTCTTTTCTTTGGTGATCAGAAAGCTGAGCCAGTATTTGGTAGCCAAAGAAATGATCCATTGATCTTTTGCAGACAGCTCAGGTATGGATGTTTGCAGGGACTGTGACTTTAAGTTGGCTTCTTCAAACCCAGGGAATAAGTTGGCACAGAACATTAGGTAGATGGTGTGAACATTTGTACTGGCACATTCATTATCATGCTCATGCTGCTCTTCATCGATCATAAGGAGCTACTGCTTTGAACAATCCATGCTGCTGAAGTAAAACAAAGCAGGCCACACCTTCAAAATATGATGCACAGCTTTTCCCCAATGATCGCCAACGTGTTAACAACATGCCTGATGTCCACTCCAGATCAATAGACTCTAAAACTCTTTGAGGCTTTCACATTGTACTGCCGATGAAGAGAAGTGACCGTATATTTTCATTGCTATAACATCTGAGTCAACATCTAACTCACATAGACCTGCTTTGAATGCATTGTTGACAATGTGAGCCCACCAACAGCTTCGAAAAGCTTTGGGTTCTTTTGAGGAAATATTGTGCATGCAATGTGATGATTACCAAAATGGGCACTGGTATTATCAACTGAAAAAGTCAAAACTTGTTGGAAGTCTAAACCTTCCTTTTCCAAAGCTATCAGAACTTGATCTGCAATAGCTTCAGCAGATTCAAGTGCTAGTAAAGTCTAGCACAAAAACAGAATTACCTGGAAAAACTCAGCAGGTCTGGCAGCATCGGCGGAGAAGAAATCAGTTAACGTTTCGAGCCTTCATGGCCCTTCGGCAGAACTGAAGCATAGTTAGAAGAAGGGGGAAATATAAATTGGTTTAAGGTGGGGGGGTGGGGGGAGAGAGAGACATTGAGGGTGTGGTGATTGTGGAGATGAGCAGATAATCAAAAGATGTCACAGACAAAAGGGTCAAAGAGGTGTTTTGTCTGAGAAAAGTGCTAATTAAGAATGGAAGACAGGATATTCAAAGTACAGCTCTAGTGGGGGTGGGGTGGAAAGGCTAACAAGGTTTTAGTTTTAGATTTAAAAATAATGGAAATAGGTGGGGAAAGAAGGATCTATATAAATTATTGAAAAAAAGGCGGGGGGGGGGGTAAGAAACGGGGTGGGGATGGGGGGAGGGGAAGTTTAAGATCTAAAGTTGTTGAATTCAATATTCAGCCCGGAAGGCTGTAAAGTGCCTAATCAGAAGATGAGGTGCTGTTCCTCCAGTTTGCGTTGGGCTTCACTGGAACAATGCAGCAAGCCAAGGACAGACATGTGGGAAAGAGAACAGGGTGGAGTGTTAAAATGGCAAGCGACAGGGAGGTTTGGGTCTTTTTTGCGGACAGACCGCAGGTGTTCCGCAAAACGGTCGCCCAGTTTGCGTTTAGTCTCTCCAATGTAGAGGAGACCGCATTGGGAGCAACGAATGCAGTAGACTAAGTTAGGGGAAATGCAAGTGAAATGCTGCTTCACTTGAAAGGAGTGTTTGGGCCCTTGGACGGTGAGGAGAGAGGAAGTGAAGGGGCAGGTGTTGCATCTTCTGCGTGGGCATGGGGAGATGCCATAAGTGGGGGTTGAGGAGTAGGGGGTGATGGAGGAGTGGACCAGGGTGTCCCGGAGGGAACGATCCCTACGGAATGCCGTCGGGGGGGTGAAGGGAAGATGTGTTTGGTGGTGGCATCATGCTGGAGTTGGCGGAAATGGCGGAGGATGATCCTTTGAATGCGGAGGCTGGTGGGGTGATAAGTGAGGACAAGGGGGACCCTATCATGTTTCTGGGAAGGAGGAGAAGGCGTGAGGGAGGATGCGCGGGATATGGGCCGGACACGGTTGAGGGCCCTGTCAACGACCGTGGATGGAAAACCTCGGTTAAGGAAGAAGGAGGACATGTCAGAGGAGCTGTTTTTGAAGGTAGCGTCATCAGAACAGATGCGACGGAGGCGAAGGAACTGAGAGAATGGGATGGAGATTAAATCTAAAACTAAAACCTTGTTAGCCTTTCCACCCCACCCCCACTAGAGCTGTACTTTGAATATCCTGTCTTCCATTCTTAATTAGCACTTTTCTCAGACAAAACACCTCTTTGACCCTTTTGTCTGTGACATCTTTTGATTATCTGCTCATCTCCACAATCACCACACCCTCAATGTCTCTCTCTCCCCCCACCACCCCCCCCACCCCACCCACCTTAAACCAATTTATATTTCTCCCTTCTTCTAACTATGCTTCAGTTCTGCCGAAGGGCCATGAAGGCTCGAAACGTTAACTGATTTCTTCTCCGCCGATGCTGCCAGACCTGCTGAGTTTTTCCAGGTAATTCTTAATTCTGTTTTTGTTTTGGATTTCCAGCATCCGCAGTAGCTTTTAGCTTTTTGTTTTTATAGTAAAGTCTAGCAGTTTGGACAAACATCCATCTTTAGACTTTTGCAGTACACAAATAGAGTATATCTTCCTATTCTCTTTATTAGAGGTGTCCATTGCATCTAAAATAAAGAGTGAGGTATGGTGATAACAGTCGAAGTCTTTCAGTTCAGATACCAAGCCTGATATGCTTAACTTGCTAACTAAACTTTTTATAAAGATATTTGACAAAAGTTTTGGAATATTTTATCCATGAGGGAGCATTTTTGTAATAAACTTGGTGTATTCGATAGGTTTCTTGTTAGAAACAGTAAACTTTATTTTCAGAGTTCCTGATGAAGCTACATGCTTGAACTAGGTCCACAACTAGGAAACTCTGCCCCTAAGATTACCCACACTTAGGGCTGATTCGTCTGTTCAGTCACATGAGCCCCAAACCAGTATGAAAGGTTTTACTTAAAATCACTATATTTCTCACCCTTTAATTTTGTTTTACATTTCTTATTTACAAGAATATCTTAACAAATCTTAACAAATGTACATAGCTCATGCGATTATAGATTAAGTCGCTGAGGTGGTTTTCTAATTCGGTCAGAGTGACGTAGCTTGAAATTGTTCCACTGGATCAACTTGATCAGGAACTGTGACATCAGGGACATCCTTAGACAAGAGCAGTTCAGAATTGTTTATTTCAACAGAGACATCAGGTATGTCTATTCTATGTTGACCTGGCACCTTAGGGATCAAAGGTTCGACATAAATTTCAGTAACTGGTTATTAGAGTGTCTCTCTACTTCTTAGATGATCGACATGTTTTCGAACAATCCGGTTTTCTACTTCCACTTGGTATGACAAAGGTCCTGTTTCAGAGACAATTATACCAGGAACCCATCTAGGTCCGTCCACATGAAAACTGCCTCGCCCACAGTATGTGCAGAATTTTTCACTTGACATGAAGGCTGCGTGTCCGACACGCTGGAGCGTAAAATAGCGCGAGATGATGTTGGGCGAGTGTCCTGATGTCAAAGTGCACTTGTGCGATATTTCAGTCAGCGGGCCCATGCAGGTGCCAGAGCCCCGCCTGCCATTAATTAAGAGGTCAGTTAAGGCCTTTAGTAAGCCAACTGATGCCGTTTTTTGTTGTCGGTGCAATTGTGCACTCATCGCAAGGGCAAAAGGGGCAGGCGGCCAGCCGACAATTTCAAAAACCTCATCCATGGCCCGGAGAAAAAGGATCAGCAGCATTGTCATTGTGAGTAATGAGCAGTGTGGTAGATAGGTTGCTGCTAGTTGCTAATTGTCATATGGCAGCTTCATATCTGTTTGGAGCTTCATCGTCACCATTTTCAGGCTTCATTTCAGGACTGCTTGGTATCTCCATAGGAGCCCAGAGAATTCAGACTGTGTGGACCCTTCCAGGTATCAGGCAGCC
The DNA here is from genome assembly GCF_964194155.1 of Cetorhinus maximus. Lineage (NCBI taxonomy): Eukaryota > Metazoa > Chordata > Chondrichthyes > Lamniformes > Cetorhinidae > Cetorhinus > Cetorhinus maximus. The sequence goes on from NC_135879.1 coordinate 32,684,643, forward strand.
TTCTGTTAACCTGGTAATGGGGTTTGTGCTCTCTGCTAGTGGTACCGCCTCTGAAGAGGAAGAGAGGGGCAGAAGGGAGAGGGGGCCAGGTGTCCCAATGCAGCTTCCAGGGGAGTGACCTGTGGGAGAAGAGGTGCAGCCACAAGGGGTGCAGGGCCAGCAGGTAGTCCAAGGCAGCAGGGGCTGCAGAAGACACCACTATCTTGCTGCCAGGGTTCACAGGCGGCAATGCAGCTATCTCAATATGTCCGAGGTGCAATGCTGAAGGAGGCTCCGCCTCTCAAGGGAGACGGTGGCATCCATCTGTCAGGTGATTAGGCCGGAGATCACCTCCGACTGTGTAGGCCCATACCAGTGGCTCCAAAGGTCACAGTGGCCATCAACCTCTATGCCACCAGCTCTTTCCAGGCCTCAGTGGGGCATCTGTGTGGAGTCTCCCAATCAGCTGTCAAGCTGGTGACAGAAGCTCTGTTCAGGCAGGTACTGACTTTCATTCATTTCTGTACAGACGAGGCCAGCCAGGCTGAGTGAGCCAGAGCTTCGCTGCTATTGCTGGGCTCCCCTGCGTCCAGGGTGCAAATGACTGCACACACGTGGCCATGAAGGTGCCAGCAGGTCAGCCGGGTGCCTTCGTCAACAGGAAGGGATTTCACTCCATGAACGTGCAGATAGTGTGTGACCATAGGATAGACCATAAGACATAGGAGCAGAAATTAGGCCATTCAGCCCATCGAGTCTGCTCCGCCATTCAATCATGGCTGATAAGTTTCTCAACCCCATTCTCCCGCCTTCTCCCCATAACCTTTGATCCCCTTACCAATCAAGAACCTATCTATCTCGGTCTTAAATACACTCAATGACCTGGCCTCCACAGCCTTCTGTGGCAATGAATTCCATAGATTCACCACTCTCTGGCTAAAGAAGTTTCTCCTCATCTCTGTTCTAAAAGGTCTTCCCTTTACTCTGAGGCTGTGCCCTCGGGTCCTAGTCTCTCCTACTAATGGAAACATCTTCCCCACGTCCACTCTATCCAGGCCTTTCAGTATTCTGTAAGTTTCAATCATATCCCCCCTCATCCTTCTAAACTCCATCGAGTATAGACCCAGAGTCCTCAAACGTTCCTCATATGTTAAGCCTTTCATTCCTGGGATCATTCTCATGAACCTCCTCTGGACCCTCTCCAGGGCCAACACATCCTTCCTGAGATATGGGGCCCAAAATTGCTCACAATATTCTAAATGTGGTCTGACCAGAGCCTTATAGAGCTTCAGCAGCACATCCCTGCTTTTATATTCTAGTCCTCTCGAAATAAATGCCAACATTGCATTTGCCTTCCTAACTACCCCGTCAACCTGCAAGATAACCTTAAGAGAATCCTGGACTAGGACTCCCAAGTCCCTTTGCACTCCAGATTTCTGAATTCTCTCCCCATTTAGAAAATAGTTTATGCCTCTATTCTTCCTACTAAAGTGCATGACCTCACACTTCCCCACGTTGTATTCCATCTGCCACTTCTTTGCCCATTCTCCTAACCTGTCCAAATCCTTCTGCAGCCTCCCCACTTCCTCAATACTACCTGTCCCTCCACCTATCTTTGTATCATCTGCAAACTTAGCCAGGATGCCCTCAGTTCCTTCATCTAGATCATTAATGTATAAAGTGAAAAGTTGTGGTCCCAACACTGACCCCTGCGGAACTCCACTAGTCACCGGCCGCCATCCTGAGAAGGACCCCTTTATCCCCACTCTCTGCCTCCTGCCAGACAGCCAATCTTCTATCCATGCTAGTACCTTGCCTCTAACACCATGGGCTCTTATCTTACTGAGCAGCCTCCTGTACGGCACCTTGTCAAAGGCCTTCTGGAAGTCCAAGTAGATAACATCCATTGGCTCTCCTTTGGCTAACCTACTCGTTACCTCCTCAAAGAATTCTAACAGATTTGTCAGGCATGACCTCCGCTTGATGAAACCATGCTGACTTTGCCCGATTTTACCATGCACTTCCAGGTATTCTGAAATCTCATCCTTAATAATGGACTCTAAAATCTTACCAACGACCGAGGTCAGGCTAATCGGCCTGTAATTTCCCGTCTTTTGCCTCACTCCCTTCTTAAACAGGGGGGTTACATTAGCGATTTTCCAGTCCTCTCGGACCATCCCTGACTCCAGTGATTCCTGAAAGATCACTAGTAATGCTATCTCTTCAGCTATCTCCTTCAGAACTCTGGGGTGTAATCCACCTGGTCCAGGTGATTTATCCACCTTCAGACCTTTTAGTTTTCCTAGCACCTTCTCCTTGGTAATGGCCACCATACTCACCTCTGCCCACCGACTCTCTTGAACTTTGGGGATGTCACTCGTATCTTCCACTGTGAAGACTGATGCAAAGTACCTATTCAGTTCCTCTGCCATTTCTTTGTTCCCCACTACTACTTCTCCAGCGTCATTTTCCAGTGGCCCAATGTCCACTTTTGCCTCTCTCATACCCTTTATATATCTAAAAAACTCTTGCAATCTTCTTTTATATTACTGGCTAGTTTACCCTCATATTTAATCTTCTCCCTCCTTATTTCTTTTTTAGTTGTCCTCTGTTGGTCTTTGTAGGCTTCCCAGTCCCCTGGTTTCCCACTGCTCTTTGCCGCATTGTATGCTTTCTCTTTAGCTTTTATGCTGTCCCTGGACTTCCCTTGTCAGCCATGGTTGCCTCGTCCTCCCTTTAGTATGCTTCTTCTTCCTAGGGATGAATTTTTGCTGTGTCTCCCAAATTACTCCCAGAAACTCCTGCCATTGCTGTTCCACTGTCTTTCCTGCTAGGCTCATCTCCCAGTCAATTCTGGCCAGCTCCTCCCTCATGCCTCTGTAGTTGCCTTTATTCAACTGTAATACCGTTACATCTGATTCCAGCTTTTTCCTCTTAAATTGCGGGGTAAATTCTATCATATTATGGTTACTTCCTCCTAAGGGTTCCTTCACCTTAAGCTCCCTTATCAAATCTGCCTCATTACACATCACTAAATCTAGAATTTCCTGTTCCCTAATGGGCTCCACCACAAGCTGCTCCAAAAAGCCATCTCGTAGACATTCCACAAATTCCTTTTCTTGGGATCCACTACCAACCTCATTTTCCCAGTCTACCTGCATATTGAAATCCCCCCATGATCACTGTAACCTTGCCTTTCTTACATGCCTTTTCTATCTCCTGGTGTATCTTGTGCCCCACATCCTGACTATTGTTCAGAGGCCTGTACGTAACTCCCATTATGGTTTTTTAACAAAAACAGAATTACCTGGAAAAACTCAGCAGGTCTGGCAGCATCGGCGGAGAAGAAATCAGTTAACGTTTCGAGCCTTCATGGCCCTTCGGCAGAACGGAAGCATAGTTAGAAGAAGGGAGAAATATAAACCTTTGTGGTTCCTCAACTCTACCCACACAGATTCTACATCATCTGACCCTACATTATTTCTTGCTATCGATTTAATTTCATTTCTTACTAACAAAGGAAACCCACCCCCTCTGCCAACCTGCCTATCTTTTCGATAGGATGTATATCCTTGGATATTTAGCTCCCAGTACTGATCCCCTTGCAGCCATGTCTCCGTGATGCCCACCACATCATACCTGCCAATTTCAATCTGCGCCACAAGCTCATTTACCTTATTTTGTACACTGCGTGCATTCAGATACAACACCTTCAGTCCTGTATTTCCCATCCCCTTTCTCATTGTCGTCCCTTTATCTGATGTGCTTGAAGTTAGATTCCTAGCCCTTTCCAAACACTCTGTCCTATTTTGTGTTCTGGGGAATTTAATAGCCTCTCCTGGGCTCTCCTTTCTTTTCAGTTTTTTCATAATTTTCCATGAAGTTGAATCCACCCCCCCACACGCTAACCTGCTGCTTTGTTTCCCTTTAGTCAAACTTCTTGGAGTTTTACCCTTCCCTCCCCCCCTCTTTCTAGTTTAAAGTCCTGTTGACCACCCTATTTACCCTTTTCGCTAGAACATTGGTCCCAGATTGGTTCAGGTGGAGACCGTCCCAACGGTACAGATCCCTCCTGTTCCAATACTGATGCCAGTGCCCCACGAAATGGAACCCCTCTTTCCCGCACCACTCCTTTAGCCACGTGCTGAGATTCTGCAAGTCTGTGCAAGGTACCCTGGCAGCTCCCATGATGCATACATCCTGAGACATTCCCAGGTGCGAAGGCTCTTCAGTGCTCCAGCCCAACTGGATGGATAGCTGCTGGGTGACAAGGGATATCCCTTGAAAAGGTGGCTTATGATGCCTGTCCACCACCCAAGAACAGAGGCAGAGCAGCAGTATAAGAGGAGCCATGCTTCCACAAGGGCGGTGATAGAGAGAATCATAGGTCTCCTGAAGGTGCGCTTCCGATGTCTGGACTATTCAGGGGGAGCACTACAATACCCCACAGAGCACGTATCACTGATCATGGTTGCATGCTGCGCTCTCCACAATCTGGCACTGGCAAGGGGGGTCCCACTGGAGGAAGAGGATCTTGAGGCAGCTGCACAGGCCACAGATGATAAATCCAGTAGTGAGTCAGAAGAGGAGCACGGTGAGGAGAACGGTGAGGAGAACGCTGAAGGTGTGGAAGCGGACCTCGGTAACCTTCAGGGACGCAGGGACACCGGGGACACCTTGAGCCAATGTTCCTTCAGCTAGGCTGCCAAACAAGCACTATCACCTCATGCCAGGGCTGCTGCCTCCATTCCCGATATCTGAAATGACCCTTTCCTTTGACCCCAAAATCTACTTAGTGCCTGTGCAATAAAACTTTGAGCCACCCACGTCCAGCATCACATACTGGCATACCCTGCACCACATTAAATAAAAAAGGTGAAGCATATTCAGGCCATTATGGACAAAAGAAAATTTATCTCATGTTGACAGTCAAAACAAATTACAGAACCTTCCCTGGTCTTCAACCCCAGACCAGTAAAAATAACTAAAACATTGCACAACAGAAGATCACCCGTGACCAGTCCCTCTTGTGCTCCTGGTGACTTAAACTTAAACTGTGAGTGCCAAGTCTTGGCATTGGCATTGGAGACAGCCTGTCTGCTATCTTGTTGGCCTTGATGACCTTGGCGGTCGGCCTCTGGCCAGTGGAGCCTGTGCTGGCCCTGCCTGGGATGGAGTGGCTAGTTCCAAGGCTGGCATCTCCCCATTCGTCACAACCTCATCAGATACTACGGTCACTGGCAGAGGGGCAGAGAAGCTGCTGCCGTCATCCAGAGCGCCCTGAGAGGAGCCCGCAGAGACAACAGGCTGCTCATGCGCCAAGGTGAGGTCGCTCTGGACCTCCCTGATCACCATTGATGGATAGGCACCTAGCTGGGATACTGGGTGCATCATCCATCTCCTACACTGGCACTGACCGCCTGAGGTCAGTGCCTGTGTGAGGGCTTGCAGGTCTGAGCGCACCCCCAGGAACCCCTGATTCTGTTCCTGGAGCTGCCTCTCCACGAGAGTCACCACTCTTGTAATGAAGGAGGCAGTGTGCTCGGCTATGAGAGTCAACGCAGTGCTGATGCTCCACATGGACTCCTCCACACCAGAGACCATGGCGCGCATACCCTCATGGATCTCTGCCAGATCTTCCCGCACATCTCGCTGGACATCCAGCATCTACTGCTTAATGGATGGCTTCAGAAACTCATCATCTGTCTTCAACTAAGCATTGTCCTGGTCTCCAGCAATCCTCCGACTTCCAGTGCCCTGGGCACTCTCTGCCTCCTCCTGCACCTCAAGCAAGTGTGAAGTGCCCTCACCAATTTGTACCGACATCCTAGGTAAAGATCTAACACCCACCGAGGTGCTGGTATCTGCATTGGCACCTGGTTCAGACAGTGGGTGAGATGCAGGCTGACGTGGAGCCTGGCAGTCCCCTGGCCTCAGAGTGGGTCTTTGGGGTCCTGCGATTGGATGAATGGTGGCAAACCTAAGGGAGAACAACGACATTGGTTTAAATCATCACACTGTCACTGTGCATGCCAGGCACCCTGGTGAGACAATGGAGATCTGCAGTATGGTGCCATCATCTTTCAATGATCAATGGGGAGTCCAGTTTTGAGGCTCCCATCAATGATAAGACTACACTTTGCACTATCCAAAACTCTCACCTCTGTGCACTGCACTCGTAGCCTCATCTGACACCCCAGCCTCTCTGCGATCAGTGGACCAAGGTGTGTGATGCCTCTCCAGCTCCAAGGCATCTTGCTTGTACCTGGTTAGGATTAGGAGGCTAGCAGGGCCAACGTGAGTCCGTGACCCTTCAATGTTGTTTTGGGCCGTCTTCTCCTGAAAGGACAGAGGAGCATTGATTAGTCCACTCTCTACCTGCAGCGCCATTGCAGCCTGGCCAACGCCACCTGAGAAACACCTCGCAGGGCACATCCGAGTCTTGGCCCTCGAGCCACAAGGCACTGAGTCCAAGCAGCCAGGGCTCACCTCCTTGGCCAGCTCTGGCGTCATTGACAGTTGGCACTCAGACTCTGACACCCCTGAGCCCATGGGAGGGTGGACGGCCCTTAACATCTCAACACACTGATCCACACCAACAAGGTACTCACCCTTCCTGAGCACAGCAGGTCATTGAACCTCTTGCGGCACTGGACCCATGTGCATCGCACAACATCATGGCTGCTGACCAGCACTGCCACCTCCTCCCAAGCTCATTTTGTAAGGTGCGGTTGCCTCCTCCTTCCAACTGTGGGGATGAGGATATCCTTCCTGGCAGCCACCTTCTCCAGAAGGACCTTGAGGTACTAATCAGAAAACCGGGAGGGGGGGGGGGGGGGGGTGCCAAGTGAGTGCCCACCAAACGTGCCCTCCTGCCTGGCGTCTGCAGCCGCATTTGAATCCATAATTAATAATCTCCTGCTGACAACACCGAATATGTCTACATCGTTGGCAGCCTTCCAGGGCCTGACTGTGCTGGTTTTAAACTGGCTGCCGGGTCGTCATTGGACCCGGTGGCTGACAGGCCCCCACCCTCTCCTACCCCTTCCCAACCATTGGGGACCTGCTTTTTACGCATGGTGGGCCTTAATTGGCCCGCTAGCGTGAAATCACAGTCGAGTGCCGATCGCAGACGCTCCCGGCCGCTCCCGAGCCCGCCGACTGTGCCCGCACGCCGAACTCAAAATCCTGCCCTGTATTTTTGAAGTTTACTGTGAATATCATGATTTACTTTCTGACTACTCTGGTTCTTCTCTACCTTCCCCTCTAAGTCTGGAAACCCCAGACTCAACCTTGTATGAAGGTGGCATTTCATTAGTAATTAAGATGGTGTTGAACCCATAGTTGCGTGAGGAGTCGTGTGATAGTTGAGAAGAAATTATAAAATTCATGTTTCTAATGTTCCTTCAGATAGTTCCTTCATTCCTGTTTTAAATGTTTGTACTGCTCTTTCTGGTTGGCTGAGGGCTGATATGATGCTGTTTTAATATGTTTAACCTTGTTTAAGTTCATGAATCTCTGGAATTCAGTACTAATGAAGGCAGTACCATTATCCGAGACAATAACTTCTGGTAGGCCATGTACACTAAAACATTGGCTCAGCTTTTCAATAGTTGCACACGATGTAGGTGATCTCACCTCATACACATCCATCCATTTAGAATGCGCGTTGATGACCACTAAAAACATGGTGCCTACAAATGGACCTACATCGTCTATTTTAGTCTAACCTAGGGTGAGAGCTGAAACAGGCAATTTCTGTTGTTGCTGACACTGGAGACAGTGTTTAACCATTTTTTCTATATCAATGTCTATACCTGACCACCAGATATAGCTTCACACAAGCATCTTCATTTTTGAAAAGCCTGGGTGTGCAATATACAGCTCTGTAAAGAGTGGTTCTCTTCCTTGCGAAGGAACGACGACTCTTGCTCCCCACAACAAGATTCCATCTTGATGATTTAATTCAGTTTTGTGAGCATAGAATGGTCTTAACTCTTCAGAGACTTGTGCATTCGACCATCCTTGCAATACCTGTTCTCGGATGCTTGATGAAATTGGATCCTGGTTTGTCTAATTCTCTATCTGCTTCACACAGGCTGGCGCGGAGTCCGGGAAATTCAACAGAAGTACAACTTCCTGAAGCATTGGAACCTGTGTAATGCTATCTGGCAGGGGAAGATGACTGAGGGCATCTGCATTTGCTATATGATATATGGTGCATAAAGCTATACTTACATACCAACAAAATCAAAGCCCATCTGTGAATTCTGCAGAGGCTATCAGCAGAATTGCTTTATTTTCACTAAATAAACCTGTAAGTGGCTTGTGATCTGACACTGTGGCGAAATGTCGACTATGCAAATATTGAATAGGAATTTCTTTACACCAAGTATTATGGATAAACCTTCTTTTTCAAGTTGTGAATAACACTTCTCAGCTGCAAAGAGGGTTCTGGAGACATATCCTATTGGTCTTTCGGAACCTCCTTCCATCCTGTGTGACAATACTGCTCCCACACCATAGGGTGATGTATCATGGGTTAATATTAATTATTTTGATGGGTCATAATGTACTAGCAGACATGACGAGTGTAATAGCTTCTAGATTTTTATGAAGGCTTCCTCTTGTTGCACCTTCCATGACCAACAATGCTTCTTCTTCAATATTAAGTGTAAAGGGGTTAATCCTGTAGACAAATTTGGCAAGAAGCGACTAATAATTTATCATGCCCAAAAAGACTTGAGTTCAGTGACACTGATAGGAGAAGGTGCCTCCTTGATTGCCCTGACTTTCTCCTCTACCGGATGCAACCCCTGGGCACTTGATGACCCAAATAAGTGACTTCAGTCGCTTGGAATGTACACTTCTCTTTTTTCAATCGTACACCAGCTTCCAAAGATTTCCTTAAAATGTCTTCTAGGTTGGCCAAATGTTTGGCTTCCATTGATCCAGTGGTCAGGACATCATCCAGTTACACTACAACTTGAGGAGGTCCTTGTAGTAGGCTTTCCATGGCTCTTTGGAAAATTGTGCACACAGATGATACAACAAAGGGTTGGCGTGTATATTGGTACAGGCCCTTCTGTGTGTTGATGGTTACATACCCTCTAGATGTGCTGTCCAGCTCTAGCTGTTGGTATGCATGGCTCATGCCCAGTTTAGTGTAGGATTTTCCTCCAGCAAGTTTAGTGTATAGATCTTCAATTCTCAGGATTGGACATTTGTCTAATTTAGCAGCATTGTTCACAGTTAATTTGTAGTCTCTGCAAATGTGAATAATTTGATCTGGTTTCATCACAGGGACTATGGGCACTGTCCATTCTGAAAATTGGGCTGGCTGGATTATGACTAACTTCTCTAAGCAGCACAATTTTATATTCACCTTCTCTTTTAGGGCATAAGGCACAGGTCTGGCCTTAAAGAACCGGGGTGTTGCCTCCAAATCTACGTGTATTTTTGCTTGTAGGTCTTTTATCTTTCCCAATTCATCACAGAATATGCTGTCATAATTTTTTAACAGCTCAGGAATTCCTGCTGTTCTAACTTGAAAAATTTCTGACCTGTTGAGCTTAATTTTTTTTAACCAATCGTGGCCCAGAAGGCTAGGTCCTTCACCTGTTGCAACAATTACTGGCAGCTGGGCTGTCTGTTGCCTGTAGGATAAAGGTACAGTGGCGATGCCTTTCAACTGTATCGTGTACGTCTTCAGCTGAGCCGTGGTTTGCTCCAGATTCAGTGGCTGGGTACCTTCGCTTAGGTACTTAAAGATGTGTTCTCCCACCACTGTGGTTGAAGTTCCTAAGTCTACCTCCATGACTAGAGGCTTCCCATTTACTTGAAGGGTAACAGTGATTGGTTCAGTTTTCACTGCCTTGACATTATATAGGGAATAGATATCAGTATCAGCAGCTTCTGGTTCAGTTATATTGTGCACTTCAATCTTCTTTGTCTGCTGTCTGATTGGCTGTCTTGATTTTGCCCTGCAGTGCTTTACTACTTGCCCTTTTTTGCATTCTGCCTCTTTAAATCTGCAGGTTCCCGGTACATACCCCCAACATCAGTAGCAAATTAATTTCTGAATCGCCCGTACTCCTTTTCATTTCTCGAGCGGTAGAAACTGTTTTCCACTTCGCAGTTGTGTCCCCGGTTTTCGTGCCCGGCATTAGGTTCCCGCTCCAACTGAAGAATGGCGCCATGTTGTATGGTCTGCAAAGCCCCTCTCAGCACTCTCCATTGCTAGCACTATTTCCATGGCGCGCTTCAGATCAATATTGACTTCTGCAGGTAAACAGCGCTGAATGGCGTCGACATGCGTGCCACAAGCCAAATCGGAGGATGCTTTGGCCACCCCCATGGACAACCGAGGCCTATGTGTTGCAATTATCAGGTGGGCCTGTATATGGGAGAGCAGCACACCAGGCCTTTTGAGCAGGGAGAAGCATCCATCTGCAAATGGAAGGATTCCGCCATTTGTAGGACACTGATTGCAATTTTCTGGCGCAAAGAGGTACAGGTGATGAATGCCCCAACCCTCTCCTTGTCTCCAATATTTTCCTGGCATTCTTACAGAGGTGATTGCATTGATGGGCACCTATTCTCAGAGGTTAATCAAGGTAATCAACGCCACTTTCTGAACATTCATTTTAAAATACCGTCTCCACTGCTTACATAGTTAAAACCAAAAAACAATGTAACCAACAAATTTTAAAACAACAGGAAGTCTCCGGTTAGCAACTGACTCTTCTAATTGTTAGCATCTGCATCTAGAAGTGCATTGCTATGGCAGTTGTGCTTTAACAAGGAGCGAACAGCTTATTGAAATTGCTTAAAGACCCAACTTTTCCTGAAATCAGTATAACTTTTAAATCGTTAAATATAGAATAAGTGCTTACTGAACTGCCCAAAATATTGGCACTAGATATGTTAGAATTGGAGCTTTTGTAATTGATGCCTATGGTAATGGAAAATTGTGCCTTTTGCCCGATATAGATTGGTGCTCGTGATAAGGATGCATAGTGCAAGCATTGGGGATTGTTGTTATATGATGTACATGTACCTTAAGTGGGTGTATCTTAAACTGCTGTCAATCACTGCCACCTTTAACAGCACTGTCGCTGTTCCTACAACACATGGACTGCAGCGGTTCAAGAAGGTAGATCACCACTACCTTCTCATGTGCAATTAGGGATGGGCAATAAATGCTGGCCAGCCAGCAACTCCCACGTCCCATGATATAATAAAAAAAATGTGATGTAGTAGTCCTATGACTCTGAACTTAGTCTACATCAACAGCTTGTAGAAGTCAGACATGTGTATTGAGTCTCTGAGTTAACATTGTCTATATATAGTCTAATCTTCAAATAAAGAACCCACATTATTGTTTTTCTTGTTGAATAATTAGTACATTTATGCCGAATAGAAGAATGTGACAGAGACTGTACCTCATACTTATTTTGAAAGTCTTTGTTCTTTATGAACTTAATACTTACTTCACGAAGCATGATGCAATCTTGCTCTTGTTGCATTTTTAACCTTTCTAAATTTCTAATTCATAGCATCACCTTCCCTTCAGGATTTGTGTCCAAACATAAGAGCCATTTTCTCAACAGCCTCACATTGGATCACACAGCAAAAATAACCTGCAGAAATAATGTCACAGTTTGTACATTGGACACGTCCCTTCCTGCCTCTGATCAGTGCAATGCATTCTTATGATCTGGCCATATTACCCTTGAAACAAAAGCTAATCTGTCCTGGCTTCTCCTTTTGCACCCACAGGAATTATGTGACTTACATAAACCACCATCCGTCTGACATAGGTTTCCACTTCTGATTTGCATAGTTTTTAATTTATCACGAATCAGAGCAGGCCCTATCCATCTATTTCCGAATCTGCCTCTAGTATGGTTGTATCCTGCATCCTATTGTGCGAAGGTTTCTCGGTTGGCTTGCTCTGATCTGTATCGTTATACTTTCTTTTTGTTTACCTCAGGGCAAGTTTCATGATAAACTTAAATAACTCTAACTTCTACACGGAAATCCGTACTGAAATGTACTTCCAATGTGATTCAAGCCACAGGATGTGGAGCCATCGAGCACTGAGTATCAGCACATTCTTATTATACATCTTTTGAGCCCCACATTTTTACTTTTAGTGTTTGCCTTATGAAGTCAATATGTATCGGAGCCTTTGGAAGACTCGCTGCTAATGCGTTAGTAGCCATCTCCTTAATGGGTACCCTTTGTCCCTCAGCAGCCAATTATGGACCTGGGGTCTAGGCTGGAATAATTATGGCAGGCGTGACTGCCTCAGAATGAATGAACCAAGGCAGCTGCCAGGGAAACATGCATTTACATGCAAGAAGGCCTTGGTGTGATTGTAGGCCACATGCATGTTGATGAGATGGAACTATTTTCTTTACATGAATCTCTCATGCCGACACATTGATGACTTAATGGTAACGTGTGGAAAGGTTGGCGATGGAGGTGAGACCCATTGCTGCACATTTGTGGGGAAGTTATTGGCCTGTAACTTCCATGCTCCCCAGTGTCAGATTTGGGAGGTACCCCAAAGATGCACTGGGGAATCCCTCTGGGAGGTTCCCAGGTAAGGATTTGCACAGCAATTGCCCAGAAATGCACACTTCCTCTGGACAATTGCGCTGTGCTAGGAACCGTCCGAAAATGTGGTTTAAGTTGCAAACTTCAGATGGTTCCGCTGGGGTTATACCAATAGTTACCCAGGAAACGTTAGAATAATTAAAACCTCTTTTAACTTCCGAGTAATTATTGTAAAGACCCAAAATGACACTGTGGGACACTCCCACACACCTCCAACCCGAACTCCCTGACCTCCAACTTTCCCAGAACTCCAACTCCCACCCACCCACTCCAGATCTCGGACCCCCCAACCCCTCGACCCTCCCCACCCTGGACCTCGGGCCTCCCCCAAACCTCCAACACCGCCCCCCGACATCGGTCCCACCCTCAATCACTCTGGGGCCTCGGACCCCCCTCAACTTCAGACCCGCCCCCATTACTTCGAACCTCCCTCCCATGACCTTGGAACACCCCCCAAACTTCCCCAGATCTCAGATCCCCCCCCGGACCTTGGCCACCCCCTCCTGACCTCGGATCCTCCCCCAAAGCCCTCACACACCCCCCTGACACTCCCCCAACCCCAACCCCAACTCCGACACACCCCCCCCCCCCCACCCCTCCACCGACCCTGACACCCGCCCCGGATTTCCGACTCCCCTCACCCACCCCCACCCTGGACTTCCGACCCACCCACCCCTGGACTTCTGAGCACCCCCCCACCCCCCACCACCAGGACATCTGACCCCCCTTCCTGGACTTCCGCCCGGACACCCCCAAACTCCAAATCCTAAGCACTTACCTTAGACATTTACCTTCCCCTGGCCTGTCAATTTCCCTGGCCCTTTAAACCTACCTGCTTTACGGCAGCTAGGGCTGTAAAAAAGGGGCATGGCCTCCTTGAATACGCTGGAGCTACACTCCACTAGGGCCTGCGAGGAGTCTTTCGATGCAGGCCCCAAGCAGCTCCGGCCAACAGAAGTGCCAACGTCATTTTCAAGACCAGGTAAGCAGGTGTTTACTCCTTCTAATTTCTGTGGGCCAGCACTTTCTGATGCTAGCCGGAGGTTATGGCCCATTGTGTTCCCCCACCAAAACAAAGAGTGCACTGGAGGACAGTTGCTTGAGGAATACCACAGAGGCCTGTGGCAGATCCCTGGAAAGATCCCTTCCTCTTTCACAACACCCCATCCTTCCCTTGTGGTCTGCCACTAACCTCAAGCAGTGAAATTAGACTTCAGAAATTAAACAAAGTTTGGAGAGCTTTAAGCAAGTTTAACAGACCTTTAATCCACCCTTCACAAGCATTTATGTCTCCTCCAGAAAATTGTGATTCCAACACTGTGGGTTAAGGCCATTGGAGCAATGGAAATTGGGTCTTTGTTTGCACTCAGCGGTCAAATTCTGCTGAGTTTGAGTTTCCCGCCTGCACAATTCACGTCACTCTCCCCTTCCACTGCCAGCAAAAACTGGGATTTGCCAGAAAGGGAGGTGGGACTTCAGTATCTCCATCCTCTCTGCCATTTTTAACGGGCTCCTGAGTCGTTCTGACTCAATAAAAATCCAGGCCAAAATGGCTTAATCCTGATCTCAGGGGACCACCCCATGTTGTGCCTGTTTCACACACCAGTTCTCCTTGTAGTTAACTGAACTCTCACTTAGCTGTTGGGAGACTTTAATTCCACTATCCCCATGGAGTTGATGTGAAAATAGTCTCTATGCTGTTAAAAGTCTGCCTGGCAAATATTGTGGTTATTGCTAACTGATAACAATCTCAGTATCATTTTACATCATGCAATGCAGTTGTTAGAAATATTAGAAAACATTGAAAAAGCACAAAAGTAAATTCCATGTCACATATGCACCAGTGTCTTGAAGCCAGCCCAGTGTTGTTACTCCTGGGCTGAGCTTATAATATTCTTGGTATTGTTTAACTAATATGAGCTTTATTGGAACCCCTTTGACTGCTTTGGCTACATCTTCGACGAGGCTGCACGAGAGATCAAATCATGCTTCATCATTTCCTGTGACGATGATGTACACAGTGTCTGATTAGCATATTAAACATTTAGAATTAACCCATTACACTACATCTCCTTCCAAGTCTCTGATTCTCATTTCTATATCGTGAAAATCAAACAAACCACAACTTTAAACTCTGATGTGTTGCAATTCTGAATCTTGTTTTCTTCTCTTAGGCCCTTTTATCTCCTCCCTTTTCACAGGGACAAACATTGTGGCAGTTTCATGTGTCTACCAGAATGGGTCCTCTTCTCCTTTGGAGGGGATTGGGGATTGAGTCCTGTGGGTAGTCTCTCAGATTCTGCTAGGCAGGAGGGGAATTGATAGATAACCCAGGTTCACCAGTCAGGTTGTCACTTGGATTGGTGGATGAAGACAGCATCTCTGGCCAGTTAGGTAGGATAGATGAGTGTTCCCACAGGGTAAGAGGCTGCTTTTGTATGGCAACTAATGCATGTCTGTTCCGTCTCACTGTACCGTGATTTGTTTGGATGAAGTAGGACCATGGATTTGGTGTCTGTTCAACCACTTGTCCATAGCAAGTTTGGTCTCAGATCCAAACTGGATCCCCTGGTTGGAGGTCTGGCTGGTTGTGTGCCTTGTGACATTTGTCATAGTTCCACATCTGGCTGGAATGATATTTGCCCCCTTTCATTCTCAAGTTGTCAAATCACCAGCTTGTACTTGCAACATGAGTGTGTGTTTGGGAGATTAGGGAGTTGAGTTCTTAGTCTTCTTCCCAGGAGGAGTTCACGTGGCGCTGGACCATTCAGCAGTGGAATTGAACGATATCTCAGAAGTGCGGGTTGAATGTCACCATTCTTCTTCAGTAATGCTTTCACTGAATGTACTCCCTTTCAGTTTCACTGTTGGTTTGAGGGTTTCTTGGTGAGCTGGTAGTATGGGCAAATCCGTACAATGCCGTGAACTCTATAAAGTATTCATTGACAAACTGTGGTCCCTTGTCTGAGATTACAAGGTACAAGATTCCATGTGTTGCAAATATCTCCTTAAACGATCTAATTACTGCTTCAGAAGTGTGACCCTGAGTTGCTTGACTTCGATCCATCTGAAGTAGTCATCCACTTCGATCAAGAACATCTTATCTCTGTGTTCAAAGAGGTCCATCCCAAGATTTCATGGTTGTGATGGGAAGGAAGATGAAATCAATGGTTCTCTTGTCTCCTGACGATGAATAGCACAAGTAATACAGTTTATCATCATCTCCTTCAGTGACTTAGAGAGACCTGGCCACCAAATGGAATATCTTGCTCTGGCTCAACATTTTGTGATGCCCAAATATCCTTCGTGCAATCATTGTAGTATTGCAAGTCTCAGAACTCTCAGAATGACCAACCTCTCATCAAAGATGAGTAAATCAGCAACTCCACTGATGTGTCCTCTCTGTGTTTAGCACTGTCTGAACATGGGATTGTGTGGCATGTATGCTGTCCATCCTTTGACACAGTACTCTCTGACTTGAGCACCATCATCAGATTTATGTGCATCTCTGATTTCATTCAGTTGATGAGTTGTTGCTGGCAGAGTTGTGGTTATTGCCGTGCAAAGATTTACACCTCTTCAACCAGGGCCACCTCACCTTGCGTGGGCCTTGCCACTGGAATGCGGGGCAAAACATCTGCTGTTTACTGCTGCTTTCCCTTTGCATCAAACACCATCATCCTCAGTCTGAATCGTTGTACTCCTTAAAATTTAAGAGTTTCACTAAGGGCTTATGGTCTGTCTCTATCTTGAAGTGGAGACCAAGAACATAGGGCTGGATTTTCCTGCCCCAACCCTGGCGCACATTGTTCCGGGCAGGATGAGAAAATTTAGAGAGTTGTTAAAAGTCAATAGCGCTCCACGTTTTGCCATCCAACCCCATACCCACGTGATGATGCCCGCCAGTATCGGGGCCGGAAAATCCCGGCCATAATCTTTGAACTTCCCACAAGTCCATGTAGTAGTGAATCACTGCTTCTTTCTCTATCACTGCATATCTCTTTTCAGTCTCTGTCAGTGAACAGGATGCATAGTAAACTGGTCTGTGCTTTCCATCCATCTGTATCTGAAAAAGTACAGCTCCCAACCCTGTAGAAGATGTAGAGGTGAGGTGAGACTGACTGCCCTTGACATCAAGGCAAATGTGGCATCAAGGAGCCCTAGCAAAAGTGGAGTCAACGGGAATTAAGGGGAAACTCTCCACTGGTAAGAGTCATATCTAGCACAAAGGGAGATAGTTCTGGTTGTTGGAAGTCATTCATCTTAGTTCCAGGACATCACTGCAGGAATTCCTCAGGGTAGTGTCCGATGCCCAACCATCCTCAGCTGCTTCATCAATGGCCTTCCTTCCATCATAAGGTCAGAAGTGGGGATGTTTGCTGATGATTGCTCAATGTTCAGCACCATTTGCAACTCCTTAGATACTGAAGCAGTCCATGTCTGAATGCAGCAAGAGCTGGACAATATCCAGGCTTGGGCTGACAAGTGGCAAGTGACATTTGTGCAACACAAGTACCATGCAATGGCCATCGCCCCTTGACATTCAATGGCATTACCATTGCTGAATCCCCCACTATCAATATCCTGGGAGTTACCATTGATCAGAAACTGAACTAAACTAGGCATATAAATACTGTGGCTACAAGAGCAGGTCAGAGGCTAGGAATCTGCAGTGAGTAACTGACCTCCTGACTCCCTAAAGTCTGTCCACCATCTACAAGACACAAGTCAGGAGTGTGATGGAATACCCTTCACTTGCCTGGATGTATGCAGCTCCAACAACACCCAAGAAGCTTGACACCATCCAAAACAAAGCAGGTCACTTGATTGGCATCCCTTCCACAAACACTCACTCCCTCCACCACCAATGAACAGTAGCAGCAGTGTGTACCATCTATAAGATGCACTGCAGAAACACACCAAGGTCCCTAAGACAGCACCTTCCAAACACACAACCGCTACCACCTAGAAGGACAAGGGCAGCAGATATATGGGAACACCCCCATTTGGAAGTTCCCCACCAAGCCGCTCACCATTCTGACCTCGAAATATATTGCTGTTCCTTCACTGTTGCTGGATCAAAATCCTGGAACTCCCTCCTTAACAGCACTGTCGGTGTACCTACACCACATGGACTGCAGCGGTTCAAGAAGGCAGCTCACCACCACCTTCTCAAGGACAATTAGTGATGGGGTATAACTGCTGGCCTAGCCAATGATGCCAACATCCCAAAAATGAATTTTTAAAAATTCCTGGGTCATAGCGAGCTAAAATATCAGGTGATATCAGAATCTCTTTGATTATCTCAAAAACCTTTCTTGTGCTTTCTCTCAGCACCATGTATTCACCTGTTACAATAACTGACCTCATTGACAACAGCTAGGTTGGGCAGGAACATTCCGACTTGGTACATAATACTCATGAATCTCTGGATTTCAGTCACCTTCCAAAGATCTGGAAATTCCTTGATTGCTCTTGTGTTCTATGGATTAACTCTGACATCAGATGCATCCACACTAAAGCCAAAGAACTTGACAGGCAGCTGACTTTCTAGCACAGGAACCCTGTCTGATTTCTTTTTCAACCCAGCTGAACTATCCTTTTCCCACCCAAAGGTTGGTTGTTGTTAGTTGTTGCTACACTCCCTCACCCTTTATGAGATCAGCTGGAAGTGTAGAGACTGGGGAGGGATATTAACCACTGAGATAAAGTGGATTATGGTCCAGTGGATAGTTAAGTGATTTTTGGATCGTGACCAGAGACCCAGCTCCAGTGCGCCTACTTCCACAGTTAACGGAGACATTTTTGGATGCCTGCAAGTAAACAACCCGCTGCAGTGAAGACCTTAATTAGTGCAGGCGAGGGGTTAATATTCATAGCAATCAACGTTCCAAAGAGATGTTGATGATGTCTTTTTGAATTGTATTTTACTTGTTTTATGTCTATTATGATCCCCGCAGAGACCTATAATTGTTGAAAAGAGACTCGAACTTCCAGTTGATAACTGAACGAATGACAAAACAAAATTTAATGTTTTAAAACCTTTACTGTAACAAATGCTGAAAGAACCATTTACTAAACACTATTTTATTTTTTGAAGGGAATTTATATTTTAAACTACAGAGAGGAACATTTCCCTTCTGCATTTATCACGCATCACACTCTTCACAGAATTACAATCTTCATCATAAACAGGTCACAGTTGCTCCCTGCTTCCAATAGGTTTCAGTGCCGCAATTTTGCTGAGTAGTAACTTTGAGGCACTATCTCCAGGCATTTTCCTCAATATTCAAAGAGTTCCTTAACTTGACCACCAGCAGTAAATCCTATTCTGATGTTTCTTCTTCCCCTGGCCATTCCAGGATTAATCTCCTGGAATACCTAAATGGTTGCAGGATGTGTTCCTTCAAATTGAGACCATTTCCCTCCAATATCTGGCTGTGGTAGCTCACAAAGCCAAGAATCCTCTTCTCTCTGCTGACCATACAGAACCTCTGCTATCTGTCTGTGATTTGTAGGGAAGTCTGTAACCTGATCTCAACAATTGTTTCTTCTGCCCTCTTCAACATGGCAATGTGAAGCCTTGCCATTAACCTTGCATCCAGATAGAAAGGCTAAATAGCTACCCTTGATCTCAACTCCTTTTTATCTTAGAAGTAAATGGGTAGTTTATATCACAACTGTTAACAATTTGATACCTATAACTCCTTTCTGGGACTTCAGGAGGCTCAGACTCTACTCATTGTAAACTCAGAGACTATTGCCATTGTCAACAAGCATAAATACTTTGCACCTTCTTCTCAGTAAAAAAAAACTAAGCCTTCCTTTGATCTCTACAATCAAACCATCCAAGCTTACAGTTAGGTAGACCTCAGAACAGGTCACATGATCCCACTTCATTTACCCTAAATTCAATACTACAGTCCCAAAATACAATGATCTTATAAACCTCATAATTGTAAAACCTTTAACTTTAATGTCTCTAATATGGTTTTGCTGTGGCTCGGGAAACTGACCAGTGAAGTGGGGTGAGATTGAATCATAATTCAGGTGGGTATTTAAGCCTGTGATTGTTCCATCTGAATAATAACAATAACCTGTATTTATATGGCACCTTTAGCATGATTAAATGCTCCAAGGTGCTTCACAGAGGCATTATAAAAGAAAATATGACACTGAGCCACCTGAGATACTAGGACAGATGACCCAAAGCTTGGTCAAAGAAGTTGGTTTTAAGGAGTGTCTTAAAGGAGGAGAGAGAAGAAGAGAGGCAGGGGGTTTTAGGGATAGAATTCTAGTAGGACCAAGGCATGGCCACCAGTGGTGGAGTGATTAAAATCAGGGATGGTAAAGAGACCAGAATTAGAGGAGTGCAGATATCTCAGAGGGTTGTGAAGCTGTAGAAGATTACAGAGATAGGGAAGGATGAGGCCATGGAGGGATTTGAAAACAAGGATAAGAATTTTAAAATTGAGGCATTGTTTAATAAAAAAAATCAGTGTGGATCAGCAAGGATGTGGTGATGGGTGATTGGGACTTGCTGCAAGTTAGTACATGGGCAGCAGAGCTTTGGATGACTTCAAGTTTCTAAAGGGTAGAAAATGGGAGAGGGGATGAGAGTGTTTTGCAATCATCAAGTCTAAAGGTAATAAAAGCATGGCTGAATGCTTTTGGAGCAGATAAGCGGAGGCAGGGCTACATTGAGCGATGTTACACAGATGGAAGCATGTAGTGTTAGTGATGGTGCGGATGTATGGCTGAAAGCTCATCTCGCGGTCAAATATGACACCAAGATTGTAATCATTCTGATTCAATCTCAGGCAGTTGCCAAGGAGTGGGATGGAGTTGGTGGTGAGAAAGTGGTCTGTGGTGGGGACTGAAGACAATGGCTTCAATTTTCCCAATATTTAATTGGAGAACATTTCCATTCATCCAGTACTGGCTGGCAGATGGGGAGCCTGACAATTTAGAAACGTGGGTGGAGAGAGGTGGTGGTTCGGTATCGTTGGCTGTCATGAACATACTGTGGAAGCTGATGTGTTTTCAGATATTATCGCTGAGGAGCAAAATGTAGATGAGAAATAGGATGGGGTCAAGGGTAGAACCGCGGTTCACCTTTTGCAGCTGGCGTCTCAGCTCCTTCTGACAAATATTTGGCTGAGAGTACTTGTGCTAACTTTCATAACTTTGGAACCTTTCAAACTGACATAATCAGGATAGAAGGCACGTTAGGTGCGTTTGATAACATATCAGATGAGGAAGACCATCACCGCCCACTGCAGACATGATGTCCTGTGAGCTGTGGTGCGATCAGCAGGTGCACAGGAGGGAGATCCGCAGGAGGGAGGTGCATATGGAGATGGTGCAGAGGAGAGGGGCTGAGGTTGCAGGAGGCACTAGACATGTCACAGGGTTTACAGACAGAGGCTCAGCTTTTTTGACATCTCAGAAGAGCAGTGTTTCTGCAGGCTGAGGTTGTCATGTCAGTTGCTGACAGATATCTGCAGCCAGCTAGAAGAAGACCTGCTCCTTGCTGGACCTGGTGGCCACACATTACCAGTGGCTATGAAGCTCACCCTCAATCTTTTTACCTCAGACTCTTTCCACGGCTTTATCAGAGACATATGGATGATATTGCAATCCACTGCACATAAGTGCATTAGGCAGTTGATGAATGGATTGTTCCATCAGGAACAGGAGATATGTAAACTCTTCCCGTGGTGGCAATAGCCAGAATTAGAAGACACTCTGATTCACCTCTCTGGCTGGATCCGCACAGGTATAGGGTGCCATTGACTGCACATATTTGGCAATTTGAGCACCATCACAGCAACCAGGAATTTTATAAATTGCAAGGCATATTGGTCTATCAATGCACAGCTCACGTGCAACCACAGGAAGAATTTCATACAAGTGTGCAACTCAATTCCCTGGGAGCTGTTATGATTTATTCCTATTATTGCTTTTCCAGCCTCAAGGGCTGGCTCTTAGGACACAAGAGGAACTTAGTTCATAACATTTGTGAGGAATCCAAGCAATGAGGCATAAGAGCACTAATAGTGGATTCCAGCAATTTCCCTATGACAGATGTTTGGCTAACTGGCCTGCTGTTTCCTGCTTTCAACTTCTTTCCTTTTTTGAATAAAAGTGTTATATTAGCTATTTTCAAATTCACTGGGACCCTTCCAGAATCTAAAGAATTTTGGAAGATTATGACCAATGCCTCTACTATCTCTGCAGCCACTTCTTTTAAGAGCATGGGATACAGGCCATTTGGTCCTGGGGACTTGTCAGTCATTAGGTCCAATAGTTTTCCCAGCACCTTTCCCTGATGATGGTGATTGTTTTAAGTTCCTCCTTTCTGTACACCTTTTGCTTTTCAAGTATCGCTGGGAAGTTTTTTAGATCGTCTACAGTGAAGACAGATACAAAATGTCTCTGCCATTTGTTTTCCATTGTCAATTCCCCAGACTCACTGGGCAGAATTTTTCATGCCCGCTGGCATCGGGCATTATGACAGCCGTAATCCGGCGGGAAGGCCAAATATCGGTTTCACACCATCATGAACCATGCTTGCAACCGTCCGCTCCTCCCATCAATGGCGGGCTGTGTTTCCCGCCACTGGTCAGGAACTTCATTGTAACACATCTGCATGTATTTATAAGCCCAGCTCACCGGAATCATCCCTCCATGCTGGAGCATCCAAGCACGTCTCCACAACAGCATTTAGAAGGCGAGCAGCACTTCGAGGTGAACTCGGAAGTGAGTGCACATTAACGTTGAGCAGCGCTCGCGAGAGTCACCTGTTGGACGTCAAGGTTGAGGCACCGTGCATTCAGGCGAGGACACACGCAGGCAAGGAGCATTTTCCTAGATGTCCGACAGTGTGGTGCCAGGGCAAGGGCTGCCATGTGGTTGAGGCGAGTTGATGGGGGTGGCAAGGGCTGCCCTGCAGTTCAAGCGAGTTGTGGGGTGGGGGTTGGGGGCTGGGTGGGAGGATGAAAGGGCTGCCCTACTGTTGATGGTAGTGCACAAGCATACAAACATGTGCGGGGATAGGGGGTGGTGAAGGGTTCTCAAAATTCCCTCATTTTTCATATCATCAACAAGGATATAACTTTTGGACTTTTATGGCAGAGGACCCAACTGCTGGGTTAAGTGTAGAACTCTGCAGACAGGAGGCTAGGACGAGAAGAGACAGAATACTCATTCTTCCCTTTAAAACAATCAACCCAGAGAAAGACTTCATCTTACACAAAACTAAAGTCCATCAAAATCTTGCATAAATAATCGCTACTAACTACTAAGGCAGGAAGGCCGCAATCAATGCAATTATGCGAACCTATCAATACTCCACATATACAATGGCTTTCAGTTCAAGACTAGTTACAGGGACAGGAAGACAATGATAAAAATCATGCGAGCCCATTAAAAACAATGAGACAACAATCACCTGGGGAAGCCCACCAAAATCAGACAAAGAACTAACCTTGATTTGGATTGAGATAAGAAATTCGAAAAAAACAATATAACTGGGCCACCAGTTATGAAGGGGAGGTGGACGCAGGAGGGTGAGCAGTTTTTGGAGTGGTTGAAGCAGAGTTTAAGCAGAGTTTAAGCAGGGAGCTGAGCCACATGGAGGAAGGAGATCTGGAGGTTTGCAGGCCCGCAGGCAACATCACGGCGAGAGGCACGGGGTGACAGGCTCAACCGAAGACCACAAGGCTGCAACCGCAGCCCTCCACGACGATCGACCACCCACAACCGCGCCCTCCACCCAAATGAAGTACCTTCTCAGATTCCACAGACCAGGACCACATGGGGACGGCAGGCCCCAGAGGACACAAAGAGCATACCCCAAAACTGCAACCGGCTTACCTGGCTGGATTTTGAACTGTCAAGGAACCTTGGTTGGTGAGCATGATCCCTGACCTCTCCTAGTTCAATTTAGTTAGGTTTTGGGGGGTGGGATAAGGGTAAGGTGATTAGTAGCATGATTTTCCCTCATTATGCCGTGTGTTCCCCATTCTTAACTAAGTGTACTTTGTAAGTCTGTATAATCTCAGTGTAATCCTAATGTTATAAATTCATTTGTGACTTCAATAAACACAGTCCTTTTCTTGCACCAAAACCAGCTGTCTGCTGCACCTTGTCACAACCCCCAAATAAGTCCAAGGTCTAGAATCCAGGGAGTGGGAGCGATTCAGACCGCTCAGAGGTCAGAGGTGAAGCTGACACACACACCACCACCCCCTACACCGTGGTGCATCCCACGTAGCTTCAGCAGAGGCAGAGTAAGGTCATTCGGATCTCTGCTCTGACAGCTGAGACTCTGAGATTTGGAGCCTCTGGGGGCTTCACCAAATGCTGTTCTACCTGCAACTGTGCAGGCAAGGCAGCCTGGTGGGTACTGGCTGAGGGGGTGTGCAATGAGTGAGAAATGGGAGTGCATTGGGTGGAGTTACCACTTCCGTGCCCCATAACAACATAAGAAATAGGAGCAAGGATTAGGAATTTGGCCCCTTGAATCTGCTCCACCATTCAATAAGATCATGGTTGATCTGATTATAGCCTCAACCCCACTATCCTGCCTGCCTCACCATAACCATTGACTTCTTTGTGGATCAAAAACTCTGTCTAACTCAGTTTTGAAGAGATTCAATGGCCCAGCCTCCACTGCTCCCTGGGGTATGTAATTCCAAAGATTAATGACCCTCTGAGAAAAGAAACTCCTCCTCACCTCCATCTTAAATGGGAGGCTCCTGATTTTTAAACTGTGCCCCCGAGTTCTAGGTTTGCCTACAAGGAGAAACATCCTCTCCACACCAACCCTGTCAAGCCCCCTCAGAATTTGATATGTTTCAATAAGATCACCTTTCATTCTTCAAAACTCCAATAAGTATAGGTCTGACCTGCTCAACCTTTCCTCATAAGACAACCCCTTCATTCCTGCAATCAACCTAGTGATGTAGGTGAATCAGAAAATGTACTCACCATTCCTGATCTAGTTAGGCCATTAATTAGGCTTCCTGCATTGCATCCAAGACCAGGACTCAATGGTCCCGCTGTTTACCTCCTCAGTTACCATGCCTTATAGTGTCATAGTGTCACAGAGTTTACAGCAAGGAAAGAGGCCCTTTGGCCCATCGTGTGTGCGCCGGTCATCAATCCCCTATCTACTCTAACTCCATTTCCCAGCACTTGGCCTGTAGCGTTGTATGCTATTGTGTTTCAAATGTTCATCTAAATACTTCTTAAATGTCGAGTGTTCCCGCCTCTACCACCCTTTCAGGTAGTAAGTTCCAGATACCCCGCACCCTCTGGGTGAAAAAAATCTTTTCTCAAAACCCCTCAAAACCTCCCGCCCCTTGACTTAAATCTACGCCCCCTGGTTATTGACACCTTCACTAAGGGGAAATGATAAAACTTTAAGAAAGTTTCTTTCTATCTACTCTATCTATGCCCCTCATAATTTTGTACACCTCAGTCAGGTCCTCTTCAGCCTTCTCGGCTCCAAGGAAAACAATCCCAACCTATCCAATCTCTCTTCATAGCTGAAACACTCCTGCCCAGGCAACATCCTGGTGAATCTCCTCGACACCCTCTCTAGTGCAATCACATTTTTCCTATAGTGTGGTGACCAGAACTGCACACAGTACTCCAGATGTGGCCCAACTAACGTTTTATACAGCTCCATCATAACCTCCCTGCTCTTGTATTCAATGCCCTGGCTAATAAAGGCAAGTACCCCATGTGTCTTCTTAACCACCTTATATACCTGTCCTGCTGCCTTCAAGGATCTATGGAGGTGTGCACCAAGGTCCCTCTGATCTTGGTGAAAGCTGCAGCTTTCTTCATCCCATCGCTGGGGAAAGCTGCGTTTCTCCTGCCCCTGACTGCATCCAGTAGTAATTGTGTGATACTTCACTGAACCTGGGTGCTGCCCTAGATCTACGTGAATCTATTGTAAACACCTCTTGGTTCCTCCAATTTCCATGTGTACATTGTCTCTTTAGATAGAGCTGAGATTGCCTCATGTGGGTGTGCATCATGCCTGCTGCACAGCCTGGAGATCTGAAATCTAGAAGTCAACATTTATTGCTTCAATTCAATTAGATTGCAATCAACTGACTTGGCTTTCAGATTTCACCTGGAATCTACCCACTTCTTGGAAACCACCTTCAGATTAATATTGAGGTGATTATCGATTCTGACCTGGAAAGCTTAGTATCATATTGGGAGATATATTTAATCACTGAACCACTAGAGCATTCCAAAAAAAGAAAACTTGTAAAAAGACTGAACTATGCTTTTGTAAACATAAATAAATAATGTTGTAGAATATTAATGATGTTAACTGATAACAATCTCACTATCATATATTGTGGAACACATTTATACCACTTTATAATACACAGGAGGTGATTGTAACTCAAGTTACTTCCCTCCCTGGAGCTTATTGTAACCTGCTTTACTGAGCAAGTGACATGTCCATCCAAAGTTAGCAGGGTTTTCTTTAGTAGGTAGACATTTGGGGTCCCGATGATGTCAGCAGGCCTTGACTGTAATTTTAACTTGACAGCCTGAGCAGGAAGCCGCAATGGTTTTCCTGCCAGGTGAGGAAACCATTATAGAGGATCAGGGCCAGGAGAGGCCCAAACAGGTTAGCTTTTTACTTGCTGAGTTAGGAGGAGCTGGGAGTGTTCCTCTGACCACCACAAAGAAAGCTCAGGCTTTCCTTGCCACGGACCTATCCCCACTTTTGATCCAGAGGCCCCTGTGTGATGAGCGCTGCAGCCAAACTCACTGCCTATAATTTTAGCTCACCAGTAAAACAGCTCGAGCCTCATTTGTGCTATAGCCTAGCAAAGCACAGCCTGTGCCAAAATTGGGGCATACATACCATTGTAGGCATTGAAAAATGACTCCCTGGTCCTTTTCTATTATTTCATGTTGAGAAATGAAATGAATTTGGCCAAGCTTAAAATAATGGCCTTTTCCCTTCAAATTATATTTCGTTTTACTAAAAATTACTTCAAGGACACATCATTCAACATATTCTTGCTGAAAATTAGCATCAAGGGGCAGATCTGATCCTATTTTCCAGTGAAAAAACCATTAGTAACAAATCATTCATTTTAAGCATCTCGACCAAATTTGCTTCCCAAAGTGCCGGCACATGTGTATAATAAGTTGCATCATTCATGCTGAGAGCACAAAGGTTTCCCCCTAAAAGGCAACAAACGAAATGTCTGTCCCCTGGGAAACTGTCAAGAAAGAAAACATATTAGGGGAATGATATAGCAATCAGATCCATTCATCACTTTACATATGCAACATTAATTTCACTATTGCCTTTCAACAGTTCCCAAATGACAAGAGAATACGAACTAATACCTAATGAGTCTTTATTCTCACCAGGAATAAAACGAGGGATAGTCTTGTTTAAAGTAAATGGCAATTTGATGAGAATAATTTTGAGATGGCAAGGATTTATATACATCATAATAATAACGCTAGTTATTGATGTTCAAAGTACTTACTGCATATATTGTAGTTGTGTGCAACGCAGTCATTACATATGGAAGTAAAAGGCAACAACTGGTTGTAAACTGTAGTACCTTATCCCACATTATGGCCGGGATTCTATGCACCACCCTCACCTCCCCGGGGGTGTGGCGGGCCAGCCAAAAGCCCATTGACTTTTGGCGGGATCGGAAGATACCAGCGGTGGGCGGGACCGAAAAATCCCAACCTATGTTGGGGGTAGAAATTGTTAGTGTTTCGCTCCAAACTATGAGGCTATCCTATTTACCATGCCACTTGATCAGGAAGGTTTGGCGACCGAAAGGTTTTTTAGGTGGATTCCTGCATTTCGTCTGAGTAGACAAGGAGAGAATATTAATCCAGAAATAATGATTATTTTCCACCAAACCTGGGCCCTAAAGAGCTGCACTAGCAAACTTTCATCTTTCCATTTTTTACTGAAAGTCAATAAGGTGACATTTGTAACAATGTTTCTCCAGCTTTTGGCCTGAATTTTCAGCTCGGCGGGTGGGTGTGATCGGCAGGCCTGGGACCGGTCGGGACAGAGATCAGCCCCCAACCGTGATTTCACACTGGCTGGCCAATTAACGGCCAGCCAGCGTGAAGCGTGCACTGAAAAGCTCAGCGCTGCCGAGATGGGCGAAAGGAGGGTGGGCGATAATGTCAATGTGGGTGCAGGTGAGTGCTGACAGAAAGCTCTCTGAAGACAGAGAGCTGCCTCAGGGAGCTAAAGACCCGAAACCCAGCAAATAAAGTTTGTGAAATCAGGAAAGAAATGCCCAAACATCACAATCAGGCACCTGAACATATAGATCATAAAAATGTTGCCTACAGATTTCTATTTTTATTTTATTTAATAACGGAAACCTTGTCCCGCCCTTGGATGAGGTTTGCTGAAAAATGTAAAGGCTGCCTGGCTGATTCGTCCCTTCGCCAACTGTAAGGTTGGACAGGCTATGTAAAATGACAGACAGTTTTGCTGTTAATGGGCTTAATTGCCCTCCTAATTGTCGGTGGGGGCACGCAAAAGGTGGAAACGCGAAATATCGCGTGAGCGCTGGATGACATTGGGACATTCGCCCAACGTCATCTCATGCGATTTTGTGCCCAGTCGGGTGGGGCGCGCATTCACCCGATTCGGGTAAAATTCAGCCCTTTATAATCAAATGGGTGATGAGTCAGATCAAGCAACAGAAGAAAAAGCAGTTCATGGACATTGATAAGGTGACAGGGCAATGCACTTGCATAAATTCCCCAAAGGATCTTCTAAATACACTCCAGTTTTTCTCAAGTAGCTATCCTGAAATCTGTGAATAACCACAGGTAAATAGAGAACGTAATCCTTGGAACTTACTCTCTGAACTCCAAAGGTAATTTGACCAGAAGGGCTGGAAATCAAACACAATTAGCTATGTTATTCAACCCTACATGACTGGAATCATTGTCGCTATTGCAGCATTTGGAAACATCTTCATCCAGAAATGTTGAGCAGATGATCCACCTTGACCTCTTCCTGAGGACCCTGGCATCACAGATGCCAGTCTTCAGCCAATTCAATTCGCTCCATGTGATATCAAGAAATGGCTGAGGGCACTGGACACTGCAAAGGCAATGTGCCCTGACAACATCCCGACAATAGCACTGAAAGCTTGTGCTCCAGAACTAGCCGCACCTCTAGCCAAGCTATTACACTACAGCTACAACGCTGGCATCTATCCGACAATGCAGAAAATTGCTCAGGTACGTGCTGGCCACAAAAATCAAGGAAAATCCAATCCAGCCAGTTACCACCCCATCAGAGTCCTTTCGATCATCAGCAAAGTGGTGTCATTAACAGTGCTATCAAGTGGCACTTGCAGAGCAATAAGCTGCTCACTAATGCTCAGTTTGGGTTCTGCCAGTGCCACCAGGCTCTTGACCTCATTACAGTCTTGGTCCAAACATGGAGAAGAGAGCTGAACTCAACGGTTGAGATGAGTGTAACTGCCCTTGACAAAAAGGCAGGGTTTGACAGAGTGTGTCATCAAGGTGCTCTGGCAAAATTGAAATCAATGGGAATCATGGGAGAAACTCTCCACTGGTTGGAGTCATACCTAGCTCTAAGAGAGATGATTGTGATTTTTGGAGGCCAGTCATCTCAGTGCCTGAGCATTCCTGTAAGATTTCCCCAGGGTAGTGCACTAAGTCCAAACCTCTTCGGGCCTTTATTAATGACCTTCCTTCCGTTATAAGGTCAGAATTGGGGATGCTCATTGATGATTTTGCAATGTTCACTACCATTCGCAGCTAAAGCGTTTCTTGCCAATATGCCGCAAGACCTGGACAATATGTGGGCTTGGCTGATAAGTGGTAAGTAACATTCATGCCACACAAGTGCCAGGTAATTACTATTGTAATATAAGGATCTGGCAAACACAGGGTTAATGTGGGACTGAGTACAGTACCACCCACACAGTGATGTAAGAAGGCACACGATCCAGTCCTAGGGTCAGTGTGCTATTGATCAGAGTTGTGTGAAGACCTAGACATGGAGATAGCTCCTTGCTTGTACCCTTTACTAAATATATGCATATAGTTACAAGTAGCTAATAAAGACTTGCCGTTAACCTACTGAAGACTATGAAGACTTCTTCAAGAAATACAATTTTGTAACCAACACCCTCCCAACAACCATCTCCAACTAGAAAAAAAATTAACCACCTTCCCTCGACATTCAATTGCATTATCATCGCTGAACTCCCCAGTATCAACATCCTGAAGATTACCATTGACCAGAAACTGAACTGGACCAGCCATATAAATATTGTGGCTACAAGAGCAGATCAGAGGCTGGGAATTCTGAGGTGAGTGACCCACCTCCTGACTCCCCAAAGCCTGTCCACCATGTACAAGGCACAAGTCAGGAGTGTGATAGAATACTCTCCACTTGCCATCCAGGTAATTGTGGCCCCAACAACAATCAAGAAGTTTGATACCATCCGGGATGAAACAGCCTGCTTCATTGGCACCCTATTCGCCAATGTAAACATTCACTCCTTGCATCACTGACGCCCAGTGACAGCAGTGTGTACCACATACAAGATGCACTGCATGAACACACCAACGCTTCATCGACAGCACCTTCCAACCAGCAACTTTTAACCACCTAGATGGACAAGAGCAGCAGACATGATAGCAAGGAAGTGTGCAACTATAAGGGAGCGTTTCTATCATGGTGAGGGAGGGGTCCAATTGTGGAGGCAGATAGATGGTGGCTGGGGGCAGGGAGTGTGCTAGGTGGTGGTCAGGGGGTAGTTGTTGCAAATGAGTTGTGGGAGCAGACCGATCATGGGAGCTGTGGGGGGGAAGCAGCATCATGACCACTCAATAGGAGAACATCACTGATAAGCTTGTTGTGCTTGAAGGAAACAGTCCTGTTCCACCTGGCTCTCAAACAGTGTTGAAAAGGTTCTTACCTAATGGGCTCAGCCCTTCTCATCGTTTTCACCTGCTGGGTTTCCTGGGGTCTGCGAAACCCAGCCGCCTTTAGTTAAAAATAGAATCGCTCTTAAAATGAAGGCACACTGCCTCATTAAAACGTTTACATGGACAGCTCATCTCCTATGAGTGAATTGGTCATCTGCCATGACCCTCTCTTGGTTAAAATTGGAGGTATGTGAGTTTGTGGCTGGCCAAGTTCTTGTTTTGGGTTTTTTGGCTTTTTAATCTCCCACTTGAAGCAAACATCCCTGTTCCCGTAGGTTAAAATTACACCCGATGTGTCTGTATCCAGATGTAGTGATTTTTTTTCTTTTTTTCGTGACAAATCAACCACAGACTGAAAATTATTCCAAACTTAAACACTCTGCAGTTTGGATTACTCTGAATCAGAAATCAGG
Organism: Cetorhinus maximus; assembly: GCF_964194155.1. Taxonomy (NCBI): domain Eukaryota; kingdom Metazoa; phylum Chordata; class Chondrichthyes; order Lamniformes; family Cetorhinidae; genus Cetorhinus; species Cetorhinus maximus. The sequence goes on from NC_135879.1 coordinate 32,715,671, forward strand.
TTAATACCTGACTGCCAACTTTGAAGGAATTAATAACGACTCTGGGGAAAATCATTGGTTTTGTAGATGTTCCGGAGTTAACCATTTGCTCAAAAAAATGGAGATACCATGATCAAATGAGCGCAGACTGAGAAAAATAGAAAAAAACATAACTTGAATATTGCCAAAAAGAAAGACATGTTGCGGAAGCTTCTCATCTTGCACCCATCACGACAAATGCAAGAATGCCAAATTTCAAACAACCATAATAATTTATATTACAGGAGAAAAGGATGCTGATTGGTCGGCAAGTCGACTCTGATTGGCCAAGGTGTTGCAATTCAGAAAGCAGCAGGGAACTATAGGCTCCCCAAGCTCCCGGGTGATTCAAAAAAAGCACAAGACTTGAACATGTTCCTTTTGTTGCAGAGAACAGCCTCTACATATGAATATATGTCGCCTCAAGCAAGTGTAAATGAGCCATGTTGTGAGCTCACTAATTATCTTAAATTGGTTGTTAATGTAACTGTAAGCTTGGAACTTGCCAACCAATCAGCACCCTTTTACTCTGTCAGTTTAATTGTAGTGGCTGTCTGAAATTTTTCATTCTTGCATTTGCCCTGGTGAGTGCAAAATGAAAAGCTTCGGCAACATGTCTTTCTTTTTAACAATATTCAAACTCTGTACGAACAAAAGACAGAAAGAAAATTAAAGGAAAAATGTACCTACGGGATGGATAGAAATCGAAAGGAAGTTAAAAGTGATAATCACTGTGAAAGCAACTTCAAAAACAATGGAGCAGTGGTGGAAGAAAATATACGAACGTGAATTAGTATTGGATATCATGGCCAGAAACTGACGGAATGGTGCATCTTGCAGTGAGCAACATGAATTGTACTTATGCTTCATCCTTTAGATCGTACTATATTTGGGCTGCAAAGTGTTGGAAATGAGAATTGATAATAGTGCAGTGGTGTCATTGAGGTATTTAGGACCTTGTGCTCAATGGTTTATCCTATTTAACCATCAAATTTATGGATAGAGAAAGAAGCGGAGTGAATGACAGAGAAAGAAATGAATGGGGTGAGTTAGAGCCAGGTAAGATAAAGAAAGAGGAATCAAGAGAGTGAAAGGAAAAGAGTGGATTATGAGAGAAAAAATAAACAGAAGGAAAAGTAAGAAAAAGAAAGGGTAAACAGAAGAGGATTTTATAACCCAATTGTGTTTTGGAATTGTTCTATTGGCCTTCGAAAAGTTAGGAATGAAGGAATGGCAGGGTAGGTCTGTGAAGTGTACAAACATTCTTAATCATATTTTGTATCCCACAATTATTTTCTGAAATGAATGTATCTAATTTACATTTCTGAGTGCCAAAACAGCTTTGCATCTTAAGAATTATTGGGCCTGATTTTAACCCAATGTAAATGAATGGGTTTTGAGTGAGTTAAAATTTTGCCACATAGCTTCAGACACTAACATGAGATGAGTGTAGTTGGCAAGGCTGGCACAAAAACTCTGCCAAGAGAGATTAAGACGTAATCTCTAGGAGCAATTCACTGTCTGCTGGAGTGAAACACCACAGCTTCATTAATTCCTCTTCTGGGTGTCAAAGGCTGAGTTTTATGTCAAGATCATAAATCATTTCATTAAAAGAGTCCTGATGACATGGAATACCGGCTGGGGGAAGATGAATTTGCATTTAGGGCGCAAATCCAGCAATTTCATGACCTGCAATTCAATGGAGAGGTTCACACCAAAGTTGAAACATTTTTTTTAGTTCTTTTGAGGCTAATGGCAGAGAGGAACAAATTGTCTAGCAATTTGTGGACATTTAGAACACCTGGTGTATCTCTTCTTCATCACACATTGGGGATTTTTTGGGAAACTAATAATGGTGGGCACTGCTAATTCTCCATTATCTTTGAGCAATTTCCAGGCCTATGTCTTAGTACTGAAAAATAATTAGTGAAACTATTATAATAAGCTGAAAAATGTATATCTTTTGTGGACGATCTCAACAGTCAGGTGATTTGCAAATTGAGGTAAATAATCTTAATGTCTGTTGCTATGTGAATCTACAATAATCGTCTACTACCATAAGTATGGGATTGACATTTGCAAATTGAAACCATCCGATTAGAAAATAATCATCTGCAAGAGCATTTCCTTATGTTCTCCTCACTATACGTTCTGTGACATTAGTTAATGGCTATTCTGCAGGGTGCGCGTATTTTGAAAAAAAGTGATGTTCCAGTTGGCTGACACCTTGCAACAATGCATGGTTATTGGAAGAATCCCTGCTGATGTTTAGACCAGAAATACTGGACCAAATGTGTGTTCCTACTTGATGTTACTGGTTTAAATGGGGTGTTTATCATTAGAATGCTTGATGCTGCAAGGTGTAATTGCAATCAATCTTTCTTTTAATAACACCATTGTCTTGATTAGTCTCTACAGTAAAACCTTCATGTGAACCCCCTCCCTTGGCATCATTAACCTAACTTATAGCCATCATGTTTTTCGTGTCTTGTTATTTTTGTAATGAATCATAAGTTGCAGGAAAACACATGTTTTCCATTACATTATGATTCTGAAGGTATAAGTAATGAAATTGAAAAATTGAAGAAAGGGGAATCTAGTTTATTAACACCACATGGCTCTGAGCGGTGTTAACTCTGTTGTTCTTCACAGGTGTTCATCCTGCAATCCCATGCATAACTAACTCAAATAAAGAGATTTGAGACCTGAGCTTGAGTATAGGCTTAACAGAATAATAACTCTTGCTTTTTTCTCTCTCACAATCTCTTGAGGTGCCTCTTTTTCTCTCTCTGTCTGAATATATGTGCACACACACATGTGCATATATACATACATATATATAAAACATAAAGACTACAAAATTCAGCTTCACGGTTACCAATATTTCGCTTTCAGTGCTAACCATGTCAGACACAATTTGGTGCGGGAGTTAGCATGTTCATGGTGGCTGTGAAGGTCACTATGACCATGAACTCTTATATGCCTTTCCAAAACATATTTGCAACATCTCCCAGTTTGCAATGCTCTGTTGCTTAAGAGAAGTTCTGTATTCCAAGAGAGCAGAATACGCAATAAATTCTTTCTTTCTAGGATGCAAGCATGCAACTTCATGAGGATTGCAGGCTTCCCCATAGTGGAGGTGACCATTGACTGCAGACTTGTCACTTTGCAAGGTGCTTTAAAGTAGTACAGGCTAGCTTTAAGTGGTACTAGCATTGTACAATATTGTGCCTCTTATTGAGGTGGTCAGCTGCTCAGCAGCATGTTTAGCCCTGGCTACATACGGCTAACATGCAAATCATCGGGCAGCAGGAAGTTTGTGTGCTGTCTGCATCGGAAGCAACAGGTGCAGGTTAATATCAATACGGCAGCACAATATCCGCTCCTGTGTTCAGGTTATTGCTGTCAACTCTCTTTCCCTCTTGCTCTGAGGGCCAAGAGAGCAACATCCACTCAGCATTTTAAAAAAAATTTAGTAACGGTACAATGTTGTACTGTCACTAATTCAACAAGAACAGTTCAAGGTATGTTGAATCACTAGAGAAAATGTGGAAGATTCAGGGGTCATCCAAAGAAGCTATTTAAGGTAATTTAAGTTTGATATGGTAGATAGAGAGAAATTATTTCCTCCGATGGGGGAGTCCAGTACACGGGACCATAACTTTAAAATTAGAGCAAAGCAGTTGAGAGGCAATGTCAGAGAGTACTTCTTCAGACAAAGGTTAGTGGAAATCTGAAACCCTTTCTCTCAAAAAATGTTGAGACTTGATCAATTGACAGTTTCAAAACAGAGCTTGCTAACTTTTTGTTCAGCAAGGGTATTGTTATAGCACCTAGGGAGGTAAGTTAGATACAAATGAGCCATAGTTTAATCGAATGATAGAATAAGCTTAAGAAGCTGAATGGCCTATTCCTGTTCATATGTCATGTGAAATTAAATTCCTTTGGAGTTTTCTATTTGTTGTGCTTTTTCTAATATAATGCTTTCATTCAGAAAAGTTTCCGTGAGTGTGCCAAAGAGATTACGTTTTGCTTAAAAGTTTTAAAATTCAAATATCTGATTTTACATTGCTTCATATTCTTTCAGTGAGGATAATGTGAAAACATTTTTGAGGTACCAGTTTTCTGAGTTTCACTTAATATTCTCCGTTTCTTCACTCCTTGTCAACTTATGTTTCCGTTAATAAGTGCAGTTAGTCTGGGTTAGCTTACAAAGAGGGAGCAGGAATAAAATAGAAAGAGAGAAAGACAGTTTCATTCTCCTACATTAAATAGCTTTGGGCAATCTGCCAGTTTCAACATAAAACTATCCATAAAATTTGTCACTGTTGGCAGGATTTTGACATTCTGACTCTGCGATGCCATAAAGATAGGCAGTATGATGAATGAAAAAGTGATGCTAGTGTAGTGGGAGTTGCTGCTCTGAGTTTGGAAGCTATGAACATTGTCAGGGTAAAGTAAAGGATGTTGCGCCCCACTTAGAGCCTACTTGACCGAGAAGTGCCAGATGCCACCACTCAGCGATTTCTTTCTAAAACCAGCTCAAAATTCACAACGATCTTTCACATAATTGCTTTTAGTCAACAGTTCTTTTGCTGAAGGTTCTGAACATGCAATATTGAGGGTTAAAGGAAGTAATGTTACAAATTGATCTCCATCAGCACTCACAAGTAAGTTACTTATTTTGAAACAGATCTTAAGCCCTATCAACACCATTGAGCTGGAGGCCGAAGATTTACTAATTTATAATTTCTCCTGAGAAATATTTAATCGCTGCAGGTGATAAATCTCAGCTGAACAATGTCTTTTTTCACGTGATTTTTGATGTTTCACGATGGGAGACGAAAACACATGTAAAAATGTAAGGTATTCATTTGCTGGAAAGCCTTAGGAAATTTTCTTGGCTGATTGGGAAAGATGCTTGTTGGATTTTGACTGGTTATGAGGAAAAATTTTCCTTAGGACCCTTCACCAAGTCATGTTGCCAAAAAATAACCCTGCTGGCCGAATTCTTCTCTGCCAGTTCTTTTTTGCCAGTGGAAAATGTATACATTTAATAATATAATAGCATCAATAATCATAATTATGATGAACTGTGAGCCAGAAATTAGACTGTTGACTTTTAAAAAAGACACATCTGGAAAATTTCTACAAGGTTAGAAAACTAGCCAGAGCATGTTTCAAATCACCCATGATCCAAACGTTAGAGAGGAATAAGGAATGAAAAAAGAACATTGGATCCCAAGTTTAAAAGAGAGACACGAAAGACAATTAACATTTTTGCATACGGGTCGCTAAGTGATCTGAGCTAAGGAAAGGAATTATGTAGAATGTCCAGGGCTGAATTTTTCCATCACCGTTGATGTTGGGCGTCATGGCGGGTGTGAGTGGACAATATGGCGAGAAGGCCAAAAATCGGTTTCACGCCATCCTGAAACCAGTTTGCAATCGTTCGCTCAGCCCGTCAAAGGCAGGCTGCGTTTCCCACCGCTGCATATCGGGAACATCATTTTAATACATTTGCATATAATTATAAGCCCTGCTAGCCAGAATCAATCCCCCACGCTGGATCATCTGGGCAAGTCGGCATGATTACACACCAGTTTGTTTCACAAAAGCATTTAAAAGGCGTGCAGCCGGCGAGATGAATGATCTTGCAGCAGCCTCAGAGTGCAGCATCAAGGTACAATGAGGCTTGTCCTCGCACTTTGGTGGAGCAAACCATCAGGATGTTGAAAATGACATTCTGGTCCTTGACCGGTCTGGTGGAGCCCTGCAATACAGCCTACAGAGGATGTCATGCATCTTCATTGCCTGCTGTGCCCTTCACAACCTGGCGCTGCAGTGGGGGAAGGGCTGTTGGAGGAGGAGATGGAGGAGCTGCAAATCTCCTCTGATGTGAAGGACATCGATGAGAATAAGGATGATGAGGTCCTCGAAGGCGAGGAAGATGGCTATGAGGACATTGCATTGTCCAGACAAGGCAGGCGTGCTCAGGAGGCCCTCATAGCCACTAGATTTGTGGAGAATGATGATGACATGCAGTGAGGAGACTCCACAGATCCTCACATTGCATTTGACTCCTGTTTGGCTGATGGCAGCACGAACACCCTCTGCAATAAGGCCCCTGTCATGGTGACGCAATGGATGCCCATAGTCCCTACATTCCAGGAGGATGATGACAACATGCAGTGAGGAGACTCCATAGATCCTCACATAGCTTATGTGAATGTCTGGCTCCTGTCTGGCTGATGGCAGTTCGCTTGTGCTCTGTGAACAGGGTCATATGGAGATGTAGCAGGGAAAATTAAACTTCTCCTGATTTAATGGCATCTTTCGTGAGCTGAAACCTTGGTGGTGCACCTACACTGTCACCGGACACAGATGCTGATGAGATGGGGGAGGCGGGGGAGAGAGAAAATGATGGAACTCTGTGCTGCCGGCAGCAATGATAAGCCTCATTGAGGTGCAGGCTTGACTGATGTGACCAGTGACAGTGTAGGTGCACCACCAATGTGCTGGGAAGGGTGCACAAAGCACTGAGAGGAGCCCCTGGACTGAGACACATGCCTTTATCTTGTGCACTGACCAAGGTTTCACATATGAGTGACAATAGCACTGGTCATCAAAACAAGGAGCCATAGGCAAGGAGACATCCTTGGGAGTTTATTTACAAGAGTGAACATTATGTACAAATGATTAACACCTGTGCCCAGGCTGTGCAACTACCTCTTCTTAACACCTGACTTAGGGGCTGTGCTTGATTTCTCCCTTGTTTTTGCTAATTTAGTTTATTGTTTTGACTCAAAAGAGTTAGTTTATTGTTTTGACTCAAAAGAGTTACATCTTCTTAACACCTGACTCAGGGGCTGTGCCTGATTTCTCCCTTGTTATTGTTAATTTAGTTAATTGTTTTGACTCGAAAAGAGTTACATCTCCTTAATGAGAGGTGTCAGCTGTGGCTCAGTTCATAGCACCCTCGCCTTTGAATCAGAGGGTTGTGGGTTCATGTCCCACTCCTGGAAACCAAGAACTGTGAATGTACTCAAAAGAGTTACAATCTGTGACTGTTGATAACTCGAAAGAGTTACATCTTCTTAACACCTGACTTAGGGGCTGTGCTTGATTTCTCCCTTGTTTTTGCTAATTTAGTTTATTGTTTTGACTCAAAAGAGTTAGTTTATTGTTTTGACTCAAAAGAGTTACATCTTCTTAACACCTGACTTAGGGGCTGTGCCTGATTTCTCCCTTGTTATTGTTAATTTAGTTAATTGTTTTGACTCGAAAAGAGTTACATCTTCTTAATGAGAGGTGTCAGCTGTGGCTCAGTTCATAGCACCCTCGCCTTTGAATCAGAGGGTTGTGGGTTCATGTCCCACTCCCGGAAAACCAAGAACTGTGATTGTACTCAAAAGAGTTGCAATCTGTGACTGTTGATAACTGAAAAGAGTTACAGCTTCTTAACAAGAGGTGTCAGCTGTGGCTCAGTTCATAGCACCCTCGCCTTTGAATCAGAGGGTTGTGGGTTCATGTCCCACTCCCGGAAACCAAGAACTGTGATTGTACTCGAAAGAGTTGCAATCTGTGACTGTTGATAACTCGAAAGAGTTTAAATACAGTTTCTGAGGTGTCAGCTGTGGCTCAGTTCATAGCACCCTCGCCTTTGAATCAGAAGGTTGTGGGTTCATGTCCCACTCCTGGAAACCAAGAACTGTGAATGTACTCGAAAGAGTTAAATGCAATCTGTTGATAACTCGAAAGAGTTACATCTTCTTAACGAGAGGTGTCAGCTGTGGCTCAGTTCATAGCACCCACGCCTTTAAATCAGAAGGTTGTGGGTTCATGTCCCACTCCTGGAAACCAAGAACTGTGAATGTACTCGAAAGAGTTACATGCGATCTGTTGATAACTCGAAAGAGTTACATCTTCTTAACGAGAGGTGTCAGCTGTGGCTCAGTTCATAGCACCCTCGCCTTTGAATCAGAAAGTTGTGGGTTCGTGTCCCACTCCCGGAAACCAAGAACTGTGAATGTACTCGAAAAGAGTTACATGCGATCTGTTAATAACTCGAAAGAGTTACATCTTCTTAACCTTCCTAAACCTGCTGCTATGTCTTGGTACTTCCCCCGACATCCAGAGTGGAGGTGGAGGCAGCCTGCTGACTGCTACGCCCTGTCTGTGATGACCTTGACAGGCGTCCTCTGGAGATCTGAGACCTGGAGGGCCCCAACCTGCTTTCGGCATCCTGCTGAGTGGCAGTGGCACCCTCCTTGGCCTGTGGAGCTGGAGCTGGCAGGTTAAAAGGAAGAGGGGATTTGGATGGGTCGGACACTCCTGGAATCACCTGGGTGGCTGGCCCCAGAGTGTGCACCTGCTGATCCTCCTCCCAATGGGTGCCTAGGGCCCCTGGCTGACTCTTAGAGGAGAAGAGGAAACCGCAGTGAGATTGAACTGCCACGCACCCCTCTCACATTGATGCTGTTGGAGGCTAACTATGGCATCAGCAATGGAGTTCAGCCCATGCAGCAGTGCAGGAGCGCTGTCCTGGACCAAGGTCTCCATGGCGGCCCCCATGCTACCATTATTGACATTGATGCATTGGCATGTCGGTGCTATCACCTCAGCCTGAAGGCAGATGGACTCCTCCATCAGGCCTTGCAATCTGAGGAGTGCAGCAGACATCCCTTCCTGGTGTTCCCCAGCTTGCCTTTGCAAGCTCCAGCAACTGAGGTATGACTGAGCCCAGAGGCTCCAGATCTGACTTGGACTCAGCAGACGTCTGGCCTCCAGCTGTCATCCAAGTGCTGGAAACCTGGAAGTTCCTACTACCACCTACTGTGGATCAGATAGTGTGATATGCTCACCAGATTGTGACCCTGAGGCTACTCTAGAACTAGGTCCCACCGAGGTGTGTGTCTCTGCACTGGTGGAGGGTGTGGGTAAGCGCTGTGATGGGTCTTCAATGAGGGTATCATCAGATTCTTCTTCCAAGGTGTCTTCGGGGATTGACGCGAGGACCTGGCTCGTGGACCCCCTCGGCTGTTTCCCAAATGTGCCTGGTAAAGCAAGGAAAGATAATTAGCGCATGGCAGGGACTGCAGAACAGGAGAAGAGACTCACAGCATGGTTGTCTGATGGATGTTGCACTGCTGGATCCTCACTTGGTCGAGCACCACCGACCTCACCAATGGTCCAGATCATCGACGGCTAGCTGGATGGCTCTATTTTCAAAGTCTGTGTGGACCTTGCTGTCAGGCATTCCTCCAATAGCCTGTGACATCTCTCTCTCTTGTTGTGTGCCAGCTGGTCCTGCATGACAGATGGAGAGTGTAAGCAGGACGCCTGCCAGGCCAGATAAGAAGGATGCCTGGCATGTGTGGGTGGTGAGTGGTGCCATGGATAGGATGAGGGCATGATCCACAGGGCAAATGAAGGCATGTGTGAGAGAGTGAATGATGATGTCCCTTGAACTGGCAGTGAGTGAGATCCTGTGATGTGTGATGGACTTGTGAATGTGTGAGTTGAGAGTGAAGAGAAGAGTGACTTACCCTGGCAGAATGGAGGAGATCATTCATTCTCTTTTGGCACTGGGTTGCTGTCCTCTTTTGCAGACCTTTGGCGCTGACCACCACTGCCACCACCTCCCATACTGGATTGCTGACCTTGCTTGCTGGTCTTCACTCAGAGTTGGAATAGAAGACTTTGTGGCGGGCCTCCACTGCATCCAGTAGGTGCTCAAGGGAGGTGCCGCTAAATTTGGGGGCAGCATGTTTCCTCCCTTTGGCAGCCATCAGTTCCCAGCAGCTTCCTATCACTTGAAGAGTGCTAGCTGTGTGCAGGGACAGCCTTTAAATATGGCGACGGGTTTACTGAAGGCTTGAGGTGATGCGGGGTGGGTGAATCAGAAGCCAGGGACCCAGCGTGTTTCCAGGGAATGCATTATCAATGAGGCAGGATGCGCTTGGAATGGGACGATAGGGCGTGTAAAGCCGCCATTGTAGCCGGTGGGTAAAACGCCCTTATTCCTGCCCACTAATGCACTTACTGCAAATCTGTGGTGATTCCGTCCACAGCACTGAAACAGATATTCGGCCAAACCAGTCCATTTATGCTCTACTTGAGCATCTTCCCATCTTTCCTCATCTAAATCCATTATTATAACCCTCTAATCTTTTCTTCCTCATATGCTTGTCTGACCTCTCCTTGAATGCATTTATAATATTCACCTCAACCACTCCCTGTGGCAGTGAGTTCCACATTCTCATATTCTCTAGATAAAAAAGCTTCTTCTAAATTTCATATATGATTTTTTTGGTGACTATCTTATATTGCTGGCCTCTGGTTTTGATCTTCCCTACAAATGGAAGCACTCTATCTAGTCTACTCTACCAAAACCTTTGATAACTGTAAATACATTTATTGGATCACTCCTCAAGTGAAAAGAGACTCAATTTGTCCATCCTTTCCTGGTATGGATGACCTGATAGCTCTCGAATTATAAATCTAAATTGCATCCTCTCCTGTGTTTGTATTTCCATTTTATAATATGGCAATAGGTTTAATACAAGGTTTGATACGAGTTTAACATAACTTCTCTACTTTTCAATTCCATTGCTCTAAAAATAAGCCCTATTGCTTGGTTGCTTTTTTTTAACGGTTTTATTAACTTGCACTGCTATTTTAGTGATTTGTGTATTTTTACTCCCAGATTCCGTTGCTCCTCTACCCCATTTAGATTCTTATTTTCCTAGTCATATATGACCTCCTTATTTTTCTTCTCAAAATGTAATAGTTCACAATTGGCTTTGTTGAAATTCATTTGATAATTATGCGCCCATTCTGAAAACTTAATAATGTCTCCTTGTAATTTGTTTCAATTCTCCTCAGTTTTGACTATTCCCCCAGCTTGTCCTGCATGAACACAGATGGAGAGAGTGGAAGCATGATACCTGACATGGCCAGATAAGAGGGATGTCTGGCATGTGTGTGGGTGGTGAGTGGTGACATAGGTGGGATGAGGACACGATCCACAGGGCAAATGAAGATGTGTGTAAGAGAGTGAATGGTGATGTCCCTTGAACTGGCCGTGAGTGAGATCCCTGTGGATGCATGATGGGCTTGTTTTCGAACTTTGAAATTGCATTTCTGATTCCAAAGACTAAAGAGTTAATATAAACTGTAAAATGCAGGACTGATCCCAAGGTATTTCACAGGTGTGTAACCAGACATTGAGATAAAGGAGGCATAAGGCCTCCTTAGTTGTCTTTCATGCTTCTCTCCTAAATTTGGGATCCAATGCTCTTTTTTCATTCCTAATTCCTCTCTAACATTTGGTTCATGGATGATTTGAAACATGTTCTGGCTAGTTTTCTAACCTTGTAACCAAAAGGCAAACAGCTAACTAAAAGCTTTGTCAAAAAGACAGGTTTTAAGGCGCGTCTTAAAGGATGAGAGCGAGATGGAGAAGCAGGGAATTTAGGGGCTGAATTCTGAATTTTGAACCTAAATGACTGAAGACATGACCATCTATGACAGATCGAAGGATGTGGCAGTGCATAAGGCCAAAAATGGAGGAATGCAGAGTTCTTGCAAGGTTTTATGGCTGGAAAAGATTATGGAATTTCTGATGTCAGAATGATCTGCGATGCAATTTAATGTTCCAGCGCCGGTCACAAGCAAAGGAAGAGCATGAAGATTTGATAAATGAGGCTTCTACTTGTTGAATAATCCAGGGAAATGTAACCCTGTAAACCTTTTCATAACCATACCATTCAGTAACGCTGTTTCCCCCACATTTTATTCCTTTCTCTTGACCTTCCTCTGTAATAAAGACATTGCTGACAACCCCACTCTGAGTCCATCCTAAATTTTGCTCATTGAGTGCAAAGCCCTCACCTCTCCATGATGTCAAAAGGCCTTTGCAGGGAGCATAGAGATCTAGTTGCGACTGCCAACCTAACTCTTTCCACCACCATGCTTCCCCGTTTTAGCAATAGCTGTCTTTTGTGCTCAGCGAATTAGTTTTGGTACTTTAATCAAGTGATTCACCTGAGGCAACAGCTGGGTGGTGCTGTCAGACTCCAGGGCCAGGGTTTTCAGCTCAGCGTGTGGGCGCGCACCCAACACACAGGAGCGTGAAATAGCGCGCAATATTTCGCTCGGCAGGCGCATGCGGGAGTCAGCAGCCGACAATTAAGAGGGCTGTTAAGTCCATTAATTAATTAATTAAGCTGAATTTTTCCCTGCCCGTCCAACCTTACGGTTGGCAGGCGGGCGAATAGGCCAAGTAGCCTTTGCATTTTTTGCGATATCATATCCACGGGCAGGATGAAGTTTTGACCAGTGATTAAAAAAAAACTTTTAAAACTCATTTTTAACATGTCCCTGCTCATGTGACAGAGTCACGTGACGGGACATGTTTTCCTTTTTTTTTAATCTTAAAAAGCTCCCTGAGGCAACCCTGTGCCTTCAGGGAGCTTTCACTGAACGCAACCCTGTGCATGCACAAACTTCAGCCTTCGTGCTCCTCCCGCCCCTACTGCGTTAGCGTTGAGGCACTGAGTGCGCCTTTCACGCTGGCTGGTCGTTAATTGGTCAGCCAGCCTGAAATCATAGTCGGAGCCTGATAGCAGAAGACGGTCGGCTTTGTGTCTGCTCCCAGGCCTGCCCACCATGCCTGCCCGACGAGGTAAAAATCCTGCCCCTGGGGATATTTCTTGATGTTTATGAATTTGTCCACCAGATGGTGAAAATATACACCACAGTTTTCTGTTGCCTGTTGCACAGCCTGCTCGTTTTTATTCAACCTGTAGTTAAAGCAAAGAGACTGAAAGTAGGGCATTAGGATCTTCTCTGGAGAGAGCCCCAACACCCATGATCTATTCCAATGTTGCCCTTCCCTATCTCCCCTTTACACTGCCTTTAGGGCTAAGGGCTGTCAGACCCTGTGACCAAAATTGGCAGGGTGGATTGCAAGGTGGAAAGCTTGAGTTACTTCTTCTGTGAACCTGTTCATGTGATCTGCTACAGTACAGCTGATGACCTCTTTTGCACCAGTCTGAGGGAGCCTAGGACTGACAGCCATGGCATCAGCTGCGAGACCCTGCACAACAGATGAACCTGGAGCTGCCATTCACTGAAAAGATGCCTGTATACCATTATGAGCATCAGCACCTCATGCATGGAATATGGAGTACTCTATATTTGTTTCCATGGTGCTAAGCTCATCATTCAATGACTACAGCAGACTACCAATCTTTGAAAGCATTTATTTTTTGAATGCAAGTTTACAAAGTTTTAGGTTAATTCCCTGTGCAGCTGATTCAAGACACTGCCTCCTCCTTCTTACAATTTCATTTTCTGTTCTCCAATGATCAATGATTCCATCTCAGTGCTCCTCTGTATGGATGTAACTGGGCCGCTACATGTTAATTCTGGAGGTTTTGGCTGGGCCCCAGAGGAGCTGCTTCCTTGAGAGATGCTGTGGAAGACCCACCTTCTGACTGCCTTGCATACATAAAGATGTAGAAATGAAAACTCATATTAACAGTTCCAAAGAAGAGTCATGTTGGACTTGAAACGTGAATCTGTTTCTCCCTCCGCAGACGCGGCTGGACCTGCTGAGTTTTTCCAGCTCTTTCTGTTTCTTTTTTACAGATCTCCAGCATCCGCAGTATTTTGCTTTTATTGGCAGTTCATGTGTACTCTTTGGCTTATATGACTGCAGTGAATGGGTTCTGAATGCTGCACCTTCAGACACATTGACCAGGAAAAGGAGGGGAAAAAAGGAAAGAAATCAAAGAGCCCTCAGTGGAGATTTGCCCACTCACTTTACCACCACCTGCTGCATGTTGCCACCTCAAATTGCCTTGCTGGAGCCCCATTGCCAGTTCAAATGGGGCCACTCTCTGGATTGCAGCAGGTCCTTGCCCTGTAGAAGCGGCCGACATTCTGTTGAATGCCTTCATGAAGATATGCATAGCAGCAAATCATACCCACAACATTTGCACATTGTTTATCCCTTGTAATAAGAATGAATAGCAATGTCTGAGTGTGCTACTCTTTCATGTATTAAACCCTTCGAAGGACTGATGTGGTGTCCCTGTGGGTTGTGACCAGGAGGAATGTTTCCCGAATGAGCATGAGTCAAAATGTTATATCACTGAACAAAGGACAGTGAGTGAGAGGAAAGACTAGGGTGTAACCAGAGGAAAACCAAACTATTTTGCATTTGTGCGGATTCACATATGTTTTGCCCCCCCTACGGAGGTTTGCGCATTTTTTTATGACGCTATAGCCCTGTCCTTGGCATGGTGCTGCTGCAGCTGATGGTCTTAGCCACCTTTGCCATGCTTTGCTGACCACTGCATTCAGGTTCTTCCTTCCATGGTTGGGGAACAGTACATCTCTCCATTTTGCTTCATTCTCAGTAGCAGCTGTTCAATGACTCAGTCATCAAAGCAAATGCGAGCTACCCTCTTTATTGGCATTGTGAAGGATTGAACACTGTCTTTCCAACTCCTGCCACAGTTCTTCCTCTTTGCAGCTGCCAGTTTATTCCACAAGTTCACAGGAGCTTCCCTTGAAAATGTTTCACCCTACTTCCAATGTGTTTGCTCCGGCTCACAGTTCAGTTTCCTCCAGACTCTTGCAAGGCTCCAGATTGTACTTGCTTCTTTAAACATATGCATCCCTTTAGGGCCAGCTGCCTCACTTTTAGTTCCTGGGCTGTCTTCACTGTGTTCAATAGCAGGCTTCAGCATCCATCACTCCAATGCCCAGGAGATGAAAATAGGCCCGAGATAAAATCCGGGAGTGTAGCATTGATATCAAGTGCAGTACTATTTTTTATGTGTTGTGCTTATTCTCATGGGCACCAGGAAAATCAAAGCTATAATTCCTAACTACCTTTTGGCGTGTTTGCAACCAAGTTCTGCTTACAGTTAAAAAAAGAATGGATCACAGAACATTGGCAAAAAAAAAAGAGCACTCCATAACTTAATAACCCCTAATGTTTCTGCTAAAAATAACAAGGGCGTGACAGTTCACTTATTTAGTAATGTTCTTATAAAATAGTGTAGTAGTACCTCATTAGTCTTCTTGAGATTTAATAATGTTCAGAATAATAAAGGAAATTTTTTTCACAATTTTCTAGCATCTTTGGTTCTAATTTTATTGGATTTGCTTTCAAATTTTGGTGGTAAAAATTAAACACTGAAGAACACTTGAAAAAAACAGGGCTATATATTGGTTTGCCCCTTAAAACAGGCACAGGGATTATGTTGCCTGCTAATTATAATGACTGCTGAATGCAGCCAGCATTTCCCACACTGTTCGTTGGCTGCATACATCAGCAGGGGCTCAATATCATTGATAACTTGCACTTCTCGAAGATAGCCTGCGCTGCTTAAAAGGGAGGTGCATTGTGGCTGCAGCAGGGGGTCATTAACTGAACCTGACCTGGGAAAGGGAAGAATGGCTGACCATAGGAGACGGCAGGCATTCAGGTTTTCGGATGCTGCATGAGAGGTCTTCATGGAGGAGGTAGAATGAAGGAGCAAAGTCCTGTAATCCCAAGGAGGGCAGAAGGCCCTCCAGATACATGATGAGAAGGCAGTGGAGTTCAGTACCAAGAACCCGGATGCAGTGTTGAAAGAAGTTTAATAACTTCACACAAGTGGTCAAGCTTAGTGAATGCACCTTCAAATGCCATACTGTACCAACTGCACCACTAGCCTCGGCCACACCTCAATTCACCACAACCCAATTACTTACCTACCAAGAATTTCCCTCATTCAGGCTGCATACCTAACATTCAAGTGATGCATCTCACCTTCACATATTTAACACTGTTGCAAGGCTCACAGCCACACTTCGCAGCCAGGACACACTGCCAGCTATTCAACAACGATGGCCACATCACCCAGATTGTACGACACTCATTGCCACACTTCGCTCTCTCTTAAAGGCGAAGACGACACATGATGGAGGCAGCAGAAGTTAAGTCAGAGCAGGGGAAAGATACACATGCTTGTTCTAATGCCCTATGGAGGAGATGGTTTGGCCATAATGTGAACGGCTGTTGCTGAGCTGAAGATATTGTAGATGATGGTATTCTCATGCCTAGCCCTCTTTCTTGCATCCCATTTCTCCTGCATCCCAAACTCCCTTCTGAATTGCAAGCTGCAGATGGTGTAAGCACGCACTTCTTACTTTTTCCTCTCCCATTATCGCAGCCCAACTCTTGTCCCTTTTTCATTACAGATACCCAAGAACTGCAGCCTTGCCAAGCAGAGGCAGAAGAGCAGGAAGATAGTGAAGATGACGGGGCATTTAACACTTAACAATTTAACACTCGAAGCCACCACCTCAGATACTGGCACTGTGCATAATTTAGAGGATAGAGTAGAAGTGAGATTTACACTTGGTGGAACACCAGACATAGGTGCGCTGTAGCCAGGGCAGGAGAAAAGAAGAGAGCAGGTGGCAAATCCCAGGAGAGTGAGATTGCACATTAATTCTACTTTTTGAGCCTAGGACACTACCCTGAGGAACTCTGCAGTGATGCCCTGGGACTAAGATGATTGACCTCCAACAACCACAACCATCTTCTTTTGTGCTAGGTACGACTCCAACCAGTGGAGAGTTTCTCCCTGATTCCCATTGACTCCAGTTTTGGTAGGGCTCCTTGATACCACACTTGGTCAAATGCTGGTTTGATTTTAAAGGTAGCCACTCTCACTTCACCTCTTTAGCTCAGCTCTTTTGTCCATGTTTGGACCAAGGCTATAATGAGGTCAGGAGCTCAGTGACCCTGGCGGAACCCAAAGTGAGCATCAGTGAGCAGGTTATTGCTGAGTAAGTGATAGCAGTATCGATGACCCCTTCCATCACTTTGCTGATGATCAAGTGTAGACTGATGAGGCAGTAAGTGACCTTTAAGATTCTTCTTAAGGCTTAGCTCTTAAAGCAAGCATTTAGTTATACATTCTTTGGACAAGTTGTCAATTTTTGTCTAATCATGTTTCTGGGACATTTTCCTGCATTAAAGGTGCTAACCAAATTCAAGTTTTTGTTGTTGAGAGGACAGGGACATGTGCATGTATTCAGAATGAGAAAAAGAGGTGTTGCAGTGTACTCTTTTGATTGTATGCTGAAGGGTGTGATTGGGAGATGAATTGTTGAAAATGGTGGGGTGAAGGGTGTGTTGCGAGTCAAGGGGTACATCATGGAATATGTGAGCAGACCTCTACAATGAGAAAGAGAAAGATGTGAAGAAGAAGCTTTTTGACTTGAAAAGTACAAAAGGTGAAATGGGTCATTGATCATATGTGGGCATGAGTGTCAATTAGTTTGCATTGGTAACAAGGCCTATCTAAGGAGGTTTCAAGTTGTCAGCCATATTAGCCTGCATACTTTCACAGAAAGGTACTCTGAACTGGTGCCTTGCTGCAGGTAGAGCTCAAAATGGAGTTAATGAGGATATTTCATTCAATGAGGATAAAACTTATTAGCAGCTGAGGAAAGATTGCTATGACAATCTTTATGCACAGACAAAATGGACTATATTTCATCCTACTATCTTGGAAACATATATATTGTTGTGCACAGAATAGACATGGTTATGTAGCCATTATATCACTCTGTTAATCTTTGGAATTTTCTATCCCAGAGAACTCTGTTTGATCAGTTGTTGAGTACATTCAAGGCAAACTTTTATAGATTTTTGGGTAATAAATAGATTAACAGTTATGGGGATAATGCAAGAAGTTGAGATAGAAAATCAGCCAAAATCTTGTTAAATGGTGGGAAAGGATCAAAGGGCCAATGGCCTGCTCTACCTCCTATTTCTTATGTTCTTATGTAATTAATTTTCTTTCAATATGTCTAATGGTGGCAGGACTGGTGGTAACCATTGGAGATACATTGCCTGGAAATCTAAACACAGCCCAGCAGGAAGCTGAAGTCTGAGAAGGTGACAGTCTGCCTGATTTTTTCATCACTTATAGCATCCCTTTACTGTGGTAGTAATTTTCGCAATTGTCACATTCAAAGTCGTACAGCTATCAGATTCAAAGTTGCACCGTCCTTAACTTACAACTCCCTTTGTAAAATCTCTTATGAATGCTCCCACTGACAAGGCATCTAGAAATGCACGAGGAGCTGTTGTCAAGAGTGAATCCATAGGCCTTGAGCAATGGTTTTTGCATACAAGGTTCAGTGGTTATAATCAATAGTGGCGCAATTGCAGAGAGACAGTAATTGGTTCTTAGGTCATCACTAATTCCTTACCGAACCTTTTAGTCAGCAAGTGACAGAAGAAACATTCCAAAACATGCAGGTCCCTCAGCCAGAATAGAAGAACCAATTCCTGACACCTGGTAAGATCTTCTGGTTCTGCAGCACATAGAGATCGGAAAGAAACAGAATTGCAAGCAGGCTCTCAGGAAATCTCTCAAGAAACTTCCACTCTAACTCTTTCTAACAAGGTATCACTTATGGTCAGATGTCCATAGAGATTTCATGTTTTAAGACTTTTACTGAAACAAAAGACTAAAGGCACTATTGACTGAACACTATCTTTGTAGGCAACTTATACTTCAAACGACAAAACAGAACATTCCCCTTTCCCCTTAGCACAACCGAAAATGCACTTCACAGATATAATTTGCACTGTCCTTTAATTCTTGTGAAACCAGTCCAAGGTAATTCTTAGCTCCCGAGGGTTCTTTTCCTTTCTCAGCCTGGGAGCTTCTAATCTCAGATCTCTTTTTTACAGTGAGGTCTTTTTTCTTGGAGATTCTTTCTGTAGTGCAAATTAGGTGAAACTTCTAGCCTTCTCATGAATTCGGTCTTTTCAACCTGAGCATGAGTTCCCACCCATATTCCTGCGTGGTGAACCACAAGGTATTGCTGCCTATTGATGCTCTCTTTCTCCCAGATCCTGGCAGACTAACCTTGTCTGTGAGTTTTCAGAGATATCTTAGAGCCTTCCCCTCTCAAAGCCCATCTCCATGGTAATGTGAATCACATGAACGATTTTTGCAGGTCAACATGCTGATTAGCTATCCTTGAGACCCCAACCCTCTTCCATCTTTGAAGTAAATGGACAGTTTAAAACAGAACTGTTTACAACCCGACATTCTCAACACTTCTGGGACTTAGGAGACTCACAGTTTATTCACTGTGAGCTCACAGACTGCTGCCATTGTCTCCAAGTGTAAACACATTGCACCTCCTTCCCACTAAAACAATCTGGACCCTTTTCATTCTCTAACGTACAAACCACCCAAGGCTTGTTGTCAGGCAGACTTCAGAACTGGGCATATGACCCACCTCATTTTATCTTAAATTACACAGTCCCAAAACTAACAATCGTATAACCCTCATAATTGTAACACTTGTCATGAAGCTATTAATGTATATAATGTTATTGGAAATTATTATTTTTTTAAATAGAGGTTTAGTCTGATTGTATTTGAATTGGATTAAAGCCAGCTAGTCTGGGTGCTTTGTTGTATAGTAGTTTTGAAATGTAAACAGTGAGGTAGAGGTACATTTGTATTTTGGTGAATGGAGCATTCAAGGGTGGGAGTGAAATCTTGCACCCAGCTAGGAGCCACCAATCAATGTTTATGTTACGAATAAAATTGGTCTATGAAAGGGGTTTTATTGTTAGAAAAGGTGGAGTTCAAAGGGCCTGATGAGATTTTACATTCAAAGAGAAGCGCTGGGTATAACAGAAGGGAGTTTTTGTGTGTGCAGGGCAGAGGCATGTAACATCAAAGCAGCTGTAAGCCTACAACTGTCTGCAAAGGAACCAAAGTGAAAGGAACCTCATTTTGAATTTGTAAGGTGAAAATGCTTTGCCTGATGTCTACTTAAAGTCTATGCGCAAAACTTTCTGCCTGTCGGGCGGGCGGAGTGGGAGCCGGTGCAGACCCAATCGGAGCCCCCGATTGGGTCCACGCTGCCATTTTATGTGGGCAGGCCAATTAATGCCCGCCCAGCGTGATGCGGACCCAGAAGCGCTGTGCGCTCCCTGTGCGGGCGGGGTGCGGGTTGCCTGAGTTGGGAGTGCACGAAGGAGCGCAGAAATCTCCCTGAGGCACAAAGGTGCCTCAGAGAGATTAGTTTTAAGTCCAAAAAGTTTAATAAAGTGGCGAGAAAATTTTTATGACATGTCCCCTCATGTGGAACTGTCACATGAGCTGAGACATGTGCATTAATTTCAATAAAAATTTTTGTCAAAATTTAAAATCATTCATGAAACCTCATCCCGCCTGTAGATGAGGTTCCATGAAAAATGTAAAGGCCACCTGGGCTCTTTGCCTGCCTGCCAGCCTTAAGGTTGGACAGGCAGCCCCGTTAATTATTTTAATTGAGAGTTAAATGACCTTAATAGGCCTTTGACAGTTCAGCGGGTGCGCAACCGGCTCAGGTGCACGCCCGCCGAACTGAAAGTCTGAATGAGGCGCCGTGATGTCGGGACACACGCCTGATGTCACCACGTGTCATTTTATGCCTCGGCGAGCGGGGCCCACCTCCTATGAAGATTCAGCCCTATGGGTTGTTGTTGCCTTAATGGAGGTTAGTTTGGGAGTTTGTTAAAAATTTATGATAGCAGTAATTTGTAACCATGTGCATATGTTTAACTTGTGTAAATTAATAAATGTCTCATGTAGTTTGATATAAAAACCTCTCGAGAACAGGTGGTTTTATTCCTGAACTTGGAGCTGCATCTCAAACATACCAATTGAAAATATAGGTTATTACAGTTGTTTAAAGTTTCCCTCTGGGATTTAAAAAAATAGCCTATACCAACTGCTGTGCCATAAAACACCTGTAACACTTAGAAGCATAGTACAAGAGAAAGAGAATAATATGTTGTTGGGGGAGGCGATGGCGTAGTGGTATTGTTGCTGGGCTAGTAATCCAGAGACCCAGGGTAATGCTCTGGACCTGCATTCGAATCCTGCCACAGCAAATGGTGGAACTTGAATTCAATAAAAATATGGAATTAAATGTCTAATGATTACCATGGAACTATTGTTGATTGTTGTAAAAAACCCACCTGGTTCACTAATGTCCTTTGAGGAAGGAAATCTGTCACCCTTACCTGGTCTGGCATACATGTGACCCCAGACCCACAGCAATGTGGTTGATGCTGAAATGGCCTAGCAAGCACTCAGTTGTATCAAAATGCTACAAAGTCACAAAAGAGGAATGAAACTGGATGGACCACCTGACATAGACCTAGGCACCAGACGTGACATCAGCAATCTCAGCCCTGTTGACCCTGCAAAGCCCTCCTTACTAACATCTTGGGGCGAGTGCCAAAATTGGGAGAGCTGTCTCACAGACTAGTCAAGCAACAGCCTGACATAGTCATCCTCATGGAATGATACCTTACAGATAATGTCCCAGGCAGCACCATCAGCATCCCTGGGTATGCCCTGTACCACTGGCAGGACAGGCCCAGCAGAGGTGGTGGCACAGTGGTATACAGTCGGGAGGAAGTTGCCCTGGGAGTCCTCAACATTGGCTCTGGACTCCAAGAACAGGTCAAACATGGGCAAGAAATCCTCCTGCTGATTACCATGTACCACCCTTCCTCAGCTGATGAATCAATACTCCTCCATGTTGAACACCACTTGGAGAAGGCACTGAGGGTGGCAAGGGTGCAGAATGTACTCTGGGTAAGGGATTTCAATGTCCATCACTAAGAGGTGGCTCAGTAGCACCACTGCTGACCGAGCTGGCGGAGTCCTAATTGACATAGCTGCTAGACTGGGTCTATGGCAGGTGGTGAGAGAACCAACAAGAGGGAAAAACAAACTTGACCTCATCCTCACCAACCAGCCTGTTGCTGATGCATTTGTCCATGACAGTATCAGCAGGAGTGACCATTGCACAGCCATTGTGGAGACAAAGTCCTGCCTTCACATTGAGGATACCCTCCATCGTGTTGTGTGGCACTACCGCCGTGCTGAACGGGATAGATTTCGAACAGATCTAGCAACTCAAGACTGGGCATCCATGAGGCGCTGTGGGCCATCAGCAGCAGCAGAATTGTGCTCAAACACAATCTGTAACCTCATGGCCCGGCATATCCCCCACTCTACCATTACCATCAAGCCAGGGGATCAACCCTGGTTCAATGAAGAGTGCAGGAGGGCATGCCAGGAGCAGCACCAGGCAAACCTAAAAATGAGGTGTCAACTTGGTGAAGCTATATCACAGGACTACTTGTATGTCAAACAGCATAAGCAGCAAATGATAGACAGGGCTAAGCGATCCCACAACCAACGGATCACATCTATGCTCTGCAGTCCTGCCACATCCAGTCATGAATGGTGGTGGACAACTAAACAACTCACTGAGGATGGAGGCTCCACAAAAGTCCCCATCCTCAATGATGGAGGATCTCAGCACAAGATAAGGCTGAAGCATTTGCAACAATCTTCAGCCAGAAGTGACGAGTGGATGATTCATCTCGGCCGCCTCAGGAGGTCCCCAGCAGATGCCAGTCTTCAGCCAATTCGATTCTCTTCACTTGATGTCAATAAACGGCTGAAGGCACTGGATACTGCAAAGGGTATTGGCCCTGACAATATTCCAGCAATGGTACTGAAGACTTGTGCTCCAGAACTTGCCGCGCCCCTAGCCAAGCTGTTCCAGTACAGGTACAACACTGGCATCTACCCGGCTATGTGGAAAATTGCCCAGGTATGTCCTGTACACTAAAAGAAGGACAAATGGAACTGGCCAATTACCACTCCATCAGTCTACTCTCAATCGTCAGTAAAGTAATGGAAGGGGTCATCAACAGTGCTATCAAGCAGCACTTGCTTAGCAATAACCTGTTCACTGATGCCCAGTTTGGGTTCTGCCAGGGCCACTCAGCTCCTGAGCTCATTACAGCCTTGGCTCAAACATGGACAAAAGAGCTAAACTCTTGAGGGGAGATGAGGGTGACTGCCCTTGACATCAAGGAGCCCTAGCAAAACTGGAGTCAATGAGAATCAGGGGGGGGAAACTCTCCACTAGTTGGAGTCATATCTAGCAGAAAGGAAGATGGTTGTGGTTGTTGGAGGTCAATCATCTCAGCTCCAGGACATCACTGCAGGAATTCCTCAGGGTAGTGTCCTAGGCCCAACCATCTTCAGCTGCTTCATCAATGACCTTCCTTCCATCATAAAGTCAGAAGTGGGGATGCTCGTTGATGATTGCACAATGTTCAGCACCACTTGCGACTCCTCAGATACTGAAGCAGTCCATGTCCAAATGCAGCAAGACCTGGACAATATCCAGGCTTGGGCTGACAAGTGGCACCACACAAGTGTCAGGCAATGATCATCTCCAACAAGAGAGAATCCAACCATCGCCCCTTGATGTTCAACGGCATTACCATCACTGAATCCCCCACCAAATACATCCTGGGGATTACCATTGACCAGAAACTGAACTGGACTATCCATAGAAGTTCTGTGGCTACAAGAGCAGGTCAGAGGCTAGGAATCAAATAACTCATCCCCTAACTCCCCAAAGCTGTCTTCCATCTACAAGGCACAAGCCAGGAGTGTGATGGAATACTCCCCACTTGCCTGGATGAGTGCAGCTCCCACAAAACTCAAGAAGCTTGACACCGTCCACCACTTGATTGGCACCACAATCCACAAACATTCAGTCCCTCCACCACTGCAGGAATTCACCAAGGCTCCTTCGACAGCACCTTCCAAATCCACAACCACTACTAACTAGAAGGACAAGGGCAGCAGATACATGGGAACACCACTATCTGGAGGTTCCCCTCCAAGTAACTCACCATTCTGACTTGGAAATATATCGCCATTCCTTCACTGTCGCTGGGACAAAATCCTGGAACTCCCTCCCTACAGCACTGTGGGTGTACCTACACCACATGGAGTGCAGCGGTTCAAGAAGGCAGCTCACCACCACCAGAGCAACTAGGGATGGGCAATAAATGCTGGCCCAGCCAGCGAAGCCACACACCATGAATGAATAACAAAAGGATAAAGGACAGCACAGTGCCAATGCATGTTAAACACAATTCAAACGTACACTTTTATATTGACAACTACAAATGTTTAACACCAAATAAGATGAGTCAATTTTATTTTACCTGAAATAAAAATAAAAATTTTGGTTTACACATTGTCTTGGAAGAAAAGTGCTTAGAGTTGCCTTTCTCTCAGAAAACATGATTGGACATTGATTTAAACAAGCCTCTTCAGCATGTCAAGGTAACGATTCACAAAGGGCCTGAGATATATGTCACAGCAGAGGCACATGTGCCTTACACAGTTTTGCTGTCTGAATCCCAGGTAGGTGATACATCAGTGGTACTTAAACTGCATCAGATGGAAGCATGCTCTAAAAGCCTACATCCTATGCCTCCAATCCTCCTGAGCCTTGAACACCTCCTCTTGAACTCTGCCCCTCCTCCTAAACAGCAACATATAATTCTATAGTGTTTTTAGCGTAATGAAATGTTCCAAGGTGCTTCACAGGAATGTTATAAAGCAACATTTAATACCAAGCCACACAACATGATATTAGGGCAGGTGGCCAAAACGTGATCAATAATATTGATTTTAAGGAGTGTCTTAAAAGAAGAAAGAGAGTTAGACAGACTGAGAGGTTTAGAATTGGAATTCCAGAGTTCAGGGCCTAGGCAGCTGAAGGCATGGCCACCAATGTAGGAGCTATTAAAATCAGGAGTGGTCAAGAGGCCAGAATTGGATGAATGCGGATCGTGGAGGCTTTTGAGGCTTGAAGAGATTACAGAGATAGGGAGGGATTTTAAAATAAGATTAAGAATTTTAAAAATGCAGCTTGCTTGATTGGGAGCCAAGGTTAGTCAGCGAGCACATAGGTAATAGGTGAATGAAACTGTAAGCACACTGGCCACAGAGTTTTGGATGACTTCAAGTTTATGGAGAGTAGAATGTGGGAGACTGGACAGGAGTGCATTGGTTTCCTTACCCACGTTTGACCTGATGCCATGAAACTCATGGGGCCAGAGTCAATATTGAGGACCCAGGGCCACTCCCTCATGACTGTATATCGCTGTGCCATCGCCTCTAATGGGGCTCCCCTGCAGATGGAACAGGACATACCCAGGGATGGTGATGGCAGAATCTGGGACATTGGCTGTATGGTATGATCTGGTGAGTAAGACTATTTCAGACTGTTTCTTGACTAGCCTGTGGGACAGTTCTCTCAGTTTTGACACAATTCCCCGGATGTTAATGAAGAAGATTTTGGCAGGTCGATAGGAAAGGGTCTGCCGTAATCATTTCCAGTGCTTATATTGATGCTGGTTGGTCCAACCAGTTTTGTTCTCATTTGACTTTCCTGTAGCGGTTTGACAAAACTGAGTAGGTTGCTCGTCCATCTTAGAGGGCAGTTCAGAGTCATCCATATTGCTGTGGTCTGGAGTCACATATTGGCTAGACCAGGTAAGATTTCCTTCTTTGAAGGACATTAGTGAACCAGGTGGGTTTTTATGACAATCTCGTACTTTCATGGTCACCATTAATGAGATTAGCTTTTTATACCAGATTTAGTTAATTAATTGAATTTAAATTCCCCCCAGCTACCATGGTGAGATTTGGACTCATGTTTCTGGAGCACTAAACCGGTCCTCTGGATTGTTAGTCAAGTAACATAATCTCTATGCTAAAGTTCCTCTGGAAACAAGGACAAAACCAACCTGAACAATTACTGTCCCATCAGTCTACTCTTGATCATCAGCAAAGTGATGGAAGCTGTTATCGATAGTGCTATCAAGCAACACTTACTCAGCAACAAACTATTCACTGGTGCTTAGTTGGGTTCCACCAGGGTCATTCAGCTCTAGGCCTCATTGGTCTAGACATGGACAAAAGAGCTGAATTCCAGAGGTGAGGTAAAAATGGCTGCCTTTGACTTCAAGGCAGCACTTGACTGAGTGTGGCATCAAGGAGCTCTACCAAAATTGACATCAATGGTAATCAGAGGCAACATTTCTCTGGTTGCACTAATACCTAGCACAAAGGAAGATGGTTGTTGTTGTTGGAGGCCAATCTTCTCAGCCTCAACTCCTTCGACAACACTTTCCAAACCCATGGTTTATGTCACCTAGAAGAACAAGAGCAGCAGACACATAGGACATGAACAACTGCAAGTTCCCCTCACATACCAGCCTGCCTTGGGACTATATCACTTTTCCTTTATTGTCACTGGATCAAACTCCTGGAACTCCCTCCTGAATAGCACCATGGCCAGGACCTTTAGGTCGGCGAAAGGGGGGCGGGGCCCACTCGCTGATGTGTTAAATGACGCGGGATGACGTCGGGCGGAACTCCCGATGTCACCCGGCGTCATTTCAATTTTCAGGTTGGCAGGGGCACAGCCGAAGCAGCTGTGCGCCCGCCAACCTGTCAACGGCCTATTGAAGCCATTTAAAAAGTAATTAAACTCGTTAAGGTTGGCGGGCAGGCTGGGAGCCCTGGCGAGCTTCAGAAAAACCATGAAACCTCATCCACGGGCGGGATGAGGTTTCATGAGGGATTTACAAAATGTAATAAAGGTTTGATTACAAGTGATGGACATGTCCCAACTCATGTGACAGTGTCACATGAAGGGACATGTCAGGGAAATTTTATTTTTCCACCTGCATCATTTTTAAATTTGGCACCAATCTCCCTGAGGCAGCACTTAGCCTCAGGGAGATGAGTGTGTTCCTTCGTGCACATGCGTGAAAGAGTGCACTCTCGGCTCAGGGAATCCACCCCCCCCAACCTGCACGGGGAGCGCATAGCGCTTCCTGGCGGACGTCACGCTGGGCAGACTTTAATTGGCCCGCCCACATAAAATGGCAGCGCGCCCCCAATAGGGGGTGCCATTTGGAGGCATGTCTGCACGCGCCAGCTCCTGAACCTCCCCCACTGACGGGGGGAAAATTCTTCCCTATGGGTGTACTTACATCACATGTACTGCAGCGGTTCGAGAAGGTAGCTCACCAACGCCTTCTCACGGGCAATTAGGGATGGGATTAATGAGCTTTGAAGTCACAACCTTTTGACTTACAATATAGGTGAGAAAACTAGCACTTCTATGCTTGCACATATTCCGGGCATTGCAATGAAGAAAAGGTGTTCTCCAAACCACTAGCCCAGGGAAGAAGGAGATTAATTATTAAATGAGACTTGTAACCTTCAAACCTTGCTCTCGCTGCCAAACCTATTGGCTTTAAAATGTATTATGAAGCAACATCACCATGTTTATTTCTTCCACTTTTAACCAGTATTACATTAATAATAATTACTGCAGCAATACTGGAATCCAGTAAGTGGATTCCCATACTTTCTTCATTTTTATTCTTGTTGCTTCAAATGGACCTGTATTCTTCAAGTTACTTGATTTGCACACATGCACCAACCCTTAAAAACAAAGAGCAACAGCATGCTGATCCATGAAGCTACAATGCAAAGTTTCATTCTCGTTGGCTAAATGACTTGCTCATTGGAGATCAACCCAGAGAATATCTGCAATTCCATTCCTTAGTGCAGTACCACCAAAGGAAATCATTTTGTTCCTGCCTTTGGCTCACAAGAGTTGCCCCTTCAGACTTATTCTACCCTACGTTTTTGTGTAAGCATACAACAATCTGAAGCAAAGCAGAAGGCAACAATATGGGCTGCGCACAATTTTCTGAGATGGAGCTGTGGTCCCGGTGTTTTTATTTTCTGTTTTCTCGACTGTAGTACTGAAAGGGAGACAAGATTGGTTCATGTGTTGTTGGGGAGGCGGTGGGTTGTTGGAGTGGGGCTAACACAGGATCATCTCCTGCCCATAAAACTGCATTCATGCACTGCCCTACATTTTCTGACCAATTTACTGAAAATTCTACAGAGAACAATGGCTCATTTTTTAGTGCCAGTACACTGTTAAAGTACTGCGGCTTGGCAGCAAGTGTTAGTCATATTTCAACCACATGTATATTGGAAAAAATCAAAAGATAGCGATCTGGCACATTATTCTGTCAACTTCAGGAGTCTTGGTTTTGGGGCCAGATATGGAAATAATTGAAAGCAGGGCTTGCAAGATTTATAGACACATGATGAGGAGCGTGGTTGAATATGTGCAAATGTGCTGTACTAACAATGTCTAACAAAGCCATTGGTCATCAATCAAGGTTCTTCTGTTTTTTTTTAAATAAGCAGGACACTTTCAAAATTAAGTTTCCAAAAATTAAAAAAGTTAAGAAAAGAAGAATATGCTTTAAAGAATATACTTTAAAGTAAGTACCATGTACTTACTGTTCTGAACATGAAGGCAAAATGGCAAGGAACCAGTACTCAACAGCTTGTGTGCTATAGCTCATCAACTGGGATTTTAAAACAGTAGTTATTTTAGGAAAGTGTATCTGCCATGCTTTCTGTGCTATTTCTGTCGCCAGTCACTTCAGTGCGGCACCACAGTTTGCTTGTGCATCGTTCTATAAGTAATAATTGAGCTTTTAAAGGTATGAATTATAACCATGCAGAATGTGATTATCATAATTTGCTTCTTTGTTATTATCTTGATTTATGTGAGACTTCCTGTGCTGCTTTCAAATTATTTAGTTAAAAAGGGCTGATTTGAATGAATATGTAATCAAGTATATTAAGTGGTTATGTTTTTGCCAATAGACAGCACAGGATTTATAATTAGTAACAGATAAAGCTACATATCCTAGACAGCCAGTAAAAAATATAAGAGGAAGATGATATTGTAAAGAAGGCCACAATTCTTTTCCTTAATATTTATTTCTAATTTTGATCATACCAATTTGAGCGATTTTACTGCCTTGAAGTGGAACATTTTTCATTAGGGCACCAGATGATGGCATCAAGCACGAGGAGGTCAGCAAAGCTGATGCAACAACAACTTTTATTTATATAGCGTCTTTAACATTGTAAAACATTCCGAGGCACTTTACAGCAGTGTTACCAAACCAAATTTGGCACCAACACATCTGAACATATTAATACAGAAGCAAAGTACTGCAGGTACTGAAAATCTGAAATAAACAAAGAATGGGTTGCAGCCTCTGTGGAGAGAGAGTTAACAGGCCCCACTTTAATTCTGTGTGAGTGGATGGGTTTTGAAACTCTCACCCAACATCGCAGATTGATGCCCTTGTTCTGATGGAAAGTCATTGACCTGAAATGTTAACTTTCTCCCTCCACAGGTACTAGTTGCCTGCTGAGCATTTCTAGAAAGAGTTAACGTTTCACGTCAATGACCTTCTGTCAGAACAAGGACATTGAGCTGAGATGTTGGGCCCAATTTTAACTCTGCATTAGTGAATGGACCTTGAATGGGTTAAATTTAGGCCTATTAACTCTGTTTCCCTCCTCACAGATGTTGCCCGACCAGCTGAGTATTTCTGGCACATTCCCTTTCTATTTAAGGAGATAATAGAACATGTAACCAAAATCTTGGAGGGAGAATTAGGCTTCATGGAGTGTCTTAAAGGAGGAGAGAGATGCAGAGGAGGGGAGAGGTCTAGGCAGGGTGAACCGTAACTTAGGGCCGAAGCAGCTGGAAGCATTGCAACCAGTCATGTGTCAATGGAAATTGGGGATGCAGACACGACCAGAATTAGAGGAATGCAAAAACGTAGAGGATTGTAGGGCTAGAGGAGGTTATAGAGATAAGGAGGAGCAAGGCCATTGAGGGATTTGAAAAGAAGGATGAGAATGTAGGCCAGCGAGCATAGGGATGATGGGTGAAAGGGATTGTACGAATTAAGATATGGGTAGCGGAACTTTGGACTTATTCAAGTATACTGAGGGGGCATGGTATGTGGCTGTCTTGGAGGCCATTGGAATAGCCGAGTCTGGAGGTAAGAAAGGCTTGTATGCATGTTTCAGCAAGAGATAAGCTGAGGCGGGGTGGAGACAAACAATATTACAGAGATGGAAATAGGCAGCTTTTATGATGGAGAGAACATGGAATCAAGTGCTCTGCTCAGGGTCAAAGAGGACATGAAGGCTATGAACAGTCTGATTTAGCCTCAGACAGTGGCCAGGGAAAGGGTTAGAGTTGGTAGCTATGGAGTTTGTGGCAGGAACCAAAAAAATTGGCTTCAGTCTGCCCAGTATTAAATTGGGAGGCCTTTCTGCTCTTTTAATACTGGATGTCAGACAAGCAGCAAAACAAAACAGAGGCAGCGGAGGGCTTGAGAGAGGTAATGGTGAGGTAGGGACATGTGTACACGTAGGACCTAATGTCAAGTTTTAAAATAACGTCATTGAAGGGTAGCATGTAGATGCAAAATAGAAGAAGTTTAAGTATAGGTCCTTGGGGGCTCCAGGGGTAACAGTGCAGGAGTGGGAAGAGAAGCTATTGCAAGTGATTCTCTGGCTATGTCTGGATAGAAAGGAATGGAAGCAGGCAGAGCTAATCCCACCCAGCTGGATAATGGAGGAGAGGCATTGGAGGAGGGTGATTTGGTCAACCTTGTTACAAGCTGCAGACAGGTCATCAAGGATGAAGAAGGATAGTTTACCACAGTTACAGTCACATAGGATGCCATTTGTGACTTTGATAATAGTTTTTTTCAGTTCTGTGGCATGGAGCACACCTGATTGAAGGGGCTCAAATATGGAGTTATGAAAAAATTATGCATGGATTTAGCAGGTGACAACGCATTCAAAAAACTTTGGAGAGGAAAGGGCATTTGGAGATTAAAACTTATTTTGCTCATCCTCATTAGCATGTCTTAACCACCGACTGTGTAGAATATCCTCCTTGCACTTGTGAGACATGTCTATTTGCATCACCAGCCATTCTTATGAGACAGGATTTTTCAGATGACGGGACTTCCACCCCTCACTCGGGAGGGAGGCCTGCCTCAGAAAGCTGCTGGCCAATCTGAATGGCCAGCAGCTCTCTAGTCCCTGCAATGCTAGAAGCTGTGGTGGGCAGCACGGGGACTACAAGCGGTCCCTAGAGCCTAAGCCCTCAGATTCCAGGGCCAGGTAAGTTTTGGGGTTCTCAGGGTGAGTAGGTCAGGTGAGGCCTCGGGGAAGTGGATGGCGGGGGTGGGGGTGAGGTGGGGTGGTGGGGGTGTTTGAGGAGAGGCTGGGGGAGTGGGGATGGGAGGACCTGCGGGTGCCAGACTTTATTGGGGGTGGGTGCCCAATATTAAATCAAAGCTGTTGATACAGCCCTCCCCCCATTTCCTGCCCAAGGCTTGAACCCGGTTCATTTTCGGGCCTCCGCCCTTCCCCAGAACACCTCCCACCAGCCTGAAAATTGAGGCTGGGCGGGAAATGGAGCTTAAGTGGTCAATAATTGCTCACTTAAGGGCATCAATTTGAGCAAGGGTGGCTGACCTAGACCTTGCCCAAGCATAAAATTGTGGAGTGGTCAGAGTGGGCGGGGACCCAGCAGGAAGACCATTGGAGAAGTTTTACATCCATGCCCCCCAACTACAAACCCACTGGTGAGGGAATGTAAAATCCTGCCCATAATCTTGAGAGAATGCACTAATGTTTGGCATATTATGTCTTTACCCATGAGAAACAGAACAGAAGTTGACCAAAGTCTTTCTGGTAGAAATTTGGATGCGGGGTGAAATCCCTCTGCTTCAATGATAAGACTCAAGACAGCCCTGAAATTGGGTCCTGGGCCTTATTTCAATGTAGCTGTGAAGAGCTGCCAGTGAATTGTCAATGAAGATTGGGTTGCTGCTGGTATTGCAGTGGGCCTGTGGTAGGCACTGGGACAATCAGTGGCCACACAAAGCATAACTGATGGCCAATGTGGTGACTAAACATTGGCCAAGGAAATAGGCATTTGTTAACTGGGTCAGTTGCTCAGGGAACGATTGGGCCTCAGTTTGGGGGATTGGGTGCCAAGGGTGGTTTTGATTGCTGGCAAGGTAGGGGGGAATCAGTGGCTGACAAAAGGGGAGGGGTAGCAACCTATGTTCTTTTAATGTGAGGGCCAGGGGAGCACTCATGCTCCTCCCAGCTCCATACTCAGGTAAGTATGGACACCATCCTGCTGTTTAGCATCGTGTTGAGCTGTGTGAGTTCTACATGTGGCAAGTGAAGAGCTGGGGCCATTGAAAATCTACAAAAGATCCTACAAGAAGTGCATGGCCCTAATTTACATAAATTATTCGTTATGATCAATGTTAATGGTGTGCGTTCCTGTTGCTCACACAACCTCCTTTTCCAATATGGAGGGTGAAATGTGCAAGCACTTCCAGTCTGCCATATTGGGGCTTAGGCCAGCTGGCTTGTGTACAAAATCCAGGTGTTGCGCGCCGGAATTTACAGGCCATTTTAACTGGGGTATTGGAATTAGTACTTTCTTTCTACCAGTCTAGACTGTAATGTAACCCAGGTCTTAGAGCTGAAAAAATAGAGCACCAAACATTTGTTACTAAACCCCTTGACTCCTAAAAAGATATATAGTGGAATGCTGTTGCACTTTCCTCTCTTGAGTATCCTATTCCTAAACCTTGGGCCTGCAACCAGCCTATGCCGCACTGTAATCTTTCACCAGGAAGAAAGTGAGAATAGCCCAGTAGTGGCTCAGTTGCCAATTTTCCCCTCCCTTTCTGTGGGAAGTGCACTGTCTGGATTTCATACTTTGGGCAGATCTGGTTTGTGGAAAGTTTTGTTGAGCTGCTTCAAACTAAATGCCTTACAGTATTGTGGTAAAGTGACTGAGGCCAACATGAAAATTAGACTATCAATAACATACTTTAAATATAATGTAAAAATGTTCTGATTTCCAGTGACCTTTATTCTCTTGATTTCTTTGTATTACTTTCCTTTATACTACTTATGCTGAATAGATATTTTGAATGCATTTGCCATCAATGATTTTTCAACAGAACGTGATCTATTTGCCTGGCTGTCTATATATCCTTTGGAAGTGCAAAGGAAACTTTTCCTCCTAAATTTTTATCATTTCCATTTAGCTATGTTAGAGAGAATGTGTACACAATTAATAAGATGAGAGTTAATCCCTGTGATTTGAAATGTTACAACACACATTATTTGCCTGAATTATGCAGATTCATTTTGGTAAGTAATGCTGTTATTTCAATTGTTCCCCTGGTCAGAGTTCCAGCAGCTTGGGCATTTTCCCATTACAATAAAATCTGGAATTTCAAAAAAAAGAGCTAGTCTCAGCTATAGTGGCCATGAAACTGTTAACGGTTGTCAAAAAAGCCCATCTGGCTCACCAATGTCTTTTGGGGAAGGAAATCTGCCATCCTCACCCAGTCTGGCCTACATTTCTGCCCCTCTGAGGTGGCCTAGTAGGCCACTCAGTTCAGGGATGGTTGACAAATGCCAGCCTTACCAATGGTGCCCAGATGCCATGAAAGAATAAATTTGAAAAAGTTACTGAGCAAGCCTCCTGTTGCTTTTAGCCTTTCTAGTTAGAGACAAGCACCAATATACTCTTAATCATCTGCCATACGAAACATCCATGAATCAACCAATTCCGCACTCCATGCTTTTCTCCAACTTACTTAATTCATTTCTGTAATCATTGATTTCTTTATGGCATTACATGGAATTTACAGCACAAAAACAGGCCATTCAAGTCCAACAGTGTTTATGTTCCACATGAGCCACTTTCATCTTGTTTCATCTCACCCTAACAACAAATCTTTCTATTCCTTTTTCCCTGATATATTTATCTAGCTCCCCCTTAACCATTCCATGTACCAATGAGTTCCACATTCTCACTACTCTCTGAGTCAACAAGAATTATATTTTAAATCAATACATTTTCCATTCCTGTTTCATATTTTCAAAAATAATTATACATAAAATGAATTCAATTTATTGGGAATGTTAACCAAATTATTAAGTAATCTTCATTCACTTGAAATATAAATGGTTGGTTAGGCCCCAGCCAGAACAGCTCCAGTTTTAAGTTTACAGTCCATTGAGAGCTTGGTGGGGTGGGGGTAGGGTTGGTGGTGGGTGAGAGGAGGGGGGTGGTGGTGGGGAGCGATGTGGGGACTGGCAGCATGTGTGAAATCTGGAAGTAAGTGTTTTTTTTAACTCAGCCACCTCATTATTATATTGCTTCTGGGTTTCCTGTTCATCCAGCAGCATCGGGCATGATGTGGACCCGCTGGCAAGATCTCAGCTCCAGTAGTTAAAGGGACATCCAAATATACAAGTTGAAGGAGCTTGGAGCTGGGAAGAAAGTAGAAGCAACTGATGGAATGTATTCCAGGTGGGCAAAGACTGCACCTCATTTCAGTGACACCTCCCTGGATGCACCCCTGGGGGCTGTGAGGAGTTGAAGATGCATACTGTTTCCCACCAGGCGGAAGAAACCTCTAGCTGACCCCAAAAGGTGCAACAAACTTCACTTGGTTTCAACAACAAGAAAAATATGATGATCTTCACAATGATAGCCTGCAACTTGGGAAGATCGTGGCGGAATGGGAATGCCACTTGACTTGTATTCAAGAGACCCAAGCTAATGCTCTGGGGACACAGGTTCAAGCCCCACCACAGCAGCTGGCAAAATCCAAATTCAAATCAGGAACACAAAGGTAGTTTCAGTAATGATGACAATGAAGTTATCACTGTTTGTTGTTAAAAACCCATCTGGTTCACTAATGTTGTTGGAAATCTGCCACCCTTACCTGATCTCACCTTCATATGACTCCAGACTCACAGCATTGTGGTTGACTGCAACAACCTACTAATCTGAAGGGCAATCAGAGTTGGGCAACAAGTGCTGGCCCTGCCAGTGACACCCACATCCCATGAAAGAATAAAAAAATCATTCTTACCTCGCCAGGACTAATTCATATCTTTTATCACTGTCAGAGCCTTCATGTGTGCAGCAGGAGTTGGTTGAGGTTACTAATGACAAGTTCTCAGAGGAGCTGATTTCTTCTGAGGGTGCACAGGACTCATTTAGACTATGTACTAGCTCACAAACTTGCACTTCAGTGGATTTTGATTCACACTTCACAAGTGATCAAGAGCAGATGGTGGAGGTAGGGATAGCAACAGGGAGTCTCTGTTGGAAGTCACAGGACCCTCCAAGCTCTGTTCACCTGGACACAGATGCTGCACCACTGGGGGGGTGGGGGTTGGGGTGGCATCGATAAAGAGGAGAAATATTGAGCAGCTGTATATACAATGTGCAACATACTGTCAGGCTTTCAAAGTAGACTGATCATGATTGCAGAGAAATTGGAGTAGTCTGCCTCAAGAGTGAGGGGGCTGATGTTGTAGACCATTGAGATGATGTGCTCCTCCATAGATAGAGCGCCCCATCAAACCCTCCAATCCAATGAGCCCATGCACTCCTGCAAAACCATCTTGCAGAATCAGGATGCCATCAAGCCTGCCACCTTGCCAAATAGCTTCACCTTAGTCTAACAGGTCAACACTAATCTGCACCAAAATGTTCCCCAGTGCTGTGATAACAGTGAAGTTTGGCTGGGTCACGGGAGAGCTGATGGTGAAAGAGGTCATGGAATTCTACTCAAAGCACTTCCACCTCCCACCCATAGACCATCTCTCAGTCAGAAGCCCATGTTCTGTCTCATGTCCTGATGGCTGAGCCTGTCCCCGCATAGGTGCAGATGGAGTAGTCTTTAGCGGGGACTTCATGGGCTTCAAAGCCAGGAGAGCAACAGCCAAGAGCATCTGAGCAGATAGAGCAACCTGCCTCCACCTTCACTGAAACCACACAGGTTGCACAATGTAGGAGTAACAGAAAAATAGTAAGATTTAGTAATGGTGTAAGGCAATGCTTACGGGTGCCTGGGAAAATCCTATTTTAATAAATGTTTTAAATCTTTATTTCGGGCACATAAATGTTTCCCAACTTCACTTTTTCATCTTGTCCATTGGGTGCTAAGTGACCTTCAAACTTACTTGATGACCAATATGAAGACACAAATTGATGTGGACAACTGGGGGATGTTCAAGGGATGGTTGGCTGGTTGCAAGATTACATATGCCAGTGGCGTTTGTGGTGTGGAAAGAGTAACCATTGCCCTTTCTAGTGACATGGGTCCATTGGTGCAACCTAAGTGAAACTTACGTTAACAGGTGTATTGCTGGCATCCTGGGCAGCAATGTGAGCATCTAGGGGTGCATTGCCCTCATCTTCCTCCTCCTCCTTCCTCTGTGAATCATCTGAAGACACTCTGAGGTCTTTGCCTTGTCCTCCTACAGGTCCAAGTCTTGCTTTTGCACCATATTGTGCAGACAATCAAAAAACACAACCATTCTGGAGATCCTGGCTGTTGCATATTGATGGGTTTCTCCATATTTATATAGGCATTTGACGTACCATCTTCAGCATTCCAATGGCCGGTTGGAATCTCACATCTGACAGACACCTATCTCCACAAGATATACTAACCAGTGACCAAGCTTGGCATCAAGCTTTGAGAAGATTTTTGCACCTGCAAACCTTGGATTTAGCTCTTCTAGTGTGGGTATTCTGCCAGGATAATGTTTCAAAGCTGTGCTTTAACATCATGGATCGAGGCACACTCTCAATGATCCGTCATTCTTTATAGCACATATGACACATGTGATTGACCTGCACCAATCTGTGTGCTCTTGCACTCTTCTGATGATTCTGTCTTTCTCCATTTTATCTAGGTTGACCTTCAGTTTGTCTTGTAAGTGGGTGCTGCACTTACGTGGTGCATCAGTTGACGAACTTGCATTTTCCTGCAAGTTGTAGCCTGTTGATTACAGTCAAGAACGGTGCACATAGGTATAAATCTCAAAGACAACAGAGCTGTGTGTATGTGCTCTGCTCAAAGCTAAAGTGAAACTTAGACTGGATCACATGACAAATTTCCCTTCCAGTGATGGCATGTTGATATCCCTTAAAGGCATATTATAACAACTGACAGAGTTTGGGCACTTGTTACTGGAATGCAAAGGTGTAATCATACCTACTAAACCATAAGGAAACTGTTAAATTAGCCATATTAAATTTAGCTTTTGAGTAAGTTACTTCGGCAATGTTTGATTAGTTAGCAAAGGGTTTCTAGTCAGATTGTTTATGTTGATAAGGAAAGGCCACAAAACTGTTGCTGCGAGCTTTAGCCTTGAAAAGGCACTGGCCAAAGAACCAGAAAATTAGTGAGTGGGTCAAGTTATGCAGAGTTAGTCTTGATGAAACTGAAGTTATTGCATCTAATTGGGTAAGGTAATGTTTTGAAACATGCAAAATCTCACATAACTAGAGTTAACGAAAGGTATAAAATGAGCATTTTTAAAATAGATACTTCAGATTTTTAAAAGGCTTGGCCAACCCATCCCCTTGAGCTTGAAACCTGTCATAATGAATTCTCCAGTGCCTTGGTTAATGTGTGATATCAGCATATGTCTGGCTGTCTGTCTTTCATCTGTCCTCGTTCCGAGGGTTGGTGCACTATGAGCAACCTTTCTCCATTGATTTCTATTTTCCACTGCTCTCACTGCCTGTCCCATGGAGAGGCCAGTCCATGTTCTCAGATTATTCATCTGTGCTACCTTGGGCCTTCCTTGTGTGCGTTTTCCAGGTGTTTTGCCTTGCATTACCTCTTGCTCCAAATACTCCCCTCCTGGTTGCATCATATGTCCAAAATAAGTGAGCTTCCTTGATATCATTGCCTCAAATAAATTCCTCAACACCAGCTTTCTTGAGCACCCACACGTTTGTCTGCTTGGCTGCCCATGACACAAGTATTATCTGTCTGAGTCCTTTCATTTCAAATGCTCTTATCATCACTCTTCTTGACAGTTCAGCTTTCATAGTATATGCATAATTACTATTAGTAATGGTTATCATTTTATATGTGTAATTGTTAGTAATAAATGTTAGTGTCGTATGCTTAATTTCTATGAAAACTACAAAATGCCTTTGAACCCCATTATCTCATGGAATAATTTAGAAACTTGCAAGTAAAAGCATTCATTCACTAACACTAGATTTGATTGTTTTGATATTGTCAACTAATACTTCATGTATTCTGATAGCATCACTCTGTTCACTACTTTAACATAGCAATTAACTGATTGATGTTAAATGTATTAATACTTCCGCTAAGATAGCGAAAAAAAAGTAACAACAGGAATGCGTTAAATGTTTACTCATTCAAGTCACAAACAGAAATACAAAAATGTGGATTGTTAGAAAGTGAAACAGACACCAGTGAAGTGCCTTTACTTTTCTGAGTCCCCTTGGCAGCCTATGGAAAAAGCTACAGCGATTCCCCCTTCCTCCTGAATAATGAAAGGTGATTCTAATATCCTATCATCTGTTGATGTGTATAACATAGAACTCCATGCGATGGAATAAAGATGGCCAATTTACCACACATTCAATACCTCAGTCATTAATGAAAGCAATACCAGGATAGTACAGGTTGTATGTTCCGATGATTGCTACAGTTTCACACTCTTAAAGTATTGATAAAATTTTATTTTTGTTTTCTCAAGCATTTCCATGACTCTCGTTTCAAAATAATTAAGTGTGAAAATAATTGGTGGGGTGATTTAAAAAAAAAACAAGTGCTAAACACGGCACCAATAACCTAGCTGTGCACTTTATTTAAAAATGGTACATAAATACAACTGGCTGGTTAAATGATTAAATGATTTTGAAATCATAGATACACACATCTCCCCGAAAGTGCCAACTACCATGTAAGGTAAATCAATATAGAATCTTTGCCACTGGACCATTAACACGTTACCATCAACAAAGAGGACAATTTTCCACATCTCATCTTTATTAGCTTCATATCAGTAACTACTGAACTGCTTTGGATGTTTAGCTTAACTCTAACCTTTTATGTGCAATTTTATATTTTAAAATCATTTTTCTGTGGATAATGCTGTCCAGCATATGACACCAACCAGCCAATATCTGTATTTCAGGATATGCAGAATAGACCACCTGCATTTTACCAAGACACTGGGTCTGCTGGGAGCTCTGCTTTTCAAAGTAAGCTACTGCGAAGCGAAGGGGTTATGCCAGGTGCTAAAAGCAAACCTGCAGTTCAAGTACACTGCTCTGCCAATGACTGTAAAAGTTGCCATCATATATAGCTCCAATGCCTTAGGGTCATTCCAGACTGTTATTGGGGGACATCTGTGACATAAAGCAAACTGTGTGCAAGGATTGATCTCCATAGCTTTGTCATGGATAACAGGCTGGACCCTGCACTTTTACTAAAAGGAATGATTCTTCAAGTTCAGGAAGTCAGATGGTTGCCACATGACCATAAGTGCTTCCCTGATAAATGGTTAGACTAGAGGAAATCACACGGCTTTCTCAATCAGTGTATATTTGGCAACTCAGTATACAATCATTCAAGTGAATGCTTGCTTCTCTGACAGCTGTCATGATGCCTTTATTTTAAGGAACTTGGCCATGCAATTTATTCTTTCACCAAGAAAGGCAGGTCTTTTGATGGATCCGATACTGTCCTGTTTTTACTATTGTCACAACTCACTGGGGATAGTGCACTGCAGTATCAAGTCCCACTGCTCCCTGAGCCGTAACAAACGTGAGAAGTTTGGTTAGACCACCAGATTTCCCCAATTCTACCTAACAGTTCAAATTTAGGTTAAAAGAATGCAAGCACCAGGTTTGTAAACTTAACAAGTAAATAACTGTTTATTAAACAAATTGTCTGTAACCAGTAGCAAAAGAAAGAAATATGATCTGCTAATTTTTAACTCTATAACTTAAACTCTGCCTCTTCTTAAACCCCTGTACACAAACACGTAAAACACACAAAACATGAGATAACATTTTTAACTTGGTGGGTGGGCACGCACCCAGCCCGACCGAGTGCAAAACGACGCGCAATGACATCGGGCATCATCGTGCGCGATATTTCGGTCGGCGGGCGCATGCTGGAGTCAGCAGCACGCCCGCCAACAATTAAAAGGTCCATTAAGGCCATTAAAAGGTTAATTAAAGGAAATTTTTTGCGGCCTGCCCAACCTTATGGTCGGCGGGCAGGCGAAAAGGCCAAGCGGCCTTTGAACTTCTTTGGAAACCTCATCCATGGGTGGGATGAGGTTTCCAAAAGCAAAGAAAAAAATCAAATAAAAACTTTACTCTTTCATTAATAACATATCCCTGCTCATGTGACAGAGTCTCATGAGGGGACATGTTTCATTCCATTTATAAAATCTTTGATTTTTTTTGGAAATCAGTTCAGCTTCCTGAAGCAGCTCTCTGCCCCAGTGAGATTATGAAGCGTGCGTTCACACATTCCCGCGCATGCGCAAAGGTCACGCTTGCCCTGCTCGCCCCCCTCTCCGCCCCGCACAGGCAGCACTGAGCGCTGACGCTTGAGCTTCATGCTGGGCGGGCCTTAATTGTCCCGCTAGCGTGAAATGGGTTAGTGAATGGGTGATTGAGTGAATGGGTGATATGGGTGAGTGGGGGTCGGCTTCCTAATCATCACAACCCCACCCCCCCCACCCCTGCCGAGCCTGCACGTCAAGGGCAAAATTCAGCCCATGCATTTTAAGGGTGAGATAAAACAGTTCAAAAGCACCAATCCTGAGTTCAGGATTAGATGGGTTGACTTTGATTGCTTTCTTCCAAATTCCTTGCAGGTCATTGTGGCTGACACAAGGTGGTCTCCCAGCACTTGCAGTCTGTAGTTCTCCGGTTGAAACTTGCTTTTAATGTATCTACTGGTGATTTTTCCCCTTTTCCTCCTGACAGGGGTTTCTCAAAGAAAGTAGGATACAGCGATGTGAGAAATAGCCAGCTAGCTATTATGGCAGGATTATTGGAGTCTTACAAAACACAGGAGAGAGAGGTTTCAGGTCTTCCCTCTTTTCAGGCTAGGAGCTGATCTACTGCACTATCCTCACACAGAACCAGGCAATTTGGTCAGGAGCCAATCAAAATCCTGTCACTAGGCAGCTCCCTCTTAAATCAGATCTTCTTTTGAGCACCATTCTGTCCAACCTGGCACACACTGTTCCAGGATAGCAACATTGTAGATTTTCTTCACCCTGCTCCATTGAACATCTCTTTTAAACTGCAGCCATGGTAGTATTTAAAGCCACAGTCCAATCTTAACACCACGGGCTAAAAAATAAAAATATGTTTTTTACACAATCACCAAATAGTAAAATTATCTGTAATATTTGTATATAACAAGTTCAGAGCTATGGTAATTGTCTTTAAAGACCACAGTGTGTCTGTGCTCAATGCTTCTTACTATGGTGCTTCCCTTGGTTTCTGCGTGTGAACTAATCTATAATTTCACATTACTGATCCCTGGGTAGCAGGAGTGGGCAAGATGGTTGCTGTATGTTAGGACCAAACCTCTAAGGACCGATTTGGCTTCTGCATCATTGCAGCAAAGTCCTGAATTGGGTCTGCAGATTGCACCTGGTATATTCTATGGGAAATCAGGCTCACAACTGCATATACAAGCATTGGATAAGGTTGGCTGTGTTAGTGACCCAAGTGTGCACAGTCTTATAAGTGAAGAAAATTTATTTTATTTGGTAATGGCTTGTTGAGAAATAAAGGAATAATATAGAATTTTCAAAAACTCATTTGACACTCTACCTTATGCAATGTTTTGGTATAATTATTAACAAAGCAATTCAGAGCTCATTCTTGATTGTAAAACTGAGTGTAATGTTTGGACTTTATGTGTGGTAAAGCTGAAAATGTCACGACTAGATAGAAGTGAGCGGCAACAAGGTTTTCAGCAACTGCTTCTTCAGTGGCAAGCGTATTTTTTGACAGGGTTAACCAGATAGATGGCTCATGCTTTTGATTGAAAGCCCTCTTTCACAATCACATACAAGTTCAAGCAATAGCACGATTAGAACTACAGGGACACTGATAGAAAGCCAGATTGCACATTATGACCTTGTGCCTCTCTCCCTTCCCCCAGAACCACTGATAAACACTCCCAGGTTTCTGGAGTTCAGTTGGAAACCACTGATTACATTGGAAGAAGTGGTCAGATCAATTATCTATTTAAAATTTAGTCCATGGCATATTCTGTATGGAGTATGTTATGATTCACTCACAGATGTCTCATTTCATTTGGTAACTTGGGATCTCCTATGAGTCACAAAGCTATGGTACTTTACTATCCTTCTCTATGATCAGATGTTGAAGCATTAAAATGGCTTTGACCTTTGCAATGCTGCCAATGTATTAACTGGACCGGCTGAAATTCTGCTGTTGTGTTGCCAGCAAGTACCTTGTTTTTTTTCTGGGGTAAAGAAAACTCGCACAACAGGTCAAACACAAAGGTTGATTGCGGCAGTAACTGGGCTTTAAAACTGGCTTCTGCCAATCAATGACCAATTTTATGTGGGATGTCCCTTTTTCTTGTGCACTCGTTGAGGAAAATGGTACATGTGTTAGGGGTATTTGTGGAGCTAGTTGAGTCACAGTTGAAAAAAAGATGAGCCCCCTTCTGAAAAGGAGACAAGTAAATGTAAAGTACCAGATTAAAGAAAAATAAGGATAAGAATGAATTGATAGAGGAGTAACTGCACATGATATACATGGCCGTAAGGCAGTGTGC
The DNA here is from genome assembly GCF_964194155.1 of Cetorhinus maximus. Classification (NCBI taxonomy): domain Eukaryota; kingdom Metazoa; phylum Chordata; class Chondrichthyes; order Lamniformes; family Cetorhinidae; genus Cetorhinus; species Cetorhinus maximus. The sequence continues at coordinate 32,758,290 of NC_135879.1, forward strand.
ACATACAGGCGCATAATGGCCCAAATCTTCTGGTATCTGGGTCATCAGAGTTGGGATTTAAGTTGGGAGATATGCATCAGGACCCCATGGAAGGCCTGATGTGCACACATGTGCTGAAATTGCCTGGGAGGTTTAAACTTCTGATGGGCTGATTTGCTCTTCCCTAGACCGCCTGCAAATGGCTCCAACCCTGAGTTCAGGGTCAGAGACTTGGGCTAGATATGAGGGACTTACCTGAATACTTACCCTGGAAATGTTATGCTGCTTAATACCTGGTCTAACTCAGTGATCAACCAAACTCAACTGAGCATCACAACTAATTGCCCTGCTGACACAACCTGACTAGTCCCCCAACTACCCCCCTGACTTCTTCCCCGAGCACCCAACTACCACTGCCACTGCCCCCCACCCCTGACTACCCACATAATCACCTGACTATGCCCCGACCTAACTACCCTCCACATGACTACCCCCTAATCCCAGACTACCCCCGCCACCCAATTATTCCCCCTGACCACCCAACCACAACCCTAACCACATGACTTACCACCTGGCCCAATTACCCACTCACCTGCCCCACCACTTCACCCACTCACCTACATCACCCATTCACCCACATCACCCACTCACCCACATCACCCATTCACTCAATCACCCATTCACTAACTCACTCACTTACTGAAAGATCAGGACCTTTATAAACTTAGCTGAATACAATAGCTACTGTCATGAAAAGAGGGCATGTCTTCTGTTTCTTCTTGGGCCTGACGATCTTCTCAGTGGATGTCTTCGCTGACCCTTCGATGCTTCAGCTGGAATTGGAAGATGCAGTTGAAAAATTGTAAAAGGGTCAGGTCACAGAAATCTTTGTGGGTGGCATCAATGTGCGCAGCATTGATGCTGACCAATCTGGGCCAATTTTTAAAAAATAGTTTCCGTGGTAGGATTGGGTTAGCTGGCTATCTAATGTGTATCAGGAGGAGCTTCGATAGACCTGGAATGTCCCTTGATTCAAGTTTATTATGCCCTGAGGTGGATCTGTTGCAGACTGTACCCCTTATGTTTAGCTAGCTATGAGCTTGTTACTACTTTAAATTAGAAACATGTAGGGAATTTTCACAGCGAGCTTCAGGACTTCACCATCCTGGTTAAATGGGGTTCAGAAGCCATAACTGTCTGGGAAACAATCAAACCTTTCTGATCTTTCCCTCAATGAATGAATTAATGGACAGAGGGCAGGCATTCAAATTAAGAATGGTGGGCAGATTGGATCTCGAAGCTGAAGGGCCACTGGGAGGTCCTCCAGCTCTGAAGAAGTGGCACACTGCCTCCTCAGGTACGTGAGGGAGACAGCATCCAAAAATCCAGGTGCCCTCTCCAACTTTCATAACTTTAAATTAAAAAATGACCTCGGCAGCCAGCCCGCCATTGTGGAGAGGAACGCCCTCCATAGTGTGACTTATCAGCTGCAGCATTGAAACCAGGAAGGTAAGGAGGGCCTCGAAGCCTGCCTGGGCATTGACCCTCAGGCCTGCTGCTGGGAGGCTGCCTCCAGGCAGCTACACCTTTCACCACCTTGCAGGGACCAGGAGGTCGACTGGAAACTTACAGTCGGGTTCTGATAGGCCACATGCGGGTGGGTAGCCCTGTCACCCCCTCCCGTTCCACCTCTGGGAAACTGGCCTGGGGGCAGCGTGAAGCTGGCAAACTGGCACGCTGGCTGGCTGACAGGGCGAATTGACACACTTGCCCACCTATGAGCTCGCCTCCATCAGAGCATGAAAATTCAACCTCTATTTTTTTCGGAAAACGCTTTTTGTTTTATAGTTTATGTATTGAAGCTGCTCAGCTGGATTCAGCACATAATGTTCATGAGGGGCACAGGCTTAATGGCACATTTCTACAAAATATTTGGTTAGTTGGATTAATCTTAAAATTTACAATAACAGATGGTCTCATGTAGCTCTGGTGAAACCTTTCCAAAGAAAACAGCTGGCCTATGGAGCAAGAATTAGAATGGTTCTGCCAGCATTCTAATGGCTAAGCAGCGGGTGATCTTTGAAAAACTACATTTTAGATTGCACTTGATATAAAGAGAAACTATCAATATTAACATAATGCACTGTTCATGCTGTGTGACAGCTATGAATGTCCATCAGGTTTTTTCCAAACTGCTGCCATAACTTTGGTGGGCAACTAGAAGGACCCTCAGAGAAACGACGCAGGTTGTCTTTTTCATTCATTTGTTATGTTTTAAGGGAGCTCTGCTGAACTCTCACAGAAGTTATTGCAGGAGATCAGGAGAATGCCTGTGGAACGACACAGCTAAAATCTTAAAAATAAAGTAGCTTTTCTGTTTCATCCTTGGCTAAATGCTGAAGTCTCTGTCTTTTTCCCTTTTCTAATTGGTTATTTTCTTTAGTCACCAATCATCTTACCTGTCTGATGTTAAATTCAACTTAATTCACCAGAAGATCTACCCACAGTGCTGCAAAATAATTCTGTAAGACAGACACCATGAAAGATTCTCAGCTATCCACTTTAACGAAAGCAATCACAAAACAAGGACACAGGAACGTACACATAAGTATGTATGAAAAAATCCAAACATGTTGGGCCTCATCTGGTTTCTGGTTACATGCTCTCTCCCTCCACAGACATTCTCCACATAACAAACAACTGGGAGATTTTAGTTTTACTGTTATCTCCTGGGCTACAATCCTAGAAGTTAACATGATCTTCGATAGCAGAATTCCCCTATGCAGTCTTAAACCTCAAACATACAGAGTCCATATTCCAGATTTTGTCCATCTAGCTCTTGACCCTGATGCTGATCCCAATGGTGGAGAAAGGGTGAGGGAAAGAAAGAGAGATTGAAAGTCTGCTGGGCAATTAGACCTTTCCATTAAATTGGGAGTAGAGATAGAGAAACTATTTTGGAGCAGGAAGGATGGATAAGGAGGCTTTTCTGAAGAAGACAAATGTCTGTTATGAGATAGAGAAAGAGAAGAAATAGACAGAGAGAGACAGAGAGAGAGAGGGAGAGAGAGTTTTGAGTAAAGGATTCAGGAAGATTGTACAAAGGATTTTATTTCGCATATGGCTCTGCTGGGAAGTGCAGAGATGGTTGAGGTCAGTAACAAATGACTTTGGGCTTTACAGCACTGCCACATTTGATTGACGGCGAGCAGTGTCACAGGTGATCCATTAGTTCCTGGCAGCAGGCAAACCATTATCCATGAATTAATTCAATTAGGAACCAAAGGATAAAACAGTAGAATATACACCAGAATATCCCTTAAATTGGAAACTCCCTTGTTTTGTGCAGCTAACCGTATATTTAATAAAAAGCAAGTAAATAACTTGATTTATTTTTCCGAGCAGAAATGGATTGGATGTCTGAATGATGCAACGTAACATTCAACTTAAGAATTTCTATTCAATCATATTCACATATAATTTAACTAAAATGTTTAAATCACATGACTCAAAAATGATACTGTGACTGTAACTTGTCCAACTTTTTCATAATTCCATCTCTGAATCTCCCCAATCTGGCCCCCCTCCATCCCACCACAGCTCTGAGACAGTCCTAACTGAAGTCACAAATGTCATCCTCTGTGATTGAGATTATGTTATCCTATCCCTTCTCATCTTTCCTAATCTCTATGGCATCTGGCACAGTCAACCATGCCACCCTTGCTCAATGCCTCTCCCTCATTGTCTAACTCAGTGAGACTGGTCTCGTTTGGTTTCATCTTCTGTATCAAATCATGTTGAGAATGCTTTCAATAATGGTTTCTATTTCTGTCCATGCATCAAGAGTCCCCCAAAAATCTATTCTTGGCTGTCTCCTCCCTCTCATCTGCATGCTGCCCCTTGATAACATCAGCCAATGACATTGGGTCAGCTTTCACATTTATGCTGACAACACCCAGCTCTATCTCTCCATAACTCTCTTGAGCACTGCATGGTATGTGTTGCCAGATTCCTTGACCAACATCCATTCCTGGGTAAACCACAGATTCTTCCTATTAAACATCGAGAAGGCCAAACCATTGCTTTCAACATCTGTCGCAAACTTCTTATCCTCAGCACAAATTCCTTCACACTCCCCCGTACAGTCCTGGTTGAGCTGCACTAGAACCATGACCCCAAACTGAGCATCTAATGCTTATGCTATGCAAGCAACATTCACACCACACAAGTGCCAGGCAATGACCATCTTCAACAGGAAAGGATCTAACAATCTCCCCTTGATGTTCAATGGCATTACCACCGCTGAAGCCTCCACCATTAACATCCTGGGGGTTACCATTGACCAGAAATGGAGCTGGACCAGCCATATAAACACTATGGCTACAAAAGCAGGTCAAAGGTTGGGGGTTCTGCAGTGAATATCTCACCTCCCGACTCCCCCAAGCCTGTCCGTCATCTACAAGACAGGAGAGTGATGAAATACTTCCCACTTGCCTGGATGGCTGCAGCTCCAACACTCAAAAAGCTTGAAACCATCCAGGACAAAGCAGCCCGCATGATCAGCACGGCATCCACCAACTTAAATGTTCACTCTCTCCACCACTGATGCAGAGTGGCAGCAGTGTGCACCATCTACAAAATGCACTGCAGCAACTCACCAAGGCCCCTTTAACAGCACCTTCCAAACCCACAGCTCCTACCGCCTAGAAGGACAAGGGCAGCAGGTGCTTGGGAACAACACCATCTGGAAGCAGGGCTCTGGAGAGGGGGTTGCGGACAGTTCCAAACACCGTGGACCGGGGGCTGGGGGGGGGTGCCCAGGTCAGTGTTTTAAATGGAGTTACTCATCATCCAGCCTGAGCAGGCGGAGCTGCAGACCTGAGAGACAGGCTTTAAAAAAAAAATCGGAACAGTCAGCCTGAGAGTTCCATTTTGTTAAAGCTGGTCTTTCAGGTCAGTTTCGCTGACAGTAGCTCCGAATAGGAACTACTGCTGCCGACATTCAAGCAGATTCATCATTCTGAATTTTATTTTGAAAAGCCCGCCAGAAAACCACGAAGCTGCCCGATGGTTAGCAGCAGCAGTTGCTACTCACAGTTACTGTCACGAGAGTGTTCTTGGTTGAATTCTGCTTAAAAAAAGTGGCAAGTCAGATTTCTGTGATCATTTTAGAGCCAATTGGATGCTGGGGGCAGGGGTTGGTGAGGGGTGAAGGGGGTGAGGAGGTAGTGGAGGGTGAAGGGGGTGAGGAGGTGGTGGACGGCAAAGGGGGTGGGGAGGTGGTGGGGGGAGTGAGTATTTGATGAGGGTTGAGAGAGGTAGGGAGATGCTGGGGAATGAGGAGATGGTGGGGCGAGGGGTTGGGGAGGTGGTGTAGGGTGAAAGGGTTGAGGAGGTGGTGTGTGGTGAAAGGGTTGGGTAGGTGGTGGGGCGTGAGGGGGTGGGGAGGTAGTGTGGGGTGAAAGGGTTGGGGAGGTGGTGTGTGGTGAAAGGGTTGGGTAGGTGGTGGGGCGTGAGGGGGTGGGAGGTGGTGGGGCATGAGGGGGCGGGGAGGTGGTGTGGGGTGAAAGGGTTGGGGAGGTGGTGTGTGGTGAAAGGGTTGGGTAGGTGGTGGGGCGTGAGGGGGTGGGGAGGTAGTGTGGGATGAGAGGTTTGAGGAAGTGGTGTGCGGTGAAGGGAGTGGGGAGGTGGTGGGGGTGGGAGGGGTGTGAGTCAAGGGAGTTGGGGAAGTGGTATGGTTTAAGGGAGTGGGGAGGTGGTGAGGGTGAAAGGGTTGGGGAGGTTGTGGGATGAGGAGGCTGGAGAGGTGGTGGGGTGACGAGGTGGTGGGGATGAGGAGGTGGTGAGGGAGATGGGGATATGATGGGGTGAGGGAGTTGGGGAAGAGGTGGGAGGTGAGTTGGGTGGGGAAGTGTGAGGTGAGGAGGTGGTGAGGGTGAGGGAGGTGGGGAGGATGAGGGGGTGGTGAAGTGGTGAGGGTGAGGAAGTGGTGGGGTGTTGGAGGTTGGTGGGGGTGATGGGTGGTGGAGTTGTGGGCGTCACTTTTAAGGTTCAGTACCCCAAATTAAATACTGTACATTTCTCGACATTCTCTTTTCAATTTAAACCAGCCTATAAATAGCAGTCTAAATTTTCACTATGCCCTAAAGAAGGTAAGCACAATTCTAATGACACTTCCTGTTGATATACCAGAGGCTTGAGAATCTTGGACCTCATCAAAATAAATGTAAGAAACTAAAAACTGGGAGTGATGAGTGTTGGCTCACTATCACCCATTTTATTACTCTTGCAAAGTCTGGGAATGAAATCCCTATTTGTCACTGGGAGATTGCTTAAAGGAAAGTTTACAAATCTCTACCCCATCATAGGTTGGCCCTAGATAGGCTTAAATTCACAATGTATAACACAATTTGTGTGATAGCTTTTGGGGTAAGGTGAAACAATATAGTCTTGAGTTAAGGCTGTACTGAATTTTTGTACCATGTATCATTCTTTGAAAAATTCAGATCAACAATTCAGTCTACATTTTTCCTGAGCTGCTGGTAGATTTCTGATTGACAAACCTTGGTGATAGTGTCATTATCATAAAAGGGGCAGATGCCATTTATGGTATATTTGGGTTGTTACCAGAGAAGTCAGAATGGTAAGGTTGTATTAGCTACATAGTTGAATTGTTTTGTAAATGTAGCGATTTCTTTGAGCCACTTTTCTAACATCAATTAGGAATTAATCCTTTGAGAATCAGCATTAGACCTCTGGTTTCATCATTGCTAAAGTCATTCTCCCAACTGCATGCAACTGTAATGAAAGAAAGACAATACCTATATTTATACAGCATCTTTCATTATGGGCAGAATCTTCTGGTCGGCGAGTGGGGGCGGGGACCCACTTGCTGATGAGTAAAATGACACGCGGTGACATTGGGTGCGCGTTAACAACATCACTGCGCGTCATTCTGATCCTCAGTTCGGCGGGCGTGCAGCGGAGTCGGCTGCACACCCGCCAAAATGTCAAAGGCCATTTAAAAACGAATTAAAGTAATTAATTGAGCTTCCCGTCCAACCTTAAGGTTGGCGGGTAGGCAAAGAGCCCAGGTGGCCTTCACATTTATGATGAAACATCATCCATGGGTGGGATGAGGTTTCAAGAAAGGTTTATAAATTAAATACATTTTTTCATTAAAGTCCATTGACACGTCCCAGCTCATGTGACACTGCCACATGAGGGGAGATGTCTTAAGTTTTTTTTTTCATTATTAAAATTATTGGAACTTAAACTAATCTCCCTGAGGCAGCTCTGTGCCTCAGGGAAATTTTTGCGCTCTTTCGCGCACATGCACGAAACAGCGCAGGCCCCGACTCAGGTAAGCCACCCCCCCTCCCCCCCTGACTGCACAGGTAGCACTCAGCGCTTCTGGGTGTGCGTCATGTTGGGCGGGCCTTAATTGGCCCGCCCACATGAAATGGCGGCACCCAGCCGATCGCGGGCAGCGATCGGCTGCGCGTACACTGCCCCCACTCCCACCCAACCCCCCCGATGGGGAGAAAATTCTCCCCCATGTCCCAAATTGCTTTACAGCCAATTCAGTACTTTTAAGTTGTAGTCACTGTTCTAATGTATGCAAAGTTACCAAATGGTGGAGCAGGCTCGAAGGGTTGAATGGCTTTCTCCTGCTCCTAATATGTGTGTTCATATGTTCTTATGTCATTTTTGATGGGTGAGGTGGTGTTTGATATCCATAATTATTTTATAAACATAGGGTGGAATCATGGCTGGAGTTCCATTTATCTTGTGGCTAATGGAAGTTTGCTGTGAGCAGGCTTTGGTGAAATTGCCAGGACAGGAGTGCAAAATGGGCTCATAGTGAATCAGTAACCTGTTTCACACTGCACATGATTCTCAAGAACCTTTTGCATTGACTTCAATCATGTGGCTTCAATGGCTTACACTCTATCTACACAATACCTTTTTGAGTTATTGAAATATAATGATGAAGTTGTGCTGCATAGTAGATATTGAAAATATATTGTAGTGAAAAGCAGCAATCAGCAGAGTTTTCAGACTTACTGAACAAGAAAACACAGATACAACTGTGAACCATTCAGCCTTTCTCCTCTGGCCTCTTAAATGTTGTCACACAGAGACACCTGTGGGGTCCAATGCTTCTCACTGACATTGAAGACCAATGTTATTCAAAATTCTACTTTGTTGCTTGGGAGTCATTTGATCTTTTTACACTGTGAGATTATTGACAAAATAGAATCCAATTACACCCCTTATGTGAAATAATTAGATTGACCATGTACCCAGGCAGGAGAAAGCCTCCTAATTTTTCTACAGAATGGAAAATACCTTGTACTGTTTATCTCGGTTGCACATATTGAATCATTCCCCCAAACATGTTGCAATGTGCAGAAGAGACAGTATTATAAATAACTAAAGGGATTTTTCATGCCAAATTAACAATATTGCACAATGTTGTTAGAGTACAATTTGTACTTTCTGGTTTGCTTAATAGTCACAATGGCGTTACTTATGGCACAAAAGCTAATACTGCATTTTATTGTTGCTGCCCTTAATATTAATGACTCATGCTGCATATATATTGGACGATATTTGTAACCGGATATTAACAATGGGCATTATAATTTTATTAGCACCTTTCTGTGATTGTTTGGTGAATTGATTGAAACAGGATTGAATCTTGAAAGGGGAAAAATCATTTTACATGATTGAGGCGGAGGGTTTGGGGAGTGGAATTAAAGGGCCCAGAAACAGGGGAAACACCTGGGCCCTTGATTCCTCTCTCTGGCTTTACCTGCAAGTTGCCCTCCAAGCCACTCACCATCCTGACTTGGAACTATATCACTGTTCCTTCACTGTCACTGGGTCAAAATCCTGGAACTCCCTCCCTAACAATGCTGTGAACGTACCTGCACCACATGGACTGCAGCAGTTCAAGAAAGCAGCTCTCCACCACCTTCTCAAAGGCAATTAGGGATGGGCAATAAATGCTGGCCTAGTCAGCAACACCCACATCCCTTGAAATAATAAAAGAAGTCACTCCATCACAAAACAACACCTATATCCACCTCTGTAACATTGCCCATTTCCACCCCTTGATCAGTTCATATATTGTGAAAATTCTCTGCCATTTGCCACCTTCAGACTTGATTATTCTGGAGCTCTGCTGGCCATCCTCTTATCCTCCACCTTTATAATCTTAAACTCATCATAAATTCTGGTGGCTGTATTCTATACTACACCAGATGCTCCTTTCCCATTAGTCCTGTTTTCATTGACTTACATTGCATCTCAGTTCTCGAATGCCTTAAATTTAAAGTTCTCATCTTTAGGTTCTAGATATCACTCTTTCTCATCTCTGTAACCTCGTATAGCCCAACAAGTCTCTGCAAATTTTGCTTTCCTCCTGCTCTGGCCTCTTGCACATCTCCCATTCCTTTTGTTCCACTACCGGTGTCTTCAGCTGTCTGGATCCTAATCATTTTAATACTCTCCTTAAATTCCCTCTTCCTTTAAGATCTTCCTTAAAACTTGCCTCTTTAACTAAGGATTTATGATGTCTCCTCCTTTGGCTACATACCAATTTTTGTCTGATTATGCTTCTGGTGAAGTGTCTCAGGATGTTTTCCTACATAAATCGCTCTAGTTAAATTCAATTTGCTCACGTTGTTACAGTGAGTATTTGCATGTTGCTCAATCAAGTTTTAAGGAGTAAATATAATTTCATTTAATTCTTGAAATTATTGTGTGAAGTTGAAATATTTATATATTTCTAAATTGTATTTAAAGATATCCTATGCTGAAGTTAACCTTTTCCCTTTCTTAGGCCATCGTATAGTTCAGAAAGCTCCCACAGAGAAGCCCAGCTCAGAAACAATGGCATTTTTTCAGTCTGAATACTAACACTGAATGGCTACACATGTATTACTCAGCAGAATAACATAACAATTTGATGCTTTGAGTGTAGTTTCATAAAAGGCTTTCTGATTTGTGTGTGGTATGCTGTTGTTTGCTTGATGAGAATGACATGCAGCAAGCAGTAAGCAACATGAGGAGGTGTCATTGCACTAGAAAATGGCAGGATGTGAGAGTCGCTGGCAAATAGAAAAAGAGTATATCGTCTGATTTGACACTCTCAGTGAAAATCTAGCCCGGGGAGATCGGATCTATCCTGTGTTCAGGACCCAAGAGTAATCCAATGGGAAGGGAACTTCACTATATTTTTGACATAACTTTCTGATAACATTAGAGCAATTTACTTTCTCCTTTGGGAGTTCCTTTTTAAGACTTTCTTAATCTCGAACTGGGCACATTTCTGGGCACAAATACATCTGTGTAACTTTATAATGCATTCATAAATTATCCATTAACACTTGATTTTAAAAATTCACATTTTAAAAGATAGTGTACTTGAGTTACAATGTTGTACGAATTCTCTCAACACTAGAATGAAATCCTGACAACTCGCTAATGAGAGTTGTTTTGGAAAAGGAATACTCTCCAACTGAAAATGTAGACTCCAGGCATTTTTCTGCATGTTGACAGCACCTCCTGCCTATGGGAAATGGTGATAATGACCGACCATTTATAGAGAATAATTGGCATGCCATCTATTCTCCAGTGTAGGAACAATCCCTCCAGCAAGCATTAATTTCCTACATTGCCTTGTATTATATGATGATAGTTTATTATTGGCACTCCTTATTTATCAGCAGGGTTAAGTAACATTTACCACTTTGTATTTAATGGCAAAAAATGCTATAGTTTTATGAAGGCTGGGTTGTGCCATACTTGGCTGCAGGTATTTTTTTCAGTTGCTTAGATTTGTATTGCAGAGATTCAAATCAATGTAGGTAATGTCTTAAATGATTTATGTTCAAAAAACTGTGGAATCTGAATTGAATCATGCAAAGGAAAGGACAACTAGAAGTCTTGCTTTTATATATGCGCTCTTAGGCAATGCTTTAACCCTGTGGACCTTCAGTCTTATGATGTTCCAAGAAGAAGGTCTGGATTTTGGCATTCAAATCCCGCAGAGCTGGTCAGTCTTTGCTCTCATACTTTGAAACTGACAGCAACTTCTGGCACCCACACAAGGGCAGTTAAACATGGGAATGCAGAAGTGACAGTTGGTGCACTGTTGAAGCCCTCACAGATGGAAATCAATTTGAAATCGCTGAATTGACGTGACCCCGCACTCTTTATTTTATTATTAGAATCATATGGCAGAAATTTCCCCCCGTTGGGGGGGACGTTCAGGAGTGGGCGCGTGGATGCACGCCTCCGATTGGCGCCGCCATTTCACGTGGGCGGGCCAGTTAAAGCCTGCCCAGCATGACGTCTGCAAGGAAGCGCTATCCGCTCCCTGTGCGGGCAGGGGGGGGATTCCCTGAGCCGAGAGTGCGCTCTTTTGCGCATGCGCACAAAGGAACGCACTCATCTCCCTGAGGCTAAGTGCTGCCTCAGGGAGATCAGCTCTACAGTAAAAAATGTGAAAAATAGAAAAAAAAAAATCCCTGACATGTCCCTTCATGTGACACTCTCACATGAGTTGGGACATGTCCATCACTTTTAGTTACACTTTTATTACATTTTTAAAAACCTACATGAAACTTCATCCCGCCCGTGGGTGAGATTTTATGCTTCATAGGCCATTGACATGTCAGTGGGTGTACAGCTGATTCGGCTGAGCCCCCGCCAACCTGAAAATTGAGTTCTGCCCGACATCATCCCGCTTCATTTTACGCGTCGGTGAGCGGACCCCGCTCCCCCCCTCTGGTCACCGACCGGGTAATCCTGGCCATAGAATGGTTACAACGTCGATGAAGGCCGGTTTGCCTGTCGTGTCCATGAGGGTCCATTGCAAGAGCAGTTTGATTTTTTTAAATACTTTTTCTGTGGGATGTGAGTATTGCTGGCAAGGTCAGATTTTATTGCCCATCCATAAATGCCCTTGAGAAGATGGTGGTGAAGCTGATTTCTCAGACTGCTGCGGTTCACATTCACCCATAGTACTGTTAGGGAGAAAGGCCCAGCAACAGTGAAGGAACAGCGATATAGTTTCAAATCCAGTTGATGTGTGTCTTGGAGGAGAACTGGCAGGTGTTGAAGTTCCCATGTGTTTGCTGCCATTGTCCTTTGGCATAGCTTGCAGAGCATTACATGACAAGTTAATAACCTGCTAGACTATGGTACAAACCAACTTTAGCCAAGATTAAAAGAAAAGTAAATATTACCAATGACTTTTATGGTGGATGCAAGTGATGAGGTGTGAGATGTAATATAGTGAGGTGGTAAGAGCAGGAATGCACCTTGAGGAGAATTTTAAATCTCACGTGGTGGAAATGGAGTAGGCGAATGATTAAAATGGAGTATGATTTCCCGCTGCATTCCAATTTGATGCTGTTGGTTTTGTTGGTGAATGAGGCATTTCCCAGACTCAGGCAGCAGCCTTGGACATAAATGCTAATTGTGATCCAATGGCATCATTTTGATCCCAATTGCATGTCACCCATGTCCTGGGCAGGCACCCTTTACATCCGATCGCTCAGTGACACTTCATTTGAAGTGATCGGAGGGTCGCCAAGGTAAGTGAAATCCTCCCTTTAGTGGGGTCAGGAGGTGCAGGTGTGCTCTTCCAGGCCCCATGAGGAAAATCTGGATCTCCGTTGCCCTGGGATCCTCACACTACCCACTGATGAAGCCCTGCTTTACATTCATATTCTGCAACTTAGCTGTGTGCTGGCAAACCTTTCCGTCGTGTTGCTTGTTGGGCTGGAAGCTGCTGATCTTCCTCTCCAGTTGCTGTTTGTTGACCCATTTCACATGAGCGGTGAGTAAATAAGGCTCTGGAGTTAAAAGGCCCATAATTTGTGCCAATGGTGGGTTTCGCATTTGCATTCAACTTGCCCCATCCTATTGACCTGAAATCCATACTGGCTTAAAATCCACTCTTCAAAAAGATAGTACGGCAATATGTAATTTAATATAGAACCTAAGACTTTATGGAATGTGGTTAGCCATCTGGTTCATGAAATCTGTTGTTTACAACAAATCATATATAATTTACACAAATATATATCTTAATTAATCTTCTGATGAATGTGACTGATGACAGATAAAACTTACAAGACAACAAAATTCTGAAATTTCTCCCTGATTCCTATAGTTATAGAAGGTATCAATTTAACGCTATAGTTAGTATTGTTCTACCATGACCAGTTGCATTCCTCAGACGAAATCTACCATGTTTCACAATGTTGCTGATTTTCTGTCTTTATACTTATGCTAATAACCTTAAACATCCTGGTAGCTACATTGGCTGAAAACTGGCGAGGGAACATGATTTATGATTAACCGAGGCCCACTGCTTAAAATGCAGGGAGTAGGATATCCTTGTGCTTCCTGCTCATTAAATTATTTCTGCATGCAGCCAGCACTAACTGCATTATTCACTAGTTGTCTGCTTCAGCAGGGGGTCTAAAGTCCTAACTTTTTAGATCCACTTAAAGCCACCCTGCACTGCTTAAAGGGGAGGTGTTTTGTGGCTGGAGCAGGTGTTGGAGGTGAGTGTGTCCTATGAAGCAATGATGAATGGCACAGGGCAGAGTGCAGGCTCCAAGATTTTTGGAAGCTGCACTGGAGGTCTTGGTGGAAGGGGCGGAATGGAGGACAGATATCTTGTATTTGTAGGGGACCAGGAGCTTCCCCACCCCAACTCCCCACCCCCACCCGCCAGGTACATGCTCAAAAGGTAATGGGAGCAACTCGCCATGGAGGGCAATACCAGGAGTCAAGCTGGAGGACCAGGATTTATTGCCACATGAAGTTCAAAGACCTCAGCTGATGGCCAAGGTCAATGAATGCATCATCAATGTCATATCCTACCAACTGCACCACTAACCTCAGCCACTGCTCAATTCACACACACGCTCACATCACTCACCTACCAAATCATACCTAACGCTCATATGATTCACCTCACCATCACATGTACTGCAAGCTTCACACCCAAATCTCACAGGTCAGACCTATTGCCGATTGTTTACCTATGAAAGCCATATCACCCAAACATGTTGTGCAGCACTCACTGGCACACTTCCTTCTCTCTTGTAGAACGAGGTGGTGCATAACTGGAAGCAGCTGGAACAAACTGGAGGCAAACAGGCACACCTGCATGTACTAACCCACACAGAGGGGACAATGCTGCCTATTATTGGAAAGGCCACGACTGATGTTGAAACTATTGAAGAAGACAATATCCTCTATTTCATCCTTCCAACATCTCATTTTCCCTTCATTTCTCAATCTCCTCTGATTTATAAACTGCTTTTGGTGTTAATATACAGCTCTTCTTCTGCCTGTCCTCTCACCACAACCTTATCTTTGTGCCTTTCCCCTTTCAGATAGCCAAGAACTGCAACCTGCCTGGGCAGTGGAGGAAGAGCACCATAGTTTGATTTCACAAATGCAACAACCAGCTCAGATACAGATACTGTGCATACCTTAGAGGATAAATTAGAAGTGGGAACTACACACGGTGGAACAATTGGAGACGATTGGGCTGCAGCCAGGGCAGGGGGCAAGGATAAGGGAGGTACCAGCTCACTGCAAGGTGAGGTCCCATGCGGGTTCCGCTACAGAGGACGCAGGTGAAGAGTCATAGTTGTCGTGGAAAGAGGCTGGACAAGGAGTTAAAGAAAAATATTGAGATGGGAAGAAATCAGTTCAGTCAGGCAGAAACAGGGTGAAATGATCGATCTATTAGGGCAGTCCTGTTTGTGAATCTTAGGGGGAGTTAAAAGCTGGCTGTTCAGGGTTGGGGGATTATGAAGTTGGAGGCCATGAAGGGAACATCTTCAGAGGAATTGAGGTCAGTGACAGTCCCAGATACAATGGATTGATGTTTGGTAGTGGGGTCATGGTCTTGAGGTGTTAAGAGAGAGTGTCGGAGAGTTAGTGTTTGGCCTCTGCTAGGTAGAGGTCTGTACACCAGACAACAACATCAGAAACCTTGCCAGCTGGTTTGCTGATGATGCTAGGATTGGCCCTGAGAGAACAGAGTGCAGCAATTTCAGAGGGAGACAGGCCAAATTGAGTAAGAGGAGCAGAGAAATTGAGGTGGCTCATGTCACACCAGCAGTTCTCACTGAAAAGATATAGAGAGGGTAAAAGGCCAGAGGGAAGGATCTAGGCGGAGGGAGAATATAGGGTAAAAGTGTCTGTTGTGTGATGGGGGAGAACGCCTGGCCAAAAAAGTGGGCATAGAGGTGAAGGTGATGGAAGAAGAGCTCAGCATCATGCTGAGCTCAAAATTCATTGAAGTTGAAGGGTGTAAGGGATTGAAGGTGGGGCCTTTGCTAAGGACAGATGGTTCAGTGTCAGAGAGGGAAGGTCAGAGAGTATTGTGAATACATGATGAAGAGTGAGATTCGAGATGGGGTCAGAGGGAAGTGAAAGAAGAAAAGGGTCCAGAGGGGTGTTGGTACCAATGAGTTGTTGAAGCTTGCAATCCTTCACACCTGAAAGGAAGAAAAATGTTTTTGATAAAGCATCAGAGGAGATAAAGGATGAAATGAAACTGCAGATTAGGACAGCTTTGAGATCAAGGGCATTGATGTGGCCTTGAGTATGGAACTTGGGATGTGGCAGGAACAGCAGGTTGAGGAATTTTGAATGTCTAGGAGTTACATGGAGATCTGAGATGTGAAGCGTAGAGTTTCAGTTGGAATCCATTTGTAATAAGTCAGAGCTGGAGACAGTTGCTAATAAAGGAGATGTGGCTGTGAATGAGTTTTCACAGATACCTGATCAAACACAAGAAGGGAAGTAGAAAGCAATGAAGGTGAAGATGGTAGAAAAGACAAACAGAAATCCCATAGAAGAGAAGAACAGAATTTCTTCACGGTGGGAATTCCTGGAAGACAAGTGGCAGTGAATTAAACACTAATACAAAAGCAAAATACTGCAAATGTTGGGAAGCTGAAATAAAAACAGAAAATGCTGGGAATAATCAAAAGGCCAGAATTCCGTTAAAAGGTCACAGACCTGAATATTATCTCTGCTTCTCTTTCCACAGATGCTGCCAGACCTGTTGAGTATTTCCTGCATTCCTGTTTTTGATACAGGAGGTGGGTGATGGAGTTGCTTGATGCATTAGCAGCCCTGCGGGAAAGCTTGCAGTCAGCATCAAGAAGCATGGAGGGGTGCAGCATCAATACAATGCAGGGCTTTGCGGAGAGCTTGGAACCCTTTCCAGTGTGAAAGTGGTGGCCAGCTCCATTAATACACTTATGGACCCAACCATGGTGCAGTGCTTGATAGCCAATGACGCAACCTACATTCCAGCAGCCATTCAACTTTGAGGTGCTGAAGTGGAAGCACAGACTGTTGTCATGCAAGCTCAAACTGTTGCCATCAAGGCTGTGGATTACAGCGTTCAAAGGTACTTTCAGGGTCTCACAGCAGTCTAAGCAACCAGCCCTTCAACATATAACTAGGGCTCCTGAGGCACTGCTCCATGGGTATGACAATGGCTCTACAGAATACTAACCTGTTGACCTCTCTCAGATTGACAACATTCCTCCTCCCACCTCTGCCATTTCATCAGTGTCCTTGCTGTTGCCAGCCAGCTCAGGCTGCTGTCATGTCTTCTAGACCTAAAGCTGCTTGATGTTGTCTCACAAGGTTTCTGCACTCTCCTCCATTTCTTCCTGCCATGCTACAGTCACCGGGATAGTACATCGAAGGATCACCAGGACAGTTAAAACCACATTGAAGACAGGCACTAAGGGAATGCACAGGAGTGATTATTTTATGTTTGTATGCAAAATGGCATAATTTCATTTATAAATTTGATATGGAATGCTTATTTAGTGGTGGCTTTTATTTTGCTTTATGGCCAAGTGGAAGCTGTGATGGTCAGTAAAAGCAGAAAGAGCGAAGGTAAGATGTGGGACTATTTGTAAATGGAGTATTGGGGTGATTGTTAGGAGTATTGCATTTGCATTATTTTTTCACAGACAGCCCGGTCAGAAAGGAGCTGTCTAGGTTGCCACCACACTCCCTCTTCCTCCTCTCTCTCTCTTCTTCCTGCTCCTCTTCCTCTTCACATCCCTGCTCCTCAGTTGCTTGTATAGCTGGTGCTGTCCCTTCATGATGGTGAGATTGTGAAGCATGCAGCAGACCACTACCAATCTTGACACCTGCTCTGCCGAGTATTGAAGGGGTCCTCTATGTATTCCAGGCAGTGAACATGTTGTTTCAGCACACCAAGGATCTGCTATATTATATTTTATGTGGCATCATGGCTTTCAGTATATGCATGCTGTGCATTTTTCTGTGTGGTGTGCACTGGAGTCATGAGGCATATGGTCAGTAGATGGCTCTTTTCATCGTCTTTAGTTTTCTGCGGTTGTTCAAATGTAGCTGGAACAGCAGGCAACCACAGAATGAAGGCATCATGATTGTTGACAGAATACAGTGTATTGACTTAAATGATTTACTACCTATGATCGCACACAGACTGGATGCTCAGCGAGTGAAATCCTTTGTGGTTCTGCTTCAGGGCAGAGTTGATATGTGGTGCCTGCAAAGTGCGTGCAGTCAATGGCACCCTGCATCACAGGGAAGCCTGCAATTTCAGAAAAGCTCCATTGCTCACCCTGCCTGCTGGTTTCTGGCAAGAGAGAATGAAGTGTAGTTATGTCTCTTTGAACAGAGAGCCTAAATGATGTCATGCCCTTCATGCAACAATAGATAGCAAATTGTGAGATACTGTTTCAGTTCCAGCCTGAAAGGAACAAGATCATGTCCACCTTACCTTCACAGCCACTGGCAATGCAGTCCTTTCCCCACTCTATGGTTGCAGCTGTTGCTGTGGCAGGTGGTAGATTTCAGTTAGGACATCCTTATTGAAGTGCAGGTGTCACACACATAGTTCCTTACTACTATTCAGGTCAGAGAATTGTTTCCTGAACACCCTGGATGGATATGGCCTCCTGCTGAGAGCCCTTATCACCCTCTTACCCCTCCCTCTCCTAGAAGCTTGCTCTGCTCTGTATGACCTCTGCTCAATCTCCCAGTAATGCTGTATCTACTAGAGTACCCATGTCTATGAGCAGCCTGTTTGTGCAGAAATCTCGAAGTCAGCAAAAAGCTCCACCACTCGTTGTAAACTTAGGCAACTTCAAAGACTATGGAAGCCACCGAAGATTTGCAGAATCACAGTAAGAGCCAGGAAAATAAAATAACCAGCCAGCGGTGGGGGGGGGGGGGGGGGGGGCGCGGTTGGGGTTCTTCCTGCTGATTAACATAAATTCAACTGTGTGGGATTAAGAGAATGCTTTGAACTCCAAAGTAACAATTCTGCCATCAAATCATTGCAAACATCATGACCTGCCTGCTTTGCATACTTTTGACTGATGTTAGCTGTGTGCGTGCTAACATACTTCATTATGAGGATGTCCAGCAATTTGTGGCAGAAATGTGCACATGTACAATGAATGCCATTTTGGTCCCTGAGTGGCACTTATAGCACACAACCAACTGGTGCTATCGAGCCCAATTTTGAGCCCAGTCTTTCTAAAGCAATTTATCAATATATAATCAACTGCTTTTGAGAGGAACATAAGAACATCTGAATTGGTCAAATGGCTCCTCAAGCCTAAACTGCTATTCGATAAGGTAATGACTAATCTTCTATCTCAACTCCATATTCCTGCCCTTTCCTTACATTCCCATGCAAGCGTATGTATCTATCAACCTGTGATGAAAAATATTGCTGATTGTTGGTTTGACTTGAGGCTTGTTAATGGTGTTATCATGGTTTGTCAATCGAAAATAACAGGTCAGGTCTCAGGTTTGTTTTTATTTGCTTCATCGATGATTTGCATTATTTCACATTAAATTCCAGATGCCTTGATATCAAATATACTTACTAATTCCATTTTAAACACAGGCAATGATATTTCAGATTGGTGAGTTCACTTTAAGAGATTCAAAATTCACTTCAATATATCTTGAAATACTTAGGAAGTAACCTGTTTTAAAAAGATTTGTCTGCTGCCACTCGATCTTGTGCTATAAAACTCTGCTCTTGCTGTGGCTAATTATAGACATACGCTTATCCTGCTCCTCATTCAAAAGTTAAAAGTCAAATGATTCAAAGATATCTGTAAATCATTTAGGGATATCTGTAATCCATTTTCAGATCTCTCTAAATTATTTCAAGGGACCTATACATCTTGGAATATTGCTAAATGACAAATTGGCTGACCAGAATGTAAAATTGAAGTAAGCAATACTGTATCTGTATGTAGTTTTGATCTCTTAAAATTCATTCAGGCACTCTTGTTATTAGATTTATATTTTCGTCCCATTTAAAAGCAAATGTTTCAACTCCCCCCCCCTTTCAGTTTCACCATACCAGTCATTAGCTGACAGCACAAGCAAACCTGGATAGAGGGAAGAGGAAAACATGGGAGGCGATAATTTAACAAGCTGAGTAGGAGGGACATTGTAAAGCAGGCAGAGAGGTTAAGCCTTCCAATGACAGCCACCATTAGAGCCACTGACAATGTGTGTGCACCTGGTCCACTGGGAGGGAGGTTTTGTTCCAGGAGGCTGCAGATGCAGAATCGGCCTGCCATTAAAGCCTGAACCATCTGAGGCACTGGTGCTCATACATGTTGAGAGAGCTAACCTGGAGACTCTGTGTTTGGGGTCTCATCTCTGTGGGGCTAGATCTCTGCTTTCATCCCCCTCGTCCCTGTGGAGCAGCATGCGGCTGAGGAGGAGGCAGCTGGTGCTGCTCTATGTGCTGTTGCTGATGCTGTTCCTAGTCAGAGATCCGGACTACTGCTGCTTAACTTGTTGCCATACTGCAGTGAAGGCTGACAGCGAGGAAGTTGAGATGGAACTGAATATATTCCAAGGCACTTGAAGCTAACTCCAAAAGTTGAAGTTGACACTTAATATTAGGCTGACAGATGTAATCCTGCAGGCACAAACCTTGCTATGAGCTGACAACAAGCTTGCCGATTTCAGTCTTTAAAATTTCGTTAATCTATCACTCCTTATTGTGATCTTGCCATACGGACCCTGGCGAGAGGCAGAAAGTTCAGGAAGCTGGTGTGCCAGCTGTTAAAGCCAGAATGTAGGCTTAAAGTGAAACTTATTTGCATATTTTAATTACTTTCCTGACAGCTACATGTGGGTTCCCAGCTCAGCTTCAAACCTGCCCAGTGAAACCTGGAATTGAACGGAATGATGTCCGGCTCCTGACCCAATGCCACTTTCGAAAGATTCGCCCCCCCCCCCCCCCCCCCCGCTCCCGGGCCTCAAATCATGTCCGTAACCCTTCCCAGTTAAAAGTATGCCCTGTGTTTCGGTTCTCTTCAACTGAGCTAGGGTGTGATCTGATCCTCTAGTTAGCTCTTCTCTTGGTTTTCCTTTCCCCATTACCTACCCTTGCAGACTTGTACTCATCCCTCAGAGCAGTTCTCTCTAATTCAACACCTCAGCCATGAAGCATGCTGATTCCTGTGCTGGTTCTTGAGAAGGTTAAAGAAAGTGATAGCACATTGTAATCAGGAGTTTCAATGTCTGTCTGCCTAGTATTATTGACCAAGTCTTCCATTTATAGAATCATAGGATTATAGAATCGTTACAGAACAGAATGTGACCTGTCAGCTTGTTGCGCCAATACCGGCTCTCTGCAAGTGCAACTCACCTAGCTTCACTTCTCATATGCCTGATTTATTCTTTTTGTCAGATAATTATCCAATTCCCTTTTGAAAACCATGATTGAATCTGCCTCCAACACATTCTCAGGCATTCCAGATCCTAGCCGCTCACTATGTAAAAAAGATTTTCCTCACATCACTGTTGCTTCTTTTGCCAATCACCTTAAATTGGTGCCCTTTGGTTTCCCGAAAGGAACATTTTCTCCCTATCTACCCTGTCCAGAACCCTCATCATTTTTAACACCTCTATTAAATGTCCCCTGACTCTTCTCTTCTCCAAAGGAGAACAGCACTAGCTTCTCCAGTCTATCCACATAACTGAAAATCCTCATCCCTGGAACCATTCTTATGAATCTTTCCTGCACCTTCTTTAATGCATTCTCATCTTTTCTAAAACAAAAACAAAAATTGCTGGAAAAACTCAGCAGGTCTGACAGCATCTGTGGAGAGGAAGACAGAGTTAACGTTTCGAGTCCATATGACTCTTCATCACAACTAAAGAGAAAAAAAAACATATTTTTTAAAGTGTGGTACCCAGAACTTGCCGTTGAGGTCAGACAATGTTTTATACAGGTTTATCATAACTTCCTTAATCTTGTACTCTGCCTCCTACACAGTTCTTAAGAATACGGTTATGAGGGTGAGCATTGACAGATGAGTGGCAATGCAATGCAAGTCCAGCTTGGCATGTTCATTATGTGACTGTGAGTTCTTGGTTGAATGAGTTAAATAAAAAGGGAAGAGAAAGGGAAGATGACAACGAACTCTGCTGTGCCCAGGATCTGTCCTCATCACTGCCAATACTGACTTCTTGATAGCAACATCCACCTTAGGGGTTAATGTTTGGAGTGTGGCATAACTTTCTTCTGTGCTGGCTGTCTGCCTCCTCTTGTGTGCCTATTTCTCCTGCAAGAGGAGTAGGAGTGGGTTAATCTGTGCCGTGGCTGACAGTATGAGTAGCCTTTGTTTCAGGCAGAAAGAATAAAATATTCAAATTTTGTAAACAGTGTTGGGGTATCATTCAAACATAGAACTTAAATTTCCATGAGGATTCACCTGATTGACCTGCAGAAATCCCAGAGATCAGCTGTTACATTATTTAATTGTGGTTTCTGTAGGTCTTCTCCTAACACTTTGGCAGACAATTGAGAGAATCTTTGCTGAAATGTAATCCATTGCATCTGAATAGTCTAGACATGGCTAGTTGAAGGAATTTGCATCCTAATTGAACAGCTCAACAGCTAGAAGGGCTGAATGGCCTCTTCCTGTTTCAATGTTCCCTTACTATCGGCAGCCTGAACATTAACATGCTTCTTTATAAATGACAATGGTGACATGATAAAAGAATAAAACATTTGACGCAATTCATTACCTTTTGGAGCTCAGTGACTTTTGTTCTACGGGTTAAAAAGGTCTAAACATTCCACATGAGGTTCTCCTGGTCTCCCACTGTGCATTCAGCACACCCCAGGGAACCGGCATAAGTGACTGTTTTCAGTCATTATTGCCATTTCTTTGCAGGTTCAAACAATCTGCTGCCAAAGTTACAGCGGGAGACCAGATGACTACATACCGCGCTGCACTGCCACCATCCCAACAACCCCCCTGACATTCCACAATGGAGTTGCAGAGCCAGAGTTATTAAAAAAGAATTGCTTGTCACAATATCACATCACTCTCTGCAGAATGTTAAATGTAAATTTGATACTGACACACTTGCAGATTGGAATCACTGGAATCCACAGCATGAGAGGCACAAAGGCCTGTTACAATAGGCATCAGCATCTGAAAACAATTCACTGGAAAAAGCTAGTTTCCATGTCGGCTCCTTGGCTCACCCTGTGGCAAGATGGAAAAAATTAATTATAAACATCACCAAACAGGACAGAGGTCAGAAATATCACAATAGGTTGCACATGTGTGTTCAGTAAATGCACGCATTTAAAGAGGACGTTAAGGTATCTATCTCATTTATAGTCCCAAAAAAGGACCAATTTCTAAAGTGAGTGGGGTTATGGTTCAGGGCTACACTGGGAAAGTCCTAAGTACTTAGTAGCCTGGATTATAGTGGTAAAGAAAACAAGCAATATTACAAAAACAAAGTGCCAAGTCTATTTCCTGTATTACTGCCGCTACCGGAGGAATCACAGGGTTGGAGTTTAATGTGCAGAACCATGTGGGTTTAGGAGCGGGTTGGGGATTGGCAGCAGTGGGGGGGAGGGGTGCGCATTAAAAGCAATGGAATCGACAGTGTGGCAGGAAGCCAGATTCAACCCATCCACCTCCAGGTTTCACTACAGTGTGTTAGGCTGCATGCAAGCAACCCCCTTAAGAGAGGTGGATTGCCACTTAACAAATGTTAACTACTCAGAGTCATGTTGACATTGATTTTTTGGTTTAAATTTGGGTTCATGGGTTTCCTGGGCTCTCAGTGAAAGCAGGGTTGGGTACGCAGTGGCAATTGCTGAAGCAATCTCAGAGAATTATGCCAATAGATACTTGGCACTCACTGCTGTTTTCTTATACCTGCTAATGAGAAAGGATTTGCTCACACTACTTATGCTGAGAGGTTACTTTACGCATTTTGGATGTTTCTTCAACACTTTGGAGGTTTAGTGGTCTGATCTGCACTTTAGAGCTCTGATCTAGCAGATCAGGATGGCTGCCACTTATGTTCCTTAAGTTGGAGCTCAGATGAGGACCAAGGTGACCAGTGTTACGTTCTTCTTCCCTTTGAAGTAAACATACCAATCATACACAAGGATTGGTGAAACAATAATGTGGGTTCATTATTTGAACATAAGACTATATGCAGATAAT
This sequence comes from Cetorhinus maximus, assembly GCF_964194155.1. Lineage (NCBI taxonomy): Eukaryota > Metazoa > Chordata > Chondrichthyes > Lamniformes > Cetorhinidae > Cetorhinus > Cetorhinus maximus. The sequence continues at coordinate 32,781,857 of NC_135879.1, forward strand.
GTTTGCTAGGAGGCTAAGCATGGTGCATCCAATCTCTATCCCTGCTGCTTGCAAAATAACTACAAGTCATGGGGTTAATACGTCACATCTTGTCGAGGTAGGTGTGCCCTTAAAGGTGCATGCATGGCATATCACAACATCCCCCTTTTTTCTAACTAGAGGTTAACCATTAAAGAATCAGACTATTTACATGACAGCAGAGGAAAATAAAATTGAGCAGCATTTTCTATGCCCGCTGGTGTTGGGGCATCATGACGGGCGTGAGTGGACAATGAGGCAGGAAGGCAACAAAATCGGTTTCACGACGTCGCGAAACCAGTTTGCAATCGTCTGCTCCACCCGTCAATGGTGGCCCGCGTTTCCTGCCTCCGCACATTGGGAACTTCATTGTAATACAAGTGCATATCATTATAAGCCCAGCTCGCCAGAATCATCCCCCCACGCTGGATCATCCAAGCATGTCAGTGTGTTTAACAACAGCATTTATAGGGCATGCACCTGGTGAGCTGCACTTCGAGGGGAACTCGGAGGTGAGTACACAGTAACCTTGCGCAGTGCTCACTGGTGTCGCCGGTTGGACCTCAAGGTTGAGGTGCCATGCATTCAGGCGAAGGCACAGGCACGTCTCATTTTCCCAGCTTGCTGACAGTGCGGTGCCGGGACAAGGGCTGCACCGCAGTTGCAGCAAGTTGGCGGGGGGTAAGGGCTGCCCTGCGGTTGAGGCACAAGCAAGTGCGAGGGGGGAGGGAAGCGGCCACATGTTAGGGGCACCTTCTATAAAGTGACTATTCCTCCACAGCTGAGACAGTTCAGGTGCAGCCACACTGATAGGATTGGAGTCGGGTCCCCTAGCTTATCTGCCCACTCAAGCAACGCAGAGGCCTGAAAATGCCACCAAATGCGCCAGAGCTTTTCATCCCTTGGGCACAGACTGCAAATGAGTGTTTTAGTGAACTGCAGAACAATTGGATGATTGGGCACATGGTACAAACCCCTTGCTAAAGCTGGCCATGGAGCAGTCACTGGTGGAGGTGCTCACAGCCCCTTGCAATGTCATCATTCAGGTTTGGACCAGTCTCCCCATGGTTCAAGCTAACAGTGCAGTCTTGCAGTGCAGGTTAGGGGAACACCTGCGCCTGACCTGAAAGCACAGCATGCAGTCCAGTGGGCAAAGCTGTCATCAATCGGTCAGGTGGAGTGGGGGAGAGTGGGGTGGTGTCTTGGGCAGCCGTGCAGTGCACTAAATTCTGGACATCCAAGTGGTTGCCAGCACTCTCTGGGATGCGTTAAGGGGCCTTCAGACTTAACCAAGAGAGGTTCTTAGTACACCCAAGCTGTCCCACACATCCCTCTCTTTCATCCTACAGGAGAAGTACATCAGGGCCATGGAGCCTGGTGAACTAGCTATATGCCTGGTGGCTCACAGAGAGCAGAGATGAAAGAGAAGAGAGCAACTGAGGCACCTGGCTGTACAGAGGGAAGAGCAGCACCTTCAGGAAGAAGGGGTGGCTAGGGCTTCCGCACAGGCTGCCGCAGTGCCACAGTGAACCATTGCTGGTTAGGGCCTAACTAGGCCCAGGGTCTATACATGGCGCTTGTCATTCCTTCAGATGACCGAGAACCAGTGTCCCCGAAGACTGTGCATGTCCAGGGAACTGATCGGTCACATGTGCCATCTGCTGCAGGATTTGGTGTGAAAGTGAGCACGGCGTTCAATTTTTACACCAGTGTCTCCTTTCAGGGCTCCACAGGTGACCTCTGTGGGATATCACAAGCGTCCACAAACAAATGCATCCATGAGGTCACAGATGCCATCTTTGCGAAGGCACACAGCTTTGTGCATTTCACCCAGGATCAGGAAAGACAGGCTGCAAGAGCGCTGGGTTTGCCCAGATCGCAGGTTTTCTGCAGGCGCAGGATGCCATCAACTGCACTCACTTGGTGCTCAGATCTCTGTGGCAACAAGTGCTCAACTACGTCAACTGCAAGCTCTTCCACTCACCGAATGTTCAGCTGATGTGTGACCATCACAAACGCATCCTGCGGGTCTGTGCACAGTCCCCATGGAGTGTCCATGACATCTACATTCTCAGCAGCTCTCAGATTCTTGACGCTTTCCAGGGTGGCTGCAGGGTTGGCTACTTGGGGACAAGGGCTACCCACAAAGGACACGGCTGATTGCACCTGTGCAGCAGCTTCAGACTGCAGCAGAGCGAAGGTAAAATGAGGCTCATGCTGCAACTTGCACTTTTGTGGAACAAACCATTGGGATGCTGAAATTGAGGTTCCAGTGCCTGGACCGGCCTGGTGGAGCCCTGCAATACAGTCCGCAGAGGGTGTGATGCATCGTTGTTGCCTGCTGTGCCCTTTACAACCTGGTGCTGCCAAGGGGAGAGGAGCTGGCTGAGGAGCAGATGGAGGAGCTGCATGTCTCCTCTGATGAGGAGGAAGTCATGGTGTTGAGGGTGATGAGGTCCTCGAAGACAAGAATGATGGCGACGAGGCCATCGCACTGGCCAGACGAAGCAAGTGCTCTCAAGAGGTCCTCATAGCTGCTAAGTTCATGGAGGATGATGGTGAAATGCTTTGAGGAGACACCATTGATCCTCACATTGCATCTGTGAACATTTGACTCCAGCCTGGCTGACGGCAGCTCATTTGCACTCTGTGAACAGGGTCATATCATGGAGATGCAGCAGGAAAACTTTAACTTCTCCTGATCCTAAGGCATCCTTCGTGAGCTGAACCCTTCAGGGCCGCACTGTCACTGGATACAGATCCTGATGAGATGGAGGGGCCAGCCACACCTCAAAGGTGCTGGGAGCATATAGATAATGATGGAACTCTGTGACACCAGCCCAGGACATCCTGGCAGCAATGATAAGCCCCATCAAGGTGCAGGCATGGCTGATGTGACCAGTGACAGTGAAGGCGCATGATCAGTGTGCTGGGGAAGATTGCACAAAGCACAGGGAAGAGGCCCTGGACTGAGACACCTGCCTTTATCTTATGCAGGGACCAAGGTTTCACATCTGACTGACACGAACATTGCTCTTCAGAACAAGGAGCCAGAGGCAGGGAGACATTCTTGGGATAAAAGCAAAATACTGCAGATGCAGGAAACCCGAAACAAAAACAGAAAATGCTGGAAAAACTCGGCAGGTCCAACAGCATCTGTGGAGAGAAAAAAAAGAGTTACCATTTCAAGTCCGTATGACTCTGAAGAAGAGTCATACGGATTTGAAATGTTAATTGTTTTTCTTTTCTCTCCACAGGTGCTGTTAGATTTTCTTGGGAGTTTATTAACAAAGTGAACATTATGTACAAGTGATTAACACCCGTGCCCAGGCTGTGCAACTAATTCTCCTTAACTTTCCTAACCCTGCTGCTACGTCTTGGTGCTCCCTGGACATCCACAGTGGAGGTGGAGACAGCCCGTTGACTGTTATTCCCTGCCCGTGGTGGCCTTGATGGGCATCCTCTGGAGGGCCGAGACCTGGAGGGCCCTAGTTTGCTTTCAGGGTCCTGCTGTGTTGGAGTGGCATCCTCCTTGGCCTGTAGAGCTGGATTTGCTGGGGTCAGGAAGACGGGATTCGGACAGGCCAGACACTCCTGGAGTCACCTGGATGAATTGCTCCACAGTGTGCATCTGCTGATCCTTCTCCCCATGGGCCCCTGGCTGGCTTCTTGAGGAGAAGGGGAAGCTGGAGTTATATTGAACTTCCCTGTACCCTTCTCGCATTGACACTGTTGGAGGCCAACTATGGCGTCAGCGATGGAGTTCAGCCCGTGCAACAGTGCAGGACTGATGTCCTGGACCAGGTCTTCATGGCAGCCGCCAACCTACCAGTGTTGACCTCGGTGGATTGGCATGCCGACACTATTGCCTCAGGCTGAAGGAGGACAGACTCCTCCACCGTGCCTTGCAATCTGAGGAGTGCAGCGGACAGAGTGCAGATGTTCCAGAGCTTGCCTTTGCAGCTCCAGAAACTGAGGTATGACCGAGTCCAGAGGCTCATCATCTGACTTGCATCAGCAGATTTCAGGCCTCCAGCAGTTCTCCAAGTGCCGGAAACCTGGGAAGTCCCTGCCGCCTCCGGCCGTGGATCAGATAGTGCGATGTGCTCACCAGGTTGTGACCCCAAAGCTACTGTAAAGCTAGGTCCCACCGAGGTGTGTGTCTTTGCACTGGTGGAGGGTGTGGATGAATGTTGTGATGAGCCTTCAATGAGGGTTTCAGCAGATGCCTCTTCTGAAGTGTCTTCAAGGCTTGAGTCGAGGACCTGGGTCGTGGACTCACTTAGCTGTTTCCAAATGTGCCTGCAAACATGAGGAGAGATAATTAGTGCATGGCAGTGGCCTGTGAAACAGGACACATCTGTCACAGCATCATTATCTGATGGATGTTGCACTGCTGGATCCTCACTTGGTTGAGCATTGCCAACTTCACCATCAGCATAGGATTGGTCCAGATCCTTGCTGGCCAACTGGTTGACTCTATTTTCAAAGTCTGTGAGGACTTTGATTTCAGGCATTCCTCCACTAGTCTGCGACCTCTCCCTTTTGTTGTGTGCCAGCTTGTCCTGCATGAATACGGATGGAGAGAGTTTAAGCAGGATGCCTGCCAGGCCAGATGATAAGTATGCCTGGCATGTGTGGGTGGTGAGTGGTGCCATGGACAGGATGAGGACAATGAAGGTGTTTGTGAGAGAGTGAATGGTGATGTCCCTTGGGCTGGCAGTGAATGAGATCCCTGTGGTTGTGTGATGGGTTTGTGAGTGTGTGAGTTGAGAGTGTGAGTAGAGTGACTTACCCTGGCGGAACAGAGATCATTCATTCTCTTTTGGCACTGGGTGACTGTCCTCTTTTGCAGGGTGTGAGCACTAACCACCACTGTCACTGCCACTCAAGCTGGATTGGTGATGTTGTTGTCCCTCCTGCGGCCAGAGTGGAGTAGAGGACACCATGGCAGGCCCCCATGGCATCCAAAAGGTGTTCCAGGAACACGTCTCTGATTCAGGGGTTGCCGTCTTCTTGCCTTTCGGGACCATATATTCAGTGCAGCATTCGTGGGCTGGACGCACTGGGGTGTGAGCATGGCTGCACTTTAAACAAGGTGCCCGGCATGAGGAAGCGTCGTGGTGATGACATGGCAGGCGAATTGGAGGCCGCCTGTCGGTGAAATAGCGTGTTTCCCGGGAATCCATGATTAATGGGGCGGGATTGGGATGATACGGCATGAAAAGCCGTCATTGCAGCTGACGGGTAAAACATTCTTTTTCCTACCTGCTACTGCATTTAGTGCAAATCTGGGACGATTCCGCCCAGAACAGAACAATATATTTACAAGCCTCTGAAGTATATCAGCAGTTTGCTTATCCGTCCAGCTTTAGTTGCAGTGATCTTTGCTGGTGTTGCTGTACATTTTCCAAACGCTGGTTAGGATTGCTTGCCTGTGTTGTTTCTTAGACCATGTTTTACTCACAATAGGATTACTTGATGTTTCTGGCTGTGCTATTGTTCTGAGTTGCATCTATTTTGTCGCACTGTCATGCCATTTGATGTTTGTTATTGATACATTCTTGATCCATGTGCCATCAGTGTTGTATTCGAACTTTCTAGCCCGTCTTCGGGCTGGGTAATTTGTTACCCACATGCCAGCCAGGGACATCTTTCATCGCCTATTTTTCTTTTGAGTAATGTGTCATGTACCCCTGGGAATATCAACAAGCGATGACTGGGGAGAGTTGTCCGCACTTGTTTGCCAGATAACAATTCTGCAATGGTTCTGCAGCATGAAGTTTGCAAATTTGCGATGGGTATACGTATTTGGTTCAAACAGTATCGCATCGCCTGTTGGCTGATGTTTTGCATTGTAGAGTTAGGTGATCTTCACCCGGTGTTAGCCAGGATTTATGATGGTGCTCCTTGTGGTCTGTGGTCCTCGTCATTGTCTTGATGTTACGATGGATGGTGGCCAAGGACAGGTCGCTGCATGCCGATAGGCCTATGATCGCTGGACCTCTTGTGCTCACAATATAAAATATTTGGGGTGACCTGGATGAATTTTTTGCAGTGAAACGTGAGTATATTGGATTCTTGGAATGGAATCTCCGAGCCATTGCACATGGTGAGTTTGACAGTGCTTGGTTGGATCATTGCTTGCCACTTCTGTGAGTGTATTTCAGTGTGTGAAGCAGAAAGGTGTTTACACCTGCATCCAGTATCAAGTTTTGTGTACAGGTTATGCTGACCCTGCACCAGTGGACACATAATCTGGATGGTGGCAAAGGCTTCTGTTGTTAACACTATATCAATATATCCTTTAAAGTTCACCGTGCTGAACATCTGCTCACTTTGAGTGTCGATGTTCTGCTCATCCCCATCATCTGACCATATAGCTTGGCTAGACATTTTGTGGATCTTGCCTTGATACTATTCATTACATTATCTTGGTTGTTTGCAATGCTGTGCCTGTCTGCTCTCTGGTTGTTGCTTCTCATGACATTGGGCCACTTGTTTTGGATTTTGCTTTTTACATTGACATTTCCAATGTCCTCTGGTGCTACATGCCTTGCATACAGCCTCAAAAGTTGGGCAATTTCTGGGGACTTGTATGAGGCTGCACCACCCACATTGCTTAATAGGCTTACCTTATTGGCTATTGTGCCAATGGTGGAAAAATCACACATGGCCTGTAGACTCAGTCTACCATTATTATGACTTCATACTTGTTTTCACTTTGTAGTAGTGCTTCCATGGTGTAACCTTTGGATTGGTCCAAGATGTCTTTTGGAACACTTGCGTTCGGGTAGACGCCATCACAAGCTCAATTATCCTGGTGGCTTCCTCTGATGCCCCACGTCATATCAACAATTTCCAGTTCCCTGACCCTAACCGCCTCCTCTTTACCATGGATGTCCAATCCCTCTACACCTCCATCCCCCACCAGGATGGCCTGAGGGCTCTCCGCTTCTTCCTTGAACAGAGACCCAAAAAATCCCCATCCACCACTACTCTCCTCCGTCTGGCTGAACTTGTTCTTTCACTGAACAATTTCTCCTTAAACTTGTCTCACTTCCTCCAAATAAAAAGTGTGACTATGGGTACCCGCATGGGCCCCAGCTATGTCTCTTTATGGGATATGTGGAATATTCCTTGTTTCAGTCCTACTCAGGCCCCCTCCCACAACTCTTTTTTCGGTACATTGAAGACTGTTTTGGTGCCGCTTCATACTCTCATCTGGACCTGGAAAAATTTATTAATTTTGCTTCCAATTTTCACTCCTCCATCACCTCCACATGGTCCATCTCCGACATTTCCCTTCCCTTCCTTGACCTCTCTGTCCCAATTTCTAGTGATAGACTGTACACCAATATTCACTACAAGCCCACCGACTCACACAGCTGTCTCAACTACAGCTCCTCACACCCTGCTTCCTGTAAGGACTCCATCCCATTCTCTTAGTTCTTTTGCCTCCATCACATCTGTTCTGATGATGCCACTTTCAAAAACGGCGCTTCTGACATGTCTTCCTTCTTCCTTAACCAAGGTTTCCCACCCACTGTGGTTGACAGGGCCTTCAACCCTGTCCGAACCATCTCCTGCACCTCTGCCCTCACACCTTCCTCTCCCTCCCAGAACCATGATAGGGTCCCCCTTGTCCTCACTTTTCAAACCACCAACCTCCACATTCAAAGAATCATCCTCCACCACTTCCACAAACTCCAGCATGATGCCACTACCAAACACATCTTCCCTTCACCTCCCCTATCGGCATTCTGCAGGGACCATTCCCTCCGGGACACCCTGGTCCACTCCTCCATCATCCCCAACACCTCATCCCCCTCCCACGGCACCTTCCCATGCAATCGCATAAGGTGCAACATCTGCTGCTTTACCTCCTCCCTCCTCACCCTCCAACGGCCCAAACACTCATTTCAGGTGAAGCAGCGCTTCACTTGCACTTCCTTCAATTTGGTCTACTTCATTCACTGCTCCCAATGCGGTCTCCTGTACATTGGAGAGACCAAACGCAGACTGGGTGACCGTTTTGTGGAACACCTTTGGTCTGTCCGCAAGCATGACCCAGGCCTCCCTGTCGCTTGCCATTTCAACACCCCATCCTGCTCTCATGCCCACATGTCCAACCTTGGCCTACTGCAATGTTCCAGTGAAGCCCAATGCAAACTGGAGGAACAGCACCTCATCTTCCGATTAGGCACTTCACAGCCTTCCGGACTTAACATTGAGTTCAACAACTTCAGAACATGAACTCTCTCCTACATCCTCACCACCCTTTATATCCCCTTTTTACAATATTCATCTTCATTTTTTAATTTTTATTTTTTCATTTTTTAATTCTTATTTTTCATCCACTTATTTTTATTTTTATTTATTTTCATTTTTATTCATTCTTTTATCCCCACCTTTTATCCTATTTTCAATCTTCTTTCCCACCACCGTCCCCTTTTCCCACCCACCCCCACAAGGACCATCTGCCAATTGTTCATGTTGTTCTTTCCAGAGTACTTACTCTTGTCCTGCTATTATCACATTCTGCTTTATGCCACCATCAGTAGCTCCTTTAGCCAGTACCACTACCATTAACAGCCCTTTGTCCTTTTGTCCATGGCATCTCTGGCAATCTCTCCTTTGCCCCACCTATTACTGGCCTTCTATCCAGCTTTACCTTCCCCACCCCCCTCAAACAATATAAATTTCATCACATTTTTACTTCTCTTTAGCTCTGAAGAAGAGTCATATGGACTCGAAACATTAACTCTGTTTTTTCTCTCCACAGATGCTGTTAGACCTACTGAATTTTCTCAGCATTTTCTGTTTTTGTTATCCTGGTGGCTTGCTCAGCTGCTGTAAGGCCATGATCACACCCCTTGTTTCTGCATCTAGTTATGCATTGTTCAATGGTCTCTGTCAATTGTTGCCTAAACAACATAAATTCCAGATGCTGTATTCTGAAGTTGAGCTTCACCCATAATTAATCTTTGAGTGCTGATCATATTTTTCTGGATTCTTAAGGTGCTCATCAGATGACTTGACATTTTCAGTTTGTGGAGGTCCTCATTGCCTATAGCAATCATAATTTTAACGGCGTATTTATCTGGTTCAGAAATATTTAAGTCCCGAAAACACAGCTCAACATGTTGTCAGGACAAAATTAACTCAGAAAGGTGATCAGGTGCCTTACAATTGAGTGCTGGAAATATTGTGGTCATTTTGCAGCTTTTTCAGGTTTTTAATGCTATCTGGAGCTTTTGTCAGCTATGGAAGTTTCCTCCAGCTCTTTTTGAGTTATTTTAGCTCTGAGCTGCAGTACCTATAGTGGCCACTGCCTTAGATAGTCACAAGTTACTGTTTAACTGCAATGGTGGCGCTGTTGAACGCCTTCTGATTTTTCTTGGGTTCATTCTAAACCCCACTCACAAAGCAATGACTTAAGCAGGAAAAATACTGCAAAGCTTCAAAAATGAAAGAAAACAGTGAAAAAAGCTTTTTTTACAAGCTTCTTTTAGCTGTCAAGAGCTGCTGCTGACAGATTCTTTTCCTCCGCCCAGTCTGCAGTATTTAGTTTCCCCAGTTCCCCTGTAGGGACAGTGGGCTGTGATGAATTCTTCTGTCTGTGGAGTTCTGCTAGAAGCAAGAGCACCTGGAGTCTGCTGTTTAATTTCTGTTCCTGCTTAAATTTTGCAGCAGGAAGACTTTACCTATTTAAACTGTCCCAGATTTGAACAATCTTACCAGGATCCCGTGCCTGCTGCCTGGAGTGAGGTGCAATCCCAGAACAAAGTTATGGTGTGCATAAGATTCCTACAGAGTTTCAGAAGCACTTAAACATGGTGAGTTTTGGTAGCTGATTGACTTTCACATCAGTTCTTTTCTTCAGCCGGATGTGGAAGGGTTAAGGCTTGTATTCTGCTCAGTCAAATCTTCAAAACCATTCTGCCACCCTGCCACCATGTTTCGTTCTTCTTTTCAACATAAACGTACCAATCATACACAAGGGTTGGTGAAACAAATAATGTGGTTCTTTGTTTGAAGATAAGGTTTACTAGGAGCCTAAGTATAGTAAATCTACTCTCTACTCTGCTGCTGCAGAATAACTATAAGTTATGGGACTAATACAGCACAGCCTGTCGTGGTAGGTAATGACTGACAGCAGTTTAAGATCTGAACCCTTAAAGGTGCATGCACATAATTTCACAACAACCAACAGCAGCATTATCATCAGCAACAGCATCAATAGCAGTAGGCTGGTCACAGGTCTGTAGGAGAGAGGGGATAAATTGGGAGCTGTAACTCACAAGAGTCCTTACTCAGCACCCAGGATCTGGAGGCAGAGGATAAGCTTCCTTGACATATTGGGAAAGTAGTGTCTCAGGAGGTTCAGGGTGTCATGTCAGACTTTGGCAGACATTTGCAGCTTGCTGAGAAATGACCACTTGCCAGCTGGAGGTGATACATCAGGTCCTGACTAATGAGAAAGATATTGAGTGAGAAATGGAAGTACTCTGAGCAGAGTTGCTACTTTCATGTCCCCTTTCACTATTATCCCTCTCATGGCCCAGTTGCACTTCCCTGCTATCACTGTGTTGGAGAACACTTTGCTGTAGATAAATGAGATGCTGCAAGACCAAGGCTTGAGTATGTGTCATCTATTTAAGGTGCCATTGGTGGTCTGCAATCCCATGATCAAAGCCTCCATGCACTCATTTGATTGCTGCATTTGGTTCTGCATGCAATTGGCCACTCTATCCTTGGAAGAAGGTACCATTGCAATGGGCTGCAACAGCATTTCACTCTTGCATGAGGCAGACTGCTCCAATCTCTCTGCAGTCATGGACAGTGTGCTTGAAATGCCTGTCAGTACGTCGACAATCTCTGCTGCCATTCAATGATTATCCTTTTCATCGATGGCGCCTGGAATACATCATTTGTACCCAGCTATGCAGAAGCCTTTATTCTCTAACGTGTATTCTACACTGCTGTCTCTGACTTTACTATCTGCTTTTGCTCACTTGGGGAGTATGAGTCCTCAGACGAAAACCTAACCATCTCAGTAACTGGTCCCAATGAAGTATGAATCTTTGAGCCTTTGCACAATCTGCAAAAGCCCTGTAGCAGTGCACCCTCAGAGGGATTGAGTTCCTTAGAGCAGTCTTCATCCACAAACTCAACCACCTCCTACTGGACTTATGAAGGTCCTTTGGGAGATAAAAAACAAATGAGTATTGACAAAGTGAGAATGTTTTTAGTTCTCATTATGAATATGATCATACTTCATTCAATATTGACATCATGTCAACATGATTAACTGTTGTCCACCATGTGGCTGTCTTATATTTAATTCTGTCACCAAGTGGCTGGGAGACTCCCATCTCCCCATCTCTGAAGAGCAGGCACATCTAAATTCCGCTGATCTCCTGCGCCTCCTATTCTTCAGCTGCAATTTTGATATGGCTGGAGGACCACCTCTGGCTCTCTGCCTCCCCCTGGTGTTTTCTGCTCTCTTCTTCTGCATGGGGGACCAAGAGACCTATGATTGAGAGTCACGGCATTTGTTCAATCAATTGGTGGAGACCGTTTGAACATCTCGCTTCCATTCTGACTCAAAGGCAAAAGTGCTACCAACTGAACCACAGCTGACACTGACCGTCAGAATTAGCACTGGCAACTTCCCTGTCGTATTTAAATGAATTCTCATCACTAAAATTGATTGGGTCTCCAGCTGACATTAGTCAGGGCTCACTGTTTGCCTGACGTAATGGGAATTGACTCCATTGTTTCAATATCAATGGGAAAGTTGCTTCACAATTTCAGTTCCTTACAAATCTGTGCCAATAGAGCATCTGTAACAATTCATTCCATGTAACTTACTATCATGCACTTGGTAAGGATTTGCTTCTAAGAACTGAAAATATTTAGCACTTTTTTTCTTTGTGTTTGATTAGTTCATATGTTGTATGAGTTTGGTTACTGTTAAAATATCATAAAAATAAACCCACACACACTGCTAGATGGTGCACAAGGCTCATTCTTTATGTTCCTATTCTTATTTAGTGTCCATCAAACGTAAAATGATACTAATATGATCTAGTTTAAGAAATTTGCTCATGCACTCCAACTGTGATGTTGCTCTGTGCAGATGCTGAATTTAACATTTCAAGTCTTTACCAACCACACCCACCCACCCATTTTTAGATCTTCTGTGACCTCTTTAAAGGTCATAAGTCTTAGGCAGTTTGCAAGGTGCAGTCCATTCCTCTTCTTTCAAGAGCATTCAGGCACATGAATGGTTTAACTCACTGGTATTTCTTTGATATTATAGAAGCATTGCCTCAGATGAATTAAGCAATTAAATAAAAGATGCAAAAGGAAAATCCAAAATGATGCCAATTTTTAGGGTTTCATTAAGCCAAATATATATTTAGAATAATTTTCTACATTTAGAGCATCTGGACTTTTTTCTTCAATGAGTTGTTTTAAGTGCTTCCAACAGAACCTTGGAGCCAGAAGAATGTTCACACTCCCATTAATTTCTAGATGTATTCAGGTGTTGAAATTGTCATATATTTAGAGACAAAATCACTCACATGGACAACATTGTTGCAGGTAACAGAGAACAGGTTTAATCCAGTTTTGCTTTATATACATAAATACAAGAATGACCACAAGAGGACACCATTACACTCTCCCCTCCTTCATGAAAAAGTAACAAAATATTTGAGTTCCACAAAACCTTTATACATTTCTTTGTTTTCCATTTATTCACAGGTCAAACTTAGCCACTAGTTTCCTATTCTTAAGAGGATACCTCCTTTCTTGATCCAAGCTTTCAGAACTGGAGGAAGGGCCTTGATCCATCTTGGACTGAATCTGAGGAGAAGTTTTCTTAAACAAAGACTGATTTTGACCTTGGCCTTAAATTGAATTTTCTGTTTCATCAGACATGTTTGTCTGACTCTGACTTGGATCTGAACTAGGTTCTGGAATGACTTGTGTTGGAGTAACTATTAGCAGTCGACTTGTGTCCAAACTATCTCATTCATCAGACTTACTTGATTCTTCCCAAATTCCTTCTTTGTTGTGAACCTCTGAAGGTGAAACATGATCTATATGTACACACCTAACCTTCCCACTACCAAACATCCTGACCAAATATGTGTGAGGACCACATATTTTCACAACTCTTCCTGGTAGACACTTCAACCACTTGTGATCATAATTCTTCACTCTGCCTTTTGTCAGATTTCAGACTTCTTTCTCTCACCTAACCCCTATCATGATTCTTTTTCTGTCTTACTTGTTTCTCTTCTACTGACTGTGCTAAATGTGACTTCAGCAATGAGAATCTCATTCTGGGCTGTCTTCTAAGAAAAAATGCAGCTGGTGTTCTTCCGGTAGTAGTGTGAGGTGTGTTATGATAAATAAATAGAAAGTTCGCCAGCCTATGATCCAATGGAAATAGATGTTCCTTGAGATTTTTATCTAGCATTTTCTTAACAAGAACACATATAAAAATTGGTACTCTGCATCTGCTGCTCCATTGGAAGCAGGATCTGACAGTGGAACTCTACTGTTTTTAACCTATTCATTCTCATGAATTTGACAAACTCTTCTGAATAAAATTGCGATCCGTTGTTGGACACAGTTTCCTCTGGAAACCCATAAGCAGCAAATAAACCACCAAATATCTAGAGTTTTGCTAGTTGTTGTTCCATTTGTTGGAAGCCCCTCAACCTACTTCGAATGGCTATCACAATGAAGAGTGTTGCCCTTTAAATTCAGTGAAATCTATGTGCAGCTTCTTCCATACTCCAGCTGGCCATTCCTAAGGTTGCAAGGTACCAATAGTGGCTCCTTTTCTACTGCTTGATATACTCTACACTGTTTCACTGTGTTTTCTATGTCCTTATATAACCCTGGCCAGCAAAGATAGCTCCTTGCTAGATCATGAATATCACTTAGCAACTGCCATCTGTACTTTTCAGGAGTTAGAACATTAGGTCCCAAAATGACACAACATTTATCAACTGACAACTCATTCTTAAACATAACAAATGGCCTGATGTCTAAATCTGGTATCTGTGTTGGCTAGCCATTTGTGACATAGTTGTCCACCCTTGCCAATATGGGGTCCTTACGTATTGTTCTACCAATGTTATCTGCTGTGGCTGGCAACTCATCTATGCGCGAAAAGAAAAATCCATCTTCCCCTTTCTCAGGGTTCTACCTCTGATAGTGACAGTATTACACTGATCTTCCAATTGCCTACATTGATTTTCATAGCTCTAAGCAGGCAAAATCAAAGCCCATCTCTATATTTGGGCTGCAGCTGAAGTGGGTACTGAAGACTTTGGATTCAAAATAGCTGTCAGTGGCTTATGATTAATTTAAATCATGAAACTACGACCATACAAATGTTTATAAATATTCTTGCTCCAAAAATCAAGGACGATGCTTCATATTCTATCTGAGCATAATTTTGTTCACTGGGGCTGAGGGTGCATGACATAAATGCAATCGTTCTCTCTTCACCTTAATCCAATACATGGGAGATCACAGCACCTACTCCAAATGGAGAGGCATCACATGCCAGATTAATCTCTTTCGACTAATGGTAATGTACAAACATTGTACCCTCTACAAGTTTGCTTTTACACAAATTGAATGTTTTGTCACACTCCTTCGTCCAATTCCACGGAACGCCCTCCTTGAAGAGTTCATTCAATGGATGTGGTAATGTTGCCTAATTTGGTATGAAGTTACCACAAGAACTCACTATGTTCAAAAAATATATTAGCTCAGAAATGTTCTAAGGCTGTGCCACATTTCTATTACTTGAACCTTACTCTTGGTAGCATGTAACATCTTTTTCTCATTCTGTCATGAAGATGTGCTTTATGCCAAATAGTGATTTTTAATACATTGGCTGGAAGACTAAATTGAACACTTAATAACAGACTTTTTAAAACAGAGATGAAAGTGGCTTGAACTCACAGCCCAAGAGTGCTAACGCCAATTTGCATTACTATACATTCCAGATTCTAATTCATTGGAGTGGTGTCAGTCTGTCTGCAAAACCCATCGAAGACAATGACTTCAGGGGAGTGTGGAGGATTTACATCTCCTGTCTCATGAGCAAGACATTTATGGCAATGACCTGAGATATTCAACTATTGGAGACTAACACTAACATTAACACTAACTCCTTGGACAATGGAACCCTGGATAAGTTAGCTTCCAGACATGAGTTAATCAAGTCACCTTTGGAATACACAGACAATGGATGGAATTGACCCAGAAGTGCACTAAGTGCGGTAGTGGGCGTGAAAAATGATGGTTTATCACCGGCCACAATGGCGGGTTTATGTGCAGTATTATCTGCTTCCCTCTCATTAATTGTGTAGGCGCAGGAAATATGCCACCTTGCTGGTGGGTGGCCTCTAAATCACTTACCACGCCATTGCCTCACCATTTCCTCACTCCGGATGACATATCTAAACTGCAGCCGCGCACATAGTTCTCAATGCTTGCAGGCCAGGACTGCTCCAGTGAAGGCATGACCCAAAAGCCAAGAAGAGTTCAGTGACCCATCAGTGGAATGCCTTCTGGAGCCCCACCATGATGTCCTCCATCCCTGCTTCAGCCACAGGAGGTCCAACAACCTCATTACTCCGGCTTTGGAGGCGGTGGCAGTGGTGGTCAGTGCCAATGTTGCACACAAGGGGTCAGCAATCCAGTGCAGAAAGAGGATGAATGACCTCATCTGTGCTGCCAGGGTAAGGCAACCATCTTATCACTCTAAACTCACACACTCACAGGGCCATCACACATTCACTGGCATCTCACTCACTGCCAAATCAAGGGACATCACCACTCATTCTCTCACACATGCCCACACATCTCCATCTAGCTTCATCTTCTCTGGAGACTGACTCTTCAGCCCTCACCATCTTGAGGAGATGAGGCCAGATGGAGATGTGAGGGTATGTGTGAGAGAGTGAGTGGTGATGTCCCTTGAGCTGGAAGTGAGTGAGATGCCAGTGAAACTGCGATGGCCTTGTGAGTGTGTGAGTTTAGAGTGATGAGATTGCTGCCTTACCCTGGCAGCACAGATGAGATCATTCATCCGTTTTCTGCACTGGATGGCTGGCCTCTTGTGTGCAGCATTGGCACTGACCACCTCTGTCACCGCCTCCCAAGCCGGAGTGGTGAGACTGATGAGCCTCCTGGGGTTGGAGCGAGGATACAGGACATCATGGCGGGCCTCCACAGCATCGAGAAGTTGCCCCAAGGCTGCGTCACTGAATTGGGGGACTGCACTCTTCTTGGCTTTTGGGGCCATGTCTTCATCGGAGCAGTCCTGGGCTGCAAGCATTGAGGAAGTGGTGAGGTAATGGTGTGGCATGCAAATCGGAGACTGCCCACCAGTGAGATGGCTTATTTCCTGTGGCTGCATAACTAATGAGGCGGGAATGGAATGATACAGCGCAAAAACTCACCCATTGCGGCTGGCGGATAAAATGACCTTTTCCCACCCACTACCACACTTTGTGTAAATCTGGGATGATTCCACCCTGTATATTATTTCACTTTTTTATGGACTCTAATTTGGCTAACCTATTCTTAATAAAAATAACCTCTTTCTTTGTTAAGCTCAAGAAAACCTGCCTGATTTGTTCTTTTATGATCACAGTGCACAAACAGGCAAGTACTCACTGAATTGCCAAATATATATTTTCAAACAAGAAAAACCTATTGTGGCCAAACGAGGAAAGGTCAAAGAGGGGGAACCATTCGACACCTCCTCATCTGGTCATAATGCCAGTGACCCAAATATTCTACAGAGTTTTGAATCAGTTCACAATGTGTGCCTTCACCCGAACTCCATGCTTTTCCAAACGTTTGAACACTTCTTTCAGTCTGTCATCATGGGTCTGCCTAGAACTGAAATAAGTATGTTATCCAAATAGCACACTACTCCCTGAATTCCTTGCAAAATTAGGTTCATCACCCCTTGAAAAATTCCAGGGACTGACGAAACACCAAGTGGCAGCCTCTGAAACTGAAATAGACCTTATCTCTATTTAGCGTCAAGTACGACTTTGACTCATCATCTAACTCAGGTTTCAGATAGGCATTTTTCAGACCTAAATTTGAAAAAAATCTGGCCTCCTGTCGAAATACTGAGCAGATTCGTCATGCTTGGCAAAGTATCAGGTGGATTACATTCCAGTGCCAGATTTACAGTTACCTAGTTATAAGCACATATCCTTACACTACCACCTGACTTTGTATGAGCACTATGGGAGTAACCCAATTACTCTGCTCAACTTTAGAGATGGTGTTCTCAGTCTCAAGTTTTTTCAGTTCTTACTCTGCCTTCTCCCTTAGAGCATAGGGTAATGGACAGGGCCTGCAATGAAATGGCCTTCCATCCTCTGAACATGTACATTAACCTTGTATCCTTGAATTGTTTTGTCAATTTCACTAAACACCTTAGGGTACTTTGCAGCCATGTTCTCTTGCATTGTGAATTTCGCTTGAACAAGACAAAGCTTGCTTCAATTTAAGCTAAGGGCTGCTAACCAGTTTCTTCCTAACAAGGCTGGTTTTTCACCTTTCACCACAATTATGGGCAGGTTTGCACATTGCTCATTATATGTGACTGGAGCCAACACATTTCTAATTTTGGAAATTTTCTCTCCACCATAACATTCTAATTCTTTTTGGTGATTTTTCCAACTGATGTTGACTCAACTTTTCAAGATAGAGAGAGTCAGGAATCATGCTAACTCATGGACCCATATCAACCTCCAAGTTTACTAGAGCTCCATTTGAAGCTACTTGAACTACAATGCCCCACAAATTTCCACTAGACATCCTTGTGCTTCTGGTTGTATGAATCTCAACTGACCCCTCATCAACCGGCTGCTATTCGGAAACCGTATGCAGTGTCTGACAATTTCTCCTGCCACTATTTTCTCCATTATCTTTCTTGCGACATGTAAGATGACCCTTCTTTTGCAGCTGTCGCACTCTGCTTTCACAAATGGACAATTCTGTTGGCCAAAACAGCAGTGACAGCATCATGTTGTACCACTGTTCCTACTAACTGCCATGACTGAGGCCCTCTGCTTACTCACCTGAAGCGTATTTATTGCAATAGACTCCTGCCGGTTGTGAACTGTGGCTTCTTTCGAGTCACCTTCTGTCATGTCCATGGGCAATGCTATTTGACAAGCTATTTCAAAAGTCAACTTTGGCAATGTCATCAACTTCCTGTGAATGAATTCACTTTTTAAGCTGTAAACAAATCTGTTCTGCAATGCTCTCTCTTGAAATCCTCCAAAATTCCAGTGAATGCACAGTTTTCTCAAGGCCACAATAAACTCTCCAATGTCCTCATCAGACCGAACTCCTCATTCAGAAATGGTAGCTTTCTGCAATCTCCAATTGCTTGGGGTTCCAGTGCTGCTCAATCTTAATCCAAATATCTGACTGCGGCATGTCTTTTGGCTTTGCTTGGACGAGCACATTCTTGAGTGTCTCATACTTTAGGGGAGATGATGGCGTATTGCTATTGTCATTGCACTAGTAATCCAGACTCCCAGGGTAATGTTCTGGGCACCTGGGTTCGAATTCCACCATGACAGATGGTGAAATTTGAATTCAATAAAAATCTGGAAATAAAAGTCTAAAGATGACCTTGAAACTATTGTCGATTGTCATAAAACCCCATCTGGTTCATTAATGTCCTTTAGGGAAGGAAATCTGCCGCCTTTTCCTGGTCTGGCCTACATGTGCCTCCAGACCCACAGCAGTGTGTTTGACTCATAAATGCCCTCTGAATCAAACAGTTGAATCAAACCTCTACAAAGTCCATAAGGAATGAAACCGGATCAACTTAGGCACTAGAAATGACGATGACAAACTCAGCCCTGTTGACCCTGCAATGTCCTCCTTACTAACATCTGGGAGCTAGTGCCAACATTGGGAGAGCTGTCTCACAGACTAGTCAAGCAACCGCGTGACATAGTTATACTCACCGAATCATACCTTACAGGTAATGTCCCAGACACCACCATCAGCATCCTTGTGTATGTCCTGTCCCACTAGCAGGATAGCCTCAATAAAGGTGGCGGCACAGTGGTATACAGTTGGGAGGGAGCTGCCCTGGGCATCCTCAACATTGACTCTGGACCCCATGAAGTCTCATGGCATCAGGTCAAAATTGGGCAAGGAAACCTCCTGCTGATTATCACATACTGCCCCCTCTCAGCTGATGAATCTGTGCTCCTCCATTTTGAACGTCACTTGGAGGAAGCACTGAGGGTGGCAAGGGCACCAGTGGGGGACTTCAATGTCCATCACCAAGAGTGGCTCGGTAGCACCACTACTGACCGAGCTGGCTGAATCCCAAATGACATAGCTGCTAGACTGGGTGTGCGATGGGTGGTGAGGGAACCAACAAGAGGGAAAAACATACTTGACCTCATCCTCACCAATCTGTTTGTCACAGGTGCATCTGTCCATGACAGCTTTGGCAGGAATGACCACCACACAGTGGAAACAAAGGCCTATCTTCACATTGAGGATATTCTCCATCATGTTGTGTGGCACTACCACCATCCTAAGTGGGATAGATTTTGAATAGATCTAGAAACTCAAGACTGGGCATCAGTGAGGTGCTGTGAGTCATCACCAGCAGCAGAAATGTACTCAACCACAATCTGTAACCTCATGGCACGGCATTACCCCCACTTTACCATTACTAACAAACCAGGGGTGAACCCTGGTTCAATGAAGAATGCAGGAGGGCATGCCATAAGCAGCACCAGGCATACCTAAAAATGAGGTATCAACCTGTTGAAGCTACAATCAGGACTACTTGCGTGTCAAACAGCGTAAGTGGTATGCAATAGACGGAGCTAAGGGATCCCACAACTAATGGATCAGATCTAAGATCTGCAGTCCTGCCACATCCAATTGTGAATGGTGGTGGACAATTAAACAACACACTGGAGGAGGAGGCTCCGCAAATATCCCCATCCTCAATGATGGGGGTGGCCAGCACATCAGTGCAAAAGATAAGGCTGAAGCATTTGCAACAATCTTCAACCAGAAGCGCCAAGTGGATGATCCTCTTCCAGAGGTCCCCAGCATCACAGGTGCTAGTCTTCAACCAATTCGATTCACTCCACGTGATATCAAGAAATGGCTGAAGGCAAAGGCTATGAACCCTGACAATATTCCAGCTATAGTACTGAAGACTTGTGCTCCAGAACTTGCTGCACCCCTAGCCAAGCTATTCCAGTGCAGCTACAACACTGACATTTACCTAGCAATGTGGAAAATTGCCCAGTTATGTTCCATCCAAAAAAAGCAGGACAAACCCATCCCAGCCAATTACTGCCCCATCAGTCTAGTCTTGATCATCAATAATGGAAGGGGTCATCAACAATGCTATCAAGCGGCACTTGCTTAGCAATAACCAGCTCACTGACAGCCCAGTTTGGGTTCCGCCTGGGCCACTCAGTTTCTGACCTCATTACAGCCTTGGTTTAAACATGGACAAAAGAGCTGAACTCCCGAGGTGAGGTGAGAGTGACTGCCCTTGACATCAAGGCAGCATTTGACAGAGTGTGGCATCAAGGAGCCCTAGCAAAACTGGAGTCAATAGGAATCAGGGGGGAAACTCTCTGCTGGTTGGAGTCATACCTAGCACAAAGGAAGGTGGTTATGGTTGTTGGAGGTCAGTCATCTAAGCTCCAGGACATCACTGCAGGAGTCCCCCAGGGTAGTGCCTAAGGCCCAACCATCTTCAGCTACTTCATCAATGACCTTCCTTCCATCAGAAGGTCAGAAGTGTGGATGTTCACTAATGATTGCACAATGTTCAGCACCATTTGCAACTCCTTAGATATTGAAGCTGTACATGTCCAAATGCAGCAAGACCTGACAATATCCAGGCTTGGGCTGACAAGTGGCAAGTTTGTGCTACACAATTGCCAGACAATGACCATCTCCAACAAGAGAGAAGCTAACCATTGCCCCTTGACATTCAATATTACCATCACTGAATTCCCCACTATCAACATCTTGGGGGTTAACATTGACCAGAAACTGAACTGGACTAGTCATATAAATACTGTGGCTACAAGAGCAGTTGAGAGGCTAGGAATCCTGCAGCAAATAACTCACCTCCTGACTCCCAAAGCCTGTCCACTAGGCACAAGTCATGAGTGTGACGGAATACTTTCCATTTGCCTGGATGAGTGCAGCTCCAACAACACGCAAGAAGCTCAACACAAGCCAGGACAAAGCAGCCCGTTTGATTGGCACTCCATCCACAAATATTCACTCCCGTCACCACTGATGCACAGTTGCAGCAGTGTATACCATCTACAAAATGCAGTGCAGAAATTCAAAAAGGCTCCTTAGACAGCACCCTCCAAACCCATGACCACCACCATCTAGAAGGACAAGGACAGCAGATGCCTGGGAATACCACCAACTGGAAGATCCCTCCAAGTCCCTCACCATCCTGACTTGGAAATATATCATCATTCCTTCACTGTCGCTGGGTCAAAATCCTGGAACTCCCTCCCTAACAGCACTGTGGGTGTACCTACACCATATGAACTGCAGCGGTTCAAGAAGGCAGCTCACCACCACCTTCTCAAGGGCAATTGGGGATGTGTAATAGTTGCTGGCCTAGCCAGCGATGCCCTCATCCCATGAATAAATAAAAGAAAATACACTTCTGGGCTTGCTTCTGTCAAAAATATTGCCCTAATTTTCCTACACTGCCTGTTTGGCAGCTGGATTACCAGGATCTTGCGCGCAAGTGCGCATAAATCTTCCTGAGGCACGGAGCTGCTTCAAGGAGATTACTTTGCTTATGAAAAATTGAAATAAAGAAAAAAAAATTATTGAGATATGTCCCTGAGATATGAGCTGGGACATGTCAATGCAGTTTAATAAAAAAATTTACTACATTTAGAAACCTTTCATGAAACCTCATCCTGCTCGTGGATGAAGTTCCATGAAAAATGCAAAGGCCGCCTGGCTCTTCGCCTGCCCGCCAACATTAAGGTTGAATGGGCAGCCTTGAGAATCAGTGTAATTAGTTAATTAATGGCCTTAGTGGGCCTTTGACAGTTCGGTGGGTGTGCAGCTGACTCCGCTGCGTGGCCGCCGAACTGAGGATCGGAATGATGTGTGGTGACGTCGGGATGCACACCTGAGGTCACCGCGCGTCATTTTACGTGTCGGTGAGCGGGGCCCACCCCCACACGCCGATCAGAAGATTCATGCCATAAAGTACAAATATGTTTCACTTATTCAACTGGTGGCTTTAATATTTTGGTGTTTTACTTGATGTGTTATGGGTTACAGTCGCAGCCAGAAAATCGCCTGCAATGATTTTTCTTCCTCCTCCAACAGCATCATCTCCAGAATCCCCCAAGGATCTAGCTTTGGCCTCCTCCTTTTTCTCAGCTGCATGCTGTCCCTCAACAACATCACCCTAAAATACAGTGTCAGGTTCCACATATATGCTGATGATGCCCAGCTCGACTACCCTGCTGCCTATGTCCTAATTCCATTGATCAATCTGCCCTGTGTTTATAAGAACATAAGAAATAGGAGCAGGAGTAGGCCGTTCAGCTCCCTGAACCTGAACCTGTTTTTCCTTTTCATAAGATCATGGCTGATCTTCCTCAGGTACAGCTTCCTGCATTATCTCAATATCCTTCAGTTCCCTTTTATTCCAAAACTCTATCGGCCTCTGGCTTGAATATACTCAATGATTGGGCATCTACAGCTCCTTAACATCCCTTTAAGTGAAGAAATTTGTCCTTGTTTCAATCCCCAATGGCCAACCCCTTATTCTGAAACGATGGCCCTTTGCTCTAGGCTCCCCAGCCAGGGGTAACATTTTCTCAGCGTATAGTCTGTCTGCTATAGTAATGACAAAGAAAAAGTGCATTTCGGTATGCAACATCACAGTAAATGGAAGCAAGTTAGAACATGTCAATCGATTCAACTATTTAGGAAGCACAGTAACATCCGATGTCAAAAGCAGTACTGAAATCCAAAACAGCATTGGAAAAGCCAAAAGTAATTTTACAAAATTAAGCAATACTCTAAGAAAAATCAGCTTTAGTCACGAAACGAGAATCCATGTACTAAGATGTTATGTCTAGTCAGTAATGAATTATGGATGTGAAGCTTGGAGCATGGGGATGAGGAAAGGAAAGAAAATCAACATCTTTGAAATGTGGTGCTTGAGGATCCCAAGGGTAAGCTAGGTGGCGAAAAAAACTAATGAAAAAACTACTGAATGAGGCCAGAAGGACCAGAACACTCTTAAATAATATCAAAAGAAGACAAATGGAGATCGTCGGACATGTTATCCGTGGGGAAGGGTTGGAGTTCCTAACGATCACTGGAAGGTTTAACAGTAGGAGAGAACAAGGCCAACAGTGAAGGAATCAGCTGGACAACATTAAAGAGTGGCTTAACCAGAACTCCAACAACAAGATCATCCACTTTTGCTATGATCGGAAATCTTGGAAGACCATTGTAACCCACACCACTTGCATGGCACTTAGACGATGATAATGTTTCCCCTGGTTGGGGAGTCCAGAACCAGGGACCACAGTCTCAGGATAGGGGGTAGGCCATTTAGGACTGAGATGAGGAAAAATTTCTTCACTCAAGGGGTGGTCAACCTGTGGAATTCTCTACCACCGAAGGCTGTGAAGGCCGGGTCACTGAGTATATTCAAGAATGAAATTGATAATTTTTTGGATATTAGGGGCATCAATGGATATGGAGAGAAAGCGGGAATATGGCGTTGAGATAGAGGATCAGCCATGACCATATTGAATGGTGGAGCTGGCTTGAAGGGCCGAATAGCCTACTCCTGCCCCTAGTTTCTATGTTTCTATGTGAAGAAGACATAAGCAGGTTGTAGACAGGTTGAGTGAGTGGGCAAAAATCTGACAGATGGAGTACAATGTGGGAAAATGTGTAGTTGTTCACTTTGGCAGGAAGAATAAAAAAGCAGAGTATTACTTAAACAGAGAATGACTACAGAATTCAGAGGTGCAGAGGGATCTAGGTGTTCTCATTCATGAGTCACAAAAAGTTATTATGCAGGTACAGCAAATAATTAAGAAGGCTAATGGAATGTTATCCTTCATTACGAGAGGAATTGAACATATAAATAAGGATGTTGTGTTTCAGTTATACAGGGCATTGGTGAGAGCACGGGCGGAACTATCCCAGATTTGCACTAAGTGCGGTAGCGGGCAGGTAAAACAATGTTTATCTGGTGGCTACGATGGTTATCACGCTGTATCATCCCAAACCTGCCGCATTAATTTTTTTGTATTCCCAGGAAACATGCCATTTCCATGGTGGGCGGGCTCTTCATTCGCCCACCACACCATCACCTTGCCACTTCAGCGGGCCGGGTGCCATATTTAAAGTCCAGCCTCGCTCACACATCTCAGTGCTTCCAGCCCATGACTGATGTAGGGAAGATGCCCACGATAGGTAAGAAGACTGCAGCCCCCAGGTTTAGCAACGCATCACTGGAACGTCTTTTCGATGCTGTGGAGGCCCAGTGGGATGTCCTCTACCCCTGTCCTGGCGGCTGAATGGGCAGCGGTGTGATCAACCAGACTTGGGAGGCGGCAGCAGCAGTGGTCAGTGCTAATGCCCTTCAAAAGAGGACAGCCATCCAGTGCTGCAAGAGGATGAATGATCTCTTCGTTCCACCAGGGTAAGTCACTCTTCTCATCACTCCCAACTCACACACTCACAAACCCATCACACATCCACAGGGATCTCACTCACTGCCAGCCCATGGGACATCACCATTCAGTGTCTCACACATACCTTCATTGTCCTCATCTTGTTCATGGACCACTCACCATCCACATGTGCCAGGCATACTTATCATCTGGCCTGGCAGGTGTCCTGCTTACACTTTCTCCATCTCTATTCATGCAAGGTAAGCTGGCACACAACAAAAGGGGCAGGTTGCAGACTGGTGGAGGAATGCCTGAAATCAAGGTCCTCATGGACTTTGAAAACAGAGTCATCCAGCTGGCCAGTGAGGATCTGGACCATTCCTGTGCTAACAGTGAAGTTGGCGGTGCTCTACCAAGTGAGGATCCAGCAGTGCAACATCCATCAGACAGCCATGCTGTCAGTGATGTGTCCTGTTTCACAGGCCACTGCCATACACCAATTATCTCCCCTTGCTTCTGCAGGCACTTCTGGGAAACAGCCGACAGAGTCCACGACCCAGGGCCTCCAGTCTAGCCCCGAAGAAACTTCTGAAGAAGGATCTGGAGGTACCCTCCTTGAAGTGCCATCACAGCGCTCACCCACACCCTCCATAAGCGCAGAGACACACACCTCGGTGGGGCCTAGCTTAGAATAACCTCGGGATCACAATCTGGTGAGCACATCACACTGTCTGATCCACAGCAGGGAATGGTAGGGACTTCCCAGGTGTCTGGCAGTCAGACTGCCGGAAGCCAGAACATTGCTGAGTCCGAGTGGTGACGAGCATCTGGACTCAGTCATGTCTCAGTTGCTGGAGCTGCGGCAACTCGGGAATATCAGGAAGAGATGTCCGCTGCACTCCTCGGATTGCAAGGCATGTTGGAGGAGTCCGCCCACCTTTAGTCTGAGGTGATAGCGCCGGCATGCCAACGCACTGATGTCTACACTGGTAGGATGGCGGCTGCCACGGAGACCTTGGTCCAGGACATCTGCTGCGCAGGATCAACTCCATCGCTGATGCCTTGGTTGGCCTCCAACACTGTGCATGCAAGAAGAGTGTGGGGCAGCTCGATTTCACTCCAGCTTCCCCTTCTCCTCAAGGACTCTGCCTGGGGCCCTTGGGCACCCATAGGGAGGAGGATCAGCAGGTGTCCACTGGTGCCATCCATCCAGGTGACTCCTGGAGTGTCTGGCCCATCCGAATCCCCTCCTCCTGTAACCTCAGCATCTCCAGTTCCACAGGCCGAGGAGGGTGCCACTACCACACAACAGAACCCCGAAAGCAGCTGGGGCCCTTCAGGGTTCAGCTCTCCAGAGGACACTCACCAAGGTCATCACAGACAGGGCGTTGCAGTCAGCAGGCTGCCTCCACCTCCGCTGTGGATGTCCGTGGAGCACAAAGACGTAGTGGCAGAGTTAGGAAAGTTAAGAAGATGTAACTCTTTCGAGTTATCAACAGATCGCATGTAACTCTTTCGAGTACATTCACAGTTCTTGGTTTCCGGGAGTGGGACATGAACCCACAACCTTCTGATTCAAAGGCGAGGGTGCTATGAACTGAGCCACAGCTGGCACCTCGTTAAGAAGATGTAACTCTTTCGAGTTATCAACAGTCACAGATTGTAACTCTTTCGAGTACATTCACAGTTCTTGGTTTCCAGGAGTGGGCCATGAACCCACAACCTTCTGATTCAAAGGCGAGGGTGCTATGAACTGAGCCACAGCTGACACCTCATTAAGAAGATGTAACTCTTTTGAGTTATCAACAGTCACAGATTGCAACTCTTTCGAGTACAATCACAGTTCTTGGTTTCCGGGAGTGGGACATGAACCCACAACCCTCTGATTCAAAGGCAAGGGTGCTATGAACTGAGCCACAGCTGACACCTCATTAAGAAGATGTAATTGCACAGCCTGGGCAAGGGTATTAATCACTTGTACATACTGTTCACTATTGTGAATAAACTCCCAAGAATGTCTCCCTGCCTATGGCTCCTTGTTCTGATGAGCAGTGTTCATGTCACTCAGAAAGAAACCTTTCTGCACAAGTTAAAGGCAGGTAGTCCAGGACCTTATTCCCTGTGCTTTATGCAGCCTTGAGACCAAAGTGATAGTCGAGCCTCACACTCCCTGGACACATTACTGATGCCTGCACCTCGATGGTGCTTGTCATTGCTGCCAGAATGTCGGTGGGCAGGTGTCACAGAGTTCCATCATTCTCTCTGTGTGCTCTCAGCGCCTTTAAGGTGGGGCTGGCCTCCATCTCTTCAGCATCTATGACCGGTGATGCTGTGCTCCTGAAGGTGGACAAATGATCAGATGCTTTTAAAGTTTCACCGCTGTGTCTCCGTGATATGACCCTGATCACAAAGCACAAGCGAGCTGCCCTCAGCCAGACAGGAGTCAGACATTCTCAGAGGCTGTGTGAAGGCCTATGGAATGTCCTCACTGCATGTCGCCATCATCCTCCTGCAATCGAGCGACTATTAGACCCTCCACTGCTTCTTCATGACAGGAGCATTCTCACAGAGGGTATTCGTGCTGCCTTAAGTCAGGCTGGAGTCAAATGTTCACAAAAGCAATGTGAGGATATCTGGTGTCTCCACACTGCATGTTGTCATCATCCTCCACAAATCTAGCAGCCATGAGGGCCTCATGGGGCCAGTGCGAGGGTCTCATCCCCATCATCACCACCTTAGAGGACCTCCTCACCCTCATCCCCGTCAGCATTCTCCACATTCGAGGAGGCCTCCAGCTCCTCCATCTCCTCCTCAGCCAGCTCCTCTCCCTGTCACAGTGCCAGGTTGTAAATGGCGCAGCAGACGACAACGATACGTGACACCCTCTGTGGACTATACTGCAGGGCTCCAACAGACCGGTCCAGGCACCGGAACCTCATCTTCAGCATCCCAATGGTTTGCTCCACCAAGTTGTGAGCTGCTGCATAAGCCTCATTATATCATCACTCTGCTGCAGTCTGAGGCCGCTGCATGGGTGTCATCAGCCATGGCCTCTGCGGGTAGCCCTTGTCCCTGAGGAGCCACCCTTGCAGCTTCTGTGGACCCTGGAATACATCAAGGATCTGTGGCTGACTGAGAATGTAGGAGTCATGCACACTCCCTGGAAACCATGCGCCAACCTGCAGGGTGCATTTGTGGTGGTTGGCTGGTCAGTGTGAGTGATTGCTGGTCAGTTCAGGAGTTAGACTAGGTTTTAATCTGTCTAACATTTCCTGGGTAACTATCCAGATAAGTACATTAAAACTGCCACAAGCCTTGGACTCTAACTTAGAGTCAGAGACATTCATGCAGGGTCCCAGGGAGCAGGGGAATTGCCCATCGGAGGTTGAAACTTCCCAGGCAATTCTCATGTGGGTTTACATGTCAGGACTCCTACAGGGTCCTAATTCGCATCTTCGGTCTTATGTCCAGTCTCCAATAATCTGGAAACTGGGAGATTTGACCCAAGTCCCTTTTCATAAAGCTGTTTTGACTCTGCCCAATCATATTATGATTTTCTAAGTGACCTGTTATCATATTCCTAATAATTAATTCTGGCATTTCTCCTACTACTGATGTCAGGCTAACTGGCCTCTAGTTCCCTGTTTTCTTTCTCCCTCCTTTCCTGAACAGCAGGTTTGTGTTTGCTACCTTCCATTGCATGACAACAATTCTTGAACCTAGGGAATTTGGGAAAATCACAACTAACATCTGCTATCTCTGCAGCTACTTCTTTTTCAAGTCCTAGGCTGTGGGCCATCAGATACAAGGGAATCTGTCGACTTTTATTCCCATTACTTTCTCTAGTGTTATTTCTTTACTAAGTTTACCATTTTTACTAGACCCCTGGTTCCCAACTATTTCAAAATGTTTCTTTGTGTTATCCAATGTGAAAACATATATAAAGGCCTGGATTTTTGTCTCTAGTTTGGGAAACAGTTCAGTTCATGTCCGTCAGGACTGTTCCTGACTTCACCACCCTGAACCCATCACCTCCTCCTATGCCCAACATATTTTCACTTCCTAGATATGTGGGTACACAGGCTTTGGATCTGCCACCTCCTGAAGCAGGCCTGAGGCTGTGTAGGAGTGTGGTGCCAAGGCAGGCTGGTTAGCAGGCCTGCTTCAGTTCTGGGTGATAACTGCCCAGCTATCCACATCATTCTTATGCCCCTTAAACCTCACGTCTCAAACCCCCACCCCAAACCAACCCATTCCACATGGTCCCCTCATATTACCCATGCCACTCCATGTCCCTCATACCTCCATATCCCATCATATCCCTGTTCCCAGTCCACGCTCCCCCCATATATCCTCCATAGCCACTCATTCAGTATCCACTGTGGACAAGCCTCAGGAGCCATGGAATAACAATGGAAAGCCTTTGAAATTGTCTTTAAAAAATTAAACCTCTAACAATCTAATAGAGTGTTAATCAAACACAGAGCCCATCACGCTGAAAAAAGCTCCAGTCCCTTTGAAAAAAAGTTAAATCCCTTTAAATTATCATTAAGTCATTCAGAATTGATATCAAAGACAGATAATTCTATTATAATCTCTTAAAACTGTCAATCGCACAAATGTTCTCAGTCTCCTGGACAATTGTATAACAATCCATATTGTGCTCAGACCATATACATCTTTGAAACTCAGCCAAGCAATCATAATAGCTCTGTATCAACAAAACATTGCTGCTCAATACAATGGACCTTTTTGAAATTTAAGCAACAGGTGTCTAGGTGTTTTTTCTAAGCTACAGAAAGATGACCACTCGTTCAAAGAGGTCCAGGAGCAGATGGCTTTTTTTTTAAGTTAAAGTAGCTGGCCAATTTATTTTCTAAATTAAAGTGCAAAATTTTTTAACATTTAAATCACTTTAGCTCATGACGGGAGGGTCACTAGGCACTGTGTTTTTACAGTTTTGAATGCATAATGGCTCTTTTCCAATGGGAAAATTAATGCAATGCATCTCAACACTTACACAAAGCTAGTCAATGTAATGGTGAACTTACTTCGCAGGATAGAGCCCTGTGATCAATCACTGCAGTAAAAACACATCTAACATAACGCAACATCCAATAATGACATTTGAAGTTTGTAAAGATATTTAACACTTACCTGTGAGCATGTTCCTGACTCTGCAGCAGGCTTCCCTCAAGGTCCTCGAGCTCGCTGAGTTAACGGATTTTCCAAAGCTTCCAAAACCCGCCCAACCTGCCAAAAATACTGTGGGATATGAAGTACAAAATTTCCTCTAGGCCTGTCAACGACAACCTGATGTCACAGGCCATGCATGTGGGGTTGCAACATGAAGCTAACCCAAACCAATTCCCAGCTATGGGAAGTTTGTGTGGGGCACTTTCGAGAGGGAATTTAAAATTCCCAGAACCGCAGCCTCAATTTTGCCAATTCCCACACCCATTCCCAACCTCTCTGGTACAAAAATACCAAGTCCATAGTATTTGCTTAATGTCTAACATTTGCGTATTCCCCATTGTAATTCCCCTTTTCTCTGCCCCTAGGGGATCCACATTTTCTCTCACCAATCTCTTCCTTTCTAAATACCTATAGAAGCTTTTACTTTCTATTTTACGTCTCTAGCCTATTTCAAATCCTATTTTATCTTTCTTTATCAATTCCTTGGTCATCCTTTACTGAATTTAAAAATTCTCCTAAATCTTCAAGCTTTTGTCAACATTATAAAATGAGAACAGACCCTGCAGAGTGGATGAGCAAACTGATCATGGTACAAAAATAAAAATTGCTGGAAAAACTCAGCAGGTCTGACAGCATCTGTGGAGAGAAAGACAGAGTTAACGTTTCGCGTCCGTATGACTCTTCTTCAGAACTAAAGAGAAGTGGAAATGTGGTGAAGTATAAACTGTTTAAGGGGGTTGGGACAGGTGAAGCTGGATAGAAGGCCAGTGATAGGTGGAGGCAAAGGAGAGATTGCAAAAGCTGTCATAGACAAAAGGTCGAAGGGGCGTTGATGGTGGTGATACTGGCAAAGGGAGGTGCTAATGGTGACATTAAGAGTAGAAAGCAGGATGAGCAAGTGACAGGTGGCCCTAGTGGGGGTGGGGTGGGGGGAGGGGACAGTGTGGGAGAAAAGATCGAAATAGGCTAAAAGGTGGGGATAAAACAATGAATGGAAATAAATTTTAAAAATAATAATAGAAATAGGTGGGAAAAATATATATATACAAAAAAATTTAAAAATAAATATTGAAAAAAGGGGATCAAAAAGGGGTGAGGATGGAGGAGAGAGTTCATGATCTGAAGTTGTTGAACTAATGTTAAGTCCGGAAGGCTGTAAAGTGCCTAGCTGGAAGATGAGGTGCTGTTCCTCCAGTTTGCGTTGAGCTTCACTGGAACATTGCAGCAGGCCAAGGACGGACATGTGGGCAAGAGAGCAGGGTGGTGTGTTGAAATGGCAAGTGACAGGGAGGTCTGGGTCATGCTTGCGGACAGACCGAAGGTGTTCTACAAAGCAGTCACCCAATCTGCATTTGGTCTCTCCAGTGTAGAGGAGACCACATTGGGAGCAGCGAATGCAGTAGACCAAATTGAGGGAAGTGCCAGTGAAGCGCTGCTTCATCTGAAAGGAGTGTTTGGGCCCTTGGATGGTGAGGAGAGGGGAAGTAAAGGTGCAGGTGTTGCATCTTCTGCAATTGCATGGGAAGGTGCCATGGGAGGGGGTTGAGGTGTTGGGGGTGATGGAGAAGTGGACCAGGAGGGAACGGTCCCTATGGAAGGCCGGCAGGAGGTGTGAAGGGAAGATGTGTTTGGTGGTGGCATCATGCTGGAGTTGGCGGAAATGGCGGAGGATGATCCTTTGAATGCAGAGGCTGGTGGGGTGAAAAGTGAGGACAAGGGGGACCCTATCATGGTTCTGGGAGGGAGAGGAAGGTATGAGGGTAGAGGCACGGGGGATGGGTTGGACATGGTTGAGGGCTCTGTCAACCACCATGGGTGGGAAACTTCTGTTAAGGAAGAAGGAAGATATGTCAGAAGCACTGTTTTGGAAAGTGGCATCATCGGAACAGATGCGATGGAAGGGAAGTAACTGAAAGAATGGGATGGAGTACTTACAGGAAGCAGGGTGTGAGGAGCTGTAGTTGAGATAGCTGTGGGAGTCGGTGGGCTTGTAATGAATATTGGTGGACAGGCTATCAACAGAAATAGAGACAGAGAGATCAAGGAAGGGAAGTGTCAGTGATGGACCATGTGAAGGTGATGGAGGGGTGGAAATTGGAAGCAAAATTAACTAATTTTTCCAGGTCCAGACGAGAGCATGAAGTGGCACCGAACCAGTCATCGATATACCGGAGAAAAAGTTGTGGGAGGGGGCCTGAGTAGGACTGGAACAAGGAATGTTCCACATACCCCATAAAGAAACAGGCATAACTGGGGCCCATGCGGGTGCCCATATTTGGGGGAAGTGAGACGAGGTAAGTAGAAATTGTTCACTGAGAGAACAAGTTCAGCCAGACGGAGGAGAGTGGTGGTGGATGGTGATTGTTCGGGCCTCTGTTCAAGAAAGAAGCGGAGAGCCCTCAGGCCATCCTGGTGGGGGATGAAGGTGTAGCGGGATTGGATATCCATGGTGAAGAGGAGGCGGTTGGGGCCAGGTAACTGGAAATTGTTGATATGATGTAAGGCATCAGAGGAATCGCAGATGTAGGTGGGAAGAGACTGGACAAGGGGAGAGGGAACGGAGTCAAGATAGGAAGAAATGAGTTCCATGGGGCAGGAACAGGCTGACATGGTCAGTCTACCAGGACAGTCCTGTTTGTGGATTTTGGGGAGGAGGTAGAAGCAAGCTGTCTGAGGTTGGGAGACTATGAGGTTGGAAGCTGTGGAGGGACAATCTCCAGAGGAGATGAGGCCAGTGACAGCCCTGGAAACAATGGCTTAATGTTTGGTGGT
Source organism: Cetorhinus maximus (assembly GCF_964194155.1). NCBI lineage: Eukaryota > Metazoa > Chordata > Chondrichthyes > Lamniformes > Cetorhinidae > Cetorhinus > Cetorhinus maximus. Next base: position 32,814,613 of record NC_135879.1, read on the forward strand.
GGGGTCATGGTCCAGGGGGAGGTAGGAGGAAGTGTCTGCGAGTTGGCACTCAGCCTCTGCGAGGTAGAGATAAGTACTCCAGACAACAGCAGCACCATCCTTGTTAGCAGGTTTGATAACAAAGTCAGGGTTGAACCTGAGAGAACGGAATGTGCCAAGTTCAGAAGGAGACAGGTTAGAGTGGCTGAGAGGAGTAGAGAAATTGAGACAGCTGATATCAGGCCGACAGTTCTCAATGAAAAGATCAAGAGCAGGTATGAGGCCAGAGGGAGGGGTCCAGGTGGAGGGGGAATACTGGTGCCATGGTGCAGGGAGCCATTCAAGCTGGGGGGGAATAAAAGGAATGTAATTGCAGAGCGTGAGTCCCAAAGGTTGTGTTTCCTGCCCAGTGCCAGGAGTAAGGTCATCCACTCTAGGCTGGAGATGAACTTGGAGAGGGAGGGGAAGGATTTAGTTGTTGTGGTCCATGTGGGTGACAACAACATAGGCAGGACTCAGAAAGAGGTTCTGCTGAGGAGTATAAGCAGCTAGGGGCTAAATTAAAAAGTAGAACTGCGAAGATAATAATCTCTGGATTACTACTTGAGCAATTTGGCAAGGGGTAAATAAGATCAGAGAGTTGAATTCATGGGCCCAAAGATTGGTGTGGAAGAAATGGGTTTCGATTCATGGGGCACAGACAACAGGATGGCTTTCACCTGAACCATGCTGGGACCAGTGTCCTGCCGAATTGTATAACTAGTGTTGTAGAGAGGGCTTTAAACTAAATAGTGGGTGGGGGAGGGTTCATGTGAGGGGAGGTTTGAAAAGCTAAAGAGAAAGGACAAAGCAATAGTACAGGGTAGAGAAAGGGAAATGGTTACCGGAGTGAAGGGACTGGGTGAACAGACAAAACAGTACATCAGCAAATATGGTCAGAGTAAGGAAACTGGCTTTAGACTAACAGAAAGGATAGAGAGTTCAGGCGAAGGGACATTTAGGAATTCAAAGATAAATGCTGATGCAATGGAAAAATGCGGGTAAAGACAAACTGTGTGGGACAGGACGGGACAGAGAGTTTAGTGGTAATAGTGCATCAGAGACTAAGGTCCATGCAGGGAATAGTAGCAGAAGATTAAAATTGAAGTCACTTTATTTGAATGCGTGGAGCATCCGAGTTAAGGTAGATCAACTAGTGGCACAAATAGATCAAATCACCGTTACAGAGAAATGGTTACCAGGTTGCCAAGGTTGGGAAATAAATATTCCAGGGTGCACTACATTTCGAAAAGATAGAAAGAATGACAAAGGAGGTGGAATAGCCCTAATAATAAAGGTTGACGTAGGACATTAGTGTGAAATTATGGTGTGGCTCTGAAAATCACAAGTAGGATCGGTATGGGTGGAGGTTAGGAACAGTAAGTGTCAGAAAATGCAGTGAGCCTGTCATAGGCCCTCTAACAGTAGTTATACCGTTAGACTGAGCATTAAATGAGAAATTATTGGAGCTTGTAACAAAAGTAATGTAATATTTGTGGGAGACCTTAATCTTCAAATTTGCAAAGGCGGTCAAGAAGATGAGCTTGTAGAATGCTTTTGCGACACTTTTCTGGACCAATATGTTGAGGAACCAACTGGGGATAATGCAATTTTAGATCTAGTATTGTGCAATGCGCCAGGGTTAATTAGCTCTGCAGTCATGCCACATCCAGTTGTGAATGGTGGTGGGCAATTAAACAACCCATGGGAGGAGGAAGCTCCACAAATATCCCCATCTTCAATGATGGGGAAGCCTTGTACATCAGTGCAAAAGATAAAGCTAAAGCATTTACTACAATTTTCAGCCAGAAGTACTGAGTGGATAATCCATCTTGGCCTTCTCCAGAGGTCCCCAGCAACACAGGTGCCAGTCTTCAGCCAATTCAATTCACACCATGTGACATCAAGAACTGGCTAATGTCACTGAATGGGGCAAAGGCTATGGGCCCTGACAATATTCTGACAATAGTACTGAAGATTTGTGCTCCAGAACTTGCCTTGCCCCTAGCCAAGCTGTTTGAGTTCAGCTGCAATTGCATCTACCCGGCTATGTAGAAATTTCCCAGGTATGTCCTACACACAAAAAGCAGGATAAATCGAACCCAGCCAATTACCTTCCCATTAGTCTACTCTCGATCATCAGTAAAGTGATGGAAGGGATCGTCAACAGTGCAATCAAGCGTCTTGCTTAGCAATAACCTGCTCACTGATGCCCAGTTTGGCTTCCACCAGGGCCACTCAGCTCCTGACCTCATTGCCTTGTTTCAAACATGGATAATAGAGCTGAACTCCCGAGGTGAGATGAGAGTGACTGCCCTTGACATCAAGGCCACAGTTGACCGAGTGTGGCATCAAGGAGCCCTAGCAAAACTGGAGTCAATGGGTATCAGGGGGAAAACTCTCCACTGGTTGGACTTAAACCTGGCAAAAAGGAAAATGGTTCCGGTTGTTGCAGGTCAGTCATCTCAGCTCCAGGACATCGCTGCAGGAGTTCGTCAGGGTAGTGTCCTCGGCCCAACCATCTTCAGCTGCTTCATCAATGACCTTCCATCATGAGGTCAGGATTGGGGATTTTCGCTGATGATTGTACAATGTTCAGACCATTTGCGACCCTTCAGATACTGAAGCATGCCATGACCAAATGCAGCCAGACCTGGACAATATCTAGGCTTGGGCTGACAAGTGGCAAGTAACATTCATGCCACAGGAAATGACCATTGCCAACAAGAGGGAATCTAACCATCGCCCCTTGAAGTTCAATGACATTACCATCACTGAATACCCCACTATCAACATCCTGGGGATTACCATTGACCAGAAACTGAACTGGACTAGCCATATAAATACTGTGGCTACAAGAGCAGGTCAGAGGTTAGGAATTCTGTGACGAGTAACTCACCTCCTGACTCACAAAGCCTGTCCACTATCTGCAAGGCACAAGTCAGGAGTAAATTTGAATACTCCTCACTTGCCTGAATGAGTGCAAAATTCAAGCTCCCACAACACTCAAGAAGCTTGACACCATCCAGGGCAAAGCAGCCCACTTGATTGGTACCACATCCACAAATATTACCTTCCTCCACTACTGTCGCACAGTAGCAGCAGTGTGTACCATCTACAAGATGCACTGCAGGAATTCACCAAGGCTCCTTAGACAGCACCTTCCAAACCCACGACCACTACCAACTAGAAGGACAAGGGCAGCAGACCACCACCTGGAAGTTCCCCTCCAAGCCACTCACCATCCTGAGTTGGAAACATATCGCTGCTCCTTCACTGCCGCTGGATCAAAATCTTGGAACTCCCTTACTAACAGCACTGTGGGTGTACCTACACCACATGGGCTGAAGTGGTTCAACAAGGCATCTCACCACCACCTTCTGAAGGGCAACTAGGGATGGGCAATAAATGCTGGCCCAGCCAGCAAAGCCAATGGATGAATGAAAAAAAAAAGTAATGTCATAGTAAAAGATCCCCTGGGAAATAGTGATCATAACACAATTTAATTTTCTATTGGGCAGAATTATTAGGTCGGCATGTGGGCAAGCGTCCAACCCGTTGGAGTGTAAAATATTTAATGATGATGTTAGGCGAGCATCTCAATGTTATCCTGCGCCTGCTGACAATTAAGAGGGCAATTAAGCCTAATAAAGTTACAATGTCCCCGGTTTTTCATGGTCCGTCCAACCTTATGGTTGATGGGCAAATCTGCCAGGCGGACTTTTCATTTTTAATGAAACCTCATTCAAGAGCGGGATGAAATTTCTGTTATTAAATTAAAAAAATAAAATGTACGGATAGAATTTTCATCATGTATATGTTCAGGTGACTGATTCTGATGCGTGGGCATTTTTTCCCAGATTTTAAAATCATTATTTATTGGTTTTAAATTCTTAAGGTCTCTGAGGCAGCTCTTTGCCTTTAAGGAGCTTTCAATCCGTGCTCCCCAGCGCCCGTGTTTACATCAGCGCCCACCTGAGCATTTCAGCGCTAATTGGCCTGCCCGCGTGAAATTGCGGTCAGGGGCCAATCACGGGCGGTGGTCTGTTCTGCAGCTGCTCCCGGGTCCGCCCATCGTGCCCAGACACCGGCATAAAAATCCTGCCCATTATGTTTGAAAATGACATACCCCAATCACAAATAAGAAACTTAAACGCTGCCAATTATATCGCTATGAGGGGAGGGCTGCCTAAGGCTGATTGGCTAATTAGACTAAAAGGTATGTTGGTAAATAAACAGTGGGAAACATTTGATGAGACAATTCAAAATGTTTAACAAAAATACATTCCACTGAGAAAGAAAAACACAGAGAGAAAGATCCATCTGTGGTTTGCTAAGAAATTTAAGGATGGTATTAGGTTAAAAGAAGAGGCTTATAATGATGCAAAGAATAGTAGTAAGTCTGAGGATTGGAAGCGTTTAATAGAGTCCATGGGGGCCTTACCTGGAGACTGAGAGCCTTACGCTGCCTTTCCTTGTGAAGGCCTGCCAGATTAAGTGCCAAACAGCACTTAACTGTGCAGCAGCAGGCCTTCCACAGGATCCAGGACCCCCGGGGCGGAAGTCTCCTCTGCCGAGAGCTGCTGGCCAATCAGAGGGCAGCAGCTCTTCATTGATTGGCAGTGCCACTGGAGAGATAGTGGCTGTTACTGGTATTACACCCCCCCGAGGCCTTGAATCACCATGGATCCAGACACAAGTGAATTCACAAGCAAGGGGGGATTCATGGTATGGGGGCCGCAGGAGAGAGCGGAGTGGGCATTAGCCGCAAGGACAGAGGGTGGCTCTCAGTGGGCCTTCCCTTCCCGATTCTGGGTCCCTCGATTTGACACTAAGCGCGCCTTTGAATGAGGGAGAACCCATCTGCCTCCTGTAGGAGTACGCAAGCATCAACGACAAGGCTTACTTTTTTTGGCTTCCTGCATGGTGAGTCCCCACGATAGCATGATGCGGCCCTTAAGCGGACATTAATTACGCACTTTAGGGCTTCAATTGGCCATCCATGAGCATTTCCGCTATGGACTTAATCAGGACAGTGATGGGAATGTAGCAGATCCCCACCCTCCCACCTGAATAGATTCCCCCTGTCACCAAACCTGCTGTTAGGGGGAGGGCATTTGAGTCTGTTTTCACAGTAGAAGACACAAGTTACACACCAGAAATAATGGGTAACCTGGAGGCTAAAAACAGTGAGGAAATTGAGGTACTTTATAGCAGCAGAGAAAAAGTTCTGGAGAAGCTCAAGGGACTAAAATCTGACAAATCCCCAGGACCTGATGGCCTACATCCTAGGTTTCTAAAAGTGATAGTTGCGGAGATAGTGGATGCGCTGGTTATGATTTTCCAAAATTCCTTAGATTCTGGAATGGTCCCAGCAGGTTGGAAGTTAACAAATGTAACACAGCTCTTCATGAAAGGAGGGAGTGAGGAAATAGGCCAGTTAGCCTGACATCAGTCATCAGGAAAGTGTTGGAATCGGTTGTTAAGGAAATGTTAACAATGCGCTTAGAGAAACATAATGTGATTAGAACACGTCAACATGGTTTTACAAAAGGGAAATCCTGTTTGAAAAATTTATCAGAGTTTTTTGAGAATGGTTCTAGCAGGGTGGAGAAAGGGTAACCAGTAAATGTCGTATGCGTGAATTTCCAAAAAAACATTTGATAAGGTGCCACACAAAATATTAAACACATGACAAGGGGTCATGGAGTTGGAGGCGATATATTAGCATGGATAGGGGATTGGTTAATGAACAGGTTGCAGAGAGTAAGGATAAATGGGGCTTTTTCAAGTAGGCAGGCTGTAGGAGTGTCGCAAGGATCAGTGCTGGGGCCTCAGCTGTTTAGAATCTATATTAATGATTTAGATGGAGAGGCAGAGGGTAATGCATATTAGTTTGCTAATAATGCAAAACTAGGTGAATTGCAAGCTGTGAGGAGGACATGAGGCTGCAAAGAGATAGACAGGTTAAGTGAATGGGAAATAAGGTGGCAGATGGAATATAATGTAGGGAAGGATGAGGCTATTCACTCGTAAGAACAGAAAAGCAGAATTTTTTTATAAGGTATGAAAACTTGTAAATGTTGATGTTCAGAGAATCTTGGGTGCACTCATGCATGGAACACAAAAAGTTAAAATGCAGGTACAGCAGGCAATTAAGGAAGCAAATGGCATGTTGGTCTTTATTAGAAGGCGATTGGAGTACAAGAATAAACAAGCCTTGCTACAATTGTACAGGGCTTTGGTGAGAATACACCAAGAGTACTGTGTGCAATTTTGGTCTCCAGATTTAAGGAAGGATATATTTGCATTGGAGGCGGTACAGTGAAGCTTCACTGGATTGGCCTTTGGGATGAGAAGGTTGTCTTGTGGTGAGAGGCTGAGTAAATTGTGTCTATATTCTCTGGAATTTAGAAGAATGGGAGTTGATCTCATTGAAACATTCAAGATTATGAAGGGGCTTGACAGGGTAGATACTGAGAGGTTGTTTCCATTGACTGCAGAATCTAGAACAAGGGGACAGGGTTTCAGGATAAGGGGCCAATCATTTAGGACTGTGATAAGGAGCAATTTCTTCACTCAAAGGGTTGTGAATCTTTGGAATGGTAGATGAATTTACCTCTTTCTTAAGATTGGAGAGCGAGAATTCCAATTGACACAATTTTACACTAACTGTATTACCTTTATTGAGAACTTTAAACAACATAGCTGCAATCAAGTAATACAGTTACCCTTCAGGTGGTCAATCTGAGATGAGTGAAGGTTGCTTCGGTGTGATCTTTGACTGAGGTCTTCCTGCTTGGTTCACCAGACTCTTGTTGTCAATACGTATCTTTTGTCTTCTTATTTTGAACGCTCCCCGTCAATACATATCTTTTATCTTCTTTCTTGAGCGCTGCTATATGGGACTTTTTCAGGGGTCGACATGCAGAATACTGCTTGTGAAAGAGCTCATGCACAATCCTGTTCTGGATGCAGATTGGCTAGTTGGGTGCATGATCAACTGTTGGTTGCTTAGCGTATTCCCAAATTGTCTTCCATTCTTATCCATATAAGGATTTCCTACAGACCTGCTATGATTACCTTTCTGGTTTCAATCAGCCTCTGCTGACTTCAACCAGTTTGCAGTGAACAACAGTTTAATTCAATTCAAGTTGTTCTATTCAATTCAGTAGTATCAGTGCAATTAACAAGTATCAATGTAATTAGCAAGTATTGTACCCATCCAGTTTGCGCATAATAAACATTACTCTGAACCTGTCCTTTAACCCTTTCCTTTCAGGATTTTCCACCCCAAAGGGCTGTAATGTACAATCATTGAATACATACACCTGAGGCTGAGATAGACAGATTTTTGGTTTCTCAGGGAATCAATGGATATGGGGAGCAAGCGGGAAAATGGAGTTGAAGCCCAAAATTAGCCATGATCATATTGAATGGTGGAGCAGGCTCAAAGGGCCATAAGATCTTCTCCTGCTCCTATTTCTTCTGTTCTTATGTTATCATAAGCCTATTCCTTTAATATAATGCTACATTTAACTTCACTTGTTAGCCATGGTTGCACCACTTTTCCTGTGGTGGTTTTATTCCTTAAGGGAATGTTTAACTGCTGCAAATGATTTCTTTAAATGTTTGTCATTGCCTCTCTACTATCTTTTAATCCAGTTTTCTAACCTGCCTTAGCCAACTTCCCCTCATACCTAACTAGTTTGCTGTGTTTAGATTTAAATCCCTTGTTTTATACTTAACTAAATTACTTTCAACCTCAATATAAAATTCTACTATATTATGATGACTCTTTTCCAGAGGCTCCTTTATTAACCCTAAAATGCTAGAGTTAAAATAGCCTGTTCCTGACTGGTTCTTTAACACACTGATCTGGAAAAAGAAATTGATGCATGAGCTCATCCTACATGCTATTATCACAAATAGTGTATCTGAAGATTAAAGTCCTCCATGATTACTGTATTACTTATTACTGTTGGGTATACATTAATTCCCCGGTTAAACAATATCTCAATTTTAAAATTCTCAGCCTTGTTTTCAATTCCCTTCATAGCCTGGCACTTCCCTATCTCTGTAATCTCCTCCAGCCCTGCATCCCTATGTGATATCTGCTCTCCTCCGGTGTTGGCCTCTTGCGCATCCCCAATTTTACTCTACCATTGTTGGTCATGCCTTTAGTTGTCAATGCCCTAAACTCCCCAATTCCCTCAGTGAATCTGTCTGTCTCTCTTCCTCTCTTTCTTTCTTTACGACAGCCTTTAAAACCTACCCCCGTGACCAAACTTTTGGTCATCAGCCCGAATATCTCAGTTATGTAGCTCCATTTTGTTTGATAACACTTTTGTGAATACAGACTAATGGGTAATAACCATAAGTGGTGGATTAATTCAATTGGTAGCATACCACAATTTGCAATAAATGTGTGGTAATGTTATCATTCACAAGATAGTTAAGGAGCATATATTTAAAACGAGATTTCAGGCTCCAAATAAATACTTAATTGACTGTTCATCTGCTCCTACATCTAACTTCAAGCACCATTTATTTCATTATTCACTCCACAGAAAAGAATTCCACACAGTAATTAGTTAAAAGTAGTTTTCAACTCTTTGGAAAAGCATAGCTCAATTTTGCTGGCATGTTGCTGATGACCAAAATTACACTGGGATCTGCAATTTTAATGTTGAACTTCTTTTATTGGAATGCAGAGAACCATTTTCATGAAGATGATGTGCATAAATAATAAGTAAAGCTTGTACATGTGAAATCTGTTTTGAAAAATAAAGTCCTTTACTGTTGAATTTTAAGAAAGCAATATATGAACATACATATGAACACACGAATTAGGAGCAGGAATAGTTCACTTGAGCCTGCTCCACCATTCAATAAGATCATGGCTGATCTGATTGTAACCTCAACCCCACATTTCTGCCTACCCTTGATAACCATTCACCCCCTTGTTTATCCAGAATCTATCTAGCTTTGCCTTAAAAATATTCAAAGACCCTGCTTCCACTGCCTTTTGAGGAAGAATTCCAAAGATCCACGATCCTCTGTGAGAAAAATATTCTCCTTATCTCTGTCTTAAACGAGCAACCCCTTATTTTGAAACCGTGTCCCCTAGTTCTAGATTCTCCAACAAGAGGAAACATCCTCTCCACATCCACTCTGGCAAGACCCCTCAGGATCTTAAAGGTTTCAATCAAGTCACCTCTTACACTTCTAAACTCCAGTGGATACAAGCCTAACTTGTCAAATCTTTCCTTTTAAGAACAACCCACCCATTCCTGGCATTAGTATAGTAAACCTGCTTCTAATGCATTTACATCTTTCCTTAAATAAGGAGACCAGCACTGTACACAGTACTCCAGGTGTGGCTCCATCCCTGTATAACTGAAGCATAACCTCCCTACTTTTGTAATCAATTCCCCTCACAATAAATGATAACGTTCTATTAGCTTTCCTAATTACTTGTTGTACCTGCATACTAGCCTTTTGTTATTCATGCACTAGGACACCCAGATCCCTCTGAATCTCAGAGTTCTGCAATCTCTCACCATTTAGATAATATGCTTCTTTTTTATTCTTCCTGCCAAAATGGACAATTTCACATTTGCCCACATTATAATTCATTTTCCAGATCTTTGCCCACTCACTTAACCTATCTATGTCACATTGTAGCCTCCTTATGTCCTCTTCACAACTTACTTTCCTACCTATCTTAGTGTCACCAGCAAATCTAGTAACCATACCTTCAGTCCCTTCATCCAAGTCATTTACATAAATTGTAAAAGGTTGAGGCAGTACACTTTCATCTTTAACTCAATAGTTGTAAGTTGACACAGCAGGTTGCCTGCCTATTATAAAACTTGAATATTGGGCAGTTCTATAATGGGCAATTGATCTAATCTGCCAGAGTGCCATTCCAACAGCAGCTGATGAAGATGAAATTTACCCTTCTATGTTTTAGTCAGCATTCATAAACAGTACACCATCGTCATCCATTGAGAAAAGCCTGGGATGAACCTTGAAAAGGCAGAACAAGTTCTCTTAATATTAATTAGAAGTTAGCCGGAAGTTGAGTATCACTGAAAAAAGACTCATGTCGAAGCTTTTCATCATGCACTCATCAGGACATTCGCAAGAATACCAAATGAAAAGGGAACAACAATTAATACTTCATGAGATTATACTTCATTAGTCATTTATACTTTGTAGTAAAAGTATGTATACTTATTTATACTCACTTATAGCCATTTACACCTCTCATAAATTATCAACTGTTGTGCCCTTTACATTTGGTATTCTTGCAAATGTCCTGATGAGTGTAAGATAAAAAGCTTTGACAACATTTGTCTTTTCTCAGTGATATTCGAGTCCTGTACTACCAAATTACTATCTGGAACTTCCCTTCACTGGTACAGGTCACACGTTTCGATTTCTTCTGCACCTGAGGTTATGGAGAAGGGGAACTTCCATTTTGGAGAAAATGAACAGCTGTTACAAATCATTATTTTTTAACAAGTTGTAAGTGTGCCTTTTGGACCACATAAGAGGGGCTTTTATATGCTTGAGAAGGAAAAAAAGAACTGAAAATTTTGCAATTGTTCTCTGAAGAGAGACCAGCACCCCTCAGATGGTGTAAAGGCCTAAATACAGTCAGTTACATAATTTCTCTTGGGTTTCCGCTGACCTCTCCATGAAGTTATGACAGGAACCCAGAAAAGCCTGAATACAGGGCTCCCTTAATACCTACTGTTGATATGGTATCTTGTGCAATGACCTTCTCATTCAACCCGATTGTGGCAGCCACTCCTGCTCTGTCCTATTCCTCTTCTGCTGCTGTTTCTCTACCTTCTCCAGGTATGAAGGGAGACATGTCAGATTATCCATGACTGCAGTCAAACTCTAAAGCAACCCAAAACAGCACACCACGGAATAATCTTCTTCTCAGCAGACAAAAATTGAACTTTACAGTCATAAAACACCAACAAAGGAAAAGGTAAGCGGCAGCCTAAAATGGCAAACCAGCAACTAACACATAAATTCTGCATGATGCTTTTACATAGCGCTGGTCAAGGGCCCTTCCTTCCTGTTAGCACCTGTTGCGGTTGAATGAGCTGCTGGGACAAGCCAAAATTGGAAAGGGTCCTACAAGAAGTTAATTTAAATAAGTTACTCACGTTTTTCCATAGTTCTGGCATGTGCTTCTTAAATCATGCCAATCAAACATGGATGCCGATGCACTTACAGCTAAAATGTGAATGCACTTCCTGTCTGCCATGTTGCAGTCCAGGGATAAACCATTGAATTCCTGGAGGATGTATCTCCAATTTTGGCACAAAATATTCAGAGAAAGTATTACAATATAATAAACTGTTAAAAAAAACCTTTTTGGCTTGAAAAAAATAATTTCAGCAATTACTATCGGAAAGAAATTCACCACTGTCCCCGTGCAGTGTAAAACAGTTGCATTTTTCCAGGGGTCTGGTTGTAAAGTTTGAACAGGAAAATATTCCTGGCAGTTAAGAAAAGTTGATTTTATAGATGGATGTTGGTATTTTCCCAGGTTCTCATTTTGTTTACAGGATCACCTTCCAAAGTCTGCTTTTTATGTTAATTTACGTGCCATGAGCCTTTATGTCATTTCTGAAGAAATAATCGCTTTCCATGCAGGGCACAGAAGTTAAATTATAGAGGCTTGTGTCAAACCAGAACACTTAAAAATAAGCAGAGAAAAGGAATAAGAAAGCTCAATACATTGGCCGTCAATTCTGTTGAATGCAAGCATCACATTCTCAGCACCTACAGATTCAAATGTTTTGGTCTGGACGGTATGTTTTCTGTTTAGTGGCTGCCTAATCTACAATTTAGAATTTTCCACACACCAAAAGTCTGACTTTTAAAACAGAAGTCAATTTTTTTTTACTTACTTCTATGCCTTATGCCTAATTCAGCCATTAGTTACTAAGGTTTTTAGCGATTTTACATGGCACACAAAGCAAACATCGAAACTCAAAGCCATGTCACCTCTCTTCTACTTTATCTTTTATCCTGTCATGAGTGGTTTTGGACTTGGTGAAAAGTGGCAAACCGAAACGGCTGCTGTTTTACATCACAAACATTGCACATCGGCATTATTTTGTCAGACCAAATTTGGGGTTGTGGGGAGGCTGCTGATCTGGCAGTGGTTAATAAAATATTTTCTAGGCATTTTGAAGGTGGTTGTCTCAGTTTCGAGAGGCTCCCTGCTGCATTTGACATGCAAGCGAGTCTCGAGACTTAGAAAAATGAGAGTGTGCCATTCAACCTCTGTTATAAACTTATTTAATAAAGCACTCATTGTAAACTAGATGCTGAGCTAAATCTTAATAAACCTAAATATAACTGCAGCTGGTTTCAGGCATAAAAAGATTTTTTTGATCCAAAGAAGCCTGAGACCAAACCACTGCTTTAGAAATTAATTCACAAGAGTGAAAGCAAATAAACACCAATTTTTACTAAACCACAAATGCAACTTTAATTTGGTGATATTGAGGGGATAAAGGGAGAATGTTCAATAAATACCTCAAAATAAATGTCTTCATTTGTTACATTGATGAATTGCTGTGTTTAGCTAATATATTACCTGCGTGCCCGCTTTAAGCTGCAATTTTGTGGTGAAGTAACATTTATTTTTGTACCTGAAGCTAATGCATCATGGAGACCATCCATACTGTGGCAGTGAGGCTGTTCCATCATGGTTTATGTCAATGTTAATGGATACTCACTTGCTGATAGTTGAACCATCAACAGCACAGATGAAAATTGTCACTGTGACATTTTTTGGATGAAGGCCCATGATTGTTTCTCACACGACCAAAAAAAGAGCCAGGCAGTTGAATGGCTGCCCATTCCTCCCCACTGCCACAACTCCCCCCTCCCCTACCCCACAGCATGTGTAATTGGGAAATGTGATCTTGTTATACTGTATTCAGATTGTAACACACTTCATGCAATGTATGATCACAAGTATAGATGGAAATTGAGCACTCTGACCCTAAATACAAAGCACATTACATATATTTAAAGTGAGGTGGGATGGGAGTGGGCTGGTGGTCGAAGCAAACAGGAAACCCAAAATGTAGGCAACTCAGAGGTCTTATTGTATTTAATTTCAAGGAATCATTCCAATTCTTGTTCTCTCTTTCCTGACCAGCAGCAGGCCAGACTGAGAGGTTGGCTGGCTGCTGTGTGGGTAGGCCAGTGGCACCAGGCTGTAGACAGGGAGTGGAGAGAAAAGAGGGAGGGAAAGATCGTGGAGGATGGGTGGGAGGGGGGGAGGAAGGTTGACTGGGATGGAGGGGGCAGAGGAAATTTGGAAGTGTGGGGTGGGAGAAGATTGAAAAGGTGGAGCTTATGGGCAGATTGGAGATTGAATTTCCCATAGGCTTCGGGTCCTCGACATTGGGACCAAATGGGGGTCCCGAGCCCAGGCTTGCTGAGAGCCAGACAGTTTCCCAAAGGCAATCTCCGAATTAGCTGCCTCTGAGTTCATTGTCCTATTAAGGATGGCAGGCTGACTCCTGATGCTGCCAGCCTAATACAGCTCTAGATCCTTGACTGCCTTGCCAGGAGAGGTGAGCACTACTAGCTGTAAATCAGGGAATGGAAGGGAGGGAGAAACTCAGGAAAATTACAATCACCAGGAAAGTGGCATTGAGCAAATTGGTGGAGCTGTGGGCTGACAAATCCCTGATCCCGATGGATTTCATCTTAGGGTCTTAAAAGAAGTGGCTAGTGAGATAGTTGATGCTTTGGTTTTAATTTTCCAAAAATTCCCCAGATTCGGGGAAGGTTCCATTATATTTGAAAATAGCGAATATTTATTCAGAAAGTAAGGGAGACATACAGCAGGAAACTACAGGCCAATTAGCTTAACATCTGCAATAGGGAAAATGTTAGAAGCTATTATTAAAGATGTTATGGTAGGGCGCTTCGAAAAATTAAAGGCAATCAGGCAGAGTCACCATGGTTTTGTAAAAGGGAAATCCTGTTTAACCAATTTCGTGGAGTTCTTTGAAGGAGTTACATGTGCTGTGGATAGAGGGGGACCGGTGGATGTACTGTACTTAGATTTCCGAAAAGCATTTGATAAAGTGCCACATCAAAGGGTATTGCGGAAATTAAAAGCTCATGGTGTAGAAGGTAACATATTGGCATGGAGAGAAGATTGGCTCGCTAACAGGAAACAGAGGCCTGAATTTTCCAGGTGGTGGGGAGCCAGAGCGGGAGCGGGCGCGTCCGCGCCACCATTTTACGCGGGCCAATTAAGGTCCGTCCAGCTTATTTCTCGACTCCCGAGGATAGCAGGAGTGGGTGGGCGGGGGAAGGTGCGCACAGACCACTGGGTCCAATGGCGACCCAGCAGCCTGTTCAAATGAAGGCCTGGCAGCCTTTTCCAGGCTGCTCACAATTGCAAGTGCAAGGCCACAGCAGAGGGCTTCTGATGAGCAGGCCAGTCCGGAGGGTAGTCCATCGGGACAGGCCAGGCTGGAGGATAGGGCAGGGGGGCACTGTGCCCCTCGTTTCTCAGATGATTGCCTTGCTGCCCTCCTCGAGGAGGTGGCAGCACGGCGGGTGGTGCTGGTACCCCAGGACGGGAGTAGGAGGCCCTACCACATGACCAAACGTGCCTGGGAGGAGGTGATGGAGGTGGTGAGCTCCCGCGACATGGTGCGGCGCACCTGGATCCAGTGTCGCAAGCACTTCAACAACTTGTTGCGCTCTGGCAGGGTGAGTACCATGTTGGCATTGGTCACTTAACCCAGCAGGTCGGCTTACCCCCCCCTGCTGCCCACCCCTACGCCCCCGAGTCTGAGTGTAGTGACTGCATTGAATAATTGACGGCAAGTGTCCTTTGCTGGGTGGGCCAGCAAATATTACCCATGCCGAGGTCAGCCTGAGAGGGTGGTGAAGAGATATGTATTGCCCCACAGCATGTCCCACATGGCTGGTGTGGGGGCAACCTGGAGGAGAATGCACCTAGGCGCTGTGTTAGAACACGGGGTGAGGTGGCACTGGAGCCCTGATATGTCCCACTCTGGTTGGGGTGGGCCGTGCGTGAACAGAGTCCATGTGCAATTTGCACTAATCAATGCTCGTCTCTCATTTTCAGGAGAAGAATGCTCATAATGTTACAGAGTGTGTGAGGACTGGCGGCGGCCAGGCGCAGATCACCATTCTAAGCCGTTCCAAGCAAGAGGCCCTGGATCTGGAGAGGCACCATGCGCCCAGGTCCACTGGTGTCGGTGAGGCTGGGGTGCCAAGGCCAGGTATTTATGCCCAACAGCGAGGTCAGCATTGTTCTCCCAACAGCCATAGCAGTGCTGAATGTCAAATGATTTAATTTTGCAACATGGCTTGACCAATGGTTATGGAAGGATGAGCACATAATGATCTGGCGGGACAGGGATGAACTTTGTCATTGTCTCCACGCTAAATGATCCACTGTCCTTGTTCTTCCTTTCAGCATCAGCGGAGCAGGGCCGGGAGGAGGAGCAGCAGAGGCCCCCTCTCACACCTGAGGGGCAAGTCTCACCAGCGTCAAACCATTTCTGCGAGGCAGGCACCAGCGCAGATACTAGCACCTCAGTGGGAATTAGAACATTGGGCTAGTGTCCCGGGGCACAGCCGTGAGGGCACTTCACAGTCGCTGGAGGAGCTGGTAGAGACAGGGAGTGCCCATGGCACCAGCAGTTGGAGGACTGCAGGGGACCAGACACATGCTCAATCGGTGCCTGATGATGTGTCTCTGGAGTAGGGGCAGGAAATGTGGTTGGGTGTGTGGGAGAATCTGGGGGAGATATATGAGACTATGCTTGGCTTGGTCCCCGTGGTGGAGGAGTCTATGCGGAAGTTAGCCGAAGCAATCAGCCACATATCTGAGCGCCATGCGTCCTCCGTGGAGAGAGTGGTGACTCTCATGGAGAGATGGAGAGGCTCCTCCAGGAGACCCGTCAGGGCTTCCTGGGGATGCACTCTGATCAGCAACCCCTCTCATCAGCATTGACCTCAGATCATCAGTGTCAGTGTGGGAGATGGTGTGGGCATCAAGTTTCCCAGCTGGGTGCCCATCCATCCACGGTGAGCAGGGAGATCCAAAGCGACCTCACGTCAGCGCAGCAGCTGCTTGTTGTCTCTGCGGGCTCCTCTCAGAGTGCTCCAGGTGATGGCGGCAGCTCCTCTGCCCCTCTCCCAGCATCTGTATCATCCGGTGAGGCTGTGATGACTGGGGAGATGCCAGCTGTGGAATTGGCAGCTCCCTCCCAGGCGGGGCCAGCAGAGGCTCCACCGGCAAAAGGACGACCGCCAAGGTCACCGAGGTCAACAGGACAGCAGAGTCAGCAGGCTGTCTCCAATGCCAGACCCAGCGAGGTGTCAGCACCAAGACGCAGCACCCGTAAACGTAAACATAAGGCACGTTAGGCACACCACGGGTTTTTCACTGGTGCTTCTGTGTTGGCCCGAGATGAGGCCCTTATGATTTTATTTGATTTGTAACACTATTGTCTTTTTTTTTAAAAAGCTGCTTTGCTTGGCAATTTAATTCAGATATGTCACCATGGCTGAGGGTGCCTCTTTTCTCCTGCATGTGTATGGTTTCGAAAACTGTAATGAGCGCTTTGTTGGACATTCAGCTTTATTAACAAGGCCCTTAGTTACTGTTACCAACCTGGCAGATTTTTCACTTAGGTGTCGAGCATCGAGCCGACAGCCCAGGCTTGTCCTGGTGGTCCATCTGTGGTGTGCAAGCTGAAGGTTTGTTGGTTTAAAGCCTCCCGGGTGTCCCTGCCTCCCTGCAGTATGCCCGGGTCAGCGTCTACCCCCTCAGCATTTCCCTGTGTGTGCTCATCCTCGGACTCACTGCTGGACTCATCGTGTGCCACTGTGCCGACGTCTTCATCGTCCACTCCGTCTCCCCCTTTCCAGCGCAAGATTGTGGAGAGCACACCGTGCACCCACTATCACCGACACATGATCTGGGGGGTACTGGACTGCGCCCCCTGAGTAGTCCAACCATCGGAAGCGCATCTTGAGAAGACCGATGGTTCTCTCCACCACAACCTTAAGGTGCCGTGGCTCCTATTGTACTGCTGCTCGGCTTCTGTTCTTGGATGGCAGTGAGGCATCATGAGCCACCTTCTGAGGGGATAGCCCTGGCCACCCAGCAGCCATCCATCCAGCTGGGCTGGAGCACTGAAGATCCCCGGCACCTGGGAGGGCCTGAGGATGTAGGCGTCATGGGAGCTGCCTGGGTACCTTGCACAGACTTGTAGAATCAGCATCTTGTGATCACACACTATCTGCATGTTCATGGAGTGGAAGCCCTTCCTGTTGACGAAGGCACCGGGCTCATCTGCTGGCGCCTTGTTGGCCACATGTGTGCAGTCGATTGCACCCTGGACACGGGGGAAGCCAGCAATTGCTGCGAAGCTTTGTCTGTCTTGCCTGGTCCCATCGGAAATGGATGAAGGTCAATGCATGCCTGAACAGAGCATATGTAACCTGCTTGACACAAGTGTGGACAGCTGATTGGGAGACACCTCAAAGATCACCCACCGAACCCTGGAAGGAGCCAGAGGCATAGAGGTTGAGGGCAGTTAGAGCCACTGGCATGGGGTGTCCACCCACACAGTTAGCAGAGATCTCAGGCCCAATCATCTGACAGACAGAGTTGACTGCCTCCCTTGAGAGATGGAGCTTCCTTCGGCACTGCACCTCAGACATATTGAGGTAGCTGCTTCACCGCCTGTATACCCTGGCAGCAGGATAGTGGTATCTTCTATGGCCCCTTCTGCCTTGGGCTTCCTGTTGGCCCTGCGCCCCTTATGCTTGCGCATGTGCTCCCAAAGGTGGCTCCCCTGGAGGCTGTATGTGCACTCCGGGCCTCCTCCCCCTTCTAGCCCTCCCTTCCTCCTCAGAGGAGCTGCCTCCAGTGTACAGTTCAGCTTCCATTCCCAGGCTAAGGGAAGGCTTCCTGAAACCTGCAGGCCCAGAAAAGATTCCTCACTGCAGAGTGCTGACCTGAAGGTTAAGAGTCCAGAAAAAGCAGCTGGTATGTGTTTTGAAGTATTGCAGATCACACAGGCAAGTTTCAAAAACTTTCAAAAATAAATACTTGACTGTGCACATTCATGACCCCAGTGAGCCCTCTTTTCCCGCCCGTGGATGAGGTTAATACAAATGTCTCCTACCCGTCTGCCCATTGCGCCCATGCGCCGACCCGAAGATTGCATAGGCACCGGAAAATCGGTATCAATTTGTGAGTCAAGGGCCTTAAGTGGCCTGTTAATTAATGGCGGGCGCGCGGACACCATCGCGCACCTGCCCAGCGAAATATCGCGATAGCGAGTGTCACCACGCGTCGTTTTATATGGGGACGTATGGTGCCTGTCCCCACACGACAATGGGAAAATACTGCCCAGCGAGGGGGATATATGAGGAAAGGTTGGACCGGCTAGGCTTGTATCCATTGGAGTTTAGAAGAGTAAGAGGCGACTTGATTGAAATGTATAAGACCTTGAGGGGTCTTGACAAGGTGGATGTGGAGAGGATGTTTCCTCTTGTGGGAGAATCTAGAACTAAGGGTTTAAAAATAAGGGCTCACCCATTTAAGACAGAGATGAGGAGAATTTTTTTTCTCTCAGAGGGTCCTGAGTCTCTTCCGCAAAAGGCAGTGGAAGTAAAGTCTTTGAAATTTTTAAAGGCAGATGTAGACAGATTCTTGATAAGCAAGGGGGGGAAATGTTATCAGGGGTAGGCGGGATCTTATTGAATGGCAGGCGGAAAGGGCCGAGTGGCCTACTCCTGCTCCTAATTTGCATGCTTGTAAATTTGAATGTATGTTTGTATGTACTGAGGCAAGTAAAGGACCTCGAGCGTGCCTCAAAATGGAGGTTCCCTTGGAGACATAAAACAATTCAATGTTTTAGAGGGGCCAAGCAGGCAGGCCCCTCAGAGCAGAGGAGAAACTTCCTAGGCAGCTGGAATGCATGGCCAGATATCCCAAAGTAGCTCTGGTCTATTTTCCTTGAATCCTTGCTTCTACTCCTGGGTAAATTCAGCCCCGTGGGTTAGGGAGTGATCGGAAAGGCAGAGCTGAGGGCTGTGGTGGAAATCAAGAGTTGTGGTTCACTGTGAAAAATTAAATTGGGGGAGGGAAGTAGGTTAGCTTGGTGGATGGGGATGCAAAGCAATCCTGGTCCTCCAAGCTCATAAGCAATGCTGGAAAAGCACATATCTACTGCATCCACTATCACCTTCTTCCAACTGTTGGGTTTCCTGAGCCCATACACTTTAATTAAAAACTGTGATAAAATTTGTAGCATGCTGTGTCATTATCATATTTAAATTATGTACTTGCCTCTGGAGCCAAATTTGTCAACTCCCTCCCTCCTTGCCATCATTTTAAAAATTCATTCATGGGATGTGGGCATCGCTGGTTAGGCTAGCATTTATTGCCCAACACTAATTGCCCTCGAGAATGTGGTGGTGTGCCACCTTCTTAAACCTCTGCAGTCCATGTGTTGTAGGAACTCCCACGGTGCTGTTGGGAAGGGAGTTCCAGGATTTTGACCCAGCAACAGAGAAGGAACAGCGATATAGTTCCAAGTCAGGATGGTGAGTGACTTGAAGGCAAACTTGCAGGTGATGTTCATATGCACCTTCTCCCTTCTCCTTCTAGATGGAAGAGGTCGTGGGTTTGGAAGTTGCTGTCAAAGGAGCCTTGGTGAGTTGCTGCAATGCATCTTGGAAATGATACACACTGCTGCCACTGTATGTCAGTGGTGGAGAGAATTGAACGTTTAAGGCGTTGGATGGGGTGCTAAACAAGTTGGCTGCTTTGTCCTGGATGGCGTTGAGCTTCTTGACTGTTGTTGGAGCTGCACTCATCCACGCAAGTGGAGAGTATTCCATCACTTTCATCACATGTGTCTTGTAGATGGTGGACAAGCTTTGGGAGTCAGGAGGTGAGTTACTCACTGCAGGATTCCCAGCCTCTGACCTGCTCTTGTTGCTAAGGTATTTAGATGGCTAATCCAGTTCAGTTTCTGGTCGATGGTAACCCCCAGGATGTTGATAGTGATGGATTCAGTGATGATAATGCCATTTAATGTCAAGGGGAGATGGTTGGATTCTCGCTTGTTGGAGGTGGTCATTGCCTGGCATTTGTGAGCGGCAAATGTTACTTGCCAGACCAAGCCTGAATATTGTCCAGGTCCTACTGCATTCGGACGTTTACTGCTTTCTCATCCAGCAACCAGCCAGCCTCTCAATCTGGCTGACTGCTCGGTAGGAAATGGAGTAAAAACTGATAAAAGGGTTCTGGCGTCAAATTTGACAGTGCTTCCACATTCCTACATTTCTAGATTTCTCAGCTACAAACATGAATCCCTGCTCCCTCCCTGTCTCCCCATAAATATTGCCTCTTTCATGCCACAGATTCAATTTCCTGCTTATGAACTAAGACAAGACATATTCATGGAAGTACAACATCGTGGTAAATTAATCTTTCATTATTGCTTCAAATCACATTTGAAAGCAATGGTTATAACATGTTAGAGCCAAACTAGGTTTATTACATTCTTTGGAATGAGGTTAACCACAGGGCTACATAAAATTATAGAATCCATTAATATTGAAACTTTGGTGCACAACGGATCTCACAGCTGGTTTTCCTTTACAATATATAAGACCATAAGACATAGGAGCAGAAATTAGGCCATTTGGCCCATCGAGTCTGCTCCGCCATTCAATCATGGCTGATAAGTTTCTCAACCCCATTCTCCCGCCTTCTCCCCGTAACCTTTGACCCCTTACCAATCAAGAACCTATCTATCTCGGTCTTAAATACACTCAATGACCTGGCCTCCACAGCCTTCTGTGGCAATGAATTCCATAGATTCACCTCTCTCTGGCTAAAGAAGTTTCTCCTCATCTCTGTTCTAAAAGGTCTTCCCTTTACTCTGAGGCTGTGCCCTCGGGTCCTAGTCTCTCCTACTAATGGAAACATCTTTCCCACGTCCACTCAGGCCTTTCAGTATTCTGTAGGTTTTAATCAGATCCCCCCTCATCCTTCTAAACTCCATTGAGTATAGACCCAGAGTCCTCAAACGTTCCTCATATGTTAAGACTTTCATTCCTGGGATCGTTCTTGTGAACCTCCTCTGGACCCTCTCCAGGGCCAGAACATCCTTCCTGAGATACGGGGCCCAAAATTGCTCACAATATTCTAAATGTGGTCGGACCAGAGCCTTATAAAGCCTCAGTAGCACATCCCTGCTTTTATATTCTAGTCCTCTCGAAATAAATGCCAACATTGCATTTGCCTTCCTAACTTACCGACTCAACCTGCAAGTTAACCTTAAGAGAATCCTGGACTAGGACTCCCAAGTCCCTTTGCACTCCAGATTTCTGAATTCTCTCCCCATTTAGAAAATAGTCTATGCCTCTATTCTTCCTACCAAAGTGCATGACCTCACACTTCCCCACGTTGTATTCCATCTGCCACTTCTTTGCCCATTCTCCTAACCTGTCCAAATCCTTCTGCAGCCTCCCCACCTCCTCAATACTACCTGTCCCTCCACCTATCTTTGTATCATCTGCAAACTTAGCCAGGATGCCCTCAGTTCCTTCATCTAGATCATTAATGTATAAAGTGAAAAGTTGTGGTCCCAACACTGACCCCTGCGGAACTCCACTAGTCACTGGCCGCCATCCTGAGAAGGACCCCCTTATCCCCACTCTCTGCCTCCTGCCAGACAGCCAATTTTCTATCCATGCTAGTACCTTGCCTCTAACACCATGGGCTCTTATCTTACTGAGCAGCCTCCTGTGCGGCAACTTGTCAAAGGCCTTCTGGAAGTCCAGGTAGATAACATCCATTGGCTCTCCTTTGTCTAACCTACTCGTTACCTCCTCAAGGAATTCTAACAGATTTGTCAGGCATGACCTCCCCTTGATGAAACCATGCTGACTTTCCCCTATTTTACCATGCACTTCCAAGTATTCTGAAATCTCGTCCTTAATAATGGACTCTAAAATCTTACCAACGACCAAAGTCAGGCTAATTGGCCTGTAATTTCCCGTCTTTTGCCTCACTTCCTTCTTAAACAGGGGGTTACATTAGCGATTTTCCAGTCCTCTGGGACCCTCCCTGACTCCAGTGATTCCTGAAAGATCACCACTAATGCATCCACTATCTCTTCAACTATCTCCTTCAGAACTTTGGGGTGTAATCCATCTGGTCCAGGTGATTTATCCACCTTTAGACCTTTCAGTTTTCCTAGCACCTTCTCCTTGGTAATGGCCACCATACTCACCTCTGCCCCCCGACTCTCTTGAACTTTGGGGATGTTACTCATGTCTTCCACCGTGAAGACTGACGCAAAGTACCTATTCAGTTCCTCCGCCATTTCTTTGTTCCCCACTACTACTTCTCCAGTGTCATTCTCCAGAGGCCAATGTCCACTTTTGCCTCTATCTTACCCTTTATATATCTAAAAAAACTCTTGCAATCTTCTTTTATATTACTGGCTAGTTTACCCTCATATTTAATCTTCTCCCTCCTTATTTCTTTTTTAGTTGTCCTCTGTTGGTCTTTGTAGGCTTCCCAATCCCCTGGTTTCCCACTGCTCTTCGCCGCATTGTATGCTTTTTCTTTAGCTTTTATGCTGTCCCTGACTTCCCTTGTCAGCCATGGTTGCCTCGTCCTCCCTTTAGTATGCTTCTTCTTCCTTAGGATGAATTTTTGCTGTGTCTCCCAAATTACTCCCAGAAACTCCTGCCATTGCTGTTCCACTGTCTTTCCTGCCAGGCTCATCTCCCAGTCAATTCTGGCCAGCTCCTCCCTCATGCCTCTGTAGTTGCCTTTATTCAACTGTAATACCGTTACATCTGATTCCAGCTTTTTCCCCTCAAATTGCAGGGTAAATTCTATCATATTATGGTCACTTCCTCCTAAGGGTTCCTTCACCTTAAGCTCCCTTATCAAATCTGCCTCATTACACATCACAAAATCTAGAATTGCCTGTTCCCTAGTGGGCTCCACCACAAGCTGCTCCAAAAAGCCACCTCGTAGACATTCCACAAATTCCTTTTCTTGAGATCCACTACCAACCTGATTTTCCCAGTCTATCTGCATATTTAAATCCCCCATGATCACTGTAACCTTGCCTTTCTTACACGCCTTTTCTATCTCCTGGTGTATCTTATGCCCCACATCCTGACTACTGTTCGGAGGCCTGTACATAACTCCCATTATATGGAAGAGTTTTGGGCACCCACTGAGGACTGGATCATGGCTGGATCTTTTCTTATAACCTTCATTAATAATAGAGTTTCCAGCCACCATCCTGTCACCTTATAAGTTTCCAGCTGCTGTTCAGACTCCTACAGTACCTGCTTGAAACACATCACCTGCAGCTTCATATAACTTGCAGCATTATCTGGATCAGGCATTTTATGGCTCTCTTTCAAAATTGCTTAAAATGTTAAGGGTTTGTGAGGTATTATTACTTCTTGTTGGATGACAACATCAAAGCAAAGAGCAACACCAGTATCAGATTTGAAAATGATAGAATAGCAACCTGAGGCAAATGTTCTGTGTTCTCATGCAGTATAATTGTGATGTTGTTGTCACTTGGTGGCAGATGGAGTGTGCCAAGGCAGTAAAAGTGTGCAGAATGATTGTAGTGTGCCAAAGAGGCTTGGGGGTACATTTTAGTCATTAAGAAGCTTTTCCACTGCATAGTCAGTGAGGAACCATGCTGGAGAATAGACCATGACATCTTAGAGTCAAAGATGGAGGAAATACAAACAGACAGTAGAGATAATTCCTATGAAACATAGAAATAGGAGTAGGTCATTTAGCCCCTCTAGTCTATTCTGCCATTTGATGAGATCATGGCTGATTAGTGGCATAAATCCAACTATCCAACCTCATTCAAGATCCCTTAATACAATTGGTCAAGAAAAATCTATCAATCTCAGATTTCAAATTAACAATATACCTCGCATCAATTGTCATTTGTGGAAGAGAGTTCTAAACTTCTACCACTTTTTGCTTGTAAAGGTGTTTCCTAACTTCAGTCCTGAAAAGCCTGACTCTAATTTTTGGCCTCCATACCTTAATCCAAAGCTGCCCAATCCCATCTACCCAACAATTCCCCTCAATATTTTGAAGACCTCATTCAAATTACCCTACTAGATTCCAGGGAATACAACCTTAGTTTGTCTAATCTCTCTTTGCAATTTAATCCTTGGGCCCAGATAGCATTCTGGTAAATCTATGTTACACTTCCTCCAAGACCAATATATCCTTGCTAATTTGTGGTGCCCAGAAATGTTCACAGTGTTCAAGGTGTGGCCCAGCCAGTGCTTAGAATAACTCATATCCTCTTGTATTCTAGCCAACATTCCATTAGCCTTTGTGATTATTTTCTGTACCACTCCATAACATTTTAATGATCTCTGTATGTGCACCCCCAAGCCTCTTCAAACCTGCATTGTTTCTAACTTTTCACCATTTAGCAAGCATTCAGTTGTATCATTTTTAGGTCCAAAGTGGATGAACTCACACTTGCTTATATTGAAATCCATTTGTCATGGTTTATTTCATCTATTAATATGTCTTTGTAATTTTATGCTTCCATCTATAATGCTGCCTATCTTTGTGTCATCAGCAAACTAGGATATGTGGCTTGATATCCATCATCTGAGTCATTAATAAATTTGGTGAACAGTTGAGACTCTAATATAGATCCCTACGTGACACCACTAATCACAGCCTGCCAATTAGAATACCTGCCCACTGTCCCTGCTGTGTCTCTTGCCACTCAACCAATCTCCTATCCAGGTCAATAACTTATCTTAATTCCATGACTCTCAACTTCACCTAACATTCTCTCGTGAGTGACTTTATCAAATGCTTTATGGAGGTCCATAAAAATAACATTCATAGACATTCCTCTGTCTGTTATGTTAGTTATCTCTTCAAAAGGTTCAATCAGGTTCGTCAGGCTTGACCTGCCCTTTACAAATCCATGCTGAGCTTCTCTGATGAGCTGAAAATTTTCAAGTTGTCCTGTCATTCAATCCTAATTCCCCGACTATAGTTGCTAGACTAACTGGTCTATAATTCCCTGGCTTGCCTCTCTCACTTTTCTTGAATAGCGGAGTGACACCTGCAATTTTTCAATCTGAAGGAATGGTTCCTGAATCAGGAGAGCTTTGGGAGATTATAGTTTGGCAATAGTCTCACCTACTTCCTTTAAATCCCTAGGATGGAAACTGTCTGATCCTGAAAATCTATCACTTTTTAGTACTGTTATTTTCTTCATTAATGTTATTTTGCTAACATAAGCTTTGGTGAGTCTCTGTACTCGATTCAATATCAGTTTTTAAGGGGCCCACAGTGCTCCCAACCACCCATTTTTGCTAGTATAATTATAAAGAAAAATTGTGCTTAATTTCATATTCCTTTTTTGTAGCTCTTACTACCTGTTTTATCACCTTTTGTTGTTCTTTGAATCTCTCCCAGTTACCTTACCATGTGCTTTATTTTTCATTTTTGCATGCTTTTAAATTTAGTTTTATACTGTTCCCTACCTCTTTTTTTGATGAGTGCAGCTCTTGTCTCTTTGGGGTATAAACAAGTTCTGTATCATGTTAAATTTTTTTTTCAACACCTCCCACTGATCTTCTGTCAATTTAAGTGCTCATTTTTATGAAAGTAATCTCGTATCCCCACCCGAAAATGTTAACATCATTTTTGCTTTCAAATGTACTCAACGGTCTCAATTACAATTTGACATCAATAGTTCTCATTTGGAATGAACTTGATATCAAATTTGATAGTGTGCTCAAAGCTATCCTGTGCACCCAAACCTATCAAATGCACTCAGAGCTATCCAGCACACTCAGAGCTATCCAGTGCACTTAAAGCTATCAAATACACTCAAAGTTATCAAATATGTTCCGCAACCTGCATTGAAAAATACAAAGAAATTAATTACTTAAATAATATCTGAATTTATACAGTTTTTCATTTAGTCCAAAAAAGTAATTTCGCTACACAGTACATGCTTGAGAGCACCACCTGATCCCCATCAGTTCTTAATTCATCTGACTCTCAGGGTCTATACTTTCCACCCGCCCACCTCCCCAGGTCTCAGGGTCTAAACTCTCCCTGCCCCACCCCAAGTCTCAGAGTCTAAACTCTCCCACCACCACCCCCTGCCTCCAGTCTCAAGGTCCAAACTCTCCTCCTTCACTCCCTCCAGCCTCCAAACACTCTCCATCTCTCTCTCCATCCTCCAAACTCTCCCTATCTCTCCCTCCAGTCTCCAACTATTTCCCCCCATCTCCAAGCTCTCCCCCCACTCTCCCTCCAGCCTCCAAACTCTCCCCATCTCTTCCTCCAGCCTCCAAACTCTCCCCTCCCTCCAAACAATCCCCCTCCAAACTCTCCCCCTCCCTCCAGCCTCTATCCCTGCCTCCAGCTTCTCCCCCTTCTTCCAGCCTCTCCCTCCTCCCTCCAGCCTCTCCCCCGCTCTCTCTAGCTTCACCTCCCGCCTCCAGATTCACCCCCCTCCAAACTCTTCCCTCTCCATCCAGGGTCTCCCTTCCCTTCAGTCTCTGCCCCCTCCCTCCAGCTTTTCTGCCCCTCCCTCCAGCCTTTCCACTCCTCTCTCTCTCCCCTCCAAACTCCCCCCCTCCCACTACCAAACTCTGCCCCCCCAGCCCTCCCCTCCCTCCAGTCTCCTGGCCTTGGAACCACACCAGCCGTCCAGGTCTTGGGGCCTCCTGAGCTCTCTGGGCCTCCCGAACTCTCTTGAGGTGTCCCGAACTCTCAAGCCCTCTCAAATTCTCTCTGGGCTTCCCAAACTCTCCTCAGTATCTCGTCGCCACGGCCTCGCTCCTGCTCGGACTTCAAATCTTCACAGGGTTGCCCGGGAAATGTCACTTCTGGTTTTCAGCCGGCCCTGTAAATGGAGATCTTCGGTTGGTGGTGTTGGGCAGTGGGAAGGGGAGTTTTTGGGGGGCGGGGGGAAAGCAAAGGCTACAAAACATGGCGCACTGATCCAAACAGACCGTACGGAGTGGGTAACTTCAAGCAATTAGACTGACCATCCAGTATCCTGTGAAAAGCATACACATGAGGTGATTGACAAACTAGAAAATGACAATGATGTGCATGATGAGACAAAGTGCACTGAATATATGTTTCACACGATCAATCTCGTGGAAAACATAGATGCCATCACATCGTCTGAAGTGTTTACCAATGTTCAAATTATCTGTGCTAAGAAAGTTGCTAACTATTCATTATTGGCCAATATTGACACAGGGGCAAGTGCCAACTTACTAACTCTGCAAATTCTGAAAGACATGTATCCACAGACGTGGAAGGCCATGACGAAATCTACTGCTGTGAAACTTTCAGCATACAACGGTTCACTAATTCCATGTGCAAGATCCATAGTCCTGGAGCACAAGGACAATCAATCCTCCTGGGTATCACAGATGTTCTACATCGTGGAGACTAAAGGCCCAGCGATTGCAGGTCCAGCAGCATGGCGTAATCTCACTAGCATGGTGTAATCTCTCTAGTATGATCCATGGAATCAATCAGACATCACAAGGCAGATAAACCTCTGAAACTACTCCTGTCGCCTCAGTTCATGAACTGACATTGAAATATCCAAAACGTTTCAACAAAATTGGCAGTTTCAAAGGAGCTGCAACATTATACTTGCATGAGAATGCAAGTCCATCAATTGATCACCATGTAAGTGGAACATCCACTTACAAGGCAAATTAAAGGTTGAGCTAGACAAAATGGAGAAAGTTGGAATCATTAGAAACATACAAGAGCACTCAAACTGGTGCAACTTCATCATATGTGTCATAAAGAAGGATAGATCATTGAAAATATGCCTGGATGCAAGATGTATGAACGCAGCTTTGAAATGTTGTCCTAACAAAATACCCACATTAGAAGAGTTAAATCCGAGATTTGAAGGTGCAAAATTCTTTTCAAAGCTTGATGCCAAGCATGGTTACTGATCAGTAAATCTTGTGGAGAAGTCCCAAGAGCTTACTATATTTGATATCCCATTCAGACAATGCTGTTTTCAATGACTTCCTTTTGGGCTATCTGTTAGCCAGGATCACTTTCAAGCTCACACAGACTGCATTACATGCACTGCACCAGGGTGCATTTGTATCACAGATGATACCACTATTGTGGGAAGAACAAGACCTCAAACTGCATTTATTGATGCAAGTAGCACATAATGAAGGATTGGTGTTCAACAGTCTGAAATGTGACATCAACATGAAGCAGATCAATTTTTTCGGTTCTATTTATTCCAATGCTGACATATGTCTCGATCCAAGTAAAATAGAGGATATCAAGGCCATGCCAACTCCTCAAGCTAAGGATGATCTTCGAACATGTCTAGGTCTGTTTAATTTCTTGTCTCCATACATTCCTGATTTCACTCAAAAATCTTCATCATTAAGGAAATTGTTGAGAAAGGATGTACCTTTCCTGGGGCACAAACACCACCAATACCTCTTCAAAGCACTGAAACAGTCATCACCAGAAGCATCGACATTGCAATTTTATGATCCTAGGGAGACAACTACCCTGGAGATAAACCCCTCACTGAAAGGTCTGGGAGCATGCTCACTACAAAAAGGCAAACTGATTGTATTTGCTTCAAAATCTCTGTCTGTAAAACAATCCAACTACTCTTACATGAAGTGGGAAACATTAGCTTAGGTGTTTGAAGTCATGTGTTTTCATACCTATCTATTGAAGCTGATGACAAACCACTGGCGATGATTTGGTGAAAACCATTGACCCGTGCACCACCAAGATTGCAACGTCTCTTGATAAAGGTTATGACTGTGGGATTAGGTACAAGCCAGGTAACTTGATGATTCCATCGAATTTACTTAGCAGATTGCCTAACACAGCGAAAACAGAAAGTATGTCTTTAGATCTACGAGCTGACTTAATTGACATCGGAATTGAAGATGTTCTCCAAAATTGATCTGGTACATTTCGCGCAATGCAAATGCCAGAAGCTAAATGAAGAAACAGTGAAAGATTCCACTCTACAGAAACTGTGGAAAACCATCACTGAAGCTTGACCTGATTCAATTCAGCATGTTCACAAACATGAGACCATTTTTATGGGAATGAGCTGGGCATCTTCCGTGGAGTCAATTTTTAAGCGCAAGCGGGTCACCATACTGGAACCTGCGACCTGATATTCTTCAACAACTTCATCACTCACACATGAGCATAGATTGGATGAGAAGAATCGCAATATTGGTCAGGTATATCCACATTGACATTGAAGTCGTCATCAAGAAGTGTGAGGCATTTCAAGAGCATATGTCAAGTCAACACAAATTCCTACCCATCCTTGGTTCAAAATTGCATCCGACCTCTTTCGTATCCATGGCACTGACTTCATCGTCATCGTCGACTACTTTATCAAGTGCCCCATTATTTGACAATTGCACAATACATCAAGCACAACTGTCATGCACACTCTAGTTTATTTGGAGTGCCTAGAGAGATCATTACAGATAACATTCCACAATTTATTGGTAAGCCATTTCAGGATATGTGTAAGAAGTGGAATATCGATCACACTTCTTCTCTTCATCACCCGAGATCTAACAGCCTAGCTGAATGAATGATTTGCATAGTGAAATCCCTAATTCCCAAATGTAGACAGACCAAGCAAGATCGACACTTTGCAATGTTACATCTGAGAGTGACACCTTTAAATGCAACTATTCCATCATCGGCAAAGCTCATGTTTGGCAGACTGATGCTTACCAATTTACCTACTCTTATCTATTCTACTCTCTCAGAAGCTGGAGAGCAACTTTAAAAACTGCAAGAGAAGATGACCAATATGCATGATAAAAATGCAGGTACAGAATTGCCAAGTTTACAGTTGAGACAACAATTGCACAAGACCATTAAGGAAGTGATTAAGCTAATTGTTAACACTGCCTGTCCAACCTTAAGGTTGGCGGGCAGGCGAAAAGGTCAAGTGGCCTTTGCATTTTTTACAGAACCTCATCCACGAGCGGGATGAGGTTTCCTAAAGCTTTTATTAATTTAATTAAAAATTTTTCCTGCATATAAAAACATGTCCCATCTCATGTGACACAGTCACATAAGGGGACATGTTTAAATAAATTTTTACTCCATGTATTTAATATTTTCAGTAGCGATTCAATCTCCTCCAGGCAGCTCCGTGCCTCAGGGAGATTGAAGCGCTCCTTCGCGTGCATGCGCGAAAGAGTGCTGGCCCCGACTCTCTGTCCTCCCCCCGCCCGCACAGGTAGCGCTAAGCGCTACTGCTTGTGTCTTACGCTGGGAGGGCCTTAATTGGCCTGTCCACATAAAATGGCAGCGTGGAGCCAATTGCGGGCGGCGATCAACTCGGTCCCTGCCCCCACCCGCTCCTGCCGAGCCCGCCCGCCACCTGAAAAATTCAGGCCTTAGAAATAGGGAGCTTCTTTCACCTCAGAACATTCCCATTATAGCATGAGCTCATGTGCTCTGAGGGGCAAAGCAGCTCAAATCACAGTGCAGTAAAAAGATGCTAATCAAAGTATTTCTAAAATGTGTTTGGGCAGCTTGCAGGACAATTTTTATCACCTACGAAAGAAGTAAAAGTATACCTAACAAATCTTGAAAAACAGGAGGCAGCACAATTAAACAGACCTCTTTCAATTCTGGCCCACCCTCCCCTCACCCCACCCTCCCCTCACCCCACCCTTCCACACCAAAGAGGCTTAATTTTTGACACTGTGGGGACATAAATAGTGAATTCAAGTTGCAATGAACCAAAAATTCCAGTCAGCCCAAATGACAAATCTAATGGTCTTTTCATTTTCATTTCATGATATATTATTGCTAGCTCAGAAAATAATTAACATTGCCTCTGTTTTACAATGGACTGCTCTGGCTTTGGTGGGATGCCCTGGGGATAGTCTTTATTGTTTTGGGGCTATTCAAAGGAAACCTTAATGAGATTGGCACACTTGTGTCCTTTGGCACACTAAGAAGGAAAGAGCAGGCCAGACCAATTGACCTTTCAGTGGCATGATGTCAGTGAGAATACTGAAGGAATGTGAAGAACATCTTGAGCATGCCAAACAAGTGGTCAGCCGTGGCTCGTACACCGTTATACAAACCACCCCATTTTTCTGGTTCTTGATTAATAATGGGTAATAAAGTTTAGATGTTACCAAGATTCCAGTACCAACCTTCCAGGAGCCACTTCTTCATACGCCGTTTGAAATAAAACTGTGCTAGATAAAAGCATATGCTGCATGGTTACAAAACAATCACATTTAAATTTTTGCTTTGATTACTGCTTTCAGCCCATGATAAGGAAAATATCAGGAGAAGATTGTATGTTTTTTTTGTGCACTCAGTAACCTAAAGAAGGGACATCCCTTAGTCAAACAGCTTTTCATATAGTTCATTTCTTCAATATGATGATGTATGTTCACTGGAAGGTTAATGTTTTCCTCCTACAGCATATGGTAACGATAATGTAATTTACCTACTCTACAAGTTATTTGTCATTATTTGAACTCCATAATCAGACCAATGCTTTAGCTCATTTCAGAGATGTTGAACTATTCAGAGTGTGCGTGCACAACCTTCACTAAACACGTTTGGGAGTTCAAGATAAAGATCCAGTCACTGCTAGGTGAACAGCAATATGGAAAATGCAGTTGTGTGGTACGGCACATACTGTGGTCCAGCTGAGAAATTAAAATAACTTTCAGTTTTTTCCAGTAGTGAACCCAAGCATTCTATAAACGGTATACTAATTACACAAAGGGATGTTGCATTGCAACAATGAAATAATAATATGTTCAATAGAAAGAAAACAAACACTAACAGTTAAATTATTTAAATTTGTTGCAAATGTAATCCTGCTTCTAATGGAAACACCATGAGCTGGGAAACTCAGACCACCCAAAGTGGTATTTTTGTTATTTTGTTGGATGAGTTGGATTGAAAAAAATTGAATGCACATTTCCAAGCAACTGGATGATGGGATGTGCTGTGCAATGGAGGGTTCATGAATATAAATGGAAAAAAAAACACTGTCGCTATCAAAATATTTGGGCTTGGAAAAGACCTTTGCTGGAATTGCACCGCTGCTCCAATTTGGAGTAGCTATTCCAAGCTTGTCTTCTCCAGCTCTCTTAATAAACTATCAGTTGACAGACTGGGAAATGAGTGACTTAATCAGCTCAAGATGGGCCAAGCATAATTGTGCAAAAATGACTGTGTTTTGCTTTACCATTTACGCCTGTGTGAGAGTCTACTGAAAGAGATATTTCCTTATCAGCACTTCCCTGGCAACCCTGCTATCCTTGAAATAATATATAGCCTGTGTTGTCAATTTAACCACACTTCTTAGCGATTTCAATTTCCCAATGCTAACTTATTGTGGGATGGAGGATGAGTGTCTTGAATATTTGACTGATTTTTGTTTGTCCCTGATTCATGTCCATTCTTAAAAAATCTTCCTATCATCATTGATCATCTGGACATTTACCTGGACACAATTCCTGATAATACTTATAGGTAACTCAGTAATACATTTTACTTCTCATCATAGTCTATTCGACCAAATAATTACTCATGTTTTCTTGTGTTCTCAAAAAAACCTATAATCACCCACATCTTTAACATTTCAGACAAGAGTCGCCTTTCAAAGTTCTATTTGGTGGTTTGAAGCATTAACATCCTTCAGAAGCATAGCATATGGCTGCATTCTTTACTATCTTGAAGGTATGCTGAAACCTTAGTTATTGTGCTTTTTTAATGCTTTATTTGTCAGGTGAAAGGACCTGGAGTTTCCACTGAATTGCACTTTTTTTTTCAGTATAGTTCTTCTGAAACCGAGCAAACCAGTGCAAAAGGTCACTAAATGTTCAAATCAAATTACGTTCAGCACAAGTTGAGCTTCTGCAATACGACCTTGAGTTAAAAAAAAGCTAAAATTTGGCCCCGCCCACAAATGGGCCACATCTCCGAGAACAAATTCATCATCGTTGTGATTAATCTCCTTGTTTACAGGCCTCCGAGAAGGCTCGTCAAGTTAAGCTGCCTCACGGACACTAATAGCACACTTTAAAAAGGTTTTGAATATACATATTTTTAAAAGTTACTTAAGAAATTGACTACTGAATACCAATGGAATAAATTTATTTTTATCCTTCGATAGGATGTAGGTGTCACCGGCAAGACCAGCGTTTGTTGCCCATATCTAACTGCCTTGAACTGAGTGGCTTGCTAGGCCATTTCAGAGGGCAGTGAAGGGTCAACCACACTGTTGTGGGCCTGGAGTCACCTGTAGGCCAGGCCTGGTAAGAATGGCAGATTTCCTTCCCGAAAGGGCATTAGTGCACCAGTTGGGTTTTTACAATAATCGGTGAAAGCTGTCTTGGTTACCATTCCTGAAACTAACTTTTTGACCGTGGTATTTAAGATGGAGGAGTTTTCCTTCCTGCCGTCAGAGGAGTCAGTGATAAATACATCCCCGCACATACTGACTGTCCCGCAACCATTTCACCCTCCAACGAGCATTCATTGGTTGGAGGCAGGTCTTCCGCCCCTCAGTCAGGAAGAAGTCCCTCCTCAGAGAGCTGCCGGCCAATCTGATTGCAGAAGCTGCAGTGGACAGGACTGAGACTGCAAGCAGCCCCCGGAGCCAAAGTCCCTGGAATCCAGGACCAGGTAAGTTTTGGGTGTCTTAGGGTGGGGTGGGTAGGTGAAGTCTAGGGGGAATGGACAGAGTGGGGGGGCATTGGGGTGTCAGTTGAGTGGCTGGGGTGGGGGCAGGGAGACCCAGTAGGGATCAGACCTTTTGGAGGGGGCGCCCGATGTTAAAAGGAGGCTGCTGATGGAGGTGCCCCACCAGCCCCCTCATCAGTTCCTGCCCGTGGCCTGAACAGGGTTAATTTTCGGGCTTCCCCCTGCCCTTGAACTCCTGATGGAGGTGCCCCACCAGCCTGAAAATTGAGGCAGGCGGGAATAATTGGCTACTTAAGGGCTTCAATTGAGGTAAGGGTGGGTGGGCCAGTCTAAGCCTTGCCCGACCCAGTATAAAATTGTTGAAAGGTTGAGGCGGGCGGTGGGAAGGCCCTCCAAAAAATTTCAGTCACCCCACCCCACCCTTACAAACCCACCAGCGGGGGGACATAAGATTCCACACTATAATTCCAGCTTTATTAATTGAATTTAAATTCCATCGGCTGCCATGATTAGATTTGAACCCATGTCCTCAGAGCATTGACCTGGATCTCTGGATTACCAGCCCAATGATATAACCACTGCTGTCATCATATGCTGCTCTTGCAAATGGTTTTGTATATATTTTTTTTTGTAATTTTAATTTATTTAAAATTGGATTACTCACAGGTGGTGCATTACGCTCTAATCAAAAATGCTTACTTTTTTGATAAACCCATTTTCAGCTGTATCAATAAAATTGTACCAAGTTAACATTCTTAAATATATCAAGGATTATTTTGTTAAGCAAATTTTAAAAAAAAAATGTTCCAATACACTGCTTGATTGCAAAAATACGCTTCTCAAAACTACTTTGCAATTTTGGGCACAAATTGCACCCAATGTGGATACTCCTTATCTTAAATGCTGTCTTAATTTCTGATTAAAACCAAAACAACAAAAGCGACTGAAAGGAAAAGATATATTTCATCAATATAAAGTTAGGCATCCAGATGAGGAAAAATCAAACTAAGTTGCTAACAACTCATACACATTGGTTAGCTCAGGGTCAGGTCCAAATTCACGAGCCACAGTTTTGCTGCTCTCTCACAATATGACAACTTTTATTTTGCTATTATTGGAGCTTATAAGGAGTTTCTGCCTGTTGGGCATTAAACCCCTTTATGTAGGAAAACAGGAAATTTTTGGAACAGGAAAGGTCACTTTAACTTAATGAACCTGTTTCTTCTAATTGGCCTGTGTGCTGAACTATTATCCATATAGGAATTTCATGTTTTCCTCTCAGTATCAGCGTGGCTATCATCCAGAACTCAGCCATTACCATCGCAGGCTAGCAACTTAATTGACTTCTAAAAAATACATTGCAAATAATAATCTTGGTGTTCTGTTAGGAAAGTTAATAGTTTAAAAGTTCATGCATTAAGATAGCAGCTTAATACATTGAAACATTTAAAAAGTATAATGATACAATAAACACAGGAGCTACAATTGCCTAGATGATATATTGGGTGGAAGTCTGCAATGGGGAGTGCACTCTGAATCATCATACCTGAATTTGTCTGGGAAGAAATCGCAAGATAGTTGAATGCCATTTTCCCCAATCAAAAAATCTTCCAGGAGGTCTGTCTGTTATTGTTGTCTTTCATCTGGAATGTGGTAGCCGGGGTCCTGGACTTATGAATAAGGCTGGAGGTGATACTGTTTAGCAAAGTCTATCTTTTATTTAACATTATGCTAACTATTTACAAGGCAGTTTCTACACAAAGATCTACATGGAACCATCTCTCTCCATGCTCTGTTATCATGCGATCTTACATTACTGATAATGTGGACTATATATTTATATATTCAATATTAACTCTTTATACTACATCTCCCCCAACTCTCTGACTTAATAAACACTATTTACATTATCCTACATCTCCCCCCAAACTCTCTGTCTTCATCGTGGTTTCACCAATCTCCCCGACCTTGCTCAGATCTCTCTCTGATGTTGGATAGGATTCAGGATCTCCATGTTCTCTCCTGAACTCTGTTGAGTAGTTCGTGAATCTTCAGAGACTATTGGTTCTTTGTTCAGGTGTCTTTGTGATCATATGGATAGCTAGTCCATTCAATTTTTGATCTTCTCCTAGTTGATAGGAGTGAGTTTTTATTGCTTCTCAACATCCCATTCTCAGTTACAGCCAGTTAAGATCTCGGACTTGTGTCTTTTCCAGTACTTGGCCTTCTGTATTCTGGTCTCTGATCTAGACTGGTTCACTTGGTTGGAGATCTGGTAACTCATGCACTCTCTGGCATTCCTTGTAATTCTTTTTCTGATTTGCATAATACTCATCCCCCTTCTCCCTTACTCTCGCGATGTCAGAGGTTTTCTGACATGATATGAGCATATGTGGAAGAACAGGGAGATGTGTGTGTAATCTTCTTCCTCTCAGTAGTCCTGATGGAGCTAACTCATTT
The DNA here is from genome assembly GCF_964194155.1 of Cetorhinus maximus. NCBI lineage: Eukaryota > Metazoa > Chordata > Chondrichthyes > Lamniformes > Cetorhinidae > Cetorhinus > Cetorhinus maximus. The sequence goes on from NC_135879.1 coordinate 32,850,962, forward strand.
AGTAGTGATGCGGAATGGAAGCTCAACAATGCTAAGTTGAGATCATCATTCTTTTTCAACAAAGGCTTGACTGTTCTTACTCCTCTCTTGGCCTCACCATTTGTTTGTGGGAACCAGGGAGAAACAATTGTGTAGACAAATCCATAGTCTTCTGTAAATTTATTGAACTCTTCATTCGCAAATTGTGGACCATTGTCTGAAATGATGAGATATGGAATGCCATGTATGGCAATAATTTCTTTTAATGAATTGATGCCTGCTTCTGAGGTTGTTCCATGAAGATGTTTGACCTCAATTCATCTGGAGTAATAGTCAACAGGTATGAGGAATATCTTCTCTTTGAGCTCGAATAAGTCCATTCTAATATGATCCCAGGATCTAGATGGGAATGATGATACCATCAAAAGTTCCTTCTGCTCTTGGTGATGGATTGCACAGGTGCAGCTCAAAATACTATCCTCTAGTGATTTTAAAATTCCTGGCCACCAAATTGAATTTTGTGCCCTAGCCCAGCACTTTGTAATGCAAAAGTGACCCTGGTGTATTCTTTGAAGGATTTCGAGCCTGAGAACTCTTAATATAGCCAGCCTTTCATCATAGATTAATACATCATCCACAATACTGAGATGTTCATGTTGGCCAAAGTGCTGTTTTACAATGATACTATTAGGGACATACTCTGGTCATCTGTTTTCTGAGTATTCTCTGATTTTAGCACATTTTTCATCAGTTTTCTGCACTTGGCATATTTCATTCAGCTTTCTTGTTGTTGCTGGTAAGAATTTTGTTATGAGTGAACTTATGACTCTACCTCCTCAATAAGAGTTTTGTCCTCCAATAGGAATGCGTGACAATGCATCTGCCATTATTTACTGCTTTCCTTGTACACATTTGTCTGGTTCCTTCACCTGCTGTTCCAGAGAAATCTTCGGTCTGGTTTTCTCCCGGTTTTCCAATTTACCTCCTTTAAAGAGAAGTTGTAAATCAGAGCAAGCTTTCCTGCTTAACCGTGAGCATTCTTGATTGTGAATAATATGAGATTTCTGTGATTTCACTTCCTTTATGTTGGAGTTTTGCAGTCAACTATACCTTGACTTTCAAATCAGTGCTGCCTGGACCTTGGGGTCTTATGGTTGATGGCTGGAGTATCTCTGCTTTTAACTACTTCTGTATATCTGACAGAATAGAGGCTTCTGCTCCAGTGTCTACCTTGAAATTTGTTTGATGTCCATTAACACTAATATCTGCACTCCAATAATTTATATTTGAATCTGTGACTCTTCCCAAGAATTATACTTCTGATTATTTTTCTTCTTCAATTTCTTGAATGTTTTCAATTTCCTAGATGGCACATCATCTTGGGTATTTCTCCTTTAATTGTTTGGTGAAAAGCTATTTGCCGCAACAAACTGATTTAAAATGACTTCTCTTCTTGCAGGAATGGTGCTCTGCACTTTTTGCAGGCCATTCTTCATGCTAATGCAGCCTTTTCCTGCCACAATGAGAAAACTGAATAATGGCTGCTACAGTGCACTTTTCTCTTTTCCTCTGTTTGGGGAGAGGTGCACCACAAATTTTTCATGCCATAAATTGAATTGTATCAGCCTGTTTTCTCCATGAGATTTCTTTTTTTGCCTCAGATGAAACTTTTGTTTTTCCTTCTTTCTTCTGCACCATTACCTGTACCGCTTTCAATAGGGTCAAGCCTTCCTGCACTGCGAAGAATCAGGGAATATCCTTTCTAAGACTCCCATGACAATGCAATCTCTAATTAATTCATTCTTCAGGGCTCCATATTCACAATTCTCTGCTTATTGATATAGCTCATTCATAAAAGAATCAATGCTTCCTTCTGGTCTTTGGATGCAACTGTTAAATTTGCATGCTCTGTAAAAGTATTTGTGTGAAGATTAAAACAAGTATGGAAGGCTTTGATAACTTCTTCGTACGATACCATGTCCTTGTTTGCACTCCGTCTGACCATAACATCATTTGCACTCCTGCTGATAGCATAAAGTACTGGTCTGCTCTTTTCTGCTAGTCCCAATGCTGTTCTGTACCTGATGAACTTGCGATGCCAGTTTTGCCACCTCTTGGCTTGATCCGGGCCTTCCATGTGTTTGAAGCACTCTAGTAGAGGTAGGGCTCTTCTACCTCTTACTTTTACTTCTGCTTCTTCTGGTGTATGGTTGAAGATTCTCCCGCACTTTTTTTGTCCTGCAGCCAGTTCCTTTGCTGCTCCTTCCAGTCGCTGGGCTCTTTATTTGTTGCTCCTTGCGTCGTGTTTAAACATTTCCAGCATCTGTTATTGTTGTCTTTGGTCTAGTAAGTGGTAGTCATGGTCCTGGACTTATTGATAAGACTAGAGGCGATACTGTAAGCAAACTCCACCTTTTATTTAACATTATGCTAACTATCTACAAGGTAGTCTCTACACGATGCTCTACGTAGAACTATCTCTCTCCATACTCTGTTATCACGTGACCTTATGTCATTGATGATGTAAACTAGGTATTTATATATTTCAATATTTACTCTTTATACAACAGTCTATAAATGGTTGACTGATATAAAGAAGACCACCAAAGAAGGGCTGTTAAGGGAAGGCTGGCACAAAGTGTTCCCAGATCCAGGGAATGCCATGCTTTATATGTTTGGGTGAAACAATGGTGGTTTATCTGTCACTAACTCCAGTATAGTAGGTGCCTTTCCTTCAATGTAATGCTTACTGTCGTGCCTCCAATAACATGAAGATAAGTCTGCTATAATAGATGGAAAATAGTCTACTTCTTTAATTGCTTGTTTATGTGCAATGGTCTTAGTCTTTTAGCACAAAAACAATGTCAGCAAATAGAACTTTTACACTCTGCATTTTAGTACAAATTTTGGGCTCCATTGGTTAACCCCAAAAACGGGCATCAGGATTGTGATGCACAATTAATCCAATCCATTGATTGCAATGCAGGCAGCATGCCAACTATGTGGTACCTTCTTATTTGAATGATCGCTGCATGCAGCCAATGCTTACAGCACTGTTTATTGGCTGCACACATCAGCAGTGGTCCCAAGATCGTAACTTGCTGGTCCCAGTTAAAGCAAGCCTGTACTCCTTAAAGCCAGTCTGCACCTCCTAAAGGGGAGGTACATTGTGGCTGGAGCAGATGCTGGCAGGAGTGCAGGAAGTGAATCTGACCAATGAAACAAGAGAATGGAACAATATCAGAGGGAGCAGGGTTCCAAGATTTTCTGTCCCTGTACTGGCAGACTTAGTGGAGAGGATGGTAAGTAGAAGAGATGCCCCCATTTCTGCAGGGTGCCTGAACGCATTCCAGACACACGCTCAAAAGAACGTGGGAGCAGATAGCCATGGAGGTCAATGACAGGATTGCAGCCCTGAGGAACTGGATGCAGTGCTGCAAGAAGTTCAATGGCCTCATATGACTTGTCAAGGTCAGCAAATGCATCTTCCAAATGTCATATCCCACCAACTGCACCACTAGCCTCCGACCATGCTCAATGCAGCACACTCCCATCACTCACCAACCAACAATCTCTATCAGTCAGGACTCATACCTAGTATTCATATTAGAGAGTTGATTTTCCAGGCAGCTTTTTTTGGTGGAAACATTGAACTTTATTTACAATACAGTAGCAGCAACTACATGTATGCATTTAACTCTATAACTAAAGAATAACTCTTTACCAGAGGTTCCCTGCGCTGCTAACTGATTGGTTTAGACAGATCATGTGACCTTACAACACTGGATTATTCTTAAAGCTATAGTCCTACTTCTATCAAAACTACAATTACTACATTCCTCCTCCTTTAACTTTTCTATACATTTTGTATTTACAAGGATATTTATCTCATGACATTACAATATTTACACAGGTCATTAAATTACAAAGATGAAAACAAAAAGCTAAAAGCTACTGCGGATGCTGGAAATCCAAAACAAAAACAGAATTACCTGGAAAAACTCAGCAGGTCTGGCAGCATTGGCGGAGAAGAAATCAGTTAACGTTTCGAGCCTTCATGGCCCTTCGGCAGGCTTCAGTTCTGCCGAAGGGCCATGAAGGCTCGAAACGTTAACTGATTTCTTCTCCGCCGATGCTGCCAGACCTGCTGAGTTTTTCCAGGTAATTCTGTTTTTGTTTTGTCATTAAATTACAAGTTCAGACTTTCAGGTGGTCTCCTGATCCGTGTGGAATGTAGTAGCTCCATGATTCTGATTCTTTGACCGGAACCACATTCATTGGAACCGCATTAACATCACGTACTTCATTAGGCACAGGCAGCTCAGTGTCTTCCACTCCGACAGAGACATTGGTGCCGTCTATCCTTGGTTGAGCAACTTCAACAGGAACCACTGGTTCAGCAATGGTTACAGGTGCAACATCATTTTGTTGGGGTATCTCCCTTCTTCTTAAATGATCCATGTGCTTATGGGTGATCCAGCCCTCCACTTCCATGTGGTATGACAATGGTCCGGTCACAGAGCTTACTTTACCAGGTAACCCCTTCGGTCCTCCACCGAAATTCCTTACATATACCGCTTCTCCAATAGTAAATTGTCACTCACGACTACGCAAATCATGAGTTGCTTTTTGGTTCCCTTGACTTTTCTCCACCTTCCCCATCAAATTAGTTTTGTTCGAAGATGGCACCTCATCAGTAATTCTGCATCCTCTTCCTATGTGTCTTCTTCTTTTTACCACAGAATTTATTCTCGACATTCTTTTTGACTTCACTGTTGGGCAAACTTCTCTCAGGTGAAATTTCAACTTGTTCAGTAGTTGAGCTACCCATGATTTCATTATCTACTCGCATCTTGGAAAATTCTACGACTTTTACTTACAAAGCCTCTTTCCCTCCATTCATCTGATTCTTCAGTTCTTCTGCCTCCTTCTTGTATCTGTTGGTTTCCTCCTGGAACTTTGAAAATTGCTGCATCTTCTCTGTCAACTGGTTCTTCAGTTTCTTCAGAGTGATGTTAAATTCTTCCTGTTTCTCTTCGTACTTTTCCAGAGGCACAAACTTTGATCTGGGGCATCCTTGTAGTGCGTGAAGATCTTTCAACAGATTTTCCTTTTCTCTGTGAAACTCACTTGCTTCATCGTGAATCCTGTCATTCAGCAGAATCTCCTTGAGTTTCTTCTGCTGTTCTTCCATGTTGTTGTTTAAGGCAGTCTTCATTTCTTCAGGTTGCTGAATGGCTACACACTCATTTTCCACCCTGTTGCAGTCCTTGGATTCTCCAGTCTCTTTCCGAAGTACCTTGCCTTATTCTTTTTTCAACTCGGGAACTCTTCCAGCTTCCTTGTGAAATCTCACTGACCAATCAAGGTTAATTTCCCTCAACCAATTTCAACCTAGAAGGCTTGGTCCTCTGCCTTCTAATACGATCACAGGTAGATATGCATGTTTGGTGTCTATAATGAATTGTTACTCTGGTGATACCTTTTACCTGGATTTCTTTGCCTGTGTATGTTTTCAACTTGGCAGATGTTTATTCCAAATTTAATTGTTGATCACCTTTATTTAAATGTCTGAAAATGTGTTCTCCTACTATAGTGGTAGAAGCACCCATGTCTACTTCCATTTTTAAGAGTTTACAATTCACTTGCACTGTGACAATAATTGGCTCTGTCTCCCCAACTTTCATGTTGAATAATGAATAAATGTCAAAACTGCTTGTTTCCTGTTCTTCCACATTCTATACTTCATTGGACTTTGTTGCATGGAAGCCTGTTTAAATCTCACTTTACAATTTCTCAATATGTGCCCACTTTCGTGACAAAAATAACACTCTACCTTCTTAAATTGCCAATTGATAGGAGATTGATTGTTTCAATGTCGATAAGAATTAGTTTTCGAATTTGCTGCTAAGCTGTTTCTTCTAAATTTATGGTTGGCGGGAGCTGTTCCCCGCTTCGTGGTGAAGTCCTGGCTTTTTGTGCCGCTTTAGGCTGACTGTTCCCGCCCAACTAAGAGAACGGTGCCATTTTGCATCCCTTGAATTGCTTGGGAAATCCTTACAGTTCTTTCCATTGCAAGTGCTATTTCTAACGCTTCCTTAAAATCAAGATCCACTTCAGCCAGCAATCTTCATTGAATAGCATCCTCCTGCATGCCACATACCAAACAATCCCTGAGCATGTCATTCAGGGTTTCACCAAAATCACAATATTCCATTAGTTGTTTTAATTTTGCCACATAGATAGCAATGGTCTCTCTTGGGGTTCTCTTCTGTGAATGGAACCTGAACATCTGCATTGTGACTGAGTTTGGGTTTGGGTTGAAAATGTCCCTTAACGAGGTCTACTAATTCAATGAAAGTCTTCGAATCTGGGGCACTGGGGGCTGTCAATCTTTGAATTAAACTGTAGGTCTTGCTCTCACAAATACTCAAGAGAATCACACTCTTCTTTTCCTCCCCTGTGATTTTGTTGGCTTGAAAGTAGAACGCAAGATGTTCTATATATTGAGACCAGTTGTCTGTGGCTGGTTCAAAGGGATCGATTCTGTGGTATCTCGGATGAGTATATCTTCCATTCTTTTTAATTATCTTAGATACTCTCAATCGATGGGCGAGGGACAATACTGGATCTGATTTATCCTCCTTGTCAGTTTGTTATAGAGTTGATTTTCTAGGCAACTTTTCTTGGTGGAAACATTGAACTTTATTTACAAGACAGTAGCAGCAATTACATGTATGCATCTAACTCTATAACTAAACAAGAACTCTCTCCTAGAGGTTCCCCGCACTGCTAACTGATTAGTTTACACAGATCACGTGATCCTACAACACAGGATTTTTCTTAAATCTACTGTCCTACGTTTATCAAAACTATAGTTACTACAATTCATATGCTTCAGCTCACCCTCACACACCTAGCACTGCTGCAAGCTTCACACCCATTTCAATCTACTGGATCACCACAGCCACATTACCCAAAATATTGCACAATGCTCACTGACAGTTCTCTCTCTTTTTCAGGAGAAGGTAGTGCTCTGCTGGAGGTGGTAGGAACTAAGTGGAGAAGATTGCATGCCTGCATGTTCTAACCCCCGTGGAGGAGACAGTTTTGGCGACATTGTAATACCTATTGCCGATGCCATGACCACCAACATCCCTACTGGTTTCCTCCCTTTTAGTCACAATGTCATGCTGTGACAGCATGCAGCTGTAAGGGACCTGGTCAAGGGTCAATAGAGTGGGCACATCCTGGGTGGCAAGAGGGCAAATGGATGAGATAATGAGCATGGGAGTGTTCACCATTTATTCACCCATTGAGCCTTGGCAGCTGCCGACATGACTGCATAATATCTATACCAGGTAGTGGTAACAAGGCAATGCCATCTCCCTGGCTGTGTCTTGAGAATCCACTCCATGTTTTCAGTGGTTCAGTAGTGTACACCTTGATTAGGCAGCAACAACAGTGTGACTCCTGCCAACACAATATGGCCATTGGCGCATGCACACTGCTCCATACAGGCATCATCCTGCTGCACCCAAAACATTGTAGGCAGGAAATGGATGCATGTCTTAATGTCTTAAGTTTTAAAAAATATTTTATAACTGTAGATGAATGGCATAAAAATGGGTAAATAATTACATTTCCACTAACAACAATTTAGAAGAGGCAAGAAAAATATTGCTGATGCTGCAACTTGGAAACAGAAAACTTTGGGGATATTCAATGCAAGATTTCCTGTTCATTAGTTTGTTGCTTTAAATTAGCCACTTTACTTCTGCGTTAAAATGGTGCAAAAGTTTTTTTTCCTTTGACATTGAATGAATTTCAATCTAGCAGTGTCAGATCTATGAAATCCTGGTTTGTTTCCAGTCTGATACAATATGCTCCTGGCTGCGAGTCTGCAAAACAGCAAACATGGCCGAGAAACAGTAGAACTGTGCATGTGTGGCGTTGGCAGCAAATGCAGCCCAGCAACAATGACAATTCTCTCATAGCGAAAGCCCATGATGAGCCATCCGTTCCAGGGTCAGCAAACAGTTGGAGCATTTACAGCTCGGTCACTCACCTGACAAGGTAATGACATCTTCTCTGAGGAACAGGGACTTCGCCATTGATGACCTACCTCTCAAATAGTCCTTTTTGAGGGCCCGCTTTTATCTGTGCCCGATTCACCCCACCTGCGCCTGGCCTGCCTCCGACCACTTACTACCTCTGGGTTCGCCAGCGCCCCTAGTCTGAAATTCGGACAGACATTTTATGAGGTTGGGTTCATGGAGCTGGGAATTCTCGCATCTCTGCGCAACCCCGATGCTGGAGCGAAAATTTAGGCCAACTTTCTTTCCCCTGCCCTCTCCCCAGGCCACAGCCTTACCTTGCTCCTTTAATCTGACCAGGTAGTGGAGGAACACCAAGAAGACAGCAGTGATGAAGACACATCAGCATGGTCACTTGATTTCACAGTCACAGTCACCAGCTCAGATATCAACACTGTGCATATCTTAGAGGATAGATTAGAGGCAGGATCACCACATGGTGAGATATAGGGCATGATTGGGCTGTAGCAAGGGGAAGGGAAAGAAAAGTGCAGGTGCCAGCTTGCTAGAGGGTCAAGTTGATGCAGCACACATTGTAGGGAATTCAGATGATTGGGCAACCTATAGAAGAATGTTAATGGGTGTGCACAACAGAATGCTTGGTGCATTGGGAAGCCTGTCAGGAAGAATGGAGTCATTGTCGAAGAGCATGGTGGAGTCCGGGACCAGCTAGGTGCAGTGCTTTGCTCAGAGGTTGAAGCCTGTTCTTTCCAGCCTGAGATTGGTGACCAACCCCATCAGCACACTTCTAACTCCAACCTTTGCAACATCCAACAATATCGCAGCTTCATTGCAGCACAAGCAGAAGCCATCCAACGTCTGAGTGCTGCAGGCTGTGGCCATGCAATGCCAGCTTGCTGCCATGAAGTTCATTCAGCTGCCATCATGGCTGTGGTTCGGAGTGTGTAAAGGAGCTTGCAGAATGTCAGTGTGGGCCTCCATCACAATGCTGGGATTGTTGAGATGCCGCCCCAGGGGATTGTTTGTGGCTACATGCAGCATAAACCTGCCTTGCCACCGTGGATGTAAATGATTCCCTTGTTGTGCCTACCAGCCAGCCAGTCCAGACTCCTGCCCCCCATGCTAGATGATGCAGTGTACCACTGGGCCTTCTAGGTCTCGGACTGCTGGAGATTGTCCTCTAGGGCCATCTGCAGTCTGCTCCATTGAAATTCAGCAGCTTTCCACCAGTCATGCTGTGGTAGTACTGCATAGGAACACTTGGACTCAAGGCACATGAATGGCAGGCACTAAGGGAATACACAAGGGTGATTCATTTGAATTTGTATGAAATATGGCATGATTTCATTTATAAGTTTAATTTGGAATGTTTATTTTTGTGGTGGCTTTTATTTTTGCATTAGGTGCTTTGATGGACAGTAACAGAGGGCAGGTAACATCTGAGATTGTTAGTGAATGGGAAATTGGAGTTGTACTTATGGGTATTGCACTTAGATGAGTCGATACCTGGACAGCCTGGTGAGAAGGGGCCTGTATATGAGGGCTCATCCCTTCCTGTTCCTCATTTTTTCACCTTCTTTCTCCTTCCCATGCTCCTGCTCCTAAGCTGCTTGTTCTACAGCTAGTGGCAAGGACTCATGATGGCCAGATTGTCCAACATGCAGCAGACCATCACACAATGATACCTACACTGCTGAGTACTGCAAGGCTCCTCCAGAGTGATGCATGCACCAGAAGCATTGTTTAAGTACACCAGTGGTATGCGCTATCACATTTCTTGCAGCAACTTGGCTTTCATTGTATGTATGCTGCAGGGCTCACACCAGGACTTGATTTTTAAAATCAAGGCTGACACTGCAGTGCAGTACTGGGGGAGTGCTGCACTGTTGGAGATGCCCTCTTTCCTATGAGATGTTAAACAGATGCCCATGCCTGCTCAGGTGGATGTAAATTATTCCCTGGCATTATTTAGAAGAAGAGCGGCAGAGTTATCCTGGTGTCCTGGCCAATGTTTATCTCTCAATCAGCATCACAAAAACAGATTATCTGGTCATTATCACACTGTTGTTTGTGGGAGTTCGCTTTGCACAAATTGGCTGCCCTGTTTCCTATATTACAACAGTGACTACACTTCAAAAGTACTTCATTGGTGGTATAGCACTTTGAGATATCCAGTGGTCTTGAAAAGTGCTATATAAATGCAAGTCTTTTTGTTTGCTGTGCACGTGTACATTGGTTGCTCACCAGAGTCATCAGCTATGTTGTCAGGAGGTAGTCCTCGTCCAGGAGCCTTGCTTTTGTTTGCTGCAATGGTCCAAGTGCAGCTGGCTCTGTGGGCTGCCACAGAATGAAACCATCATGACTGGTGCCAAGACACCAAGCACCGAAATGTGTGATTTACTGAGTATGGTCACACAACAGTTGAAGGTTGAGGGAGTGGAATCCCTCTTGATTCAGGTACAGGTCAGAGTTAACATGTAAAGTCATGTACGTACAGTCAATGGGGACGTGCCACATGGGGATGCCTACAATGCAGGTGATTGCTAAGCAAGTGCCACCTGATAGCACTGTTGATGACCCCTTCCATCACTTTTCTGATGATCGAGAGTAGACTGATCAGGTGGTAATTGGCCGGGTTGGACTTGTCCCACTTTTTGTGCACAGGACATACCTGGGCAATTTTCCACATAGCCGGGTAGATGCCAATGTTATACTGGAACAGCTTGGTTACGGGCATGGCAAGTTCTGGAGCACAAGTCTTCAGTACTATTGCCGGAATGTTGTCAGGGTCCATAGCCTTGGCAGTATCCAGTGCCTTCAGCCATTTCTTGATATCACGTGGACTAAAATCCAATTGGCTAAAGACTGGCATCTGTGATGTTGGGGACCTCTGGAGGAGGCCAAGATGGATCATCTACTTGGCACTTCTGGCTGAAGGTTGTTATAAATGCTTCAGCCTTATCTTTTGCACTGATGTGCTGGGCTCCCTCTTCATTCAGGATGAGGATTTTTGTGGAGCCACCCCCTCCAGTGGGTTGTTTAATTGTCCACCACCATTCACAACTGGATGTGGCAGGACTGCAGAGCTTGGATCTGATCCTTTGGCTATGGGATCACTTAGCTCTGTCTATTGCATGCTGCTTGCACTGTTTGGCACGTAAGTAGTCCTGTGTTATAGCTTCACCAGGTGGCACCTCATTTTTAGGTCTGCCTGGATCTGCTCCTGGCATGCCTTCCTGCACTCTTCATGGAACCAGGGTTGATCCCTTGCGTTGATGGTAATAGTAGAGCGGGGGGATACGCCAGGCCATGAGGTTACAGATTGTGAGTACAATTCTGCTGCTGCTGATGGTCCACAGCGCCTCATGAATGCCCAACCTTGAGTTGCTAGATCTGTTCAAATTCTATCCCATTTAACACGGTGGTAATGCCAAACATCATGATGGAGGGTTTCCTCAATGGGAAGACAGGACTTTGTCTCCACAATGACTGTGCAGTGGTCACTCCTACCAATACTGTCATGGACAAGTGCATCTGCACCAGGCATATTGGTGAGGATGAGGACAAGTATGTTTTTCCCTCTTGTTGCTTCTCTCACCACCTGTCTCAGACCCAGTCTAGCAGCTATGCCCTTTAGGACTTGTCCAGCCCAGTCAATAGTGGTGCTGCTGAGCCACTCTTGGTTCAAACATGGACATAAGAGCTGAACTCCAGAGGTGAGGTGAGAGTGACTGCTCTTGACATCAAGGCTGCATTTGACCAAGAGTGGCATCAAGGAGCTCTAGCAAAACTGAAGTCAATGGGTATCAGGGGGTAAACTCTCCTCTGGTTGGAGCCATAACTCGCACAAAGGAAGATGGTTGTGATTATTGGAGCTCAGTCATCTCAGTTGCAGGGCATCATTGCAGGAGTTCCTCAGGGTAGTGTCCTAGGCTTAACATACATCAGCTGCTTCATCAATGACCTTCCACCATAAGATCAGAAATGGGGATGTTCGCTGATGATTTCACAATGTTCAGCAGAATTCGCAACTCCTCAGATACTAAAGCAGTCCATGTCCAAATGCAGTAAGGCCTGGACATTATCCAAGCTTGGGGCTGACAAATGGCAAGTAAAGTTCAGGCCACACAAGTGCCAGGCAATGAACATCCCGAACAAGAGAGAATTTAACCATCACCCGTTGACATTCAGTGTGTAAGGAACATATTTTTTATTTCTGTTGGACTGTTGTAAACAATATATCTTTTTTATTTTCTGTTGGACTGTGAATTAAAATTACAATATCTGCAGGTTGAAAGATATGTCCACTGGGATAGGATGAGAGAAACATACAATGTTGCAGTCCTGGAACAGAGCGTGCCATGAAAGACAGGATGGTGTCAGAAAGAAGTTTTAGACCAAGGGAGTTGCCTGACAACAACATTTTAGTTGGCTCCTGACCAGGTGACCAGGTTTTGTGTAAATTTAGTTTTCAGATGACACAAAGATAGGTAGGAAAGTATGTTGTGAAGAGGATATAAGGAGGTTGCAGGCCAATATAGATTGGTTGAGTGAGTGGGCAAAAACCAGGTAGATAGATTATAATATAGGAAAATGTAAAGCTGTTCAATTTGGCAGGAAGAATAAAAAAGCAGAGTATTACTTAAGTGGAGAACGGCTGCAGAATTCCAAGATGCAGAGGGATCTGGGTGTTCTAGTGCATGAGTCACAAAAAGTTAGCATGCAGGTACAGCAAGTAATTAATAAGGCTAATGGAAGGCTATCCTTCATTACAAGAGGAATTGAATATGAAAGTAAGGATGTTATGCTTCAGTTATACAGGGCACTGGTGAGAGCAAATCTCGAATATGGTGTGCAGTTTTAGTCTCTTTATTTAAGGAAGGGTGCAAATGCGTTGGAGGAGCTTCAGAGGAGTTTTATTAGATTGATACCTGGAATGAGCAGATTGCCTTAGGAGGAAAGTTTAGACAGACTGGGCTTGTTTCCGCTGGAGTTTAGAAGAGTGAGGGGTGACTTGATTTAAGTATATAAGGTCCTGAACGGTTTTGACAATGGGGACTTGGAAAGGATGTTTCCTGTGGTGGGCGAGCCCAGAACTAGATGCACTGTTTTAAAATTAAGAGTTGTCCTTTTAGGACAGGGATGAGGAGAAATCTTTTCTCTCTGGGTTGTGCAACCTTGGAACTCGCTGCCTTTGAAGATTGTGAAGACGGGGTCATTGAATATTTTTAAGGCAGAGGTAGATAGATTGTTGTTAGGCAAGGGAATCAAAGGTTATCGGGGGTAGATGGGAATGTGGAGCTCGAAACACAAACAGATCAGCCATGATCTTATTGAATGGCGGAGCAGGCCTGAGGGACTGAATGCCTACTTCTGCTCCTATTTCGTATGTTCGTATGTATGTTCATATCAACATCCTGGGGGTTACCACTGACAAGAAACTTAACTGTACTAACCATATAAATACTGTGGCTGCAAGAGCAGGTCAAAGGCTCAAAGTCTTGTGGCGAGTCACTCATGTCCTGACTCCCCAGAGCTTGCCATCATCTACAAGACACAAGTTGGGAGTGTGATGGAATACTCTCCAGTTGTCTGGATGATTGCAACTCCAACAAGAGCTCGACACCATCCAGGACAAAGCAGCCCGCTTGATTGGCACCATATCCACAAACATTTATTCCCTCCATCACCAACACACTGTGGCAGAATGTGTACCATCTGCAAGATGTACTGCAGCAACTCACCAAGGCTCCTTAGACAGCACCTTCCAAACTCATGACCACTACCATCTAGAAGGACAAGGGCAGTAGGTGCATGGGAACATCAACCCATGGAAGTTCCCCTCCAAATCACTCACCATACTGATTTGGAAATATATCGCTGTTCCTTCACTGTCACTGCATCAAAAATCCTGGAACTCCCTCCCTAACAGTACTGTGGGTGTACCTACACCACATGGACTGCCACCACTTTCTCACGGGCAATAAGGGATGAGCAATAAATGTTGACTGAGCCAGTGATGCCCGCATCCCATGAATGAATTTTTAAAAATCCTAACAAAGCTGTGTGCTTGTTCCATCTAAATTTGGAATGTTAGTAAACTGATAAAATCAAACTGTCAAATCATAATGTTCTCAGCTGCTAATAGTGGGGACATTGCGCCCCAGGTTTCACAGTTTTTACTTTACCAATGATCACAAGCTAATAATGTTTTCTTCAATTTATTCATAAAGGTCCAGGTAATGGTAAACCCTCTTTATGGAACTTATTTTGAAAGCCTAATGTAAAATCTTTTATAAATTGCCAAGTATAAAGGAGATATTTTATGTAGCAATATAGCCATAAACAGTGTTTTTGCAATATTTTAAGTAGAAGTAGTCCTACATCTTAATAAGTCAACAGAAAACATGCTGTTTTTTAATACTTTCCTTGGCCAGTTTACCTCATGCAGGTGCACAGTTGTTGTGCAAATAGCCATTGTGTCTTAGTAGTACACATTGTTTGATATCACAATCGAATTGCAATGTATTGAAGAAACACAAACAATTAAATAACCTGCCGTTTACATCACTATCTATTACCAGTATCATTAAAGATTGTGTATGAGGTTTGTAAATATGCATAGAAATTCCATAGCCTTGCATCTTTTTCTTTAGGAACTAAAAAGGAACTAAGTCTCCAATATGGAGGGCAGGATGCCCAGTAATAATTTCTGATCATAGCACCATGTTCTGGTTGCTGAGAATCTATCGCTGATTACTTTTTGAATAAATGGGCTGGATTTTATGCTTCCCCACCAGTAGATTATAAGGCGGGGGAATGTAAAATCCAATGAGTGGTTTGCCCACTGCCAACCCACCCATCCCTGCTCCCACTGCAATTTTACCAGCAGCAGGGGTGGCGCTGGGTGGCCTGCCTGTCAGTGGGCCAATTGAGGCCATTTAAAGGCCTCATCCTACCACCGCCAGGATTTAACTAGTGGTGGGAAGGCCCACACCAAGCTACTAGCCTGGTAAGTTTCTTAGCACAGGCTGGTGTCTGGCAGGGGGTGTTCCTGCTTAACAGGCTCCCTCGGCCCATCGGAGGACCCCACCAAGGGGTTCCCCCCTTAAAGTTCCCTCCCCCTGTTGTAATATGTCTTTAAGGGATATCAGCATGACATCACTAGAAGTGAAATGTGCCCTATGATCCAGTCTTAGTTTCATTCTTGTTTTGAGAAGAGCAGCGCACAGCTCTGATGTCTTCACACTTTATACCTGTGTAACAGTTCTCATGTGCCTTGTCTCAATAAATGAAACCACAACGTGTTTACCCAATCACTTATGAGTGATTGGTTCCTTGTGTCCTGTACAGTAAATAAGCCAAAGGCATTATATCATTATAATAACAAGACACCCCCATGGCCTTTTAAACTCTGTGCCCCCACCACCCCCCTCCCCGCCCCCACCCTCATCACCGGGACCCGGCAAGTCCCTCAAACATTTATAAAATCATGATCCAGTACAGCTTGCCTCCCCAATTCGTGAGTGCAATGGCAGTGGCTGCTATTCCTGGTGGCACCACTGGCACTGGACTGTTGCCAGCCCATGATTGGCTAGCTGCTCTCTATGGTGGGACTTACTGTCCCTGAGGGCTGGCAGTCCTGCCTCAAGTATCTTAACAGCCAATTGGCCATCTTCTGCTGGATGAGCTCTTCCTTCCCGACGTGTTCGCCTGGCAGTATGGGGACGCAGACACTCCATAAAAATCCAGCCCAATTTACAAGGCAATATATCGTTTGCATTCTCTGAAAATAATCAAATATGGCTAAATGAGTTATGTAAGAGACAATGGAAAGGAAATTAAACAGGTTCTGTGCTTATATTTTGTATTATTTAAGTGGGAAGGGAACTGCTCACCTTGCAGCCCATATTGTTTAAAACTCATAATGTGTTTGTGTTGGTGTGAAGGTCAAATTAGTCGTTCAGAAAAAGTTCTTAGTCACTATTATCATAAAAACATTTCCATACATAACATTAGTTGTCAAAAGAACTGTTACACTAAATGAAGATTAGAGGCTGCACATATCATAATATTAGCAGGTTAGAGTGTAATAAACACTTTGTGTAACATTTTTATAGCAGAATGACAGCCCATGATACCAAAGTAAACATCTCCCTCAATGGTTGTTCTGTCTCCTGAGTTCGCATGAGGGTTGGCGATAAGTTTATAGATTTCAGATCTCCCTTTGAAAGATCTGCGATGATATCACTGTTAAGCAGCAATACAGAATGCTGAGAACACTATTTGAGAACCTTATGCAACCCATAAAACACACTGATTGTGTAATGCTGTACATGTTGAAAGATATTACAGTCTAGTCCAAGCAAAGCGATTGTTATTTTCTCATCGGTTTATATTTTGAACTCAGCTATCCCACTGACAGACTAAAATTCATCAAGCTCACCAGAACTGTAATTATGTTTTCCAAAGCTGGACAAAAGCCTAAAATACCACAGAACTGCATATCAGAAGAAATTTATCCCAGCTGATCAAATATAAAATTTATTGATATAAAGCAGTGCACCAAATTATCCAGGACGTGTGGTTGAGAATGCTACCTTGAAGTGGAAATCAGGTGCATGATAGTGGTACCCTAATGGAAGTTAATCTATTTTCATTTTCATGATATGCCAGTCACCCTTATAAATCTAAAATCAAACCTTAATAAGAACTCATTTGAGCACTGTTATCTAAGGACCTGTTTAGTTCTTGAGTTTGTTTCTCAAGCTTAATCCAAGATTTGATGAATCTCGTACTTGTTTTATGACAGAAATGGGGTGATTATGCTCCGAAAATGTTTTACCTTACTCACAGGTCTACCAAGTGTTACCTTACTGAAGGCCTTTTTAAAATCCAAACATATTTTAGTTATTTACATTACCCTTGTGCACCTATTTCCTCAAATAATTTAACAAGGTAAGTCAAGCACGACTTTCCCTTTTGAAATTAGTGCTGACTATTCTTCTTTATATTTTCAGTTTCTTGATATTTTTCCATTTCATCTTTGAGTAATGATTCCATTATCATTCCTACCGCCAATGTTAATATAGCTATCTAAAGTTCCATGGACTTGTTCTATCTCCCCTTGTAAATATAGGTTTGATTAGCTTATACATTATATCCTCCCTTTTTATCTTGAATATCTTTTTATCTTTTTTGATTTCTTCTAATCTCATACCCAACATGTTAGACTTCCCCATTAAATACCAAGGCAAAATAATTATTTAATATCTCTGCCATTTTGCAGTTATTACATGAGGGTTAATTGTGTGTAGTCCTTATACTGATGTTTCTTTTTTTTAAAACATTGGTTTAATATCTTATTCGAAAAACAGAACCTCCAACTTTGCAGCACTCCCCTTGAACCCATGACCTGCAGACTTAGAGGCTAGACTGCAACTAAGCAAAAGGCTAATATTTGACCAGATATTCTCAGTTTTATGCCTGCCCACAGGAATTGAGGATGCCAGAATGGGAATGGAATGAGTGAATAGGAAGGAGATAAGAAAATTAAAACAAAGGATGAAACTAGCTGTGCGCTTGGTGGATGCCTCCAACCTCCTCTCCCCCACCTATTTCATTGGTTCTGGGCCGAGAACCTCCAGGACCCTCTTCTTGTAAGGACATAGATTCCATGTCCTTTTGTCTCACCAGCATACATTTGCCTTTCGGTATAGTCTTCTCCTGCAAGCAGGCAGAAAAGGAGTATGGAGTAACCTTATGTAAGAGTGTAAAGGTGTAGCATGCTAATGTTTGTGCTGACAGTGTTCTTGGCATTTGCTGGGGAGCACTCTTCACACAGCCAGCTCACCTACTACATCTTACTGAGGGCAATCTGGAAAAATTGGTCCCCTTCGGACTCCCCTGGGCTGCTGCATCTCTAACTCTAACCACTGTCCAGCTATTTACCAGTGGAACATGAAAATCACTCCCCATTATATTTCAATTGAGCACTTGATTGTATTATATCTCTGATCAACTCCCTCCACTGACTATCCATGCAATGACACAATATAGACCTAAACGGAGCAGTAATGACTAATAATGACTAATAATCTCTTTCTGAGAGACAAAACCAGTTACTTATTCAGTATCACTACTATTGTAGCATTGTATTATGTGGCAAGGGGAGCTCTGCAATATGTACTTATGAAAATACATGGATATGACAAATGTAGGCCCACTTGTGAATTTGTACAATTTAAACCAGATGCTTCATTAATGTGCAAACAACAAAGTCTGGACCCAGGATAAAACGGGGCCACACAGTAACTTGAACTTAATACATGAGTGTTTGCCATAATATATGAAATGTGACATCTGGCAATCCAGCAAGAGCTGACTCCAGATAACTCAATTTCTTCTTTAGTGCCTAACACTTCTTTCCCCTCAGCAACCTTTAGCTCTATAATGATGTCCAAGATTGATTATGGCTCCCATATCTACGGAAGCTCTATCTACACTCCTTCACACTCCTGAAAAGGGTATTATACAAGAAAAATCCTGTAGAATGATGTGACCCAACTTTCATTTCTAACCTCTGATCGCTCCCTTTGTCTCAGTTTTTCTTGTTTTTCTGACGATATTTCATTAGGTTTCATATATCTTTTCGTAGCAGCCTGGACTCAATGGTAGGACTCTTGTTTCAAGGTCAGAAGTTATGAGTTCAAGACCCACTGTAGAGACTCGAGCACAATATCTAGGCTGACACTTCAGTGCGATACTGAAGGAGCACAGCACTGTTGGAGGTGCCTTTGAATACAAGACATTAAATCTGTCAAAGATCTTTGGAAAGGGCCAGGGAGTTGTTGTGTCACCACTTATGCCTCAATAAGCGCCACAAAAACAGATAATCTGGTCATTCATCTCATTGTGGTTTGTGGCAGCTTGCTGTGCTCAGATTTGCTGCTATATTTCACTCCACCATCACACTAACTTAATTTTAAAAGTCCTTTATTGGCTGTGAAATGTTTTGGGATGTCCTGAGGTTGTAAAAGGATTATAAAAATGCGTATTCTTACTTTACTGCATTGCATCTGGTCATTGCTCCTTTGAAAATTACTCTCTTGTTTCTCATGAATTGTAAATATGTTGATTTACTCGTTTAGCTCTCCCTGCATTTGCACTACATAGAAATCAATACTTATTGTAGTCTTGTAATCGTTCTAAATGGGATCTTAGTGCGATGGAACCCTTTTCTTCCCTTTCCTTCTGCTGAAACCTTCAGGCTTTTAAAACACAATCTTGGCTTCATCTAATTGCTACTTTTTGCTGTTTTTAACCCTGGTAGAGACCTGCAAAATGGGTCATGATCTTTCACCTTGGTTTTGGAATAAACTAGCGATTACAGGACAAATTATACTTACTATGGTTTGTTTCATGTGATCATCCCTGAGAATTGCAGCAGACGATTTGCGCTTAATAGATACATGGGCCGGAATTTTCCCATGCTGCCCGCAGCAGGTATCGTGGCGGACAGGAGTGGAGAACCCAGCGGCAGGCAATAAGTTGCAAATCCGTTGCTGTAAAAACAAGCTGCAGTTCTCCCGATGGTGTGTTCATGGCAGGTCAGTTATTCCACCGACTAGTAGCGTGAACGCCATTTGCATTCATTAGCATGTCATGAATGCTCATTAAAACAGCTGCTCACACGAATCTTGCCACACCTTCCAATCTTCCATCACGCCAGCAGGAAATTATGCCAGTCTCAAATCCATTTGAAAAAGGGTGGCATGTACAAGTCAGACCTCAGATCACTGGTAACTTCGAGGTGAGTGGTGCGTACCTGCCATAGTGCTGCTCCGGTCTTGTTGCAATGAAGGCCACTCTGTTGGGGCTGAAGGATTGGACTGCTCCTTGTCTTTGCTTTCATTGTCCCGAGGAACACCACTGTGCTGTAGTACTCATGCAGGCCTCCACTTTCAGAGATTAGTACTTCAACCGGGGGTGGGCTATGAGGCGAGGGTCAGGTTGACGAACATGCTGGGGGCAACAGGGAGGGAAGGCTGTGGAATGAGAGTGAGAGGGAAGGGCGAACATGATGGGGGAAACGGGGAGGGAAGGCCGTGGAATGGGAGTGAGAGGGAAGGGCGAACATGATGGGGGAAACGGGGAGGGAAGGCTGTGGAATGGGAGTGAGAGGGAAGGGCGAACATGATGGGGGAAACGGGGAGGGAAGGCCGTGGAATGGGAGTGAGAGGGAAGGGCGAACATGATGGGGACCTTTCAGTGATTGCCTTCTAACTTCTTGTTGCTGCAGGAGTCTGCTTAGAAAGAAAGGAGGAAGACCCCCTTGCGATGAAAGCCACTTAAAGCCAATGGCTTCATTAGCATTGTTAAAGGGCTACGCAGAACTCAGTGGCTTCACATCAAAGTCACTGCCTCTCAAGAGTAACACACAGGAATGTAGAATTTGGGAATGCAGGCACTAGTGAAGGAGGCACAGCTGTATCATATATGGCATTCATCAATGAAGGCCCATCACGTGTTCACCAGATGTGACACTCCTAACGGGCCAAGGGGCATCCAGTCATTGATTATGAGCAACTGATTGGTCATTAATATGCAACATCAGAGGTTGGGGAACAGAGCTAGGTTGGGTCACTCATCTCAATTAAACCTTAGCATCCCACGCAAGGCTCAAAATGTTACATCTGCGATGCCACCTTGGTCACCTCAGTGTGTGCTAGTGTCTCAGGGACAAGGCAGCATCAGCCACCATGCAATAGGGCAGGAAAAACTATGGACCCTTGCAGTCTCCAAACATGTCATCTACTGAGCCTCACTTTCTTGCCCCTTGAATCATTAATGTCTTCAATGTTTCCTTTCAGAGAGAAGGCAAAAGCAAATATGGATCCAGAGCTCAATGCTGCCTTTGTCAGGGTCCCAATGCAATGGAGGAGGTGAAGGAGGGAAAGGCGACTCCGCACGTAGCTCCAGCAGGAGGGACATGGTCAAGCGGAGCCACAGCATGAACAGGAGGCAATAGTACTGAAGACCTGTACTTCAGAACTTGTTGTGCTCCTAGCCAAGCTGTTTCAGTACAGCTACAACACTGGCATCTACCTGGCTATGTGGAAAATTGCCAAGGTATGTCCTGTACACAAAAAACAGGACAAATCCAACCCGGCCAATTACCAACCCATCAAACTACTCTTGATCATCACTAAAATAATGGAAGGGGTCATCACAAGTGCTATCAAGCGGCACTTGCTTAGCAATAACCTGCTCACTGATGCCCAGTCTGGGTTATGCCAGGGCCACTCAGCTCCTGACACCATTACAGCCTTGGTTCAAACATGGACAAAAGAACCAAAATCACACAGTAAAGTGAGAGTGACTGCTCTTGACATCAAGGCCACATTTGACTGAATGTGGCATCAAGGAGCCCTAGCAAAACTGTAGTCAATGGGAATCAGGGGGAAAACTCTCCCTGGAGAGTTTTGGAGTCACAGCTAGCACAAAGGAAGTTGGTTGTGGTTGTTGGAGGTCAGTCAATTCAGCTCCAGGATATCACTGCAGGAGCTCCTCAGGAGTGTCCTCGGCACAACCATCTTCAGCTGCTTCATCAATGACCTTTCTTCCATCATAAGGTCAGAAGTGGGGATGTTCGCTGATGATTGCACAATGCTCAGCACCATTCGCGACTCCTCAGATACTGAAACAGTCCATGTCCAAATGCAACAAGACCTGGACAATATCCAGGCTTGGGCTGAGAAATGGCAAGTAACATTTGCACTACACAGGTGCCAGGCAATGACCATCACCAACAAGAGAGAGTCCAACCATCACCCCTTGATGTTCAATGCCGTTACCATTACTGAATCCCCTACTACCAACATCCTGGGGCGATTCACCTGCCATTCACCAGAAGCTGAACTGGACTAGCCATATAAATACTGTGGCTCGAAGAGCAGGTCAGAGGCTAAGAAATGTGCAATGAGTAACTGACCTCCTAACTCTCCAAAGCCTGTCCACCATCTACAAGGCACAAGTCAGGAGTATGATGGAATACTCCCCACTTGCCTGGATGAGTGCAGCTCCCACAACACTCATCCAGGACAAAGCAGCCTGCCTGATTGTCACCACATCCACAGACAATCCATCTACCACTGACGCATAGTAACAGCAGTGTGTGTACCACCTACAGGATGCACTGCAGGAATTCACCAAGGTTCCTTCGACAGCACCTTCCAAACCCACGGCCACCACCATCTAGAAGGATAAGGGCAGCTGATAGATGGGAATACCACCGCCTGGAATTCCTCTCCAAGTCAGTCACCATCCTGACCTGGAAATACATCGCCGTTCCTTCACTGTCGCTGGGTCAAAATCCTGGAACTCCCTTCCTAACAGCATTGTGGGTGTACCTACACCACATGGACTGCAGCGGTTCAAGAAGGCAGCTCACCACCCCCTTCTCAAGGGCAACTCGGGATGGGCAATAAATGCTGGCCCAGCCAGCGAAACCCAAATCCCATGAATGAATAAAAGGTGAGACCCAAACAACGGGGGTGACTTGCCAGACCTAGGGTTTATTGTCCGAGAGTCTCCTAGTCTTGTGAAGCCAACGGGAACTACTTCTGCTCCTCCAGGCAGAGCCGGGACCTTTCAAACCAAATGTACTTCGATGTCCTGTGTCTTCCAATGTTGCCAGCCGTCAGCTTTCACTGGCGGGGCTGAGAATGCACGGTCTTTATTTGGCCTGCAGTTAAAGTGCTGTGTGTCCCCTGGTGACATATTTACAATGTCAGTTTGTGATTTAATTTCGGCTCTTGCTCCTCTGGGGTGGGTGGCCTGATTTCAGTTACGCTAAAGATGGTGGGGGAAGGAACATGTTGGCAACATTCATTTCGCACAAGTGCCAGGCAATGACCATCTCCAACAAGAGAAAATCTAACCATCGCCCCTTGACATTCAATGGCATTCCCATCACTGAATCCCCCACTATCAACATCCTGGGGGTTACCATTGACCAGGAACTGATCTGGACTAGCCATATAAATACCGTGGCTACAAGAGCAGGTCAGAGACTGGGAATTCTGCGGAGTAACTCACCTGACTCCCCAAAGCCTGTGCACCATCTACAAGGCACAAGTCAGGAATGTGATGGAACACTCCCCACTTGCCTTGATGAGTGCAGCTCCAACAACACTCAAGAAGCTTGAAACCATATTGGACAAAGCACTCTGCTTGATTGGTCCCCCATCCAACACCTTCAACATCCATTCCCTCCATCAGCATTGTACAGGAGCAGCAGTGTGTACCACCTACAAGATGCACTGCAGCAACTTATCAAGGCTCCTTCGACAGCACCTTCCAAATCTGCCACTTCTACCACCTATAGGGACAATGGCAGCAGATGCATGGGAACACCCCCACTTGCAAGTTTCCCTCCAAGCCACACACCATCCAGACTTGGGACTATATCGCCGTTCCTTCAGTGTCGCTGGGTCAAAATCCTGGAACTCCCTTCTGAACAGCACTGTGGGTGCTTCTATAACACGTGACCTGCAGAGGTTCAAGAAGGCAGCTCACCACCACCTTCTCAATGGCATTTTGGGATGGGTAATAAATGCTGGCTTAGCCTGTGACATCCATATTCCATGAAAGAATAATTTTAAAGAAGAAAAACTGTGAAGTTCTTCTGCTATCTTATCACGCACTGTTCTGACTGCATTAAGCGGGGGAGGAGTTGGGGTCTAAAATCAGGGTTTATCTTTTTGAAATTAGGACAAGAATTCCCGTTGTATGTCAATATTTGTATGGGGCTCTTGGGAATATGGTAATTTTCAATGGGACTCCTCACACACAACTGTTTTTTTATTATTGTCAGTAGTGAAGGAGGGTTATTAGGTTTTTTATTATTGTCAGTAGTGAAGGAGGGTTATTAGGTTTTTTATTATTGTCAGTAGTGAAGGAGGGTTATTAGGTTTTTTATTATTGTCAGTAGTGAGGGAGGGTTATTAGGTTTTTTATTATTGTCAGTAGTGAAGGAGGGTTATTAGGTGTTTTTATTATTGTCAGTAGTGAAGGAGGGTTATTAGGTGTTTTTATTATTGTCAGTAGTGAAGGAGGGTTATTAGGTTTTTTATTATTGTCAGTAGTGAAGGAGGGTTATTAGGTTTTTATATTATTGTCAGTAGTGAAGGAGGGTTATTAGGTTTTTTTTATTATTGTCAGTAGTGAAGGAGGGTTATTAGGTTTTTTATTATTGTCAGTAGTGAAGGAGGGTTATTAGGTTTTATATTATTGTCAGTAGTGAAGGAGGGTTATTAGGTTTTTTATTATTGTCAGTAGTGAAGGAGGGTTATTAGGTTTTTTATTATTGTCAGTAGTGAGGGAGGGTTATTAGGTTTTTTTTATTGTTGTCAGTAGTGAAGGAGGGTTATTAGGTTTTTTATTATTGTCAGTAGTGAAGGAGGGTTATTAGGTGTTTTTATTATTGTCAGTAGTGAAGGAGGGTTATTAGGTGTTTTTATTATTGTCAGTAGTGAAGGAGGGTTATTAGGTGTTTTTATTATTGTCAATAGTGAAGGAGGGTTATTGGGTGTTTTTATTATTGTCAGTAGTGAAGGAGGGTTATTAGGTGTTTTTATTATTGTCAGTAGTGAAGGAGGGTTATTAGGTTTTTTATTATTGTCAGTAGTGAAGGAGGGTTATTAGGTTTTTTATTATTGTCAGTGGTGAAGGAGGGTTATTAGGTTTTTTTATTATTGTCAGTAGTGAAGGAGGGTTATTAGGTGTTTTTATTATTGTCAGTAGTGAAGGAGGGTTATTAGGTTTTTTATTATTGTCAGTAGTGAAGGAGGGTTATTAGGTGTTTTTATTATTGTCAGTAGTGAAGGAGGGTTATTAGGTTTTTTATTATTGTCAGTAGTGAAGGAGGGTTATTAGGTTTTTTATTATTGTCAGTAGTGAGGGAGGGTTATTAGGTTTTTTTTATTGTTGTCAGTAGTGAAGGAGGGTTATTAGGTTTTTTATTATTGTCAGTAGTGAAGGAGGGTTATTAGGTGTTTTTATTATTGTCAGTAGTGAAGGAGGGTTATTAGGTGTTTTTATTATTGTCAGTAGTGAAGGAGGGTTATTAGGTGTTTTTATTATTGTCAATAGTGAAGGAGGGTTATTAGGTGTTTTTATTATTGTCAGTAGTGAAGGAGGGTTATTAGGTGTTTTTATTATTGTCAGTAGTGAAGGAGGGTTATTAGGTTTTTTATTATTGTCAGTAGTGAAGGAGGGTTATTAGGTTTTTTATTATTGTCAGTGGTGAAGGAGGGTTATTAGGTTTTTTTATTATTGTCAGTAGTGAAGGAGGGTTATTAGGTGTTTTTATTATTGTCAGTAGTGAAGGAGGGTTATTAGGTTTTTTATTATTGTCAGTAGTGAAGGAGGGTTATTAGGTTTTTTATTATTGTCAGTAGTGAAGGAGGGTTATTAGGTTTTTATATTATTGTCAGTAGTGAAGGAGGGCTATTAGGTTTTTTTTATTATTGTCAGTAGTGAAGGAGGGTTATTAGGTTTTTTATTATTGTCAGTAGTGAAGGAGGGTTATTAGGTTTTATATTATTGTCAGTAGTGAAGGAGGGTTATTAGGTTTTTTATTATTGTCAGTAGTGAAGGAGGGTTATTAGGTTTTTTATTATTGTCAGTAGTGAAGGAGGGTTATTAGGTTTTTTTTATTGTTGTCAGTAGTGAAGGAGGGTTATTAGGTTTTTTATTATTGTCAGTAGTGAAGGGGGGTTATTAGGTGTTTTTATTATTGTCAGTAGTGAAGGAGGGTTATTAGGTGTTTTTATTATTGTCAGTAGTGAAGGAGGGTTATTAGGTGTTTTTATTATTGTCAGTAGTGAAGGAGGGTTATTAGGTGTTTTTATTATTGTCAGTAGTGAAGGAGGGTTATTAGGTGTTTTTATTATTGTCAGTAGTGAAGGAGGGTTATTAGGTTTTTTTATTATTGTCAGTAGTGAAGGAGGGTTATTAGGTTTTTTTTGACATGACGACATTTGCATTTCTGAATTTCAGATAATTTTGGGGGTTGGCATTAGAGTGTAGTTAACAATGATTGAAATTAAATAATTCAGAGTATTTCCCACAAAATACTCCCAGCGATTTGTTTACAATGCAATAATTGTTAACCATGGGGATAATATGTGCAGTGTAGGAACTTCAGATATTAGCATTAGTGCTGAAACGTTTGTTCTGTATGATTCATCTCTACAACAATAATGCTCTGGACACTTGCTGACTCCAGAGATTTTAAGGCATGACTCTCCATTCTCAGAGCCTTCGAACAATATACTTATCAATATTTCTTTTGTAAAGAGGTTACCTTTTGTCTAACATGACAGCTTGGATATGTGGTGAAGTGGACTCTACTAACACTGACCTTGACCTCGCCATAATGGGTGCCATAGTGTACTGGCTATACTAATGAACTATAACCTAGATGCAGTGACTAATAATCCTGAAGACCTTGGAGGGTATTTAATGTAGGTGATGTGGGCCTTGCCCGCCAACTGGAGAGCCAGCGAGAGACCTGAGTTGCCTCGTTTTGGGGGGGGGTCCAGTGCACTAAGTGCTGATCAGGCAGTAGGAGGGCATTTCTGAGATCAAAGACATCGGAAGTGGAAGTCCCACCTGCCAACAGCTGCCAGGCAATCGAGGTTGGCAGCTCTTCATTGCTTGGCAGTGCCACTTCAGATGCAGTGGCTAATGCCAGTAATACACCCAACTGAGGCCCTGATGGACGAGGGACCTAGGCCAGAGGTGAGTGACAGATAGATAGATCAATAATTGGTGTATTGAAAAATCATCGTGGCAGCAGGTGCCTTATTGTGATAAAATAAAACAAGTAATCATAATCCATAACATAGTTAGAGGCAACCTTTAAAATAAAAATAAAAATGAAGTATAAAATAAAAGGATTGCAGAATTATGATCATTTCAGTATACAAATAATTACAATACATTGCAAAATGCAGACGTCCTTGATAGAATGAAATGTCTGCTCCGCCCTGTATTTTGTGTCAAAGTTCATAGATCATATGTTGTCAGGTTGAGTTTACTAAATACGGAATCATAAACAATTTATGAGTTTTATAGAGTAGGGGATTGGGCTGTCTTACCATCTATTTGTTCTATATCTTATTTGTGGAATGATGCCTTTTCTCCTTAATTCGATCACACGTTTACTTTTGTGCTGCCGTGGCAAGAGATAGTGGTAATGGGAGGTGGGATTCAAGAGTTTTCTCGTGAAGTCCAGCCGGAGCTTTGTCTACCTATGAACAAGCGAAGGCATGTTCAGTTTTTTGATTGTGCCTGATAGCGGGAGGGGGCCCTGGGGGGTGACAGATGCAGGGTAGGGGGTTCAGCAGCAAGGACAAGAGGGTGGCTCTCAGTGGGCCCTTCCTTCCCGATGCCAGTCCTCTCGACCCAGCATGAAGCAACCCTGACTTTGAGTTTGCTTTTAGGGCTTCCTGCATGGCAAGACCCCACCTGCCACTGTGTGAGTACCAGCGGCAGCAGGATGAGGCCTTTCAGTGGGCAGTAATTGCCCACTTAAGGAATTCAATTAGCGGCGGGGCAAGCCTTCCTGCCACAGGCTTAAGCAGGGCAGAGGTGGGAAGGTGGTGGAATCTCCACCCGCCACCTTCCAGCCCGATTACATGTTCCCCCCACCCCCCCTCAAACCCACCACCAAACTGGTCATGGGGGAGGGCATTAAATTTCTCACCTTATGTTCAAATTTTACCAATGCAGTTTGAGAATTGGCATTCCACTTTAATAGATCTGAAAAAGAAAAGGTTGGTGTCAATAAAAAGTGAAGATATCAGATTGTGGTTAAAAACCTAACTGATTCACTGATATCCTTTAGAGAAGGAAATCTGCTGTTCTTACTCGAGGTGTGCTTCAGACCCACACCAGTATAGCTGACTGTCTCCCGAAGTGACCTAGAAAATCACTCAGTTGTATCAAAGTGCTTCTGGTTCAAAAAGGCAGCCCACCATCTTCTCAGAGCAACTGGGGACGGGCAATAAATGCCAACCTTGCCTGTGATGCTCACATCCTAAGAATGAATAATATATACACAGATAGATTTCAAGGTCAGCTAAACTTAAATGCTGTGGATTTCAGGCATGATAAATACTTCTGATTGGAGCCTTGCCCATTCTGAGGGAAGTTTGCAAAATAGTGTGCTGTTGCAGGATTTAATGGTCTGTAGCAGTTTAATGGGGCAATCATATAAAACTAAATTCTGCATGCAGTTAAGAATTTTTTTTAATGTAATAATGGTCTGGAATTTCCAGGAAAGTCTCTGCAAAACCATGACGTAAAAGTGGCATTGGGTCACTTTTTCCCAAAGAAATTTGCGCGTAAATGATTTACGCTGAAACAACAGTGCTTATGAATCTCTTTGACTGCTTGCTTCTGAGATAAGTTCACCTGAACTGTCTGATGTACATTTATTTAGCTC
The DNA here is from genome assembly GCF_964194155.1 of Cetorhinus maximus. Classification (NCBI taxonomy): domain Eukaryota; kingdom Metazoa; phylum Chordata; class Chondrichthyes; order Lamniformes; family Cetorhinidae; genus Cetorhinus; species Cetorhinus maximus. The sequence continues at coordinate 32,879,513 of NC_135879.1, forward strand.
TGCCTCCATACAAAAGACCAGCATGTGCAAGTTTACTGGAGCCAAGCAAATGATATGCCGGCTTAGATCAGCTCCTAACGGTTTCCTTCCTAGGCTGAAGTTAACTGATATCAGCCGAAGTGAGACTTGTGCGGTTTGATTTTTCTAACTGTGATCTGCACTATCCCGGCACAAAATGCTGACAATGTCAGTGCAACTGTTGCTTTTCAAAACCCCACCTCCCCCACACATTTAGTAGCTCTAAGCAGTGGGAATGGCCTTCCCAATAAACATACCCCTGTTTGGCACGGCAGTGGGAGAGGAGAAGCAGAGGCAATAGGCTCAGAAGTGAGGCATTGGAGTTGCCGACAGAGTGAAATCACGACCTGAGCAGCACAATGGTCAGGAAATTCCTCAAAACTGCTCTTACAGCACCAGCAGAAAAAAATACACCACCTATTCAGTTGCATGTAAAAACAAAAGGCTCACATTAATTTATCCCAGGTAAGCCTGGTGACCTCAACTGGACAATCATGTGTTGAAATCCGGATTAAACTGGATGGACCACCCAGCATCAACCAAGGCACCAGAAGTGACAACAGCACACCATGCCTTATCGACCCTGCAAATACCTCCTTGCTAACATTTTGGGACACGTACCAAAGTTGGCAACAGCCTGACATAGTCATACGCACTGAATCATAACTTACAGCCAATGTCCCAGACTCCTCCGTCACCATCCCTGGCTATCCACCGACTGGACAGACCCACCAGAGGTAGCACGGCACAATGATTTACATTCAGGAGGGAACTGTCCTGGGAGCAGAGCCAAGGAGAGAAATCATAGGCCCCAGCGCTTCTCCTGTTTCTGCCCCTCAGGTGTGTCTGTGCAGCAGAACTTTTAATAGGCCAGAGAACAAAGACTAAGTGGTTCATAATTTTATTTGCTTCATGAGAGTAAGTCTGAAGACTCTGCTGATTGCTGCTTCTCACTGCAATATATTTTCAATATTTACTATGTAACACAGCTTTATCACGATATTTCAATACCTCAAAAAAACTCATAAAAAGCACCAAGATAGAGTGGGATAATAGGTAAGTAGACAAAAGGACAAGATTGAAGTCAATGGAAAATACTCATGAGAATCATGTGCAGTCTGAAACAGGTTACTGATTCACCATGAGCTCATTACACACTCCTCTCCTGGCAATCTCACCCCACAGGGCCCATTCACAGTTAACCTCCATTAGCAACAGAATAAACAGAGCTCCAACCATGATTCCACCCTCCGTTCACAAGGTAATTATGGATGGCAAAGGCCATCTAGCTCAGTTCATCTCATCCATTCAGAATGACAGATGAATATACGTATTAGTAGCAGGAGTAGGCCATTTGGCCCCTCGAGCCAGCTCTGCCATTTAATAACATTGCCAACATTATACCAGTGACTACAACTCAAGTTGTATTTAATTGACTGTAAAATGATTTGGGACATTGTGAAAGGCGCTGTATAAATGAAGGTTTTGTCTTTCTTTCATGTCGTAAGTAGAGTGATTCCCTCAGGATAATTAATCACAGAGCAATCAACTGTTGTTAGGAAAGTAGCTACAAAGAAATCACAACATTGACAAATGTAGCTAATCTCCCCCCAACCCTCCCTTTAACCTTCACCCAATCCACTCCAAACCTCCCCCAACTCCGCCTCCAACATTCCCCCAACCCCCTCCCCAACCACCCCCCAAATCTCCTCCAACCTCCCCCCAAACTCCTCCAACCTTCCTCCCAATCCCCACTCCAAATTTCCCTCAACCCCGACTCAAACCTTCCCTCCAACCCCACCTTCAACCCTCCCCCAAACCTTCCTTACTTGGAAATATATCACTTCCTTCATTGTCGCTGGGTCAAATTCTGGAACTCCCTCCCAAACAGCACTGAGGGTGTACCGCCTGGACTGCAGTGGTTCATGAAGGCAGCTCACCACCATCTTCTCAACGGCAATTACGATGGGCAACATATGATGGCCTCGCCAGCAAAGCCCTTATTTCATGAATGAATAAAAAATAAACTTAGCGATAATTGGCTCACCAATGCCCAGTTTGAGTTCAGCCAGAGCCACTCAGCTCCTGCCTCATTACAGCCTTGGTTCAAATGTGGAGGGAGAGGATGTCCCAGAAGGTCAAGGACAGAATCTATTTGGTTTGAGGTAAAGAACAAAAAAGCTGCAATTACATTGCTTGGTGTAGTCTACAGGTCACCAACTAGCGGGAAAGCTGTCAAGGAACAAATTTGCAAAGAAGTTACTGAGAAGTGCAAGAATTCTAGTGTAGTTATAATGGGGGATTTAAATTATTCAAATATAGACTGGGATAGTGGTAGTGTAAAAGGCAGAGAGGGGCAAGTGTTCCTTGAGGATGTTCAGGAAAATTTTGTATAGCAGTATGTTTCCAGTCCAGCATGAGAGGAGGCATTGCCAGACCTGGTTATTGGGAATAAGGTGGGCCAAGTGGATCAGGTGCCAGTGGGGGAACATGTTGGGGACATTGATCATTGTATCATAAGGTTTAGGTTAACTATGGAAAAGAACAAGGAATAATCGAGAGTAAGAATAATTAACTGGGGCAAAGCCACCTTCAACAGAATGAATAGACCTGGCCCTGATAAATTGGAACCAAAGATTGGCAGGCAAAACTGTACCTGAACAATGGCTTTAAATAAGAGCTAGTTTGGTCCCAGTCAAGGTATATTCCCATGAAGGAAAAAGGGAAGGTAAGCAAATCCAGGACTTCCTGGATAACAAAAGAAATAGACGTTAAGATGAAGCAGAAAAAGTGTGCTTATGACAAATGTCAGCTGGATAATACAACTGAGAACCAGGCTGATTATCAAAGGTTCAAAGGGGAATTGAAAAGGCAGACAAGAGAAACAAAGAGAGAGTATGTGAAGAGACTGTCAGCTAACATCAAAAAGATTCGCAGAGTCTTCTATAGGCATATAAATAGTAAAATGGTGGTAAAAGGAAGAGTGGGGCAGATTTGGGGCCAAGAAGGGGACTTGTGCATGGAGGCAGGGGGCAAGGCTGAGATACTAAATGAATACTTTACATCTGTCTTTATGCGTCATGGTGAAAGAGGATACTTGAAGGGTTTAAAATTGATATGGAGGAGGTATTGGTTTGGCTGTCTGTATTTAAAGTTGATAAGACCCCAGGACAGAAAGTGATGCATCCAAGGATACTGAAGGAAGTGAGAGTGGAAAATGCGAAGGCACTGGCATTAATTTTCCAATCTGCTTTAGACTCGGGGGTGGTGCCAGAAAGTTAGAGAATTGCAAATGTCATACCTTTGTTCAGAAAAGGATTTAAAGATAAGCCCTGCAAACTTTGGTGATGGGGAAGCCTTTATAAACAATAATTTGGGACAAAATTGATAATCACTTCAACAAATTGACATTGATTAAGGAAAGCATTTAAGAGCAAATCATGTATAACTATCTTACTTCAGGGTTTTTAATGGGATAACAGAGGGGGTTGATGAGGGTAATGCTGTTGATGTGTCGTATGTGGACTTTCAAAAGGTACTTGATAAAGTGCCACAAAACAGACTTGTGAGCAAAGAGAAACCAATGGGATGGTTTCTCCCTATCTAATCTGTCCAGACACCTCATGATTTTGAATACCTCTATCAAATCTCCTCTCAACCTTCTCCTCTCCAAGGAGAACAGTCCCAACTTCTCCAATCTCTTTAGTAACTGAATCTCTTCATCCCTGGAATAACTCTTGTGAATCTTCCTAAACTGTGGTGCCCAGAGTTGGATGCAATACTCCAGTTGAGATCAAACCAGTATTTTATGCAGGTTTAACATAACTTCCTTGCATTTGTACTATATGCTCCAATTTGTAAAGCCCAGGATGTTGCATGCTTTATTAACCGCTTTCTCAACCTGCCCTACCACCTTCAATGATTTGTGCAAATAGACACCCAGGTCCCTCTGCTCTTGCACCCTCATTAGAATTGTACTCTTTGTTTTATATTGTCTCTCTGCATTCTTCCTTCCAAAATGAATTACTTTGTACTTCTCTGCATTAAATTCCATCCACCGCTTGTCCGCCCATCCCACCAAACTGACTAACTCCTTTTGAAGTTCTCCACCATCCTCCTCAACGTTCACAATATTTAAAAGTTTTGTGCCATCTGCAAATTTTGAAATTGTGTCCTGTATATGGAGGTCTAGGTCATTAACATATATGTAAGAAAGAGCAGGGGTCATACAGTCATAGAGTCTTTAGGGGTCTACAGCACAGAAAAAGTCCCTTCGGCCCATTGAGTTTGCGCAGGTCAAACAAGTACCTAGCCATCCTAATCCCATTTTCTAGCACTAGGTCCATAACCTTGTAAGCCATGGCATCGAAAGTGCACATTCAAACACTTCTTAAATGTTATGAGGGTTTCTGCCTCTACCACACTTTCAGGCAGTGAGCTCCAGATTCCCACCACCCTCAGGGTGAAAAAATTCTTCCTCACACCCCCTCTAAACCTCCTGCCCCTTACCTTAAATCTATGCCCCCTGGTTATTGATCCCTCCTCCAAGAGGAAAAGTTCCTTCCTATCTACCCTATCTATGCCCCTCATCATTTTATACACTTCAATCATGTCCCCCCTCAATCTCCTCTGCTCCAGGGAAAATAACCCCAGCCTATCCAATCTCTCCTCATAACTAAAACTCTCCAGCCCAGGCAACATCCTGGTAAATCTCCTCTGCACTCTCTCTAGTGCAATCACATCCTTCCTATAATGCGGATTCCAGAACTGAATACAATACTCTATCTGTGGCCTAACCAGCATTTTATACAGTTCCAGAATAACCTCCATGCTCTTACGTTCTATGCCTCGGCTAATAAAGGCAAATATTCCGTATGCCTTCTTAACTACCTTATCTACCTGTCCCGGTACCTTAAGGGGCTGGTGGACATGCACACCAAGGTCCCTTTGATCCTTGGTACTTCCCAGGGTCCTACCACCCATCTTGTATTCCCGTGCCTTGTTTATCCTGCCCCAGTGCATCACCTCACACTTGTTTGGATTAAATTCCATTTGCCACTGATCAGCCCATCTGACCAGCACGTCTATATCCTCCTGTAATCTAAGGCTATCCTCCTCACTATTTACCACCCCACCAGTTTTCATGTCATTAGCGAACTTACTGATCAACCCTCCTATGTTTAAGTCTAAATCATTTATATATACCACAAACAGCAAGGGTCCCAACACCGATCCCTGTGGAACCCCATTGGACACAGGCATCCAGTCACAAAAACACCCCTTGACCATCACCCTCTGCTTCCTACCACTCAGCCAATCCTGGATCCAATTTGCCAAATTGCCTTGGATCCCATGAGCTCTTACCTTCGTTATCAGTCTCCCATGCAGGACCTTATCAAAAGCCTTGCTGAAGTCCAAGTAGACCAAGTCAAATGCATTGCCCTCATCTACACACCTGGTCAACTCTTTGAAAAATTCAATCAAATTGGTCAGACATGACCTCCCCTTAACAAAACCATGATGACTGTCCTTGATTAATCCCTTCCTCTCCAAGTGTAGATTAATTCTGTCCCTCAGAATTGCTTCCAATAGTTTCCCCACCACTGAGGTTAGACTGACTGGCCTGTAGTTCCCTGGTTTATCCCTTCCTCCCTTCTTGAATAACAGTACCACATTGGCTGTCCTCCAGTCCTCTGGCACCTATCCTGTGGCCAGAGGTATTGAAAATTATTGCCAGTGCCCCTGCTATCTCCTCCCTTGCCTTGCTCAACAGCCTGGGATACATTTCATCCAGGCCTGGAGATTTATCTACTTTTAAGTCTGCCAGACCACTTAGAACCTCCTCCCTTTCTATGCTAATTTCTTTAATTATATCACAGTCCTTCTGCCTGATTTCCATACCCACATCGTCCATCTCACTTATGAACACCGACACAAAGTATTCATTTAGAACCCTACCTACGTCTTCCAGCTTCACACACAAATTGCCACTATGGTCCTTAATGGGCCCTACTCTTTCCCTTGTTATCCTCTTACTCTTAATACACTTGTAAAATAACTTTGGACGTTCCTTTATTTTACCTGCCAATGTTTTTACATGCCTCCTTTTTGCTCTCCTAATTTCCTTTTTAACTTCCCCCTACACATTCTATACTCCTCTAGGGCTTCTGCTGTTTTGAGCCCTCGGTATCTGCCATAAGCCACCCTTTTTCCTTTTATCCAATCCTGTATATCCCTCAACATCCAGGGTTCCCTGGATTTGTTGGTCCTATCCTTTGTCTTTACTGGAATATGTTGGCCCTGTACTCTCCCTATGTCCTTCTTGAATGAGTCCCACAGCTCTGACACAGATTTACCTAAAAGTAGCTGCTCCCAGTCCACTGGCCAAATCATATCTGATGTTATTAAAATCGGCTTTCCCCTAATTTAGAACTCTGATTTCTGGCCCATCCTTGTCCCCTTCCATAACAGCCTTGAACCCAACAGAGCTATGATCACTATCTGCAAAATGCTCCCCCACTGATACCTCTACCACTTACCCGGCTTCATTCCCTAAAATTAAGTCCATCACCGCCCTCTTTCTTGTAGGACCTTCTACATACTGTCTTAAAAAGCTCTCCTCTGATGCATTTTAAGAATTCTGTTCCCTCTAAACCTATCACACTATGAGTAAGCCAGTTAATCTTGGGGAATTTGAAATCCCCCACTATTACTCCCCTATTATTTTTATACTTTTCTGAAATTTGCCTGCATATCTGCTCGTCTATTTCTCCCTGACCGTTTGGGGGCCTATGGTACACTCCCAGCAATGTGATTGCTCCTTTTTTGTTTTTCAGTTTTACCCATATGGTTTCATTTGAGGAACCTTCTAAGATGTCATCTCTCCTTACTGCTGTAATTGATTCCTTGATCAATACTGCGATACCCACTCTTCAATTACCTCCTTCCCTGCCTCACCTGAAGACCCTATATCCTGGAATATTGAGCTGCCAATCCTGCCCCCCTCTCAACCTTGTCTCTGTGACAACAATGACATCATACTTCCACATGCTAATTTGTGCCCTCAACTTATCTGCCTTATTTGTCAGACTCCTTGCATTAAAATAAATACCACCCAACCTTGCCAAACTCCCATGTGCATTAACTGGCCTATAATTTCTATGCCTTCCAGGCTCACTTGCTCCCTCTTCTAATTTTGGCTGTGCATCTCCCCCTGCTGAACCTCCTTTCAGGATCCCACCCCCCTGTCAAGTTAATTTAAACCCTCCCCAACAGCACTAGCAAACCTCCCCGTAAGGATGTTGGTCCCATTCCGGTTCAGGTTCACCTTGTACAGGTCCCACTGCCCTCAGAAATGGTCCCAATGTCCCAGAAATCTAAAGCCCTCCATCCTGCACCAGCTCTCCAGCCACCCATTCATCTGGACTAACCTCCTATTTCTATACTCACTGGCACATGGCACTGGAATTAATCCAGAGATTACTACATTTGAGGTCCTTTTTTTTAAAATCTATTTCCTAGCTCCCTAAATTCTGCTTGCAGGACCTCATTCCTCTTTCTACCTATGTCATTGGTACCAATATGTACCATGATCTGTGTCTGTTTGCCCTCCTCCTTTTGAATGCCCTGCAGCCATTCAGTGACATCCTTGAACCTGGCACCAGGGAGGCAACATATCATCCTGGAGTTACGCCTACGGCCACAGAAACGCCTGTCTGTTCCCCTGACTATCGAGTCTCCTACCACTATTGCTCTTCCCCTCTTTTTTCTCCCCCGCCCTGTGCTGCTAAGCCATTCAGAGTGCCATGAGCGTGGCTGCGCTTCCCTGAGGAACCGTCACTCTCACCGTTTTCCAACACAGAGAGACGATTCTTGAGCAAGATGCACCCTGGGGATTTCCTGACTACCTGCCTGAAACCTTTCTTCTGACTGATAGTCACCCACTCCCTCTCTGTCTGCACTTCCACTGTAAGCTGTGGGGTGATCACATCTAAAAACGTTCTATCCACGAAACTCTCAGCCTTGCGGATGCACCTCAGTGCCTCCAGCTGCCACTCAAGCTCCGAAACTTGGAGCTCAAGTAGCTGTAGCTGGTCACACGTCCTGCACACGTGGTCAGTCAGAGCGCAAGGAGCATCTATGACTTCCCACATGTTGCAGGCAGTACATAACATGGGACTGAGCTGCCCTGCCATGCCTCTAGTTGAAAAAAAACCCTTACTTTAAGTTAAATACATTAAAAAAAAGTTAAATTATTTATGTACTTCAAATAAAATCTAGAACCCTTACCTTTCCTTAGCTTAATATATTTTAAACTGAAGAAAAATTGGAGAAAAAAATTGGAGAAAAACACTTTTTTCTCCGGTTTAAAATAGATTAAGCTCACCTTTGTGCTGACGTCACTTTTTGAAGCTTCCCCACACTCGCGCTCATTTTGTTCTCTCCACCGCTCTCTTGCGCTGTTTTGTGATGTTGCTCTTGTTATTTTCAACAAGAACTGACTGCAGGGATTTCTTCCCAGACCGCTTCACCATGATGCTGACTGCAGGATACTCTCCCCAGGCTGCCTCACCACAATGCTGACTGCAGGATACTCTTCCCAGACTGCTTCACCATGATGCTGACGCAGGACACTCTTCCTAGACTGCTTCACAGCGATGTTGACTGCAGGACACTCTTCCCAGACTGCTTCACAGTGATGCTGACTGCAGGACACTCTTCCCAGACTGCTTCACTGCAATTCTGACTGCAGGACACTCTTCCCTTAACATTGGTCCTAACATTGACCCCATGTAGAACTCCACTATAAACCTTCCCCCAATATGAAAAACAACCATTTACCACTACTCTCTGTTTCCTGTCACTCAGCCAATTTTGTATCCATGTTGCTACTGTCTCTTTTATTCCATGATTTGCAGAAACGTGGTTACATGGTGACCAAAGTTGGGAAATAATATTTCAAAAAGGTAGACAAAATGAAAAAAGAGGAGGGGTGGCCCTGATAGTAAAGGATAATATAATGACATTAGTGAGGAAGAATCTTGGTTCAGAAGGTCATGAAGTAGAATCAGTAGGATGGTAATTAAGAATAGCAAGAGTCACAAAATGCTCTGGGAGTAGCTTTAACCCCTAACAGTAGCTATATCTTTGGACAGAGTGTTATACAAGAAATTATTGGCATGTGTAACAAAGGCAAGGTAACAATTATGAAGCACTTTAATCTTTATATAGACTGGACCAATCAAATTGGAAAGGGTGGTCTAAATGATGAGTTTGTAGAATGTTTTTACAACAGTTTCCTGCAGCAATATGTTGTGGAACCAATGAAGGTTAAAGCTATTTTAGATCTACTATTGTGTAATGCTGCAGGGTTAATTACTAATCTCATAGTAAAAAGGTCCACTGGGAAATAGTGATCATAATACAATTGAATTCCAAAGTTTAAAAATGACATGATCCAATCACAAACAAGAATCTTAAACAAAGCCAATTACATAGGTATGAGGGGAAAATTGGGTGAGGTTGATTGGCAGATAGATCATAAATAAACAGTGAGAAACATTCAAAGAAGTAATTCAACATTTTCAACAAAACTACATTCTATTGAAAAGCAAAACTCAGCAAAAATAGTTCATCTGTGGCTTACTCAAGAAGTTAAGGATGTTATTAGATTACAAGAAGAGGCTTATAATATTGCAAAGAATGGAAGCATGTCTGAGGATTAGAAGTACTTTAGAAACTAGAAAACAGCATCAAAAAGTTGATAAAAATGGAAAAATAGAATATGAAAGTAGCCAGGAATACTAAAACAGATTGGAAGAGCTCTTACAAGTATATAAAAAGCAAAAGAGTAGCCAAAGTAAATTTTTGCTCCGAAGAAGCAGATACTGGATAAATAATTTTGGGGAATGAGGAAATGGCAAAGACATTGAACAAATATTTTGGGTAGAATTTTCCACTCGGCGTGCGGGCGCACACCTGAGACGCTCGGACATGAAATAATGCATGATGACATCAGGTGAACGTCCTGCGTCATCACGTGCTCACATGATATGTCGGTCGGCGGGTACGTGAGGGAGTCGGTATTGCGCCTACCGACAATTAAGAGGCCGATGAAGGCCACTAAAATATCAATTAACAGGGAGTTTTCGCTGCCGTCCGACATTACGGTTGGTGGGTGGGTGAATCTGTCAGGTGGCCTTTGCATTTTTCAGGAAACCTCATCCAAGGGCAGAATGAGGTTTCCGTAATTAAATTAAAAAAATTAAAACATATGCGCAGCATTTTTATAACATCTGCACACAGGTAACTCATTCTGATGTTTGGGCATCTTTTCCGGATTTTAAATTTTGTCTTTATTTTGTCAGCTCCCTGAGGCAGCTCTCTGTCTTCAGGTAGCTTTCCTTCTGCACTTCCCAACGCACGCGCTGACTTCAGGGCTTACTCTCTTCCCACCCACACCCTGGCAGTGCTGAGCCTTTTAGCGTGCCTTCCACACCTGCTGGGCCGTTAATTGGGCAGCCAGCGTGAGATCACGGTTGGGGGCTGATCGTGGATGGTGGCCCATTCCCCAGCCACTCCCGGGCCCGCCGATCGCAGCCGCCCACTGACCCGCAAATTCTACCCTTTGTGTTTCTCTTCATAGTAAAAGACACAAAGTACATATAAGAAATACAGGGTTACCCTAGGTACATAAAAGAGTGCGGAAATTAAGATACAAAGCAGTGAAAAAATACTAGAGAAACTTAAGGGACTAAAATCTGTCAAATCCCCAGGACCTGATGCCCTACATTCTCAGGTTCTAAAAGCGATAACTGCAGAGAAAGTGGGTGCACTGGGTTTGATTTTCAAAAATTACCTAGATGCTGGAATGCCCTCAGCAGATTGGAAGTTAGCAAATGGAGCACAGCTATTCAAGAAAGGAGGCAGAGTAAACAGGGAACTACAGGCATAACTGCCTGGTATCAGTCTTTGGGAAAGTTCCGGAATCTATTATTAAGAAAGTCTTAACAATGCACTTCGAAAATATTAATATGATCAGACAAAACATGATTTTACGAAAGGGATATCCTGTTTGACAAATTTATTAGAGTTTTTGAAGATATAACTAGTCGGGTAGATAAAAGGCAACCAGTAGATGTGGTATACCTGGATTTCCAAAAGACATTCAATAAGGTGCCACATAAAAGTTTAATAGGCAAGATAAGAACCCATGGAGTTGGGTGTAATATATTAACATGGATAAAGGATTGGACAATGGACAGGATGCAGAGATAAGATATAAGTGGGGCATTTTCAAATTGGCAGGTTATGACTAGAAGGGTTCCGCAAGGATCAGTGCAGGGCCTCAGCTATTTACAATTTATATTAATGATTTAGATGAAGAGACAGAGAGTAATCTATCTAAGCTTACTAATGAAACAAGGTTAAGTAGAAATGTAAGCTGTGAGAAGGACATAGGCTGCAAAGACTTATAGACAGGTTATGTGAATAGGCACCATGATGGCAGATGGAGTCTAATGTGGGGAAGTGTGAGTTATTTCACTTTGGTCGTAAGAATAAAAGAGTTGAATATTTTTTAACAGGAGTAAGATTTGTAAATGTTGATGTTCAGAGACACTTGGGTATGCTCGTACAAGGAACTCAAAGTTAGCATGCAGGTGTAGCAAACAATTAGAAAGGCAAAATGAATGTCGGGCTTTATTACAAGGAGATTGGTGTATGGGGGTAAAAATCTCTTGCTACAGACTGTACAAGTCTTGGTACGGGGCTTTGGTGAGACCACACCTGGAATTCTATGCGCTGTTTTGGTCTTCATATTTAAGGAAGGGTATGCTTGCATTGGAGGTAGTACGGTAAAGTTGATTGAACTGGATTAAAGCCTGAGGTGAGAGGTTTGTTCTATGATGTGAACCTGAGTAAATTCGGTATTTATTCTCTGGAGTTTGGAAGAATGAGAGGTGAAGACAAGATTCTGAAGGGGCTTCACAGGGCAGACACTGTGAGGTTGCTTCTACTGACTGGGAAATCTAAAACACAGGGAAGCAGTCTCAAAATAAGGGGACAATTATTCAGAATTAATTCTGCCCCTAGAGGATTGTATGTCTTTGGAATTCTCCATCCCAGAATGATGACCCCATTGTTGAATAGATTTAAGTCTGGGAAAAAACATATTGGTCTCTCAGGGATTCAAGGGATAGGGACAGCGTCTAGGAAAATGGAGTTGATCCCCAAGATCAGCCATGATCACATTGAACAGTGGAACAGGCTGTATGGTTTCCTCCTGCTCCTATCTTTTGTGTTCTTATGATACAGGAGTTCCTCAGGGTAATGTCCCAGGCTCAAACATCTTCAGCTGCTTCAGCAATGACTTTCCTTCCATCATAAGATTAAAAGTGGGGATATTTACTGATGATTGCAAGTGTTCAGTATCATTTGTGGCTCCTCAGCTACTGAAGCAGCCAGTGTCCATATGCAGAAAGACCTGGACAACATTCAGGCTTGGGCTGATAAGTGGCAAGTAACCTTCATGGCACACAAGTGCCAGGCAATAATCATCTCTAACAAGAGAGAATCTAGCCATCTACCCTTGACATTCAATGGAATTACCTTCACTGAATCAACCACCTTCAATATCCTAAAGGCTACCATTGAACAGGATCTTAATGGGACCAGCCATATAAATACGGTGGCTGCAAGTGTGAGTCAGAGTCTAGGAATTCTGCGGCATGTAACACATCTTCTGACTTCCCAAAACAATCTATAAGACACAAGTCAGGAGTGAGATGGAATACTCTCCACTTGTCTGGATGAGGGCAGCTTCAATAACACTGAAAAAGCTCCACGCCATCTGCAGCCTGCTTGATTGACACCCCATCCATCAAGTTAAACACCCACTCCCTACACCACCAGCGCACAATGACAGCAGTGAGTACCGTTTATAAGATGCACTGCAGCAACTTACGGGCCTCCTTCAACAGCACCTTCCAAACCACGCCTTCTACAAGTTAGAAGAATGAACGCAGCAGATGCATGGGGACACCACCACCTGCAAGTTCCCCTATAAGCCACTCACAATCCTGACTTGGAAATATATCAGTGTTCCTTCACTGTCGCTGGGGCAAAATCCTGGAGCTCCTTTCACATGACCACATGACCTTCAAGAAGGCAATTTATCACCACCTTCTCAAGGGTAATTAGGGATGGACAACAAATGCTGGCTTTGCCAGTGCTGCTCAAATTGCATGAAAGAATAAAGAAAACATGACTGAGAGTCACTTCTCCTCATAATGTAGGTTTTGGTGACTCTTGACAGACCACTAAATAATTCCGAACTTCTGCTCTGAAGCACAAGAGTGCTCTATTTCACATTCCACCCTTGAGAACTTCCGGATTTCATAATGAAAGACCCCTAAATACAAATGGACACGTTAGTTGGAAATTTGTAGGTCTGTGGACCTTAACATTTCTTCCATTTATTTAATGAATGGAAAACCTGGTCTATGAGCCTACAGTTTCCTAGCTACTACTCTCTGTGATTGTTACCCTTTTCCAGAGGCACTAATCAAGGAATTAGCCTTGTAACCGCTTATTGCATGCAACCATCAGCATGTCTATTATGGTCTCTGTACTGACATTTGAATTTTACTGCATGTCATATGAAGGCAAGGGTACTCTAAGGCATTCAAAGAAAGCGCCCCATAACAGCTGGAGCAGATCAGCGACCGCTGGTGGGGCCCTAAAACTTGGTTCTTTCATTCGTTATGTGGAGAAAACCATGTTGATTCTAGAGAGTGAGGTAGTCAAAGGAGATATGAGTTTGAAGGAATGTGGCAACTGAGAATTCATGATGTCATTTTGTTTCTCATCCTCCTCTTCCTAATGCAGCCTGCCGTGTCAGTGAACCACATTATTTCCTACCAATCTCTGAGGAAACCATTGTAACCTTTCTTTCTTTTTCCTTCTGATATAGATTGCTGGCCAAGGTCACACTGCATCTGGTCAGGATGTCAAAGTATCCAACATCAATCACATTCTCCATCTCCAAACATAGGCCTAGAGACATCCACCTAAATAGTTAAAAACATGAGCTACTGGTAACCTTTCAATGCCCATTGCTTGTGGGCATGATCGCCATATAGTTTAAGTGAAACACCAATCATAAGAAAACAAAATAGTACACCCAAGTTCACCACATCATTACCATCTCATTTCAATATACTGCCCATTTAAGGCAAGTGCCTTACCCTTGTGGGTGCTTCTGCCATTGATTGAAATCTTGGAGAAAAAATTAGATTAAGGCCAAAATGGGCAGGAATCTGGTGTAACAAATTCATGTTCCATTTCTTACCCCACTCATCCCAAATACCAATGACAACTTGGGCAGCATTCCTAGAAATATATGAGTTAAAGTGTATATTAACAGCAATTTAGTACCAAAAAAAAAAATTGGCTTGAAATAATTCAGATCATAAATCCTGAATTAAAATGGGCCTGGCTAGGACTAAAGTGAAAATAGCCATAAAAACTTGAAATCTGCCCTAATTTAGATTGGAACTGTTTTTCTTTTGTTCCCTTAAAAAGAATCCAGCTACATGTTGTCAGAACAACAATTTGCTGTCTGTATCTATTCTCCACATGGAGGCCTCACCAAATATTTGTGGGCTGTTATCAATGGCAGTTGGAAGGTAGCAACAGTAAACACGATGTAAAAGGCTGTTTTCTATTATTTTTTTTTGCATTACATTTGAAAATTTCCATCTGTGTTCCCTGATTATCTAATGGATCTAACATGTGTATGTTGGTTTCGGGAGAGTAATGGTATGTGTTAGAGTTTTGCTTCCGGATGAATCAGTTTCTTGGTATTGGGTCCAAGTTGGCTGGTCCAAGTTATGTAACAATGGTGGTGGTGGAGGGAATAGCTCCATGTTTCTTTATAATATAGTGTGGGGATATCATCTATTGCTTCTGCGGTTGCTGTGGGAGGACGTGGCTGACTTCCTTTGCCATCTATTGGTGGGAGACTGCACATTTGGAGAGATTGTCTCCTTGCCAGGTTTTTGCAAACCTCGGATTCAGATTTGGAGCATCTGAATTTCAGGTAACGCGAATCCAAATTCAAAACATGATTCTTCCAGTTGTTCATTCCTTCTGTGTCATATTGCAGAGTTCTTCCAACTTGAGAAATAATAATGAGGGTGTTGTGCCAAAAATACAATGGGTAGCCAAATTCATCAGGGATTCAGACATTGCTTTAGGTTCCCAGGAGCTTTTGGCTGTCAGAAATCCTTCATTTATTCTGTTTGATATGAATTAAACTGGCAAATTTAATGTGGCAGTATATTAAGAATGTGAATAAATGATTGGAAGTGAGGGTTTCAGCCTCAACACAAGGGTAAATTTGGAAGTCTGTATTTTAACACTGCCTTTACTTTTAGCAAAAACTATTGAATCTTGAAATAGTCCTGCAGTATTATTGTTAAAATAATAAAATTGAGACAATTAGCTGCTGAGGGGAAACTTGAGTTATACTACTGTCTCTTAAAAAAAACTGGTGTACTTAAACAGATCCCGCACTGTTTCTGGTGGAGGCTGTCAGTTGGGTTAAGGTTGTTAGAGGAGCTGCAAGAACCAACCTGTTCACAGTGCAAAATTCAGAGGCCTTGCTCGGCAAGGTGATGTTCAAGAAATGGCCCATCTTATGGTGCAGAAGGGAATGGGAATCCCAGCGCTACTGTAAGGCAAGCATGCCAAGGGGTGGCCAATCGTGTCTACAATTTTCTCTATGCATCACCCCTGGTAGACAATAGGAAAATATTCTCCACATTGAAGAGGAATACTAAGGTAGCGGAGCCTAGTAGTTTCCTGCTTCAAGTATGGGGATGGTCAGTTCATGCATGCAGCAAGTGCTCACTATGTTATTTGTTATGATATGGCAGTTGGTAATTGCCTGGCAGACCAAATCCCAAAGAGAAACTTGGCCAAGCTGTCACAACGATTTGCAATTTGTATTTTCATTACGTGAAGGTGCACTGAAGTCAGAAGTAAAGATTCCACTGCCACTTTTGGAGTTTTAAATATTAATTTAAAACATTTATTAATAAAAGAATAGCACATTTAAACATAAAATGTTACAATTACACAGTTAAATTTAGTCTTATAACATTTCCTAAAGATTTCTACTGAGCTAAACTCCCAAATAAACACCTTTTTTGCAGGCAATAGTCCAAATAGATTCTTACTCCACAGTGGAAATTCCAAGGCTTTTAACAAAACCTTGCTTTCTGGAACAAAGAAGCATTTCTCTGTTCCTCTCCGCAGATGCTGTCAGACCTGCTGAGTTTTTCCAGGTATTTTTATTTTTATTTTTGTTAAGCATTTCTCTGGGGTGGCTAGAAGCTGCTTCTCACAAGTTTGTCTTCATACAGCCCACCTTTCAAGATCCCACATGGCCACTCACCGTAAAGCTTTCAATCTTTCCGTAATATGTTTTCTCCCTTTTGATCTTTAAAACCCATTGTTTTTAAATTTTCTTTGGAAGTTACCTTTCCCAGAATATAAACATATTTCATGTTGTTATTATGGCTACCATTCTGGGGAAAAATAATAGTAACTTTGCCTTATTTATGATTTTACCAGTTGTAAAACTTCTGGTCATGTCTCTTTAAAATTCGAACATCTAACACTTCACCCCTACTTATCTCCTAATGCAAAATCCCATTCATACTGTATCTTCTGGGATCTCATCTTAGCTTTCTCATCTCCATTTCAAAATGTCTGCTTTTACATCTAATCCCTTTGATGATTTAAACCTTTCAGTCTGGCTGTCTTCAGTAAATTGTCTCACTCACACACACACACACACACAAACACACATACGCACAGCCCCTACAAGCCTGCTTCAGTATCCCACAGTAACATTAGGAAAAATAATACATTTCCTTTACCCCTCCACCCTTATGGAAAAATGAACTGCCGTAATTCTAAGATGGTTTCATTTTTTCAACCTATTTTGCATTACTTAAGATACTTATCTCTATACACAAAACTATTACACTACCAGGTACATGCATTAACATGGCAATATACACAAAGCTTTTGTGTCAACAGAAATCATTTCAGTCTATTTTCCATGTTTCATATCCCCAATTTCCTTTGAACTTTAAACTCTTGACAACGCATCTGCAATTAAATTTTCTTGTCCAGCCAATTAAACAGTTGCAGCAATAAACTCCAACTGAACCATCTGGTGCTCCAGTTTTGACATTTTTCCAGAAATTTTAAAGGATTGTGGTCGGTATTAACAATTGTTTCTGAAGAATTGCTTGAAACATAAACCTCAAAATGCTGCAATGCTAACACCAAACCTAGAGTCTCTTTTGCGATGGTTGAGCATCTTTTCTGAAGTACACTCAGCTTCTGTGAAAAATATGCTACCAGATTTGTAATTCCTGTTTCATCTTCTTGTAACAACACAGCATCCTTACCCAGATCACTTGCATCAATTGCCAACTTGAACTGCTTGGCATAATTAGGTGCTGCCAAAACTGGTGTAGTAGTCAACACAGTTTTTAAATTGTTAAATGCATTTTGACACTCCTGTGTCCATTGAAATTTCTTGTTCTTTTTTAGTAGTTCAGTCAAAGGGGCAATCACACTGCTAAAATTTGGTACAAATGTCCAATAAAACCCTCTCATGCCTAAAAATTTCAAAATTTCTCATTTTGTTGCAGGCACTGGGAAATTCACGATGGCTTTTACTTTCACATCTTATGGGGCCACCTGACCATGTCCAACAGTATGGCCTAGATATGTAACTTGTGCCTTCATAAATTCGCTCTTAGCCAAGTTCACCACCAAATTAGTTTCTTGCAGTTGATCAAACAGTT
The DNA here is from genome assembly GCF_964194155.1 of Cetorhinus maximus. NCBI lineage: Eukaryota > Metazoa > Chordata > Chondrichthyes > Lamniformes > Cetorhinidae > Cetorhinus > Cetorhinus maximus. The sequence continues at coordinate 32,897,419 of NC_135879.1, forward strand.
ATTTTAGATGTTGTAAATGCTCCTCCCATGTTTGTCTGAAAACTACCAAGTCGCCCATATAAACAGCACAATAGCTCAGTCCTACAATTACTTCATTTGTCAGTCTTTGAAATATTGCCGGTGCATTCTTCAAACCAAACAGCATAACTTTGAACTGGTATAGTCCATCTGGCATTGCAAAAGCTGATATCTCTTCCGCTCTCTCCGCTAAGGATGCTTGCCAATACCCTCGCAGCAAGTCAATCTTTGAGATAAACTCTGATTGTCCCACTTTCTCAATAGAATCTTCCAACCGTGGAATAGGATATGAATCCACTTTTGTCACTGCATTCACTCTTCGATAATCCACACATAGGGCAGAATTTTATGAGTCAGCAAGCGGGGCCCGCTCGCCAACACGTAAAAGAACACGCGGTGATGTCGGGGGGAGCTCCCGATGTCACCGCACCCGATTTAAATTTTCAGGAAGGCGGCAGCGCAGCAAAATCAGCTGCACACCCGCTGACCTGTCAATGGCCAATTGAGGCCATTGACAGGGTCAATTAAGTAATTAAAGGACCTCCCCGTCCAACCTTAAGGTTCACAGGCAGGCCAGGAGCCCCGGCGACAATTAGAGAAAACATGAAACATCATCCACGGGCGGGATGAGGTTTCTTGTAGGCTTTAAAAAATTTTAATAAAGATTTTATAAAATTATGGACATGTCCCAACTCATGTGACTTTGTCACATGAGGGGACATGTAAGGGAAATTTTTCATTTCTATTTTTAATATTTTTGAAAGTAGAGGCGATCTCCCTGAGGCAGCACTTAGCCTCAGGGAGATGAATGCACTCTTTTGTGTGCATGTGCGAAAGAGTGCACTCTTGATTTTGGGAATCTCCTCCCTGCCCGCACAGGGAGTGCATAGCACTTCCATGCGGACGTCACACTGGGCGGGCCTTAATTGGCCCACCCACATAAAATGACGCCGCGCCTCTGATTGGGGGCACCAATCGGAGCGCACCTGTATGCGCCCGCCCATCAACTTCCAACCCAATGGGGGGAAAATTCAGCCCATAGTATTTGTGTTCCATTCAGTTTTGGCACCATCACAATAGGTGAACTCCAGTTACTACAACTAGACTCTTTGATGTCATTCTGAAGCATGGATTCATTTTCTTTTAGTACTTGAACTAATCTTACTGGATTTAATCTATAAGGATGTTGCCTTATTGAAACTAAATCTCCTACATCTACATCATGTATAGCCAAATTTGGTCTCTCCAGCTTATTCTAACAAATAGCTTTGTGTGACTGTAATAGCTTTTCCAAATCACTTTTAAATTTGCCTGGAAGGTAACTCAACATTACATTTAAAATTTTAAGTACTCCCCCATTGTTTAATTTAATTAGAGGAAAGCCAATTTCAGAATCCTTCATTTCTACCTCCTTTTCTTCATCTACCACCACTAATACCTCCTTCTGGTTATCTTTCCTGTCAAAGTACTTTTTAAGCATATTTACATGACATACCCTCTGGTTCTTTCTTCTATCTGGGGTATTTATTAAATAATTTACTTCATTCAGTCTCTTTTCAATCCTGGAAGGCCCTCTAAACCTTGCCTTTAATGGTTTGCCTGACACTGGCAACAAGACTAACGCCTTTTCTCCAGTAACAAAACTATGAGCTTTTGTCCTCTTATCTGCACTTGTATTCATTACTTTTTGATATCTTTAAATGTTCCTTACCTAACTCACATGCTCTGTTTAATCTTTCGCTGAATTTTGTCACATAATCCAGGAGTTTCTGAACTCTGACCTATTAGTTTCTCCTGAATAAACTTAAGTGGTACCCTCACCTCATGACCATAGACTAATTCAAAAGGGCTAAATCCTGTTGACTCATTAGCGGCACCCTAATAGCAAATAACAAGTCCGGAATCCCTCCATCCCAGTCCTGTGGATAGTCTTGACTATAAGCTCTCATCATAGTTTTTAAAGTTTGATGCTGTTTCTCTAAAGCACCTTGTGATTCAGGGTGATAAGCTGATGACTTAAACTGTTTTATCCTCAGGCTGTTCATTACTTCCTTAAACAACTGTGATATAAAATTCGAACCCTGATCCGACTATATTTCTTTTGCTGACCCATATCTTGTCAAGAATTTGGTCAACTCCTCTACAACTCCCTTTGCTGTAATATTTCATAGAGGTATTGCTTCTAAAATCTTGTGGACACATCCATAATTGTTAGCAAGTACTGATTTCCACTTTTGGTTTTAGGGAGGGGCCCCACACAATCAATCAGGTGGTGACAGAACCAACAAGTGGGAAAAACATACTTCTCCTCATCCTCAGCAACCTGCCTGGCACAGACACATCTGTCCATGACAATATCGGTAGGAGTGACCATCGCACAGTCATTGTGGAGACGAAGTCCTGCCTTCACATTGAGGATGCCCTCCATCGTGTTGTGTGGCACTACCCCCAAGCTAAATGGAATAGACTTTGAACAGATCTAGCAGTTCAAGACTGGGCTTCCATGAGGCACTGTGGGCCATCAGCAGCAGCAGAATTGTACTCGAACACAATCTGTAACCTCATGGCCCGGCATATCCCCCACTCTACCATTACAATCAAGTCAGGGGATCAACCCTGGTTCAATGAAGAGTGCAGGAGGGCATGCCAGGAGCAGTACCAGACATACCTAAAAATGAGGTGTCAACCTGGTGAAGCTATAGCGCAGGACTACCTGCGTGCCAAACAGCATAAGCAGCAAGTGATAGACAGGGCTAAGCGATCCCACAGCCAACGGATCAAATCTAAGCTCTGCAGTCCTGCCACATCCAGTTGTGAATGGGGTGGACAATTAAACAACTCACTGGAGGAGATGGCTCCACAAATATCCCCATCCTCAATGATGGAGGAGCCCAGCATATCAGTGCAAAAGATAAGGCTGAAGCATTTGCTACAATCTTCAGCCAGAAGTACCAAGTGGATGATCCATCTCAGCCTCCTCCAGAGGTCCCCAGCATCATAGATGCCAGTCTTCAGCCAATGCAATTCACTCTACATGATATCAAGAAATGGCTGATGGCACTGGATACTCAAAGGCTATGGTCCTGACAATATTCCAGCAATAGTATGAAGACTTGTGCTCCAGAACTTGCCACACCCCTAGCCAAGCTGTTCCAGTACAGCTACAACACTGGCAACTACCCAGCTTTGTGGAAAATTGCCCAGGTATGCCCTGTACACAAGAAGCAGGACAAATCCAACCCAGTCAATTACCGCCCCATTAGGCTACCCTTAATCAACAGTAAAGTAATGGAAGGGGTCATCAACAGTGCTATCAAGCGGCCTTTGCTTAGCAATAACTGGCTCACTGATACTCAGTTTGGGTTCTGCCAGGGCCACTTAGCTCCTGACCTCATTACGGCCTTGGTTCAAACATGGACAAAAGAGCAGAACTCCCGAGGTTTGGTGAGAGTGACTACCCTTGATATCAAGGCCGCATTTGAGTGTGGCATCAAGGAGCCCTAGCAAAACTCAGTCAATGAGAATCAGGGCAAAAACTCTACACTGGTTGAAGTCATTCCTAGCATAAAGGAAGATGGATGAGGTTGTTGAAGGTCAGTCATCTCAGCTCCACAACATCATCACAGGAATTCCCCAGGGTAGTGTCCTTGGCCCAACCATCTTCAGCTTCTTCATCGATGATCTTCCTTCCATCATAAGGTCAGAAGTGGAGATGTTCGTTGCTGATTGCATGATGTTCAGCACCATCCAATGCTCCTCAGATACTGAAGCAGTCCATGTCTAAATGCAGCAAGACCTGGATAATATCCAGGCTTGGGCTGACAAGTGGCAATTAACATTTGCGCCACACAAGAGTCAAGCAATGACCATCTCCAGCAAGAGAGAATCTAACCATCGCCCCTTGATGTTCAATGGCATTACCATCACTGAATCCCCCACTATCAACATCCTGGGGGTTACCATTGACCAGAAACTGAACTGGACTAGCCATATAAATACTATGGCTACAAGAGCAAGTTAGAGACTAGGAATCATGCGACGAGTAACCCATCCCCTGACTCCCTAAATCCTGTCCACCATTTACAAGGCACAAGTTAGGAGTGTGATGGAATACTCCCCACTTGTCTGGATGAGTGCAGCTTTCACAACACTCAAGAAGCTTGACACCACCCAGGACAAAGCAGCCCACTTGATTGGCACCACATCCACAAACATTCACTCCCTCCACCACCGATGCACAGTCGCAGCAGTGTGTACCATCTACAAGATGCTTTGCAGGAATTCACCAAGGCTCCTTCGACAGCACCTTCCAAACCCACAACCACTACCATCTAGAATGACAAGGGCAGCAGATAGATGGGAACACCACCACCTGGAATTCCCCTCCCAGTTACTCACCATCCTGAATTGGAATTATATCACTGTTCCTTCACTATCACTGGGTCAAAATCCTGGAACTCCCCTCCTAACACCACATGGACTGCAGCGGTTCAAGAAGGCAGCTCACCACCATCTTCTGAAGGGCAACTAGGGATGGGCAATAAATGCTGGCCCAGCCAGCGAAGCCCACATCCCATGAATGAATTTAAAAAATATATATATATTTATGCAGTCCAGGCCAATAGAAATATTTTTGTATTTTCCACTGAGTTTTCCTAATCCCCAAATGTCCAGATATTGGAATTTCATGAGCCACTCTTAATATTTCATTTCTGTATCCAGATGGTATAATTATTTGATGTACTACTGCCCACATTTCATCTGCTGGAACATGAGGTGGTCTCCATTTCTTCATTAACACATTATTTTTAAGGTAATAACACTCTGGAATACATTCTGCCTCTGTTTCAGAATAAACTGTCTGGTATAGCTGCTATATTTGTTGATCTTTCTGCTGTAACTATTCATTTCACTGAGCTAAACACTTCAGCCTCCCTCTCTACAACCTTCTCTTTTTGAACAATCTTTTCAAAGACAGATCCAGCTAATTGGATTTCAGCATCCTTCCCCTGTCTTTTACGTTCTTCCTCTTCCTGTTTCAACCTCTGAGTCTGTGATCTCGTTATTACACAATCTGGAAACGATCCAGGATGCTCTTTCTGCAACATCTCTGTTGATTGCATCTCCACAGTCTTCTCGACTACAGTAGGATCACCAACATCTGTGACCCAACTATATCATTATCTAGGATAAATTGAACCCTTGCAATTGGCAATTTTTCCACTACCCCAACAATCATCATGCATGTTTTCAACTTACTTTTTAAATTTACCTTACATAATGGAATATGTTTAGTATCTCCATGAACTCCACTCTTTCCTGCAATACCCCCTCTGGATAGGAAATAGCACTATCCCATAACATTAAGGGCTGACTAGCCCGTGTCCCTGAAAAAATTTGATATCTTTGCTTGGTCCACCCTGTTCACACGGATAGACTTTCCCTTCACATATACAATCTTTAAACATGTCTGTATCCTGCCCTTCAGAACTCCCTTGGGTAAATTATGAACATATTCCCACTTCTTTAAGTACCACTGATTCTTACTGCTCCACCTGTGCACAAACCACTGTTTTTTTTTGCCTCTGGGCCTCCAAACCCACAATACTCTTATTTCCAGAACTTTTTTGTTTTCCAATTACTGCAATAGGTTTTCCCTGTAACCTCCAACACGTTGACTTTGTGTGCCCAACACTGGAAACATTCAAGTCTTTGAGTGTCACTTCCACCCTTAGCACCTTCCTTTCTGGTCTGAGGAGAAATTTCCTGAGAATTCCCAACTGTCCCTTCTCTTCCCTGACTGCCTGCCTCCCTTCCACCTTCCCACTTCCTGTCCTTCTCGGATTTAAAAGGGTGATGGAAAAAAGATTTTGCTCTGTGGACCAGCTCATAATCATCAGTTATCTCTGCTGCTTGCCTAGCTGTTTTAACCCTCTGATCTTCCACATGAGTTCTAACTACCGAAGGAAGTGAATCTTTAAATTCTTCCAAAAGAATTACTTCTCTAAGAGCCACATATGTTGTCTCTCCCTTTAATGCCCGTATCCAACAATCAAAATTACTTTGTTTTATGCTCTCAAACTCAATAAACATCTGTCCAGGCTGTTTCCTTATATTCCTAAATTTCTGCCTGTAGGCCTCAGGAAACAAATTGTATGCACACAGAATAGCCTTTTTACTGCATCATATTCCCCAGATACTTCTTTTGACAGTGATGCATATACCTCATGAGCTCTACCTACCAGCCTAGACTGTGAAACCAATGTCCTGATTTCATGTGACCATTTCATTTGCTTAGCTATCTTCTCAAACAAAATAAAGAATGCCTCTACATCCCTTTCCTCAAACTTCAGAAGAGCCTACACAAAGTTAAATATCTCCCTACTGGGTTCTGGTATGGAAATAACTCCTTCCCCAACTTCTGGTACCTCTATTTAAACTGCCAGACCTTTAAGCTGGCTGGTGTTCTCTTTCTCTCTCCTTTTCTCTTTCCTCCTTTGCTAACTTTTCCATTTCCAATTCCCTTTCCTGTCTTCTTTCTCTCTCCTGCCTTTCTTCTAGCTCCCTTTGAAATACTCATTCTCTTTCTTTTTATTTTGCCTCTAATTCAAGTTTTTTTCATTTCCAACTGAATCTTAGCCAATTCAAGCAACTCACCCTTATGAGAATGTGGTCCCTCTATTATCCCTTCCAATTTGAAATGTGGTGCTATTACTTCAATTATGCTGGGTTTATTCGCCCCTGCAGTTAATCTTAACTGCACTTTATCCACCAATTCTGTTAACTGAGCCTTAGTTGCTTTTTGTACATCGATCAGGGTTACATCTTCTACTCCCTGAAAAGTCTCAGCAATTGCAAAACCATTTTTTTAGTCCAACCACTTTAAAATCTCTCAACACCAACTCCTGAGTTCAATGTTCTTCTCACACTCATAGCCTTAAGATTCACCAACCCCAAGCCAATCAAGGATTTTTTTTGTAAAAATCCCACAAAGAGCCCCCAGTTTTGTTACGATATGGCAGATGGTAATTGCCGGGCTGACCAAATCCGAAGGAAAGACTTGGCCAAGCTATCACAACGATTTGCAATTTGTATTTTTATTGTGAGAAGGTATGTGCACTGAAGTTAGAAGGAAAGATTACACTACCACCTTTGTAGATTTTAAATGTTAAATTAAAACATTTATTATCAAAAGAAAGGAAAACTAAAACATACAAGGTTACAGTTACACAGTTAAACTTAGTCTTACAACATTCCCCAAAAGATTTCTACCTAGCTAGACTCCCAAATAAACACTTTCCCAGGCAACAGCCCAAATAGATTCTTAATAGATAAAACATCCAGTAATATTACCGGAAGGCACCCACTGTTGATATAAGGGATGCATTTCACAGCTTCTCTCTTACTCTCACTCGACAATGGAAATTCCCAGACTTTTAACAAAGCCTTGCTTTCTGGAACAAACAAGCACTTCTCTAGGGTGGCTAGAGGCTGCTTTTCACAAGTCTGTCTTTGCACAGCCCACCTTTCAAAATCCCACATAGCCACTCACCATACAACTTTCAATATTTCCTTAAATTTATTTTCTCCCTTTTGATCTTTAAAACCCACTGTTTTAAACTTTCTTTGGAAGTTATGTTTCCAGAATATAAACATCTTTCATGTTGTCATTATGACCAGCACTTTTGTGAAAAAATAAACTTAATAACTTTGGCTTATTTATTTATGATTTTGCCAGTTGTAAAATTTCTGGTCATGTCTCTTTGAATTTCAAACAGCCAACGCTTCACCACTTCACCACCTCACCACACCCCCCTCCACCCCCCCCGCCCCCCCTGCCCCACCCTGATTATCTCCTAAGGCAAATTCCCATTCATACTGTATCTACTGGGATCTCACCTTAGCTTTCCCATCTCCATTTCAAAATGCCTGCTTTTACACCTAACACCTTTACACCTTTGATGATTTAAACCTTTCAGTCTGGCTGTCTTCAGTTTACTTAAATTAGTCACACTCACAACACACACGCACAGCCCTTCAAGCCTGCTTCATTATCCCACAATAATATTAGGAAAAAATGAAACTTCCTTTACATATTGCATCTGCATTTAGGAAGCACTGGTCCTAGTTCTTACTTCCTAATCTTCCTAAGTGCATTTCCAATATGGTGGTTGCCAAAGATTTCCTTTCACTCACACATATGTTTCTTTACTAACGTATTTATAGATCACAGAATGACCATGAAGTGAATCCTACAGACAGAAGATCCAAGTGTTGATGCATTTTTGTTTGCAATCACAGATCCATGAACTGCTTGGCCATTCTAGATGAGTCCTCTAGTAAATTCAGTGGGCAATGGCAAAAGCAGTCACAAGCTCAGTTGGGACGTATTTAGGTGAGGCTACTGGTGAAAAGGGTACATGGGGCTCCATAAGATAGGCATTCCCATACCCTGGCCTTCAATTGGACACTGGTATATTTTCAGTGCAGATAGGCCTGGTCTCCCCTGGTTGAAACCAGCAGAAGCCCCAACCTGACCTGGACCCCCCCCAATGATAAATGGATGGGGATGGAACATATAAGTGACAGCCAGATTATTCTTTGAGTGGGGAGAATTTTTTTTACATCCCCCACCCTGGTTAGCTAGCTTCCAGTTGCATTTCTGGAGTCTTCCTAAGAGACCATGACAGATTCTCTCCCAAATCATCTACTCCTGGCAGGCTCTCTTGACATTTGGGCCAGGTTAGCAGTGAATATAATCCTACCTTAACTGTCAGCTTCGTGCCTCCTTCATTTTCTGGGTTTCCATTCCTCCTGCTGTTGAGACCTTACGTTCCAACTTACAGGAGGTTCTTGATACTGAGTATTGACTTTAGAGCAGCTAGAGCTCCTCTCTCTTTAGTGGCTTGAAGGATCTATTTCCACATGGATCCATGATTGTACAAAAAGGGCGGCCAGCTGCTTGGGGCTGGTATGAAGAGAGATGAATCAAAGCTTGATGACCTAACTGCCTCTCTGAGCCAGGCCACTTAAAGGACTGAAGAAGAGCCAATTACACTCAAAAGGGCCAACACAGATGTTGAGATGTTGGGAGCCAGCTCATCCATCAGCACAAGCAAGACAGTCATTACAGATGAGACACAGATTCCCAATGAGGAGCAGCAGCTAATCACCACAATTGCTTCTTTTATTGAGAAACCCTTAGAAGGAGCATAGGATTGGGGGCTGGACAATGCACATTTTACCAAGACCAGCACTACAAAAACATTCAGAGACATGTGTAGAATGGCAATAAATTGATTTCATTTCTGTTGGAATGCTTTATGATGATTTGTTGGCATTGGGGGCTAACATGCAGAGAAGATTATTTAAGACCGGCATGATTTGACATAGTAGCCTTGGTAAGGAATGAGTGACACTTCGGGAGTACAATAGGACTGATTGCTGTAACAGCTCAAGGTCTGCTTTTGACTGAAAACCTTACCAATCCTTCACTGACACACCAGTTCACATGGCTGCACAACATCCTGCTTCAACCAAGATAAAAACAAAAAACTGCGGACGCTGGAAATCCAAAACAAAAAATAAAAAATAAAAAATACCTGGAAAAGCTCAGCAGGTCTGGCAGCATCGGCGGAGAAGAGTACAGTTGACGTTTCGAGTCCTCATGACCCTTCAACAGAATGGGTTTGGGACTTGAAACGTCAACTGTACTCTTCTCTGCTGATGCTGCCAGACCTGCTGAGTTTCTCCAGGTATTTTTTATTTTTTATCCTGCTTCCACCTACTGGCCACTTGGTGATTCCTGATGGATTTGGTTGGGAATCTGACATTCAGAATGCAGGTGGGGCCTGGGAGCTAAATGGCCATCAGCACTGTCATGTAAGTTTGCCGCTTTGCCTTGTCTCTCCCACACACCGCCCCAACAGTATCAAGCCAGTGTTATGTTCCGAGTAGAAATCAAGGTTCAAATATTTATTTCATTTCTGAGTCACTAATAAGATTAGCAAAAGTAAAGAGCATGGAAACTGGAATGGAAAAAATATCTCCCCTAATTAAAATTCAGCACCGAGTGTTGCTGAGACCTTAAACCAACTGGTTTCACCTAAAATAAAAACAGAAAATGCTGGAGCTACTCAGCAGGTTAGGCAGTACCTATGGAGGTGAAAACGTTTCCGGTCAATGGCCTTTCATCACAATAGATTTCACTGACTACTAGCCCGTCTGCTACATTGCAAGTTAGTCCTATAGAATTGAAATACATATTACAAAATGTATGTTGTCCTTCCTTTTGGGAATAGTTGGGTCCTCAACTACATCTATTGCTGACTGACGAACACAATGCAGAAATTAAGGGCCTTGTCAAATTGCTTGCATTGTAGGGTATTCTGATTGGAACCACTTGGATGTAAAAGTCATTATGTACAGTTTAGTGGTTTTCTCACTTTCTACTCATTTCACACAGGCTGCGCCTCTGGGTAGAATACTGGTAATTTGACCCCCCTCCCCCAATTACCATAACATAGAGTAATCCACTCAGGGCGTTAACAGTACATTTAATAGTGTTTACACTGAACTGCAGTTCAGCGCGGATTTAACACTACAATAAATGATTAATGCTAGGTAACAAAAAGCAACAATTTAATACTTATCAAGTGTGAATCTGATTAAAATTAACTGGATACAATTGCTTGGTACACATCCGGTACCATGGTTGGACTAGGCCTTATCACTGTCTATAAATGTAAGGTCTTAATCCCAGTTGGTTATCCCTTTCTGCACCAAAGAAGTTTTTTCTTTTTTGTGAATTCTGGGTCTGCTAGTGAGCTTATTTATTAGCGGGCAGGCCTTTCTATTTTATAGATCAAAGAGGCAGCAGGTCAATTATATATGTGCCCATGCCAGTCTTTGGACTTTTAATTAGTTGAAAATGATGACCCTTGGTGCAAGTTCCAAGGCACTAAAAACTATCACCATGTACTTTCATAGGGGTTGGCAGTTACCTGCCATATTTGTTTTCTCACAGGTTCCTCTGGTCTCAGGGGCTTGTGGAATTTGAGGGCCCCGGCTTCTTGGAAGTTGCTGCCATTTCCTAAATGCAATTATAGGAAACAGAAGGAGGAAGAAAGCAGATAGGAAAAATTCATGGACTTGGCCTTCAGCCTTATCCTTCAATTTCTGTGTATTGGCCAGGAGCATACCATCATCCACCCCCCCACCGCCCCCCATCCCCAGCTGTCGATAAATATTTAATCACATGGAATTTGTTGACAAGTGGTTGGAGCTAATCCAACTTGCTGTTTGCCTGTTAGTTGTTTTGATGTTTTACTCTCTTGTTGAGAAAGTTTGTATGATTCAGTTTGGCTCTTTGATCAGCAAAAACATATAGTTTGACAAATAGCAGACGGCCTGTTGAGATTGGATTCAGATTGTGAATGTGGAGCAGCTGAGTTTTAATCTATTCTTACTTTTTCCCAAGGCAGGCATATCCATTTCCAGTAGGGATCTTTGTACTCTGATTTGGATGGTCAAAATTTGGATATAATGGAAGTGAAAACAGGCTTTCTCTTTACTTGGGAGTAACTGCATTCTGCTGTGACGTTTAGTCATGTAAATGAGCAATGTTTGTAACCAATCTGTGCAAGTCCAACCTGGGACAATTTTAGGGGCACGGTAAAATTACACCTCTGAGCTAAAGAAGGGGAAAATTGGTCCGGATTCTTGCCCTTGATTACCAGTCTGCAACCATTACTGGAAAGTTAGCATTGTGGATGTTGAGTCAAAAATTGGGAGAAGTCACGGGGGCTGACAATGCAGAGGAAACCATGGGTGGAATTTAACCTCCACCCTACCCCCTCCCCACTTGGGAGCAGGTTAGGAGATGCGGAGCATGTAATGGGATGTGGGGTGTGAGCCCTTTGCCTTCTCAACCTTCACAAATTAAGCCTGGGGTGCTGAAGGTCGTGGTTGCCTTCTTCTGCCTCGGCCAGTTGAGGACCTTAAGTGGCCAATTAATAGCCACTTAAAGGGCTCATTGTGCTGGTTCTGATATTCTACCAGTGTTGGGAAGTGGCAGGAGTGCTGGCGGGGTGAGAAAACCATGTGTGCTGGCTACCAGATATGCCACGGCAGCCTGTGGAGAGAAGGTGACAACTGCTCAGGTACTGTGCCAAATAGAGGTCTCTGCCAGTGGTAAAGCATGATCCTATGGGAAGACACCCCGGCCCTCTCCACTTTTGGGCCTGCCTGACTGGCCCCGCTGAGGGTTGCACAACTGCCCTGGGTTCCCAGGCCTCCAGCGCTGTTCCTCCTCACAGGCTTCCTTCAATACCAGCAGTGACCACCACTTCCAGTGGCACTGCTGCTACTTAAGAGCTGCCAGTCTCTAATTGTCCAGAAGCTCTTGGAGGCAGGATATCTGTTCTGTAGGCTCTGGAAATCCTGGCGACAGGCAGGTAACGATTTAAATCACATTGGGGATTCTGGGAATAGCCGCAACCGACTTGTCACTAGCTCTGTAGCCGGTGGACAGGCCTACTCCTGTGGCTGTTACATACAGCCAATGACTTATTCAGTGTCACAGACTTTATGAGGAGGAAAGGAAAATAAATTTGGAAGAAAAATAGGCATTTATCTTTCAGAAGCTTTCAGGCTAGCTGCAAACCTGATGATTATTTTTCAATTTCAGGGCTGCAGTAGGTATTCCCCCATATTCAGCGTTAGTATGTTCCACATCCCTTACAATCAGGAGTTGACCTTACTGCGTAATATCTAAACCTAAAACAGAATGACCCAGGATTGTAAACTTGCAGCAATGAAACCCTTGTTACATGAACTGGGTAATGTAATCCCACATGTTTGACCACATGCACTTTCCAATCTTCTGAAAGGCATTCTGATGAGCACTTTATTGTTTAGATGAAATCAATTATAAAGCAGCAGGCTGATTTAATTTGCAAACAGTTGGGCCAAAAGTCCTTGGAGAGGGTATATGTTTTGTCTTGTGGTTCCTAGAAGTTTGAAATAATCACACTTTTAGACACATGTACTGGAACTTTCATCAAGTGTATTTTTCCAGGTCTCCATGTGCTGCAGAACAATACATTGTTAGGTCAGTACACTGTGTTGTAGTAGCGAGTGATGTGGCATCCTGAATACTGATGTATACATGTGCATGACAATATAGTTCCTATTTTTGAATGAGATAACAATATAACATCCCTCTTTAAAAATATAATACCTCTATATATCAGTATAAATGTGTTTCAATCATTAACTTTTTTTATACAGAGCTGGATGTTCATCTTTCTGGCAGGAATCGCAGGTCGGGCTATTTCCTGCATTGGAATCCCGCCTCCTGATTGGCAGCACCCACTCATGCTATCTAAATGGTAAAGTGGTGGGATTCAGGTGCGCTGCCTTCCACAGCAGGTCTGAGGCAGAGACAGAGGTGGGCAGGTACCGAGACAGCCAGGTTTAGGGCCATCTCTTTTCACAGAGACATCAGACTTCTTCTGGAAATGGGTGTGAGGACTCCTAACTCTCACCCCCTAACCCCTTCGCCACCCATATTCCCTCACCCTCCATACCCCCATAATCCCTCCACACCCCATGTCACCCCTTCCATATCCATTCGCCTGAATTCCACCATATATAGAACTTACAAGCCTATAATAACATTGGAAAATCTTTGCAAAGCTCATAAAACTGTCAAAACAAACAATCAGTAATTCAAAATACACTTAAAAAACCATAATCCTCTTTACTCATTATAAATATTTCCATATGACCCTCCCCATTATCCCACACCATTCAAAATTGCTGGCAGTGGGAATACAGCGGGAGTCTCAGAACTGGGTTCCGTCCTCCATTTGTAAGGCCAACCCAATGGCCCTATGCCAGGACAGGAAAATCCAGTCCATTATGTCTAATCTATAGAAAGTAACAATCAACCTCTATAATCAAACTGAATGCCTTATCAGTCTTCTATAGCTTGTTTCCTTTTCTTAGAAACGTTGGCCTGAATTTTTCAGGTGGCGGGTGGGCTTGGCGGGCTCAGTGGGAGGGGGCGGGGGAAGCCACCCGCGATCGGCTCCGCACCGCCAATTTATGTGGGCGGGCCAATTAAGTGCACGAAAGAGCGCTTCAGTCTCCCTGAGGCATTGAGCTGCCTCAGGGAGATTGAAGGGCTTTTGAAATTATTAAATAAAAGGTTTAAACATTTATTTAAACATGTCTTCTCATGTGACTGTGTCACATGAGATGGGACATGTTTTTATATTTATGAAACTTTTTTTATTTAATTAATAAAATCTTTAGGAAACCTCATCCTCCTCCTGGATGAGGTTTCCTAAAAAACGCAAAGACCACTTGGCCTTTTTGCCTGCCCGCCAGCCTTAATGTTGGACGGGCAGCATTTACAATCATCTTAATTAGTTCCTTAATGGCCTTAATAGGCCATTTACATATCGGCAGGCGTGCACCAGAGTCGGCTGCACGCCCGCCGAATGAAACATCACAACTGAGCACGATGACGTAGGGATGCACGCCTGACATCATTGCGCGTCATTTTATGCATAGACATGTCAGGCCCATCCCCACACTCCGACTGAAAAACCCTCCTGATGGTATTGCTTAGGTAGTAGGATATTGTACTCCCATCTCATGGATTTGGTATTCATCACCCACAGTGATGAGTTGGCATACTGCACTGGCGATGTTATATATGGTGTTCCTGGTGTTATAGGAGTTGTGCTTGATGTTGTTGATTTTGTGTCACTTGTTGACATTGAGGTCACACTGTTTGTTGGTGATGCTGTTGATGTTGTCTCTCTTTTAGTGATGTTGCTGATGACCTTTTCTGCTCAATTAGTTAAGATTTATGTCAAATAGAGGGCCAGAATTTCATGGAGCCAGGCTAGCTCCAGAAGACTTTAACAATGATGGTGGGACCTGATTCCAGGATTCCTGCTCCTATTCTCACTGCTGACAATTTTCGCTGGTGCAGGATAAGAGTGTGAGTCTCACTCCTGACCAGGCCCTCTCAATTGCAGGGGTAGGCTTTTCATTCCTGTTGTGTTACTGGGTTATTCACACAAACTTACCAAATGCACACTGATGAATGGCAACAATTACTTTGGGTTCTTTTTTTATCGAAGGCCCACAATACTATATGCAAGTTACGGGAGACCTCCACATGCATATCTTACTAGGGAATCAACACAACTCCAACTGCTGTGTCACATGCTGTATGACAACACTTTCTGCTGTGATGAGGCATACTCACCACCTATATATTCCATTAAAGCATATCACAACATCCCTGTTTTCCTTAAGTGAGACATTACATAATAAGAATGAATGCAGATAACGTAAGAGAATGGCTGTGAATGTTATTTATATAAAAATTAGACCTCCATCCATCATTTAAGAGTCCTGAAAATGTATATGTTGTTTAGTAACATGCCTGGACCTCATATAGTAAAACTCTTCTGAGATCTAGAATCATTACTATGGCGTTCTTGAGTTTTCGATGTAGGTGTATGGATATCCTACACGTTAGCACTGTGCTGGTTGTCATCACAGTGGTCTTCCACAATTTCACTCTCAAACCTCAGCCACGAACTTGTTCTTGATACTAATTTGATAAGATGCAGTTGGATAATTCCCTTAGTTGAAATCTGTTTCTTCTCAACATAGCTCTGTTAGATGTTGTGACTTCGTATGATCTTGGTTCGCTGTGGGAAACCAGGTTCCTTCTGTTGGGTGGATAACTCAAACCTTTTTCCCACATATAAGTGTAAGAGGTTCCCACTCCATTCCCCTTCCAAATGGTTCTTGGACTTTAAGATTTACAAAAAACAAATCGGACAGACACAGGGTTTGGCTCAACCAAAGATTAATGTTTTATTATGTGCACTAAGCCCCTAATACAGATACCTCTAATCTAGTTTAGACAACACAAACACAGAGTTACACAAAATTAAAATGAACTGGCTTCAGTTCAAGCCCTTCTGCGATTAGCTGAGGTGGACACCCCCAGTTCCCAGCTGACCTTTCCGTGATTTGACCTTGGTTCCTAGTTCACTCAGCAATGTCACCATGACTTGCTAAAAACCTTACTAGATTTATGGGCAGAACACTATATCTTGGTCCCAGGCCCTTACACACAAACCACTGTGATTTGACTGAAATAATTACAATCCTCAACCCGACTGGTTTGTCCAGTGTTGACTGTAGACCTGAGTCAGTCTGACCAATCCTGACCCTTCTTCCGACTACAGCACCATGCTCTGGTTTCATCCTCCTTTATAATAATCCATATTGCAAATGTCACAGACACACCCCACTGTTGCCACCCTGCTGAATCGCCCAGTGTTTAGTGCCTTGAAATCCTTTAGTTTATTCCATGTCCTGATCTAGTCAGGGCTGTAGACATATCCAGTTCTCATGTTATTTCCACAACAGGAGACAATGGACCCTACCCCATGGTGACGGATCACTGGCTCCAAAGGTGATGGGCATGTCAATGCTTTTCCTGCTTTGTTGACAGGTGTAAATACTGCGATGTAATGGCCATCGTCTGGGGCTGTTGTGCAAATGGAATTCCTAATTTCTGAATTGGCTTATGTGATGGCAACTGTCCTGTACCACTGAATCCTTTAACTACATCAGGCAAAAGCAGTTACCTTGCATCATTGTAGTGATAATGATCCCCTTTCCAGCCTCTCAATTGATTCAGTTCTGTTGCGATGTTTAGAATTAACCCCTTACTGCATGGCCTGCCTCTGTGTGTTTGTGCTGAGGTTGGCTTTTATGTTACAGTTCTTATGCCTGTGGTTTTTTGTGATTTTCATATTCTATACTTTTTCCAGTTGGAGGGGATTCCGAATCCACATAAGCGAGGCAATTCCGCTGCTTTCTTCGGATATGTTAATCGGCTCAATGGCCAGGATTCCCGGTCGGTGAGCAGGTGGGGGAGGGGGGGGGCAGGGGGCAAGGCCCGCTTGCCGACGCGTTAAATGACACGGGATGACATTGGGCGGAACTCCCCATGTCACCGCGCCCCATTTCAATTGTCAGGTGGGCGGGGGCTCAGCAGAATCAGCTGTGCGTCCGCCGACCTGTCGATGGCCAATTGAGGCCATTGACAAAGTCGTTAAACTAGTGAATGGACCTGCCCGTCCAACCTTAAAGTTAGCAGGCAGGCCAGGAGCCCTGAGGGGCATTGGAAAAAGCGTTAATGAAAGTGATGGACATGCCCCAAATCATGGACATGTCAGGGGAATTTTTCTTTTCTATTGTTAGCATTTTTAACTTTGGCGCTGATCTCCCTGAGGCTGCACTTAGTCTCAGGGAGATGAGTGTGGTCTTTTGTGTGCATGCGCAAAAGAGCGCACTCTCGGTTTAGGGACTCCCCCCCCCCACCCCCCACCTGCACAGGGAGCACATAGCACTTCCTTGCGGCCGTCACGCTGGGCGGGCCTTAATTGGCCTGCCCATGTAAAATGGCGGAGCGCCTCCAATTGGGGGCATGGATCGGAGATGCGTCTCCACGCGCCCGCTCCTAAACTTCCCTCCTAATGGGGGGATAATACTGCCCAATGTGTCTGACATAACCATCCTGTTCTCTGGCTTATGATGCACTTTAGAGTCACACCCTCAGATTTTGACTTTGTGATCTAATTGGCGTGCTTGTCAGAGATTTACAGATTTTGATTTCTAACGGCTTGTGATCCTCTATTTCTATTTGCTTTTGTTCTGGTTTCTAAAACTCTCCCAATTCTCAGGCTTACTACCATTCTTTTCAATATTATCAGCCTCTTCTTTTAATCTAATACTATCCTTAAGCCACTGAAGGATCTTTCTCACTGAGCTTTTGTTTTTTTTAATGCAATGTATCATTATTGAAAATATTGTATTGTTTCTTTAAATGTTTCCCAATGTTTATTTATTATTGTACCTTTTAGTTTATTTATCCAACCAACCATAGCCATCTCTCCCCTCATAACTATGTAATTGGCTTTGTTTTCATTTCAGATTCTTGTTTTGGATTTGGGTATTTCACTCTCAGACTTAATAAGGAATTAATTTGTATTATTATTTTTTTTTCCCCAGAGGGTCTTTTACCATGAAATTACTAATTAACCCTGCCTCATAACACCATACCAGATCTAAAATTGCTTTGTCCCCAGTTGGATCCACAATACATTTCCCCAGTACACTATTATCAAAACACTCTGAAAAGTCTTCTTCCAGAAAATTCAATTTGTCCAGACTATACGAAGATTAAAATCTAACCATGTTGAATTGCCTTTGTTACAATGCTTGTTTAATGCTCTGTCTAACAATATAACTTAGGGGGCCTACAAATTACCCCCATCAATATTTTGTGACCCTTGAAATTCCTAATATCCATCCATACTGATATACTTCCTGAACTTCTGAGCCAAGATCCTTTCTCAATAAGGTCCTTATGTCACATTTTACTATCAGGGTTACTACTCCAGCTTAAAAAGCTTTATCGTTGGTTGCCCCTCTCAATCTCCTGCAGGTCTGCTCTCAGGCTTTGTGTTATCCTCGGTTATTCTTCTTGCCCTCCCGCATATCCGCTCTTGACTCTTGCTTTATCCTGAGTCTGCTTCTCTCAGTCTCCTACAGATCCACTCTCAGGCCTTGTTTTATCCTTGGTCACTCTTCTCCTCTCTCACAGGCCTGCTCTCACACTCAGCCTAAATGGTGCTGATTTCTGTGTTGGTGATTGAAAGGATGAGAGTGAGTGATGGGTTCTCCTTCCCAGTTTGCTGAAGCAAGGCCCAAGACCTCTGATTGATATAGAAGCATGAGAGGTGGTCAAGGGTTGTCATTTAGTGACAAGGTTCACCAGTAGCAGATGAGTGGCAGCATTTTACAGCATCAGGTTATCATACCAAGTATGTGAGTGAGACAGTTAAGAAAAAGAGACAAAGAAGGGAAGATGACTGTGTGTGGTCTCCAGTCTTGTTATTTACAATGCAGCATGCCTACCTCCATTGGTGTTAGCAGTTGCATTGCTGCCAGACCTCCTCCTGATCGTGTCATTTTCCACCTGTTGGATTAGTGTGTGCACGTTGAAGGGAACTGAAAATGTATGAGGCAGCTTAGCATAGTGTGCGTGCTGAGAGGAACTAACAATTGGTGTGCGTGAGAGGAGGAAATAACTATGGGGGCAGTATCAAGTCCTGAATGCGAGCAAGAGCAGGTGCAGTAATGTGTCCTGTGGTGGTACCAAGAGAGACATAAGAAGAACAAGAGGGAAGGCTTGCTTGTGCTGGGATGCGCAAAGAGTAAGAGAGTTATAAATGAGAGTTTTACTTTAGCAGCTCAGGTGAGTTTTTTCAATTGTTGGCAGGGTCTTGGAACAATGATACTGTAATATATATGGTTTGCTACCCCTCTCCACTGTGTCTGAGAAATTTGTCTTGGCATTGGGAGCACATCACTATGGAAGAGGACCTTCTCCCTGCTGCTAACTTGCTCTGCAAATATTTCCATGGCAGCATGCACAAATTGTGGGGGTTGGCTGTGGTCAGCTCATCAGTAGACTATGAAAAACATGCTCTAGCAGGTGCAGGCTCCTTTATCACAGTGGCATCTCCACCAGATTTCCCAGCCTCCTATTGGGTGAGCTGCCTGTAAGGAATGTGATTACTGTTGGCAGCTCACCATAAATATTAAAATGAGGACCTATTATAAAGGTGGATCAGATCTCCCACCAACATTATTGCATGGGTAAAGTGAGTAAGCTGCCTGTCTGATCCACATGGTAACTGAAAATCTGTAACAGAAGGTGGAGGAGGCATCCAGGGTGAGGTCATGCCATTGGAAGCGCTGGCACCATATTTAAAGGGCTGCCAACGCTCAGTAAAATGGATTGTAACTGAAGGAAACTTTAATGGAAGGCCCAAATAAGAAAGCCTATCAAGGAATGGAAGAGGCAAGATCCCGATGGCCCCATGCTTCAGTGATGCCTCCTTGTGGTTTCTCCTCCAGGCTGCTTGGGCAAGATGGGAGGTCCTCCTCCCCTAGGACGGGGGGACTCCTGCCCACCAGACCAAACTACCCTGGACCAAGATTGCAGAGGAGGTCAGCAGCCATGAGGTCATTCCTCGAACCTGGTTGAAGTGCCACAAGCAGGTTAATGATAATCCACCAAGGTGAGTGCATCAAACATTGCTTTTCTGATGTGTGTCGATGCATGAGGTTGAGCTAGTTAGAAAAGGAATGTCAACCCAGTCAATAACGATGGGGCCAGACAGCAGCATTGCCTGGCATCAGCATGGCAGCATCTCACGACTTCCATCCATCAGAGTTGACTCCTGCACTGCTGCTTCTGAGTGGGGGCATGTAGGAGGCAATCGTGTGGCACCATCAAGGAGCTATTTTGTGTTTGCAGGAGAAAACTGCTCACAATGCCAAGAAAAGGGCCCAGGCAGGCGGTGATCTTTTGTTCCTCACTACCCAGACCACCCCCCCACCGACCCCCCTGCCATGGATGATGAGGTTTTGAAACTTGGAGGGCAGTATGGGGGCAGTTCCATTGCAGATGGTAAGACAGGATTAGTGACACGAGAGACTGAGTGGCCAAATGGATAGGCTCAGGAGAGTTGCTGGTGAAAATGAGGTATCATGCTCATGTGTCCACCACTGTTCACATGGAGCTTCACAGTCGGGAGCAGCCTGAAGGCTGAGGTGGCATGCGCATGATCCTTTAACTAACCTCCTCTCCGCAGGTTAACAGCTCCAAGACAGGGGGACAGCCATCCACTTCTGGCGAGGAGAGGTGCCCTCACAGAATGCGGCCTAACATCATTCCCCTGTACCTTCAGTGAAAGTACCCTCATGTTGGTGGATGTGCGCTCACTAGTAGATCTGGGATCATAATCTGGCAAGCACAGTACAACCTGAGCAGCTGACGGAGGCTGTGACAGCTGAGGGCACTGACACTCGGAAGGTTGTGGGAAGCCAGCTGCTGAGCCTCAGGCTGATGACATGCCTCTGGAGTTGTCAGCAAGGTGGCAGATGCTGAAGCAACATCAAGAGGTGAGAGAACATCTGGCAGAGATTTCCAGAGGCTATGCTGACCCTGGCACAATAAAGGAGTCCATGCAGGCCATGAATGCTACGATGGCTCTGGCGTGTGTCCATTTGGCTTCCTCCATTGAGAAATTAGTGATCCCAGTGGAGAGTCATATTCAATGCTGGAGATGCACGTGGACAAATATGCTGTTACTAGCCTCTTGTACTTTCTTTAACGTTGTCTGGGTGAGAGGGGGAGTGAGGCGTCTGGACTCACCATTAGGTCCTTGCACTCCTAAGGTTAACAGGGAGGTGCAAGTGTGCCTTGATAGGGAGGTGAAGTGGCTGTCTCATCTGGGGCTGCTCTCAGAGGGCTCCTGGTGTAGACAGTGACCCCTGAGCCCTCTGCCAGTGACACCAGTGCCTTACTTAACATATATGACAGAGGAGGCTCCTGCTCTTGTGTCACGGCATGCTGTGCTCTGTACAACCTGGAACCGCAGAAGGGAGTGGTTTTGAAAAATGAGGATGAGACCTTTGCTGGACCACAAGGAATGGCTCCAGCAGACCTATTAAGGCATCTGATCCGCATCTTCAGAAGTTCTATGGCCTGTCTGATGGTCGTTCGAGTTGTCCTGTGGTAGGAGTTGTACCTCCCCTCTGCTTGGGGTGTGCACATGCATAAAGAGCCATGCCTTCAGTGAGTAACCTTTATCACCCTGTATCCATCCTTGAAGGCATGCGGGGGCCTGAAAATGTCTGGCACCAGGGACTACCTTAGTATGTAGGTGTTGTGACTGCTTCCTGCAAATAGTTGCACACAACTGTAGGAACCTCGTGGTGGTCACAGACCAGTTGTACATTGAGCAAGTGGAAGCCCTTCCTGTTGATGAAAGCTGGAGCTTGGTCAATGCAGCCAATCCAGCAATGGCCCCAAAGCCTAGGGGCTTCTCAGCTAGTCTGTCCTGATCAGTGCAAAAGTGCACATATTGACTGGCCCTCCTGAGGATCATATTGGTGATCATCTTGACGCAGTGATGAGCCACAGACTGAGATCCCTGGAATGACCCTGAGTCATCAAAATTCAACACCATAGAATTAGTTGGCCATCACTTCTTATGATGCTGAGCTCATCCTTCATTATGGCACACAGCTCTGTGATGGTCTCCCTGGAGGGGTGCAGTCTTCAGAGACATTGCTGCTTTGATATTTGAAGGTAGTTGAACCTTGGTCAGTGGACCATCTCTGGCAGGTAATTTCTTCTTGGCATAGGAGGCCGGTTGCATATCCCTGAGTGCCATTCTCCTGCATTCGCACTCCTCCCTGTGGTGGCTGCCCCTCTGATTGCCGCTGCCACACTGCCTGGGGCTGTAGCTCTCTCCCGCTTTAACGCTTCTTCTCGCCGAAGGAACTAAACTTTGAGTAAATGAGGCCTGTAACAGGTCGGTGCAATCAATCTCCAGGCCTCTTACCTCCCGAACCATTCTCTGCAGCTCAGCCCACACACATGCCAGCTCCATTAAGGGACTCTGGCAGTATGCCTCCGCAGTTCGGCCAACATTTCTCCTTCTCCTGCCTGCATTCTCCCACTCTCCCTGCCAAGATATGCTCAGATTCAGCTAACATCTGGAGCCAGCATTGACCTCCTGTTAGCTCATTACCTCCTTGTATCTGGCAAGGCCCTGAAGCCCCGTGATTCCCATGCACACTTGGAAAAATTTGAAAACCTTGGTAATATCTAAGTTAATTGCCTGTTTACCAGGTTTTCCACAGGGCCTGAGTGCAAGGTCCTGCTGCCCTTCGCTATATTTGGCTGCAACGTGAAGACATCGGGCTTCCGCCTCGAAGCCTTCTGTCCCAATATTCTGACCCCTCCTGCCTCCCCTCCCACCTCCCCGTGGGCCAGGGAAATTCAGTCCACTCCCTTCAGCTTTACAAATAGCATAGATCCTGGGAAATCTTACTCTGCTTGTGTTTCCAAAGCAACTATCGGCGTGTATGAACCCTAAGATAACCGGGTGGAGATTCTAAAGCTGTATTAAAAAAAAACAATCTGCGTCTGAAATTATTACAAAATCTCATTCGTAGAAATTGCAGATTTGGCATTTTTTTGCTTCTTCCTGAAACCACAGTGCTGATGAGCCAATGAAACATCTGGGTTCAAATCGCTGAACCCGCAGAATTCAACTTCAAAGCCTCTCAGATCTTGGCATCAAAAATCGTTGCTATTTGGTAGGATTAGCTTTTGGTTAAACGTATGTAAACTGGTTTAAATCCTTGTACTTCAAACAATTTTGAATATTACCGATTCAGCCTTTTCTGCTAACTTGAACTGCGGATGCAGATCTATTTTTAAAAGTTTTCATTTTCTCCTTTAACAAAAACTTCAGATTCTCAGAGAGAGAGAGAGAGAGAGAAAAAAAAGCCCTGTCCTCATTTGATTAAGTCACAGTTTCTCTAGAAGTTTTTTTTTCCCATCAGTAATGGAAGAGGGAAAAATTCTGAAGGGAAAAATGAATGCATGGCTTTAGTGGTTGACAATATAAATCAAGTTGAACAGCGCACAAATGCGAGTTGACAGATTACTTCTGATGCAAATGTAAGCAATATTGTTGCAACACAGCTTTGGTATTCATGGCTTACTCAGCATTTGTGATAGAGTTACAGTTTTCTACAGATCCTCCTGGATAAAATAATGGAATTACAAGCAGGAGTATAAAACTCCAGTAGCAGTCAAATGACCTAAAATTAATTAATTAATTATACTGTCAAAGTACTGTCTGCAAAGCCAGGGAACATTAATTTTTAAAACATTTAATGACATAAATGGTACATTCTAAAACAGGACTATTTCACTGCAGGCCAGATTGTATTTTTAACCAGTGAATGATGATCATCTGAAGCAGAGAGGATAAAAATTAACAACATTGGTTCCAAAGTATTTATTAAGCCTTGGCAGAAGTCATAAAGAGATACATAGATCTCCTTCACA
Source organism: Cetorhinus maximus (assembly GCF_964194155.1). NCBI lineage: Eukaryota > Metazoa > Chordata > Chondrichthyes > Lamniformes > Cetorhinidae > Cetorhinus > Cetorhinus maximus. Next base: position 32,921,486 of record NC_135879.1, read on the forward strand.
GAGGAAAAAGTGCAGATACAATCTACAGAAATGGAAAACAAATGTTTGATATAATGGATAGCTGGAATGCGCCTTGATGACAAATGCCATTGACACTTTATAAAACTACTTTATAGTCAACATCTGAAAGAAAGAAAATTAGGGAGCTTAGGTCTGTTTTAATCATTCCTCGCAGTGGTAGGTATTTACAAACCATGAAAATATCATTGCGTGACTCGATTTGATTGTCAACAGAGTTGCTTAAAGGGAAAAAGAAATTTGCACATGTACTTTTGGGCAGAGCGTAGAAGTTTCGAGCCAAAGCTGCTTCCAAAATTGAACTGGTGATGATGGGTAGGAACAGTGTGGTTTAATTCAACCATTCAGCTTTTCACCTTTGTCCTTAAATGAAGTCTAATATGAAGAGATGAAAATTCCTCGCAAAGGGGACCAGTAAGGGCTGTTTACCTTCACTTTCTGAGTGCAGCCTACCTGCATGGCAATCCAGCTGCTAGACCTTCTGGCCTCTTTCCTATATGGTCAATGATGTAGATGAGCCCCTTGCTGTAAAGGTGTCCACTATTATAAGACCATAAGACATAGGAGCAGAAATTAGGCCATTTGGCCCATCGAGTCTGCTCTGCCATTCAATTATGGCTGATAAGTTTCTCAAGCCCATTCTCCCACCTTCTCCCCGTAACCTTTGATCCCCTTGTCAATCAAGAACCTATCTATCTTGGTCTTAAATACAATCAATGACCTGGCCTCCACAGCCTTCTGTGGCAATGAATTCCATAGATTCATCAATCTCTGGCTAAAGAAGTTTCTCCTCATTTCTGTTCTAAAAGGTCTTCCCTTTACTCTAAGGCTGTGCCCTCGGGTCCGAGTCTCTGCTACTAATGGAAACATCTTCCCCACGTCCACTCTATCCAGGCCCTTCAGTATTCTGTAAGTTTCAATCAGATCCCCCCTCATCCTTCTAAACTCCATTGGGTATAGACCCAGCGTCCTCAAACGTTCCTCATATGTTAAGCCTTTCACTCCTGGGATCATTCTCGTGAACCTCCTCTGCACCCTCTCCAGGGCCAGAACATCCTTCCTGAGATATGGGGCCCAAAATTGCTCACAATATTCTAACTGTGGTCTGACCAGAGCCTTATAAAGCCTCAGCAGCACATCCCTGCTTTTATATTCTAGTCCTCTCGAAATAAATGCCAACATTGCATTTACCTTCCTAACTACTGACTCAACCTGCAAGTTAACCTTAAGAGAATCCTGGACTAGGACTCCCAAGTCCCTTTGCACTCCAGATTTCTGAATTCTCTCCCCATTTAGAAAATAGTCCATGCCTCTATTCTTCCTACCAAAGTGCATGACCTCACACTTCCCCACGTTGTATTCCATCTGCCACTTCTTTGCCCATTCTCCTAACCTGTCCAAATCCTTCTGCAGCCTCCCCGCCTCCTCAATACTACCTGTCCCTCCACCTATCTTTGTATCATCTGCAAACTTAGCCAGGATGGCCTCAGTTTCTTCATCTAGGTCATTAATGTATAACTATTGGTACGTACAACAGGGAACCTACTACCGACCTTGCAAACTTTGGTCCTGGGAGGGTCATCCTAGCATTTACGCCAAAACACCTTGTGACTGAAGGAAACCAAATGCAAAAATCATATAAATATATAAAGTGAAATGAATATAGGATGAAGGGTCAGTTTGGAGACGTGTTTCCTCTGGATGTAGCTATGGAGGTATGTTCACCAGCCATTAGACGATGGGAATTCACATTTTTGCACATCCCATGCATTGTGTGCAGGTCACAACTGCCAAAACTATCTGAGCAACGTTTCTCCCAAGTGTTAATGTTTTTAGTAGTGAGTTACCGATAAAAGAGTAGTTTAGAGTGTTAGAGAGAAATTCACCAAAAATACTAGCCTGTTGCTTGTTTTTTCTTGTTTTAACATACCGTGATTTCGCCTCATGTCACTACTTTTCATGAGGTATTATCCTCAGTGAGGAAGGACTCCAGCAACTGTTTCTAATAAAATGCTAGCGATGGGAAAGTTGCCACAGGGAAGATTTTCCATCAGAAAGTTTCACCTTTCTACTACAATCGGCAACAAAATTAATTGTCATCTAGAGGAAAACAAGTAAACTTGTCGAATTGTGAGCACAGCAAAATGAATAAGGTTGGAAAACATATTGTGAATGTTACATGCATTTTTTTTAAAGAACCTCAGTCTTTATAGATCTAGCAAACATTAATCACAAAAAACAATTATCTAATCATATTGAGCATCCGAGCCAATGTTCAGACCAATGCCTGTTGTAATAATTGCTCTAGCCTGGAGCTTACATTCAGGTGCAAAAGCAAAATACTTTAGACACAGGAAATCATAAATAAAAGCAGAAAATGCTGGAAAAACTTAGCAAGCCTGGCAGCATCTGTGCAGGAAATACTCAACAGATCTGGCAGCGTCTGTGGAGAAAGAAATAGAATTAATCTTTCAGGTCAGCAATAGTTATTACTCAGTTTGCCATTAATAACCCAGTTATACCTGACTGAACAAGGTGTAACTTTTTATGGGGTGACTGAGACGCGGGAGCAGGCAAGAGAAAGTTCTCACCAGGACAATTGATTTCACTGATTGCTGGCTCTTGGGGGGGGGAAGCAGGGGTGGCACAACACAGTGGGCGGCAGAGCTGTGAATAACGGGCAGCAACTTTGGGATTTCCATGTTAAGCTGCCCATGCATTAATTCCTGAAGTTGTGGTCAGTTTCAGAGGGGTAATGGTGGCAAACATTAACAGTTTGTTGTCAGACGCCCCTGCAATTTTAAAAATTCATTCATGGGATATTGTCTTGGCTGGCTGGGCTAGCATTTATTACCCATCCCTAATTACTCTTGAGAAGGTGGTGGTGAGCTGCCTTCTTGAACCGCTGCAGTCCATGTGGTGTAGGTACACCCACAGTGCTATTAAGAAGAGAGTTCCAGGATTTTGACCCAGCGACAGTGAAGGAACGACGATATATTTCCAAGTCAGGATGGTGAGTGACTTTGAGGGGAACTTCCAGGTGGTGATGTTCCCATCTATCTGCTGCCCTTGTCCTTCTAGATGGTAGTGTTTGTGGGTTTGGAAGTTGCTGTCCAAGGAGCCTTGGTGAATTCCTGCAGTGCATCTTGAAGATTGTGCACACTACTGCCACTGTGAGTCGGTGGTGGAGGGAGTGAATGTTTGTGGATGTGGTGCCAATCAAGTGGGCTGCTTTGTCCTGGACGGTGTCAAGCTTCTTGAGTGTTGTGTGAGCTACACTCATCTAGGCCAGTGGGGAGTATTCCATCACACTCCTAACTTGTGCCTTGTAGATGGTGGACAGGCTTTGGGGAGTCAGGAGGTGAGTTACTCATTACAGGACCTGCTCTTGTAGCCATGGTATTTGTAGCCATAGCTAGTCCAGTTCAGTTTCTGGTCAATGGTAACTCCCAGGATGTTGATAGTAGTGGGTTCAGTGAAGGTAATGCCATTGAATGTCAAAGGGTGATGGTTAGATTCTGTCTTGTTGAAGATGGTCATTGCCTGGCATTTGTGTGGCATGAATGTTACTTGCCACTTGTCAGCTCAAGCCTGGATATTGTCCATATCTTGCTGCATTTGTACATGAACTGCTTCAGTATCTGAAGAGTTGCAAATGGTGCTAAACATTGTGCAGTCATCAGCAAACTTCTCTACTTCTGACCTTATGATGGAAAGAAGGTTATTGATGAAGCAGCTGAAGATGGTTGGGCCAAGGACAATACCCTGGCGAACTCAAAATCCAGGTGAATGTATTCTAGATTTACTTCTCAACAATCAGCACACAGCACAATGTGGCAGACAGAGGGTTATGCCTTACAGGTCCCTATGCTAAGGTTTACAAGGTAAGGCAGTGTATTTTTTCTCAACTTCTTTCATGACCTCATCTCTTCCTATCTCTAGCTTCCTTCAGCTCTGCAGTACTCTGAGGTCACTCGCTTCAGTTCAGCCCCCTTGCACATCCCCAATTTTAATCGCTTCGCCAAATTGTGGCTGTGCTTTCAGCTGCAGAGGTTATAAGCTCTGGAATTCTCGCTCTCTGTCTCTCTAGTTCTCTCTGTTCCTTTAAAGCACTTCTTAAAGCGCATCTTTTCAACCAGCATTTCCGTCATCTCCAAAGTCCTTGAGCGTGTTGTATCCACTCAAATCTGTGCCTATCACTCCTGTAACATCCTGGACCAGACTTTATGCTCCCCTGCCGGTGGGTTTGAAGGTGGTGCACCATATAAAACCCAGTGAGTGGCCTTCCCACTGCCTGTCTGCCCACCCTGATCTGACTGAAATTTTAGAGGGGACTGGGGGAGGTACTGGGCAGCCACCAGCCCTTGGGCCTATTGAGGCCCTTAAATTGCCAATTAAGGGCCTCACTTTGCCACCACCGTTACTTTATGCACGGTGCGGGGAAGGCCCATGTCATGTGGGAAGCCTGGCAGCTTTAGTTGTGTGGGAAGTAACGGGCAAGGCGGGGGAGCCTCCTTTCAGGATCTCCTGTGGCCATCAGAAGCAGCCACCTTATGGTCATCTCTCCCTTTAACCTTCCCCCCGACTTCTTGTACCCGATCCCCTCTCACCCCTCACCCCGTCTCTGAGACCCCCAAGCCTGGATTTTTTTAAAATTTGTTCACGGGATGTAAATGTCATTGGCTAAGCCAGTGTCTATTGCCCATTTCTAGTTGCCCTTGAGAAGGTGGTGGTGAACTGCTTTCATGAACTGCTGCAGCCCATATGGTGCAGGTACACCCACGGTGCTGTTAGGAAGTGAGCTCCATGACTTTGACCCAGCGACAGAGTCAAAATGGTATTTGGCTTGGAGGAGAATTTGCAGGTGGTGGTGTTCCCATGCATCTGCTGCCCTTATCCTTCGAGATGGTAGAGGTTGTGAGTTGGAAGGTGCTGTAGAAGGAGCCTTGGTGAGTTGCTGCAGTCCATCTTGCAGACCAATACACTGCTGCCACTGTGCCTTGGTGGTGGAGGGATAGAATGTTTAAGATGGTGGCTGGAGTGCTAGTCAAGTGGGCTACTTTGTCCTGGATGGTGTCGAGTGTTGTTGGAGCTGCATTCATTCAGACAAAGGGAGGATATTCTATCATATTCCTGACTTGTACTTTGTAGATGGTGGAAAGGCTTTGGGGAGTCAGGAGGTGAGTTAGTCACTGCAGAATTCCCAGCCTCAGACTTGCGCTTGTAGCCACAGTGTTTTTATGGTGATCCAGTTCAGTTTCTGGTCAATAGTAACCCCCAAGATGTTGATAGTAGTGGATTCAGTGATGGTAATGCCATTGAATGTCAAGGGGAGATGGCTAGATTCTCTCTTGTTGGAGATAGTCATTGCCTGGCACTTATGTGGCACAAATGTTACTTGTCACTTGTCAGCCCAAACGTCAATATTGTCCATATCTTGCCACATTTGGACAAGGACTGCTTCAGTGTCTGAGGAGTTGTGAATGGTGCTGAACATTGTGCAAACATCAGCGAACTTCTCCACTTCTGGCCTTATGATGGAGGAAAGGTCATTCATGGAGCAACTGAAGATGGTTGAAACTAGGGCACGGTCCTGAGGAACGCATGGAGCAATGCCCCGGGACTGAGACGATTGACCTCCAACAACCACAGCCATCATCCTTTGTGCTAGGTATGTTTCCAACCAGTGGAGAGCTTTCCCCCTGATTCCTATTATTTTATCATGCATCTTTAGCTTTTGCCCCTCCCCCCACCGCAACCCTATCCTTGTGCATTTCTTTTATCAAATACTGCAACCTGTCCAGACAGTGGTGGGAGAGGAAATAGCTCTTCCTAAGAGTAGGAAGACGGTGATGAAGAACACACTCACTCGCTTTCACACTTGCAGCCACCAGGACAGATACTGACAGTGTTACTTTAAAAGATAGCTTAGAGGCAGACCTGCATGTGGTGAGATGTTGGTCAGGAGTGGCCTTCCGACAGGGCAGAGGTCAAGGATGATGCAGGTGCCAGCTTGCTGGAGGGCAGGTCACACATGAGTTCTGCTTCTAAGAACTCAGATGAATATTTTGATGGGTGGGGTACAAAAGAAGGCTGATGAGACTACATGGTGAAATGCTTGGTTCATTGGGAAGCCTTCCAGAAAGCCTGGTGCATTGTCTAGGAGCATAGAGGAGTCCGGCACTAACTTGGTATGCGGCTCCTCTCAGGGCTTGGAGCTCATCCTTTCCAGCATCAAAGTGTAGTCAACTCCATTAGCACAGCTGCAGACCCAACCATCATGCAGCAATCCTTGCAGCACATGAAGAAGCCACCTAGCACCTGGGTCCTACAGTGGAAACTGAGGCATCTGTAATGAAATGTTAGCATGCTACCGTGGAAGCTCAGACTGCTGTGATCATAGCTGCAAACACCAGTGTTCAAAGAGGCTTGCATGGTGTCACAGCAGGCCACCAACCTGTCCTCCAGCAGATACTAAGGTTGTTGAGGAGACACCATAGGGGAGAGGCAATGGCTCCGTGGAGCACAAACCTGCTATACTCACTCAGGATGACGACATTTCTCCTCTCACCACTGCCACTCCACCAGTGCCTTGCACTGCCCATGCTGGGGTGTTACAGCCCAAAGCTGGACCATAGAGGATTAGAGCTGCTCAAGGTCATTCCACAAGACCCTTTGCAGACTCCGCCACTGAGAGTCAGCAGCCTTCCACTAGCCATGCTGCAGTCACTGAGGTAACATTGCACAGGAGCACTAGGAAAGTAAAAGGCACACAACAGACATACAGTATGGGAATGTACAAGGGTGATTTATTGTTCTTTGTATGCATTATGGCATGGTTTCATTTATAAATTAGATTTGGCATGTTTGTTTTGTGTTGATCACAAAGACAGTGTGATGGTCAGTAACAGAGGGAAGGTAAGATGTGAGACGGTTGGTAAATGGGAATATTACTGGTATCACAGCTAAATGGTTAATTGCTGACAGCCTAGGCAGAAGGGGGCTGTGTTTGTTGCTTCCTACCTTTTTTCTCCCTTTTGCTTCTAACTTCCCCTGCTCCTCAGCTGCCCATTGGTTTGGCTGGTGACGAGGGCTGTGCCCTGATGATGGCATGGTTTTGCCACAGACAATGATGAATCTTGACACAGGCTCTGCTGAGTGCTTCAAGAGTCTTCCAGCGTGGTCCCGGCACCAGAAACATTGTTTCACAATCCCAATCGTCTACTCTATTACATGTGGTAGCATAGCTCTCATTGTATGCATGTTGTCAATGTATGTTTGGATTATGCTGCTATGTCATGAGCCATGTTGTCAAAGGATAGCCCCATTGCACAGTAGTAACCTTCAGGCTTGTCAAGGTGGCTCAAATGTAGATGGTACAGTGGACTGCCATAGAATGAAGGCCTCAGGATTGCTCTCAGGATACCAGGCGTTAATCTACATGGTATGCTGCATTTGGTCACATACCAGCTGGATGTTGTGTGAGTGGAATTTCTCAGTTGTGGACATCTCAGATTTGACACGCAGCATCTACAAAGTACATGCAGACAATGGCACCTTGGAAAAGCTTGCAGTCCTCATGAAACCGTGTGTTCACTCTGCCTGATTTTCAGTGTCAGTCAGGCTCAGTGGTAGCACCCTTGTCTCTGAGTCAGCAGATTGTGGGTTCAAATTCTAATCCTGGATTTGAGCACAACGATCCAGGTCAGTAGAGAGGGAGTGTTGCACTGTTGAAAGTGCCATCTTTCAGATGAGATGTTAAACCCTCTGCTGTCTCAGGTTGGTTTAAATGGCACCAAAGCATTATTTTGAACAAGCACAGTTATCTCCAGTGTCCTGAACAATATTTATCCATCAATCACAAAAAACAGATCATCTGGTCATTATCCCATTGCTGTTTGTGGAAGTTTGCTGTTGCAAATTGATGGCCAAGTTTCCTACGTTATATCAGTGACTCCACTTTAAAACTATTGCATTAACTGTAAAATGCTTTTGGATGTCCAGTGGTTGTGAAAGATGCTATAAAAATGCAAGTCTTTCTCTCTCTGCTCTGACAAGAGAGGATGAAATGTATTCAGCTCTTTTTGAATACAGAGACCTGCCTTATGCAACAGTGGATGGTGAACTGGAGGGTGTTGCAAATATTGCCCCTCCTCCAACTTGGAAGGAACTGCTCCAGCCACCTTTGCAACCACTGACAATACCATCCTTGCCCTACTCTGAGTTTGCAGTTGTGGCTGCAGCAGATGGCAGATTCCAGTGAGGATGCCTTACTGAAGTGCAGATATTGGACACCCTATTCCTTACAGAGGTTCAGGTAGGAGATTTGCTCCCTGAACACCCTCAGCAGATATGGTCTCTTGCTCAGAGCCCTTCTTTCCATCTTCAGTCTTCCAGCAGCTTGTCTTGTTCTATCTTTTACCCTCATCAAGTTCAACCACTAGGGGAATGCCTGTTAATGCACCCATTGCAGGGTCTCCAGGAAATCTCTGGGAAACATCATGGGTCTCCACCCACTTTTTCTTTTGCTTTGCATCTCAAAACAGTGTGTTTCCCAGGCACGAAAGAGAAGAAAATGTGTACTTTGAAGGTTTTGGGGCTGAAATATCTGGGCTGGCTTCTGCTGTGGGCTTTGGCATTGATCACCATGCCAAATTGCCAGGAGAGGCTTATTGTCATGGACATATTGGGTGGCCAATGCTTGTAGTGGTGCACAGAGACACCTATCCCGATGAGCTGATGGTAGGAGGTCTTGGGAGAGCCAAAGAAGGTTTCTAAGGGAATAAAGAAAGCAGCACGTTCCCAATAATTGATTGGTAACCTTGAAACTTTCCTAATGTCTTATATGAGACATGCAAGCTTGGGTGCTGCTGGGTGGCACACTGGATGGAATTCCTAGGGCAAATCCACAGACATATTTTCTAACTGTATAGGTAAGGAAGATCCCCCTCCTCCCTTGGAATCTGAGGTGGCTAACAGATGGGCTAAAACCTGACAGATCCGGGTTCTGCTCCAGATTCTTGGCACCCTACGGGCAATCAGCCTGGGTTGTGCCCTCCTGAACCCCAGGGTCCCTTAATGTTTATAATGACTTCTCAACAGGTAAGAAAGAAACAAAATGAATTCTAAGAAAATTTGATTGAGGAAACATACGTTCCTGGTAAATCCACACAGTGAAGCAATTGGAAAGCTTTTCATTTTTGCCATAAATAACATTTTTACAGTTGTCACCTGATACTAACAACACTCACAATTGTTTTTGCACCGCAGCTACTGAGGAATGTCATTATTTTCAGCTGTTCAGACGGTGTAAGGGGGCAGCCTTGGCAGCTGGAGGAGAAGGTTAGAAGAGAGAACTGGCCTCCAAAGCAGTGATTTCTTTTCCTGATAACTGGAAACCCTGCGGGATAGAAGCAGAGACAGTTTGCTGCCGTTGTAATTTAAACAATCTATGTAATGGCTCTCTAATTTAAAAATAAAAAAAAATTGGTGTGCTATTTATACCGTAATGATGTGAAAAACAGTAAGGAATACCTAAACCAGCTTGCCACAACTTTGGCATCATCACACATGGTGTAGAAACCGCTGGCTAGACTTTAAACTGTAGGTATGCTTGCTGAGACTTATACATACATATTCCTTGTTTGTAAGTCTTTATTGCAGACCCAGTTGGGAAAAGACCACTTTCTCAAAATATTATAAAAAGGCTCTGCTTAAATTTATGTATAAAATGCCATTCGGGTACTTTATGAAGCTGACTTGACACCACACGTGTGGAATAAACTTCCAGACAGACTGCTGAGGGTAGAAGTCCTGCAATGATCTAAGAAACAAGTGAACACTCCAGTTGGGATCAATTTGAATCTCTTGAGGTGGATGAATTAAGATGGATTGAATGGCTTGTATTTACATTATAATTTTGTGATTTTGTATTGGAGAAAATTTTCGACTTTGCCCCAGAACTGGCACAAAGCGGATGGAGCATTTGACTTGCCAGACAGTTGCTGTGAGAAACCTGAATTGCTTTCATGGTCGTGCCTTGTTTTAATATTTTGGACAAGCTGCCAGTGCTCAGCAAGTATGCACAGAGAGCTCACCAGAATAGGGGAGAGGGCTGGGGGAAAGTGAAGGAGAGGGGCAAAAAAATCTGGAGATTCCTCCATGGAGCAGGATGTCAGGACACTAGAGAGGGAAGCAATCTGGAAAAGGGTGGTGCTGAGCAGGTGGTGACAGCCTTGAAGATTTAAATCTTAAAGAAGCACCCAAAAATGAAATTTTCAGAAGCTATCTCCAGCTGACACTGTAGGAACACTTGTTAAGCAGCTTCTGGCTTGGTAATGATTGGCTGATCTTTCATGAAACTCCACCCACAGGCATCATAAAATTGCACTGGGGGACCAATTTAAGACCCAAATGAAATGTTTAAGTGGGCTCTCATCCGCTTTGAGCAGGAGCACTAGCCACCTATTTGAGGCCCGCCAAAAAGTCGCCTGAGCTAGGCCTTGGGCAGTCAATAGGCAGGCGATTGTTAATGGCTGCCTGCTGACTTATTTGCAAACTGGAAATTGCCCTCAAGGACTTTCAGAGCATTGAATTCTGAATAATAATTAATAATAATTCTGAGACCTGTGAGCATATAGAGACTGAAAAAGTGGCTTGGGTGTTCAGAACTGGATAAAGCAAGATCAGCTAATGTACATAATTTAGCAATGTTTCGGGCTTCATCTCTGAAGATTCACCAGCAGCGTCAGGGCTACATTATCAGATAACATTTATCGGATCCTGACTGCTGACTGTTCATTGTGCGCAAGACACTTCCATTGAGGAAGTCCATTCACCAGCTGGCTGGGCCTGAGGGCATCTGGAGGTGCTATGCGAAGGGCTTTCAAAATTACAAGCTTTTAGGGACAAATAACTGGAATTATGCTGGGAAATAATTGTGATGACATGTATAGGAAATAGAAGTTCTGTACTTTTCTCATTGAAGTAACATTAGGAAGGAATATGACCTCTTGAGGCCAAACTTCCCATCAGCAAATTCTGTCAGTGGAAGAAGTGCTTTAGACCCTAAGTGCATTGATGCCCATTTCCATGGACCCTGTCCTAATTGGAATGTAGTGGCCATGAGCATGATCGAGACAGAGGTGGTGGGGTGGCCTGCAGCTGTTAGGTTGATTTAACAATGCCTGTCCAGAACTCAAATTATAAATAGGAGTAATCTCCTGCCAGTCGCTGAAGGACCATGAAGCCTCTCCAGGTTGAGGACGAAGATAATTTACAAAACCTTCTGCTCCAAAAGGTACCATTTGCTGATGTAACAGAGGTAATTTAGCTCCACTGGAATTGATAACCTTAGTCTGGGAGAGTTCTGGGGCCCTTAAGTACCTTAACAAATCTCTTCCTCACTCCCAAATGGCAAGAGTTTTTCTGAGACTTTGTAAAATGCACTGGGTGAGATTTTCTGCCCAGGAATTCCATAAGATATGCCCCTTTGATGAGGAGGAGCATGTGGTGCAAGACCTACAATTCTGACATGGCCGGGTTCCATCCCATTTCTGGACACCATGCAGCGGTTCCCAGTGAGAAAAGGAAAGAGCCTGATTGTAAATTTTGGCCCCATAATTTTATCATTCTCAGTCCACTGCATTTGGAAGTCATACTGCTGCATATTCTCTGTCACAGTGAATGTGCAAGCATCCTATATGAATCTGGATAAACTGTCATTAAGCCTCTCTCTCTGTCTGTGAACATTGATTATATTCAATTAGATGGATTATGTATTATATTCGTCATGAGCATTGGTTGGAAAGATTTTGCAAAAGCTAATGATTATTTTCTTTGATAGAAGCCACTTTAGACAGATTTCCTTGTAAATGGCTATAAACTCCTTGCTGGACAATTGTTTAAACTGAGTCCCTTTGAAACACAGTTAGTTGATACTTTACAATTTAAAATACATTTATGTGGCAAATCCTTTACTGTGACTAATCCATCCATACAGTTAACAAGGTATCTGACACCTATTCAACCAGACGCAGCAGTAAAGGCAATCTCCACATTCCTGAAGTTAATTGCAATTCAGGTAAAAGGTCACTGTAACTCATTGAGTTCATACATGCGTTACTTCAGCCTGTGCTTTTCAGTGTGGAAATTAATGACTCTGCTGTCTGAATGCTAGAATGTTTGATGAATATGGCTATACTGCCGTGATACTAACCATGTGCAGTATGCAATGTGGTTACCACGATACCAGTGGAGTCACTGCATCTTTTGTGCAGTAGTCCTACTGAGTCTGCTCGTACCATTGCAGGGTTGGGGTTGAGTCGAGGGTAATGGTGGCAGAGATTTCTGTGGGTGAGCCACCACAGGAGTTCTACTATTTGTCTGCAGGATCTTTGTTGGAAGAGCTGTGCAAACCCCAGGAAAACAGCATAGGCAAGTGTTTGCTTTTAGGTAAAAGCAAAATACTGCGGATGCTGGAAATCTGAAACAATAACAAAAATAGCTGGAAAAACTCAGCAGGTCTGACAGCATCTGCGGAGAGGAACACAGTTAACATTTCGAGTCCATATGTTCTGATGAAGAGTCATACGGACTCGAAATGTTAACTGTGTTCCTCTCTGCAGATGCTGTCAGACCTGCTGAGTTTTCCAGCTATTTTTGTTTTTGTTTGCTTTTAGGGTTTCTCCAGATTTCCTGCAGCCCTTTGGCAGCAATTTTAAAAAAAGAAAGATTTGCATTTATACAACACATTTCACAAACAGCAGATGTCTTAAATGAAGTACATTTGAAGTGTAGTCGCTGTTGCAATGTAGGAAACACAGCAGCCAATTTGCACACCGTCAGCTCACACAAACAATGATGTTACGAATGACTAGATGATCTGTATTTTGCAATGTTGATTGAGGGATAAATATTGGCCAGGATACCTCCCATGCATTTCTTTGAAATCCATGCCATTGGATCTTTTCCATCTATCTGAGAGGGTAGCCAGGGCCTTGGTACAACATCTCATCCAAAAGATGGCTCTTCCAACAGTGCAGCACTTCCTCAGAACTGCACTGGCATGTCAGCCTTAATTTAATGCTCAAATCCTGGAGTAGGACTTGAACTGGAATCTTATAATGCAGAGGAAGACTGGTACCAACTCTCAGGTATAATCAACTGATTTTAGTCAGTGGGAAATTGGAAGTTTTTTAAAGAACTAAAATGTGGGCTTGTATCTATTACTACTGTACTACAGCTGGTATGAAGTTCTTAACAAATAAGATCAGGCTAGCACCAAAAGTATTCATATATTACTGACATGTTTTATTTATTCACGGGATGTGGATGTCGCTGGCTTAGCCAGCATTTATTGCCTGTCCCTAACTGCCCTTTAGAAGGTGGTGCTGAGCTGCCTTCTTAAACCACTGCAGTCCCTGTGCTGTAGGTACACCCTCAGTGCTGTTAGGGAGGGAGTTCCAGGATTTTGACCTAACGATATATTTCCAAGTCAGGATGGTGTGTGGCTGGGAGAGGAATCTGCAGGTGCTGGTGCTCCCATGCATCTTCTGCCTTTGTCTTTCTAGGTGTTAGAGGTTTCAGGTTTGGATGATGCAGTCATAAGAACATGCAAATTAGGAGCAGGAGTAGGCCACTCGGCCCTTCAAGACTGCTCCACCATTTAATAAGATCATGGCTGATCTGATTGTAACCTCAACCTCACATTCCTGCCTGCACCCGATAACCTTTCACACACTTGTTAATCAAGAATCTATCCAGCTCTGCCTTAAAAATATTCAAAGACTCTGCTTCCACTGCCTTTTGAGGAAGAGAGTTCCAAAGACTCACGACCCTCTGAGAGAAAAAAAATCTGCTCATCTCTTTCTTAAATTTTTGACCCCTTATTTTTAAACAGTGACCCCTAGTTCTAGAATATCCCACAGGAGGAAACATCCTCTCCACATCCGCCCTGTCAAAACCCCTCAGGATCTTAAGGGTTTCAATCAAGTCACCTCTTACTCTTCTAAACTCCAGTGGATACAAGCCTAACCTGCCCAACCTTTCCTCATAAGATAACCTACCTATCGTTGGTATTAGTCTAAAGGGATCAGACTGTTGCTTGACTAGTGTGTGGGACAGCTTTGCCAATTTTGGCACAAGCTCCCAGATGTCAGTAAGGAGAACTTTGCAGGGTCAACAGAGCTGGGTTTGCTGTTGTTGCTTCCGATGTCAAGATTGATACTGGGTGGTCCATCTTGTTTCATTCCTTTTAGACTTTATAGTGTGTTGTGGTGCAATGGTAGTATCCTTGCCTCTGGCCAGAAACTCTGGATTTAAATCCCACTCTGGGGCTTGATGGTCTCAGAAGCTGCGTTCATAACATAGCCAAACAGGTTGATTATCATCCTGAAAATCCTTCTAATATGCCTGATGGCAGGTGGCAAGTGCAGGAGAATTTCCTGGTCAGTCGTTCTGCAGTACTTTGCTAAGCATAATCATGGATCAACCCAACGGAAGTCCATGGTTGCTAACGTTCTCTCAGGGCATGGTACCTGACAGAGAAGTGTGTTGTTGCAACTGAATGGTCTGCTAGGCCATTTCAAAGGGTAGTTAAGAGTCAACCACACTGTTGAGGGACTGGAGTCACATGTAGGCCAGACCAGGTAAGAATGGCAGATTTCCTTCTCCAAAGATGTTTTTTCTCATGTGGCAATCAATAATGGTCACCATTACTGAGATTATCTTTTAATTCCATGTTTATTAATTGAATTTAAATTGCACCATGGGTTCCACCAGAACCCATGCCCCTCGTGGATTAACTTGGGCCCCTGGATTGCTAGTCTAATGACATTACCACTACACCACCATCTCCCTGTGATATATAACATGAAGCAACACAATGAATTTAGTGTAATAATAACATAAGATTACTTGCCTGAATTTCTTTGATACTGGTAGATGGGAACAGTCTTACCTGAATGATGGATGCTTGGAGTGCTGGGGCCATTACATACCTAACAATCTTCAAAAACGTACCTCCCTCTTAACCAGCACTTTCAATGGTAAATATCACTGGGCACCAGACTAATCTAAAATCCGAAATAAAAACAAAAAATGCTAGAAAAACACAACACTTCAGGCAATGCCTGTGGAGAAAGAAAAACAGAATTAGTGTTTCAGGTCAATCACCTTTCATCAGAACTGGAAAATGTTAGCGCTGTCATAGATTTTAAGCAAGCAGAGTCTGAAGGACATAGGTGGGAAAAAGAGCTAGAATGTGGGATGTGTTTTAGTTCCAGGATCCCAATTCCAATACCTGGCTGAATTCTGGGCCAGGAAACCAGGGGCAGCAGTGGTGGGACCCTTGAGATTTTTGACGGGTGGCCTCTGGGTGCCACATCCAATTAAAGATGGTGGGCAGGTTCTGTAACTGTGAGGGTCAATGGGAGTGTCTGAGGCTCAGGGAGACTGGCAGCCCCAGCGGGGGAGATGGGCGCCGTTATGCATGTAGTAACCTGTGAGGGCACCTCAAGACAGAGGCATCCTCTGAAGACTTATGGTACAAAATATACTGTGGCCGCATCTGCTGGGCCATCGCTGTGGAGGGGCAAATATGGGCTGTGGCTGCATCTGTGGCCCTCCCTGGCCTGCTGACCAGGAGCTGCCACTGTCCCATCTAACAGCTCCGGCCGCATCGGAGGACCCGTCCGCTGTGTGGAAAATCCAGACAGAAAATTAAGGGCGCACTCAATTGGCACTTTAATTGGCCTGACTTGTGACCCTCTGCTGGCAGACGGGCGACTGTCACTCCCCCCAGAAGCCACCTTCCTGAAAATAGGCTGGAGGTGGGAAAATACCGGCAGCCTGGCACACCAACTGGCAGTGAGAAATTGCTGGTATGTTCACCCCCAATCCCGCCTCTGCCAGCCTATTAAAATTCTGTCCTAACCGACAAAAGTGTTGGTGATGCAAGACCAAAAGGAGTGGTAGTGGGCAAAATAAAGAAACATGTCTAGAGGAGCTGTGAATAACAAAATAACTGGAATATAAAAAAAGAAAAAGAGAAACCAGACCAGGAAAGAATAGAAAACGGAAACAAAACGAGGGCCGAGGTTATGATCAGCTGAGTCTTTCCAGCATTTTCTACTGTTATATCAGATTTCTGGCATCTGCAATATTTGGCTGTTGTATTAGTCTAAAAACTGTAAAGCTATTGATATTGCCACAAACTAAATTTCCATTTTTTATGCCAGTGCACCTAGTGGTCGGTTTAAAACTGAATGGAAGGTGCTTTATTTAGGTGTGTGCTGGGTTGTCTCTGAACTTTCAATACCTACCCAGTGTGGCACAGGCTGACATGGCCCACCAGCGTAGTGTTACTGTCACTTTAAGACTTTTTGTACTGCTCTCTTGTTGCTATGGGGAAATGAAAGTGTTGGCTGAAGACTTACAGCATCAGTTTTTAGCAGAACATGAGTGCATTTTAGGGGTAAGAACCAGGACATAAGAATAATGGGCCTTCTGGGTGCTCTTTCTGGAAGGCAATCAGTTAAGAACCACTTGGATTGCCGCCCAATTAGGAATGGTGGCCAGGATGATGTGTTGGAAGCTTGCCTTAGCAACTGGATTTAAATGGCCACCAGCGGCCTTCACAGTGGCAGCACACAAAAGGTTAAGCACTAATTTCAAAGGAAATGGAAGAGAGACAGAGAAGGCCTGCTCCCTGCTTCATGGACACCTTCCTGGAGATCATGTTGGAAGTGGTCGGGACATGGAGACAGGTGCTGTTCTCTGACGATGGCGGGAGGGAGCCAGCCAGCCTGACTAAGCGGTATGGCTGGAGGTAGCAGAGGAGGCCAGCAGCCGGAGTGTGGTGCAGAGGATCTGAAACCAGTGCAGGAAGTGCTTCAATGACCTCTTGAGGTTTAGCAGTGTGAGTGCCTTCACACACTCACCCCCTTTGCACTCCTCTGCCCAGATATCCTCTGAAGCACAATATTCACTGTTGCACAGATGAATGTCTCCCAAGACTGCACTGTAGCACTTCATCTGTGCAGACAACATGCACACTCACCTCTAACATCCTGACGTAGTACTCCCCATCCCATAGTGACATTCCTAAAATGTCATTTCACCATATGGACTGAAGTCTGGACCATTCATACTCCAAACACTTTTCCTTTAATCAGTGCAGGAGATGAGAGTGCACAACTGCCAGGAGAGGAAGAGGAGCAGAGGTGAAGTGTCATCTTGACGCCAATAGAAGAGAAAGCCCTGGAGTTCAGCAGCGGGGCAGCAGTCCAGGTGGCATAGCCGACGAAGAGATGGGGGTGGAGCAAAGACCAGATGAAAACATAGGAATTAATCATCCTTGGGGCACAGAGCTGAAATGCCAACTGTGCAGTTGGTACCATAATAATAGACCTCATGGCCGGTAAGATGTGAGGGTCTGAGTGCAATGTCACCTATGTGTAGCACTAACACATGTCTTGTATCAGCTGCTGGAATTTTGCTGGAGGTGCATCAGGAGTAGAATGAGGAGCAACACAGTCCTCAGAGGAAGAACACCATTCTGAGGCTGCACTGTCCCTTGACTCATGCACATTGTCCATCAGCATCACATTGGTGGGTCCTCAATCGCAGATAGACTGGGTGGCACAAGGATGAGGAGCATGTCTCATGACAGTAGGAGCGGCGGCGAATCCGGTGAATCTGGCTATCTTTGTCCAGAGCAAACCTGAGATAATGATGGGCCTTCCTGTAATGGGTCTCTCTGGCCTCATTTATGCATCGATGTCTTGCGGACTGAGAGATGCCGCACAGGTTCCCTGTTGATCCATGGATAGACTCAGAGGCATAGAAATTAAGTTCTGTGGTCACCTTCAAAGCCACTGGCAGGGGATACCCTCCAACTCCACTTGGCTTCAGGTTTTCATGAAGTATGTGGCAAATGTGATGTACCAGAGGTCGGGACAAGTGCAGACATGCACAGCATTGCCTCTCACTCATTTGTAAATAGGACACTCCTCTATGATAAACCCTAGGCCTGGCGATTCACCTCCATTACCTGGGTCTCTCCTCCTGACCCTCCCCTCATGCTCTAGCTCTGCTTGACCATGTCCCTTCTGCTGGAGCAGCGTGTGGCATCGCCTCTCCCTCCTTCACCTCCTCCATTGCATTAGGGCCCTGACCAAGGCAGCATTGAGCCCTGGATCCATATGTGCTTCTGCCTTCTCTCTGAAAGGAAACATTGAAGACATTAATGATTCAAGGGGAAAGAAAGTGAAGCTCAAAAGATGAAATATATGGAAACTGTAAGGGTTCATAGCTTTTCCTGCCCTACTTGCATGCTGGCTGTTGCCGCCTTGTCCCTGAGACACTGGCACACCAGAGTGACCAAGATGGCATTGCAGATATGTAACATCTTGAGCCTTGTGTGGGATGCTAAGGACTAATTGAGGTGAGTGACCCAACCTAGCTCTGTGCTCTAACCTCTGATGTGGCATATTAATGACCAATCAATTGCTCATCGTCAATGAGTGGATGTCCTTTGGCCTGTTAGGAATGTCAATTCTGGTGACACGTGACAGCCCTTCATTGTTGAATGCCATATATGATACAGCTGTGCCTCCTTCACTAGTGCCTGCATTCCCAAATTCTACATTCCTGTGTGTTACTCTTGAGAGGCAGTGACTCTGCTGTGAAGCCACTGAGTTTTGAGTAGCCCTTTAACAGGGCTAACGAAGCCATTGGCTTTCAGTGGCTTTCATCGCAAGGAGGTCTCCCTCCTTTCTTTCAAAGCAGAATCCTGTTAACTCTTGTGGCAACAAGTTAGAGGCTGACCCCAGAAAAGCCCCCTCGTGTTCACCCTTCCCCCTCACTGCCATTCCATAGCCTTCCTCCCCCATTGCCCACCTTGCATCCCCGTCCTCGCCTCACAGCCCACCCCCCGGTTGAAGTGCTAGTTTCTGAAAGTGGAGTTCTATCTGACTACCACTGCACAGTGACGTCCTTGTGGAAATGGTCTCAACCACCAGGAATAGAAGGCCCCTGCACTCCCCAACCCCGGCTGCGGTACTGGTCACTGTCTGAAAGTGGAGGCCTGCATGAGTGCCACAGCACAATGGTGTTCTTTGGCACAACGTAGGCAAAGAGCAGGAGCAGACCAACACTACAGCCCCAGCAGAGTGGCGTTCAACTCAGCAAGACTGGTGCAGTGCTATGGCAGGTAGGCTATGTATGTTGTACTTACCTTGAAGTTACCAATGAACTGAGGCCCGACTTGTGCACGCCACCCCTTTTCAAATGGGTTTGAGACAGACATGATTTCCCGCTGGCGTGACGCAAGATTGGAAGGCGTGACAAGATCCCGCTGAGCAGCTGATTTAATGAGCATTCATGAGATGCTGATGACTGCAAATGGTGTCCATACCACTAGTCAGTGGGATAACCAGCCCGCCATTAACCCGCCATCAGGAGAATTGCAAACTGTTTTTACATCGGCAGATTTCCAACTTCTTGCCACGAAACCCGTGTGGGCAGGATGGGAAAATTCCACCCATTATGTCCTCCTCACAATTTACTTGCCTAGATTTTGTGTTATCAGCAAATTTAGCAACCATACACTTATATAGATTGTAAATAGTTGAGGTCCCAGCACTGATCCCTGTGGTACTCCACTGGTTACAGCTTGCCAACCTGAAAATGATCCAACTGCTCTCTACTCTCTGCCTCCTGTTAGCCAACCAATCCCCTATCCTTGATAATATATTAACCACTACACCATGAGCTCTTATTTTGTTTGGTAACCTGTGGTAATTTGAGGTGTAACACACCTTTAAGAGAATGTGAGCAGATTGATCACGTGACTGTAAGACCCAATAGCTGTGTAGCGTGGGCTACCATGTTAATGTTAGTCTAGAGTAGGGTCTGGCTGGAGAAGCACACATCATGTTAGTGCTCTGTTGTCTGTGTAAATAAAAAGCATGTGCTTCATTTCATATTGGTCTCTGCATCTGCTGTATATTGTTATCGACTCACCTTCCGACAGATAAGTGTGCAACTGGTTCACGAGCGAAGCGACCCCATAGTGGAACATGACAACTGGCGATGAGGCAAAACACGACCGGTCGTTGACATCAAGGGAAGCAACAGAAACTCAACTGAAGTGAATTAGCCATGCCTCGCAGGCCGATTGTAAGTACAGCCCTCACCACAGTTGTCGAAATGATTTCCCTCCAGTATGCCACAGCTTGGCCACATCAGACCGTTTGATCAGACCACTGATGACTGGTCACATTATATGAACGCCTTGCGTTTTTCATTTTGCCCAACGACATATCAGGGGAGGAGAAGAGGTGGGCGATCCCCTTATCGACATGTGGCACTAAAACATATGACCTAATTCATAGCCTAACGGCACCCAACACCCCACATTCCAAGGGCTTTGATGAATTGGTGAATCTAGTGAAAGGCCACTTTCAGCTGAAATCCTTGGTAACAACGCAGCGTTTTAAATTCAATTCGAGGTGTCATGCCCCTGGAGAGACAGTCGCTTGCTATGTAGCAGCCTTGAAACAACTGCCAGAGTACTGAGTTTGGGACGTTGATTAATGACATGTTAAGAGACCGATTAGTGTGTGGGATTAACAAAGATGCCATTCAAAAAAGGTTGTTGTCAGAAACTAATTTAGATTTCAGCAAGGCGCTGGAGTTGGCGCTTGCAATGGAGAGTGCAGTCAGGGACTCAGGAGAAACCAAGGGAGCACAAAATGGTGGCATTCTTCATGTCAGGAGGGAGGCACCTGCTAGAAATGGCATGGAAGGGCAGGGCTCCATGGAAAGGCAGGAAACAGCTGCCATTTATAGACCAAAAAAAGAAATGTTTTAATGGATAAAAACCACATTAATAATAGCAGAATTGGAACCAGACAGTCTACAAATGAACAACATTTAGAAAAAAACGAGTGTTTCTACTGCCATCACAATGAGCAGATAATGCAATATTGTAAAGAAAGATTGAGGCAAAATTTCAAACAAAAAGGCAGAAGTTGTGATATTTATATAATGGAGGAACCAGACGAAACCGAATCGGATATTTACTCGCTATACAACTTAAAAATGAGTAAAACAGAGCCAATCTATAGTAGAAGTCAACAGAAAACTCATTTGAATGGAGATGGATACAGGTACATCCACGACAGTCATTGAAGAACATACATTTAAGTATCTGAATGGAGGAGGCCATTCACTAAAGCTGGAAAACTCACAAACTAGACTAACGACATATACTGGTGAAGACATAAAAGTAAAAGGTATATGCAAGGTTCCGGTACAATATGGAAGCCAGTCTGCCGACCTACCCTTGATCTTGGTAGCAGGGAGGGTCCAACTCTACTTGGTTGGAATTGGCTTAAGAAAATAAAGTTGGGAAGGACTGAGATTTTTCAACTCAGTGTGAAAGATCTGCAAGAATTATTACAGAAATATTCCTCTGTGTTCAGGGAAGAGCTCAGGAAGATTCAGGGGCTACAAACTAAAATCCATGTGGATCCCAGAGCAACCACCAGATAGTTGAAGGTGAGGCCAGTCTCCTATGTATTACGAGAAAAAGTGGATATTGAATTGGACAGGCTGGAAAGGTTGGGAATCTTACAACCTGTACAATTTCCCAAATGGGCAGCGCCCATAGTTCCAGTACTAAAGCCTGACCAGAGTGTGCGAATATGCAGGGACTACAAGTTGAACATTAACAAAGTGGCCAGATTTGATCGGCACCCTATACCAAAAATTGATGAATTGTATTCCAAGCCGCCAGAGAGAACCGCATATATAAAACAACATGAGCCACATTTACTAGCAAGTCGAGCTAGTAAAGGGCTCTCGGGATTTTGTGACTATCAACACACATAGGGGGTTATACCAGTATACCAGGTTACCCTTCGGAGTCTCAGCGGCTTGTGCCATTTTCCAACGGACTATGGAAAATTTACTCCAAGGTCTATCCCATGCGATGGTTTATCTCAATGTTATTCTAGTAACAGGACTAACTGATGAAGAACACGTGGCTTGGAAGAGGTGTTGAAGCATTTCTCACAAGCCGGAGCATGCTTGAAAAGGGAAAAATGCATCTTCCAAGCAAAAGAAGTGATTTACTTGGGTCATAGGGTCAACTTGCAGGGCCTTCATCCAGTAGAAGACAAGGTGAGAGCTATTTGTGAGGCACCACCAGCCGTGAAGCCAGATTGCCAATGCCGACCAGAGCCGATTACCTCTAAAGGACAGCAATGTGAACGTCCCCATCCCTCAAGAACTTATCTTGTTATTAAATTTTCTGGATTTATCACCAGTGAATGCCAAACAGATCAGAGAATGGGCCAACCATGATCCAGTTTTGTCTCAAGTCAGGAAACAGGTTTTGCAGGGGTGGCCTAACGAGCCAAAGTTGAATGAAATGAAGCCCTATTTTAACAGGAGATACGAGCTCACCGGCCAGGATGGCATCTTACTGTGGGGAGCGAGAGTCATTGTCCCTCCCAGAGAGAGGCAACCATTATTGATACAATTACATAGCGCTCACCCCGGCATTTCCAGAATGAAAATGTTGGTGCGCAGCTACTTATGGTGGCCAGGGATGGACACTGAAATCGAAAACATGGTCAGGAGCTGCATGCAGTGCCAAGAGGTTCAGAAATTGCCCCCTCCTGCTCCACTGCATCCTTGGGAATGGCCAGGAAGGCCATGGGTCCACCTCCACATTGACTACATGAGGCCTTTTTTGGTCACAATGTTCCTCTTACTTATCGACTCCCACTCCAAGTGGATGGATGTATACGAGGTGAGATCACCTACGCCTGCCACCACCATAGACAAATTGCACCAGAGTTTTGCGATCCATGGTTTATCAGAGATAATAGTGTCTGATAATGGAACGGCATTCACTAGCGGGGAATTCCAAAGATTTACAAGTGTCAATGGTATAACACACGTCAAGACCTCACCATACCACCCTGCATCCAATGGGTTGGCCGAGAGGGCAGTCCAGACCTTCAAGGCTGGAATGAACAAACTTGATGGGGTCCCTATGGCAATGAAGTTATCACATTTCCTGCTCAGCTATAGGACTACGCCACATACGGCCATCGGTATCGCTCCCGCAGAGTTATTAATGAAGAGACGTCTCAGGACATGTTTGAGCCTCATGAGGCCAAATTTAGGGGGGAGGGTAGAGAGAAGTCAGGAGGCCCATAAAAATGAACATAATTGCCATAGTCATGAAAGAAACTTCACTGTAGGAGCAGTTTTTGCAAAGATCTTTGCAGATGGGCCCAAATGGCTATCAGGTGAAGTCAGTGCAGTGACAGGGCTCCTGTCCTACCACATATTGGTTGAAGGTCGGATAATCAGGTGACATGTAGATCACCTCAGGAAAAGGGAAACAGATCCACAAGAAAAGGTGTGCCAAACACTCCTGTTGGAGTTGACACCACAGGTAGAAGGAACTCCTCTTGCTTTGTAAGTACCTGTAGGACCCATTGACCCTGAGAGAGTTGAAGAAGCAAACTTAGAGGTTCCTACTGGGAAGCCTAGTGGACAGATAACTCCTAAGAGGGAGGCCTCAGATAAACCATCCGAAGTTGGAGAACCACGGCAGTTGACATGTTTGAAAAAGCCTCCTAAGGAACTGAATTTTTAAATAATTTGCTTATGTAAATAGTTAATATTTGTAAAATGTACTTTCAAGTAAAGGGGAAGGGATGTGGTAATCTGAGGTGTAATACACCTTTAAGAGAATGTGAGCAGATTGACCATGTGACTGTAAGACCCATTAGCTGTGTAGCGCGGGCTGCCATGTTAATGTTAGTCTAGAGTGGGTTCTGGTTGGAGAAGCACACATCACGTTAATCTCTGTTGTCTGTAAATAAATAGCATGTGTTTCATTTCATATTGGTCTCTGCGCCTGCAGTATATTGTAATCAACTCACCTACTGACAGATGAGCGTGCAACTGATTCACGAGCAAAGCGACCCCATAATAGAACATAACATAACTTTTGATGTGTGGCACCTGATCAAACACCTTGTGGAAATCCAAGTACATCACAGTTAGAGGTTCCCCTTTATCCACCTCACTTGTTACTTCCTCAAAGAACTCTAATAATTAGTCAAACATGATTTCCCTTTCACAAAACCATATGGACTCTGCCTGTTTGCCTTAAGATTTTCTAAGTGCCCTGCTATCATTTCTTTTACAATAGATTCTAGAATTTCCCTATACAGATGTTAGTCTAACTGGCCTGTAGTTACCTGTTTTATGGCTCCTTCCTTTCTTGAATAGAAGAGTTACATTTGCTATTTTCCAATCTGATGAGACCTTTCTAGAATCAAGGGAATTTAAAAAAATTTAAACCAATGCATCTACTATCTCCGAGCCACTTCTTTACGGACTCTGGGATGAAGTCCTTCAGATTCTGGTGACTTGTCAGCCTTTATGTTGGATAGTTTTCTCAGCACCCTTTCCCTGGCGATTGTAATTGTTTTAAGTTCCTCACTCCCTTTCACCCCCTGATTCGCAATTATTTCTGGGATGTTATTTGTGTTTTCCACAGTGAAGATAGACACAAAATATCTGTTCAGCACTTCAACCATTTCCTTATTCCTCACGTTTTATTCTCGAGCTCACTTTAGCTGCTTTTTTTAAATACTTGTAGAAACTCATGCTATCTGTTTTTATATTTCTAGCTTGCTTTCTCTCATACTCTAATTTCCCTCTCCTTATTACTTTTTTAGTCATTCTTTGCTGGTTTTATATTCTGTCCAATCTTCTGACCTGTCACCAATCTTCACAGAATTGTATGTTTTTTCTTTCAATTTGATACTATCTTTAACTTCCTCATGGGCTCCCCGTCTCAGAAGACATCACCATTGGGGTCTCATTCACTCCAGCAAGGAAAGGAGCAGCCTGCCTCCACCTCTGCTGCAGCTGCAGGGGTAGCACCATGTAGAAGTAGAGAAAGAGAATGCGAAAACAGATTCACTAGGGTGCCGATAGTAATTTCAGTCTGACTTGGATAATGAAGGCATTAGTTCTCACCATCTGCTAGGTGTCATGGAGTTATTTATGATCCATTCACAATGACCATTGGGTGATGAATGCAATTGAAGGCAATGAATGTCAGGGGTCACAGTATAAAGGCTGGAAGGAGCATGGTGGTAGTTTTCCTTGAAGATAGTAGATATGGTCCTGGGAGGGGTTGCTGAGTGTGGACACAATGGCTGGCAGAGGGTAATGGGTGCCAAGACTGCAGTGCTACATGTATCATACTCCGGTGAAGCTTATCTGTTGAGTGCATTGTGGGCTCCTCTGGCATGCAGGTCACTGGGAACTGGCATGAGCAAAACTTCCGCACTGGCATACTCCCCTGGGTGTTCATCATCTTCCTCCTCCTCTGAGGAAGCTGTGCACTCTCCATCATCTGCTGTTGCCAGCTTCACTCCTTTCTCAATTGCCAAGTTATGCGGGGGGACAGTGCACCCCATGATGCAAAAGACCTTTGATGGTCTGCATTGGAAGGCAACCTCAGACTGGTCAAGGCATAGGAACTGTATTTTAAGACGCTCTATGGTTGCCCTGGTCATCATGAGGCAACAATTCAATCTCTCATGTTCTCTATGGCGATGTATTAGACTGGGCTCACCAACAACGTCTACAGTGGATATCCCCTGTCAATCAGGAATCATCCACTGAGGCTGGGGTGAAGAGTTGATGTAGCTGAGATTGTCTTGTAATGAAAGGTCATGCCAGCTCCCCGGGAACCTGGCACATATCTGCATCATCTTCTTGCAGTTGTTGCAAACCAACTGCATGTTGAACAAACAAAATCTCTTCCCGCTGACATGTACACCTGGCTTGTCCGAGGGGACTTTGATCGCCACATGTGGACTGCCTATTACACCCTGCACATCAGTGAATCCTGCCAGAGGGGCGATGCCTACAGCTCTCTGAACCTTGACTGGCAGCATCCATCTTGAACCTGATGAGTGCAACGCTCTTACATACAAGGCACTGCCACATGTGTTATGCAGTTACGGGTTGCAGATTGCTGAATCCTGAAGACATTGAATTCCAGAGGTTAGGTGAGAGCGACTGCCTTTCACTTCAAGGCACCATTTGGCCGAGTGTGGCATCAAGGAGCCCTAGCAAAACTGGAGTCAATGGGAATCAGGTGGAAAACTCTGTGCTGGCTGGGGTCATACCTGTGGCTGTTGGAGGTCAATCATCTCAGTTCCAGGACATCACTACAGGAGTTCCTCAAGGTAGTGTCCTCGGCCCAACCATCTTCAGCTGCTTCATCAATGACCTTCCTTCCATCATAAGGTCAGAAGTGGGGATGTTCACTGATGATTGCACAATGTTCAGCAACATTTGCGACTTCTGAAGCAGTCCGTGTCCAAATGTAGCAAGACATGGACAATATCCAGGCTTCAGCTGATAAGTACAAGTAACATTCACAATACACAAGTGCCAGGCAATGACTAGCTCCAACAAGAGAGAATCTAACCATCTCCCTTTGGCACTCAATGGCATTACCGTCCCCCAATATCAACAACCTGGGAGATACCATTGACCAGAAACTGAACTGGACGACCCATATAAATACTGTGGCTACAAGGACAGGTCAGAGACTAGGAATTCTGCAGTGAGTAACTCAAGTCCTGACTCCCCAAAACTTGTTCACCATCTACAAGGCACAAATCAGGAGTGTGATGGAATACTCTCCACTTGCCTGGGTTAGTGCAGCTCCAACAACATTCAAGAAGCTCAACGCCATCCAGGACAAAGCAGCCCGCTTGATTAGCACCCCTTAGACAAACATTCACTCCCTCCACTACTGTTGCACGGTGGCAGCAGTGTGTACCATCTACAAGATGCACTGCAGGAACTCACCAAGTCTCCTTAGGCGACACCTTCAAGCCACGATCACTACCATCGAGAAGGATAAGGGCAGCAGGTATATGGGAACACCACCACCTGGAAGTTCCCCTTCAAGAGTCACTCACCATCCTGGAACTCCCTCTGTAACAGCACTGTGGGTGTACCTACACCGCATGCACAGCAGCAGTTCAAGAAGACAGCTCACCACCAACCTCTCAATTAAGGATAGGCAATAAATGCTGGCCTAGCCAGTAATGCTGGCATCCTATAACTAAATAAACAGAAAAATCTATGATCTAGTTTACTGACTGAGCTCATCTTACACTTCAGTAATGACTGGATGCCCTTTGGCCCGTTATCCATGCCAATTGGTGAAAGCACATTAGAGGCTTTCATTGATGATCTGGCAGATATGCAGCAGCTGTGCTTCCTTAACAAAAACAGAATTACCTGGAAAAACTCAGCAGGTCTGGCAGCATCGGCGGAGAAGAAAAGAGTTGACGTTTCGAGTCCTCATGACCCTTCAGCAGAACTGAGTAAAGTTAGGAGAGGGGTGAAATATAAGCTGGTTTAAGGTGGGGGGGGGGGGGGGGGGGGTGGGGGGGGTGGGGGGGGGGGTGGGGGGGGAGAGAAGTTGTGGGGGGGTGTGGTTGTAGGGACAAGCAAGGAGTGATAGGTACAGATAATCAAAAGATGTCACTGACAAGGGAACAAAGAGGTGTTGAAGGTGGTGATATTATCTAAGAGAATGTGCTAATTAAGAATGGATGGCAGGACACTCAAAGTACAGCTCTAGTGGGGGTGGGGTGGAAAGACTGACAGGGCATTACAGTTATAGATTTAAAAATAATGGAAATAGGTGGGAAAAGAAAAATCTATATAAATTATTGGAAAAAACAAAAGGGAGGGGGAAGAAATGGAAAGGGGGTGGGGATGGGGGAGGGAGTTCAAGATCTAAAGTTTTTGAATTCAATATTCAGTCCGGAAGGCTGTAAAGTGCCTAGTTGGAAGATGAGGTGCTGTTCCTCCAGTTTGTGTTGGGCTTCACTGGAACAATGGCTGCCTGCATTTTGCATTCTCACAAACCTCTCTGTTAATGCTCAAACGGAGCAACTATATTGTGAAGCCAATGACTTCTGCAGTCTCTCGTTAAAATGCACCAAAAGGCAATGGCTTCAATTTCACCTTCTCAAGGAAGCCTTCTTCTTTTCTCTTAGCTCTGACTCTATTTCAGTGTTGTGACTCTAAGCAGTTTGAGGGTGCTCCCTGCAAGTGCCCCTTAGTCCAGCTGTGGGCTCCTCCCACGCTACCTCAAACCCCTATTGTGCAGATTCGTTTCCAGTTTCGATTTTAAACTGCACAATAACTTTGGGGTATCAGGGTGGTGGTGGTGCTGTATTTTTACTTTGAATCCAGCTTCAACCCTTCCCCTGTCAGCGTTCAGGTCCCTCCAATCTTCCTGGAACTTCACGCTGTGCAGGTAGACCTCCCTCTGATTATTCTCCAGCCTCCCCCAGTAACCCTGGGTCCCATTGTAATTGTGATGGACATTCCAGCCCTCTCCCCATAACCCATCACTGTTGACATCTCCATGCCCCATGTAAACCTCACTCCTCCCCATTTCAAGGCTGTGTGCATAGTGACATACAGAGGAGAGCCCCACCAGGAGAGCTCCGAGTATCACCCCCACAATTCCCATTGTTACATTTTTCCCATTTACAGGCTGCAGATTTGTCCTCTAAACCTGACCACCCCATCTGCAGCCCAGTACCATGAACACACTCTGCACACCAAGCTGGGCTTACTCCAGTTCAGCACACAGGCTTTGCCCCTTTCTTGAGTGGAACCATGTTGTCTGTGCCATGCATAGCCCTGTAGCATAGTTTGTAAAGCCCCAGGACTGCCTTTAATCTCTCAACCTGACTGTGAGGTCCACAAAGCCCCAGGACTGCCCTTAATCTCTCATTCTGACCTCTTGGTCTCAGACCAGGGACAATGTCTTTCAATGAGCTCTCCTGTTCCTTCATGGCTGATCACAACACAGTCTCCCTTCCCCCCCCCCTCCATGAGTCTCTGTACAACCCATCATGCTTGTGCCACACTAACACAACCCAACTCCCTCCTATCCCGGAGTCTGCATGCATCCCCTCCTATTCATACATTTCAATTCCCAACCACCCCGTTCTGTGTCCACGTTCAAGTCTTCCATGTTGAGCTCCAGCTCCACACCCTTGCTCCCCCCTCTGTCTGCCATTGTTTTTCCCCCACAACTGCACCATCCCCCGTTGTCCCCCATGTCTCCGTCATCCTTGCCCCCTTCAAATCCTACCGTACCCCATTGACCCCCGTGCCTCCATCATCCTCCCCCATCCTCCAACCCACCTTACCTCATTGACCCCGATTTCTCTGTCATCCTTCCCCTCCGGGCGCAACCCTGGTCTCTTCCACGGTGCAGAGTGCAGCCCTCCCTGAGACCCAAAGCACACACTTTGGAATGCTGTCCTCCTGGAGTACAGAGGCACACATGATGAGCAGACCAACCCTACACCCCCACCAGCGTGGTCTAATGCTGGCATTGCAGAGAAACTAGAGCAGCTCTGTTGCAAGATTGGTTTTGAATATTGCACTCACTTCGAAGTCACGAGCGAAGGGAGGGAGGAGAGCTGCACGCCACTTTTTTCCGAACGTGGTTTAGACCTGTGGCACGGCACAAGATTGGGAGGAGGAGCACGATTCAGGGGAATGGCGTTTTTAATGAGCATTCATAGCGTGGTAATGTATGCAAATGGAATTCCCGACATGAGTCAGCGGGGAACCCAACCCTCCACCAGCACACCATGGAAGTGGTGAGGAAAAGATTCCAAACCGATTTCCCGCTGGCGGAAATCCGATTTTTGGCCTCTCTGAGAATTTTCCGCTCCCGCCCTCCACAAAACCTGCCGCTGGCAGGGACAGGAAAATTCCACCCTGAGTGTGCGGTTTGGCACCTGAAAGCGAGATGCCACTCACCTTTCCTACCCTCCTCAAATCACCGAAACTCTTGGAGCACTGCATTCAGATTGAAGACACAACACTCCTGCTCCTCATCTCCTCAGCCCTGCCCTTCCATGCCAGCTTGGTTCGATTGGCTGGCCTGTTCCTCCGTTCTTTGAAAACATCACTTTACTTCAGCTCATTAAACCCTGCAGCAAGACTTCTGGTTCAGAGAACGAGTGCCAGGGGGCAGGGAGTGGAAGGGAGGTGGGTTGGGGGGAGGGTGCGTTGAGGGGATTGGGTCGTGGGTGTAGGGGGGAGGAGGGGTATGCGGATCAGGGCAGCCTTTTAAGTCTGCTTTTCATTCCTGTGGGTTGCTGAAGGCTCAGGAATCAATGTCCAGTTCAGCCAATATGACCCTTACCTGGGGTCCCTTTAACTAGAAATCCTTCCTTTGACAGATGTGGCATGTCAACATGCCTGCACTCTCTGATTAGTCAGAAAATCCAGAAATGGAAGGCTAATGCTGTGGCTGATTAAAGAGCCAGGGCAAAGTCGGCTTCATTTACAGATGGGTTCTAGACCTGCTCCCAGCCCTCCCGCTGCATGCAGGTTTGTTAAGATACCACACAATTTGGTAGTGCCAATGAAATTTTAATAATTTTTAGCAATTACACCTTACTACTCCTTGGAAGTGGTGCAGAAGTGTTACAGAGTCCCTAATAAGCTTAAACATATTTAACTTTCAGATTCCTGACCCCAACAAATCAATGGTTTCCAATGGTCTCCCAAAGCCCTGGGTGCAAATTTGTTCCTTTTCAAAAAGAATCTTGACACCAGACTTGGCCGGAATTGGCCCCTTCCTCACTGTGAGGCCACTTCCTTGCGGTACAGACACAAAAGTATAACAAAAACAAAATGAAATTAGCTGTTGAATCACAGTTATATTAAACTGTCCATTATGTCACTCAGCAGGATTATTTTTTGCTGTGGCATGTGGCTTTGGTGCCTTTTAAGCCACATGGATAAAATTTAGCTCAATGTATTGATTGTAATTACATATCTATCAGTACCACAGTGTTTCTCTCAAAACTAACTTTACATTAAGCACGTTGGGAGTTACCTGGTTAACGTGACTTTACATGAAAAGTAAGACAGGGATAAATTTACTCCAGTTTACCTATTGTGTTGTAGATACAATAAGGTTAACGTGAAACAACTTTAGATATTTAGTGATTTTTATTACTGTTTGGCCTGGGCTAGCTTTCAGACAGATATGAATTGTGACACTCTGCAACCTTAGAATAATTGGCAGCAAAGTGTTATGTTTCCATTATAAAACTGGTAGCTTGAGGTGAGGTAACCTTATAGCTATTTTTTTTTTACCTTCACTGTTGAAAGATTATTCCTGTTATGGTACTTAATTATAGCTGTGAATTCACTTCATTCACAGTTTATTTAATTTGGATTAAGTGTCACATGCAGTGAATGGAATTTTTATTCCAAAGCTGTACTTGATGATTGAGAAGAAGCATTATGGTAACTATAAATTTCATCTGCGTTAAAATCGCACTCTGTTTATCTTTCAGCAGCGCTGGTTTTCCACTTCCATAGGGAGGTGAGCTTTGGGAGATGGATGTTGCCTGTACATGATTCTGTGAACATGATGGGTAAATGTGATAAATCAATAAAAGATAGCCTCTTGGACTCCAGTGGAAAAAGATAACTTACTTGCCTTTAAGACAACCTCCCTTTTCTCCAACCCTCCCAGCACTCCTTACCCAGCCCCATGTTTGAGTACGTGCCTGGGTTCATTCAGAATCGATTTCCTTTCAGCAGGCAAAAAGACAATTTGTGAACAGATATCCTTTAAAGATGCACCTTGAACTTTTCACACTCCAAACCGGATGTGAAAACATAAGTATTTGTAAAGTACAGCTTCAATTTCCCAATTTAATCCCTTACCCTTGCCCAGTTCCTCTTTAATGTCATTGCATTAGCACTTTATTTGGTTGAAGTCATCTTAAATTAATAAAAACAATAGAAACTGACAAGCCAAAATAATGACAACAGTTCAGGATTCATATTGTACCATACCAAACAAAACACATGCTTTTAATGCTCCCCTTTGCAGTTGTAATTGTACCAGGAGAACTAAATTGTGGAGACAATGTATGACTTAGTTCTATCTCCAGTCTGTACTGATCCCAGTCAGAGCTGGTATACATGGGCAATTATTGTCCTTAGTGCCCCTGGACTTGGGATCATAGGAAATCATCACGGCCCACTGACCCCTTCTGGGCAAGGGTTGAGAGTAACGGTGGGCTCAACCGTGATAACCCGCACACTCCCTCCAGGGAAGAATCCCCTGCCACCACTCACTGTTTAAGCTCACTCATGGAGAATGGTCACTTGGGCAATGCACTGGAATAGTGCCAGCACTGCATTTAGCTTTACACAGCATGAGTTAGCAAATTCAGCAAGGGAGGGGAAGGGGATAGAAGATGAAAACAAGCATAAAAAGCATGATTGACTATTTCATGCTACAGTCATATTTTAAGAATATGGAATAGATTTATCTCGCTCTGTCTAAATGGAGGTAAACTTCAATATATTTAACATAAAGTGACTTGTCTGAGAAGCCCTTGGCGTCATTGCAAATACAGTTAAGTAATAAAATGAGTTAAATTTTACCCACATGCCTTATGAAGCTCCAATTCCATGAGCTATAGCCAAAAATATTAATTCTACTGGGTGACATAATGGGTAGATTATTACTAAAGTATGATTTCTCAGCTCATTTTAATTTGAATAGTTTATTTGCCTCCCTAAGAGGAAGAGGTAAAAGATTCCAAAATCTTTTGTCTGTAGGGTTTGCGGGACTTCACCACAATTTTAAAATGTAAATAAAATATCACACATTAAATGAATGTGTATGTGTGAAATGCAAAAGTTTATTTTATTTTCAAAGGCATGAAAAATACCCTGCATTGGACCGATACTAGCCATAATGCTCAGTATGGCTCAATGCCATAGCTTGTGATCAGCATTCTGACAGAACTACTCCTGTCAACGGGGTACTGGGGGGAGCTGAAATTCCTCCCATATTACAGGCAAAAGTGGGTTTGATTACAAAATAGGAATCAACATTTTTTGGAAAAGGAGGAATTTTACCTCCTTGTAGCCTTAAAGTAACACAAGTTTTATCTGCAAAACGAAACACCTTCTTGTAGCTTGTGAACTGAATCCAAGTTTTAAACTAAATTAGGAAAAAACAAAAAGACAAAATGAGTCACATAGACCTGGTTACTAACTGCGACTAGATATTTAGATGGGGGTGGAGGGGCTGGGGGTGGTCGTCAAAGGGTGGAACTCCCTACACGTTGCGGAGTTCAGCATGTGAACCTTTGACATTGACATGCTCAGGTTCCCTGCCCAGGGAGTCAGCCTGATTGACAGGCTTGGCTTCTAATCAGGCAGGAAGGACTCTGGAGCAGGCTGCAGGAGCACAACCTGGGCGCGGGGGTATGGGTGCACAGTTTGATCCTGGGCCTTTCCGATCCCCAACCCCAGGTGAGGGTGGGTGGGTTGGGCTGGGTGGGTTGGGCTGATCCCGCGGCTCTTTCAATGGTGGGCTGTTTCATGTAGAGGGGAGCTTGGGAGTCCAGGGGGAAGCACTCCTACTCCTCCAAGCCCACAAGCAGTGCTTGAAAGGCACTTAGTTTCTTCCCGAAAGTGTCCTTGCCTTCCTTCAATTGCTGAATTTTCCAAGGTCAGGGAAACCCATTCAAGCCATTGTAAAAGCTGCAAAGCAGGTCAAATCTGAGGTTTCTAGCCTTATTAAAATATTTAAATTGCTAATCCACCTCCTGGGAGCCAATTGACTGCTCATCCCTTGCCTTACCTTTATAAAAGCTGGAAGTGGGTGTGATAGAGATGGACAGGATGCTAGTTCAGATTTTAATATTTGTTGCGATCACAACCAGCCCATTTTTGGCTGTTAAAATTCAGCCCATAGCCTTAGCTAAGAAGGCTCTGGTTGTTATAATGACTTACATATTAAAAAGTTGTGCATACATGAACTATTTGTCCATTTTTCATTTTTATATACAGGATTATTAACAGGCCACGTTATTCTGCATAATAAAACACAATTGTGAAGTTACGGTTTGTCACACTGATTGCTGGGGACTGGAACCTTATTCTTCTTTCTGTATCCAGCATCAATATTAAGAACTTTCATACAGAGCCTTAGGCTCTGAAGAAGAGTCATATGGACTCGAAACATTAACTCTGTCTTTCTCTCCACAGATGCTGTTAGACCTGCTGAGTTTTTCCAGCATTTTCTGTTTTAGTTTCAGATTTCCATCATCTGAAGTATTTTATTTTATCTTATTTTTATCTTAAGAACTTTCATGTTAGGTATAATTCAGCACAGTGTGGTGCCCCAGGTAAATTTTACTGGGAAGTGCAACGTATGCTTCAATGTAGAAAGGAGATGAGCAGATACCTGCTGAAATCGCTATGAAAAGGAGCAAAGGTGGATCTTTCCCCATGCATACCGAAATGTATACATAGGCTCTGCTCATCAGCCTGTCATTGAGAATGGCTGTATGTATCAGTCATCAGGAATGGAAAGGAAGTATAGTGGGCTGCCTGAGGATTATTGAACTTAAATAAGCCCATTAGACATGCTGGCTGCCGCTTTCAAACAACTAGTGCTCATCGCTTGCAGTTCAAGCAATTGCTTTTCAATCAATGCCCTTACGTAATGCCAGATCAGCAGAAATAGTGCAGGCCTTTCATTGAAGAATGTAAGAGACGGCATTGCCCTTTTGCAAGACCTGGAGAACAACTGGTGGATAAAATACTCCTAAAGTTCTTCAGAGGTACACTAAAAATGAATCTTGAAAGTGTCCCCTAGTATGAATTTGCTATTTCCCACGCACACCAGGTTTCTCCGATTGTCTCTGTATTTGCTTGCCAGTTTAGTGCTAATTAGTGCTAAGCTACGCAGTTTTGTGCCTTGGACTTCCTTCCATGTGGAATTGATTTGACTTTGCCCGAACACATTTTGCTTGGAAATTTTGTAGCAGTTAGAGAAGAGATTTACATTTCACCTGGTTGGAGTGGATTTGAATTCAGATCTCACAATGGGGAGAAAAAGCAATGGTTTAACCCCACTGCACATTCTAGTATTGCCATTCAACATGTGCCTGTTCACAGCATTGGTCAGTCACTTTTATGATCTGCTAATTGCCAGTGGCTCTGATCAGCAAATATAATTTAACATCTATTTCTTTCATCCATTGGTTCACAGCCATCTTTATTCTCTTCTACACTATCCTCTGACATACTCAAAATGCCACACTCCAGTTTGACAGAAAATAGCAATTAGAAAGCAATTTTAGTGTAAATCTGAAAAAGAATAAAAAATATACATGGAGGAGACATTGTAATTATTTATTGTAACTACAGAGTAGACACAACTTATTTTAAACGTAGAGCCTGCAAAGACTATTATTCTAGCATAATTATTTGAAGTTGTACCAAGTGTAGTATCCAGATTGTTTTCTAACCTGGAGAATTTGCACACGTTCCCTTTTCTCCGTGCCTGCCCTACGTCAAATTTAATTTAAGTTAACTGAGCAAATATACAATTTTTTTTTAATAGTTATGCACTTAGAATAAATCGCCAGTCTAATTATTATTCACAAACATTGTTAATTGTTACAAGTAATGTTGACATTGAAATGTTCACACAAGCCACCATTATAATTAATTTAAAAGTGATTTTTTTCCCTGATTTTGAAACAATGTATGAGGCAACGATTTGCTGCCGACACCATGTCCAGAATTTTATGCTCCCCCTCCCCCCCCCCCACCCCAGCGAGTTCTGAGGCGGGGTGAAGGGGTAGGAGCATGAAATTGCATGGACGGGATTTCCTCCATGTTCCCGCCCACTCCGACCTCGCCACCATTTTACACTGGGGCTGGCAGGACCTCGGACAGGAAGCCCACTCTTGCCCCAATTGAGGCCCTTAAGTGACCAACTAATGGCCACTTAAGAGCCGTTTCCTGCCCAACTTCCATTTTTAGGCTGGTGGGAGGATGAAAGCTCAAGCAGGGGGGGTGTGGAAACCGGGAAATAAACAAAGGTCAGGATTTTCCGGCCCCTTCATGGGCGGGACCCACCCCAGGTGAGGCGGAACCACAGCCAGAAGTCCATTGACTTGCGGCCGGAGCAGAATATCCCGGCGGTGGGTGGGCGCGGAAAATCCCGCCCAAAGTTTGATCTCGGGCAGGAAGTGGGGTGGGGGTGTGCAGGTCTCCTCCATCAGAAAACCCCTTTTTACTGGGGTACCCTCCCCTTAAGGCCCAGCCACTGACCTTCAGACCTCCCTCCACCCAGTGGCCGATCACCCGAGACCCGAATTGTGGCCCCCTCGCAACCCCCCCCCCCCCCACCCCCCACCATGCCTTCCCTACCCTCCCTGCCCTGGGACCCCTGACGCTTACTTTTTTCTCCAGTTCCTGGGCTTAGGGCGTAATTGTCCCAGATTTGCACTAAGTGTGGTAGCAGGTGTGAAAAAAAGACGTTTTACCCACTGGCCGGATTTTCGCGCTGTATTGTCCCGTTCCTGGCCATGGAACATTCATGGGAAACACGCCGGATCGCTGGTGGGTGGGCTCAGGTTTGCCCGCCATGCCGTGACTTCAGTGCTTCCTCGCTCCAGACGCCATATTTAAAGTGCACCAGTGCGCAGTCTACTTCACAACTACAGACCAGGACTACTCCAGGTGACAAATAGCCCCGAAAGCAAAGAAGACAGCAGCCCCCAAATTTAGTGTTGCCTCTCCGGGGTGCCTGCTGGACACAGTGGAAGGCTGGCGTGATGTCCTCTACCCCTGCTCTTGCCACAGGAGGTCCACCAGAGTCACCAATCAGGCTTGGGAGGCGGTGGCTGTGGCGGTCAGCACCAAGTGAGCGTAGAGGAAGTCAGTCATCCAGTGCAGGGAGAGTATGAATGGTCTCATCCATTCTGCCAGGGTAAGTCAATTACCTCACCACTCTCAACAAACTCTCCCAAATCCATCACACTTCTACAGGGATCTCACACCTCAAGGAACAACACCACTAACTCACCCATACACCCTCACAACTCCATCAGGCTCATATCCTCTGAAGTTCACTTCCTCATCTTGTCCATGGCTCCGCTCACCACACAAACATTCCACGCAATGCCATGCATCCTGCTCACACACTCTCCATCTGTTTCCATGCAGGAGACGCTGGTTCACGACAGCAAGGAGATGTCTCAGACTGGGGGTGGAGTGGCCCACATTAGGCCCCTCAGTCACTTTGAGGAGCATGCCATTGCATTGACTGGTGAGGATGTGGACCATGCCTGTGGTGATGGTGAGGTTGGCGGCGGACACCCAGGTGAGGGTCCTGCAACACATCATCCAACGCAACTGTGAGTGCTCTCTCTCCTGCTTTTGACTCAGCTGCCATGCACTAATTATCTCTACTTTGGTTCACAGGGAGCTCTACCAAGCGACCAACACCCTCAGTCAGCCAGTCCCTCAGCTCCATCCATGTCCTCACCTCCAGCCAAGAGGACACCTCCCCCATTGAAGAGCTGGAAATAAGCAGCCTGAAAGACCCGTCACAGCGTTAACCACACCCTCCACCAGCACAGAGGCACACACCT
The DNA here is from genome assembly GCF_964194155.1 of Cetorhinus maximus. Taxonomy (NCBI): domain Eukaryota; kingdom Metazoa; phylum Chordata; class Chondrichthyes; order Lamniformes; family Cetorhinidae; genus Cetorhinus; species Cetorhinus maximus. Next base: position 32,959,111 of record NC_135879.1, read on the forward strand.
CAGTGGGACCTCGATCTAGAGCAGGCTCGGGTTCACAATCTAGTGGTCACCATATGGACACCTGTCCACAGCAGGAGGAGGCAGGTTCAGCCAAGCTCCCCAGTACTCGGAGGACGGTTGGGGTAGAGGCATCTGTGAGGTCCGAGTCAGATGACAAGCCTCTGGATTCAGCTTTCCAACTCATCATGGAGAGTCAGCAGGAGGCGGGGGAACATCACACAGAGCTGTTGGAAACCCTCAGCAGAGTGGCACACAAGTCGAAAAGTGTGCTTGCTTGTTCTCTGATGAAGTGGTGCCCACATGTGTGCATATGGAGGGCCCCATGGGAAGGATGGTGCCATGGAAACCCTGGTCCAGGAGAACATGGAGCTGTGTGCAGACCTGCCCTCCATCGTGGTAGCCATGGGTGGGTTCCTGCAGTGGCAACATGAAGGGAAAATGGAACACCTCGACGTCTTTCCAGATGCTCCTTCCCCTCAAGGAGTCAGGCCGGGGCCCTCGGGCACCTAAAGGAGCAGCAGCAGCTGGATACCCCTGCATCATCCACTCAGGAATCTCAGAGGCTGACCAGTCTCTCTGAGTCCCCTTTGCCTGTGATCCCCTCAACCCTGTCCTCTGTCACTGCAACAGGAGCAGCTGGCCTACAGGAGGACAGCCAAAGCAAGCCTCAAGACCTCGGCTCTCCAGAGGACGCACGCCAAAGTCATCAATGGCAAAAATGGCACAAGCTGTCTCCACCCCTGCTGCGGATGTCAGGGCAGCACCTAGAAGAAGTGGTAGACCTAGAAAAGTTAAGAAATTCTGATCACAAGTGGTTCCATGGGTGAGCAGATTTTGTCACATTATAATCTGAAAATATGCTCACTTTCACTGAATAATCTGTAATGTTGTCTTTCAGCTTCACTAACAGGCTTTACCACTCCTACTCCCGCATCATCCCCACTAGCAGCTCAGCTGCATGAAACCGGCCCATGAGTGTTTCTGGAAGGAGAAGAATGTGTGTAGCAGGGCCTTTTGGAGCCTTGTGCAAGCACTCTCCCACGCACATGGAGCCTTCATCCATCACACTCATCTTAATGATCCGAGCATTTTCAGTGATGCCTTTTAAGGTTCTCTTTCAGTTGTCCAGCTGAGCTGACCTGCATCTCCACCTACCCACTGATCACACTCCCATGCAGCACCTGTGCCCGCCCAACACAAGGCTCCGCTCACTTTCAATTTGAAAAACATGGTCGTAGTCAATTTCTTGTAACCTCCCCCATCCTTTCCCCTTCCCCATGTCCTTTCCCCAATCAGAGTCCACCCCCCTGACATCACCTTTGACCTTCCAACCATTACCATTCAGCCTAAACCCTTGTCATTCCAGGATGTCCCCACATTCCTGAAAATCCCACCCCCATCCACATTGACCTCCTCCTTCCCACCCCCAGGATCCATGTTTACCTCTGTGTCCCCACCAACCATCCTTGCCGCCCCTTCTACCGATACTGCACACCCTCACCCTCCCACCCTAACAGCTCCCTCTGCCCAATCTCACATTTACCATTCAATCCTACTACACCCACCCTGAGTTTCCTCCCTAGGAATGAGTCATTGACTCCGCAGACCCCTCCCTTGCACTTTCACCTGCACATTCCACGCCCCTCTTACTCCTTTCTCCACCCTAACTCCTTCCTCCACCTTTACTCCCTCCTCCACTCTCACTCCCTGTTATGACGCAGGAGTTGGTAAAGGCTGAGTTGTTTAAATCCCAGAGGGAAACTTTAACAACTGTCATGACCTATATTTTCAATCGGTATGTTTAAGGTGCAGCTCTGAATTCAGGAATAAAACCACCAATCCTCAAGGAGGTTTTTATATGAATCGAAATTAAACCTATACACATGTCTACAAGTTACTACCATAATAACTTTTAAACACATCTTTTTTTTTGCAAAAATATACTTTATTCACAAAATATCTTCAACAACATTTCAAACCATTTCAAAGTCACCATCACAAAAATACAATCAGGTTCAACTTTTACAACGTGTATCACGAAATGCATCAATACAATAATGAATGTTACAATCATTTGCAGACATTCATGTTGAGCTGTACAGCCCGAGGGGATTTAAACAGTTCCCAGCCCCTCGGTGCACTGTGGCAGAAAGGTCTTAGGCAGCGACCCTTCCCAACTCCGCCTTTGTGGCGGCTGCCCCAAGCTTTAGTGTGATCCTCCAGCTGCAGTTGATGTTTGTCTCGGTGTGTGTCCCTGGGAACAGCCCGTAGAGCACAGAGTTCTGTGTCACAGAACTGCTCGGGATGAACCTCGACAGAAACCACTGCATCTCTCTCCAGACCTTCTTTGCAAAGGCACAATCCACAAGGCGGTGAACAACAGTCTCTTCCCCACCACAGCCACCTCGAGGGCAACATGCACAGAGGGTGAGACTCCTGGCGTGTAGGAAGGATCTGACGGGGAGGGCCTTTCTCACCACCAGCCAAGCTACGTCTTGGTGCTTGTTGGAAAGTTCTGGCGATGAGGCATTCTGCCAAATGACTTCGACAGTCTGCTCGGGGAACCATCCCACTGGATCCACCCTCTCCTTTTCCCTCAGGGCCCCTAAGACGTTACGTGCCAACCACTGCCTGATGGACTTGTGGTCAAAGGTGTTTCTCTGCATAAATTTTCCCATGATGGACAGGTGGTACGGCACGGTCCAACTACTTGGAGCGTTCCGCGGCAGCGTTTTAAACACATCCCCAAGTTAATCACTCCCAGGTAAATCTTCACCAAGGCAACAATAATCCACCGACTTTAAACAGACACCAGGCAAAGCACATTTGAGCTTACAGTTTCAAAATGAGGTTCCTTTCAATTTGCAAACACAGTTGTAGGGCTTACAGGCTGGTTAGATCTTACATGCCTCTGATTCACACACAGAAACTCCTCTTGGTTTATACCTTTCTCTTTGAATGCAAATTTTCCATTGTATTACCAGGTTTTAAAAAAAATTTACCTCCCCTAACAACAATCCTTTCATTCTACCAATTTTATTAGTATTATAAATACATTCCTTGGTGTTTCCTAGTTAGGTACAAGATTTCACCCATCCTTTTCAATGGTTTATTCAACAAATGCAAATTGCACTTTACCTTTTAACTTATGTTTATCTAATTAACATCTCAAACTACTATAAATCAAAGTACCCAGAATATTTGGCTTCAATCTAATTAAGCCACACACAGACACACGTAGACACAGACCCCACTCAAGTCACTTTAAAAATAATTTCTAATAACATTATACACATTAATATCTCTTCATGACACACCCTCCTCCCCCAAGACACCTTCCTCCCTTCGAACTCCTTCCTCCCCCTGGACACGTTCCCTCCTCCGAACTTCTTGCTCCCCCCAGACACCTTCCCTCCTCTGAACCCCCTCCTCTCTCTGGACACCTTCCCCCATCTGAACTCCCTCCCTTACATCTTCCTCCCCCCTTAAACCTACCTCCCTACTTTTAACATTCTCCCCTGTTACACCCTCCTTCCCATACTCTGGCCTCCCCCTGTAGTCCCTGCTCCACCCAGAAACCCTCCTTCCCACTCCCAACCTCAACCCCCTGACACCTCCATCCCCCCTCCCAACCTCACACACCCCAATACCTTCCGCCCACCCCCCCCCCACCCACTTCCAACCTCACTCCCCACCCCGATACACTTTCCTCTCCCACTCACAACTAAACCTTCCTCACCTCCACACCCCCCCCCCACCCCCCCCCCCGCAACCCCCCGCCACCTTTGATGATCATCTGTACCAGCCAATGGTGAACTCCATGAAGTTCCGAAGCAGGCCCGAAGCATCAATGGAGACCACAGAAGATGGTGCAAATTCTTGGCAAAGTCCATGAAGGTCTGAAGCCTCAGCAAGGTTGAAGCTGCTGTGTGGAGACCTCCCACCTACGGAGAGCTGCTTTGCGACAGAGCCATGTCCATAAAGATCCGCCCAGCATGTGTTCCTCCAGGGTCCAGTAGCTGTAGTGCTCCAGCATTTTCTTCCCCTCAGATGTCTACGATCTGAGCAAGGCCCTAAAGGTAAGTCCCGACTTCTGCACGTGACGCTTGTCCAGAAGTGTTCTGGGCCGGCGTGTTTTCCCGCCGGCATAATGGTAAACCTAGCATGGGGGGACGATTCCAGTCGGGCCTCACTTTACATTCCATTAGTGGGAACCAAATCGGGTTCACGCTGGTCTCCAGCCGGATTCACGATCCACCCTGACAGATGCCATCTGATGATCCCACTGTGATTTCCAACTGGTGCGAAAGTGATTTCTGCCCCTCCCACTGAATTCTCGCCCCTGCCTGCCATAACTCCCGCTGCCAATGGGAGCGGACGATTCCAGCTTTAGTCTCAGGCAGCTCCATGCAGTGCCTCTTCCGGCCACTGCAGTGCTGTTGCTGGAGGGACTGGAGAGCTGCCGGCCAATCAGGTTGGCTGGCAGCTCTCCAAGATGGAACATCCTCCTGATTAAAGGGCTCAAGTTGCGACTTGTGCCAATCAATGCCCATTAGAGCATAAAATGGCAGCGGGGCTGTTTGAGTTGGCGGGGAAGAGTTGGCTCTTCGAATGGTGAGGGCTATCCTAAAAGTCCAGGCATATCAGAGTTTCTGAATTGGATGAGCTTTTGATTCAGATTAATTACTAACAGGGTTACAGATATTAATCATCAACTCCAAATGCATGTTAATACAGTTTATTTTCATGTTTAGGGCTCAATTTTATGCACCCCCCGTGGGCAGGATGACAGGCACGGGGGGATGTAATATTGGGCACCATGCCAGGGGCGGTGTACCCTGTCCCCTCTGCAATTTTATCAGTGATGGGGGAGGTGTCGGGCTCAGAACCTCATGGGCCAATTGAGACCCTTCAATGACCAATTAATTTTATCCACAGCGGACGAAAGCCATTGCCAACTGTCCAGCTCGCTGGTGGCTAGGGAGTGACTCCTCTTCAGAACAACAGTGCCCATCAGAGGCCCCTGCAAAGTATTGCACCCTCCAACAACCTGGCCCTGGTGAGACTCCAGATTATCTCATAGTCCATCTTCATTGCAGCATACTTCCCTCTAGGACTGCTGCAGTCCCAGCAGTGGTCACCGTACTCAGTGGCGCTGCGGGTATCAGAGAGATGCTGGCCATTTGTTTGGCTGGCAGCTCTCAGAGGTGGGACTTTCTCCCCTTTGGGGGCTGGAGTCCCAACTCAAACCAATTAAAATGGCTGTGGGGTAAATTGTCCAAGCAGGAGTGGGCTCGCCCCTGATATTTAAGTTGGGGAGTGGGAACCCCACCTCTAGCATAAAACTCACCCCTTAGTTTCAGTAAAGTAACTTTTTTGACACATAGGAACATTTCCATTGGTGCGATATGGGCTTGTGGGGATGAGGAGTGAATAGAATGAACTGTCTTTCTACTGATTATGTGCAGCATGCAAGATTACCTTCCTGGGTAACTGCTCTGATTCAGAATCTACTGGTGTTATTTAAGTATAATCATTTTCATAATATTTTTCTGGTTTATTGTAAAGTAGGTTTATGGGTGTAAGTATAGGTAGTTCTGTCTGTGAGATTTAATTACATTTGGAGTAAAGTAGACTGCAAGCTTGAAATCATTAAAATAAGCTATGTGTATAATTGTGCTTGACATGCTATGAGTAAACATGGATGCTGGCTTAGCGTGTAAGTTGTGAAGGGAATTTGCATTTTTTTAGATAAATATAGGGATTGTTTGGATTTCAAAGGGATGTTAGTCTGTTTACAACTAGCCAGATAAGCAAGGTTAAGGAGTGTGTTTATTTTTCCCAAAGGCTACTGACAATATTGGCAACATGCAAGTGTTTATATTATGATGAAGATATCATTTCATATGGAACAATATAATTTACATATTACAGAGAGAGAAACATATATAAAGGAGAATGAAAGGCTTTGTGAGGGGAGCACCATGTAAGATCTAACAGGAATGTGTGAAACAGCCTTCAAGAAGCCTCCAGCCATTTGTGCATAAATCTGTTATGTCCTGTAACTGAAGTTGGAGAAAGCCATTTGGGATTCCACTGTAAATTGGTTACTGTGTTAACTTGCTGGTTTTGGTTTTAAATCTAAAATCTATTTTGGACAGTTGCCTTAAAGGGGGTGTGTAACTGGGAGTCAGGTTAATTAGGAATTTTGGAAGTTGTTATAGTAGTAAGTAATTCTAGTCTTATGTATGTGCTTGAAATCTTTCATTTTGTTAATACATATTTTAAGTTATTTTTAAAAAATCTCTAAATGTCTTGGTGGACTCATTACTTCTGAATTCAGTGCACACATCTCATAAAAAATACAAACTGCAAAACCATTGCAATAGTGCGACCAAGTTTCCCTTGTGGATTTGGTCCACATGACACATGTCATCTGCCACGTCATAACACTAGAGCTTAATGTAATTGTCCTGTTCCATTGTATTTTCATATTAGTTAATCTTGATGGGAAATACTAGTGTTCACACTGGCCTTTTATCCAGTGTGCTTCGCCCACCCCTACATAATGTCAGTTAGAGATTTGTCAATTTTTAGCCTTTTAGTTTGTGGTTCTTTAAAAGTGTATGTTCATAATTTTGTCTGCTGCAACCAAAATAGTAAAATTGGACATCGTATTGAGTGATCCTCTCTTTGTGAGATAGAAGCACAGAGTGAAACAGAACCATATTCAGGACTATGAACTTGACCTTCCTATCTCACTTGGCTTCACTACTCCAATTGCATCAATCACAGATAAAGCCATCTCTGGTCATTTTCTTCTATTGCGCTCCACCCACAACCCCTTTCCTCCTTCAAACCCTACATCCTTCTGTATCTGTCCCTGGAATAAACTCTCCTCCAATTCACTTACAAATGCACTCCCGAAATCCCAATGGTCTTGTCTTTGGCACCCTGTTCATCCCAAAATTTCTGCAGCTACTGATTTGCTCAATGACACCCTCACCTCCAACTTCACTGCCCTTGATCCTATTAAAGCCATTACACCCCTTTACCTTGGCTATTCCCCTGTTATGGCCTCATCTCCACTCTCCTAAGTCCAAGGGATGCAGACTTGAAATATGGCAGACAACTAGTTTAACCTTTCACTGCCAGGTCTGGCTGGACAACATAAAGCACTATTGGATCCTAAGGCACTATCTTGTCTGAGAAAATAGCTCACTATTCCAGGTTCACCCTGGAATGCAATGGTGACCCCAGTTTCTTTACTCTACTGCAAGCTGTCATCTTAAATCCCTCTCCCCTATCCCCTCCACCTTCACCAAATGCAAGGAGCTCAAGGATTTCTTTGTCACCAAGAGTGAAACCATCTGATCAGCTTCAGGTGAGTCAAAATCCCGGAACTCCCTTCCTAACAGCACTGCTGGTGGCCCTACAACACATGGGCTGCAGCGGTTCAAGAAGGCAGCACGTCACCATCTTCTCAAGGGCAATTAGGGATGGGCAATGAATGCTGACCTAGCCACTGATGCCCACACCCCATGAGCGAATAAAAAGAAAAGCTGCCTCTGTCACTTCCCTTTCTCAGCCCATGGGGCCAAACTTCCTCTAAGGCTGTGCTCTGCCCTAGCCCTGAACTTGTAGCTTTCTCTAGTCTCATTCCTATTTCCCCTCATGTCCTCTCCAAACTCATCTTGTTCATGAGATCCACCTCCTGCTCCACTGATCTTATTCCCACTAAATTACTAACCGCCTGGTTTCCTGGCTCCCACATTGTCTAACATTTTTCACAGTCCTCTTTCCTCAGGTTCTGTCCTGACCTCCTTCAAATCGACTCTCACCACCTCTGCCGCCTTTTTTGTGTTTAAACACGGCAGTGCTTCTTAGTGTTTTCTCATTGTAGGTCTTTATTGAATTGATCTCAAGATGGCAGCATCCAGAGAGCTGCCTCAGGGTAGCAGTCACATGACTACAAAAAGCCAGGTAGGACATGTGAAACTGATTACATTTCAAACCCAAACACCCTCGAGAAACCAACAAACCCTTGACCCCTCCATCTTGCAAACTATCACCCCATATACAACTCTCTTTCTTATTTACGGTCCATGAATACATTGCTATCTCCCAAATTCATGTCCATCATTACTGGAACTCCATCTTTAAATCTCTCCAGTCAGGTTTCTGCCCCTGTCACAGTACCAAAACAACTCTTATTAAAGTCACAAAATACATCCTATGCGACTGTGACAAATGTATACTGTCCCTCCTTGAACCCCTTGAGCTGTCTGTGGCCTTTAATACAGTTGACCACACAATTCTCCTCCAATTCACCAGATGTGTAGGACTACACTCGGCTGGTTTCATTCTTATCTATGGACAGAGAGTTGCCATCAATGGCTTCTCTTTTCATTCATGTACAGATATCTCTGGGGACCCCCAAAGATCGATCCTTGGTCCCATCCTATTCCTTACCTACATGTGGTCCCTCAGCAACATCATCTGAAAGCACAGTTAGTTTTCATGTGTTTGCTGACGACATTCAGCTTTCCCTCAGCACCACCTCTCTCAATCTCTCCACTGTCTCTGAATTGTCAGATTGCTTAGCTGTCATCTATTACTGAATGAGCAGAAATTTCCTCCCTAAATATTGGGAAGACTGTTAGAAAATAGAGACAGCTTAAGTAAGTTATATTTGTATTTGTGGGTGTTAGGAATGAGTTTGGCTTTAAAGATTAAGTTTGATTTGTATTTCTGTATTTGTGCATTAAGAAAAGGTCAAGTTAAGCTTGTCAGACAGCAGGTCTAAAACTGTTTTGCAGGTTCTTGGGGAGAAGTTAAAGCAAACACAAGAGTAGAAAAAGCTGTGCTGCTGCCTAGCAACAGGGGCCCAGAGAGGTGAGGCAAGGACACTCACACATGGACACACGCACACACATACACACACATGCACCAGCAGTTTGAGTGCAATTGGAGGAAAGTGCCAGGACAGGCAGAACATGAAAAGGGATATTTAGCAAGTCCCAAGCTAAAGAAAAATGGTCCCCAAGCTAAGGAGTGAGACAGAAACAGGAAAAAGTCCCAAGAAGACCTTCTAGTCAAAAGAAGGACAGGAACCTGGAAAAATTTCAGTTAGATGAAGTGAAGTTAGGAGTGAGGGGCAGAGGGAAGCCCCAAGTTTCTAGCTTAAAGGAAGGAAAGCTGCAGGAAGCAGATTTAAAGTTAGAGGCCTGAACGTCCAAAGAGATGGCCGAAGGTCTGTAACTCTTTGCTATGGGCATATGAAGAAGTGGTGTACTGTTGACAAAAGCAAAATACTGCGGATGCTGGAAATCTGAAATAAAAACAGAAAATTTTGGAAAAACTCAGCAGGTCTGACAGCACCTGTGGAGATAGAAACAGAGAAAATGTTTTGAGTCTGTATGACCCTTCTTCAGAGCTGATTGTACTGTTGACGGCTCAGTTGGTGAGAGAGAGTGCGTGAAAGAAAGCTTGAATGCATATGGTGACCCGGGGAGAGAAACATTGCAAGGGGAGTTCGAAACCCTCGAGGTGGACCCTTGCGGAAGGCGTCTGAGAGAAAGCGCAGTTTGGGAGACGATTCCAAAGCGAGTTCTTGGAGAGTGGAGATTGGAAACCATTGTGTGAAAGATGGAGTTCAGTGAGACCAGTTGGCTCAAAGTGTGACAAGCATCTGGGGGGAGTTGAGGAGAGACTCATAGCACCTGATTGGGGTGGAATCTGTCACTTGGTTTCAGAGTGTGGTGTGTCTGATCACAGGTTGCCTAGTGGTTTACATGGACTGTGTACTTACTGTGAACATTACACTATAAGGTAATTTTTGCAACTTGTGTTATCCTTACAAATCTATATATATCTGTAAAGGTATAGTTGTGGGTAAAGGAGTATTGTAATATAGTTTGTCTTTTCTTGTTTAATAAATGTTTTATTCCTTTGTTAAAAGTTCATCAGCTGACTCCTGTGACTTTGTTCAGCCGCTACTCTCCACATAACTAAACCAAAAAAAATGCAAAATACTGCGGATGCTGGAAATCTGAAACAAAAACAAAGGATGCTGGAAAAACTCAGCTCTGAAGACGAGTCATACGGACTCGAAACGTTAACTCTGTCTTTCTCTCCGCAGATACTGTCAGACCTGCTGAGTTTTTCCAAAAAGAAATAGAAGTTAGGATCTATCGAGCTGGGTTCCACCCTAGGATCAGGCCTGTCCAGTTGTAGCATCAGCTGGGATCGTAACAAGACCGAAATCATTGTCTTTGGACCCTGCCACAAACTTCACTCCCTCGCCAGCAATTTCACCCCTGTCCCTAGCAACTATCTGAAGCTGAGCCAGAATCTTCATAACATTGGTGTCATACTTGACCCCAAGATGAGCTTTCAAGTATATATCTGCATTGTTGCTAACGCTGCCCATTTCCATCTCTAACATCGTCCGACTTCACTCCTGTCTCAACTCTTCTTCCACTGACTTCCGTCATCTATGATTTTGTTACTTCCAGACCGGACTATTCTAATGCACTCCTGGCTGGCCTCCCCCATTCTATCCTCCATAAACTTGACCTCATCCAAAACTCGGTTGCCCGTGTTCCAACTTGCACCAAATCACATTCACCAATCACACCGGTGCTCACTAATTTTAAAATTCTCATCCTTGTTTTCAAATCCTTTGATGGCTTCGCCCCTCCCTATCTCTTTAATCTCTTTCAGCCTTAGTACCCTCTGTGGCATCTGATCTCTAATTCTGGCCTCGGTCTTGAGAATCCCCTTCAGCTTCCTAGGCCTAAGCTCTGGAATTCCCTCCTTAAACCTCTCCACTTCTCTATCTTGCTTTCCTCCTTTAAGACACTCCCTAACACCTACGTCTTTGACAAAACTTATGGTCATCTAACCTAGTGTGCACTTCTGTGGCTCAGTGTAAGGTTTTGTCTTATGCTGCCCCTGTGAAGCAACTTGGAATGTTTTATCAAGCTAAAGGTATTATTTAAAGACAACTTGTTGTTGTTGCAAAGGCTGGAAACAAACAGCAGGTCAATCAGCATCTGTGGAAAAATAAAAAAAGAATGACTTGCATTTATATAGCACTTTTCACGGCTACTCAAATTGTTTTACAGCCTGCAATCACTGTTGTAATGGAGAAAACACGGTAGCCAATTTTCCAAACCAAACCGCCACAAACAGCAATGTGATGATAATCAGATAACATGATTTTTGTGATTTTGATTTAGAGATAAATAAATATTGGCCAGGGCATTGGGGATATCTCCCCTGCCCTTCTTAAAAATAGTCTGATGGGATTTCTTACATCCAACCGAGCAGGCTGATGGGGCATCGGTTTAAACATCTGAAAGATGGCACCTCCAGCAGTGCAGCACCCCCCCAGTGCTGCACTGGAGTGTCAGCTTTGATTCCTGTGCTAAAGCCCTGGTGCGGAATCATCCCAGATTTGCACTAAGTCTGGTAGCGGGCGGGTTAAACGGTGTTTTACCTGCCGGCTGCAATGGTGGGTTTTCATGCCATGTTGTCCCAATCCAGCCACGTTATGTATGCATTCCCAGGAAACATGCCATTCCGATGGCGGGCAGGCTCTCATTTACCTGCCTCCATCACCTTGCTGCTTCATCATGCTGGGCGCCATATTTAAAGTCCAGCCTCACGCACACATCTCAGCGCTTCCAGACCACGACTACTGCAGGGAAGATGTCCACAAAAGGTAAGAAGACTGCGGCCCCCAGGTTTTAGCGACGTGTCACTGGAACGCCTTTTGGATGCTGTGCAGGCACGCCACAATGTCCTCTACCCCTGCTCTGGCCGTAGGATGGACAGCGGCATTACCAACAGGCTTGGGAGGCGGTGGTCTGTGCCAATGCCCTGCTAAAGAGGACAGCTACCCAGTGCCTCTACAGGATGAATGGTTTCATCCGTTCCACCAGGGTGTCATGAAGCTATTAATGCATATAATATTTTGGAAAATATTTTTATTTTAAAATAGAGGTTTGGTCTGCGGGTGTGTCTTAATTGGATTAAAGCCAGCTAGTCTGGGTGCTTCGACACGTACTAGTTTGAGATGTAAACAGAGAGGTAGAGTGTATTTGCATTTTTTGATTAGCGCTTTCAAGAAATGGGGTGAAAACTTGACACCTTTCTAACAGTTACCAGGCAATATGTTTATATTACTAACAAAATAGGTACTATGAAAGGGGTTTCATTGTTAAAAGGTGAAGTTCAGAGAGGTTGTTGATACAATGAGAATTAACATTCAATGGAGCTGGTAGGTATCACTTCAGTAGTTTTTGGGGTGTGCAGAGCAGAGGCAATATAAAATCAAAAGGCATCTCCAAGCCTCCAACTAGCTCCGCAGTGAAAAGAACCTCATTTTCAATTGGTAAGGTGAAAATGCTTTGCCTGGTGTTTGGTTAAGTCTATGGGTTGCTGTTGCCTTAATGGAGATTAGTTTGGGAATTTGTTAAAAGTCATGATAGTAATTTGTAGCCATGTGTATATATTTTAACGTGTGTAAATTAATAAAATGTTTCATTTAGTTTAATGTAAAACCTTGAGAACTAGTGGTCTGATTCCTGAGTTTAGAGTAGCATCTCAAACATAACAGTTAAAATTATAGGTTATGACAGTTGTTTAAAGTTTCCCTCAGGGATTTTTAAATAACTCCACTTTACCAACTGCATCGGCCATAACGCAGGGTAATTCACTCTTCTCATCACTCTCACCTAACACACTCACAAACCCATCAGACTTCCACAGGAATCTCACACCTCAAAGAACAACACCACTAACTTTCACACACACACCCTCACATCTCCATCTCCATCAGGCTCATATCCTCTCAAATTCACATCTTCATTCCTGTCCATGTTTCTTCTCACCACAGAAACATTCCATGTGGTGCCATGCATCCTGTTTACACTCTCTCCATTTATTTACATGCAGGAGAGGCTGGCTCACAGCAGCAGGGAGAGGTCCCAGACTGGGAGTAGAGTAGCCCACATTAGGCCCCTCACTCACTTTGAGGACCATGCCATTGTGCTGACTGGTGAGGATGTGGACCCTGCCTGTGGTGATGGTGAGGTCGGCGGCGAACACCCACCTGTGGATCCTGTACCAATCGTCCCTCCCTCAACACAACTGTTGAGTGCTCTCTCTCTTACTTTTGACTCTGCTGTCATGCACTACTTATCTCTACTTTGGTTCACAGGGAGCTCTGCCAAGGGACCAACACCCTCAGCCAGCCAGTCCCTCAGCTTGATCCACGTCCTCAACTGCAGCCAGGAGGACTCCTCCTCCAGTGAAGAGGTGGAAACAAACAGCCTGGGAGGCCCGTCACCACAGAGGGAGCAGCCAGCCCATGAGTGATTCTGGAGGGAAAAGTGTGTGTGTGGCAGGGCCTTTTGGAGCCTTGTGCAAGCCTCTCCCACACACACATTATATTTTAGCAAGCATGGTCTGATTTCACTGTATTGTGAGCTCCCCCATCATTTCCCCGCCCCCAGTCACCCATTTCCTCTCCCCCATCACAGTTAACTGCCCTCCCCCACCAGCATCACCATCTACTTTCCTTCTCTTACCTACCAACCAAAATCCTTTCCCTTCAGGGATGTCCAGGTGAACATGCGCCTTACATTCCTCCCTGAAAATCCCATCCCCATCCGCATGCACCTCCCTGACCTCCTCCTTCCTGCTCCCAGGGTCCTTGCCTGCCTCCGCGTCCCCACCAACCACCCTCACCGCTCCTTCTATCGCTACTGCTGAACCCCTACCCTCCCACCCTACTAGATACCCTGCCTTCGTTCATTCTCACCCTTCCTCCATACCACACCCACCCTCAGTTCGCTCCCCAGGAGGCAGACATGGACATATCTGACCTCTCCCATGCATGTTCATCTGCACATCCCCCACTCCCCCTGCACCCCTTCCCTCCCGGAGCCCCTTCTCTCCCTGGAACTCCTTCCCCTCCCTGCACCCCATTTCTCCCCCTGGACATCCTCCCCTCTCCACGCTCCTTCCCTTGCACCTTCCACTCCCCTTACACCTACCTCCCCAGTTGCGGCCTTCTCCCCCATTACTCCCTTCTCCCCCGTTCTCCCTCCCCAGTCCTCCACCCCCCCTCTTCCCACCCAACCTTCCCCCGACACCTTCATTTCCCCCCTCCCAACCTCACCCCCCCCAACACCTTTTCCTCTCCCAGCTGAGGCTAGCCCTTCCTCTCCCACACCCTCAGCCATCACCTGTTGTGACTATCCGACTTGCGTGCACTGTTTCGCAGCAGAGCCATGTCCATGAGAATCCACCCAGCCTGCCATGGACGTTCCTCCGGTGTGTCGGGTTCCAGCATCTCCTGCTCCTCGGACATCTGCGACATGAGCAAAGCCCTGCAAGTCCCGACTTCTGCATGTCACAGTTGTAAAGACTTGTTTTAAGCCAGCGTGCATTCCAGCTGACATGGACAGGCAATCCAGCAGGGGGGGTGGGGAACGATTCCGGCGGGCAGGCCTAATAATGATAGTACTACCGATGAGGTTGCCGACGTCTGATGGCGGAGAACGGGACCTGCCATCGGCGGGCTGAGCGGACGATCGCGAACTGGTTTCGCGCCGTCATGAAGCCGATCATGCCAAGTTGTCCGCTCAGCCACCGAACACTGCCCGGCGCTGGCCGGCACAGAAAATCCTGGCCCCGGACTGGAACTTGAACTTGAAACCTTATGACTCAGAGGCGAGAGTGCTGCCAACTGAACCACAGCTGTGCAAAAACAGCTCGGAAATAAAAGCTGGTCTTGGGTGGAAACGCTTCCATTGCCATATGTTCAGTTTCATTGAAATCAACGTGGTAGAGTGGATAGCCAATTCAAAATCACCCGTTTCATGCTACCACCCAAGATAGATTTCTACACCATCCTGTTTCATGATTGTACCCTTACTTGGAACTGAAAAATTAAGAGGTAGACAAACATGTTAACAAGATCTGAAAGGAAAAAGGAGATGGAAGGATAAGTATTTAAAAAGAAACAGCCCGAGAGGAAGTACCAAAGGAATGTTTGCTGGTTGATGTCACGGATCAACTTAGTCAAGTAGCTGGAAGGGGTATTAAAGACATTACAGATATTAAAGAAACAAAGAATGTGAGTAGTTAAGACAGTGGAAGCATGAAGGAAATGCGAGGAAGTCGGAGGGCGTAGAAAACCTGAGGATCGTGCTTGAAATTTAAACCAAATTTGCTGGCAGATACAGTGGGTTCACCAGTTCTGAAAGGAGAAAAATCAGGTCAACAGGCCAAATGCAAACCCATCTTACACCCAGCCACCAATTCCACGTTCCATAAATTACATAATCTCCCCCCATCCTAAACGTCAACCAGTCTGCCCACCCCAGAACCCTCCACCTCCAGAATGACAGATCCATCTCTCCATCGCCAGAAACCCCTTATGTAAAGCTAATGTAGGATGTAACTGAAGCCTGATTATTGTTCAGATTAGAGGGTTTCTGGGTCCTTAGACAACAATATTATTGCTGAAGTTCTGCTGAGCTTTATTGGTCCACTGTAAAATTCAAAGGACAGATACGTTAGATTGGGTAGTGGGGCACATGTGGCTCCAGGTTATACTTGTGAAGTGATTGGAAGTGTCTGGCAAAGCTATTAGTCAATCTGCATTTGGTCTCCCTGGTGCACTGCTCTATGAGCAGTAAATATATTGTTACGAAACCCAAACTTACCTTAGTGTTGAGCTTGGAGGTCGGGAACTTCAACTCCCGATGGACCTTGGACTTTCTGCGTCTGCACAGGCCGGGAGTGAGCTGCACATGCGCAGTACTGCATCTTTACATCCTTTGGGCCTAGGACAGGCACTGTGCGACTGTGCATAAAGGGAAAAGAAGGGTGCAAAAAACCCAGGTCAAGTGACCGGGAGCGGAGCACCATCAAAGACTATTGCGCCAGACAGGAGACAGAGAGAGGGGACAGGGTTAAGTCCCAAAAGGATGTCCTAGCTAGGGGAGCCAGACAGGGGACAGATCCCAGTTAAGTTAAGGAAAAAGAGAGGAGCAGAGGAACAGGCCCCAAACAAGAACAGGGCTACGTGGAGCAGACTTTAATCGAAGAAGGCAGCCAAAGGTTGGTGACTCCGTGCTGTGGGCTATTGGAGTAAAGGTACCTTTCGGAGCAGTGGTGTTCTGCGTGGCGTAGCCAAAGAGTTGAAATTGTGCTTGTGAGTTGGTGCTTGAGCGCGGACTCGAGAATCCGGGGAACAGAATCTCGGGGCGGGCCATTGTTGAAGCTGTTCAAGTTGGAGTGACTTTGGAGAGAATTCCAAGGCGCGATGTTCAAAGGTGAAGGCTGGATTCCCTTGCGAGACAAACAGAGTTTCTGTGAGATTGATTGACTCACAATGTTGCTGATGTCTGGGTGGATTGTTGAGAAATCCATGTGGCAGAATTTTCACCCCAGCGGGCAGGCGTGCGCCCGACCTGCTGGAACATGAAATTACAGGCGCTGATGTCGGGTGAGCGTTCCGACATCAGTGCGCAGTCACGCAATAGTTCGGTCGGCAGGTACTCGGGGGAATTGGCAGTGCACTGGTTGACAATTAGAAGGCCTATTGAAGTCATTAAAGTATCAATTAACTTAAGTTTTTTGCTGCACGTCCAAATATACGGTTGGCGGGCAGGCAAAAAGGCCAAGTAGCGGGATGAGGTTTCCAACATCAAATAAAAATAAAATAAATTTTTTAAAATTTCATTTATAACATGTCCCCACTCTGAGGGGACATGTTTTATAACATTTTTAAAACCTTTAGTTTTCATTTTTAAAACTCTTCATCCCCCTGAGGCAGCTTTGTGCCTCAGGGAGATTTTCAAGCGCCCATACGCGCGCATGTGTCAGGTTCCCCGCCTGCCCCGCTCGCCCTCCTCCCCCCCAACACAGGGAGCGCTGAGCACTGCCGCTCGCGTTTCACGCTGGGCGGACTTTAATTGGCTCGCCAGCGTGAAATCGCGGTCCAGGCCCTGATCATGGGCGGCGGTTGGCTTCCCACCTGCCCCCGCCCAACAAGGGCAAAATTCTGCCCATGGACTCTCTCTTGGTTGCATTTGGCATTTATTGTGTAGTAGGGTGTGTTCGATCACAGTTGGCTTCTTAATTCGCTCTTCATTCTTACCCTGCATGTTTAAGTATAAGATGGATATTGTAAATTGTTTTATCTTCCTGACATTGTATAGCAAAGTTTATTTTTGTTTGTTCAAACTGCATGGTATCTTGTAGCTTTCAGCAAGTTTCTTGCATCTCGAACTTTGTCTACTTTAAACAAAATGTTATTGGACCCTTACCAGATCCTACAAACACCTTGGGAGTCTGGCCAAGGATTATATAACATATTATAGTTAATTCCAAGGATTAGATGTAAATGCTGTCTCACATGGAAAGAGTGCTTGGAGACTTTGTACAACAGTGTGAGAGGAAGTGAATTTCTCCTCTGGCTGCATGGGATGAACAGCTAAAAATAGGGTGGTAGAGAGAACTGGGGATGAGAATTTTGTCTTTACTATCTGGACAGTAATCTAGTACAGCTGACCACGTTCTTTATAGAATCTGCCTGAACTTTATTCCATTTAACGCAATAGAATAAAAATCAGGTGGGTTCTGTAAAGGGCTAGATTACTTGCACACCGTTCAGACAAAAATTTACCCAGGGCGTTGTGCGGTGAATAGCCCCTCTCAATAAAGAAATTGCATTTATATAGCATGTTTCACCTCTTCAGGATATCTTAAATTGCTTCATAGCCAATGCAGTACATTTGAAATGTAGTCATCACTGGAATCTAAGGAGACACTGGGGTCAGTTTACACACAAACAGCAAGGAGGCAAATGACCAGCTAACCTGTTTTAATGATGTTGACTGAGGGATAAATGTTGGCCAGGAGTTGTGCTGGGGGAAGGGAGGGGGGGTGGTGGTGGCGGAGGGGGAATCTCTCCTTCTCTTCATTAATAGTGACATGACAGCCTAGAAATTGGATTGTGCTGAATCAGCTTGTGTTCCTGGAACAGCACAGGCACCTACTGCAGGGCCACGTTGAATTGGTCCATGGATCTCATGTGCTTACTATCAGCAGCCAGTGTGGCTTCAGAGGCAGCTTGCTGGTTCTAAGAGGCAGTTAGGTCAAAACAAAAGCAGAATACTACGGATACTGGAAACTTGAAGTTTAAACGCAAAATGCTGGAAACATTCAGCCGGTCAGGCAGCATCTGTGTAGAGAGAAACTGAGTGAACATTTCATTTCAATGTTTAGAAGCTGATGTAATCCAACTTATTTGGTGCTATTGCCACTTTGATCTGATTTTTGGGAATGCTTGTGGAAACTAACACTGATAGTCATTCAGAAAATACTTAAAAGGCAATCCACTGTGCACTATAGTATTATTCTTCTGTCTGTGTGACAGTGAATGAATGGAGAGGGAGTAACAAGAGTAAGGTGGGACTAGCCTTGCGTTTAGGGGTAGCTTCTGACTTCTCTTTCACTCAACCCATTTATGTTTGCAGCCTCAGTGATTTGATGCATGACTTCTTTAAGTGCACTCAAGAAAGTCCCTGGGCCCTCCTTCAGTATGGGTCTGCTGTTGTTTGTCATGTTCTATCTTGTCCTGCTAGCAGTGAAATTGGAATGTGTTAGGAACACAGGCATCCCAGGATTTATTACTATATGAACATGTATCATGCTACAGAGAATAGTTTGTGCATACACCTTTGAAAATATAAGTGTGTTAAAAGTTGCAGTTTTAAATTGCAGTTACAAAATACTATTGAATGAACATGCATGTTAAGTAGCTAAATAGCTCTAAGGCTATATGAGTGTTTGTATGAGCAGCAGTTAATTAGGAACAGGTTGAGAGGAAATAGTTTGCAGCAAGCATACTTTGGCCTTCTATCCAGTGGGTCGTCTTACCTTGGCAGATTTTTTCAGGTTGGTAAACTTTCTTCACAACTGCCTCTGGTGTTAGAGGCAGATTGAGCTTGCTCCGTTTTTATGCATTTACTCAGATACATCTCTTCCCAACCCTAGAATTAAGCCCTTGCTCTCTTTGAATCAGAGGATGTATTTTTTCATCAGATATCAGGTAATATGGTGATGCCTGGGATGAAGCAGAAACCATCTTCACTTGACCTGGTGTAACGATCCCCATGGTGAAGCCATAAAGCAGAATCACCAAGTTTACTGAATGATCCCAAATGAAGAAATTATCAAAAAGATTACACTTTTTGTAGCTTTTACTTTAATATGAATCAGAAACAATGCAAATTAAACACAAGTTAACAAACAAATGATACTTCAAACAGTAAAGTACATTTCACTTTAAGTAGTTGCTACAACAAAGATGTGTCTTACGTAACCACAAGCATTCCCCTTCAGTATGCATTGCATTATGTAGCCACACAGTTCCACAATATTCTGTTCTTTATTCATGCAGGGTAGGTCAGGAGTCCTACCCTTCAACAGCTCTTACCTCTAAGTTTCACGAGTACATTTATCATCAGCATGGCATCCTTCTAAAAACTCTCTCCCCCTCGAGTCATGACAATCCTGATGGTGTAGCTTTCCAGAGTTACATTTCAACCAACCTATCAGTAACATGCCAGCTCAGGGTTTGGGTACTTCTGGGAAAATACCCAGCTCTTTAGCATCTCCTAGCAATTCACAGCTTTCCAGGTTTTAGAATTTTTTTTTTAGCCAGCTCACACATTGCCTCTAAGCGCTCCTGTCTCCTTTTTAGCCAAACAAAAAAACTGACCTCCTCCTGAGTGTGATTTGCTTCTTCCCCTCACAAGAATTCAGTGTGTTCCTCTTTCTGTCTTTGTCCACTTTCTCCTTGTGTCTGCATTTGGGTCTTCTCCCTCCAGTGTCCCTGCTTGTAGCCCTCCTTTCTGTCTGCAGCTCTCCTTTGTGTCTGGCCACAGTGTCCATATATTATCTTTCTTTCTGTTGGCACAATTTCCAGGTCAGGGATCACCAGGTCACGTGAACCAGGTCACAGTATTTTTTATTATCCAAGAAAGATAGAATTGATCCCCTTAGAATACATGCAAACTCTTAAAAGTCCTTTTCAAACATTCCTAAAAACAATTCCAGATTCCACAGATATTTTAAAGAAATTACAAATTCTCCTTACGTTACAGCTTCCAGGTCAAAGGCCATCACACTAGCTAATTGGATATATCAAAGGCCATCCCATTATATCCTATACTTTTGAAAACAATCAATCAGACTGTAGTTGAGCTATAAACCACAGAACATGTTTATTAATAATAACATTTTGGTAGTCAATGATAAAGAAAATACAGGTGGATTACAAAAGTTTACAGACCACTTTTTATTCATTCATGGGGTGTGGGCGTTGCTGGCAAAGAATGCATTTGTTGCTCATCACTAATTGCCCCTGAGTAGGTGGTGGTGGGTCACCTTCTTGAACTGCTTTAATCCATATCAGGAAGGTACTCCCACAGTACTGTTAGAGAGAGAGTTCCAGGCTTTTAACCCAGTGACAGTGAAGAAACGGCGATGTTGTTCCAAGTCAGGATAACGAAATAAGAACATAAGAAATGGGACTATACTCAAGCCTGCTCCACCATTCAATATGATCATGGCTAATCTTGGGGTTCAACTCCACTTTCCTGCCTGCTTCCTATATTCCTTGATTCCCTGATAGGCAGGTTTTTGATCTATCTCAGCCTCAAATATATTCAATGATGAGACAATTACAACAATCTTGGGTAGAAAATTCTGAAGATTCACAACCCTTTGAATGAATGGAATTCCCCTCATCTCAGCCCTAAATGCTCAGCTCCTTATCCTGAAACTGTGTCCCCTTATTCTAGATTCCCCAGCGAAGGAAACAACCTCTCAATATCTACCCTGTGAAGCCTCTTCATAAACATAAATATTTCAATGAGATCATCTCTTATTCTTCTAAACCCCAGAGAATATAGACCCAATTTACTTAGCCTCTCATCATAGCTCAACCCTCTCACCTGAGGGACCAATCTAGTAAATCTTCGTTTTACTGCCTCCAATTCAAATATATCCTTCCTTAAATATGGAGACTAAAATTGCACACAGTATTTCAGGTGTGCTCTCATCAAAGCCCATACAATTGTAAAAAGACTTTGTTATTCTTGTATTCCAACCCCTCGCAATAAAGATCATTATGCCATTTGCTTTCCTAATTGCTCCTGTACCTGTATGTTACTTTTTTGTGTTCCTTGTATGAGTGCACCCAAGTCTCTTCGAACAGCAACATTTTCAAGTTTCTTGCCTTTTAAAAATACTCTGGTTTTCTATACTTATGACCAAAGTAAATAAACCACATTTCCCCACATTATACTCCATCTGCTAACTTGTTGCCCATTCACGTAACCTGTCCATAACTCTTTGCAGCCTTTTTATGTCTTCCTCACAGCTTGCATTTCCGCCTAACTGTACTGTCAGCAAACTTAGATACTCTCTGTCTCTTTGTCCAAGTCATTAATATAGATTGTAAATAGTTCAGCCCCAGCACTGATCCTTGGGGGGCTCTGCAAGTCACAGCCTGCCAACTGAAACATTCCCTATTTATCCCTCCTGTTATGGACAGGAGAGAGAGAAACTGAACTTCTTTATCCTCTCAGCGGTGTTTTTGAATTATTTTTAAAGTAGGCTGTGGCGTGTTTCCCAATCTCCCAGTTTTGTGATCCAATTTACTAATAACTCGCAACAAACTTATGTTATGATTAACTCAGAAGGTTAGTTTATTCACATTAAAACCCGGGGAGGGGGTGGGGGGAGTGTTTGCAACTGCACACACACACACACACACACACAAATATACAGCAAAGGAAGGGGGGATAGATAAGAGAAAGATTTACACCTATAGACAACTACAGTAAAAGAACCAGAAAATGAATATTAGTTCATGTGATTTCCAGAGTCCGAGAAGTCAAAGTCCAGAGGGTATTCCCTTGATGCCAGTGTTCAGTCCAGATAAGTTCCTGGTTGGAGATAGCAACATGAAAAAAATCCTTGAAGGACACTGTAGCATGATGGGCTATGTGTATTTAGACTGCTTGGCAGGTGTTGATTAGAGACTTTTAAAATCAAACAGTCTTTGAGGAGTTGAGAGATGGCGGCCAGCTGATTGATTAGCCAGGCTGCTGGAGTTCTTTTCATTTGGTGTTAAAACAGCAGGCTCAGGGTTTCTCAGTTCTCAAAGGAATACAGACATTGCAAAATGGTCACTGGATTCATGTGACCTTCTCCCCAATGATGTCAAAAGGAGTGTATATCTATTGTCTTGAACTGGCGTTTGATTTCAGGTCTGATAATGTCCCAGACATTAACTTTTGAAAAAGTTACCATCCACATTGAGTTTCTTATGTCAAGAAGCCATCGTCTAAGCAGACCATCTAACTCCACTAGAGGGGTAAGTTTATCGAGATACAAATAACGTCCATTGTCCCCTCACTGGTCCTCTTTTGAAATGGGCCTGGACAGTCCCAGATGCGAGATGTGTCCGTTAACAACTCTGTAGACATAATGGGTTTCGATCTGCAATTCTTCTGGTTTTGTGAGTATAATGTCCTTGGAATTGGGTGTGATGATGAGAGGAAGCTTCCAGAACAAAGGACCAATCCTGTGGTCTTGTGACTTGTAGCAGCCTTTCTTGGTTCAGCAGAAAGTCCATTTTAAAATAGCAAAAAACAATAAAAGTCTAGTACACACAGTTTTGGATTTATTTTCATGTCTTATTGACATGACACTACTCTTTGCTTTCTATCCATTAACCAATTCTCTATACATGCTAATATATTTCCCCAACTCCATGAGCTATTATCTTGTGTGATAAAATTGTGAAGTGTCTTTTGTAAATCCAAGTATACTGCATCTACTTGTTTCCCTTATTATACCCTACTAGGTCCATCCTCAAGAAATTCTAATATATTTGTCAAACAGGATTTCCTGTTCGTAAAACCATGATGACTTGTTCTAATCATGTTATGCTTTTCTTAATATTTAATACGAGCACTTTCCCAATGAATGTTGTCAGGCTAACTGACCTGCAATTCTCTGTTTTCCCTCTCCCTCCTTTCTTGAATAGCAGTGTTACATTTGCTAATTTCTAACCTGCTGGAGCCATTCCAGAACCTAGGGTATTTTGGAAAATTATAACCAGCGCATCCACCATCTCTGCAGCTATCTCTTTTAGAATCCTAGGATGCAGGCCATAAAGTCCTGGGGATTTTAATTTTAGTCCTTTGAGTTTTTTCCATACTTTTTTTTGCCACTGATATTAATTACTTTAATTTCGTCATTCATATTAGCCTGTAGGTTACCCTCTATTTCTGGTATGATACTTGTGTCTTCTACTGTGAAGACAGACACAAAATATTTGTTCAATATCTCTTCCATTTCATCATTCACCAGGATAATTTATACTGTCTCTGCTTCTAAGGGACCAGCATTTACTTTTGCTACTCTCTTTTTATATACTTGTAAAAGCTCTTACAATCTGTGTTTATGTTCCTGGATAGTTTACTCTCATATTCTACTTTTTTCAACCTTTTGCTGGTTTCTAAAACACTCCCAGTCTTCAGATTTACTGTTTTTTTTGCAACATAAGATGCTTCTTTTAATTTAATATTACCCTTATCCCCCTTAGTAAACCACGGATGGATCTTTATCACTGAACTTTAGTTTTTCAATGGAATGCGTATTCATTGAGCATTTTGAATTGTTTAAATTTTCCCCCTCTATTTACCACCATACCTTTCAGTCTATTTATCCAATCAACCGTTGCCAACCCTGCCCTCATAGCTATGTAATTGGCTGTGTTTAAGTTTAAGATTCTTGTCTATAATTGGAGTATGTCGATTTCAAACTTAATGTGACTTCAATTGTATTATGATCACTATTTCCCAGTGGATCTTTTACTGTTACATTACTAATCAACCCTGCTTCATTGAACCATACTGGATCTAAAATAGCTTTAAGCCTAGATGGTTTCACAACATATTTCTCCAGGAAAATTTCATCAAAGCATTCTATAAATTCATCTTCCGGACCACCTTTGCCAATTTGATTGGCCCAGTCTATATGAAAATTAAAGCCCCCAATTCTATTATGTTGCCTTTCTTTCAAAACCCAATAATTTCTTGTTCTAATGCTTTGTCCAACAGTATAACTAATATTAGGGGGTCTATAAACTAATCCCACCAGTGTTTTCTGACCCTTGCTATTCCTAATCTCCATCCATACTGATTCTACTCTCTCTGATTTTCTGAGCCAAGATCCGTTCACACTAATGTCCTTATCTCATCTGTAATTATCCGGGATAACCCTCCTCCTTTTCCATTCTGCCTGTCTTTTCTAAATGTTGTGGACATTGAAATATTTGCTTCACAACCATGAGCAGAATTTTACAGTCCGTCACGCTGCAGGTGCGGGCCTGTGAAATTTCCCGGGTGCCTTTCCCGCTACCCTCCTGCCTGGCACTGGCTTGTCCACAATTTTATGAAGGGAGGACGGGACCTAAAGTGACCTGCCCATCCTCATCCTAATTAAAGCCTGGCCTCAATTATGAAGTTTGCGGGAGGAATTCAGGGGCAAGGGGTAAGCCGGACAGGTCACCCAGTTCGGGCCTTGGACAGGAAGGTGTAGCACCTCTCTCAAGTGCTCCCTTCCTAGATCGGGCGGCCCCTTGCCCCCCCACCAAAATACTTACCCCCCCAGGGTACACCCTCCCCTCGTATTTCCGCCAAGAAATCTAGAACCATACCCCTTCTCCTGATTCCCCATGCCTCCCCACTTCACCTCCACTCCCTTCCCAGAGACACCCACACTTACATAGTCCTGGATTCCAGGATTTGGAGTTTGGGGACCACTTGTTGTCCCAGTCCTGGCCACTTCCACCACTGGCGTTGCATACACTACAGAGCGTCTTGCCAATCAGATTGGCCGACAACTCACTTCGTCCAAGTGAGGGTCAGAAGTCTCAACTCAAGCCAATCAATCCCCCCTGAGGCTGCTGTAATTGGCAGGAATGCATGTCCTGCTGAATCTTCGGGTGGCAAGGCAGGAAACCCAACCCTCCAAAAAAACCTGCCCCATGTCTTTGTAATGACGATTTATCTCTTTGTACCACTAGGTCATCTATTCGATTGCAGATACTCCGCACAATCACTTAAAGTGACTGCAATTTTATTTTTTTATATTCTCTGCATGGACCTTACTCTGATGCGCTATTACTTCTAAACTCTATGTTGCTTCCTGTCCCACTCAACTTGTCTTTACCCACATTGTTATGCTATTCTATTGCCTCAACTTTTATCTTTGGATTTCAAGGATCTCTCTTCGCCTGGACCCTCCTCCCTCTGTTAATTTAAAGTCACTTTCCCCTACTCGGACCACGTTTGCTGGTTCGCTCTTATGTTTGTACGTTCTGTCCCTTCTTGTTGCACTCCGGTTACCATTACACATATTCTTATCCCGCACTATTGCCTTGTCCATTCTCTTTGCTTTCCAATCTCCCCTCACGTAAACCCTCCCTGCCATTATTTAGTTTAAAGCCCTCTTTACGGTCTAGTTATATGTCCTGACTTGCCAGGACACTGGTCCCAGTGCGGTTCAGGTGAAGACTAGCCCAATGGTACAGCTCCCTCTTTCCCAGTACTGGTGCCAGTACCCCATGAATTGAAACCCATATCTCCATCCAACTCGCATCCAACTCTGATCTTATTTACATTTGCCAGTTTGTTCATGGCTCAGGTAGTAATCCAGAGATTACCTTTGTGTTTCTACTTTTTAAATTTAGCCCTTAGCTGCTCATACTCCCTCAGCACAACCACTTTCTTCGTCCTATGTCATTGGTGCCCGCGTGCACCATGTTAACTGGACCCTTCCCCTGCCACTCCAAGTTCATCTCCAGCCATGAGGGAACCCTGGCACCAGGCAGACAACAAACGTGGCTGCAGGGAACTATATCTATCCTCCTAACTATGCTGTCCCTACTACAACTACATTTCTTTCACACCCCCCCTGCCCACTTGAATGGCTCCCAGCACTACAGTGCCATGGTCAGTTTGTTCATCCACCTGGAGTGTCCACAGTCTGCAAGAACCTCAAACCTGTTGGGCACTACAAGAGCTGAGGCTCCTCTACTTCCCCCTTTTGGATCCCATACCTGCCTCTCTTGCAGTCACACTCTCCCAACCCTAAGCATGGACTAAATCAGAAGCACCTAGTCCAAGGGGTGTGACTGCTTCCTGGAATAAAGTGTCCAGGTGACTTTACCCCTCCCTGATTCATTGTAGTGTCTGAAGCTCAGACTCTAGCTCATCAAATCTGAGCCAAAGTTCCTTGAGCTGTGGACACTTGCTGCAAATGTGGTTGTGAATGGTGTGTGACTTGAAGGGGAACTTGCAGGTGCTGGTGTTCCCATGCATCTGCTACCCTTGCCCTTCTAGATGGTAGAGATCACATGTTTGGAAAGTGCTGTTCAAGAAGCCTTGGTGAGTTGCTACAGTACATGTAGATGGTACACATTGTGCCAGTGGTGGAGGGAGTGAATATTTAAGGTGGTGGATGGGGTGCCGATCAAGTAAGCTGCTTGGCCCTGGATTGCATCGAGCTTCCTGTTTGTTGTTGGAGTTGCACTCATCCAGTCAAGTAAATAGCATTCCACCATATTCCTCACTTGTGCCTTGTAGATGGTGAACAGGCTTTGTGGAGTCAGGAGATGAGTTACTCACTGCAGAATTCCCAGCCTCTGACCTGCTCTTGTAGCTGGTCCAGTTAGGTTTCTGATGACCTTCAGGATGTTTATGGTAATGCCATTGAATGCCAAAGGCTGTGGCTAGACATTCTTGTTGGAGATGGCCACTGCCTGGCACTTGTGTGGCGTGGTATAAGCCAGTGGTGTAGCTGTAATGGAACAGCTTGGCTAGAAATGCAGAGAGGTCTGAAGCAAAATCTTTAGCCAGATACTGTCGAGGCCCATAGTTTTTGTTATATCAGCTATTTCTTGATATTATATGGAATGAATAGAACTGACTGAACACTGGCTTCTATGATGATAGGGTCCTCAGGAGAATGCCGACATGGATCATCCACTTGGCATTTCTGGTTAAAGAGGCTACAAGCGCTTCAGCCGTGTCCTTTGCACTCATGTGCTGGGCTCTGTAAACATTGAGAATGGGTGTGCTCATGAAATCTCCTCCTCCCATTAGTTGTGCATGGTGGTGGACAATTAAACAACTGGATGTGGCAGGACTGCAGAGCTTTTATCTGATCCATTGATTGTGGGATCAGTTAGCTTCGTCTATAGGATGCTGCTTCTGCTTAATAACACGCATGTAGTCCTTTGCTATAGCTTCACCAGGTTGACATCTCATTTCTACGTATTCCTCGTGCTGCTCCTGGCATCCTCTTCTACACTCTGCATGAACCCATCTGGATGTTAATGTTAGAATGAGGGATATGCCAGATCATGAGATACAGGTCATGTTAGAATAAAATTCTGCTGCTGCTGGTGGCTCACTGATGGCCTCAGGGATACTGAGTTTTGAGTTACAAGATCTGTTCAAA
The DNA here is from genome assembly GCF_964194155.1 of Cetorhinus maximus. Taxonomy (NCBI): domain Eukaryota; kingdom Metazoa; phylum Chordata; class Chondrichthyes; order Lamniformes; family Cetorhinidae; genus Cetorhinus; species Cetorhinus maximus. Next base: position 32,986,744 of record NC_135879.1, read on the forward strand.
ATCTATCCCATTTAGCACGGTGGCAGTACAACTCAACATGATGGTGCCCTCATTGTGAAAATTGGACTTTGTCTCCACAAGGGGTGTGTGGTGGTCACCTCTACTAATACTGTGATGGAAAAATGATTCTGTGACATGTATATTGGTTAGGATGAAGTCAAATAGGTTTTCCCTCTTACCATCTGCCGCAGGCCCAGTCTGGCAGGTATGTCCTTCAGGGCTCAGCCAGCTTGGTCAGTAGTGCTGCTACTGAGCTCCTCCTTGGTGAAGGGCATTGATGTCCCCTATGCCAAGCACATTCTGTGCCCTTGCTGCCCTCAGTGCTTCTTCCGAGTGATTTGCAACATGGAAGAGTACTGACTGGTCAGCTGAGGGAGGGCAGTAGGTGGTAATCAGCAGGAGGTTTCCTTGCCCATGTTCTACCTAATGTGGTCCACAGTCAATATTGAGGACTCTCTCCTGACTGTGTACCACTGCACTGCCTCTTCTGGTGGGACTGTTCTCCCAATGGGACATACCTAGGGGTGGCAATGGAGGAGTTTGAGGCATTGTCTGAAGGGTTTGGTTCTGTGAGTACGACTATGTCAGGCTGTTGCTTGACTAGTCAGTGGGACAACTCTCCCAATTTTGGTAAAGTCCCCAGATGTTAGTGAAAGGATCTATGCAGGGTTAACAGAGTTTGGTGTCCCTTCGTCATGTCTGATTCCTGTGCCTCGGTTAATGCTGGGCGGTCCGTTCAGTTTTATTTTTATTTGAACAACTGAGTGGCTTGCTAGGCTATTTTGGAGAGTAGCTAAGCATCAACCACATTGCTATGGGGTTATGGATAAAGTATAGATTTACTAAACAAATAATACACAGATTTATTAATTAATTAACTGAATTTTACATTCTGCAGCTGGCTTGGTGGAATTTAAGCACATCTCCAGATTATTAGTTCAGGCCTCTGATTTACTAGCCCAGTAACATAACCTCCCTGCAACCATACTATTTTTCACCTTGGATGTGGAAAATTACACATTTGTGACCCTTTGCTAATAATTTTATTAATACTGGAACAGAGTCAGTGTCCCCTAATAATGATTTTACATGAGCTTTACTGCTTCCCATGAGAGTTTTCTACCTTTCTCTTGATGGCCTCTGGAGAATTAGAAACCTGCAACTGTGCTCCCAAAGACATACAAGCATAACAATATATTAGCGGGAATATATGAAAGCAGGAAAACACGATCAGCGCATCTCGTGAAACATTGTATTTCACTGACCCATCCTTCCAATCATGCAATCCTCTGGGGGAAACAGACGAAGACCAGGAGGGAAAATCTTGGGATCCATCCAGGAAAACGTTGGGAAGCAAGGTTCACAAAGGTCACACTAACCCATAATCACAGCTAAGTAGCAACTTTGCATCTTTAACTGCAAACATCCTACTTTCTCAGGGCCAGGTTTTTCAGCTCGGTGTGCGGGCACACGCCCCACATGCACGAGCGTGAAATAGCACGCGATGACGCCGGGCGAGTGTCCCGATGTCATTGTGCACTCACGCGATATTTTGGTCGGCAGCACGCCTGGCTGATAGTTGGCCATCCCCCGCCACGATTTGACGCTGTTAGGTGGCCAGCCAGCGTGAAACCGTGGTTGGGGCCCGATTGCAGGCGGCGGTCAGTTTCACGGCCATTTCCCGGCCCACCTGCCATGCCCGCCCAACGAGGTAACGATCCTGCCCCAGGAATTTGGATAGTTCCATTTTCAAGTCCAGTTGGATTTGTTATGAGATACGTAGGAATGATAAAAATTAATAGACAGAGTTAATTTAGATACTAGAAAGTATTTATTTTCCAAAGTGGTCATTGGCTTCTGGAATAAATGCAGAAGCACGCAGTAGACAGGCATTTAAATTAACTCTGTCTATTAATTTTTATGGTCCCTGTATATCAAATAATAAATCCCACAGGGCTGAATCTAATCCCTTCATTGCTTTTAAAAATATTAATCATATGTCCTCTAAGCCACGTTGCTCCACAATAAATAAGGCTTACTGTTCAAGTTTGTATTCATTCTTTAGAGTTCCAAAGCCAGGTATCACCCCTGTCATCCATTCTACCTTCGCTGGGCTCCTGGGCCAGCTGGGAATCCAATTGCGCCTCAAAATGAGCACTGCATGTGCCTTTTTATCTCAGGCAGCATGTAATATTTGTTATAGTACCTCATTAAAATCACACTGAAGGAGTCATCCCTGAACATGTGGATACGGACTCCTGTGCAGCGCCCTCCTCCCTCTTGTGACAGCTGCTCTGCTGTTTATGACCGTGCAGCCAAAAGATAAACTTAACTTTCCTGACTGATAAACACACCAAAACAAAAAAGCAGCTCAGGACGATGAAGCAGCCACTGACCTGTAAGTTCGGCATGATGCCTTTTTAAATCCCGTTGGTGAACAGGTTCATCCTATCGGTTGGCACCCATGTGTGCCGGGGGAGCTCAGCATGTGGTGAATCAGGTGCTGGAGCAGACAAAATCCAAAAATGGGTCCTGCAAGAAACCCAGGACCCTAATTTAGAAAATGTATTTAGTGTTTTAAATACTTCTGATGTGAATCCTGATGCCAACTGAGAAGCCCAATCAACTAAGCAGGATGATGTACTTCTGGAAAAAAAGTGCACACTCTTCCTGCCCATGTGGTAAAAGCTTAGGTGTCTTGTTTGGTGCCTGAAAGATAGGCACAACAGCGTTGACTTTCTAGGGCTTGATATTCTTCGCCATGTGTGGGGACCAAAACTGGACATCATACTCTGAGCCTAGATTCTACCAGAGCTTAAAAGAGCAATTTTAACCCTGTCTGGCCAGCATCAACCAGGAAGGTGGATAATTGAGATATGTCCTGCTCCTTTTCCTCATTTTAATCTGCTCATAGTATACAGGATGGGCACTAGAGAACAATTTAAATGTGCAGATCAGGTTCCAGTTACATCACTGGAGCTTGACTGCTATTTTAAACAATGGCCTAAATGGAGAGGTGGTTATGGTTTTCTCGCCAGTTGAAACCAGTGGGAAGAATATTCAGGAATTGACTTTGGCTTCCCAAAGAGGGAAGCTTTTAAACTACTTTTTACTTTCCTAGTGGTATCAAGAAGAACTCTTAAAAGCATAGTTAAGGACCCACTACCCCAGGTTTTCTTCTTTCCTGATCACAAGTGTTGTAATGTGTTGGGCATAAGGTCTTAAGATATTTTTCATCTTAGGCAATTCACCAATAAGTATTTATTATCTACTAGAAACTATATACATAAATAAGTACATGAAAGGGTCCATAGGAGCTGTCTCTATGCTTGCTTATACATACGGCTCTGTCCAACACTACACTGACCCCTAAGTACACCACTGTGAGGGCAGTTCTCAGTCCCACATTAACCCTTTATGTGCCAGACCTTTTACTACAACAAAACCTTTCTTAAGCCTCCACCTGTCAACTTAACTGAGTGCTGGGAACAACCATTCCATCAGTCCCTGTCAGTGACCTCCTTGTTGTACTTAATATTTTGCTTCTGCTCACCAGCCGGCTGTTTCTTTCTTCAGATTTCAGGCAGGCCACTAACCAGTGGATTGTTGTGCAGGTTCAAGAGAGTTGTCTGGGACTCATGCTAACGAGGTCAGGATAGCTTGTTGCTTGCCTTCATCCCCAACCGATTCGTAGCCCAAGTTTAAAATAAGTGCTTAAATCTAAAGGTAACCTGAGTTCTAATGGGAACAAAGGAAATGAAAAACATATCCATCAGATCGCCAATCATTAAAGACATGGGTAATGTCTGCAGGGAAGTGCTATTTAATGGAAGCAACAGAGGTCTTACCCGGTGACCGGAGAGCTGGCGAGAACCCCGTCTCGCCTCTTGTATGGAATGCCCAACATTTTAAGTGCAACTGAGGCACTCAACTGGACAGCAATGGGCCTTCCCTGTTATTAAGGACCCTGGGGGGAAGGTCTATTGAACAGCAGTGCCACCAGGGGGATGGTGGCTGCTGTCAGTTCAACACTCACCCAGGCTTGGTGTCAACGCTGGATCCCTGACCACAGTGAGTGATGGCAGAAGTGAGGTGTCATGGCTGGGAGGGGGTGGGTGGAATGAGGGAGTCACATTATCTCATTGCATGCCTGGTGAGCTGCCCACTTTCTACCTGCTGTAAACTTGAGGTCACTCAAAATTCTGCTACCAGTGCCCTAACTCATCAAATCCTGTTCACCCATCACCTCTTTGCTTGCTGACCTAAAGTGGTTCCCCAGTTAAGCAATGCCTCAATTTTGGAATTCTCATCCTTGTTTTCAAGTCCCTCATGGCCTTGTCCTTCTGTATCTCTGTAATCTCCTCCAGGCCAACAATCCTGCAAGATCCACTAATTCTGCAGTCCTCTAATTCTGGCCTCTTCCCTGCTTTTAATCACCCCACCATTGATGGCCATTTCTTCAACTGCCTGGGCCCCAAGCTCTGGAATTCCTCCTGTAAAGCTCTTTCCTCCTTTAAGACTGTAGTAATTGTAAGGAATGTATTGACTGTAGCTTTAAGACTTACTGTGTTGTACAGTATCACGTGACAATGTGAATGAATCAGCTCTAAGCATGGGGAACCTTAGAGTGGGAGTTCTTCTAGTTTTGGAGCTTGATGGAAGCATGTAACTGCTGCTGGAGCCTGTAAATAAAGTTTGACGTTTCTAATGAGAAACTGGTCTGCAAAATCAAACCCATAACAAACTGACGATGAGGATAGATCAGGTCTGGCCTTGTCCCTCACCCAATGACTGTGAGTATCTTGTTTAGACAGAAGAAAAGGAAAATATACTCACCAGGTGTGCTGCAGGGTTCAAACAGAAGTGCTGTCATTCTAAGTTAAAGAAAAAAATCGGGCCCTGAACCAAATGGCTGAGAAATCTCCAAGGGCACTCCTGACATTTAAAAAAAAGAAGCTGCAGAGGCAAAGGGAAAAAAAAAGAGAACCAGTACTTACATTATAAAATAGGTGGTGGCCCTGCCAGCTCAGTGGGTTGAAGAAGCTGGCACACAGCTGCAAGTAAAGAAAGGTTTACAAACAATCTGCAGTGCACAATTAAAAGAGGCTGCAGAGCTAAAAATGAAAAAAAAAGCTTGCTACAGAGTTGACAGCTTATAACTTAAAAAAGGGCAATCAGAGCAGAAAGCAGTGATGCAGTTTTAAATTTTTAAAAAAACAGCCCTGATTGGGCCATGAGGCTGCTGGGTCTCCCGAGGTCCAACATCAAAAGAACCTGCAGTGTTCGTAAAAAAAAGAAAAAAAAAAACTCTGCAGAATCACCCAGAAAATTGAGAAGAAATTGTTGCTGTGTTTTGCGAACAGGAACAAAGTTTTACAAAGTTAAAACAAAAAAGCAGCACATTTGCCAAAACATGAAAAGCATGGGAAACTCAAAAACAGTAAAGAAAAGCCGACAGCTGCAGAGACAGACCGAGTAAAAGAAAAGGTGACTGCTCTTAAAGCGGCAACACATTTAATGTAGTAAATACAAGAAAAATGGCTGTGGACAGAAAATTAGAAGAGACCCCATAGAGAGGGCAACTCTCAATACAGGTCCATTGGCAGCAAGATACCCCACAGATGGAGCAACTCTGCGAAGGGAATAAGAGACCCCAGAGAGAGGGCAATTCCACCAAGGGCAACAGGAGGCCACAGAGGGAGAGCAACAAAAACATAAACAGTTGATTATCCTTCAGGATCAAATGTAAAAGGAATGTGTAACCATTCAGCAACATGAAGAAATAAAGACTGTCTTAAACACTAGAATGAAAGCACAGCACAAGAAACTCGAAGAGGGCTCAGGGGAAGCCCTGGTAATTGGAGAGGGCTCAGGGGAAGCCCTGGGAGTCGTATATAGCTGGATACAGCAAGGTGACAGGAGTTTGGAGAAACTCCAAGGCAGTGCCAGCTCAGTGGAGTTAGCTGTCTAGCAAAGAGCTGAAGAATCAGCTGAATGAAGCTAAAGAGGCATTGAAAGGAAAAGTCGTTTAACTTTGCAAGATGCAAGTGGTTACCTGATGCAATAGTTTCTGTGTCTGGACCCTTGTCGTACCACGCAGAAGTGGAGGGCCAGATCACCTGCAAACACATGGATCATTTGAGAAGAAAGGAGAAACTCAAACAAAACAATGTTCCATCTGTAACCATTGTAGAACCCACGGCCCCTGTTGAAATTGTTCAACCAAGGATAGACATACCAGATGTCTCTGTTGGAGTAGATAACACTGAACTGTCTGTGCTTAAAGAGGTACCTGGTGTTGCTGCAGTTCCAGATAATGTGGATCCTGTAACAGATTCTAAAGTCATGGAGCTACAATGTTCCATCTGGATCAGTAAACCACCTGAGAGACTGAACTTATAATTCCATGACCTGTGTATATATCTGTAATGTCATGAAGGTAGATGTTGTAGTGATTGTAGCTTTGAGGAATGTAGTAACTGTAGCTTTGAGACTAATTGTGTTGTTATAGTATCACATGGCAGTGTGAACAGACCAGCTCCAAGTGCGGAGAACCTTAGAGTAGGAGTTCTTCTTCTAGTTTTGGAGCTTGATGGAAGCATGTAACTGCAGCTGCCGCCTGTAAATAAAGTTTGATGTTTCTAATGAGAAACCTGTCTGGAAAATTAAGTCTATAACAAAGGCACTCATTAAAACCAATCTCTTTGACTAATATGCTTTTGGTCATCTGATCTAATATCTCCTTTTGTGGTTTGGTGTCATATTTTGTTTTATAATGCCCCAAGTGGAGTGACCTTGGAAATTTTATTACCTTAAAAGGTGGTGTATAAATACCAGTTGTTGCTAATTGTGGAGCCAAGCTTTCTCATCTTGTCTGCCTCCTTTTCAACATTACAATAGCGAATATAATTTCAAACTTCATTGGCTGTGAATTGCTTTGGAACATCCTAATGTTGTGAAAAGTGCTTATCATGCAAGTTCTTTCATTTCTTTCCTTCAACTGAGTTTCTTACCTGATTGGATAATTTTTGACTGTCAGTGAAACCACCATTTTTTCCATCTCCAATATTTTCATAACTAACAAATCCCACATTAATTTGCTCTGACGCAATATGTTGTGACTCACTGGGGATAGTGCGCTGTAATATCAAGCCCCACTGTTCCCCAAGCCGTGACAAATGTGAAAAGTTTGACCAAACCACCAGATTGCCCCAATTCTACCTAACTGTTTAATTTAGGTTAACAGAATACAAGCATCAAGTTTGTAAAGTTAACAAGTAAATAACTGTTTATTGAATAAATTGTCATTAACCAGTGGCAAAAGAAAGAAATATGAACTTCTAACGCTATAACTTAAACTCTACCCCCTTCTTAAATCGCTATACATACACACATACACACAAGACATAAAAGACACACAAAACATGGATTTTAAGGGTGGGATAAAACAGTTCAATAGTGTCAATCCGGAGCGCAGGATTCGATGGATTGATTTTGATCGATGTCTTCCAAATTCCTTTCAGCTCTTGTTGATGACCCTTGGTGGTCTTCCAGCACTTTTAGTATTTATTTTCCTGGTTGAGAATTGCTTTTCAAAGTCTCTAACAGTGGTTTTCCCCTTTTCCCTTTTACAGGGGTTTCCTCAGAGGGAGAGCAGGTTATAGAGATATGAGGAAAAGAGATTTTTAGACATTTCTTTTTGCAGGCCAGGAGCTTTCTGCTGCATTGCTACCACACAAAACCATGGTCACCTGGTCAGGAGCCAATTAAAATGTTGTTGTCAGGCAGTTCCCTTGGTCCAGGGCTCCTTTCCAGCACCATTCTGTCTTTCGTGGCACACTGTTTCAGGACTGCAACATTGCATATATCTGTCACCCTGTTCTAGTGGACATGTCCTTCAACCTCCAGCCATTGCAACCCCAATCCACAGTCCAACAGAAAATAAAAAGATACGTTCCTTACAAATACTTCTCCTGAGTTATTTGCAGCAGTGTCCTCTAGGCTAATCTTTAATTGCCCAGGTCTCCAGGAACATTCTACAAGTTGGCAACTTTGAAGTAGAGAGAGGGAGCAGTACTCACTAATAGGCCCTCTTCCTTTTATAGTGTCACTAGTGGGCTTTCTGCCACTGCTCCAACATCTATCACCACCCTGCTCCTGCTAATAGATAGGATTGGTGGTAATTTAGATGAGGTACAGGAAGCTTAGGCCATTTTCCTGGCCCCTTCCTCGGTAATTTAAGTGCAAAAGCAATCTAGGGTCAGGTGGATGAATTCCCTGCTGGAGAGGAAGAAGACTTCCAGTAGTGGTTTACTTGCCCCATTTTCCTTTATTTTTCACTATTACAACACTGATTTCAGAGAGTGTACAGCAGAAGAAATCAGTCCTAAATTTCAATAGATTGCCTGCACAGTTAAACATTGCAACTGGACCGAATCTTGCCCTCACTTAATATCCACATGTGCACATTTTTGTGGCGGTCATTCAAAGCAGAACCCCTGGATGATTTTTTTCTGTCTCTTCCTAGTCTAAAGAGACTGCATATTGAATCAGCTTCACCTCAGAAGAAGCACTCTGACCATTGAGTCAGAAGGTTGTGTGTTCAAGTCCTGGACCACAAGACTCAGCTGACACTTCAGTGCAATATTGAGGGAGTTCTGAACTATCAGAGGTGCCACCTTTTGGATAGGACATTAGCCAATGCCCCTTCTGTCCCGTCACATGGATGTTAAATATCCAATGGCACATTTCAAAGAAGTGCAAGGGAGTTCTCCAAAGTGTCCAGGCCAATATTTATCCTGTGGTAGATTATAATCCTAACCCTTTTGGGGACAAATGCAAATCATGCAAATCTTTCAGATGATTCCTCTCAACTTAAGCTTGAGAAAGACAGATCTTAAAGATGCTAAATGGGTCTGAAAGACTGATCTATGTTTCCCCAAAGGAAAGGAGCTAACTGAAAGTATTACCATCTTTCAAATAGCCTCTTTAACAAATTTCAGCCAGATTTTAATATCCCAGATATTATTAGGGTCCAGGAATAACTCCTCAGAAATGTACACCTCACCAAGAGGGTCATAGGTTAGCGATAGAGAAGACTTGTGAGACAATAAAAATTCTAAACTATACAGATGTTTATTAAAGAACGGAACATGTAACTCACAATGAGGTGAAAACAGTCAATTGCAACGTTAAAAAGGTTCTAGGAAAAGAAAGAAAATTCAATCCTATTTCTAGTAGAGAATCAAGTTTTTAAATTCAATTATTGTTAAGGTAATAATTTCAAGTGGGATATCCATCACTTATTAAAGTAGCATTTACCTTAATCCCTGAGTAGAAGACTACAGAGTTAGCAAGAGTTTTCATCAGTGTACCTTAATAGTTGTGCCTCTACCTTAAGAGACACTCAAGCAGGTTAAGCAAATCTAAATTGATCCAATGTATGCTTCAATTTTTATAATGTTTCTTAGGGCTGCATACCTCATTTCTTATGTATAGGGGTGGTGTCTTAATTGTAATTAGATTCAGCCCCTTCATGTTCCTAATATAATTTTGATCACAGTTAATTTCCAAGTAGATCTGGCCCTCTTTGATTTCCGATAAAGTTTATATAACTGTTAATTTTTAAGTAAGGCCTGGCCTCATTAGGTTTGGAAAGCGAAGCTGTAAGAGCTTGTGTGGTCCATTTTTTATTAGTCATACATCTGTGTTTTAAGATTATAATCTAGTTCTTAGGTTAGGCTAGCATTTAAAATTTCTAGTGGTCTAGGATTATCAGTATAAATTCATTTTGATCAAATACTACACTGTGGTGGCCTTCCTGCCAGTTTGCAAAAAAAAAAGTGTTATTCTGCGACTTTGGGTATCTATTGCTTTAATCAGGGATTACTTTATTGCTGTGAGGAGGGGCTAGTCACTACATGCAGAGTGAACTGTATTTTGAACTCCTTTGAATTTTTTAAAGCTCTTATTTATGGGAAAATTAGTATTTAACCTTATAACCCCTCATTATGGCCAGATATCTTCACAGGGATTATTTCACAATCCCTCAACTAACATCACTAAAACTGATTATTTGGTTATTATCTCATTGCTGTTTATGAAACCTTGCTGTGTGAAAACTGACTCTCATATCACAGAATCACAGAATTGTTACAGCAGGGAAAGAGGCCATTTGGCCCATGGTGTTTCTGCTGGTTGTCCGTAGGAGCAGTTTACATAGTGTCAACCCCAGCCTTCTCCTCTTGAATGTCTGATTGAACCTACCTCCACCACACTCTCCGACAGTGCAATCCACATCCTAACCACTTGCTGCATGAAAAAGTTTTGCCTCATGTTGCCATTGCTTCTTTTGTCAATTACCCTCTCTCTGGTTCTCTATCCTTCCATCAATGGGAACAGTTTTCCCCTATTTACACTATTCAGAGCCCTCATGATTTTGAATACCTCTATCAAATCTCCTCTAAACCTTCTCAAGGAAAACAGTCCCACCTTCTCTAATCTATCTTCGTAACTGAAGTTCCTCATCCCTGGGACCATTTGCATGAATCTTTTCTGCACTCTCTCTAATGCCATCACATCCTATATTGTAATGCTGGTATGCTTCAAAAGTACTTCATCGACTCTGAATTGCTTTGGGCCGTTGTGAGGCTTGAACCATGTTGTATAAATCTAAGTCTTTTTTATTCTTCTCTTTTCTATTTATGCAGAGATTAGTTAATTCATCTTATTCAGGGGTAAAAATAGGGTCATTCCTAATCTGTATCATTCAATGCTGCACCAATGAGCATTAGAAGAAGCAACCTTACATGACTTTATTTAGTCACTTGTCACTTAACCTCTGGAAATCTGTTCGGCTTTTGTCCCTAACCCATCATGAAAATACCTTCGCCAAATAGAGGTGAACTTTGGCAGCCTACCAGGGCTGTGCTAAAAGCCTATTTCTTTTCAGCAGGAGTAAATACTCTATGAGACTTTAAAAAGAGAGAAGTAATAAATCATCACTAATCTTTTCAGAAAGAAAATTCCAAATGTTTTCTATTGCCTCCATACTCAAAGTCTGGTTCTGTAAATTTAAATTATGTGGCCTCCTATGGTGGCTCAGCAGGACAAGTTTGGCCAGGTAAACAAGGAAGTGAAGTCATTCACTTGATTCCCTTTCTCCCTGAGAACCCATTAGAAACCATGCAATGATTTAACTTGCTCAGTCTGGCCTTGTGCTTTTCTCTGAGGACTGCAAGAAATAAGTCAATTGGCCACTTCACATTTTTTTCTACAGCTCTCCAGTTTTTTTCCTTCTCTTCTGAACCCAAAGCAAATTCAATCACATTAAAAACATTGCTGAAAATGAGCAGTAAACGTTGCATTCTAGTGAAAGGTAAGATCACAGATGCTCAAACCTGCCTACTATTCATAATTATACTTGAGTCTGTATATTAAAAGTAATATAATAATGTACTTTCCTTAACGTTAACATCTTGGGCTACTGGTCATTCTCTTCAAATTTGATTACTTGGAACCAGCTGAGTTGAAAATAATATTAAAAAGAGTGAAACTTTCAAGCAATATAAAATGAAATCAAAAGCAAAATACTGCAGATGTTGAAAATCTGAGCTAAAAACAGGGAATGCCGGGAAAATTCTGAAGAACTCTGAAGAAAAGTCATATGGACTCGAAAGGTTAACTGTTTCTCTCTCCACAGATGCTGCCAGACCTGCTAAGTTTTTCCAGCATTTCCTGTTTTTGTTAAAGATAAATCAGCCTTGAATAGGTCAGAAGTAAGGTTTCGGAACATTTAACCGGAACCATTTGTAGGACTAATAATATAGTGTAATAAAATATTTTGGATGTGAATGAATAGCATGAGTTTTGAACTCAAGGAATAATGGTATCCTTGCTTTGATGTTGATTTTATATGTTGTTTTTCATTGTGCCACCTATTGAATGGGACATTTTAAAAAAATCCCAATTATTCTTTCAAATGGACACTTGCAAGCAGTACTTGCTTAGCAATAACCTGCTCACTGACGCCCAGTTTGGGTTCCACCAGGGTCACTCAGCTTGTGACCTCATTATAGCCTTAGTCCAAGCATGTACAAAAGAGCTGAACTCCAGAGGTGAGGTGAGAGTGACTGCCCTTGACATCAAAGCAGCATTTGACTGAGTGTAGCATCAAGGAGCCCTAGCAAAACTGGAGTCAATGGGAATCAGGGGGAAAACTCTCCTCCTCTAGTACAAAGGAAGATGGTTGTGGATTTTGGAGGTCAATCATTTCACTTCCAGGACATCACTGCAGGAGTTCCTCAGTGTAGTGTCCTCAGCCCAACCATCTTCAGCTGCTTCATCAATGACCTTTCTTCCATCATAAGGTCAGAAGTGGGAATGTTCGCTGATGATTGCATGATGTTCAGCACCATTCACGACTCCTCAGATGTCCAAATGCAGCAAGACCTGGACAATATCCAGGCTTGAGCTGACAAGTGGCAAAATAACATTCCTGTCACACAAGTGCAGGCAATGACTATCTCCAACAAGAGAGAATCTAACACTTGCCCCATTGCTGAATCTCCCATTATCAACATGCCATCACCATTGGCCAGAAACTGAATCGGACCAACCATATAAATACTGTGGCTACAAGAGCAGGTCAGAGGCTAGGAATACTTTGGAGAGTAACTCACCTCCTGACTCCCCAAAGCCTTTCCACCATCTACAAGGCACAAGTCAGAAGTGTGATGGAATACTCCCTATTTGTCTGGCTGAGTGCAGCTCCAACAACACTGAAGAAGCTTTACACAACCCAAGAAAAAGCAGCTGGCTTGATTGGCAACCCTTCCACAAACATTCATTCCCTCCAGCACCAACGAACAGTGGCAGCAGTGTGTACCATCTACAAGATGCACTGCAAAAACTCACCAAGGCTCCTTAGATGGCACCTTCCAAACCCACGATCACTACCAACTAGAAGGACAAGGGCAGCAGATACATGGGAGCACCATCACCTTGAAGTTGCCCTCCAAGCCACTCACCATCCTGACTTGAAAGTATATCACTGTTCCTTCACTGTTGCTGGGGCAAAATCCAGGATCTCCCTTCCTAACAGCACTGTGGATGTACTTGCATCACATGAACGGCAGCAGTTCAAGAAGGCAGCTGACCTCCACCTTCTCAAGGGCAATTAGGAATGGGCAATAAATGCTGGCCTAGCCAGTGACGCCCACATCCCATAACTGAATTTTTAAAAATCCGTGACGATATTCTGAAGAAGAGCAGGGGAGTTATCCCTGGTGTTATGACCAACATTTATCCATCAATCACAAAACCAGATTATCTGGTCATAATCACATAGCTGTTTGTGGGAGATTGCTGTTGCAAACTGGCAACCACATATCCTAAATCACAAGAGTGATTACATTTCAAAAGTACTTAATTGGCTGTAAAATGCACTGCAATGCTCTGAGGTCATGAAAGATGCAAATGAATCCAAGCCTTGATTCTTCTCTCCCTCTTCTCGGGACTGATTTCTCTCTGCATGGTACCTCACCTCAGTGATCATTCCTCAACTTTGAACCTGGAAAGCAAGTGTCACCATGTTATTCAGTTGTGGCATTCCAATCAGGCTGATCCTGTTTTCACCTGATATCTATACATGCGCACTTTCCACTTGAGTTCATCAGATGGGAACCAATAGTCATGGCTGATTATTCTTCTTCTCTCTAGCTCAAGAGTATTGAGGCCAAACGTGAGAAGAGTTAGGGACAAGAAAAAGCCTTAGGCCCACTGAGCATTGTGCCTGCAGTATCCTAACTCTCTCAGCACGGCATCAGTTTCCTTTTGAATTTTTGTCTTTAACGGTTTGTTTGATAAATTGTTCCAAACTTTTTTCATTCTTCAAATTAATTTTTCACCAATAGAGTCATAGAGTTATACATCACAGAAACAGGCCCTTTGGTCCATTGTGTGCCTACTGTCAAGCACCTGTCTATTCTAATCCTATTTTCCAGCACTTGGCCCGTAGCCCTGTACGCTCTGGCATTTCAAATGCTCATCCAAATACTTCTTAAAAGTTGTGAGGGGAATGCTTGCTTGTGTGTTCTGGTGCTATGTTAATGAAGTAAAATTCTGGGTTTATCTTCTCTATTCATTTAACATTTTATATACCTCAAGGAAAGCCGCTCGTGACTTGCTAGACTTGAAAGTTCAAGTTTCTGTAATCTTTCTTCATAGCTCAGGCACTTGTCTTTTGAGATCATTCTCGCTGTGCTATTAGTTACCTGCCCGACAAATTGTGAAGTCTCAGCATAAATTCTTTCGATTTGCCTTTTACTGTTGTGTAATTCTGGAATTGTATAGGATATTTTCATTGCTTCACTACATAACTTGGACATTGGAAGTAAAATGTCTATTATTAATTCTGGTCTCTTTACAAACTTCCCTTTGCAAATTCCATTTTTATTAATTGTATAATTATGACACAGTTTTTGACACATGCAGACATTTACATCTATCAGTCTTTTCCTACATTACAACAGTGACTTTCCTTCAAAAGTATTTCAGTGGCTGTAAAGTGACTGAGGTCATGAAAGACATTGGGCCAAATCCTCCGGCTTCTAGATCATCGGAGACCGGACTTACGATCCAAGGTGCGCATCAGGAACCTGTGGAAGTCCTGATGCACTGGCCTCCCTGGGAACTGCCTGGGAAGTTTCTATTTCCAATGGACAATTCTCCTGCTCCCTGGGCCCTCCTCGAATATCTCCGACTCTGATTTAGAGTCGGTGACTTTGGGCAGTTCTGCAGTACTTAGCTGGGTAGTAACCCAGGGAATGTTAGACCGATTAAAACCTAGTCTAACACATCGGTAGTTATACAACTGACTCCCCAAAACCCCCTGAACCCTGACTACCCTTCCAACCTGACTCGACTACATTCCCTGATTACCCAACTACCTCCGAAAAAGGAATTAGCCCTCTGACCACCATGATTAGACTCCATCCGACTCGACTAACCTCCTTACCTAACCCAACTACCCCACTGACCCAACTAACCGCCGACCACCTCACTACCCCCCTTGACCTGACCACCCTCTCCAACCGAACTGACCCAACTACCCTCCCAACCACCTGAACCCCCCCACCCAACTACACTTCTGACCCAACTACCCCCCCAACCTCACTACCAACCTCACCCAGCTACCCATCTCAGTCACTTACCCATCTCACCCAGCTACCCACAGTATCCACCTAACCCCTACCATCTTACCCACCTCCTCCCTAACCACTTATCCCTCTCACCCATCTACCCACTTACCTACCTCACCCATGTACCCACTTAGCCACCTACCCACCTCATCCACTTACACCCTTCCCAAATACCCCCCACCCAATTGCCCACTTCGCCCACCTACCCCCTACCCACTCACCTACCTACTCCTGTACCCATTCATTCACCTTTTCAATCACCCATTCAATCACTAATTTGAAAGACTGGACTTTTAACCTTACCATAATGGCAACTAGTGGTGTAAAAGGGGGCATGTCCTGACTTTCCCTGACTCTACTCTGCTTCGGAGTTCCCTGAATAATGTTGCATAATGCATTTCTTTGAAAGCTGGGCTGGGAATGTCCCGATGGAAATGCCTAGCAGCGTAAAGTCGGGCGAATTTTCAGTCACGGTGACAATCTGACGATCATTGCCACTGCTCAGATGATCCAGGCCACCTTAATACAAGTCTTTCTTTCTTTCTTTCTTTCTTTCTTTATCACCTTCCTTGAAATCATTTTACAAATCTTAGCCTGTGTCCTCTACTGCTATTTTTGCAAACTACTTTAACAAGATAAAATTTAGTTTTGGTGATCTTGATTAATTATGTAAATTAGAAACAACTGTGGTCCTAGTATTGTGCCTCAACTACTCCACTCAACATTGTACCAAAAAGCAGTACTCAACAGGATTGAGTTTCCCTGGGGGCTCTCATGGTTGCCCACTGTAATTTTGGCTGGACATCCCCAGAAATCCTGAAGAAATGCCATAAACAATGTTTACACTGTTTCTCAAGAATTTCTGTCAGTCATCTTCTGGAATCATGCTGGATGATTGGGGAAACCCTTGCAGATGCCAATGGTAAGTATTTCTACACCTCTTAGTAATACTCGATTGGGCCAGTTGTGAGGAGGTGGAGGGGGGTTGGGGTGTGGAATTAATTTACAGAGTGCCGCTTCAAGCAGATTTGTCTTCATTTACTGAGGTAGGCAGTGCCTTAGGCTGCCACCTGCATGACCTGTGCGACTTTCCACAGTGATAACTATTAAGCGGCTCTTTGTGAATGAATTTCTTCCCCTGTGTTTCAATGTTGAACCAGTTTCCCATTAATTGTTAGCATTACTCATTTGGTTGCACTCGACTTTATTTTTATTCGTTCACGGGATGTGAGCATTTCTGGATAGGCCAGCATTTATTTGCCCATCCTTAACTGCCCTTGAGAAGGTGGTGGTAAGCTGCCTTCGTGAATTATTGCAGTCCATGTAGTGCAGGTACACCCATAGTATTATTAGAGAGGAAGTTCCAGGATTTTGAACCGACGATATTGAAGAAACGGCGATATATTTCCAAGTCAGGATAGTGAGTGACTTGGAGGGGAACTTGCAGCTGTGGTGTTCCCATCTATCTGCTGCCCTTGTCCTTCTAGATCGTAGAGGTCATGGATTTGGAAGGTGCTGTTGAAGGAACCTTGGTGAGCTGCTGCAGAGCATCTAGTAGATGGTACACACTGCTGCCACAGTGTATTAGTGTTGGAGGCAGTGAATGTTAAAGATGATGGATGGGGTCCCAATCAAGTGCTGCTTTGTACTGGATGGTGTCAAGGTTCTTGAGTGTTGTGGGAGCTGCACTCATCCAGGCAACTGGAGAGTATTTCATCACGCTCCTGATTTGTACCTTGTAGATGTGGACAGGCTTTAGGGAGTCAAGAGGTAAGTTAGATGCCATAGACTTCCCAGTCTCTGACCTGCTCTTGTAGCCACAGTATTTATATGGCTGATCCAGTTCAGTTTCTTGTCAATGGTAAACCCCAGGATACTGATAGTGGGGGATTCAGTGAAGGTAATGTCATTGAATGTGAACGGTAGATGGTTGGATTCTCTCTTGTTGGAGATAGTCATTGTCTGGTAACTTGTGTTGCATAAGTGTTATTTGCCACTTGTCAGCCCAAGCCTGAATGTCATCCAGGTCTTGCTGCATATGGACAGCGACTGCTTCAGTATCTGAGGAGTCATGAATGGTGCTGAACATTGTGTAAACATATGCAAACATCCCCACTCCTGACCTTATGATGGAGGGAAGCTGATGATGCAGCTGAAGACACAGATGATTGACCTCCAACAACCACAACCACATTCCTTGTGGTAGGTAGGACTCTAAACAGTGGAGAGTTTACCTCCTGATTCCCACTGACTTTAGTTTTGCTAGGGCTCCTGGATGCCACACTCGGTCAAATGCTGTATTGATGTCATGGGCAGTCGTTTTCTCCTCACCTTCTGAGATAGAAAATTATGGCTTCAACCCCAATGCAAACTCCAGCACATAATTTACGCTGGTACTTCATTGTGGTATTAAGGGAGTGCTTTATCATTGAAAGCTCTGTCTTTTGGATGAGGTGTTAAACTGAATTCCCAGCCGTCTACTTAAGCGGAAGTGAATAATCTTATGGTCCAATTTGGAGGAGAGTACTGAATTGCTTTTGTCAACATTCAGCCCTCAACCGACATCAGTGAAAACTGATTGTTTGGTCAATCGCTCATTTGCTGTTTGTGGGAGTTTGCTATGTGCAATTTGGTTTCTGCATTTGCCTGGCATTAATTACTTCCCTTTGAAAACTAATTCATTGGCTTTAAAGCTTTTTGGGATACCTTGATAACATAAGAAATTATATAAATCCAATGTCTTTATTTGGTCTAGTTTTATACTTAGAATTGTAGAATATTTTAGCACTGAAGGAGGCCATTCAGCTCATCATACCTGTGCCGGCTCTTAGAAAGAAGTTTTTAAAAATGTTGTCTTGGGATGTGGTCGTCGCTGCCAAGGTCAGTATTTGTTGCCCATCCCTAATTGCCCTTGAGAAGGTGGTGGTATGCCACCTTTGTGAACTGCGCAGTCTATTCTGTAGTGGTTTCGTACGACTGAGTGTCTTGCTCGGCCATTTCACAGGGTAGTTAAGGGTCAACCATGTTGGAGTCACATGTAAGACAGACCAGGTAAGGACAGCAGATTTCCTTCCCTAAAGGGCATTAATGAACCAGATTTGTTTTACCACAGCTGATAGTTTGATGATTGCCATTACGGAGACTATGGCCTGAATTCTTGCAATGATGGAAAGCCTCTGAGCATGGCACATGCCATTTTTGCGGGTGCGAGAATGGGCTCGAGTCAGGGCTAGCACGTGTGCATTTTGCGAAGGCAGCTGCCCATATAAAACAGCAGTTGCCTCCAGTCATGTCTGATTTTCATTAGGCAGGAGTGGGAAACATGACATGTGGAGATTAGACCTGTAGGAGCAGGTCTGAACTTTGTGGAGTCCTTTGGAGAGGTGGGGAACCCTTTCGGAGAAGTAGGGTACCCCTTTGGATATGGTCCAGGGACATCTTTGACAGAGGTAAGCTACCCTTTAGGAGAGGTAAGCTCTCCTTTGGGAGAGGCAAGGTGTCCTTTTGGAGAGGCAAGGCGCCCTTTGGGATTGTTAAAATTAGGCATGAATGTACGTAAAAATTGGATAAACTCATTGGAACTGTCAAGGGAGCTGTCAAGAGGAACTGTAAAAGCCGACATAAAAGTGTCAAAAGCAACTGTCAAAACTGTCACAAGTATCAAAAGCAACTGCCAAGCTGCCAAGGCATTTAAAATTCCTGCCCTTTAAATATTTGAAAAAAAACTGGAGTGTTAAAAAAATATTGCTTATTATTTCACTCTGACTATTGACATAAGCCTGAGGGCTATCAGTACTGGATTTGTGCTGCATGACTGATTTCACAACATTCCATTATCACAGTGGGGTGCCTTCTTTTTCACAGTTTGATCGAGGGCTCCAAGTGGTTATAGACCCTTTGAAGTGAGGTTATGAATTCCATAGGGGTTAAAGGATCAAGCACTTGAATTAAATGTTTGTTGTTACAAGGGATTATCTAGTTGAAGGAATGTAAATGTAATGAATGGGATTTTATGAATAAGAGTGTTCTTAAAAAAAACTCTGTAATGGACACAGAACTTTATTTTATTTATCTCAGCATTGCTCCTGAGATCTGCCCGTGGTGGATACTGGGTGAGTCGGCATGGTAGGTGTAAGGACAAAGGATGATGTGTGAGGGTGGAGGCATGCACAGGCATGGAGTTGACATAGGGGCTATAACGAGCCATGGGAGTGGCTAGAGAGCCATAGGTTGGCATGGAAGGTATGAGGGCTTATGGGGGTGGGTAGAGGGGCATAATTTAGCATGGAGCCTATGTGGGTCAAGGGGTATAGATTGGCATGGAGGTTATGAGGGGCTAGGGGAGTCAGGGCATGAGATGGCATGGATAGGGTATGGGGAATGTATGGGTGGCTGTGGGGGTGTGAGCAGTGAGGGTTGTTTTTTGCTTTAATGCTTTTTAAAAATGTTAAGACAAAGTGCCAGGGCACCAATGCAGGCCTTCCGCCCAGCCCACCTCCACACCCAACAGTACTGGTTCAGAGGTTTGTCTGGCCAACTCCCAGAGAACATCGCCACTCCAGAATAAAAATCGAAACTTCTGAGGCGCTTTCTCCTGGATCTGGGTTTGTGGAGCCAGGATTTGTCCTGACTCTTTGGCCCGTGAAAATTCAGGCCTAGCTTTCAATTTCAGATTTATTAATTCATTGGATTTAAATTCCACCAGCGGCCCAGGCTGGATTTGAATCTCTGTCCCCAGACTATCAGCCTGGGCCTCTGAATTAGTAGTCCACTGATATTTCCACTATGCCATACTATCTGCCCATACTACCCTTTTTAAGGGTCTAACATCCTTCCTAAAGTGTGGTGTCCAGGATTGGCCACATTACTCCCGCTGGGGCCTAACCAGTGTTTTCTAAAAGTTTAGCACAACTTCTTTGCTTCTCTTTCCTCTAAAGCCGAGGCTCCGACATGTCTTTTTAACAACCTTCTCATCTTATTCTGCCATCTTCAAAGATTTGTGTACATGCACCCACAAGTGTCTCTATTCCTACATCCCTTTTAAAATGGTATCTTTGTGCCGGGACTGGAGAATCTTATCAATGAGGAAAGGCTGGAAAGGCTGTGGTTGTTTTTTTTTTGCAACACAGGAGGCTGAGAGGAGATTTAATTGAAGTGTATAAAATTATGAGGAGTCTAGATAGAGTGGATCGGAATGATCTAATCCGCTTAGTAGGCAGGTCATTAACCAAGGGGCAAAGATTTAAAATAATTTGAAGAAGGATTAAAGAGGAATTGAGTTGAAGTTTTTTGCTAGAGTTAGAGACCTTCATTTCAGAAGTACTTATTCAAGGATCTGCACCTAGGCAGAGTGCTGGAACTGGGGAGCATGTCAAAGTCAGGGCGCTAACATGGTGGGAGAGGAGCTTCCAGGTGGTGGGGCACCAATCCATCTGCTGGTCTTTATGTTCCACATGCTTGTGCCTCCTTGCTTTGCAAGGTTAGACCGTGTGGCGCCAAATGTGATGGAGGCAGCATGTGGGCAAGGAGGGGTCAGCCCTGGCTACTTTGTGTGAATGTGAGGCAGCTCCGGGGTGATGAAGCACTGGAGCCCTGCAGTGTCCCACTCTGGCTGGAGTGGCAGGGATGTGATGGGAATCCAGAAACAGGCTGGACTAATCAATGCTCTTCTCCCCTTTTCAGGAGAAGAATGCACAATTCTGCTGAGTGGGTGCGGACTGGCAGAGGCCAGGCCCAGTTGGCCATAGTGACTCCAATCGAGTAGGAGGCGATGGATCTAGAGAGCCATGCACCCAGGTCCACTGGTGGCGGTGAGGCTAGGGTGTCATGGGGAGGTATGTTTGCAGAGCACTCAGGTCACCATATGTGTCCCAGCAGCCATGCATTGAAGTTTGCAACATGATTATGGAAGGATGAGCGCATAATGATCCAGGGGACAGGGATGCACATTGACATTGTCTCCACTTTAACTAATCAAATGTCCTTGTTCTTCCTTTCAGCATAACCGGAGCAGGGCCGGGAGGAGGAGGCAGAGGGGCCACCTCTCACACCTGAGGGCCCTGAATATTTCACCAGCATCACACCATCTCTGCCAGGCAGGCACCAGTGCAGATACCAGCACCTTGGTGGGAATTAGATCATTGGCTAGTGTCCTGGGGCACAGCGGTGAGAGCATTTCATACTCGCTTGAGGTGTGGGTTGAGACAGAGAGTGTCCATGGTGCCGGCAGTCGGAGGACTACAGGGGACCAGGCGCATGCTCGGTCGGTGGCTGATGATGTGCCTCTGGAGTCGTCTGTGAGGCAGCGAACACTGGAAGTGCAGCAGAGTATGTGGGAGGATCTGGCGGAGATACATGAGGCTATGTGTGGTATGGTGCCCATGCTGGAGGAGTCCACACGGAGCATCACCGATGCAATGAGCCTCATGGACAAGTGCCATGCTTCCTCCATGGAGAGAGTGGTGACTCTCATGGAGAGGCTCCTTCAGGAGAACAATCAGGGCCGCCTGGGGTTGCACTCAGATCTGCAAGTCGTCACAGCGGCATTGACCTCAGCTGGTCAGTGCCAGTGTGGGAGATGGTTTGGGCACCAAGTATCCCAGCTCAGTGCCCATCCATCTATGGTGAGCAGGGAGGTTCAAAGCGACCTCATGTCGGTGCAGCAGCTGCCTGTCGTCTCTGCGGGCTCCTCTCAGGGCGCTCCGGATGAGGGCAGCAGCTCCTCCGCCCCTCTGCCAGTGACTGTGGCATCTGTTGAGGCTGCGGCAATTGGGGAATGCCAACTGTGGAACTGGCCGCTCCCTCCCAGGCAGGCCCATCAAAGGCTCTACGAGCCAGAAGACGCCCACCAAGGTCATCAAAGCCAACAGGACAGCACAGTGAGCAGGCTGTCTCAGATGCCAGTGCCAGCGAGGGGACAGCACCTAGACGTAGCACCAGTAAGCATAAATTTAAAGCACCTTAGGCACACTACGGGTTTCTCACTGGTGCTTTTAACTTGCCCCACTATTAGTTCATGACCACTTGGTGCGATGTGCAACACCTTTGTATTTTTTTTTCTGAACTTCATTTTGATATATCATTAAATTTTGATAAATCTAAACATGGCTCAGGGTGACTCCTTACTTCAGCAAGTGGACGGGAACCCATGATGTTATGAGCGAGCTGTTTGACATTGAGCTTTATTGACAAGGCCCTTGGTTAATGTTCTTATGCAGGCAGATTTAGCCCTCAGGTATTGAGTATGGAGCCTGCAGCCCTGGCTTGTGTTGGAGATCCATCTGTTGTGGGCTAGCTGAAGGTTCGTTCTGTTGAAGAGTCATACGGACTCGAAATGTTAACTGTGCTCCTCTCCGCAGATGCTGTCAGACCTGCTGAGTTTTTCCAGGTATTTTTGTTTTTGTTTTGGATTTCCAGCATCTGCAGTTTTTTGCTTTTACCAGCTGAAGGTTCATTGGATTAAAGCTTCCCGGGTGTCCCTGCCTCCCTGGAGTATGCCCGGGTCAGCATCTACCCCCTCAGCATTTCCCTTTGCGTGCTCACCCTCGGACTCACTGCCGGACTCATCGTGTGCAGCCACATCCACTGTGTCCACATCTTCTTTGTCCACTGTGTCGCCCCTTTCCAGCGCCAGATTGTGGAGAGCACAGCATGCAGCCATTATCAGCAACACACGATCTGGGGGGTACTGGAGTGCGCATCTTGAGAAGGCCAATGGCTCCCTCCACCACAGCCCTTGTGGAGGTGTGGCTCCTACTGTACCGCTGCTCAGCTTCTGTTCTTGGATGGCGGAGAAGCGTCATGAGCCACCTTCTGAGGGGATAGCCCTTGTCGCCCAGCAGCCATCCATCCAGCTGGGCTGGAGCACTGAAGAGCCTCGGCACCTGGGAGCGTCTGAAGATGTAAGCGTCGTGGGAGCTGCCTGGGTACCTTGCACAGCCTTGCAGAATCCACATTTTATGATCACACACCATGTGCACATTCAAGGAGCGGAAGCCCTTCCTGTTGACAAAGGCACCGGGCTTACCCACTGGCCCCTTGATAGCCACATGTGTGCAGTCAATTGCACCCTGGATGTGGGGGAAGCCAGCAATGGCAGCCAAGCCTCTGGCTCGCTGTGTCTGGCTGGCCTCGTCCCAGCGGTAGTGAATCAAAGTCAATGCAAGCCTAAACAGAATGTCTTTCACTTGCTTGACACAAGTGTGGACAGGTGACTGGGAAACTCCGCAAAGATCACCGACCGACCCCTGGAAAGAGCCAGAGGCATAGAAGTTGAGGGCAGCCGTGACCTTCAGCGCCACTGGCATGGGGTGTCCACCCACACAGCTGGCGCAGATCTCAGGGCCTATCATCTGACAGACGGAGGTGACTGTCCCCCTTGAGAGACGGAGCCTCCTTCGGCACTGCACCTCAGACATATTGAGGTAGCTGCTTCACTGCCTGTATACCCTGGCAGCAGGATAGTGGCGTTTTCTGAGGCCTCTTCCGCCTTGGACATCCTGTTGGCCCTGCGCCCCTTGTGCCTGCGCCTCCCAATAGTAGCTCCCCCAGAGGCTCAATGAGGACTCCTGGCCTCCTGCCCCTTCTGGCCCTGCCTTCCTCCTCAGAGGAGGTGCCTCCAGTGGAGAGCACAATCTCCTTTCGCAGGCTAAGGGAAGGCTTCCTGAAACCTGCAGGCCCCAGAAATGATCTTCACTGTAGAATTCTGACCAGAAGGCTCTTACTCCTGTCCATGAGTTTTGAAGTATTTCTGCTCACACAGGCAAGTGTCAGTAACTTTCACAATTAAATATCTAACAGATACCACTCGCGACCCCACTCACCCCTCTTACCCCGCCCGTGGATGAGGTTTATACAAATGTCTCCCACCCGTCTGCCCGTTGCGCCCATGTGATGTCCTGAAGATCACATGGGCCCCGAAAAATAGCAGACAATTGCTGCCTCAGGGGCCTTAACTACATGATTAATTAATGGCGGGCACGCATCCGAGAACATCGCGTGCCCGCCCACCTAAATATCGCGATGGCGCACGGTGACGTTGGGACGCTCGCCCGACGTCACTGCGTTTCATTTTACGTGTCGGCATGTGGGGCCCGCCCCCACACGCCAACAAGAAAATTCTGGCCTATGATTTTCTGATTTAGTTTATATTACCTCTTATTCTTCATAGCTTAGTACTATTCAGCTCCTCTGTCAGCCTTTTCTCTAGGATTGATTTCAATGCACTGTATTTTCTCAGGATTCACTCGGTCACCCACCATAATTTTTTGCATAAATCCTGAACAAACAATCTCCTGCCGGAGAATGCCAGTAGAAATTCCAAGTAGATCATTTTGCCTGTTGTTGATGTGTCACCCTGTTGAAATGTAGCTGCTTAGTTTACCTGCTTCCCAATCTTGGAGAACCTCATCATTGCTCAACAATTCCTCCATTTTGATAGCCACTGCCGCATAAATAATCCCCTTGGTCTCTTCCAGCACACATCTGTCCAGGAAATTTCTTAATCTTAAAACTTTTAATGAACTTAAATACCACTGTCACAGTGACTTCAAAATGCTCCAGTGTACTCAGTGGATCCAGAAACTGAATAGCAAATTAATAACATAATGTCTGTTGAATATTTTTACAAATTATTCAATTATTATTTCAACCATTTTACCCTTGCTAATTTCACTGCTATTTTTCTTCTTCAGAGACCAACTTCTCCCTCTATTCTATATTTGTACCACTGGAAGATCCTTTAGAGTTATGGTTATGACCTTTGACTGTACTTACCTCGAAGATGCTCTGTGCTTCTTATCACTCTTAATTGATATTAACAAAGAGAGAAGCCCTTTAAACTATAGTGCCTGTGCTAGAACTTTGAATAAGTTACACATTTAGCCGCAGTTCCCTGCTCTTTCCTCATATTCTATAAATTTCTTTCCCAAGTATGTATGCACTTGTCTTATCAAAACGAACAAAAAATATTTCCGCCATTATTTCTGGTGGAGCATTTCAATGAAATGTAAAAACAAATTTCCTTTGTTTTATTTGATATTGACCTTAAATTTATAGGGTATTAACATGTATTGCTGGAACAATTAAAAGCAGGCCAGGAAACCCAATCTTTTCTTTGTATAAGGCAAGAGCAAGGGGGAGTTTTGATCCCCCTTCACACAGTGGGTGCAGTAATTATGGTTTTATTTAGTGTGTAATGCACCTTTAAGAATAATATTTAAGGAAGATCACATGATCTGAAATAGCCAAAAGGAGCGTAGCAGGGGCTACCTCAGCAGTCAGTGTAGAGATAGAGTTGGAGTTGAAAGCACACCAGTATTTGCTGCTGAGTATATTGTAAATAAACTTAATGGGGAGGATTTTTCCCTCGTCAGGCAGGCTCGGCGGGGGTGGCATGGGTGGTTGGGAAGCCGACCACCCCCTGCGATTGGGGCCGGACCACAATTTCATGCCAGCGGGCCAATTAAGGCCCGCCCAGCGTGAAATGCGTGCAGCAGCGCTCAGCACCGCCTGTGTGGTGGGGGAGGAGGGCGAGAGCGCAAGTTCGCGGGTGTGCGCTGGAAAAGCTCCTGGAGGCACAGAGCTGCCTCAGGGAGATGAAGAGCTTAGAACATTAAAAATAAAGATTTTTAAAATGTTATAAAACATGTCCCCTCGTGCGACTCTGCCACATGAGCAGGGACGTGTTATTAATGTAATGTTAACATTTTTATTTTATTTTTAATTGCTGTTGGAAACCTTATCCCGCCTGTGGATGAGGTTTCCTAAAAAATGCAAAGGCCACTTGGCCTTTTCGCCTGCCCGCCAGCCGTAAGGTTGGACAGGCAGTGAAAAATTTCTTTCAATTGTCACATCAATGGCCTTAATAAGCTTTTTAATTGTCGGCAGGCATGCTGCTGACTCCCGCGTGCGCCTTCCAAATGAAATATCGCGCCAATGCGTGATGATGTCAGGATGCTCGCCCGACATCATCGCGCATCATTTTATGCTCGGTCAGGTCTGGTGCGCGCCCGCTCGTCGGGAGCGTTATATTCTGGCCAAGGTTTCCACCCAAGAAGTGTCTGAAGATCAATTCTATCATTAATAGTACAAGTCGGCCACCCTACAACATTGGGGAACATAGAGGCTCTCTAAAATGTTTAAGAAGAGGGCCATTTAAGCAATAATTTAAGGACTCATAGCTAACAAAATGGGATAAAAGAGCGTTTACTTTGGCAGCTTCCTTGAGGAGATACGGTAAAGGTCTTTAAATATGAAATGATTAGGTTTGCTTTAAGCTTTTTAGGTTGGATAGGTTATGGAAGATAGAGGGACAAGTACAAATGACCGGGTTGTTGATCTTTCAAGTACGTTGGCAACACATGCAATGAAAAACATTCATAAACGAACTGGATGAATCCTTGAAGTGACATACATATCTAGAAAGCAGGTAAGGTCACTGGAAATTGTGCTACCCACTCATTGTGAGTTCCTGCAGCTTGTACAGCTGTCTTCACTGGTGGCAAAGGAATTTTCAGAGCTTTTTCCTAAATAATTTGTTCTGGTATTTTACCTCTCCAGGGAGAATATTTGGCTGTGTGAAAAGAGGGAGGAGGGACATGGATGTGGCTTGTTACACCAATCTGGGGCGCGATAAGCTTATTGATTCAACTGGACTTTTCCTGGCCTTTTTTGCATGTGCATATGTTGTGGTCTCTGGCTATTGCCTTACCAATGACTTCCTTACTTTTTTGCCTTTCCTTTTCTCCTATAGGTTTTATATAGCTTAGTTTATCTGCTTTATTCTCATTTGAACTTGCCTATTCATCCATTGTAGAGATTGCATCCCTGAAAATTTGTTGGCCTTCAGGTGCATTCCCATTGTAATTCACTTGGATCTGAAGGCCTGGGAAGTAGACCAAGAGCTTGGTAGATTGTATAAGCCACAGGGCGAAGAGAATGGGCAGTAAGCCCATTCCCCACTGTTCTCATTCCTGTCCCTTTTCCGTTGGACAAGAATCCTCAAATTCTTCCCCATTAGGTCAAGAACCAATCTTGGACTGCATTCAACTAGTTCTGATCCTGTTACCTTATTTTCATTCGGGAGGTAATGCTTTATATTTGATTGAAATCACTCATTCTTACAGCATTATCCTTACTTATTGTTCTTATCTCATCAGATAATGTATTGTCATTATTCTTAACCTGCCCAGGGGTTCTGTAACAGGCCTCTATTGTTAACTCTGTTCCCTGCTTGCTTGTTAACTCAAGCCAGATTATTTTGATTTGTGTCTTCCCCTGGGACATCGATTCACCTTCCTTAATTTTAAATTCTGCTGAGCATATGAAGCTACCCTTCCTCCTCTTCTGTCTTTTTGTTTCATCCCTCTGGAACTTCCTATACCCCTGCATATTGAATTAATTCCCCTCTTCTCGGCTATGTCATGTTTCTATAAAGCATAATTTTTCTAGCTCAAAAAACTTCTCCTGAATGCTTTCAACATTCAAATATTGGTATTTAATTACAATTTTTACTATTTTTCTAAGGCTGTTTAGGGATTGTTTTCTTACCTGTCTGGGCCCCCAGCTCTGCAATTTCTTCACCAAACCTCTCCACCTCTCTCTCCTCCTTGAAATCTACCTCTTTGAATAAGCTTTTGGTCATCTGTTCTAAAATCTCCTTGTATGGCTTGGTGTCAAATTCTCTGAAGTATCTTGGGATACTTTACCATGTTACATAAATGCAAGTTGTTGTTGTTGTAGGATTTACTTCCTGCTTTCTGCTCTTCTCACACTTCTATTGACCGGTCTTCAAAGAATGCTTATCTATGTTTAAAACCTTAGTCCTCCATCCTACAGAGAAAGTTTAAATTTTCAGTTTTGATTCTTTGTATGTAACACACAGCCCATCTATGCTATCCAGCTTGGTTTACCCCAGAAACAATCACAGTTATTTAGTAAACCAAATTTGTTTAATTTGTACCAATTGCTATCCGCTCTTTTACCCCTTAATCCTACTTGAGAACTCCTTGCATCTACCAAACACTGGTAATAACTCCTACAGCTTCTCTGTTTCAATTTCTAATCAGCATACTTAAATTGCTTTGTGGCACCTCTGACAACTTCTTCCTTACGTTACTAATCCCTTCGTGAATCACCTGCTCGCCACACTAATGCATTCACCCTCTTCTCTAAATCCATGCCCTTAAGCCTGTTAGCTATTTTTAAGCAGAAAATGAGCTCCCTATCAGTCGCACCATTAAATCTATTACGCAACCTTTATTTTTAGTAGTTCAGCATTTTTCTTTGCTCCATTAAACTGCTTTGATTTCCCCTTGATTTCCTCTTCCTGAGCAATACTCTCAGTGTTATCCAAATAATTATTTCAAACAATGATTTCCTGCTTTACTTCACACTTCTTCCTGTCCTTTCTTCTTGCAGCCCAATTGCTGCTTCTGCTGTCAGTCTCTTCCTTCACTGTCATTTTCTCCACATGCTCTTTATGGATTTCCTCTAGCCATGGGTTGTTGGGAAGTCAACCAAGAGCCATGGCCTCCCTTTCTGGAAGTCACCTTTCAGAGTGACTTCTTTCTCCCAGTCCTGCAGGTTACCATTGCCTCTGTTTGGCCAGATAGTTGGGAGATGTGTCAGCGCGACATCTACTCCAAAGCCAATTCGAGTACCTGCTTCAGGCCAGCTGAGATTAGCCAGCAGTGCAAACCAGGGACCAAAGTTGGCACCGTGCTGTCTGGGAAGGTTCAATTGCAAATTGTACGATGGCTTGTACCAGCTGGGCCATCAGGGGAGCCTTGTGTTTTCTTTTCATTACTCAAAATTTGCTTGCCAACACAGAAATAATACTCTGTGTAAAACTTGTAAATTGTAAACTCTCCCAATAAAATACTCAAATGGCTTGTTAAAAAAAAAACAACAGCAACAACAAAGAAATCACCCACCTATGAGACTGAAACACTTCAGGCACTCCACTAATGTCCCAGATAATAATCTTAAAATCTCAGTTGTGCTTGTACAAGTTGACAGTGAATAGACACACCATCATTTCTTTTATTTTCTTTACTGTTTCTAACCTCCATCAGATTGATGTAAATTGGCATCACACTATCCCTTTTGTGAAGTCAGTGATTTGTCCTCATCGTAAATCTGACACATTTCAATTTGATTCCAGTCGAACAAAATAAGAACTCCACTATAGCAGACTGAACCTGATTCCAATTATTCTCTAGCCACGTAACCCTATATAGTCCCTTAATAAAATATACTGGAAAGAATGGCTGTTAAAATGAAGGTTTAATGAAGAAAAAACATAAATAAAATGAAATGAAAAGTATCTGAAATTCTATATCTGGCTGGAAACTGGCAGAATTATAGTGCTGGTAATTCCGGTAGACTGAAATTAACTCGTCGAGCGCTAACAGACACTTTATTCACCAACAAAGAATAGACGTTCTGTGGACTGAAAGGTTTGGAAACCATTTGTCAAGCGTCAATCTACATTCAAATTCAAACATTGGTGGTTATATTAAGAATTCTTTGAAGTTCGGAGTCTTGGGCAATTTTTGCACATTTTCTTTTTAAGGATGAACTTGTGTATGTTTAGTGAGACAAGTATGTTTGTATCAAAGCTTAATTTAAAATTAGGTTTAATATTTCTATCCACAACCAAGGCCACAGGATATCAGCTAGTATATATCTGTTTAATATATCTATGCATGTGCGTAAATGTGCATTTTACAGACATCTAAAAGGTGAATGTTACAGAAACCTGCTCAGCTAAGTAGATGGACTGGGAAACACAGTAAGGTAAGAATGCTGTCATTTAATCTGTAGAGCCCCAACTTCAGATCCAGTCCAGATTGATGGGATGAAACCCTCCTGTCTCTTACAGATGTTTAGTCTGAAATTAAATGAGCTTGGGCAGTCTCAATCTGGCTCCCAGAGGATGCCAATCTACAGCAAGGAACTACTCATAATTTAGGACTAATTTATACTAATTCAACAATCTTGCTTGCAGAGGTCAAGAGGATAGAATGATGTGGGAAATTCAAAAGCTCTTCTATTGCAGCCAGGTGATGTTTAGGATCATGGTACGGAAATGTAAAGGGGAGCTCTGCAATGCATCTAACCCTCCCTCATAATTGACATGCAAGCACTTGGACTTGTCCTTGTGTGGATAGTGAAACAATTCTCTGTACTCAAACTGACACCCAAGTACCTTTTATTTTTACTTAAGTCATGCTGGCTAAAGAAAACAGAATGAAAGTATAAAAATAAGTTAACTGCAAATTACGGACACATCGAACATGCTGTTTTGATAAACCAAATAAAAAATCTGTATTATTTTTATGCTTTGTATGAAGTTAAAATAATTTTGACTCATGGTTACTTATTATTTGGGTATGTTTCTTTTAGCTTCTGCTTTTTCAAAACACAATTCGAGACAACAATAACGAGTCATTAGCTTCCATACATGCTATAATTTCTAGGTCAGAGTTACAATTTACATGTTACAGCCACAAATTATAATAGTGCTGACATGGGCACTTCCTGACCCTGAAGGAATAAAGCAGGCAGACTGTTTTTTTAAAATTTAATTTATAAAGCAAATCCCTCTAGCTTTTTCTTTGGAATGCTGAAGTACGACTGAAATGACAGCATACGGATTTCTGTACAAGGTCATTTAAACAAAAACTAAGGAGCAGATTGAAATGTTCAAAAAGCAAATCTTGCTACAGATAAACCTTTGACCCACACCCAAGAAAACCATTCTCACTGATTGCAATGAACTTATCATGGACTAAATCCACTTAGCAGGATCACATCTTATTTTCTGCAGTAAATCCATGTGAGAATGCTGTTATTAGTGCCTCCTTCAAAAGTTAAATGCATACAAAGATTTTTTATTGCCAATGGTTTAATTGGTATATTCACTTTTCAGTATAAAACTGGTGATAGGAAGGTCAGCAGGAGTGCTATAATTGGTCTCAGCACCACAAGGTAAGGAAAGAGACTAATCAGCTATGGTTTATGCTGCTGATCACTATCCAGTAATGGTGCTGGAAAAAGCATGTGTGGATATTAGGTGACAACAGGATTAGATATGGCTAATAAATAATAAGTTTGCTTAAATCAACACTCTCTGCATTGGCTCAGAAATGAAGAATCATCATTTTGATAAAGAAACATCAATAGCATCATCATCAGCACCATCAATGATACCACC
This sequence comes from Cetorhinus maximus, assembly GCF_964194155.1. NCBI lineage: Eukaryota > Metazoa > Chordata > Chondrichthyes > Lamniformes > Cetorhinidae > Cetorhinus > Cetorhinus maximus. The sequence continues at coordinate 33,018,163 of NC_135879.1, forward strand.
TCTATCACTACCACCACCAATATCACTATCATCACCATCGTCATCACCACCATCCCCATCACCAATACTATGACCATCCCTATCACCACCAGCTTTCATTTATATATACACTTTCATCTTAGAAAAAAGGTTTAAAACATTTCACAGAGCCATACTCAACAAATGGATGCTGAGACAAAGAAGAAGATATTAAAAAGTGTGAGCAAAAGCTTTGACATAAAGGTGGCTATAAAGCAAGTCTTAAAGAGGAGAGTGAGGCGAAGAGGCAAAAGGATTTGGGAAGGGAATTCCAGAGCATGGTCTCTAGGTGGTTGAAGGCATAGCCTCTAGTGGTGGTGCGAATGGAGAGAGAAATACAATGGGTCAGGCTTCATGGAATGGAATGTTTTAGGACTCTCTCAACTTTGAAAGATAGGAAGTGCAATTTAAAGATAAGGAGGCAAATTTTAAATGTGAGGCATTGGGGGAATGGAATCCAATGTAGGTCAGTGATGATAGGGCAAGTGCATGTCTTGTCCATATCCCAGTATCTTCAAAATAAGGACAGAATACAAAAAAAGACAGAAAATTGCTATTAATCTTTCAGACCAGAAAGTAATGTTGTTGATATTAATGAATGAATACTTAACACATTATTCCTTTGAAAATAAATAACTTAAAGCCATTGTTAAACTAGTGAAAAGAGGCAAGTCAAGCAAATTCAATAAACATTCACCATCTAACCTATTATCTTTACTGTATTTTTGGAATTGTATGACATAAATACTTTTATTTAAGCATCAAGTGCTGCTGCCATATGAGAACGAATAATGAAAATACATTCTGTGCACTCAGCTGCTTCTGAATGTTCTGGTTTTTGACCATATATTGTGTCGGACTGTTTAAAGCCACTGATCAATGGAGTGCAAAGCTGTTGCTCGCTACAAGGTCCTGTGCCAGATTTGAGACCCATAAAAGGCTGGTCTTGAAAGTGCTCTGAAAAATAATATCTGACTGTCTATATCCAGATTATTCTATGTTGGACAACCCTACTGCACATTCACTGCTGATTACGGTGCAAGACCACCAGCAGTAATGTGACACGTATGGTGATTATGACCACTTTGTGTGCTCAGTGTAAGATTAAACACAGCTTTAACAGATTAGTGCAAGTTCACTTAAACACTAATTAAGATAATTGTGAGGTTGGTAGGTTTATTTGAATAAGCTAGACTACATTGATACTTTTGGGATGGGGGCACAAAAGTTGTGCTGTTTATGTCAAATTGTAAGCAGGATTTATTACTCTATTTACACCAGTACTTGCTCACATATATCTTATTGACTGTTTCCCCAGTATGAAGCTGCTACCAATCAAAGGGTCACATTATCTATCATTATTGATACAGTTTAAGTACTTTGAAAAATGGATGATCTTTGATAGCAATTTTAATTCATGATATAATAAAGTAGGTTTGAAAGGTCCATCCATATTGTAATATTGTAAAATCAGTACAAGTGTTCACATTTCCTGACCCTCTGGCACTATGCTTCCTGTGTTACACTCTTACATTGCATTTTTGATTGGCTGAATTAAAAAGAAACAAGTTAAAATTCTGCAATTCTGTACAGTAAGGACCTAAGAAATTAAGCACATCAAAATGCTCATTTTACCCACCTTGGAATTATAATTGAAACATAGGCTGTGAAACTGGGCTCTGTCGCACTGCTAGTGCCAGTGCTACAGAAGCCCCAAACTTCAAAAAAGGCAGCTGGGATGTCTCCAGCCACTTCTAGTGCTGCCCACCTGGCACACACTGATTGACAGGGCATTAGTGTAAGCATTTGATACAGTGCTGCACAACAGACTATAGTTATCGCTCATGGTGGAAAAGAGGCAGTAGCAACCTGGCTATGAAATTCGCTGAGTGACAGGAATCAGAGAGTAGTGGTTAATGTATCTTTTTCAGACTGGAGGAAGGTTTGTAGAGGAGTTCCCCAGGAGTCAGTGTTGGGACCTTTGCTTTTCCTGATATATACTAATGGCCGAGACCTTAGTGTACAGGCACAATTTCAAAATTTGTGGATGACACAAAATTTGGAAGCATTGTGAACTGTGAGGAGAATAGTGTAGAACTTCAAGAGGACAGGCAGGTTGGTGGAATGGTTGGACAAGTGACAAACAAAATTCAATGCAGAGAAGTGTAAAGTGATTCATTTTGATAGGAAGAACACGGAGAGACAATACAGAATAAGGGATACAATTCTAAAGGGGGTACAGGAACAAAGGAACCTGGGTGTATATGTGCATAAGTCATTGAAGGTGGCAGGACAGGTTGAGAGGGCGTTTAAAAAAGCATACAGTATCCTAGGCTATAATAATAAATGCATCAAGTACAAGAGCAAGGAGGTTATGTTAAACCTGAATAAAACACTTGTTTGGCCACAACTGGAGTATTGTGTCCAGTTCTGGGCACCAGAAAGATGTGAAAGCATTGGAGCGAGCGCAGAAAAGATTCACAAAAATGGTTCCAGGGATGAGGAGCTTCAGTTACATAGATAGATTGGAGAAGTTGGGAATGTTTTCCTTGGAGAAGAGAAGGCTGAGAGGAGATTTGATAGAGGTATCAAAAATCATGAGGGGTCTGGACAAAGTAGATAGGGAGAAACTGTTCCCACTCATGAAAGGATCGAGAATGAGAAGGCATGAATTTAACAAAAGAGAAAATGGTGTCATGAGGAGAAACTTTGATGCAGTGAGTGGTTAAGATCTTGAATGTGCTGCCTGAGAGTGGGGTGGAGACAGGTTCAATTGAGGCATGCAGGAGGGAATTGGATTATTATCTGAAAAAGGTGAATGTGTAGAGTTACATGGAGAAGGTGGGGGAATGGCAGTAGGTGTATTGCTCATTTGGAGAGCTGGTGCAGATGGTCTAACAATCCTGTTATGCTATGGGCTGAAATATACCTCCCCGTATTGCAGTATCTGAAGGTTGGGGGGGTGCTCAAAGTAAAACGGGTGGCCTGCCTGCCACTTTCCAGCCCACTCCTGACCTGTCTCTCAGATTATGGTGGGCTGGTAAGGTATCAGGCAGCCACTTAAAGGCCTCATTCTGCCTCAGGTTTTCCAATAACATGCGAAAGGGAGAGGCAGAAGCAAAGTGGGCAGCCCAGCAACTTTCACTGCACAGGCAGCTGTTAAGCAGGAAGAGGGTCTATCATCTTTGGGCACAGGAGACTGCCCAGAAGTGCACCCCACCCCACCCACCCCCCACCCCCAACCAAGATCATAACCACACTTTACCTCTACCCTCTAAAACATGACACCACCCGCGCCCCCCGCTCTTCCCCCCACCACCCCCACCCCCCTGCCCTCCCCATCTCACTGGGTCTGCCAGGCAGACGTCCAAAATCCCCAGACTTAAGCCTAGGATCCATCGTCCTCCTCTTCAGGGCGTGTAGTCCGAGCAGTGGCTATTACTCGATCCTGGTGCGACTGAGACAGATGAGGGTGGGAGTCTTACTCTCACTCACTTAAGGCTGCCCCTCCAGCCTAATATTGCTGCAGGGCAGCTGGCTTTAGGGTGGGTGGGCTGACCACAGACTTTGCGGTTGGGGGCGCAGAGAATATGCTCCTCCAGTAAAATCCACCCCAGTTATTTTGTGATGCATCCTGATAATCACTGTCCTCGAAATAGTCTGGTTTGCTCATTATCAAGCATCTTGTGTTCCATTTTGTGCTGTCATCCAACAGATAAGCATTGTACCAAGCAGTCGCTTGATGCAGACTTGCAGTCGCGATTTGGTTGTTTGATGTGACCCCAATCTCCAACTTCAAATTGTGGTTTCTTTGCGTGTGTTCGTGTGTTGAAGCATGCTTTTTGCTTTGCTTTGTCGCTTTGCAGTTTCTTCTGCTTTCCTCTGACATTCTCGTTCGATAGTGGTCATGGCTTAAGAAAGGTCATAAATATTCATACCCCTGACCAACCATATGTTTGGCCGGTGTTTTTCTGGTCAGAGAGTGTGAGATGTATCAATAGGTATGAAGTAGGATATGAATGGATTGTTCAAACATTTTTCGCTCTGACAAACTAGCTCTCAGATTGTCCTTTATCACCCTATTGAATCATTCAATGCCATCATTTGATTGAGATTGTATTGCAATGTCAGTTGCTGGTGAATTCCATAGCTTGTGGAACTCCATGAACTGACTGGAAACAAATTGTGCTCCATTGTCTGTAGTGTTAGTCTCCGGCAAAGCCCAGTTTATAAACACCTGGAAGGCCAATGACTGAAGTGGTGTTTATGGAAATTGTTTTAGCGATTTCTGGCCATTTGATATGTAGATCATGAACAACAAGCAAAAATCGTTGATTGCTTGGAGCTACTTATACTTCTCCAAAAATATCTACTTGAACTTGTTGCCGTGGTTTTGTTGACCATGGGGTCAGTTGTAAAGCCACAGGACATGGTTTAACAGATTTTTTAACTGAGCATACATGCTACACAGTTTCTAATCAGCTCTTCTATGCGGTGATCTATGGCTGGCCACCAGACTGTCCCAGACTGTTTCACAGGATCATTGTTTCATCTGAATAACACCTGATGCAATGCACATTGCTATAGTATTTTTTTGGATAACTGCTCGAGTTCTCCATGCAATGCAGTTGTCATCAAACAAAGCAAGCTCATTGTGTATTCTGTAATGCGGGACCAATTCTTCCTCTATATGGTGAGGCCACTTGGTTTTTAGGTGCTGGATTACTTTCTGCTGTACACTGTCTACCGTCGATTGTTCCTTCAACTCCTCTTGTGTAACAAGATACACAGTCATTTGTGAAATTACTGTGATCACATTGCCTTCAATATCACAAGTTGCTTCGTTATCATTAATGCTGTCTGTGACAGTGGTATAGTTAAGCAACCCTGGTTCAATGAACAGTGCAACAGGACATGCCAGGAACGTCACCAGGCATACCTACAAATGAAGTGTCAACCTGGTGAAGCTTTAACACATGACTACTTGCATACCAAACACCATAGGCAGCAAGTGATAGACAAAGCTAAGTGATTGCACAACCAATGGATCAGATCTAAGCCACATCCAGCCATGATTGGTGGTAGAAAATTAAGCAGCTCACTGGAGGAGGAGGCTCCAAAAATATCTCCATCCTCAACAATGGGGCAGCCCAGCACTTTAATGCAAAATATAAGGCTGAAGGATTTGCAACAACCTTCAGCCAGAAGTGCTGAGTGGATGGTCCTTCTCGGCCTCCTCCAGAGGTTCCCAGCATCACAGATGCCAGTCTTCAGCCAATTTGATTCACTCCATGTGATATCAAGAAATGCTAAAGGCACTGGATACTGCAAAGGCTATGGGCCCTGTTAATATTCCGGAAATAGCACTGAAGACTTGTGCTCCAGAACTTGCCGCATCCCTAGCCAAGCTGTTCCAGTACAGCTACAACACTAACATCTATCCAGCAATGTGGAAAATTGCCCAGGTATGTCCTGTATACAAGAAGCAGGACAAATCCAACCCAACCAATTATAGCTCCATCAGTCTACTCTCGATCATCTGCACAGTGATGGAAGGGGTCATCAAAAGTGTTATCAGCGGCACTTGCTTAGCAATACCCTGCTCACTGACACTCAGTTTGGGTTCTGCCGGGATCACTCAGCTCCTGACCTCATTACAGCCTTGGTTCAAACATGGACAAAATAGCTGAACTCCAGAGGTGAGGTGAGAGTGACTGCCCTTGACATCAAGGCCGCATTTGACTGAGCGTGGCATCAAGGAGCCCTAGCAAAACTGGAGTGAATGGGAGCCAGTATGAAAATTGTCCTTTGGTTGGAGTCATACTGTAACAATTATGGTTTTATTTAGTGTGTAATGTACCTTTAAGAATAATACTTGTTAGGAAAGATCACATGATCTGTAGTAACCATCATTGTGGAGCCGCTGCTCGAATTCCTTCTTTTTGAAGTGAAGGGGTTGAAACTGAGGTTCTGTTTAGCAGCTGCGATGGCTTCTGCCATTGAATGTTCAGAGGTTTACCTTTTCAGGTGGACTCAACAGGTTTTTGGGAGACAGAGAAGGTTTCCTATTCCTCACTAATTCTATAGTTATGGCACTTGCAGATTGACTGGACTCTTTCAGCAGAACAGCAACTAATTTCTTAATACCTCCCTCTTTGTCCTCCCTTGGCCAAGAAGCCTCTCTAATGCTTTGTCTCAGAGTTCTTCCTGGGGGCTCTGCACCCTTCCACCCAAGGTGGCTTCTTACAGTTTTCATTATACAGTTCAAAAAACACAAATAAGGCTGCTATATTAATTATTAAGGAGTCATTGTTTCACCAGGCAAAGGAGTTAATTACGTTGTGTTCCATTGAAGTTCCTTCCTGTCTCCTGTTCCCTCAGACGTAAAAGGGTTTTTCATGATTTTTAGAAGATTTAATGGACATCCCTGGAGGAGGCTTTTCATGTTAATGACTGTTTGTAGCTTGCTGTAGAGGTAGGAGTCTGACAAGGTCTGAACAAACACAGCAAGCTATCATTATACAAACAAAATACTGCACCTTCTAGAAACCTGAAATAAAAACAGAACATGCTGGAAAATCTCAGCATGTCTGGCAGCATCCATGGAGAGAGAAACAGAGTTAATGCTTTGAGTCCAATGTGACTCTTCTTTGCAACAGTAAGGTGCCATGTTGTCTGTCCATACTTCCATTTTGAAAAAAGGCTTTTAAACACAATGTAAAGGTTTGAAAACAGTTACATACCTTTAAAATAGTTCTCCTTAACATCTGAGTATCATGATTAAACATTTGTAACAACATCCAGTTTTGACTAAAATCACACAGCACAGGGAAAAGGTTAACAGACATAATCAAATACTGATCAATTAAATATTATATTACCCACTAAGGGTATTCAGGGACCACTTTACCTACTTCTGCCTCAACCAGGAGCAATGTAAGCAATGTATGAAATGCCTATGGTTCATCAAGGAGGTGGTCATTGAACTGTGCCACCTCTTTCAATAGGACCTACAACCGGACAGCTGGGTGAGGACAGCAATGCCAATGGCTATCATGTCAACATTGTCCTCACTTTTACACAGGCAGATCCTTTCAGACCAGAGTAGGTGGCATACAGTTCACTGTCTGTTGTTGAATCAGGAAGGTGACAGAGGTACTGTACACCAGGAGAGGGGTATTCATTGTCGTCTCTCTCAATAGAGAGAAACAGGAGGAGCAGGCATGTAGCTTTGCCAGGGAAGTGGGGTTTCCATTGGGGCAGGGAGCTTTCCAGTACATGCATAAGGTTCTGCAGGTCCTACATGTGATTGGGAAAATGTCCTGGAACTGCAAGGGCTATCACTCTATCAATGTGCAACCATGCACAGGACTTCATGTCAACAAATACCCACTATACTGGCAGCACCCATAATGTCTTCATCCTCGGGCAGTCAGCCATTTCCACTGTCTTTGGGCCACCACAACAAATCGGAGGCTGGCTTCTTGATGACAAGGAATACCCATGTATACACATGGCTCTTGACTCCCCTCTGACACCCGACAACCCAAGGACAATGAGCCTATAGCTCGACCTTTGCAATCACAAGGGAAATTGTGGAGCAATCCATCAGCTTCCTGAAGAAACAGTTCTTCTCAGAGGAAGCCATCCAGTACTCACAAGATAGGTGTGTGTAGTGATCTGCTGCATACTCCACAAACTCACTATAACCACCAGGCCACCAGGCATTGAGAGCGCACCTTGGGAGGACGAGGAAGAGGGTTCAGGGAGGAGGCATCCTTTTGCTCTGGACAGGTTGTCCATGAGTGGCTTCTGAATGTCTGATACCCTAAGACATCATCCCATCTTCTCCAATGCTCCATAATTTTCCGCTTTTCAATCCATTTGCAATGTATCATCACAGTGTGGCCAAACTCCTGTAGCAAAAGCTGTCAACAGAAGAAACATTCATGAACACTTTAACCAATAAAATATCCAATAATACATTCAAACTGAACAATTCACATGTGTGCATCCCCTTAGTGCCTGTCTCCTGTGTGCCTTGCCTGGTCTGGTGATCCTAGGCTGTGCTACCCAGCGGCTGCAGCATGGCTGGTGGATATTCAGTGGGGAATATTACAGATAGCCTCACAGGATGCCCTTGAGCAGCTCGGGGTCTTAAGGGCTTGGTTTAGGATTGCATCACCTCTGCATTGGTGGCAGGAGACTCAGCTGTCTGGCTAAGAGACCATAGCGAGGGCACAGGCGGAATGGCAGTGGTAAGGGCATGAATGCTGTCATCCTGAGTGTGCAGAGTGGATTTGTGCACTATGGAGCCACTGCCACTTCCCTGGGTGACTTCGCAACAATCCTTTTCCAATCCAAACTGTCCTTTCCCCTGGCCTGGCTGCCACCCGTCCATGGCCCAGTGACTCACTGGGCAGAACTTAATCTGGTCCATTGGAGCAGATAGGAAGGAGGGGGTGCATAGAATCGGGAGAAAGCCGGGGTGTCTAGTACTCATCACCTTCCCAATTCCATGCAAATCAGAAAGTGGAGGATAGTTTGAGGATGGCCATTCTTTCCAGAAGCCAATTATGGTGCTTAAGTGGCCAATTAAGGGCCTCTTCCTGCTGCTAGCATTCTACCAGTGGCATGGGGTACCTCTCTGCCAAGTGGGGAGACCACCCAGTAAAAGCTGGTGGCCTCCTTTGACCTCGGGAGGGGGTAGGTGCCACCTCCTTGACAGGCACACTGTGGCCCATGAAGGACTCCCCAGTGGCAAGGGCCAGCCCAGCAGAACCAAACAGCCTGACCCTCAACCCCCAACCTATAGCCTGGGCCTGCCTGATCAGCCCTGGGGAGCCTTATCTCACTTATCTGGGTTCCGGAGCCTGCTCCATGTGGTTGATCCTGGCTGGGTGTAGTACCAGCAGTGGCCATGGCTCCCATGTGCTCCTGGGGCTAAAGACCTGCCGGCCCCCTGATTGACTGGTAGTCCTTGGAGGCAGGACCTTCACCTTTAAAGGGACGGAAGCCCCTACGGTAGGAGGTCAATTGCCTGGTGGGCATAGAATCGCATCAGGGCTACTGGAAATGGCCATGGTGGGGTTGCCCCTGGCTTTCTGGCACACCACTGGGGCAGCTGCCCTCAGCATTAAATTCAGCCCACCATGTGCAGATCCTGCCTCAGTGCCAGATTCCAGGAATTGACCTCAGTGGCCATCTGCTCCCATTGCACTCTGACAGTGAAAACATTGTTTCTCTCCTCCTTTCCACCTCCTATATTAATCCCTCCAGCACTGCAACCAAAAACCTGGGAGCCCTCTGTCTTGGCTGATGTTCTACTTGACACGCTGCACTTTGCAGCAAATTGCTGCACAGCACAGGCAGTCACCATCAGCTTCCCTGTAATGAGAGCAGCTCCCCTTTAAGAGAGCCAGGCTGCCTTTAAGATTTTCAAGTTAACTGACAGGTGTGTGACACATGCATGCGGCTCGGTCCATCTTGAGTGAGAAGCCAGCCAGAAGTGCTCAGTACTGGGCTGCACACTGCACATTGGTGAAATGAAGAGGCAGCAATATGTTTGCATTCTCCATGCTCCAGTGGGATTGGACACAGGTAATTGCAAATTGTGAGCCCACACCCAAAAACGTGGGTACTCCTATTTTTCCTCCACATACTACTAAAGCCTTTTAATGTAATCAATGAAAAAATTACATATTTGACAATAACATGATTATACTTCTATAATTCACTCAAAAATCTTTAAGTACCTTCACAAGTTCATTTAATAGGAAGCTGTGCTTGGGTGAGATGACCAGTCTAGGCTGTGGTAAACATTTTGGGCAGAATCGTCCCAGATTTGCATTAAGTGCAGTAGTGGGCGGGAGAAAACACGTTTTACCCGCCAGCTGCAATGGCGGCTTTTCACGCCGTACCGTCCCAAACCCACCGCATTAATGATGCATTCCCGGGAACATGCCATTTTGATGGCGGGCGGGCTCTCATTCATCTGCCACACTGTCACCTCGCTGCTTCCTCACGCCTGGCGCCATGTTTAAAGTGCAGCTGCGCGCACACCTCTCAATGCATCCAGCCCAGGACTGATGCTCAGAAGACATGGCCCTGGCAGGCAAGAGGACTGCAGCCCCAGAATCATTAATGCGTCCCTGGAATGCCTTTTGGATGCTGTAATGGCCCACCATAATGTCCCCACCCCAACTCTGGCCGAAGGAGGGGCAGCAACATCATTAACCAGGCTTCGGAGGTGGTGGGAGGGGTGTCAGTGCCAACGCCCTGCAAAAGAGGACAGCCACCCAGTGCTGAAAGAGGATGAATGATCTCCTCTGTTCCGCCAGGATAAGTCACTCTTCTCATCACCCTCAACTCACACACTCACAAACCCATCAGACATCCACAGGGATCTCACTCACTGCCAGTTCAAGGGACATCGCCATTCACTCTCTCACACACACCTTTATTATCCTCATACTGTCCATGGCACCACTCACCACCCACACATGCCAAACACACTTATCATCTGGCCTGGCAGGTGTTCTGCTTACACTCTCTCCATCTGTCTTCAGGCAGGACAAGCTGGCACACAACAAAAGGGAGAGGTTGCAGACTAGTGGAGAAATATCTGAAATCATGGACTTTGCAAACAGAGCCATCCAGCTGGCTGGCAAAGAACTGGACCATTCCTGTGCTGACGGTGAGGTCGGCGCTGCTCTACCAAGTGAGGGTCCAGCAGTGCAACATCCATCAGACAACCATGCTGTGAGTGATGTGTCCTGTTTCACAGGCCATTGCCATGCACTAATTATCTCTCGTGCTTCCACATGCACATCTGGGAAACAGCCGACAGAGTCCATGACCCAGGTCCTCGACTCAAGCCCCGAAGACACCTCAGAAGAGGAATCTGCTGAAACCCCAATTGAAGACCTATCACAGCGGTCACCCACACCCTCCACCAGCACAGAGACACACACCTTGGTGGAACCTAGTTCTAGAGTAACCTCGGAGTCACAATCTGGTGAGTACATCGCACTGTCTGATCTACATCATGCGGAGGCAGGGACTTCGAAAGTTTCTGACAATCAGAGGACTACTGGTGGCCAGAAATCTGCTGAGTTCAAGTCAGATGACTAGCCTCTGGACTCAGTAATACATCAGCTGCAAAGGCAAGCTCGAGAACATCAGGAAGGGATGTCTGCTGCACTCCTCAGATTGCAAGGCACAATATGGGAGCCCGTCAGCCTTCAGTCTGAGGTGATAGCGTCGGCATGCCAATGCACCAATGCCAACACTGGTAGGATGGTGGTCGCCATGGAGACCTTGGCCCAGGACATCGGTCCTGCACTGCTGCATGGGCTGAAATCCATCGCTGATGTCTTAGTTGGCCTCCAATAGTGTCAACGTGAGAGGGGTGCAGTGCAGCTCCATCTCACTCCAGCTTCCCCATCTCCTCAAGGAGTCAGCCAGGGGGCCATCAGGCACCCATACGGAGGAGAGTCAGCAGGTGCACACTCTGGTGCCATCCACCCAGGTGACTCCAGGGGTGTCCGGCCCATCCGAATCCCCACTTCCTGTGACCTCAGCAGCTCCAGCTCCACAGGCCGACGAGGGTACCACTGTCACACAGCAGGACCCCGAAAGCAGGCTAGGGCCCTCCAGGTCTTGGCCCTCCATCAAGGTCATCACAGACAGGGCATAGCAGTCAACAGGCTGCCTCCACATCCACTGTGGATGTCTGAGGAGCACCAAGACATAGCGGCAGGGTTAGGAAGGTTAAGAAGACGTAATTGCACAGCCTAGGCATGGGTGTTAATCACTTGTACATAATGTTCACTATTATAAATAAGCTCTCAAGAATGTCTCCCTGCCTATGGCTCCTTGTCCTGATGAGCAGTGTTCATGTCACTCAGATGTGAAACCTTTCTGCACAAGATAAAGGCAGGTGTCTCAGTCCAGGGCCTCTTCCCTGTGCTTTGTGCAGCCTTCAGACCAAAATGATGGTCCAGCCTCACACTTCCTGGACGTATTACTGATGCCTACACCTCGACAGTGCTTGTCATTGCTGCCAGAATGTCGTGGGCAGGCGTCACCGAGTTGCGTCATTCTCTCTGTTTGCTCTCAGCACCTTTAAGGTGGGGCTGGCCCCCATCTCTTCAGCATTTGTGACCGGTGACGCTGTACTCCTGAAGGGCTCAGGTGCTGATGGCTGACAAAGGATCAGATGCTTTTAAAGTTTCATGGCTGCATCTCTATGATATTTCCCTGATCACAGAGCGCAAGCGAACTGCCCTCGGCCAGACAGAAGTCAAACATTCACAGAGGCTGTGTGAAGATCTATGGAATGTCCTTACTGCACGCCATCATCATCCTCCTGGAATCGAGCGACTATTAGAGCCTCCGTTCCGTGTCCATTACAGGAGCCTTATCACAGAGGGTATGTCATAGTCATAGAGTCATAGAGGGCTACAGCACAGAAAAAGGCCCTTCGGCCCATCGAGTCTGCACCAGTCAAACAACTATTCTAATCCCATTTTCCAGAACTAGGCTCATAGCCTTGTATGCCATGGCATCCAAATACTTCTTAAATGTTATGAGGGTTTCTGTCTCTACCGCCCTTTCTGGCAGTGAGTTCCAGATTCCCACCACCCTCTGAGTGAAAAAATTCCCCCTCACATCCCCTCTAAACCTCCTGCCCCTTACCTAAAATCTATGCCCCCTGGTTATTGATCCCTCCACCAAGGGGAAAAGTTCCTTTCTCTCTACCCTATCTATGCCCCTCATCATTTTATACACCTCAATCATGTCCCCCCTCAATCTCCTCTGCTCCAGGGAAAATAACCCCCGTTTATCCAATCTCTCCTCATAACTAAAACTCTCCAGCCCAGGCAACATCCTGGTTAATCTCCTCTGCACTCTCTCTAGTGCAATCACATCCTTCCTATAATGCGGATTCTAGAACTGCACGCAATACTCTAGCTGTGGCCTAACCAGCGTTTTATACAGTTCCAGCATAACCTCCCTGCTCTTACATTCTATGCCTCGGCTAATAAAGGCAAGTATCCCATATGCCTTCTTAACCACCTTATCTACCTGTCCCACTTCCTTAAGGGGCCGGCAGACATGCACACCAAGGTCCCTCTGATCCTCGGTACTTCCCAGGGTCCTCCCATTCATCTTGTATTCCCGTACCTTATTTGTCCTGCCCAAGTGCATCACCTCACATTTATCTGGATTAAATTCCATTTGCCACTGATCAGCCCATCTGACCAGCCCGTCTATATCCTCCTGTAATCTAAGGCTATCCTCCTCACTATTCACTATCCCAGCAATTTTCATGTCATCCGTGAACTTACCGATCAACCCTCCTACATTCAAGTCTAAATCGTTTATATATACCACAAACAGCAAGGAACCCAACACCGATCCCTGTGGAACCCAATTAGACACAGGCATCCAGTCACAAAAACACCCCTCGACCATCACCCTCTGCTTCCTGCCACTTAGCCAATTCTGTATCCAATCTGCCAAATTGTCTTGGATCCCATGAGCTCTTACCTTCATTATCAGTCTCCCATGCGGGACCTTATCAAAAGCCTTGCTGAAGTCCAAGTAGACTACGTCAAATACATTGCCCTCATTTACACACCTGGTCACCTCTTCGAAATATTCAATCAAATTGGTCAGACATGACCTCCCCTTAACAAAACCATGCTGACTGTCCTTGATTAATCCCTGCCTCTCCAAGTGTAGATTAATTCTGTCACTCAGAATTGCTTCCAATAGTTTCCCCACCACTGAGGTTAGACTGACTGGCCTGTAGTTCCCTGGTTTATCCCTTCCTCCCTTCTTGAATAACAGTACCACATTGGCTGTCCTCCAGTCCTCTGGTACCTCTCCTGTGGCCAGAGAGGTATTGAAAATTATTGCCAGCACCCCTGCTATCTCCTCCCTTGCCTCACTCAACAACCCGGGATACATTTCATCTGGGCCTGGAGATTTATCTACTTTTAAGCCTGCCAGGCCACTTACAACGTTCTTCCTTTCTATGCTAATTTCTTTAATTATATCACAGTCCTTCTGCCTGATTTCCATACCCACTTCATCCCTCTCACTTGTGAACACCGACATAAAGTGTTCATTTAGAACCCTACCCACGTCTTCCGGCTCCACACACAAATTACCACTATGATCCTTAATGGGCCCTACTCTTTCCCTAGTTATCCTCTTCTCTTAATGTACTTGTGAAATAATTTTGGATTTTCCTTTATTTTACCTGCCAATGTTTTTTCATGCCCCCTTTTTGCTCTCCTAACTTCCTTTTTAAGCTCCCCTCTACACAGTCTATACTCCTTTAGGGCTTCCACTGTTTTGGGCCCTTTTCCTCTTTATCCAATCCTGTGTATCCCTCAACATCCAGGGTTCCCTGGATTTGTTGGTCCCACCCTTTATATTTACTGGAATATGTTGGCCCTGTACTCTCCCTATTTCCGTTTTGAATGAGTTCCACTGCTCTGATGCTGATTTATCTAAAAGTAGCTGCTCCCAGTCCACTCTGACCAAATCATATCTGATCTTATTAAAATCAGCCTTCCCCCAATTTAGAACTCTGATTTCTGGACCATCCTTGTCCTTTTCCATAACAACCTTGAATCTAACGGAGTTATGATCACTATCTGCAAAATGTTCCCTCACGGATACCTCTACCACTTGCCCAGCTTCATTCCCTAAAATTAAGTCCAGGACCGCCCCGTCTCTTTTAGGACCTTCTACTTACTGGCTTAAAAAGCTCTCCTGGATGCATTTTAAGAATTCAGCTCCCTCTTAACCTACCACACTATGACTAACCCAGTTAATGTTGGGGAAGTTGAAATCCCCCACTATTACTACCCTATTATTTTTACAATTTTCTGAAATATGCATGCATATCTGCTCTTCTATTTCTCTCTGACTGGGGGCCTAGAGTACACTCCCAGCAATGTGATTACTCCTTTTTTGTTTTAAAGTTCTACCCATATGGCTTCATTTGAGGAGCCTTCTAAGATGTCATCCCTCCTTACTGCTGTAATGGATTCTTTGATTAATATTGTGATACCCCCTCCTCTTTTACCCCCTTGCCCCTCTCACCTGAAAACCCTATATCCTGGAATATTGAGCTGCCAATCCTGCCCCCCTCTCAACCATGTCTCTGTGACAGCATTGACATCATACTTCCATGTGTGAACTCATCTGCCTTATTCATCAGACTCCTTGCATTAAAGTACCATCCAACCTTGCCAAACTTATCTGGCCTATAATTTCTATGCCTTCCAGACTCACTTGCTCTCTCTTCTAATTTTGGCTGTGCATATCCCCCTGCTGAACCTCCTCTCAGGATCCCATCCCCCTGCCAAGTTAGTTTAAACCCTCCCCAAAAGCACTAGCAAACCTCCCCTCAAGGATGTTGGTCCCATTCCGGTTCAGGTGCAACCCGTCCGCCTTGTACAGGTCCCACCCCCAATGTCCCAGAAATCTAAAGCCCTCCCTCCTGCACCATCTGTCCAGCCACGCATTCATCTGGACTAACCTCCTATTTCTATACTCACTAGTGCGTGGCACCGGAAATAATCCAGAGATTACTACCTTTGAGGTCCTGTTTTTTAATCTGCTTCCAAGCTCCCTAAATTCTGCTTGCGGGACCTCATCTCTCTTTCTACCTATGTCACTGGTACCATTATGTACCACGATTTCAGTCTGTTTGCCCTCCCCCTTTAGAATGCCCTATAGCTGTTCAATGACATCCTTGACCCTGGCACCAGGGAGGCAAAATACCATCCTGGAGTCATGCCTACGGCTGCAGAAACACCTGTCTGTTCCCCTTACTATCGAGTCTCCTACCACTATTGCTCTTCCCCTCTTTTTATCGTCCCCTGTGCAGCTGAGCTACTCACAATGCCATAAACGTGGCTGCACCCCCCAGAGAAACCGTCACTCTCACCATTTTCCAACACAGAAAAATGGTTATCGAGTGAGATGCACCCTGGGGATTTCCTGACTACCTGTCTGACACCTTTCTTCTGACTGATGGTCACCCATTCCCTAAGCTGTACTTCCCTAAGCTGTGGGGTGACCACGTCTAAAAATGTGCTATCCACAAAACTCTCAGCCTCACGGATGCACCTCACGGCCTCCAGCTGCTGCTCAAGCTCTGAAACTCGGAGCTCAAGTAGCTGCAGCTGGTCACACTTCCTGCACATGTGGTTGGTCAGAGCTCAAGGAGCGTCTAGGACTTCCCACATGTTGCAGGCGGTAAATAACATGGGACTGAGCTGCCCTGCCATGCCTCTAGTTAAAAAGAACCCTCACTTTAAGTTAAATACAGTAAAAAAATGTTAAATTATTTTGTACTTTAAATAAAAACTAGAACACACTTTTTCTTAGCTTAATCTATTTTAAACTGGAGAGAAAAAACTGGAGAAAAACACTTACCCACTGCTTACCAATCAGCTCTCACCTTTGTGCTGATGTCACTTTTTGAAGCTTCCCTGCACTCGCGCTGGTTCTGATCTCTCTGCCGCTCTCTCGCGCTGTTTTGTGATGTCACTCGTTATTTTCAACAAGAACTGACTGCAGGACACTCTTCCCAGACTGTTTCACCATGATGCTGACTGCAGGACACTCTTCCCAGACTGTTTCATCATGATGCTGACTGCAGAGCACTCTTCCCAGACCGCTTCACTGCGATGCTGACTGCAGGACACTCTTCCCAGACTGTTTCACTATGATGCTGACTGCAGGACACTCTTCCCAGACTGCTTCACCACGATGCTGACTGCAGGACACTCTTCCCAGACTGTTTCACTATGATGCTGACTGCAGGACACTCTTCCCAGACTGCTTCACCGCGATGCTGACTGCAGGACACTGTTCCCAGACTGTTTCACTATGATGTTGACTGCAGGACACTCTTTCCAGACTGCTTCACCGCGATGCTGATTGCAGGACACTCTTCCCAGTTTTTAAAAATTGTTTTTTTTCACCACCACTTGCATCTACAGCACCGGAATCATCTTCACCCTCTTCCATATATTCTTCAGAACTAGCCACCCCATCCTCAGTCTCCTCAACTGTGATTTTGTTTTCATTTGCTGCTTTGCCATTTTCTTCACTTTCATCACCTTTCAGCTTCACTTGTGCTTGTTCTTCTTCTGCATTTGATTCTTTATCTTGATCCCCTAGGAGAATCTTGTAAAGGAAGAGCTACTTTTTCCTCCAGATTGATTTTGTCAACAATTTCCACTGCTTCATCCCCAGCATCCCCCATCATGGGGGAATATTTTATGGCCACTTCATTACCATTTTTTTTTTAGCCTTGAGATAGTCCTTTACATCTTCTGCAATGCTCACGTGCTCCTTCTCTTTCTGGATAACATCATTCCCTCAATAGCAATCTACTACTTCATCCTTTGGTTCATTTACGCCTTCATCATCTTGGTCAACTGATGATTCTACTTTGGTCAGTGTTTCAGCCATTGACCAGACTGGAGACAAACATTCACAGATGCAATGTGATGATCTGTGGTGTCTCCTCACTGCACGTCAGCATCATCCTCCACAAATCTAGTTGCTATGAGGGCCTCCCGAGCGCACTACCTCATCTGGCCAGCGCGCTAGCCTCATTGCCATCATTGTTGCTTTTGAGGACCTCCAAATGCTCATCCCCATTGACGTCCTCCTCATCGGAGATGTCCAGCTCCTCCATCTCCTCCTCAGCCAGCTCCTCTCCCCGTTGCAGCGCCAAGTTGTAAAGGGCACAGCAGGTGACAACGATGTGTGACACCGTCTTTGGCCTGTATTTCAGGGCTCCACCAGACTGGTCCAGGCACTGGGGCCTCATTTTCAGCATCCCGATGTTTTGCACCACCAAGGTGAGAGTTTCAGCATGAGCCTCGTTATATCTTCGCTCTGCTGCAGTCTGAGGCTGCCGCACGGGTGTCATCAGCCACGTCCTCTGTGGGTAGCCCTTATTCCCAAGGAGCCATCCCTGCATCATATGTGGACCCTGAAGACGTCAGGGATCTGAGATCTGTTATGGATGTAGGAGTCGTGGACACTCCATGTGAACTATGTTCAGACCTGCAGGATGTGTTTGTGGTGGTCGCACACCAGCTGAACATTCAGCGAATGGAAACCCTTGACATTAATGTAATTCACCACTTGTTGCCATGGAGATCTGAGCACCACATGAGTGCAGTCGATGGCACCCTGCACCTGTAGAAAACCTGAGACCTGGGCAAATCCCAGCGCTCTTGCATCCTGGCTTTCCCGGTCCCGGGCAAAATGCACACAATTGTGTGCCTTCGCGAAGATGGCATCTGTGACCTCATGGGTGCATTTGTGGGTGGAGGCTTGCGATATCCCACAGGGGTCACCTGTGGAGACCTGAAAGGAGCCACTGGTGTAAAAATTGAGGGCCGCAGTCACTTTCACTACGACTAGCAACGGATGCCCTCCATGTCCCCTTGGCACTAAATCCTGCAGCAGATGGCAGATGCGACTGACCAGTTCCCTAGGCATGAGCAGTCTTTGACACCCATGGTTCTCAGTCATCTGTAGAAATGAAAGGTGGCATCTATAGACCCTGGGTCTAGCTAGGGGCCGACCAGCGACGGCTCACTGTGGATCTTCAGCGACTTGAGCAGGAGCCCCAGCTGCCCTACTTGCTGAGGGTGCTGCTCCTCCCTCTGCCCAGCCAGATACCTCTGTTGCTGTCTTCACCATTGTCTCCACTCTCTATGAGCTACAAGGCATAGAGCTAGGCCACCAGGCTCCATGCTCTTGATGTACCCCTCTGCAAGATGAGGGAGAGAGAGAGACACGTGGGTTAGCTTGGGTGTTCTAAAAACCTCTATTGGTTAAGTCTGAAGGCCCCTTAAAAAACGCATCCCAGAGAATACTAGCAACCACTTGGATGACCAGAGTTTAGTGCGCTGCATGGCTGCCAGAAACCCCACCCACCTCTGACATCCGGCGGCAGGATATGCAGCCCGCCATTGATGGGTGGAGCGGACAGCTGTAAACATGTTTCACGACAGCGTGAAAATGATTTTTGGCCTTCCCACCATATTGTCCGCTCACACCCGCCATGACACCGAACACCAGCAGGCATGGAAAATTTCGCCCTTTGCGTTGTGCTGTGGCTAACTTTTTGTTGGAATTCTATTCTATTTTCCCCCCTTTGTAAGTATGTGGTGACTTAACTGCTTGACCTCCTCCAGTCTTCTTCTTGACCCCATTGTTCCCTCTATTTTTTTTCCAATCATGCCCATTGCCCAGCACCATTTAGACAAAGCTCAATTGCTCTGTCACCTCCTATTTTAATTAAAAGAAATGTCCACATTGGATGGCATCACCATGTCATTGCTACCTTATTGAATGTGCTTGTTCCAAATTTTCAATGTTTGCCTGTATTCCAGTCCCATTTCCCATTCCTAACTCCCTAATCAGGCTCTGTGTCTTGTCTTCGCTATTCTCCACAGTTGTTGGAACAAATTCCATGTCCCCCTGTTTAGAAAAGATGTGATATTCCTCTCCCTTCTGAGGCACTAAGGCAAATTCATCCCCAAAATGATATCTGTACTTAAAACGTTGGTGAAATATTGGTGAAGATATTAATGCAGAAATTATTTGGCTATTATCTATTTTCCTATAATACCAGACTATTGAGCTAAATCTGAAATAAAAAGGGGGCCGATTTCACCATACAAAACTCCCCAGTGATCCTAACCACTTGGTGACATGAAATTAAAACAAGAAATTCTGGAAGGTGAGCATCTGTGGAGTGAGGAAGGTGATGATTAACGTATCAGATTAATGAGAGGGTTCTAATGAAAGATCATTGACTCAAAACATTAATCATAACCTTCCTCTCTCCACAGATGCTGCCCGACATGATGATTGTGTCCAGCATTTTCTGTCTTTATTTTTCCAGAGTTTCAAAATCTGATGTATTTTCACTTTGTAGATGATTTGGTGACATAAATACAGCATTAGAGCTGTTCATCATTTTGATTTCTGTGTATCCTCACTCAACCACAGCATTTAGCAGCAGGTTTTCCTTGTTAAAATATCCCGGGCGCTTCTTCATTCTCACTTCATTGCAGAAATTACATCTCTAAATCTCATGTGATCTCAGAATAGCTGGGCTCCCAAACAATTGCCAGAAAATGTCATTCTTAACTTGTACCTTCATGCAGATTTTTCTAACCTACAAACTCAAAAGATGAGACTTATTGTGCATATGAATACAAACAGTTTGATATCTATGATTCTGATTTAATGGTTAACTCCAACATGTAGAGTTGCTAATTTCTCTAGGATATTAAGTATTTCTCTACAACAGTAGACAATATATAACCTCCTAATCCTCAATGATTTAAGAGTGAGATATCTGATAGTACAAGGAAATCACACTTGATGATGATCTGGGGCATGCAGTAAACACAACAAGGTAACACGCTGGCCTTGTTTCCAGGAAGAGACTACCAACTAATGGATGATGAGGCGCTGAGTCGGGCTCCTGATCTTTGAGGGAATTGAAAGCATATCAGACAGTAGGGGATAAAAAAGAGAATCAGAGGCAGTCAGAGGAAAGGGGAGTATGTGCGTCAGAGGCATACAGAAAGACAAACTGAAAAAAAAAGAGGGGACATTGCAAAGAAAAGACTTACAGAGAGTGAGCATAGGAGTTGCAAGTCCAGAAATTGCTTTCCGTCTGACTTCAGATGTGAACCTTGTGGCAAACATAATCACTGCTCTGTAACTTACGCACAAGAGAGCAGTACAATTGATATTTGGTGTGGGACTTCTCAGAAAACGGAGAGAAGAGTCTTTTGACGATCACTTGATTTATGACTTGGCAAAATGGGGAGAAGCAAATTTACTGAAGGCTGAGAGTGATGTTGAACTGGTTCTTTTGAAAACTGTTAATCTGTGGAGAGCAAACATGAACTGTGGTGTTGTGTTTTCTGTCAAATTAAAAAGTTAAAGAGGGATTATCTTCTCTGTATATTAGAGTACTAGTTGTCTAGTAAGGAGTGTTTAGTTGAGGTTGTTTTTAGTTTGTTTATTACAGTGAAAGTTTTAAAACTTGAAACCTTGTCATGTAATTCCTTTAAGTTGGTTATTGGGAATTCGAATCTCTTGTTTAAAGTTATTGGTCTCAGGGAATGTAATAAAATGAAAAATGTACAATTGGTCCTTTTTGCATCATGGAGGATATTGGGAGGGGGAGTATGATGGTTGGCAGTGGCTCGCTGTTTTAATGTGGAGCCAGAAAGTCCCTCTTAATATTTTCACCATATATAGCACATGCTGCACTTGGGCAGGTGTTTTTATTTACTCATGGGAATGTGGGCATTGCTGGCTAGGCCAGGATGTATTGCCAGCTAGGCCAGCACCCTCGTTTAGAGGGCATTTAAGAATCACATATAGGAGTCAGACAAGGTAAGGACAGCAGATTTCCAGTGAACCAGATGGGTTTTTACAACAATCAGCAATGGTTTTGACTTTTAATTCCAGATTTTTATTGGATTTCACTGTCTGCTATTTAAACCCAGGTTTTCAGAGCATCACCCTGGGTCTCTGGATTACTAGTCCAGTGACAATACCACTACGCCATCACCTCCCCATGGATGACTACAAGGTGCTATTACCAGTATGGAATGCACCACATACCTAACACATCATGAACACATGCACACTGAGAACCATCTTGGGGCCTTTTATCTCCCCTTTTACACCTGAATTTTTAAATTTCTAGGCCAAATTCATTTTTGAAAATATCATGGAAGTACCATCATTTCATAATCTTTCCCGTTGAAAGTCAACATGCACATATACAATTTCCATTACAAGGAGTTATATTTAAGGAAATAATAAAAAATCATTTATTTTAAAAAATTTTTTTCACCTATGTGATGTGACTTGCATGCATTTTGCTTGATGTTCATAATTCACTCAAGAATTTTTACTTGGGAATTAATTGCTTAGTTTCAGCTGTGAAAACATGAATTATATTACAATGCTGTTCAGAACATTCTCAAATACTGAATTTTTATTAATCTTTTTAAGTAAGATTTTACATACATTTAGAATTAAGCATGCAATCAATGTTGTTTCCAGTGAAGAGAGATTAAAAATACTCCATTTGTAAATAATTTGCTCCAGGGAAATACAATGGGCTGAAATTTGCTGGAGCTGGTCATCTCATGATGTGCCTGTTAATGTAACCTTTTCCTGTACCCTTCAGCTCAATTTCTTTTGCCCTGTATTTTGTTGGAATTACAAGCTGATAGCAGTACAGTAAGGGCAAGTGGGGCTTTGTGAATGACGGGACAAACAGCACATCTCTTAAATCAATGAGTAAAGAATTGAGAATTAAAGAGGAAGGACAGAGAAGGAAGAGAAATTAACAGGGTTGAATTCAATGTCAAATCGGGTACAAAAAGGGAAATGAAGAGAGGGAAAGAAAGATTGGATTAAGAGAGAGAGAGAAGAGGCTGAAAGAAAAAGTAAGAAAAGAATAGAAATTTTAAATTTGGCATTTTTAAAATCTCCAATAATAATGCATTGCTTGGGGTGGAATGAGTTTAAATTGGTCATTTTCTTGGCCAGAGAGGTTGATTGGCAGTCGTTAACCATTATCAAATGGTACATCTGTTATTAATTACTAGACTTAACATTGTGGTAAATTTTATGAAGAATTAATGAGCAAATGCATCAACTTCATGAAATTTATGGGAGGTTAAGGGCGAGATATCATTTTGTGAAGTTAACTGCAGAGCAGTGCTTACTACCCAGCAGCTTGTGGTAATTTGCTATTCCTGGGGTTTCACTTCCTAGCCTTGGCTGGTGGCCAATTTGTATATTGTTAATGGTGTACATCATTCACATTTATTTTTTCAGCAAATCATGACCCATTATCTTGAGATTGTCAATAGTGCTAACAAGGTACATTGCTAAGCCTAGTCGTAAGTGCTTAAACTGTATTCTGTGGGATGCTCGATAAAAGAGGTAAATGATACATTAGCTACAGTTACACTAACAGCTGTTTGCTCAGTCCTTCTAATGACTGTTACAAGTCTGACTGATCACACCACTGAGTAACATGGATGATACTATATCCGACAATTGTGTGAGTTTTTCTTGTGGGTGGGTGACAAAAAGTGGGATTGGGAATCTTGTAAAGCTATTTTGAAATGGACATTGCAGTGTAATCTGCCGAGGCTGGTAGAACAGTGTATCGCCAGAGTGGACCATCCTGCTGATATTTGGTGTGGGACTTCTCAGAAAATGGAGAGAAGAGTCTTTTGATGATCACTTGATTTATGACGCGGCAAAATGGGGAGAAGCAAATTTACTGGAGGCTGAGAGTGATGTTGAACTGGTTCTTTTGAAAACTGTTAATCTGTGGAGAGCAAACATGAACTGCGGTGCTGTGTTTTCTGTCAAATTAAAAAGTTAAAGAGGGATTATCTTCTCTGTATATTAGAGTACTAGTTGTCCAGTAAGGAGTGTTTAGTTGCGGTTGTTTTTAGTTTGTTTATTACAGTGAAAGTTTTAAAACTTGAAACCTTGTCATGTAATTCCTTTAAGTTAGTTATTGGGAATTCGAATCTCTTGTTTAAAGTTATTGGTCTCTACAGGGATTGTAATAAAATGAAAAATGTACATACATGTATACACAAGGGATTTGATTATAATTTGTTTCAAGTGGCATCATTACCCTTATATATTTCAGTTGAAAACAGGTATCTGGATAAATTTGGTTTAATACCAGTGATTACAACCAGTGATAGTGTGAAACTATTCATGCAACCAACTGACAGCTGTAAACACCTTTCTACATTTGTGAGTTAATTGGTATTCCTGGTCATGTGCACAAAGCAAAATGATTGACTGTTTTATCCTTAAATAGCAATGTTATATGATTGACAGTTTTCTACTGTGCTTATGTGGAATTTTTCTTCAAATCAGAAATTTTCTTTTGCATGTCTCTCCAACTGCAATGGGTTGCGGAGACCTCTGCTGCTTGGGACCTCAAGGATTCAACAACCACACAACTATTCTGAATCAAGTTGCATATAATGGTTGCTGATCTCTTGTGAAGTTGTCTCCCAGGTCTTACTGGACTTATTTTATTTGGTAAGTTGTCCTCCCATTCTATGGAGAGCACTTTTCTGTTCATTCATGCTAACTCAAATAATCTGGAGCATATCATTATTAAAGTGGGCATTTTTATACCTTGCTCCGATATTTCTTTAATTTACACAATTTGGAATTGATTTTATACTGAAGGCTGGAGTCTCTATCAACATCCTGGGGGTTACCATTGACCAGAAACTGAACTGGACTAGCCACATAAATACTATGGCTACAAGAGCAGGTCAGAGGCTAGGAATGCCGTGGAGAGTAACTCACCTCCTGATTCCCCAAAGCCTGTCCACCATCTACAAGGCACTAGTCAGGAGTGTGATGGAAAACTCTCCACTTGCATGGATGAGTGCAACTCCAACAACACTCAAGAAGCTCGACTCCATACAGGACAAAGCAGCCCGCTTGATTGGCACCCCATCCACAAACATTCATTCCCTCCACCACTGATGCCAGCAGTGTGTACCATCTACAAGATGCACTGTAGCAACTCACCAACGCTTCTTAGACAGCACCTTCCAAACACCACCACTGCCATCTAGAAGGACAAGGGCAGCAGGCACATGGGAACACCACCACTTGGAAGTTCCCTTCCAAGTCACTCACCATCCTGACTTGGAAACTTATCGCTGTTCCTCCACTGTTGCTGGGTCAAAATCCTGGAACTCCCTCCCTAAGAGCACTGTGGGTTTACCTACACCACATGGACTGCAGCAGTTCAAGAAGACAGCTCACCACCACCTTCTCAATGGCAATTAGGAATGGGCAATAAATGCTGGCCTAGCCAGGGGCATCCACACCTCATGAATGACTGAAAAAAAGATCTTGCTGTTGGTGGATAAGCAGCTAGTTCAATGGGACATGTAACTTTTTCAACAGCAAGACACAGAATGGGAGATAATCTGAAAGAGCAACAGCCTCAGGAATGTTAGCAGCAGAAAATGCACACAGATTCTTAAATGCCTGTTGGAGATTTTACTGTATTCCAGTCAGTGAAACACTAGCACCACACCAGCCGAATAGTGCAGAAAAATTCCTAATGAGCTCGAGGGTGACCGAGGCACAGTTACCAATCCACATCCTGTACTCGTGATAGAGGCTTCACTCGCCTCCTTCCCTCACACGTTGTTTTTCTGTCATCCAATATTGTCAGGTAATTTCAATTAAGCAAAGGGGCACATATGAACTTGGAGCAGGAGTAGGCCACTCGGCCCTTCAAGCCTGCTCTGCTATTCAATAAGATCATGGCTGACCTGATTGTAACCTCCCGCTTACCCCCAATAATCTTTCACCCCCTTGTTAATCAAGAATCTATCTAGCTCTGCCTTAAAAATATTCAAAGACCCTCCTTCCACTTTCTTTTGAGGAAGAATGTTCCAAAGACTCATGACCCTCTGAGAAAAAAATTCTCCTCATCGCTGTTTTAAATAAGCGACCCCTTATTTTTCAACTGTGACCCCTAGGCCAGGATTTCCTGGTCGGCGAGCGGGGGGCAGGGTCCGTTCGCCAACATGTAAAATGACGCGGGATGATGTCGGGCAGAACTCCCGATGTCACCCCGCCTCATTTCAATTTTCAGGTGGGCGGGGGCTCAGCAGAATCAGCTGTGCGCCTGTCGACCTGTCAATGGCCAATTGAGGCCATTGACAAAGTAGTTAAAGTGATTAATGGACCTGCCCGTCCAACCTTAAGGTTGGCGGGCAGGCCAGGAGCTCTGGCGGGCTTAAGAAAAAGCATGAAACCCCATCCACGGGCGGGATGAGGTTTCATGTAGGTTTTAAAATTTTTAATAAAAGTGATGGACATGTCCCAACTCATGTGACAGTGTCACATGAGGGAACATGTCAGGGGAATTTATCTGTTCTGTTTTTAAAATTTTTCACACAGGAGCTGATCTCCCTGAGGCAGCACTTGGCCTCAGGAAGATGAGTGCGCTATTTTGTGCGCATAGGTGAAAGAGTGTACACCCAGCTCGGGGAATCTCACCCCCCGCGCCCCCCCCCCACCCCGCCCCGCACAGGGAGCGCATTGCGCTTCCTTGCGGATGTCATGCTGGGCGGGCCTTAATTGGCCCACTCATGCAAAATGGCGGTGTGGCCCCCAATTGGGGGCGCCAATCGGAGGTGTGCCTCCACGCGCCTGCTCCTGCACTCTCCCCGCCCCCCCTTCCCCCCCCCCCTCCCCCCCCCGCAATGGGGGAAAAATTCTGCCCCTAGTTCTAGATTCTCCCACAAGAGGAAACATCCTCTCCACACCCACTCTGTCAAGCCCCCTTCAGGATCTTGAAGCTTTTGATCAAGTCACCTCTTACTCTTCTAAACTCCTGTGGATACAAGCCTAACCTGTCCAACCTTTCCTCATAAGACAACCCGCCCATTCCTGGTATTAGCTAGTGAATCTTCTCTGAACTGCTTCTAAAGCATTTACACCTGCTAACACTCAATTGACAGCTGTACTCTGACAGCTCATTGCTTGCCATGAGGGGGCTCTGCTAGTTTTGAATGAAAGCTAATTCCCAGGGACAGCAAACCTGACAGTTCTCACGATGGGATGCATATGCTCAAGTGGGAAAGTATTCAAGCCACACACATGTCTTTAGCAGTTTGTTCCCTAACTGAATATGAAAAGGTTGGGCACAATCACTGACAAATAACTGTAACTGCTCGGAAATCAATATCGAAAATCCTGAGCTCAGGATTGCCATAAACTCTGTAGCTAACAGACAGACAGATTGTACAAAATTATGAGATTAGAAATGAAGTGTCTAGAAACCGTTGGCAAAGGCATAGCAATGCTCACCCTAGATAATGCCACTTTTAAATTTACAACTCCAGCTATATCCTCATGAGGTCGATCAGAATATCACACTTTCTCGAGCACCAGCCCTGATACATTCACTCAGTCAGTGAGATGGAAGGGTTTTCTCTGATTGAAACACTGAGCGCTGACGAGCTTGAGAACCTGGATGTGGAAAAGGAAAGTGCCAATCTCCATAGGGATGGAGAGACAACTGCCCTTGGCTGAGGAATCAGATCTTGGAAGGGTTCACTGGGCTGTATTCCAGGACTCCGCCAAATTTATTCAGATATCTAAAATGAAACTCCAGAAAGCCTATTGTCCACTCAATCAGACTTCCTGCATTGATATAAGCCTCATTACATCTGTTTCCGGCCTCTGTTTGTAAAAGCCTTACTGGAGTCATACGCTATGATTGTGGAGAATAGCAATTATCAATCAACTGCCATAATACGTGGGTTTAAGTTATCAAGTTAATAGGGTTGACTGTCACGTGAAAATAACATCACAACAGCTCTATCTGTGTTGGCGATTCATGTGCAAAATAGGGTAATTAATACATTAGCTTCACATTAATCAAATATATGTCAATTTTTCTTGTATCTATGGAAACCTGGAAGTTTGTTCATCTAGATAATTCCCTCTCTTTCATTCATTTGTTCATTTGGAAAATAAATGAAATGTACAGCCCATATGAAGAGAACATCAGTCTCCTTCTTTATGTAATGGTATACTGCTACCTGTAGGAAATATCAGCAGGTGCTACTTGGAAGGATCTGGTCGCAAAATAATTCAAATCAGCTGTCACTCTGAGTGGTAGAGACAATGCTGTTCTTTTGGTGGATGTGATTTTCAGCCAACAGCTGACATAGCTCCTGGGTGGGCATGGGTGGGACAGCACCTTTCTGAGGGAGCGACGTGTGAAGCCTAGGTGAATGGGTATCTTCATATAAAGAACAAATATTTTCTGTGCTCCTGTATGACTTCAGTCTGATCTCTTGTATAACCACAACATTCATGACATAGATTGCCACTGGAAAACCCAAGTCCCCAGTTCACAACTATGCTTTCTACTGAACTGACTAAACAGGACCAAAAAGTACTGATAATGCCTCTCGAGCAGTGAACAGCTAAAGTTTATAAAAGCAAAAAAACTGCGGATGCTGGAAATCCAAAACAAAAACAAAAATACCTGGAAAAACTCAGCAGGTCTGGCAGCATCTGTGGAGAGGAGTACAGATAACGTTTCGAGTCCGCATGACTCTTCAACAGAACTAAGGGGATATTCAGACAAACTATAGCATACCTTCAACTCCAGCAAAAATAACCTCCTCAGTATGGCATCTTCCTCAGAAATTCTGCTGTGCAGCTTATACTACCACCTCTATAGTTAAAGTAATAATTAGAGTCAGATATGAGTTGGATATTGGAAAAATGGAGTGGAGATTAGCCAAGGCCACTTGACCCAATTTAAATACTTTCATGCAGGCTTTCAACAGGCATTAAAGGGGAACGGCACTATTTCTGGAGGAGACATTTGGAGCAATTTTCTATAAGCAGCAGAGTTGTGATGATAACCATTCCCACACAATTTGACTGAATTGAGTATCCCAAAAAACAGATGGGAAATCAAAGGAAAATCGAGCCCTGAATGTTACTTATTGTGCTTACGTATAAATTGAGGGAAACAGATTAGTGGGTGATACAGCACTATTATTCCAGCTTTTTTTTGTGATTAGCTGCTCAGTTGCAAGTTAGTTGTGAGCATCCCAATGCACCATGTTCCAAGAATGCCCAATGAATTAACCTTTGCATTGCTGCAAGTGCAAAGAAAAGAATAAACTGAACTCTGATGCATAATCAGTGCACTAAAAGAAAATCACTAACTTCTCCCCTCCTCGGCCTGGTTGGTAATAGATCAAGTTTTATGATATTAGAGGGCAGCAGTTAAGTGGAGTATCACTACATCAATAATGTGAGCAGCAGTTAGAAGTGTAATTTTGCTATTTAACTGCTTCTAAGCAGCTTTAAGCCCAGGGGAGTTTAACAAAATTACACTTGAATACAATACTAAAAGCGCCCTTTTTAAAGACATAGATTATGCTATCATAGTTCATTTGTTATACATTAACTTTAATTTTTAGCAGCAAGCAACTTGTGAAGAAATAATGAGTGATTTATTATGTGCTAGGCTATTAGAAAGACCTATTTTCAGCCAGCCACCAATACTTGTACAAAATATTTGAAAGCATCGAGGGTAATTCAGTCTGTATTTTTAATGAATATTTCATCGTGTATTATCATGCAGTAGGGGGTGAGGCATCAAACTTCCAACGTAAAGCAAGATAACCACAGGTGTTTGTAGCACACATATGATGGAGCAAGATTTGGCTTTTTGACCTGATTTTTAATAAGTTCTTTGAATAGAAATTTACACCCTGCATTGCTGCATGCCTTAGGACCAACAAGGATCTTAAAGATTCAACAAGCAGTCTATTAGTTTGGAACAAACCCCATAAAATAGTTGGTAACTGTAGCCATAACTGCAATACTGGCTGCTGGCTTTGGGGCCTTATGATTGCTGTCCAAAAACAGCAACCTGAAGGCTTCCAGTCCTGATATGCCACCTTGCGAGATGTGGAGAAAAGGATGTAACTTGACAGTTTGGAATTGGGAGGCGAATTCTGGCAGTCTATTCTGATATGAAGGCGCTGGGTTCAACCTCAAACCGTCAACCTCTACCACATGGAAGCTGAGAGAGAGTGTATGTCGGCCATCTATCAATGCTCAAGGCCCACCTCAGATAATCTTCAGGTTGAACTGTAAGTGGGCAAGAAGCATACCTATCTGCCTATGTGTAAAAAGCCGAAGGTTAGGAAAAAAATGCAGACTGGGGTCCAATTTTGCAATTTTTAGGTACATATGTGCAGAAAGAGAGGGTGATGGACACTCTGTCCATCTTTACAAGGCAGTGGGTGGCTTAACTAGTGGCCATAAGAAAGTAAAAGTAGAAATAGGCCATTCAACCACTCAAGCTTGTTAGCTCAACCCCATTCACCTGCCTTTGTTCTATATTCCTTGATATTCTGACCTAACACAATCTTTACATCACAGACTTGAAAGTTTCAATTGCCTCAAGTTCAAATGTCCACAGCCTTCTGGAGAAGAGAGCTCCAGATTTCTATTACCCATTGCGTAAAGAAGTACATTCCAGATTTGAATCATGAATGACCTTACTCTAATTTCAAGAATATGCCTCCTTGTTCTGGATTCCCCTGAAACTCCTGTGGAAATAATGGGGACAATCTTCACCAAAAGCCTTAGGTGCTGAAGAGGTGAAGGGGTGGCCAAGATAGTGTCTCAAGATAATGTTTAGTGCCAGATGCCATTTTGATAAAGGAGTTGAAGCCAGTGATAGGAACAACCACCTGGGGGTTTGTTAAACACCTGACTGCTACTGTTACTTTTTAATTTAAGGTAAAATGGAGTAATAAAAAGGTCATGTGATCTGCTATGAGTTTTGCCTGGAAAAAAGCCTGCGTGGCTTGCTACCATGGAGACCGAGGGCCCGGTCAGATGTTAATGAAATATGTGTGCCAGTGCCAACACTTGAAAAGTGTCTGTTTCAGAGACTTTAAACAAGAACAGAGGAAGCGAGAGAGAGAGAGAGGATAGCAGCTGCTGCTGCCTGCAAAGGGAAAAGGCTGTTTTCTCTGTTAACTACCAGGCAGAATGCTTGAAAAGCTTCTTCACTAGTCAAAGGGAAGGAACCTGCAGCAATTAAAGGACACTGGAACGTTGTTCCTGGCAAGGCTGGGAGAATGAATCACCAGATGGACTTTATTCCTGAGAGTGAGTTTGAGAATTCTTAGAAGACAGAGGGAGAGAACCTTCGATGGTCACTGGATATTATTACTCATGGAAAAGTTAACCCATTGGAGGCTGGGAGTGACTTAAAACTGTTTCTACCCTCTCCTATCAGCAATTAGTTGTTTGAGAGTAATCATGGTATTGATGTTGATTTCAATTACTTCTTAAAGTGATACCACAAAAAGAATAATTTCCACTTCATGATATGCTGGAGTTATGAAGACATCTGCAACACAGCAAGAAACTTCCTTGGACACTTTCACCAATGCCTGAGCAACAATTTTTCTGGAAACTCTCTGTGGATTTCACCTAAAATGAGTGAGTGCTGTGCTACTCTACCTTATTGGCTACCTTATGGGAGTCAGCAGGAGAAAGGAAATGGTTGGTCATAGTCAAGTCTTGGTTTGAATGAGAAATGGGAGAAGGACATGAGACCTGGCAGAGCATTATCAGATACTGTAGGAGAAAAGAGTAGGATGGAGAGGAAGGTGAGTTGGCAGCCTTCCTCCTTGCAGATTCAGGATAACTCTCCTCCCCTGGACCTTCTCCACAGGGGTCTCCAGTAACAGATCTAAGAACCTGTGCATCCTCTGCTCAGTGCCTGGGTTATCATGCAGCCTGCCGCTGTGTGCCAGCTAGTGCACTCCACAGCTTTAGTGGAAGCGGGTGACACAAGCCAACAAATGTACACCCTGAATTTTGTTGGGGTGTGGGAGCCCCGATGATGGGTCAGAAAACTGGGACAACCCTGCCTATCGGCTGCTTGGGGGAACCCCAGCTGGCTTTTAGGTCCATTTTGCAGTTAAAGAGCTGCTGTCAGGACTCCCATCCCTTTAGGGCCCATCTATTGCTGGTGAAATGCCAGTAGCAGTGGGAAGATGCCCTTAATTGGTCACTTAAGTAGCACCATTGGCCTCTGGGTGGGAAGGATTTTTGATCAACAAGGGAGTCAAGGGTTATGGGGGAAGAGACAGGAAAATGGAGTTAAGGTCACAATCAGATCAGCCATGATCTTATTGAATGGCGAAGCAGGCTCAATGGGCCAAATGGCCTACTCTTGTTCCTATTTCTTATGATTATGATCTTACGATCTGAGGACTGTCCCCCACCTTCCCCGCCCATGGTATAATGCCATAGCGGCAGGCATTCCGGCTCCCACCTTCCCTCACCATTTTCCACTTTCCCTCTTCATCCCAGCACATTCTTAGAGAGCTGGTTAAAATCCAGCTAATACTGATCCACAAAAATTGGATCTAACCAACACTTGAGTGCTAAATCTTCAGGCACATTCAAATCATGATTATCACCAATTAACCCAAAAGTTGCACTGTTAATTTTAAACTTTCAAACAGGTATTTCTTATTAGCACATCCCCACTTAGCTCCTGTTTTCACCCTTTGGAGAAAATAATCTCCTGTTTCTTTTTATCTATTGTACAAACTCTTTTATCATTTTAAACTCCTTGATTACATCAGTCCTTAACTCTATCTTAAGGGAATCACAAGCCAAGTTCATGCAGCCTGTCCTAATAATTTAACTCCGTTTTAGCCTGGTATCATTCTGCTGAATTATCACTGCACCCTCTCTGGGGCCAATAGACTTGCCTAGATATGATGGTTAGAACTGAAAGTAATAAGAACTGCACAAATGGAATACAAGAAAATGTATTATGGATATCAAGGACAACTTGAATGATCTTTACAAGTATATTAAGAGAAAGATTTTGGGTAACAGTAACATGAGGCACTTAAAGATAGGCACAGGTGACACTAATTAAAAATCAAAAAATGGAAGATTTACTAAATAGAGTCATAGAGGTCTACAGCACAGAAAAAGGCCCTTCAGCCCATCGCGTCTGCGCTGGTCAAACAAGTACCTAACTATTCTAATCACATTTTCCAGCAGTAGGCCCATAGCCTGGTATGCCATCACATTGCAAGTGCATATCTAAATACTTCTTAAATGTTATGAGGGTTTCTGCCTCTACCACCCTTTCAGGCAGTGAGTTCCAAATTCCCACCACCTTCTGGGTGAAAAAATTCTTCCTCACATCCCCTCTAAACCTCCTGACCCTTACCTTAAATCTATGCCTCCGATCATTGATCCCTCCACCAAGGGGAAAAGTTCCTTCCTGTCTACCCTATCTATGCTTCTCATTTTTTTATACACCTCAATCATGTCCCCCCTCAATCTCCTCTGCTCCAGGGAAAATAACCCCAGTCTATCCAATCTCTCCTCATAAATGAAACTCTCCAGCCCAGGCAACATCCTGGTAAATATCCCCTGCACTCTCTCTAGTGCAATCACATCCTTATAATAAGGATTCCAGAACTGCATGCAATATACTAGCTGTGGCCTAACCAGCATTTTATACAGTTCCAGCATAACCTCCCTGCTCTTACATTCTATGCCTCAGCTAATAAAGGCAAGCATCCCATATGCCTTCTTAACCACCTTATCTACCTGTGCCGCTACCTTAAGGGACTGGTGGATATGCACACCAAGGTCCCTCTGATCCTTGGTACTTCCCAGGGTCCTATCATTCATCGTGTATTCCTGTACGTTGTTTGTCCTGCCCAAGTGCATCCCCTCACACTTATCCAGATTAAATTCCATTTGCCACTGATCAGCCCATCTGACCAGCCCATCTATATCCTCCTGTAATCTAAGGCTATCCTCCTCACTATTTATCACCCCACCAATTTTCGTGTCATCCACGAACTTACTGATTAACCCTCCTACATTCAAGTCTAAATCATTCATATATACCACGAACAGAAAGGGACCCAACACTGATCCTTGTGGAACCCCACTAGACATAGGCATCCAGTCACAAAAACAACCTCAACCATCACCCTCTGCTTCCTGCCACTCAGCCAATTCTGGATCTAATTTGCCAAATTGCCTTGGATCCCATGGGCTCTTACCTTCGTTATCAAAAGCCTTGCTGAAGTCCAAGTAGACTACGTCAAATACATTGTCCTCATTTACACACCTGGTCACCTCTTCGAAAAATTCAATCAAATTGGTAAATATTTATTTTGTAGCAGTCTTCACAGCAGAGGATAAGGAAAAAGTATCAGAGACATGAGAAAAAAATACATCAGGGGAAGAACTTAGTAGATTTAATGTAAATAATAAAATGGTGATAGATAACATAACGAGACTAAAGATAGGCAAATCTTCAGGACCCGATGGTTTCCACCCAGGGTGTACTTAAAAGAAGGTAAGAAAATTATAGATGCTTAAGTCATGGTCTTCCAGGTTTGTCTTGATTCCGGAATTGTGCCCTTAGGTTGAAAAGTTGCCAAGTCACTCCATTAGTTAAGAGGGATAGAAGAGATAAACT
The DNA here is from genome assembly GCF_964194155.1 of Cetorhinus maximus. Classification (NCBI taxonomy): domain Eukaryota; kingdom Metazoa; phylum Chordata; class Chondrichthyes; order Lamniformes; family Cetorhinidae; genus Cetorhinus; species Cetorhinus maximus. The sequence continues at coordinate 33,052,385 of NC_135879.1, forward strand.
AGATAAAGTTTAATATCTGTTGGAGGGAAGTTACTAGAGTGTATTGTTGTCATTCAGGACAAAGTTACTGAGCACTTAGATAACATGACCTGATCAGAGAGAGCAAACATGGATTTGTAAAGGTTAAATTGAAGGAATTTTTGAATTGTTGGATTTTTGAGGAGGTAATTAATATGGTAGATACAGGAATATACATGGGTGTTTTTGTTTTTGGGCTTCCATTAAGCATTTAATAAGTTTTCATGTATGAGATGGTGGACTAAATGAGAGTGCATGCATTGACGGCAACCTAATAGCATGGGAAAGGCGTTGGCTAGGACATGGGAGACAGAGAATAAAGATAAATGAGTATGCACTTAAATTGGCAGGAAGTGACCAGCGGTATCTTCTGGGGATCTGGTCTCAGATTTTCACTATATTGTAAATGACCTAACTAAAGGAATAGAGAGTTGCATGTTCAAGTTTACTGATAACACTAGCACACTAAGTAGTCTAGATGGGAACAGAAAGTTGCAAAGGGACATAGGTAGATTAAGTGAGCATACCTAATGAGGCTTGGCTGACAGCACAGATAACTATAATACAATATGAAAACACCTGCTCTCCAGAGGAAACATTGTTTGATTGACAGTTCAGGCTCTCTAATCTCTACAGTCAATTTCCCAATGTTTTTTGACATAAGTTAAGTGGTTTCAAGGGTTTGTGATTTTTGAAACTTCAAATGGCCTGGTTGACTGACACTTTTATTAGCTTGGTCCAGACTTATTTCTCATAGGAGAAATTTATCAATGGATTACATTTTTTCAAAGCTATTTTTAAGATCCATTCTGGAAACTGGGTCAATGGGCATGGGAATGCCAGAGCTTGGCATGGAGGCATGAGGGGATATGGGGGTGGGTGGAAGGGCAGAGCCTGGCATAGGGGCATAAGGGGACATAGGGGATATGTGGATGGGAAGACCTTGGCATGGGAGATGGGAATAGGTGAGGATGCATTACTTGGCATAGGGGGCATTAACGGGACCTTTCAAACTTAGCCTTTAAAAGGTCCCCTCATGTACATTAGGGCTCATGACTCCTCTAAGGGGCTGTGAACCTGGCCTGACACAATGAAAATTGCAGAGAAGTAGCAGGTGCCTGTCTCCGCGATGGAGCACGCCTCCAGATGTGGGCTTCTGACAGGAAGCAGCCTGGGAATGTGTTCGGGAATCCTGGAATCGGGACCTGTCGGCCATTTTTAAAGGGCTTCTGAGTCAACCTGACTCAGTGAAAATCCAGGCCAGTGTGTGGAGGTATGAAGTCATCCACTTTGGACTTGAGAACGATTGGTCAGAGCACTTTCTGTGTTCTGATGAATGGTCACAGACCTTAACATTAACTTTGTTTCTTCCCCCACAGATGCTGTTAGATCTGAAGAGTGTTTCCAGCATTTTCAGTTTTCATTTAATGTTTCCAACATCCACAGTATTCTAGTCCCTTTTTAACTTCCCTCTCTCATATTTAGGTTGCTTACCAAATTAAAGTCATCTGCAAAGTTGAACATAGAACTTTCTATTTCTTTGCCTATAAAGAGCTGATGCCCATGTACAGATCCCTGGGGAGCACCACTTGACACATCTCAGTTATTAAAGGGACCACTGGTGGCTGCTCAAAAATTGACCAATACAAGTTTTGATTCTTTCTCCCAGAAAGAGCAGTGGTACTCCTATTGTGCCACAAAAATGTTCTGCTCTGCTGCCGACTAGGGCAAACCACCCCGACACCTGCGCCCACCTGTGATCATCTACTTACCACCCAAAAGCAACTAAACCCATCCCGCCGTCAGCCCACCAAGACCTCAATAACTTACTGAACAGCCAGCTCAGCATTGGAAATGGCTGATTTCCTGTTCACCTACAGCAAGTGGGCTTGGGAAGCACTCCCTTTTGACGCCCGCAGCTTGCCAGCAGCATTGAAATGTTGCTCAAGCAGAATATGGTTTGCCGCTTCTGCTGGATGGGGGCTAGGGGGTTGGCCCTTTGATCTTCAGCAGGATCTGCTTAGAGCTGTAGCAGGATCTGGTGATCCACCATTTATAACTTACAGCTTCCTTATCATTACCTGCTGTACCCCCTTCCTCCTCATCTGCCAGGTTCTGCAGAGTGAGGCATGCTGAAGAATCCATGCTGCTCTCTAGGCTGAGACAGTTGTGTTGCTTATTGTCTCCTGTCCTGCCCCAGGTCGAATCTCTGCTGCCTGTCTTTGCTGCTTTGATGGCACTTTCACATGGAACATTGGTAACATAGGAAGAATGACATGGGAAAACTTGCAATAACTGTTGCTTCATCATTCCAAAAACGCTTTAGGCCTGTATATGTTAAACCAGAAGAATGTTTGGAGCTTGGCTAAAAATCAACTAATGCTAACACACTGAGGGGGGAGAATTCATCTGGACCCTATTTATGAAAACATATAAATGCATTTGGAAAATTTTCTTTATATAGAGTTTCTAGAGAAAACATGAATGTGTTCTTAAAGATGATTATGATGTAGTCACATATAACAACAGATGGAATTTTTAGTTCCAGTTTCTACACATTAATGCACACTCAACACATGTTAGTACATGTGCTCTAACACACTGGGGATTTTCATCTTTTTCTATTAAATTCAAAAAACAAAGAATAACAATCCACCAGAAAAGGTTCTCATGTGCCAATTTGTTCTGTTTGAACCACTGAAACGTGACACTGCATATTCAATATATGTACATTTTATTCACTTGACTGAGGCACGTCAATTTTCTTAAGATAAAAGCAAAAAACTGCGGATGCTGGAAATCCAAAACAAAAACAAAAATACCTGGAAAAACTCAGCAGGTCTGGCAGCATCTACGGAGAGGAGCACAGTTAACGTTTCGAGTCCGAATGACCCTTCAACAGAACTAAATAAAAATAGAAGAGAGGTGAAATATAAGCTGGTTTAAGGGGGGGTGGGACAAGTAGAGCTGGATAGAGGGCCAGTGATAGGTGGAGATAACCAAAAGATGTCACAGACAAAAGGACGAAGAGGTGTTGAAGGTGGTGATATTATCTGAGGAATGTGCTAATTAAGGGTAGAAAGCAGGATAAGCAAGGTACAGATAGTCCTAGTGGGGGTGGGGTGGGGTGAAGGAATCAAAAAAGGCTAAAAGGTAGAGATAAAACAATGGATGGAAATACATTTACAAATAATGGAAGTAGGTGGGAAAAGAAAAGTCTATATAAATTACCCAGACCTCCCTGTCGCTTGCCATTTCAACACTCCACCCTGCTCTCATGCCCACATGTCCGTCCTTGGCTTGCTGCATTGTTCCAGTGAAGCTCAACGCAAACTGGAGGAACAGCACCTCATCTTCCGACTAGGCACTTTACAGCCTTCCGGACTGAATATTGAGTTCAACAATTTTAGATCATGAACTTTCTCCTCCATCCCCACCCCCTTTCTGATTTCCCACCCCCTTTTTTTCCCAATAATTTATAGAGATTTTTCTTTTCCCACCTACTTCCATTATTTGTAAATGTATTTCCATCCATTGTTTTATCTCTACCTTTTAGCCTTTTTTGATTCCTTCACCCCACCCCACCCCCACTAGGGCTATCTGTACCTTGCTTGTCCTGCTTTCTACCCTTAATTAGCACATTCCTCAGATAATATCACCACCTTCAACACCTCTTTGCCCTTTTGTCTGTGATATCTTTTGGTTATCTCCACCTATCACTGGCCCTCTATCCAGCTCTACTTGTCCCACCCCCCCTTAAACTAGCTTATATTTCACCTCTCTTCTATTTTTACTTAGTTCTGTTGAAGGGTCATTCGGACTCGAAATGTTAACTGTGCTCCTCCCTGTAGATGCTGCCAGACCTGCTGAGTTTTTCCAGGTACTTTTGTTTTTGTTTTGACATCAATTTTCTTGTCTTTCTAGCAATCAAAAATGTAGATTCCTATCATTATTGTCTACAAAGCCATAGATACCATTGGTACAGAAATTCTGGCCTGGCCTATTTTGGCTTAATATGACCAGAACCCTGAAGGACACTTTTAGAAAAGGTTGCAATGACTTTTGCCATTAAATCAGCAATTTCTTTATGAAAGAATGCTGGTACACTTTCTTTTTCTTTTCGGAGAGAGAAATGCAGCACACAATTATCACTCATGCAAACATAGGAATCGACCTGGATCCTTTGAACCTGCCAATTTAGGTATGTCTGCTCTGTTTCATTAATCCCAATTTCCTACCTTTCACAAACGTCTTATATGAGTGGTCCTATGATGTATTTTGAGTTATGTTATCACTCCTTGTGTAAGTAAGCAAATAAAAAATAATAATTTTAAGACATTTTGCTGCTACTGTATGTGTTGTAATTTAATAATTCCAACATATCTATTAATGCACTCAAATCCAGAGCTTCTGGCTCAGAGATAGGGATGCTACCTGTGCCACAAGACCTCCTACTTGCCAATTTATCTTTCCATTGTCTTCTTCCCCAATAAATTTCACTTATTTCAACCAATACAATATACCTTCACATATTAATATAATAATAATATGACATACTTCCTCTCATTAATGGGTCATCTTACTTAAACTGAATAACTATAATTCTGATCTAAGATTCAGGGCAGAACTTGCCCCTCCATGGAGACTCCTATGCCTTTCCTTCATTTTCTGAGCCGTCCCTTTTCTGGGCTTCTTCCAAGTGCATTTTTTTACTGAGTTCATGAGTGGCTTATTGATTAGTGTATGGTGGAAAAAAATTCCAATTAGCATTATGGCCATTTTTCACCCAGGAGCCATTTTTCAAACTTCTGTGAATATACATTTGCTTAAAAAAGCATTAAGTGCAATTCATAGTTACAACTCTTCCTGTGGGAGAATGATCAAACCACCCCGAAATATGACAATTGTTACATCACAGCATGTGCTGATGATATTAGTGAATTAATGTCTGTGCTGAATTATGAATTGAGGAATGTTATAGGAATCTGTTAAGAGTTCATTTGCTAATATAGGAAACTGTAACTTTGAGACTAAAATATTTAAAATAACATCCCTTCTCAAAGTCTGCTGAAAACATACAAAAACAGTAATAAATATTGTATCATAAGGCTAGATTTTATGAATTTGTGCCCTTGGTCTGGAAAAAGGTTTTGACTTGTGTGGAGGGCAGTGGGTGCATGGGGTTTTCCATCCATTAATTTGGAATAGTGTTCCTTCATTGGGTTTTGTAAAGACACTGGGTTAAGAGTTTAATTTACTTTGACATTTAGTCCTGCATGAGTTGAAATTTCCTCCAATTAAATATTGGGAAAACTGAAGCTATTGTCTTTGGTCCTAGCCACCAACTGTGTTCCCTCGTCTCCAATTTCATCTCCCTGCCTGGCCATTGTCTCAGGCTGATCCAAACTGTTTGCAAACTCAGCCTCCTACGTGACTCTGAGCTAAGCTACCAACCCCATATCCTCTCTACTGAAAAGAATGCTTACTTCCACCTCTGTAATATCGTCAGGATCTGCCCTGCCTGAGTCCATCTTCTGAAACACACTTCTATGCTTTAGTTATGTCTAGACTCGACTATCCCAAAGCTCTGACTATTCCACAGCTCTGCTGGTCGGCCTCTGACTTTGCATCTTCTGTATACTTGAGCGCATCCAAAATTCTGCTCCCCATATCCTAACTCGCATCAAGTGCCATAGACTCATTACTCCTGTCCTTGCTGAACTACATTGGCACTCAGTACTGCAGCACCTTAATGTTAAACGTCTCATCTTTGTTTTAAATTCCTCAAAACCTCTATAACCTCCTCCAGCTCCACAGTCATCCAAGAACTTTACATTACTGCAACTCTGACTTATTGTGTATTCCTCACTTCCTTCGCACCTTCCTTCCTGGCTGCATCTTCAGCTGCCTAGGCCCTAAGTTCAGGAATTCCCTCCCTGAACCGTTCTGCCTCTCCACCTCTCACGCCTCCTTTAAAATGTTCCTTAAAACCTTGTCTTTGACCAAACTTTTGGGTACCTGTCTTGTTATCTCCCTTCTCTGGTTCAGTATTAACTTTTGTCTGAAGGCAGAGATACGCTTACAGAAGTAGACAAATGCACATATGAAGAGAGAGAGAGAGACACACAGGCACACAAAGAAAGAGAGAAAACATAAGTACAGTCATAAAATTAATCGCCATTTGAATAAATTGTAGGTCCAAATGAAAAAGCTGAGAGGCATGGCTTCCAAAATACTGGAATAGCAAAATTAGCATTTCAGAAAGCATTTACGACAACATGCTTCACTTGACTTTTGACTTTTGTTTTTACATACTTGAGGTAATTCTTGTTCCAAAATTCAGCCACAAATGCTACTGTTGTATAACCATAACAACTCAATTTTAAAAGCACAGCATACAATTTTAACCACAATTATGCACTTATTATAATCACTGATTTTCTCATCCTAGGAAAATCGATTTTAAAAGATTCAGTACGTCTCCTCTTTAGTACTGTATTCTATCGTTAGTTTAAGTATGGCCATGTACATACTATATTAAATAACATATTATTTTTCCTGTGAAGCTGCTAAGCGAAAAATGCATTAGTAATGAACAACATTTACAGTGCCTGGGAAAATAACAATTGAACATTTTAACCAATTTGTCTTACACTCTAAGCTCGGAATGTCAAAACATTTTGTGGGCAACAGTAACATGTTTCAGAACAACTGAGGAAAAAAACAACGATTATAGTTTTAATAACTTTGGAGAGCCTGATCCATTAGACAAGAGTCAAGCAACGACGCCCATTTGTGTGGCGTGACCTTGACCTGGCTGATTCAATGATATGGCTTACAGGGGTTATGTGTTTCCAAGGTCAAACAAAATTATCACCGTCATGCTGCAATTCGGAAAGAAATTGTTCTTTATTTTTCTAAAGAATGCTTATCTACACTGCGATATTGTAGCATGAAGGAGTAGCTTGTCTGCATTTAATTCTTGGTCTTAGCACAGCTGACGAGTACACTCATTTAGCACAAGCCCTTCTGTGTTTGAACCAATCATAGATTGACCTACATGTCAAGCTTCACTTCGATTATTCAAAATGATGACCTTTCGAGTGAGTTTCCAGCCAATAAATGTTGTTCTCTCCTCCAAAATGTACAGCAGATGACAGGAGGATAAAGAATGAGTGTTATAAAAGATTTTGAGAGTTACTTTTTTAAAATTAGGAAAAGATTGATTAGGTAGACAAAAAGTAAAGCTGTAGTTAAAAGGAAGGATATCTAAGAATGCAGGGAAAGAGAAAATTATAGCAAAAATGAATAAGGAGGCACTTAAAATGTTTAACTTGTATTTACAATTCTACTTATCTGTGTTTTTTATAGTTTAGAGTTCATATTTAATATAAAGCTACTCTTGGGGTTTCATTTTGATTTCTATAGTATGAATATTTATTTGTGTCTCAATGCTTGAGTTGAAAACTTTATGAACTCAGGGAGACATGAATGTTCCCCTCGCAGTCTGTAAGAGTTCATAATCATTTGAAAGAAAATAGCTTGAAATGAGTCAATGTCTTATAAATATTTTATCTCAGTTTACATAGAAAAAGATTTATTATTTAGTCCATTTTATGTTAGCTCAATCTGATATTGACTTCATGCCCTCAGATTTAATTTATACTTTCTAATCTGGTAATGGTCAATCCAGAATGAGGTTTATCAGCATATGTTGACTAATATGCATCAATTACATAACTTTTGGGTAAGAATTTCTATAGTTACTATGGCCTGTATTTCACGCTCCCCGCTGATGGGTTTTTAGGCGGGGGTGGGGAATGGCCTTCTCTCAGGGTTCCCACATACCCCGACCTCGCAGCGATTTTACGCTGGGGTGAGCAAGGCTTTGGGCAGGCTGCCAAAATTATAGACCACTTAAGGGCCATTTCTCACCCAGCCTTAATTTTTAAGCTGGTGGGAAGATTTCCCTGGGGTGGGGGAAGCCTGAAAATGAATGGGTTTAGGCCTCTGATGGGCAGGGGGTAGAGGGGTGCTTCCATTAGAAGCTCCATTCTAACTGAGGGGCCCCCCCACCCCACCTTAAAGTCCACTGGTCACTGGATCTCCCTTTCCCAACAGCACCACCCCCCCCCACCCCCTGAGTTTGACCCCCAACACCCGAATCGCTCACTTTCCACCCTCCAGGCCTTCCCTAGCCCCCCCGCCCTGGGACCCTGAAAACTTACCTTGCTGTGCAGTCCTGAGACTTAGGCTCAGGAATCTCCTTGAACTTCCTCTTCTGTCCGCTGCAGGGACAAGCCAGCTGCCGGCCAATCAGATTGGCTGACAGCTCACTAAGGCGGGACTTCCTCCTGAGTGAGGGGCGGAAGACCAATCTGCAGCCAAATGATGCTTATTCGAGAGCAAAATGGCTGCAGGTCAGGTAGCGTCAACGGGGATGTGTTCCCTACCGACTCTTCGGATGGCGGGAAGGGGGACCCCACCATCTGAAATATTCAGGCCTATGTGTAGTGTGATATGCTTGTGAAGATTTACTTTGTTCTTTATTTCTAAACAAATTGGTTTTGATTTTATCAGAAACGTGGGACAGAGGAAGCCCCACAAATGTATTTCAAATGTATTGTGACCAGAAAATGTTCTATTCCTCTATTCCTTATGATTTCTATCTCCAATATTGAATGAAAGCTCATTGCCTTGGTGTTTTTAAGCTTTCCACAGTATGCATTGTCTAAACGTGGACACTGATTTGCATATCAAACCAATCACACTTGCTTCGGAAGCTTCTAGAGATCAAGTGGCAGGACAATACCAGACAACGAGGTGCTCACCTGAGCTGGCATCCATAGCGCAATGAGACAGTTACAACTCAGCTGAGCTGGTCATGTAGCCAGAATGCCTGACATTCACCTATCAAAGCAAATCTTCTACGGAGGGCTTGAGTATGGGGTGCGCATTCATGGTGGTCAAATGACGCGCTACATGGACACTCTGAAGGCTTCATTTAAGAGTTTTGATATCGACTTTGAGACATGGAAAAAGGTCATCCAGGAATACTGCACCTGGTGCAACCAAATCAAAGATGGCACTGCCTCCTTTGAAAGCAAAAGCATATCAGAGGCAGGGAGAAAGCGTAAAGAGAGCAAATCCCGAGCCAGTAACTTGTCCAAAATTCAATCGTCTGTGGTATCCTCTCCTATTTGCAGCAGAACCTTCCGGGTGCAGATCGGTCTTAGGAGTCACCTATGTACCCATTGGAACCCTACCAAGCACCCCATCTTGAAGGACAAACAAGAGAATGTAATGCGACTAGAAAATTCTCTATACCTTTATTCCTTTGTGATTTTTATGTTTAATGTTGAATTAAAGCTGTCAGTGCCTTCATTTTCTTAACCTTCTCATAGTAGGCATTGTCTAAATGTGGACACTGATTCGCATATCAAACATCGACCACGTTTGCATTATGTCGGATCTGTGTATAGGAAACGTACATCCTGATGCAATGTTTTGTCCTCACTATATGTGGGGTAATTTGGCAGAGTGGATTGCCCACCCATTGCAGAACCCACCTGATTTTCATTCAGTTGGTCCAGTTCTCTAACGGGCAGGAGATTCTACCCAGGCAGTGAAGGTGAACATTTACCTTTCCATTTATATCTTTAGTCCGCTAAGCCAAATGAATACTGAACAGTGAATTTACCATCAGCTATGCTTGGCCTTTTGTCAGGCATCAGTTGCTGTTATGATGATTATATCTTGCATCATGTCCATTTTATGCCATACACTGGCTAGGATTTGACCATTGAGCTAAGTTAGTATAATTCCTTTTATACACCATATTTAGCTTGCATCATTTTAATTTAGGACAAGTGTTATTGTGGTTGATCTTATTCACATCCATTCTCATGTTAACTGAGTTTAAAAAATGTAGTATTGTCATACATTATAAGAGTGTGAGAACTTTCTAGGCGATGTGGAACATAAACTTCTGTTGCAGTTTCCCACATATTTCAGTGATAGCTATCTGCAGCCCAAAAGGAGTCAGATCATGGTGGCAGATGACTGGAACCAACAGAGATCCCACAGCAGATTGGCTAGAGACCGAAGGGACTGCTTCAATCACATTGTTCATCACAACCCTGTAGACTCCAGAGAACTTCAAGTTTCCATGACGTTTTAATGAAGAAAATTGCCAACAATTTTTTTTTTTGCAAATTCAAGCTTTAGTACTGCTAATTTATGACCTCTTGTAAATAACTATTTTCAAGTCAAGTTTTCTTGGAAAGTGGAATTGTTGTTAGAATGTGAGGTGATTAAAATAGAAAAGGTTGTACATTATTTTTGACTTTAAAGGACAACAGACTAAACATTTGCTGACACTGCTCTTGTTTTCTCAGGCACAAAATTGTGTCCAAGCACCCAATATAGCACTTATCTTTTTGTAAAACATGTTCTTTCATAGGGTGTTGGCGTCGTTGGCTAGGCTGGCATTTATTGCCCATCCCGAATTGCCCTTGAAAAGGTGGTGGTGAGCTGCCTTCTTGAGCTGCCACAGTGCTATTAGGGAGGGAGTTCCAGGATTTTGACTCAGCGACAGTGATGGAATGGCAATGTAGTTCCAAGTCAGGATGGTGAGTAGCTTTGAGGGGAACTTGCAGGTGGTGGTGTTCCCAAGCATCTGCTTTGAGCTGGTGGAGGCTACTGGTTTGGAAGGCGCTGTCGACGGGGCCTTGGTGTAGTGCATCTTGTAGAAGGTACACACTGCTGCTACTGTATGTTGGTGGTGCAGGGAGTGAATATTTGTGGTGTGGGTGGGGTGCCAATCAAGTGGGCTTCTTTGTCCTCAGTGATGTTAAGCTTCCAGAGTGTTGTTGGAGCTGCACTCATCCAGATAAGGGGAGGGTATTCCCTCACACTCCTGACTTGTACCTTGTAGATAGTGGACAGGCTTTGGGGAGTCAGGAGGTGAGTTACTCACTGCAGGATTCCTAGCCTCTGACCTGCTCTTGTAGACACAGTATTTATATGGCTAGTCCAGTTCAGTTTCTGGTCAATGATAACCCCCAGGACGTTGATGGTGGGGGATTCATCGATGGTAATGCCATTGAATCTCAAGGGGAGATTATTAGATTCTTTCCTGTTGGAGATGATCTTTGCCTGGCACCTGTGTGGTGCAAATGTTTTTTGCCACTTGTTAACCCAAGCCTGGATATTGTCCAGGTCTTGCTGCAAGGTGGCAGCAAATGCTTCAGCCTTGCCTTTTGCATTGATTGACATGCTGGGTTCGCTAATAATGGAGGATGAGGATGTTTGTGGAGCTGCCTCCTATTCTGATTATTTGTTTAGTTGTGAAGGCTGGATGTGGCAGAACTGCAGGACTTTCATCTGATCTGTTGATTGTGAGATCACTTAGCGCTGCCTATGTCATGCAGTTTTCACTGTTTAGCATTTGTGTAGTCCTATGTTATTGCTTCACCAGTTGGTACCTCATGTTTTAGGTCTGCCTAGTGCTGCTTCTGACATGCTCTTCTGCACTCCTTATTAAACCAGGGTTGATCCCCTGGCTTGATGATAATGGTAGAGTGGAGGATATGTCAGACCATGAGGTTATGGATTGCGGTTTAATACAATTCTGTTGCTGCTGATTGTCCACAGTGTCTCATGGATGCCGAGTGCTGAGCTGCTAGATCTGTTCTGAGCCTATCCAGTTTAGCATGATGGTAGTGCCACACGACACAATGGAGGGTGTCCTCATTGTGAAGACAAGGTTTTAGGTCCAGAAGGACTGTGTGGTGGTCTCCAATGTTGCTATGGACAGATACATCTGTGACAGGTAGATCGGTGAGGACAAGGTCAAGTTTTTTTTTTCTCCCTCTTGTTGTTTCTCTCACCACCTGCCGCAGGACCTGTCTGGCAGCTGTGTCCTTTAGGACTCGGCCAGCTCAGTCTCTAGTGGTGTTACCAAGCCACTCTTGGTGATGGACATTGAAGTCCCCCATCCAGAGTACATTATGTTCCTTTGCCACCCTCCATGCTTCTTCTAAGTGATGTTCAGCATAAAGGAGCACTGATTCATCAGCTGAGAGAGGGCGGTAGGTGGTATCAGCAGGAGATTTCCTTTCCCATGTTTGGTCTCATGTCACCAGACTTCATCGGCTCCGGAATTGATGCTGAGAACTTCTAGGACCACTTTCTTCCAATTGTATACCACTGTACAACCACCTCTGGCAGGTCCGTCCTACCAGTGGGACAGGACATACCCAGGGATGATGATAGAGGAGTCTTGGACATTGGCTGTAAGGTATGATTCAGGGACAAGGTTTAACTAATCTGTGGGACAGCTCTCACAATTTTTGCACAAATCCCCAGATGTCAGTGAGGAGGACTTTGCAGTGTCGACTGGACAGTGCCTAGGTTGATGCTGGGTGGTCCATCAGTTTTATCCTTCCTTGACTTTTCTGTAGCAGTTTGATACAACTGAGTGTTTTGCTAGACCATTTCAGAGGGCATTTAAGAGTCATTGGTATGGGTCTGAAATCACATGTAGGCCAGACTAGTTCGGGATGGCAGATGTCCTTCTCTGAAGGACATTAGCAATACAGATGCATTTTTACGACCATCCGGGAGTTTCATGATCATTATTATGAGACTAGTATTTTATTCCAGATTTACTAATTAATTTAATTTAAATTCTCCCCCAGCTACCATGATGTGACTTGAACTTATATCTCCAGAACATTAGTCTGGGTCCTCTCTTATTTGCTTTCTCATTTCACCTTTGGACTTTATCCTCCCTCTTCTTCTTTGGCATTCCCTTGAGTTTGAGGATGACTTGCTTTCACTCCGGTTCGATGGGTTCTGAGATGGTCATTAGGTCCAATGCGCGATCTGCAGACTCTGCCACATGTGGAGCAGGTTATATTTGAAGGGTTGGGTAGATGGATTGGTTGTAGATTTGTACATTCCCTTGAGCTCTGGACTTTATATATTCATCCTAACTCCCTTTTGTATTATCAAGTTAACATCAGTCATATATCCACTTTTCCTGCTTCATACTACTCTCTAACTCATTTGTCATCTGTCATCCAGTGACCCCTGGCTTTGGTTACTCCTGTCCTTGCCCCCGCTGTGTAGGAATGCACTTAGACTCTACCTGAACCAGAGGCCAGTCTTTATATCTAGAGGACTTGAATACAAGAGCATAGAAGTCATTCTTCAGCTATACAAAACCCTGATTAGGCCACACCTGGGGCAGAATTTTACAGCCTCTCCTGTTGGCGGGATTTTCCAGTCCTGCCAAAGGCAAGGGTCTTTTGAATGGCTCGCTGCATTTTACGGCCCTACCCTTGCCATGACGAGGCCGTAAAATTCAGCCTCTAGAGTACTTAAGTAGTTTTCGACCTCACACTTGGGAAGGGTATATTGGTCTTGGAGGGAAAGCAGAATACATTTACCAGAATAAAACCTAAAGTCCGAGGATTAAATTGCATGGAGAGATTACAAAATTCAAGGTTGTATTCTCTGGAATTTAGAATGTTAAGGGGTGACTTGATCACAGATTTTCAATTTATTAAGGGGAACTGGTAGATAGAGGGAAACTGTTTTCACTGGTTGACGAGTCAAAGACTAGGGGGAATATTCTCGAAATTAGAACCAGAACTTTCAGGAGTGAAATAAGGAAATACTTGTCCATGCAAAAGGTAATAGAAGTTTGAAACTCGCTTCTACAAATGGCAATTGACACGAGATCAATTGTTAATTTTAAAACTGAGATTGATAGATTTTTGTTAACCAAACATATTATGGGATATGGGGCAAAGATAGACATGTGGAGTTAGGTTGCAGATCAACTATGATCTAACTGAATGGCAGAAGAAGCTTGAAGAGTTAAGTAGCTTTCTCTTGTTCTTATGCTCATATGTTCCTTTGTAATCCTTTGTAATCTCTATATTTGGCACTGTAATATATTCCTTATTCCTCCTTTTTTCTCTTCCTTTTCACCTTCCCTATCTTTCCTGAATATCTTGGACCCAGGAATATTAAGCACCCAGTCCTCACATTTTTTGAGCTAGGTCTTAGTTATTATCATCATCTTTACACCACAGTTGCATCCGGCTCCTTGTGTCTGCAGTTCACCTTTTTAACTACACTTTCTGCATTTGCACAGATTGGGCCAAATGTCTGGCCCATATAACCTATATGCACATGCACTCTGAACCATCCTTAAACTTCCTTGGGTATCTATGATCCCACCTAATTCTAGACCATTTCTAACTCTAACTGTCTGGCCCTTTCACACTTAGTAAGCAAGGAAAAAATGCGTTAAAATTCGATATAGGCTAACAGTAAATGTGCTGCAGGTTGATGGGGAGCATTTAGGAGTTTGTGTTCCTGGGCAGTCTACCTGTTAATGATATGATTTGGGTTGTCATTTCTAAATTGTCAGCTTATGATATGTCATTTTCTGTCATATCTGTTTCCAGGTTGTATGGGTAACATTACGGCATTGACATTGTCTGTTGTCTCGAGTATGCATGCTACAATAGTGTGCTCTCAGAAAGATATTGTGGTGTGTTGATCAGGGAAACATTCCCTGTACCTACATTAGACAACAGAATCCTCACTTCAAGCAGGGTTTTTGCTGCTCTATAACTTAAATAAACACTTCCCTGACTCCATATTTAATTTACCAATCTGTTTATCATTTATTTTTCTTTGGAAAGCCTTTGGAAAAGCAAAGAAATTACTTGAAGCCTTAAGAAAGACTGATATCATTTTTGATACCAGATAAGGTCACTTACTCTAATTGGTTTCATCCCTTTAAAGTTTCCCAGAGCAATTTATCCATATTCACCTGTCCTAGCTGATTCTTCAGTGCTCATAGGACCCCGCCACAAAATATCCTCAATTTCAGTATCCTTGGAATTGGCACAAAAGGTAATTTGATATCTGAGAAATGGTACTGAGGCAAACCCTTGGATGGTTTGTATGAGCTACCATAGGAACAAACCATGCTCAAGTATTTACCCTCCAGTAAAATATAAAGATTGAATTAACAAAGAGAGTTTGGGAATCCTGTACAGAAATGTGACAGTGACCACCATTCCTCTCTGGGTTCCAGCATCAGTTATTAGCTCTTCCCTTCTTTGTACAGGTCTAGCAATCTGGCTTGGTAATATATATGTCCTCAATGTCCCCCCACCCCAGACTCCTTGATACATTCTGTTTGATTTTGTAGCTTCTCTTTGATATTGTTTAAATGTTTGTACAGGGTTCTCGATCATTGATACATATATTTTCCTGAAGATATATCCCTGAGAACATTTTGCATTCATGCTCCAATCAGTCTTGCTTTTGTAAGGACATCAATTCTCATTTTTTGCTCCCCTTTCTTGTTTGGACCGCCCTTTCATTTATTTGTTTAAACATATTAAAAAATTACGTTATGGAGCATTACTAACTTTTCCAGTTCAATTTGATATGAGGTGTCCACTAGTTATCAGACATTAAGACATTGTCATTAGTAATCCAGGTCATGGAACAGTCACAGTAATGTAGAAAACGTAAAGCAGTAATCCAGAATACATTTAATGGTCCATTGCAGAGTATGCCAGAAGACGTGTGCTCATGAAATATAAAGAATATCTTATACCTGCAGTACTCATGAATTATAGACCTTTCACAAACATGAAAGCCCTGTCATAAATCACCATCCCCAGTGAGATATACATTGGAATGATTTAATAGCCAAGCTGCCAGTTAAGATTTAACCCAATAAACAATGAATTCGCTTGTAGACACACAATAACCTGGTTGAAATAATGAGTGAAAAATAAGAGACAAGATGTTTTTAATATTTTACAAATTTCAGTGCATAGTATGAAAGTCTCCCAATTAGGGATAATACAGCTTTAAACTGTAATTTTGAAAGCAGCATTTGTTTTTTAAAGCATTTTTACAGTGGACGCAAGTTGAACTTGTGTTGCCACTTGACAATTTTATTTTGTCCTCCTACCATTCCACCATTATCATTTTGATGTTCTCCCACAGGTTGAAACCACGGTCAACTTCTACAATTACTCTCAAGTATGGCGGATTCACGATCTTAGTTTTTTATAGCATAACCACAACACCACCATTTGTTCACTCAAAATATTAAAACAAATAGAAGCAGAACTCTCAGGCATTTGCTATGCATTAATTCAAATATGCAAAAGATATGACACCTGGTCAATTGACTCATTTGGAATCTTCTTAGCCATTCTTTCCAGTAAAATTGTGGGAGCAACACCAGAGCTAAATGGAATTAAAGCTCTACAATTATTGCAATACGGATAAATGAGTCTCAACATGTGGTGGCAAAGACACTGTTGGAAAACACTCAGCAGGTCCGGCACCATTGCCATGAATCCGATTTTGGGGCACGATCCAATTTTAAAATTCCTGTCTGTTAACTTCTGAGGTATAAACAGAATGTCAAAGACTTTCTAAAAATAAAAGTGTAAAAAAAAATTATTTGCTCCTAACTTGCAAAATTCAGGAATATTAGATATTCGAGTTATTAGAGATTTCCAATAAATGAACAAAGCAACCATCACCTGTCAAGCCATAAACCCCAACCCCAACTTCCTGCTTCATCTTTTACTTCAAACCCAGTTTTGGTATTGAAAGATGTTGGGAACCCGGATGGAATATAAAATGATAGTCATGCTATGAGCAGTTTCCATCAGTGTTAATGGATGTAACTTTTAAACAATAGTTACCCAAAATGATTATGTCATTGAGAAGCACCTTGCACCATCACTAAAGGTGGTCTGCTTTGTTTTCAGTCAATGAAGTTAGACTCGCCATTGTGGATTAATTAGATCATGTGAACCACATTGCCCATACAGAGACTTAAGGCCGGCTGCAGCACAGTTCCTCTCACTCTCCCAGACAGAGGCTGTTGCGGCAGGGGGTTGGGCCGGAAAATGCCGCAAGCGATTCAAAAGTCCATTGAATTGGCGGGACCGGAAAATCCCGCTGGCGGGAGGGGCCCTAAAATCCCACCCATAGAGTGAGCTGTGAGATTAGCATACAGCGGCAGAAAGTTATCTGCAATTTAAAAGTCTAAACAAACATTAGCTTTGAATAGTGTAACTAGAAAAGATGAGCCTATGCGCAAAGAGTAAGGATGAGGCACAGGAAAATTGATAGTTCTCACCATGATAACTATATATTGATGATTCATGTAAAATATACTAGTTGTTGGTTTGAAGCTGCATCTTCCGTGACAGGATGCTTTTCAGTTTCTCATTTGTAAATAGCCACAAACCCAAGTGGCCGCACATACATTAGTTTCGCAGTCAATTTATAGAGTTTTTAATGGCTGATGAGGTATCGAGAGGGTATGAATCTTGGCTAGTGTTAAATGAGTGATAAGGAAGCATCAGCTCATTTTACACATTCTATTCAGTTTGCATCACAGTCGTCATTATTTCCCATTCTGTCTTTTAAACGTTAGTTTTAATATTACAATGACAGGTGCTCACTACAATTTTTGGGCTGAAAGGTAACACATTAGCCCACAATCCCCCCCAGAGAGAATACACAAGGGTGACTAGTTCATTGTTTCTTGTAAAAGTGGATGAGTTGTTTGATAAAGATGTTATGGCAAGGTTTTAGTTGTTGACTTTTATTGCAGGATTTTGGCCACTGTTATTGAACATTGCAGATGAATGAGAAGGTGGGGTATGGAGGGGCAAGAGGTGGTGATGTGGTCCCAGTGGAACCAGACACTAAGTGTAGAATAACAGACAGCCCATCCAGAGCGAAGGCATCTCAGGTGCCTTGCCTTTACATCCTCTTTGTCCTCCTTCCCCCTAGGAGGGAAGTGCAGAGTTCTCCTCTCCATAGCCTCTGCTTCAACTCCCTGTAATTCTGCAGACACAGAGGCACCACAAATACAGCCCTAATACCTGTTGCAGCCTGTGTGAACAGATCACCAAACCCTTTGCCCCCCCTGTGAGGATGTAGCAACACTCCCTGCAAAATCCAGGAACTCATCCATAACACCTCCAAAAACACTCCACAACGCTTCCAGAGCCTTTGCAGCAGCAGAATTATTCTAAATCATCCTGCAGGTTGAATGCCTGTCCTTTTAAATAGCACTCGTGTGGGTTCTCACTTGCAGCTGAATGCATGTTTGTTTGTATGTGGTTGGTGCATTTGTTCAGTGGATCTGTGCCACCCAAGTTTCAAGATCATGCATTAAGTCAGTGCAGACAGCTAGTTGATGTCACAATTTGGCCAGTCAGGATGCTTCTGATACACACATGGATACCCATGCAACCACCCTTTCCAGCATGGGAGGCCTCGGGGACTTCTCCGGATGCAGCCTGGAGCACTGCGTGAGCCAATCTGAGGGCCTCCAGCTTCCATAACACCGATTCCAATTATACCATGGAGCTGAATTTCTAGCCCATGGGATTGTGTGCTTTATAAGTAGAAGCATGTTCAAAAGAGCTACACATAAATAAATGCATTGCGTACAAAAGCCAGAAAGCTATGCTGAACTTATTTAAGATACTAATTCGGTTCCAGCTGGAGCATTGCATCTAATTCTGGGCACCATACTTCAGGAAGGGATTAAGTGAAGGCTTTGGAGAAGGCACAGAGGAGATTGATTCAAATAGTTGTATGGATGAGGGATGACAATTATGTGGATAGATTGGAGAAGCTGGGGTTGTTCTCCTTAGACCAGAGAAGGCTGAGAGAAGATTTGATAGAGGTGTCTAAAATCATGAAGCATTTAGATAGAGCAAATAGAAACTTTTTGCAGTGGCTGAAGAGTCAAAAACGAGTGCATAGATTTAAGGTGGTTGGCGAAAGAACTGGAGACGGCATGAGGAAATACTTTTTAATGGAATGGTTGGTTAGGTTTTCAAATGTACAGCCTGATAGGATGATGGATACAGATTCAGTAGTAGCTTTCAAAAGGAAATTGAATAAATACTTGAAGGAGAAAACATTGTAGGGATATGGAGAAAAAGTGGGTGAGTGGGACTAACTGGGTTGCTCTTTGAAAGAGCCGACACAGACTTGATGGACCGAATGGCTTCCTTTTGTACTGTATTATTTCCTGATTCTTTGTTTTGATGATAAACATATCCATTCTTCAGTTGGAGATAAATTGCAATTAATATTGAAAACACCGTCGTATCTTCAAGGGGCATAATCACTACAACGTAACCTAACAGCACAGTGCCTGGTCAGCTACTGACATCCAGTATGGGCTGTGGGTACTAGCCATGATGAAATCATTTGGTTATTTTTTATTTATGTAAAATGTTTACTTTAAGGCTTGTTTTGCCTTTGTCCCAACCAAATGCAATGTTTAATTGGAAATGAAAATACCTACATATTGCCTGTCAACTTACCAACGCGCCTGGTTCCTCATGGTCATTGGTAGGTAACTATGTCGGTGATGGATATGCAGGCATTGTATAATGGCATGTACGGACAATTAGGTGCTTGATGTCTGCTGGTGCATTTTTTTGTCTTGCACCCTTGCGCTTGTGAAATACTGGAGATAATTTTCATCTCCCTGACTCTGCAAAATTTAACCCCTTCAATGCCTAACCTTCCATAACCCTTCCCCTGAGATTCTCTCAACTGTACCCCCACCCTGCCTTTAATTTATGTACTGGATTTTACAGAACAGCTGCTGGGTTTCTCATCCTCTCCAATCATTGAGTGGCTCCAAAAAAATGAGCAGTTCACTGGCAGGTGACTAAATGAGACCCAACTGTGAAAATAGTTCAGAGCCTATAATTTTTTCCAACAGGCATGTAGCCGATGTGCTGTTCTCGTTCGTGCCCAATCAGTATTCTCCTGAAGGTTGAAGATTGACCCCACTGTCTGTAACACTTCAAAACTGATTCCATCCTTAACATTGATTTGGTTGCTTCATAGCCAGGAGACATTCCACCAAGATTCCTTGATCTCTGTGAGAGTTTACACCATAAAAGTTCCACTTCCATGGTCCCTCTTTTATTCAGCTCTTCTTGTTTTTGCATCTGCTTCAGTTATGTTTGGCGTTCTGGCGAAGTAACAGGTATTGGACTAAAAAATTCAATAGGCCAGTTTGCAGGCATGGGGATTGTGATGGGTAAATATCTGGTGCCTCGTGGAAGTGAGGCAGGCAGTGCACAAACTTTATGCTGCCTGCTTATCTCCATGATTGCAGTATGCAGTCTAGTGCTAAACGATCTTTTGATAAGCACAACACTCAACAGGGGCCCAGGTGCATGTGAGGCTAGCATGACTTAAAGTGAGCCCACACTTTTTAAAGCCAGCTTGAACCTCTTAAAGGTGAGATGCATTCTGGCTGCAGCAGATGTTGCAACTGCATCTCCCAATTGTTTTTCATAAAGAAGAAACAGGCGCAGCAGGCCAGAGACAGGGCTCCCTGGCTCTTCAATGCAGAATTGGAAGACTTAGTCTAGGAGGTAGAATGAAAGAGAGATGTCACCCTTTTGTAGGGCACCAGGAATCCTTCCAGGCATACAATGTAATGGGAATGGGAGCCGGTAGTTATGGACCTTGATGGCCACTGGCAGCATCATCTTTGCCCTGTTCTGCAGTTGCATGTCTGGTTGGAAGAGGTGGCACGGTTCAGTGGCTACTTTCTCAGTGAATCATGGCCTCCCTCGGACTCTGCTCCTGGCTCAATTGGAGGTGAGGCGAGGTGGAGAATGCTGCCTGCATATCCATGGTCTTCTGTTTAGAACCCTGCTCCTGCCTCTGTGCACTGCCTCCCCTAGCTGCTGCCTGTACTCCACTCCCTTTTCATACTGCAGCCCAAGAGAGTCTGCAACTAAAGACCATGTAGCTAAGAGCAAGCTTTCTGTTCAAAATTCAACTCCTTGCAAAGATCAAGGAGGACTCCATTCTGACTGCAACAACTGGTGAGATCACCTCCAAGAACACAGTATGCACTCATTCAGCAGCAACAGAAGAAAGTTGAAAATATCTCACCTGACTGTCCCATGCTGGTGCCCTTAAATGCCACTAGTGAGGGTTGTGTTCAGCTGTACGTGTTTAAGACAGGAAATTCAAAATGGCATGCTGGGCACCAAATTAGTGTCAGACACTGACTGATGTCACAATCTACCCACACCATATGCATCTTGGGCGACATAGTCCAATTTTGCTGCTAGCCGGAAAGTAAAGTATGGATAAAAAGCCTCGGACCATTTAGGAGCTTCACCACCATGCAGCTTCCCTTAGGTCTACTCCGGAATGAGGAAAGGGCTGCCCAACGAAATTGCAATCTGAGTGAATGGAAATCTGTACCATTGAAATGCATTTAAGTGTAGCCAGAGTTCATTTTCAGCCATACTATAGGTAAAATACCTGCTGGAAAAATCATGCTTGATAATAGATTATTGTTATTAGGCTGGGGTAGTTTCAATAACTCGTGAACACTGTTAGCTGCACTGTGACTTTATTATAACATATATATATAGCTTTGAGAACACTTCCTTACATGAGCGTCTCTCCAATCTGCTTTCTCCTAGACTGTCTCAGATCACATGAGTATATGTCACTTCCCTCTATGACATCACAGGCAATCCTTAAGCCCCTTGGGACTTAGTCTAACATATTTCATAATACTACATTTCCCCAAAGTCTCTGTTCAGGCTTCAACATTCTCTGATGTTCCTGGAAACCCATTGCTCCAGTCCCCTAGTCATTCTGAACATTTCAGTGTTTTGAAGTCTTGTAGGAAATGTTGCCTCTTTTTATTCTCTTACATAAATGTTCTCTCCAAGTTCTCTTGTTCTCCCTTCTCTCTCCTTCCTCTGGTGCTTTTGAAATTCTCACCTTCTCTCATATCTTTGTGGTGTCTTCACTAGTCCACTGTACCCCATTCTCCTCTCATTTGTAGGGAATAAGGCATTCTCATTCTGCTGTTACTCCTCTGGACACTGAACAGGATTTGAACTAGTAGATGGTCCTTTTGATTCCTGTTTGTGAATTGTACATGTGATGCATCTGGATAGCATTTCTTCCAAAGACTTGAGAGACCTGGTCACCAAACCTCATACCATGCTCTGGCTCTGCACTTAGTAATACCCAAACGACCTTGATGCAGATGTTGTAGTTTCAAATCTCAATGCTCTTGGGATTACCATTGTATCTTCATATACCACTAAATCATCAATCACTCTCAGGTGTGCTTGCTGCTTGAAATATGGTCTCAAAATAGGACTATGTGGTATATATGTTGGCCATCCTCTAATACCAAATTCTCTGATCTGCTTATTTTGTTATACCATTAAACTTTGATATGTGAGCATGGCTCAGGGTGACTCCTTACTGCAGCAGGTGGACAGTTACCCATGATGTTATGAGTGACTTGTGTGTCATGGAGCTTTATTGACAAGGCCCTTAGTTACTGTTCCTATCCAGGCAGATTTAGCACTCCAGGTATCAAGTATGGAGCCTGCAGCCCAGGATGTGTGCAAAAGAGCGCAGAAATCTCCCTGAGGCACAGAGCTGCCTCGGAGATTAATTTGATTGTGAAAAACTGGAAAAAAGATTTTTAAAAATTATTCGGGCATGTCCCCTCATGTGATACTGTCACATGAGCTGGGACATGTCTATGAATTTTATTAAAAGTTTTTATTAAGCTGTCAACCCTTCATGAAACCTCAACCTGCCTATGGATGAGGTTTCATGATAAAT
Source organism: Cetorhinus maximus (assembly GCF_964194155.1). Lineage (NCBI taxonomy): Eukaryota > Metazoa > Chordata > Chondrichthyes > Lamniformes > Cetorhinidae > Cetorhinus > Cetorhinus maximus. The sequence continues at coordinate 33,075,134 of NC_135879.1, forward strand.
GTGAAGGCCGCCTGGGCTCTTCGCCTGCCCGCCAACCTTAAGGTTGGATGGGCAGCCCAGACAATCAGCTCGATTAGTTGTTAAATGGCCTTAATAGGCCTTTGACATTTCGGTAGGCACGCAGCTGACTCTGGTGCGCGCCCGCCGAACTGAAGATCGGAATGACGCGCGGTGACGTTGGGATGCATGCCCAACGTCACCATGCGTCATTTTATGTGTCAGCGAGCAGAGCCTGCCCCCGAACGCCAAGCGGAAGATTCAGGCCCAGATGTGGTCTTACCAAAGTCTTGTACAATCGAAGCACCCTGGCTCTTATGCCAGCAAATTACAAAACCATAAAAGAAGTGAAACATTCATAATCTTAGTTATGTGAAGGCTGAGATGAGGTAGTGCCAAATAGCGATATTTTATCTTGGGTTTTGTCCTCTGTTTGTTGGTGTAAGCTTTTTAACTGAACTTTGAACTGTGAACTGACATTTGCATAAATTAGACTGGCCACAGTGTAGGTTTGATTTTAACTGTTCCTACTGGTTGCAAAATGAGTCACAAATCAAATCATGGCAGCAATTTGAAATTTCATTAGGGGGACAAAGAGATGAGAGATGACTTCACAGAATTTTCAAATTTAGCAACAGACTGCCAGTCATCTTTCAAATGAGTCTTTGAAACGAGATCCATCTACTCTCTCAGGTAGACACAAACAATCCATGGCATTATTCCAAGAAGAACAAGGCAGCTCTCCCTGGTGTCCAGGTCAAAACGGATCTATCGGCTAATGTCACTAAAACGCAAATTAACTTGTCATTATCACACTGCTATTTATGGAATACAGCTGTGTGCAAATAAGCTGTTCTGTTCCCTACATTACAACAGTGACTACACTTCAAAAGCTCTCCTTTGACTGTAAAGTGCTTTGGGAAGTCTTTTGAGGTCGTGAAAGGTGCTACAAAAATGAAAGTCTTTACTGACTGGATAGGTTGCTGAGCAATCAGGGAGTCAGTTTATATTCAGTCAGTTCACAAAAAATTTAAATCAGTGAGTCAAATTTACATATTATTTGAAGCCATCTTTGATATGGAATGCTAGATGCATTTTTACCTACTCTTATTAATTTTTGTTAATCCATATGTCAAATTATCATAGGTGTATTAAACAGCTATTTCTCATCTCCTCACCACAACTTTAAACTCCAACTTTGATAAAAAACAGCAAAGGTACAAATGTATTCTTTGAATGTCCGAAGTAAACAATGGGTCAAATCTCACTGAAAAAATAATGGTGTGTTAATGATGCATGCCCTTAATATGCAAATCAGCCTTAAGGTTCTGGGGCCAAAGGGCTACACTGTTCAGAACTTGCAGTTGATTCAAGCCACTTCATTTTGGGAAGAATTTTCCCCCCGTTGTAGGGGAAAGTGCAGGAGCAGGATCAGCACCCCCGATCGGGGGCAAGCCGCCATTTTACACTATGTGCCCCCTGTGCGGGTGGTGGGGGGGGGATTCCCTCAGCCGAGAGTGCGCTCTTTCTTGCATGCGCACGAAATAGTGCACTCATCTCCCTGAGGGTAAGTGCTGTCTCAGGGAGATTGGATCCAAATTTAAAAATGGTAAAGGTATAAAAACAAAGTTTCCCTGACATGTCCCCTCATGTGACACTGTCACCTGAGTTGGGACATGCCCATCGCTTCAAATCAGACATTTATTACATTTTTTAAAACCCTCATGAAACCTCATCCCGCCCGTGGATGGCGTTTCATGCTTTTTCCACTGCCTGCCAGGGCTCCCGGCCTGCCCACTAACCTTAAGGTTGGACAGACAGGTCCATTAATGAGGTTAATGACTTTGTCAACAGCCTCAATAGGCCGTTGACAGGTTGGGGGGTGCACAGCTGATTCTGCTGCGCCCCCGCCAACCTGAAAATTGAAGTGACGCAGGGTGACATCGGGAGTTCCGCCTGACGTCATTCCGCGTCGTTTTGCGCGTTGGTGAGTGGGCCCCGCCCCCCGCTCGCCGACCTAAAGGTCCTGCCCTATGAATTTTTAGTCCCAGGGAGTTGAGGCGCATTAATTTTTTCAAGCTGATATTTGCAGGAAAACTCTAATGGGTGTTATCCCTGGTGTCTAGGCCAATATTTATCATACAAACAGATTATCTGGCTATTATCAAATTGCAGTTTGTGGGAGCTTGCTGTGCACAAACTGGACACTGCGTTTCCTACATTTGAAGTGTAGTCACTTTGATAAAGTATTTCATTGATTGTAAGGTCCTTGGAGACATGCAGAGTTTGTGAAAAGTGCAATATAAATGCAAGTCTGCCTTTCTTCCTCTTCCACCAACCTCCCAGGAGGTTAGGAAGACTCCAGCAGAAGTGACCCATGCCGCGAGATGCCCAAAGCAAGATTTGACACAATGTTAGCATTGATTGAAATAACAGACAGAGAGCCGTGGACATGATTAAAATAATCAAAATATTGAAGGGAGGAAGTTAAAAAAAGAAGTAAGTTGTGTATTTGAAAGACCTGGATCCATGGCCAAAATTTTTCTGATGGAGGGGTGTCCTGGTCTGCCACCTGAATATTTGGTGAAGAATCCATCAGCATTATACTAGCTGCCCTACAGCCATTTAGCACTCCAAGGAGCATTCATTGGGTGGCAATGAGACTTTCGCCTCTCGCTCAGGAGGAAGTCCATCCTCAGAGAGCTGCCAGCCAATCAAATGGCCAACAGCTCTCTAGTCCCAGATGCTGCAGTGGACAGAGTCTAAGTCCTGGATTCAGGACCAACTAAGTGTGAGGGTCTCAGGGAGGGGAGGGGATTTGGGGATGCAGAGGGGTGGGGCAGGAGTGGAGGTGTGTGGTGGTGTTGGTGGAGAGGCCATGAGGGAAGGAGTACCTGTGAGGGGGAAGACCTTGTGGGGGTGGGGGTGGGGGGTGTGTTCCCACTTCTGAAAGGAGGTCGTTGATGGAACCACCTCCGCTTTACCGCCCAAGGCTTGAGCAGGGTGATTTCCCGGTCTTCCCTCCCCAGCTGCTGAACCCTCCTGCTTGCCTACAAACTGAGGCTGGGCGGGAAACGGCTCTTAAGTGGTCAGTAATTGGCCATTTAAGGGTGTCAACTGGGGCATGGGCATGCAGGCCAGCAAGGGCCTGGCCACCCCATCGTAAAATTGTGGAGGCGTTGGGGTGGGCGAAAGGCCAGTGGGATGGCTATCCGAGGAATTTTAATGGCCGCCCTTGCCTGCAAATCCACCGGCGGAAGAACACAAAATTCTGCCCAGCTACGTTAAGCATTTAAGGAAAAATCAATAACACAAAAGCAAAACAAATGGATGCTGGAATGTTGACGTAAAAACAGAAAATACTAAACACGCAGCAAGCTGGAGAGTGACTGTGAAGAAAGAAGATCTGCCGGTTTAACCTGGAACATTGGGTGGTATTTTACGGCCCTGTCATGGTGGGGGCGGGGCTGTAAAATGCGGTGAGCTGTTCAAAAGTCCATTGACTTCGGCGGAACTGGAAAATCCCGCCGCTGGGAAGGGCCTTAAAATTCCTCCCATTGGCTCCGATATTTATTGGTAGGAGGTTTCAGAGCCCAGGTGTAGAGATGTTATGGGCTGACCCTCGTGGAGTTTTAACTCCAAGGCCTGCTTCTTGTCTTTTTTAACAGATTCCCTGTCTGGAGGCAAGTTTGCTTGATAGTCCCGGATGTCCGTTGAGCAGTGAATGCTCCAGAAGAGGTTGTGGTCCTAGGTGCAGGGAGGTTTCGTGGTAGTTGGGGAGTAGAAATTGTTGGGTGGGGGAAATTTGGGTACGCAACATGGTTGGAGGGTGAGAATGATCATGGAAGGTTCGAAGATCATGTGGGAGTGAAAGGGATTGGAGGGGGCTACAGATCGGGATTCAGTAATCACAGAGAGGTCATTGGCAACAGGGTGATGGGAGGGGATTGGTAATGGGGGTGTTGTCAGGGAGAGTTAATGGTGGCAGGGGTTGGATGGTTACAGCTTTGCTTTCCTCAGCCTAGAGGAAACACTTCTTCCCCTCCTGGCTCACAAAGCAGTGCGTTTAAAGCACCGACCTTATTAGTCAGGCCGCTCTCCACTGCCTGTCAGGTTTCCCGAAACCTGGGAAATCCAGCCAACATGGGTTAAAATAGAAATTTTGTTAAAATGAAGGCAGGCACCCTTCCTAAAAGGTTTCAACATCCAACTCACCTCCTGAAAATGGATTGGTCGTCTGTCCCACATGCTACATCTACTAAAACCAAAGGCAGGTAGGTTCGAGGCAAATTGTGATCCTGTTTTGGAGATTTCTAATATTTTTAACTTTCCATCTGAACAAAACTCCCGGCTGGGAGTTAAACTTACTCTGTTAACTCTGTTCCTCCCTCCTCGGATGCTGTCTGACCTGCAGAATCTTCCCAGATTTGCATTAAGTGCAGCAGTGGGTGGGTAAAACAACGTTTTAGCTGCCGGCCATGATGGCGGGTTTTCACACCGTATCGTCCCAAACCCACCACGTTACTTACGCATTCCCAGGAAACATGCTGTTTCCATGATGGGTGGGCTCTCATTCTCCCACCACACTATTAACTTGCCACTTCATCACGCCAGGCGCCATATTTAAAGTGCAGCCACGCGTAAACATCTCAGCGCTTCCAGCCTACGGCTACTGCAGGGATGATGTCCACGAAAGGCAAAAAGACTGCAGCCCCCAGGGTCAATGACACGTCAATGGAATGCCAATTGGATGCTGTGGAGGCCCACAGTGACGTCCTCTACCCCTGCTCTGGCTGCATGGCAGGCGGTGGCATGGTGGTCAGTGCCAATGCTGCACAGAAGAGGTCAGCCATCCAATGCAGATAGAGGATGAATGATCTCATCTGTGCCACCAGGTATGGCAACCAGCTCATCACTCTAAACTTTCACACTGAAGCCCATCACACATTCACTGGCATCTCACTCACTGCCAGCTCACGGGACATCCCCACCCATTCTCATACACATACCCTCACATCTCCACCCGGCCTGATCTCCTCTGGGGACTGCCTCCTCAGCCCTCACCATCCTGAGGCCACTTGCACGGATCAACATGTGCCCCAGATACACCCTGGGATACCCTCCTTCTGCAGTACAGCCCTCGCCCTGCAGCCTCTTCCCTTTCCTGAGGCCACTTCTCCCCCTTCCCAAGCAAGACATTGCCCTGTAGCCATTGAAAAACCACCCACATATGGCTGATCTGGTAGGTAGCGACTTTCCCATGAGCCTCCCTAAAAGTGATGTGGTGCTGTCTGTGAAGCCTGGCGCTGATGACTGCGAGCGCTGACCGAAGCAAGGTTGACAAACAAACCTTGAAGTCCTGAGCAAAGTGCAGCCCACCAGATGCACGTTGCTTATGCACTATTGTGAAACATGTAGGTGTGTTTTCCTGCTGATGTAGGCGGACGATCCAGCGGGAGGTGGATGAGTCCGATAGGCTGGCCTAATAATGATATGCTGATGTATTACAATGAGGTTGCCGATGTCCAATGGTGGGAAACGCAGCCTGCCATCGGCGAGCTGAGCTGCCAATCGCAAACTGGTTTCGTGCCGTTGCGAAACTGATCGCACACACCACCGAACACGCCCAATGGTGGCAGGCACCGAAATCCCCCGCCATTGTGTTCCCAGCATTTTCTGTTTTTTATTATAAAAATAATACAGTTAGCACTCTGTGCTCTAAAATAGTAACTAATTTCAAATAATTGTGAAGAACAATATAGTTTAGAAAGGGGTAAGTGATAAAGGAGCAATTTGCCAAATTGGAAACACCTCAAACAACACATTACACAAAGAAGTGGTGAGAAGCATGGGGCTGCAATTAACAGATCGAATGGAATATGAAAAATGGTTGGCGGTTGAACAAAAGAAAGTGGCCTCAGAAAGAAAGCACAGTTCAAAATGTATGTATCCGGAGACAGCATTAAGCATTAATTAATCATTAATCATGTACTTCAGCAGTGTCAAAATCCATTATTCACCTGTTAATAATAAAACATTTAGTAATGGCTCTGGGATTAATGCTCACCTCACGAACTTCCCAACTTTAAGAAATAGAACTTAAGTCAGCTGATGGTAATTAAGAGCTGGAACTAGTGAAACTAAGTGTAGTGCCTGAATGAAAATAAAGAGAAGAAGCAGATTCTGGCTGACCACTCACCCAAAAATATACCCAAAACGGAAGCATTTTTGTTCTATTTGTGTAATTGGGGAAATTGATGTAAGTTACGGTTTCATTAAGGAGGTCTTGAGGCACAACGGGCAGCGTCCCTCCCTCTGAGCCAGAAGCTCCAGGTTTGAGTCTCACCCCAGGGCTTGATGGCCAAGGAAGGTATGTTCATAACGTGGCAAAACAGGTTGACTATCGACCTGCCAATCCTTCTGTCACACACCAATGGCAAGTGGTCAGAGCGTAAGAGATTCCATGTGATGGAAAGAATGTTGGAGCCTCTACCACCACTATCCAAAGCTGCAGAGAAAAACATGCAGGTAAAAGTGCATGTTGACACAGCAACTGGGGTTTCCTGAGTGAACTGGAACATACCGCCACGGTTTCATTCTGTGTCCCTGCAACTTGGGAATAGGGCCTGAATTTTTCTCTCTGCGGGCGTGCGCGGCCGGCAGGCCTGGGAGCGGATTGGGAAACATTCCCCCGACCACGATCAGCCCATGACCGTGATTTCACGCTGGCCGCCCAAGTAAGGCCCACCCAGTGTGAAACGCGTCTTCCAAATGGCCAGGAAGGGCTGGGCGGGGGTGGGGGCCTGTCGGGCGCTGGGTCCAAAGGTGACCCGGTGAGCGTTTTAAAATCGGCAGAGTCAGCTCCCTGAAGGCTGCCTGGGGAGAATCTTTCTGCGGTCTGGAGACTGGAGCAGTGGCCTCAACAGCAGCTGGAGACGTCAGACGGGAAGGCAGGTGGGGTGGGCACTCGGCTCCCCCCCCCCCCGGTTTTTTGGATGAGTGCCTCGTGGTCCTCGTGGAGGAATTGGGTGTCAGGAGGGACACCCTTGTTCCCAGGGGTGGCAGGAGGAGGCCACTGCACCTGACCAAAAGAAGCTTGGGAGGAGGTAGTAGCCGAGGTCAGCAGCCACGACATTGTGAGGCGCACATGGGTGCAGTGCCACAAAAGGTTCAACGACCTGCTGCACTCGCCAAGAGGGAGTACCATGTTGGCATGGATCAGTGTGGAGAAGTGTTAAGGGCTGGCTGTCCTCCCATGGAGCTCGGGTGTTAGAGTCTGAGAGTGCCAACTGTTACTGACACTGGAGCTGGCTAAGGGGGTGAGCCCTGGCTGCTTGGACTGAGTGCCTTGTGGGTCGAGGGCCACGACTTGAATGTGCCCTGCAAGGTGTTCCTCAGGTGGGATTGGCCAGGCTGCAATTGCGCTGCAGGTAGAGATTGGACTAATCAATGCTCCTCTGTCCTTTCAAGAAAAGAGGAGCCATAACATCATCGAGCAGTCAAGGACAGGCGGAGGACCCCAACCCTCCTAATCATTATGAGGTATGAAATGGATGCATTGGAGCTGGAGAGCCACCACCCACCTGGGTCAGCCAGTCATGGAGAAGCAGGGGTCTCTGACGAAAGCAAGAGTGCAGTGCACAGAGGTGATAATGTTGGATTATTCAAACATTCTTGTGTAGTCTCATCATTAATGGAAGCCTCAAACCTGGATTCCTCATTGATCATTGAAAGACAATGGCAGCATGATGCAGGTCTCCATTGTCTAACCAGGGCACCTGGCATGCACAGTGACAGTGTGATGGCTTAAACTAATGACATGTCGTTGTACACCCTTAGATTCACCAGCACGCACTTGTATGCAGGACCCCGAAGAGCCACTCCTAATGCCAGAGACCACCAGGCTTCAGATGCACCTGCATCACACCCGCTTTCTGAACTAGGCACCAATGCAGATACCAGCACCTCGGTGGGCATTAGATCGGTGGCTAGAATGCCAATGCACAGCAGTGAGGGAACTTTACACTTGCTAGAGGAGCAGGCGGAGGCAGAGAGTACCCAGGGTGCCGGCAGTCAGGGGACTGTGGGAGACCAGGACGATGTTGAGTCGAAGGCAGATGTTGAGCCGCTGGAGTCATCCATTAAGCGGCAGATGCTAGACGTACGGATGTATATGAGGATCTGGTGGAGATCCATGAGGGTGTGTGTGTCATGGTCTCTGTTGTGGAGGAGTCCCTGCGGAGTGTGAGCACTGCGTTCACCCTCATGGCCGAGGGCACTGCCTCCTCCATGGAGAGGGTGGTGACTCTCATGGAGAGGCAGTTCCAGGAACAGATTGAGGGGTTCCTGGGGTTGCAATCGGTCCTGCAAGCCCTCACACAGGCAATGACCTCAGGTGGTCAGTGCCAGTGTGGAAGATGAATGAGGCACTCAGTATCCCAACTAGGTGCCAGTCCATCAATGGCGAGCAGGGAAGCCCAGAGCGGGCACAAGATCTGCTTGTTGTCTCTGCGGGCTCCTCTCAGGGTACTCTGAATAAAGGCAGCAACTCCTCCGCCCCTCTGCCAGTGACTGTGGTATCTGGTGAAGCTGCGTTGACTGGGGAGATGCCAGCCATGGCACTGGCCACTCCCTCCCAGGTGGGGCCAGCTTGGGCTCCACTGGCCAGAGGACGACCGCCATGGTCACTAAGGCCAACAAGGCAGCAGAGTCAGCAGACAGTCTCCAATGCCACTGCCAGCGAGGCGGTGGGGGGGAACCAAGACACAGCACTCGCAAATGTAAGTTTAAGGCACCATGAGCACAAGAGGGACAGGTCACGGGTGACCTTCTGGTGTGTAATGTTTTGTTTATATGTTTACTGGTGTGGACATTAACTCCAGATGTGGTGATGTTCATCTGTGTTGAGTGTCAAAATTATATAAGTTTTGCTTTTGTCTTAATGGCCTGAGTATGCTTCAACTTTTTTTCTGGTGCAGGGTATGCCAGTATATAATGCTGAATGTGAGTGGCTCTCAAATGTATTGCACAGGCACTGAGTGGACTTTGGGTTCAAATGAAAGGGTCATTTCAGACATCAGGGATGGAAATGGCAGCCCTGGCATGAGATGGAAGCGGATATCTGGCAGCCTAGCTGAAGGAGCGTTGGATCAAGGCTCTGGTGCTCCAGCCTCCCTGAAGGACACAGAAGCCTGCCTCCACACCCTTAGCATTCTCCTCACTATGCTCCTCTTCTGACTCACTACTGGATACATCCTCTGTGGCTTGTGGAGCTGCCTCAAGATCCTCTTCCTCCAGAGTGTGCCCCCTTGCCAGTGCCAGATTGTGGAGAGCGCAGCATAATCAGTGACATCCGCTCTGGAGGGTATTGTAGTGCTCCCCATGAACGGTCCAGGCATCAGAAGCGCATCTTCAGAAGGTCTTCTATATCTCCGCCCTTGTGGAGGCATGACTCCTATTATAACACTGCTCTGCCTGTGTTCTTGGGTGGCAGAGAGGCGTCATAAGCCACCTTCTCGCAGCCCTTGTCACCCAGCAGCCATCCATCCAGTCGGGCTGAAGCACTGAATAATCTCAGCTCCTGGGGGTGTCTGAGGACATAAGCATTATGGGAGCTGCCAGGGGACCTTGCACAGACTTGCAGAATCTGCATCCTGTGATCACACACTATCTGTACGTACATGGAGTGGAATCCCTTCCTATTGATGAAGGCACCCAGCTGACCCGCTGGTGCCTTGATGGCCACGTGTGCAGTCGATGGCACCCTAGACACAGGGGAACCCAGTAATCGCTGCATAGCCTCTGGCTAGTTCAGCCTGGCTGGCCTCATCCATACCGAAATGAATAAATGTCACCACCCGCCATAACAGAGCTTCTGTCACCAGCTTCACGCAACTGTGGACAGCTGATTGGGACACTCCACAAAGATCCTCCACTGGCCCCTGGAAAGAGCCAGAGGCATAGATGTTGAGGGCCACTGTGACCTTCAGAGCCACTGGCATGGGGTGTCCACCCACACAGTCGAAGATGATCTCAGGCCCAATCATCTGACAAATGGAGTCACTGTCTCCCTTGGGAGGCAGAGCCTCCTTCGGCATTGCACCTCAGACATATTGAGGTAGCTGTATCGCCGTCTGTAAACCCTGGCAGCAGGATAGTGGCATCTTCTGTGGCCCCTTCCGCCTTGGACTACCTGCTGGCACTGCGCCTCTCCTCCCACGGGTCACTTCCCTGGAAGATGCATTGGGACACCTGGCCCCCTCTCCCCTCTGCCCCTCTCTTCCTCCTCAGAGGAGGTGCCACCAGCAGAGACCACAATCCCCATTCCCAGGGTTACAGAAGGCTGTCTGATACCTGGAAGTGTCCACAGGGTCAAAATTCTCCGAGGGCCTTGGAGGCACCAATGAGTCCTGAAACGAAGCCTAGACATGCTAAGACTGAAGCTCAGAACAGGGATGAAGGTTTCAAGCTCAAATAAGCAACCAGCAGAAAACTCTCTCCCAAACCCCTCACTACTCACACTGGCAATGCTGCTGACCCTTTTTATCCCGCCCTTGGATGAGGTTATGCAAAAAGTAGGCTGCCCGCCTGCCAGTTTTGACCGTGCGACAAGCGCAAAATCACATGGGCATTGGAAAATTGTGACCAATTGCCTTTTTAATGGCTTGAAGTGGCCTTTTAATTGGCGGATGTGGCTCCGACACCTGCACGCGCTTGCCGACTCTGAAGGTTGTTTGCGTGCGGGAGGACGTCGGGACACTCGCCCAACGTCATTTCGCGCCCAATGGGGTCGGACACGCACCCTCCCCCGAGGAGTAAACTTATGCCCTATGAATTGAAGCCATTTGTCATTCTAGGGCATCACCCATGGTGATGCACATAGGCAGTTTGAGCAAACTTGTCATGAATAGATATTAATCTATCCTGTCCCTTTAAAGCCTCTGCTCACGTACTCCCTATGGGAATCCATGACAAATTGCACTTATATAGAACCTTTCTCATTGGAAGAAAATCACTCATGGTGCTTTACGAAATGTGATCAGACAAAAATTATCGCCAAATCAGAGAAGGAGACATTAGAACATTAGGACGGTGACTAGAAGTTTTATCAAAGAGGTAAGTTTTAAGTCGGGTCATAAAGGAGAGAGTGAGAGATGGAGAGGCAGAGAAGCTGTGGTATATCATGTCAACTTCAATATTCATGCTACTTGAATTTTTTGGCACGCATGTCCAGTCAGGTCTATCAGATTGCTCGTTGACATAGAAGTAGCCAATCCTGGTCCTCTGGCAGGATTCAGAGCAGCGAGAGAGAGAGCTGCAAAGGCTGATGCATCAGACTCCAAAGGCTCTGATGTTTGCTACTGTTTATTTTGAGCTGAACAGAAATGAAGAAATGTCCCATAAATTTAATGTAACTTTAAAACTATAAATTAAAATGTCAAATTCATTCTTAAATAAATGGCAAGAGCCCAGATTTGCAGGAGAGAAACCAAAAATAAAAAATGGACACATAGGGATTTGTTATCTTTTTATTAAGAACCGTTTTCTATGTTTTTCATATATACTAAAGCCCATTTACTGGGGAAAAAAAGGATATGTTAATAATGCATCAACTCGTAGAATGATTGTATACATTCCTGTCCTATCATACCATGCTAGAGGTCAAGTTCAGTACTAATATTTCACTACTAATTTACAGCCGTGCTGTGAAAATTCAGCTGAACGTTGATCGACACATGTTGATTCCATGTGTGACTCAGCCTTCTTTGAATTCTATTAATGGGCCTTGGTTATATATTTGCCGAGCCCTCCAATGTGTATGACTGAAAGCATGTTGTAGCTTTGTTTAAGAACGTATTAAACTAATATTGCAGAATTTACTGCATTTCCGTGGTATTCAAATATTTCTGTTTAAGCATTGAATCACTCCTGGGTACCTCCTGTAAACACCGACACATCTCTGGAGACCTCCCAGCAATAATGAGACACTCCTGGGTACCTTACATAAATATTGACACATTCCCGGGAGCCTCCTGCAAATATCGAGACACTCGCTAGGGACCCTCTACAAAGAATGAGACACTCGTTGGTGCCTTCTACAAATATTAACACATTCCCAAGGATTCCCTGCAAATATTGAGAGGGTCTGGTGGACTTCCTACCAACACTGGCACATTCCTGCTGACCTCCTACAAACATTAATACTCAAGGGACCTCTTATAAGTATGATTGTGTGAAGCATTCACAACAAATTAATTGAATTAACAGTGCAAATCAAAGTTAATATGGTTGAGCTAGTGGAGATGTGGTTGCATAAGTGACCAAGCTTGGTAGTTAAATACCTCGGGATAAACATTTAGCTGAGATAGGAAAAAGGAGGAGGAACATAGCCCTGATAATAAAAGATGGGATAAAGACAGCAGAGAGAAAGGATCTTAGCTCAGAAAATCGGGAAGTAGAATCAGTTTGGTTGGAGTTGAGAAAGAGCAAGGAGTATAAAACACTGGTGGGAGTTGTTTATAGGCCCCCTGACAGTAGTTGTAGTGTGTGGTAAAGTATAAATTAGAGGCACATGTAAAAACAGTAATACAACAATGATTGGGGAGTTTAATCTTCATATGGACTGGAAAAACTAAAGTTGTAGGAATAGTATGGAGGATGAGTTCATGAAATGTATGCAAAGTAATTTTCTGGATCAATATGTCAAGAAACCAGCATGTGAACAGGATGTTATGATTTAATGTGCCTTGAGAAAGGGTTAATTATTAACATTGCAGTAAAAGGGTCTCTAGGGAAGAGTGACCATAATATGATGGAAATTTATATTGAGTTTGAAAGTGATTTCATTTGATCCAAAACTGAAACAAAGCAAACAATATTTTAGGGGGTGGGGACATTGGCTAAAATACATTGGGAAACTACATTGCAAGATACGATAGTAGATAAGCACTGACTAGCACTTGAAGAATAAATGCATAATTTGCAACACATTTACATTCCTTTAAGGCACAAAAACCCAAATGGTCCAATTGTGGTTAACAAGTGGATTGAAGTATAGTAATAAATCAGAGCTTATAATGTTACCAAAAAGAGCCGTCAACTTCAGGATTGAGAAGATTTTAGAATTCAGAAAAGGAAGTCCAGAAAATTGATAAGCAAAGAGAATATGAGAGTAGATTAGCAAGGGACATAAAAGCAGATTGTAAATGTTTCTACAGGCATATAAATGTGAAGAAATTAGTGGCAATAAATGTGGACCCATTAGAAGTAGAACCAGATGAAATTATAATGAGGAATAGGGGAATGACGGTGACAGGAAACAAATACTTTGCACCTGCCTTCACAACAGGAGACACAAAAACATTCTGAAAATAATGGGGAACCAAGGGTCTAGCAAGAATGAGGAACTTAAACCAGCATACATAAAGAAATAGTACTGGAGAAATTAATGGGAGTAAGTGGCATCAAACCCTCTGAACCTGATGATCTGCATCCTAGGGTTTTAAAAGAGGCAGCAACAGAGATAGTGGATGCATTATTGGTTTTGATCTTCCAGAATTCCTTTGATTCTAGGACAGTTCCCAATGATTGGAATGTAGCAAACATAATTCAGCTATTTAAGAAAGGAGGAAGAAAGAAAATGAGGGACTATTAGCATGGATTATGTATTAGTTAATGGATAGCAAACAGAGTAGTGGATCAAAGTCCTGGAACTCCCTAACAGCGCAGTGGGTGTGCCTGCACCACATGGACTGCAGCAGTTCAAGAAGGCAGCTCACCAGCACTTTCTCAAGGGCAATTGGGGATGGGCAATAAATGCTGGCCTAACCAGAGATGCCCACATCCTGTGAAAAAATAGAAAGCAGACATTTTTAGGAAGGCAGGCTGTAATCAGGGGAGTACCATAAGGATCAGTGCTTGGGTCTCAGCTACTTACAATCTACATTAATGACTTAGATGATGGAACTGGGTGTAACATACCCCGGTTTGTTAATGATGTAAAGTTAGGTTGGAAAGTAACTGGTGAAGAGGATGCAAAGAAGCTGCAGGTACAGCAGGTAACTAGGAAGGAAAAACAGGTGTGGGGAATCGCGATGTGAGATTAAACTGTGAGCAATTTGGTGGAACGCTCAACGTCTGTCCACACTTTTCTGATTGGTCGGTGAGTTAATTTATTCTGCACCTTTGTGGCGATAGCTGAATAGTTAGATATTTTAAAACTCTATTGTAACATTTGGATACTGAATGCATCGAGTATAAGAATTTTTTGATTTACCTGGTGCAAGACACCTGAAGTAAGATGTAAGGCCCCCTGTTTAAAATCAGATGTGGTTCTCCTAATCTCTGCCATCCCAAGTGCTTAAAACTCCTCACTGTCGTTTGTGCAATCTTGATGTGCACAAAATGGTTGCCACAAGGAATGTATGCATTGAATACTAATTGTATATAATTGTATTGAAGCATCTCAGAGTGCAACATGACGTATGTTGATAACTCCAATACCATTGCACTGTCTGACTGTCTGTAGTGACCATATTGGAATGATTGTAATATTCATTGATTGTATTGAAGCGCCTTGTGATCAATGTGTGAAAGTTGAATCTGATTGCAATTTTTGTGATGGCGATTTAGAAATGTTTTGTAATGTTCTTCCAGATATTTTATGAATAAAGTATTTTAAAAAAAAACAAAATGGTTGCCACATTATCTCACTGAACTGCACCAAGTAATTCATTCTCTGCAAGGTGTTTTGGGACATTTAAAAGGCACAAGAACGTGCTGAATAGATGCAAATCTTTTTTCTCGTTAAGGAGAGTCAGCAGCAGTGCAAACTACAGGGGTTTAATGGCCTTTTCTTATAACACCTCTCTTGCAGCGAAGAATCTCGTAAGGAAGGCATTTAGCCGGCCAGCTGAGTACAAAATCTGTAGAATTACTTCAGAGCAATGCTTTAAACCGACAGAGGTGAAAAATGTTGTTTCAACAGCTGCAATTTTAAAACTCTGGGCGGGGTTTTCTGTACCCACCCACCACCGTGATCTTTCGGTCCCGCCGTAAGTCAATGGGCTTCTGGCTCGGGGCGGGGGGGGGGGGGGCCCACCCATGGCGGGTCCCACTCACGACAGGGCCGGAATATCCCGGCCTATGTCTTTTTTAAACCCAATTCTGCATTCAATTAAACTTTGAGATATCTGAGTGTTGTCTACATGGGTTTCGTTTACTTTTAAACGCCGTTTTAAACCCAATGTTTTTACACATGCACAGCTTTATCTAGGATCAGAAACTTTGAATCTTTTATAGTTATTTGCGAAAGAATACAAATCCTCCATTTAAAGAGTGTTTTTACAATGAAGAAAAAACTTTGACTGTAAATGTTTCTCTGAGCTCTGCTCTGGTGCACACAGACACGCATGGGGCGTGCAGAGGACTGAGTCATGTTTTTTAAGCCCATTTTGATGTTATTGCATTAAGTGAAACTTTGAGCTTTGTGAACATCATCCATGTGGGACGCATTTCGTTTTTGGCGTCATTAACTTCTCTTTCAAATCCAATTCTGTTTATTGCGTTCTGTTAAACTGAGTTATGTGGATGTTTCAGGGAAGTGGTTAAATCCAATATTGCCCAGCTCTTCCAAGACACACAGGGAGACACGTGGGGCACATGAAGGACTGGAGTGCATGACACACGTGGGGCTGTTGATGATTGCTGGTGGCGGAGGTGACAAAAGCAGCAGAAGGTAAGGGTGGGACATGAGATACTTAGGGTGAAATCATCCCAGATTTGCACTAAATGCAGTAGCGGGTGGGAAAAAGGATGTTTTACTCGCCGGCCGCATTGGTGGCTTTTGGCGCTGTATCATTCCATTCCCACCTCATAAATTATACAGTCACAGGAAACATGCTGTCTCACTGGCTGCCATGCCGTTAGCTCACTGCTTCCTCATGCAGGGCACCATATTTACACTGCACGCACTTCTCAATGCTTGCTGCCCAGGAGGGCAGTGGTGAAGACATGGCCTCAAAAGCCAAGACAAGTGTAGCTCCCCGATTCAGTGAAGAATCCCTGGGACACTGTAGAGGCTCACCGCAATGTCCTCTACCCCCGCTCTGGCTGCAGCAGGCCCATCAGTCTCACCACTTTGCCTTGGGAGGCGGTGGCAGAGGTGGTCAGTGCCACCGCTGCACACAAGAGGTCAGTCATCCAGTGCAGAAAATGGATGCATGATCTCACCCATGTGCCAGGGTAAGGCAACCATCTCATCGCTCTAAACTCACACATTGACAAGGCCATCACACATTCATTGGCATCTCACTCACTACCAGCTCAAGAGACATCACCACTCACTCTCTCACACACACCCTCACATCACCATCTAGCCTCATCTCCCGTGGATACTGCCTCCTCAGCCCTCACTATCTTGAGGCCACTTGCACAGATCAACATGTGCCCCCACACACACCCAGGGTTACCCCCCTTCCCAAGTACAACCTTCACCCTGCAGCCTCTTCCATTTCCTGAGGCCACTTCTCTCCCTTCCCCAAGCAAGCCCTAGCCCTCCACCTGTTGAAAAGCCACCCCTGCCTTATGGCTGGTCTGATAGGTAGAGACCTGCCTGTGAGCCCCCCTAAATGTGAGGTGGTGCTGCCTGCGAAGCCTGGAGCTAATGACCGCGAGTGCTGCCCGAAGCAAGATAGGCAAACAAACCTTGAAGTCACGAGTGAGGTGCAGCCCACCAGGTTGACGTTGTTTGTGCACAGTTGTGAAACATTGGCATGCAATCACGCCAACGTGCCCGGATGATCGAGCGTGGGGGCTGATACCGGTGAGCAGGTCTTGTAATTAGACGCAAATGTATTAAAATGACATTCCTGACGTCCAACGGCGGGAAAAGCAGCCTGCCATTGATGAGTGGAGCAGACAATCGCAAACTGACTTCATGACGGCATAAAACTAACTTTTGGCCTTCTCACCATGTTGCCCACTCACGCCCGGTATGACAGCCACCTCCAACTGGGGCAAAGAATTCCAGTTTTAATCTCTGATAATAATACGCAGTTTTAATTCATCCGCACTGCTCTCATTTATCATTGGGCTGAGTTGTTGGTCAGAACTGGAACACATAGGAGCTTGTGGAGAACTGGAGCGCATGATACACATGTAACTGCCAATGGTGGGTGGCAGCAGCGCACATGTTATCCACAAGTCAACCAAGCCAGCTACATTACTCACAACTTTTTCATGACACTCACTGACACGCTTCTAGTGTAAAGCCAGAGACAGCAGTAACTAACTTGAGGGAGGAGGTGCATCTGCATGGTCTAAACCTCATGAAGAAGGTAGTGCCAACCTTTATGGGAAGGGCCATTGGTGATGCTGTGATCCCAGAGGGGCTGAAGCCATTAAAGATGAGGGTATCCACATATCAAATTTTCTCTCTCTCATCCCAGTGCTCACTTATCCACACTCTCCTCTGACTGGGAAGCTGTTTAAGGTGTAATCATGCACTTTTCACTCATCACAGCCCAACCCTTGCCCCTTTTTCCTTTCAGAAACCCAAGGAACCTTGAAGGCAGTGAAAGGAGAGCAAGAAGACAGTGAAGATAATGACACAATGTTGGTCAATCTCAGTCAAAGCCACCAGCTCAGGTACTGACACTATGCATAATCTAAAGGATAGCATAGAGGTGGGGTGTGCACATGGTGAGCAGAATTTAATTCCATTCCTCCCCCCTCCATCCCACCTTGAGAGTAGACTGGGAGGCAGGGGGAGGGCAGTAGAATTGGTAGGGGGGTGGGGAAGGCATGAGGTGGAATGTCCTTCGCCTTCCCAACTCTCTCCAATTAAGTGAGGGAAATGGAACGTTCAGGATGGTCTTCTTGCCCGGAGGCCAATTGAGGCCCTTAAGGGCTAATTAAGGGACAGTTAAAGGCCTCATCCTGTCTCCACTGGTATTCTACCTGCAGCAGTGGTGGGATGGATGACACTTTATGCCACCTGTGGCAATTAGGTATTCCGTGTGGCCAATGGAGAGCCCACACAGCATCAAAGGCCACTCCCACTGAAAGAGAAACCTTCTGTCCTCCTTAACAGTTCCTCACACTTCATTGGGGTCTTCACCTGTCTCCGGACACTCCTCCATGACTACTTCTTCAGGCCTCCTGCAGTGGCAGCAGAGGCCATTGCTCCTGGTGATGTTGCTGGGACTGTAAAGCTGCCAGCCCCTGACTGGCCAGCAGCTCTTGAAATTGAGTGCAGGCGAGCTCTTCGCCTTTAAAGGCACAGAAGCCCCAATGGCAGGCAGTCAACTGCTGATTGATGCGCCATCCCATCGGTGCTCCCGAAAACGGTCACGGTGGGCTTGCCATTGGTTTTCCGGCTGGTGGATGGGGCGACTATTGCATCCATTAAGTTCAGTCTGGTGATAAACTAGGCACAAGTGTGCTGTAGCTACTGCAGGAGGAAAAGATTGTGGATGTGCTGCGACTGTGGAAGACAAAGTTGCACTCTAGCAGTAGAGGCATTAGGTGAGAACGTTGATGGGCCGGGCTACAGAAAAGGCCTGATGGGTGTACACATCTACACGTTTGGCGCACTGAAAACCCTGCAGGAAAGTCTGACCTCAATGCCAAGGGCTTGGAGCCCACCCTTTCCAACATGAAACAGGTAGCAACTTCCAGCAGAACACCTGCGGAGCCCACCATGATATAGGGTCTGATGGCTAATGTCTGGGCTTCCATTGTGGCACCAGCAACATTTACCCAATATCTGAGCACTCCGGTGGAAGCTTAGACCACCGCCATGTTTTCCCAGCTTACCACCCAATAAAACTCAGGCTTCTGGAATCATGGCTCTGGGTAACAGTATGCAAAATGCTTGCTGGGTATCACTGCACTCCCATCAATTTCCAATAGATCTGCTCCCTATTGACCCTCTGCAGATATGAGCTCCTGCTGAAAGGTCATGTGCCCCTTCTTCTCCCTGTTCTAGCAGTTTGTCCTGCTCTGCATGGCCTTTGCTCATTCTCCCAGACACGCTTAATGCCAAGAGGAATGCCGACTCACCCACCCTTGGCTGGGGGCAAGTGGCCTATGCACAAGCCTTTAATTAAGCAAGAGAATGCTTCAGCACCTGCTGCACAACCCCTGTAGACTACTGAAACTTCAACCAAATATAGAATGCTGCCAAATCCCATAGAATATTGCACAGCTTTATGTTCAAAAGTCAGAAGTAATCAATAATCATATGATTAGAAATTAAGATATTTCCATTTGACTATTTTTATTTATTCTTTCACGGGATGTGGGCATCACTGGCTGGGTCAGCATCTATCGCCTATTCCTATTTGCCCTCGTCAAAATGGTGGTGAGCTGCCTTCTTGAACCGCTGTATTCCATGTGGTGCAGGTATTCCCACAGCACTATTAGGAAGGGAGTTCCAGGATTTTGACCCAACGACAGTGAAGAAACAGTGATATATTTCCAAGTCAGAGTGGTGTGTGGAATGGTGGGGAACTTGCATGTGGTGGTGTTCCCATGCATCTGCTGTCTTTGCCCTTATACATACAGGACATATGTATGTTCTACGAACATATGAGCTAGGTGGAGGAGTAGGACACTTGGCCCTTCAAGTCTACTCCGCCATTCAATAAGATCATGGCTGATCTGAGTGTAACCTCTCGCCTACACCCGATGACCTTTCACCCCTTGTTAATCAAGAACCTATCTAGCTCTGCTTTAAAAATATTCGAAGACCCTGCTTCTACTGCCTTTTGAGGAAGAGGGTTCCAAAGACACATGACCCTCTGAGAGAGAAAATTTCCTTTCATCACTGTCTTAAGTGAGTGACCCCTTATTTTTAAACTATGACCCCTAGTTCTAGATTCTCACAGAAGAGGAAACATCCTCTTCACATCCATCCTGTCAAGATCCCTCAGGATCTTAAAGGTTTTAATCAAGTCACCTCTTACCTCTTCTAAACTCCAGTGGATACAAGCCTAACCTGTCCAACCTTTCCTCATAAGACAACCTGCCCATTCCTGGTATTAGCCTAGTAAACCTTCTCTGACCTGCTTCTAACGCATTTACATCTTTCCTTAAATCTGGGGACCAATACTGTACAGCCCTTCAGATGTGGTCTCACCAGTGCCCTGCCCTGTACAGCTGAAGTATAACCTCCCTACCTTTGTATTCAATTTCCCCTAGCAATAAATGATGACATTCTATTAGTTTTCCTAATTACCTGCTGTACCTGCATACTAACCTTTTGTGAATCATGCACTAGGATACCCAGATTCCTAACTCTCAGAGCTCTGCAATCTCTCACCATTTAGGTAATAAGCTTTTTTATTCTTCCTGCCAAAATGGACAATTTCACATTTGCTCACATTATAATCCATTTGTCAGGTCTTTGCCCACACACTTAATCTATATATAGTGTTTTGTAGCCTCCTTACGTCCACCTCACAACTTACTTTCCTACATATCTTTGTGTCGTTAGCAAATTTAGCAACCATACCATCTGTCCCTTCATCCAAGTCATTTATATAAATTGTAAAAATTTGAGGCCCCAACACTGGTCCCTGTGGCACACCACTCATTACACCCCGTTAACTGAAAAAGACCCATCTATGGCTACCCTCTGTTTCCTGTTAGCTAGCCAATCTTTTATCCATGCCAATATATTCCTCCATATACCATGAGGTTTTTATTTTCTGCAATAATCTTTGACGTGACACCTTATCAAATGCCTTCTGGAGATCTAAGTACAGTACATTCACCAGTTCCCCTTTATCCACAGCACGTGTAACTCCTTCAAAGAACTCCAATAAATTGGTTAAACATGACTTCCCTTTCACAAAACCATGTTGACACTGCCTGATTGCCTTAAACTTTTCTAACTGCCTGCTATGACATCTTTAAGAATAGCTTCTAACATTTTCCCTATGACAGATATTAAGATAACTGGCCTGTAGTTTCCTGCTTTCTGTCTCCCTCCCTTTTTGAATATATAGTTATATTTGTTATTTTCCAATCTAATGGAACCTTCCCCGAATCGAAGGAATTTTGGAAAATTAAAACTAATGTATTAACTATTTCCCTGCCACTTCTTTCAAGACCCTAGGATGAAGTCTATCAGGACCCTAGGATTTGTCAGCCCACTGCTCCAACAATTTGCTCAATACCACTTCTCTGGTGATTATAGTTTTCCTGAGTTCCTCCCTCCCTTCCATTTCCTGATTTACAGCTATTTCTGAATGTCACTCACATCCTCTATAGTGAAAACTGATGAAAAATACCTGTTCAATTCATCTGCCATCTCCTTACTTTCCATTATTAATTCCCCAAACTCACTTCCTATAGGACCAACACTCACTTTGCTAACATCCCCTGATCTCAGTCCTAAATTGCCAGCCCCTTATCCTGAAACTATAATCCCGAGGTCCAGGTGAAAGAGCCTCCACCATGTCAAGCCCTCTAAGAATTTTAAATGCTTCAATGAGATCACCACTCATTCTTCTAAACTCCAGAGAATATTGGCCAATTCTTATTGGTCTCTTCCAAAGCACAGTCCTCTCATCCCAGGAATTAACCTAGTAAGCCTTCATTGTATCTCCTCTGCAATGATATCCTTCCTCAGATAAGGTGACTAAAATTGTACATAGTACTTTTGGTGTGGTCACGCAAAGCACTATATAATTGTAGTAAGACTTCATTGCTCTGATAGTCCAACCCCCTTGTTATAAAGGCTACTGTACCATTTGTATTCCTAATTGCTTACTGGACCTGCATGTTAACTTTCTGCCATTCGTCTACAAAGACCTCCAAATCCTTCTGAATACCAACATTTACTAGTCTCTCACCTTTTAATAAAATTATTCTGCTTTTCCATTCTTCATACCAAAGTGGATAATTTCACATTCCTCTATAGTATACTCCAGCTCTCACCTAAGGTATCATCAGGTATGGGAGAATTCCTGGCTTTCATTCCCATTAATTTCTCCAGTACCTTTTCTTTATGAATATTAATATGATTAAGTTCCTCATTCGGTTACCATGCCCATAATAATAGATCCTAGCATTTTTCCTACTACTAATAGAAACATAGAAAATAGGAGCAGGAGTAGGTCATTCAGCTCTTCGAACCTGCTCCGCTATTAAATATGATCATGTCTGATTCTCTATCTTAATGCCATACTCCTGCTCTCTCCCCATACCCTTTGACGCCTTTAGAGTCCAGAAATCTATCTACTTCCATCTTAAATATATTCAATGATTTGACCTCCACAGCCTTCTGTAGTAGAGGTTGACCACAGGTTGACCACCCTCTGAGCGAAGATGTTTCTCCTCATCTCAGTCCTAAATGGCCTATCCTGTATCCTGAGACTGTGATCCATTGTTCTAGACACCCAACCAGAGGCAACATCATCCTTGCATCCAGTCTGTCCATCCCTGTCAGAATTTTATACTTTTCAACAAGAGAGAGAGGTTGCAGACCAGTAGCGGAATGCCCGAAATCAAGGTTCTCACGGACTTTGAAAACGGAGCCATGCAGCTGGACGGTGAGGATCTGGACCAGTCCTGTGCTGATGGTGAGGTTGGCGCTGCTCTACCAAGTGAGCACCCAGCAGTGCAACATCCATAAGAAAACCATGCTGTGAGTGATGTGCCCTCTTTCACAGGCCACTGCCATGCACTAATTATCTCCCCTTGCTTTTGCAGGCACATCTGCCAAACAGCTGACAGAATCCATGACCCAGGGACTTCAATCAAGCCCTGAAGAAACTTCTGGAGGAATCTGGAGGCTCCCTCCCTGAAGTCCTGTGACAGTGCTCCCTCTCACCATCAAAAGTTGCCTGCACTTGCGGCCTGATCCCCCCCCGCCACCAGTCGGGCAGGGTGGCACTTAACCCCAACCCACCGGTGCCCCCGAAGCCTGCAAAGCAACAGGTGACCCTGGTGAGCTCTAAAGAACGTTGCTGTGCACTCCCCTCCAGTTCACCCAAAGTGCAGGCTGCTAAGTGCATGTTGCCTCTGTGCTCTTATTCAACATGTCGGTGTGCTTTCCCACTGACATGGATGGATGATCCAACGGGGGTGCAAAAGCCTGGCGGGATGGCCTGATAATGATACGCTGATGTATTACAATGAGGTTCCCAACAACTGATGGTGAGAAACGTGGCGGGCTGAGCAGACAATTGCGACCTGCCTTCCTGCCGTTGTTAAACCCATCACACCATATTGTCCATTCATGCCACCTATCACACACTAGCAGCGGGCCCGGAAAATTCCACCTCTTATGTGGGATTTTATCTTTCTGAAAATCCAAAATACCCAACATCCACTTGTTCTCCCTTATCTATTCTGCTGGTTATGTCCTCAAAACACTCCAATAATTTTGTCAAACATAATTTCCCTTTTTAAATCCATGTTGACTTTGTCCAATCCTGTTGATATTTTCTAAGTGTCCTGTTATCACACCCTTTATAATGGACTCTAGCATTTCCCCTACTACTGATGTGAGGCTAACTGGTCTGTAATTTGTTGTTTTCTTTCTCCTTCCTCTTTTAAATAGTGGGGCTACATTTGCCACCCTCCAATCTGCTGGGATTATTCCAGAATCTACAGAATTTTAGAAGATGACAACCAATGCATCCATTATTTCCTTTAACACCTCCTTTCGTACCCTGGAATGTAGATTATCAGGCCCTGGGGATTTATTGGCTTTCAGTCCCATTAATTTCACCATCGCTATTGTTTTAGTAATACTAATTTTCTTCAATCCCGCCTTCTCTCTAGACCCTTGGTTCCCTAGCACTTCTGGGAAGTTATTTGTGTCTCCCTCCATGAAGACAAAACTAAAGTAGTTGTTTAATTGCTCTGCCATTTCCTTGTCCTCTATTATAAATTCTCCCGTTCGGACTGTAAGGAACCTACGTTTGTCTTCACTGATCTTTTCCTCTTTACATATTTATAGAAGCTTTTACAGTCTGCTTTTATGTTCCTTGCAAGTTTACTCTCATACTCTATTTTTCCCCTCTTAATCACTTTCTTGGTCCTCCTTTGCGGAACTTTGAACAGCTCCCAATCCTCAGGCTTGCTACTTTTTCTAGCAACTTTATATGACTTGTCTTTGGATTTAATACTATCCTTAATTTCTTTTGTTAGCCATGGTTGGACCACTTTTCCTGTTGTGTTTTTGCGCCAGAAAGGAATGTAAAACTGTTGCAATGCATACATCTGTTCCTTAAATATTAGCTATTGCCTATCCACTGTCATGCCTTTTAATGAAGTTCCCCAATATATCTTAGCCAACTAACGCCTCATACCTTTGTAGTTCTCTTCGTTTAGATTTAGGGCCCTAGTTTCAGATCGGACTACTTCACTTTCCACCCTAATGAAGAATTCCTTCATGTTATGGTCACTGTTCCCTAAAGGACCCCACACAAGATTATTAAATGACCCCCTTCTCACTGCACAATACCAAATCTAGGATAGCCTGTTCCCTAGTCGGTTCCTCGACATACTGGTCTAAAAAAAATCTCATACATACCCCAGGAGTTCATCCGCCACCATATTATTGTTAATTTGGTTTGCCCAGTCTATATGTAGATTGAAGCCACCAATAATCACTGTAGCACCCTTGTTACATTCATCTTTAATTCCCTGTTTAATGCCATCCCCTACCTTATCACTACTGTTTGGAAGCCTATAGACAAGTCCCACTAATGTTTTACACTCCTTGTTTCTTCTTAGCTCCACCCAGAGTGATTCTACATTTAGATTTTCTGAGCCAATATCCTCTCTCACTATTGCACCAATTTCAGCCTTAACTATCAATACCATACCGCCTCCTTTTCCTTTTTGCCTGTCCTCCCTAAATATAGTGTACCCTTGGATATTCAATTCCCAGCCTTGGTCACCCTGCAGCCATGTCACTGTAATCACAATCATATTGTACCCCTTTACATCTATTTGAACTGTTAATTTGTCTACCCTATTGTGAATGCTCCATGCATTCAGATACAGTACCTTTAGATTTGTCTTGTTAACATTTTTACACATTTTTTTGTACTATGGCCCTATTTGCTGCTAGTCCTTGTTTTCTCTGCCTTCCACTTTTGCTTACTAATTTTCTGTCTTTCATCCCTATCTTTGTTTCCCTTTCTTGTATCTCCCCACTCAGGATCCCATCCCCCTGCAAGTCTGGTTTCATTTCAGAGGGCATTTAAGAGTCAACCACATTGCTGTGGGTCTGGAGTCACATTTAGGTCAGATGAGGTAGGGCCAGCAGATAGCCTTCCTTAAAGGGCATTAGTGAACCAGATGGGTTTTTACCACAATCGACAATGGTTTCATGGTCATCAATAGACTTTTAATTCCAGATTTGTATTGAATTCAAATTCCACCATCTGCCATAGTGGCAGTCAAACCCTGGCCCATAGAGCACTACCCTGGGTCTCTGGGTTACTAGTCCAGTGACAATGTCATTACATCACTGCCTCCTCCTGAGATTACTACCTTTTGAGGTCCTGCTTTTTAAGTTATTTCCTAGCTCCCTATATGCTGCTTTCAGGACTTCATCCCTCTTTTTACCTATGTTATTGGTACCAATATGGACCACAACCTTTGGCTGTTCACCCTCCCACTTTGGAATGTCCTGCAGCTGCTCAGTGACATCCTTGACCCTGGCACCAGGGAGGCAACATACCATCCTGGTGTCACATCTGCGGCCACAGAAACAACTATTTGTTCCCGTTACAATAGAATCCCCTACCACTTTGCCCTCCCACTCTTTTTTTCTCCCCTCCCTCCTGTGCAGCTGAGCTACTTGTGGTGCCTTGGACTTGGCTTTTGCTGCATTCCCCTGAGAAATCATCTCCCCAGCAGTATCCAAAATGGAAAATCTGTTAGATAGGGAGATGGACCCAGTAGACTCCTGCACTACCTGCCTAGTGTTTTTACACTGTCTGGTGGTCACCCATTCCCTTTCTGCCTGTGCATTCTTTACCTGTGGTATGACCACCTCATTGTATGTGCTATCCATGGAGATCTCATTCTTGTGGATGCTCCACAGTGACTCCAACCACAGCTCCAGCTCTGAAATGCAGAATTTGAGTAGCTGCAGCTAGAGACATTTCCTGCACACGTGGTTGCACTGGACACTGGAAGTGTCTCTGTATTCCCACATCGCACAGGAGGAGCATCCCACTTGCATGAGCTGCCCTGCCATGGCTTACCCTTAAATTACTCCCTTTATCACAGAATCACAGAATCACACAGTGCAGAAGAGGCCCTTCGGCTCATCAAGTCTGCACCGACACGTGAGAAACACCTGACCTACCTACCTAATCCCATTTACCAGCACTTGGCACATAGCCTTCAATGTTATGACGTGCCAAGTGCTCATCCAGGTACTTTTTAAAGGATATGAGGCAACCCCTCTCCACCACCCTCCCAGGCAGTGCATTCCAAACCGTCACCACACTCTGGGTAAAAAAGTTTTTCCTCACATCCTCCCTAAACCTCCTGCCCCTCACCTTGAACTTATGCCCCCTTGTGACTGACCCTTCAACTAAGGGGAACAGCTGCTCCATATCCATCCTGTCCATGCCCCTCATAATCTTGTACACCTCGATCAGGACGCCCCTCAGTCTTCTCTGCTCCAACGAAAACAACCCAAGTCTATCCAACCTCCCTTCATAACTTAAATGTTTCATCCCAGGCAACATCCTGGTGAATCTTCTCTGCACCCCCTCCAGTACATCACATCCTTCCTATAATGTGGTGACCAGAACTGCACACAGTATTCCAGCTGTGGCCTCACCAAGGTTCTATTCAACTCCAACATGACCTCCTTACTTTTGTAATCTATGCCTCGATTGATAAAGGCAAGTTTCCCATATGCCTTTTTCACCACCCCACTAACATGCCCTTCTGCCTTCAGAGATCTATGGACACGCCAATGTCCCTTTGTTCCTCAGAACTTCCTAGTGTCATGCCGTTCATTGAATATTTCCTTGTCAAATTACTCCTTTTACTTTTACTTCCTCTACTTGAGAGGATATTAAGGACAGAAGAAATACTCACTAGGTCCTACTTACCAAGGCCGCCGCTCTTCTTACTGATAAAATGTACGAAATAAAAGGATCCCTCCTTCCCTCTTTACTGAACTCACTCTCTCACCAAACTCCAACTTAAGCACTCTAATACAGCGCAATGCAGCACTCCAGATTAATTGGCTTTAGTTCCCATTTTCTTTCTCTCTCCTTATTTGAACAGCTGGGTTATATTTGCTGCCTTTCAATTCATGGGGAATGCTCCAGAATCCAGGGAACTCTGAAAGATCAAGACCAATGCATCCACTACCTCTGCATCCGACTCCTTTAATGGTCATCAGATCCAAGGGACCTTTTGTCCTTCAGCCTCATTAATTTCTCCAGTGCTTTTTCGTTACTAATATAAATCACTTTAAATTCCTCACTCTGATTAGACTTGTGGTTCCCCACACTTCCTCTGTGTCTTCTAATGTGAAGAAAGATACAAAATATTTGTTTAACATCTGTCTTTCCTTATCCCTATTATAATTTCTCCAGTTTCTGCCTCTAAGGAACCCATGTTTACTTTTTGCAAATTTTTTTCATTTTACATACTTGCAAAAGCTCTTACAATCTGTTTTTGTATTTTTTGCTTATTCGCTCTCATTTTATTTTCTTACTCTTTATCAATTTCTTGGTTATCCTTACTGATCTTAAATCCCTCTCAATCCTTATGTTAACTGGTCTCTTGGGCAACAATGTAAGTCTTTCTAATCATATTCCTAACTTCTCCAGTTAGCCATGGATGTACCACTTTTCCGGTATAATAAAGAATATTTTTTTATTCCTCAATAGAATGTATATTGTTTGAGAATTATGTATCATTACTTTAAATGTTTGCCATTGCATATCTATCATCATATCTTTTAATCTAATTTCAGCATCTACCTCAGCCAACTCAACCCTCATACCCCAATAGTTGGCTTAAATTTAAACTTATACGCCTATTTTTGGACTTAACCATGGCACTCTCAAACTGAAGACAACAATAGTATGATCACTCTTCCCCAGAGGATCTTTACCGTAGAATTAATAATTAGCCTTGCCTCAGAGGGAGGTGGTGGTATAGTGGTATTATCGCTGGACTGGTGTTCTAGTGATCTAGGATAATGCTCTGGGGACCTGGGTTTGAATCCCACTACAACAGATGGTAAAACTTGAATTCAATAAAAATATGGAATTAAAAGTCTGATGAAAACCATTGTCGACTTTTGTAAAAACCCATCTGATTCACTAATGTCCTTTAGGGAAGGAAATCTGCTGTCCTTACCTGGTCTGGCCCACATGTGACTCCAGACCCACAGCAATGTGGTTGACTCTTAAAATGCCCTCTGAACAAGGGCAATTAGGGGTGAGAAATAAATGTTGGCCTAGCCAGCGATGCCCACATTCCATGAACGAATAATAAAAAAAATTACACAATACAAGATCTAGAATTGTTAGTTTTGCATGTCTTCACACTCTTTTCTCACTTGGAGAATGGTGTGGAGCACTGCAAGGATAATGGAGGCTGATTAACAAGCTGCTTTGAGCTGCGTAAATGTTTCTGCTGTGGCCAGAAAATCCTGGAGTGAGAATAGAATCAGGGTCTTCCAACTCAGAGGCAGGAGCACTACCAACTGAGCCACTTGGTCTCACTATAGGCCTAAAATAACATGTTCTGTCATTGGTTCCTGGTCAAATTGCTCTAGGAAACTGTCCATATACAGTCTGAATATACTTCATGAGTTCAGCCCCTAAGCTACTTTTGCTAATTTGTTTTATCTGGTCGAAATGTAGATTAAAATACTCCATGATTGTTGCATTATCTTTGTTACATGATCCTCGAATTTCCTGATTTAATTTCTTTGTAATGCACTGTTCAATACTATTAGGGGGCTTTTCAAATACTTGCACCATTTTTTGGCCCTTTGTTATTTCTTAGCTCCCCTCCAAAACTAATTCTACACCTAGATTTTCTGGGATAACGCCCTTTCTTGCTACTGACTTTATCTCAACCTGTATTATTTGTGCTACCTCACATCCTTTTCCATTCTGCCTATGACTCCAGCCAGTGGAGTTTTTCCACAATTCCCATTGGCTTCAATTTTACTAAAGCTCCTTGATGCCACACCTCGCCAAATGCTTGATGTCAAGGACAGCCAATTTCACCTCGCCTCTGGAATTCAGCTCTTTTTTCCATGTATGGCCCATAGCTGCAATGAGGCCCGGAGCTGAGTGGTCTTGGCCGAATCCAAACTGAGCATTGGTGAGCAGGTTATTGCTGAGCAAGCGCTGCTTTATGATGTTGTTGATGACACCTTCCATCACTTTGCTGATGATTGAGAACAGACTGATGGGGTGGTAATTGGCTGCATTGGATTTGTCCTGCTTTTTCTGGACAGGACATACCTGGGTAATGTTCCACTTTGTCAGGTAGATGCCAAAGTTGCAGCTGTATTGGAACAGCTTGGTTAGGGTTATGGCTAGTCTGGAGAATAAGGCGTCGTATGTTGTTGGGCCTCATAGTCTTTGCTGTATCCAGTGCATTTAGCTTTTTCTTGATATGACATTGAATTGGCTGAATACTGACCTCTATGATAGTGGGGACCTCAGGGAGTACAGAATGCTCAGTGAACAGTTTGCTTTTTCAGCTGAGTGCAAAATGAGGAATTTGTGCTAGCGCAATCTCTCTGGTCAGTATTTCTTAAGCTGTAATTTAGATTAACAGTTAGGCAATGACTTAGAATTTTATAACTTCAAAAGAAACTGCAAGCAAATTAAGGTTCCTAGTTAACTGCAACTGCCAGACATTTCTGTTGTCTGTCAATCGACTATAAGTTGTTACCTGAATTAGTATTAATTACTATAGCAGGAAGCAGACTTAGCAGTTGTAACTTGGGTGTGAGCTCTCTATATAAGTAGTTAGTATTTCCTACTGCACAGCATAGAGAAACACAAAGTGCTTCATGAACCAAGTGCTAAGTCTGGAATTTGGTGCAAGTGGGAATTTGATGCAGAGAGAGAAAGAGGTGCTGGATTTTATTCTTTTTTGGTTTTCTCCAGTAGCTGATTTCTGTAGTAACACAAAAGAAGAGTGGTATTACTTTGTCTACAAGCTAGGATATTACTTCAGTTAAACAGTTACTAATTTAGCCAAGTAATCAAACAAATAACTAAGATTAGACAGATATGGCAGGGCAGGTGGTGTGCTGTAACTGGAACTTGTGGGAGTTTGTGGAGTGCGTTGCACTATCAGGCAACTACCTCTGCAGTAAATGTCTGCAGTTTGATCAACTTCAGCTCAGAGTTGCTAAGCTGAAGTTCAAACTACAGACATTATGAGGCATTAGGAGGAGACAAGGTACCTGGACATTTTGTCCTGGGATACAGTCACAGTCCTTAAGCTAAGAAGAACTTTAAAGTTGATCAATGGTCAAGGACACAAGGGTGTGACTGTGAGTCAGGAAGGTTTGGAGGTCCAGCATATAGTGATGGGGGAATCTTAGCCCTGACTTTGAGTAAAAGGTATGAGGTACTTGCTACCTGTATAGATGAGAACAAGGACTGCAAGGTGGATGAGCATACTGACATTGCACCATGGTGCAGGATTGCATTAAAATGGGGGGAGAGAAAAGGAAGTGGTAGTGATGGGGGACTGTATAATCAGGGGCTAGTTACTGTTCTCTATAGCTGTGACCAGAAGTTCTGAAGGTTGTATTGCCTGCCCAGGTCCCGGGGTGAAGCACATCACCTCATGCTGGAGACTAACTTGGAGTGGGACGGGGGCGCCGATCCAGTTGCTGTGGTCCACGTGGAACCAAGGACATGGATGGAACTAGGAACAATATTCTGCTGAAAGAATTTGAGGAGTTAGGGTCCAAACTAAAACACAGAACCTCAAAAAGAATAATCACTGGATAGTTACCTGAGCCACGTGCCAATTAGCATAAGGTCAAGCAGTTTAGAGAATTAAATGTGTTGTTCAAGGAGTGATGTGGGAAGAGGGGTTTTGATTCAAGGGATACTGGAACCATTTCTTTGGAAAGCATGAGCTGGGATCAGAGACCTGGTGAATTGTACAACTAGGGTCAAACAATGGGCTTTAAAATAACAGACAGCAGGGATTGGCGAGGGTTTGGTTGAAAGAAAATTCACAAATCCAAAGAGAAAAGTTGAGACAACAGTGCAATGTAGCGATTTGGATAAAGACAAGCAGTGTGGGACAGGAAGGGGAGGTGATGGCGTAGTGGTATTGTCGCTGAACTAGTAATCCAGGGACCCAGAGTAATGCTCTGGTGACCTGGCTTTGAATCCTGCCATGGCAGATGGTGGACTTTGAATTCAATAAAAATCTGGGCTTAAAAGTCTAATGATAACCATGAAACCACTGTTGTAAAAGCACATCTGGTTCACTAATGCCCTTTAGGGGAGGAAATCTGCTGCCCTTACCTGGCCTGGCTTACATGTGACTCCAGACCCACAATAAAGCGGTTGACTCTTAAATGCCCTCTGAATACTCAGTTGTATCAAACCGCTGCAAAGCGTCAAAAAAAGGAATTAAACTAGATGGACCGCCCAGCATTAACCAAGATACCAGAAATGACAATGACAAACTCAGCCCAGTCGAACCTGCAAATCGACATCTGGGGGCTGATGCCAAAATTGGGAGAAGTGTCTCACAGACTAGTCCAGCAACAGCCTAATATACTCATCCTCACAGAATCATATTTTACAGGACAGGACAGACCCAGCAGAGGTGGTATACAGTTGGGAGGGAGTTTCCCTGGGAGTCCTCAACATTGACTCCGGACCCCATGAAGTCTCATGGCATCAGGTCAAACATGGGCAAGGAAACCTCCTGCTGATTACCACTTACCCCCCAACGCCCCATCAGCTGATGAATCAGTGCCTTTCCATGTTGAACATCACTGAGAGGAAGCACTGAGAATGGCAAGGATGCAAAATATACTCTGGGTAGGGGACTTCAATGTCCATCACCAAGGCTGGCTCAGTAGCACCACTACTGATCAAGCTGGCCGAGCCCTAAAGGACATAGCTGCTAGACTGGATCTGCGGCAGGTGGTGAGTGAACCGACAAGAGGGAAAAACATACTTGACCTCAGTCTCACCAACCTGCCTGCCGCAGATGCATCTGTCCATGACAGTATTGGTAGGAGTGACCACTATACAGTCTTTGTGGAGACAAAGTCCCACCTTCACATTGAGGATACCCTCCATCGTGTTGTGTGGCACTACCACTATGCTAAATGGGATAAATGTCGAACAGATCTAGCAACTCAAGACTGGGCATCCATGAGGCGCTGCGGGCCATCAGCAGCAGCAGAATTATGCATGAACACAACCTGTAACCTCATGGCCCGGCATATCCTCCACTCTACCATTACCATCAAGCCAGGGGATCAACTCTGGTTCAAGAGCGCAGGGGTGCATGCCAGGAGCAGCATCAGGCACACCTGAAAATGAATTGTCAACCTGGTGAAGCTATAACACAGCACTAGCTGTGTGCCAAACAGCATAAGCAGCAAATAATAGATAGAGCTAAGCTCTGTAGTCCTGCCACATCCAGTCATGAATGGTGGTGGACAATTAAACAACTCACAGGGAGAGGAGGCTCCACAAATATCCCCATCCTCAATCATGGGGGAGACCAGCACATGAGTGCGAAAGATAAGGCTGAAGCATTCGCTACAACCTTCAGCCAGAAGTGCTGAGTGGATGATCCATCTCGGTCTCCTCCAGATGTCCTCAGCATCACAGATGCCAGTCTTCAGCCAATTCGATTCACTCCACGTTATATCAGCTATGTCAATGTGAAGCCATTGGATAGTGCAAAGGCTATGGGCCCTGTGATCCAGAACTTGCTGTGGTCCAAGCCAAGCTACCACACTGGCATCTACGTGGCTCTGTGGAACATTGCCCAGGTATGTCCTGTACACAAAAAGCAGGGAAAATCCAGTTCAGCCAATTATTGCCCCATCAGTCTACTCTCGATCATCAGTAAAGTAATGGAAGGGGTCATCAACTGTGCTATCAAGCTGCACTTGCTTAGCAATAACCTGCTCACTGATGCCCAGTTTTGGTTCTACCAGGGACACTCAGCTCCTGACCTCGTTACAGCCTTAGTTCAAACATGGACAAAGGAGCTTAACTGCCAAGGTGAGGTGAGAGTGACTGCCCTTGACATCAAGGCCGCATTTGACAGAGTGTGGCATCAAGGAGCCCTAGCAAAACTGGGGTCACTGGGAATCAGGAGCAAAGCTCTCCACTGGTTGGAGTCATTCTTAGCAGAAAGGAAAATGGTTGTGTTTGCTGGAGGTCAGTCATCTCAGCTCCAGGACATCAGTGCAGGAGTTCCGCAGGGTAGTGTCCTCAGCCCAACCATCTTCAGCTGCTTCATCAATGACCTTCCTTCCATCATGAGGTCAGAAGTGGGGATGTTCGCTGATGATTGCACTATGTTCAGCACCATTCGTGACTCCTTAGATACTGAAGCAGTCCATGTCCAAATGCAGCAAGACCTGGACAATATCCAGGCTTGGGCTGACAAGTGGCAAGTAACATTCGTGCCACACAAGTGCAAACAATGACCATCTCCAACAAGAGAGAATCCAACCATCGCCCCTTGCTGTTCAATGGCATTACCATCGCTGAATCCCCCACTATCAACATCCTGGGGGCTGTCATTGATCAGAAACTGAAAGGACTAGCCATATAAATACTGTGGCTACAAGAGCAGGTCAGAGGCTAGGAACCCTGCGATGAGTAACTCACCTCCTGACTCCCCAAAGCCTGTCCACCATCTACAAGGCACAAGTCAGGAGTGTGATGGAAAACTCCCCACTTGCCTGGATGAACATAGCTTCCACAACACTCAAGAAGCGTGACACCATCCTGGACAAAGCAGCCCGCTTGATTGGCATCACATCCACAAACATTCACCCCCTCCACCACCGACGAACAATGGCAGCAGTGTGTACCATCTACAAGATGCACTGCAAGTATTCACCAAGGTTCCTTAGACAGCACCTTCCAAACCCACGACCACTACCATCTAGAAGGACGAGGGCAGCAGGTAGATGGGAACACCACCGCCTGCAAGTTCCCCTTCAAGTCATTCACCATCCTGACTTGGAAATATATTGTCGTTCCTTCACTGTCGCTGGGTCAAAATCCTGGAACTCCCTTCCTAACAGCGTTGGGTGTACCTACACCACATGGACTACAGCTGTTCAAGAAGGCAGCTCACCACCACCTTCTCAAGGGCAAGTAGGGATGGGCATTAAATGCTGGCCCAGCCAGCAAAGCCCACGTTCCATGTATGAATAAAAAGAAGGGATTAGGTAAGCATCTTGTGCATTCATCTATTTAAACTAGGCACCTGAGAGCATATATAGATGGATAGAAAGCTTAAAGACATCAGCAGTAGAGCTGTGCGTGCTGAATTTTGTCCACAGGCCAAAGTGAAACTGAGACCAAATCACATAACACATTTCCCTTCTAGTGATGCCATATTGCCATACTGCTATCCCACCACCTTCTCAAGGGCAACTGGGGATGAGCAATAAATGCTGGCCCAGCCAGTGAAGTCCACATCCCTTCACACCCTACAAGCTAAGCCAGCATCCATGTTTACTCATTAGCACACCAAGCACCTAGCTTCTTTTGATGAGTCAAAGCCTGCAGTCTACCTGACTTCAAATGTAATTAAAATACTTACCCCCATAAACCTACTTTATAATAAACCAGAAAATTATTATGTAAATTATTATACTTTCATGACAGATTGTGAAATGAGATGGTACAAGTAGTGGTCTCATAGTGAAAAGTTCACTGGGAAAAGGTGATCACAATACAAATGAATTCCATGTTAAGTTTGATAGTGCCATATTCCAGTCACAAACAAGGATCTTAAACTTAAATAAAGCCAAAGCCAATTATATAGGTATGAGGAGAGAACTAATGTTGATTGGATAAATAGGCTAAAAAGTATGGTGATAAATAAGCAGTGGGAAACAGTTAAAGAAACAATTCTAAGGGCAGGATTTTTCAGTCAGCATGCAGGGGCGGGCCTGTCACGCGTCAAATGACACGCGATGATATCAGGCGTGTGTCCCTCCATCATCGCGCAGTCCTGCAATATTTCGTTTGGTGGGTGCGCGTCGGAGTTGGCTGCGCTCCCACGGATGTGTAAATGGCCTATTAAGGTCATTGAGAAAGTAATTGATCTAATCGTTAATGCTGCCTGTCCAACCTTAAGGTTGGCGGGCGGGTGAAAAGGCCAAGCGACCTTCGCGTTTTTTAGGAAACCTCATCCACGAGCAGGATGAGGCTTCCTAAAGCTTTTATTGAATAAATAACATCTTTTTCCCAAATATAAAAACATGTCCCATCTCATGTGACACAGTCACATGAGGGGACATGTTCAAATAAATGTTTAAACCATTTATTTATTTGAACCTTGATTCAATCTCCCTGATCCAGCTCCGTGCCTCAAGAAGATTGAAGTGTTCTTTCGTGCGTTTGCGCGAAAGAGCGCTGGCCCTGACTGCCGCCCCTCCCCCCGCCCACACAGGTAGTGCTGAGCGCTACGGCTCACGTATTACGCTGGGTGGACCTTAATTGGTCCGTCTGCGTAAAATGGCGGCACAGAGCCGATTGTGGGCGGTGATCGGCTCCCTGACCACCACTGCCTGCTGTCGCCAAGCCCGCCCGCTGTCTGAAAAATTCAGGCCTCGGTGTTCAACAAAGATGCATTCCATTGGAGAACAGAAGCTCAGCAAGACAAATCCACCTGCAGCTTACTAAGGAAGTTAAGGGTAGTATTAGATTAAAAGAAAAAGTTTTTAATGTGGCAAAGCCTGTAAATTGGGAGTCTTTTACAAACCAGCAAAGGGCCACCAAAAGTTGATAAAAAGATTGAAAAATAGACAATGAGAGTAAACTAGCCAGAAATACAAAAACAAACCCATTTGTCTAGTATAGGATGCCTAAGAAATTCTAAACTAGCACAAATATATTTGGAACATAAAACTACTGGGAGGAGGGTATTCCTCGATGCTAAACAAGGTTAGTAAACTGTCTTTTCATCTTTGAACCTAGATTTGAATCGCTCCTATTTAGTTAATTAGCTCATCTCCTTGCCAGCCTTCAATGGGAGGGTAAATGCTCAAAATAAAAGCTTGTTCAATAATACAAGGACATTAATATTTTTTTTGACTTTATGTTATACACGCCTGGAGATTTTTGCATTGGGTCTATCTCACTGCTCAGCTAGCAGTGACATCCCTGACAGGGATAGTTCCCCTGTACACCCCAGAGCGACTTACTGGCAAGCAACAGTAGCCATGACTTCAGGTTCAGCTTTGGGCTGATCTGAAGCTATCTTAACCCACAAACCTTGCAACAGGCTGGGAAATCTGAGTTAAGCAAAGGGATTGTGAAATGTTTATTGCGGTAACGTTACCAAAGTCACACTACCAGCGCACAGGCATGTGTGCAGCGAGTGCTATTTCATATTAAAAAACATAAATTAAACTGGAAAGCCTTGTGTCTGAAAGGACAGATAAAAGCTTGCTCTTCATTGGTATTGGAGATGAAATGAAAGATCTGCTCCATAATGATGGAAAATTGAAGCCACTGTGAATTGACCTAATTCTATGACTTAACTGTCATGTAACCTTGCGCAAATCCTATTCTTGGCTTCTCCAATATAATAGCAGAGAGCTGAAAACTGTCAGATGATTCTACTGATAAACGTGTTCAAAATTGTTCCTTTTGTTTTCAAAAGAAGAGCTCTACCTTATTTAATCAATTATATATTTAAGTGGTTTACTCATAAACATGTTCTTCTGCCAAGTGTTCTGAATTGGATGCAGATGCGTGAGGGAAACATTTCAACTTACAACATTGCAACTTTCTTTCTCCACAGGAGTGGCGGCATTGTGTCTTCCTGTTGCTAGTCTGGTGACTTCATTGCCAGGTTCTTGACTATAACTGGATCCAGATGGGACCCACTATTCAAAGTATTTGATTGCAAAATACTGTCCTCATAATGGGCCTATATTTTTCATCCCAGTTTCTGGATAATGCATTTCATCTGGGACTGCTTTTAACTGGAGAAGCCTTCCCACAGGCTTTTTTCAAATGCAGTAGTTTAGAATAAATCATACACTGAATTAAATGTATAATGAAAACAGATCATCGTACTATTTAATAATTCAATAGTACATGTAACAACACTTGTGGACTTTGCTATATCCATATCTGTTAGGATCTTTATGGTTCATCATCCACACAGTTGCAGTTTAGGTGCTCCACCTGCCTATTAGCAGAATTTCTACAGGAGAAAAACGCTACGCACTTAATTCCTGAATCCTGTGCTGATATTACAATTCATTTTTCAACCAACTTTCCTTTAAATCCAAGATTGTTAAGACTAAATAAAAGACACAAACTGGCAACCTGGGCACGATTAAGCCATTGAGCATTGAGGAAAATGCAAAATGTCAATGTGGGGAAGAAAGTGCATTGCTGTAAGCTGAAATTCTGCACGACACACTGTTCAGTAGGGGTCTGAGGATTCCATTTGTGACTAGATTTACTGAAGCTCAGCATGTTTTCAAGCATGGCTAATTTAAATAAACAAACTAAATGTATTGTTTCCCATTGAGAAATGCAGTATACCGCATTTTGCCCCTTGCAAAAATGCCAGACAAAAGGCCCTCTCGTCATTTTATTTGTTTACTGGGACCAGGATTCTATGTAATGTCTTAGTTTGAATTTTTACAGAGGAATCAAAAATAGTAAGGTGAGCAAACAGTTCTCAAATCCGTGAGGGAGAAGTTGGACTTTATTGCACTCATTTTACAGGTATATAATGGAAACAACAAGCCCAATTCTGGGAACCGATGCATTCAAAAGATGCCTGAGAGAGATCCAATTTAAAATTGAGTTGAACATTTTTAGGCCTCCCTGGTGGTCAAATAAAGCAGGCCTAAGGCTCTTTACATATGTAAATGAGGAGTCGTATACTTGGGTTAGGAACCTTCAGGAAATTGGTATTCCCAGTAGTGGGGCAGACGCTGCGTGGGTCTGCTTTGCTATTTCACTTGACCTGAATGTGACCCTAGGAACCAGCCTTCACCAGAAATGTGAATTTTAGTATTCAAAAACAATCATGTAGAGTCTGAAGGAATATATGCTTGTACTGACTTCATGGCATATCTGATGGCCGTAATTGACCCTTCTCTTGTTGTCCTCCAAGCCCCACTCACCACTAATGCAACACTTATCTGGAGGCATAACCATCTTCTGCAGCAAGCCAAATCATTTAGATGAGACAGGAAGCACAACTTTGGGCCTTTTGGTTTGGGCCCATGCTACGTTTCAGTTTACGTTATTAATGCTATTTACTATTTTGTATGCTTCTGAAAGGTGGCCTCTCTGACAGCCTTTTTTTTGGAAACCAAAGAGCCCAGGCTTATAGGGCTGGAAAAGGTCACAGAGGTAGGAAGGGGTGAAATCATGCAGGATTTGAAAACAAAGACGGGGATTTTAAAATTTTAATATCAATATGTTGTCACACTAGGAGCCAGTGTAGATCAGAAACCACAGGGGTGATTGGGTGAATGAGATTTGTTGCATGTTAAGAATAAGAGTAGCAGGGTTTTAAATGGGAGGCAGGATAGAAGAGCATTGGAATACTCAAGTCTAAAGGTAATAAGGGCATGAATGAGGGTTTCAGCAGCAGGTGAGCTGAGGCAGGTTGAAGTTGAGTGATATTATGAAAGTTGTTGTTGATAAAGCAGATGGATATCTGGTTGGAATCTCATATCAGGGTCAACCAAAACACCAATGTTGCAAAAGGTCTTGCTCAGTATCAGACAATTGCCAGGGGAGGGTTGAAATAGTTACCCAGGAATGGAGTTTGTGGTCGGGACAAAAAACCATGGCTTCATTCTTCCCAATATTTAGTTGGAGGAAATTTCTGCTCACCTGATATTTGATGTTGGACAAGTAATGTGACAAATTGGATATAGTGGAGAAGTCAAGGGAGTTGGTGGTCAGATAGAACTGAGCATCACCAGCATGCATGTGGGACCTGATGTTGTGTTTTCAGATACTAAAGTAAGTGTTGGTCCTCCAGAGAGTGAGCCTGGGGAAATAATAACAGAAAACACGAAAATGGTGGAAGCACTGAACAGGTATTTTGCGTCTGTCTTCATTGTCGAAGATTTAGAAAATTTTCCAAAGATACTTGAAAATCAAGAGGTGAATGGGAGGGAGGAACATAAAACAATCACCATCACCAGGGAGAAGGTACTGGGAAAACTATTAGACCTAAAGGTTGAGAAGTCCCCAGTACATGATAGAGTGCATCCAAGGGTCTTAAAGGAAGTGGCTGGAGAGATAGTGGAGTGATTATAATCTTCCAAGGTTTCTTAGGTTCTGTAAGGGTCCCAGCTGATTAGAAAATAACAAACATGACACCTTTATTCAAGAAAGGAGGGAGGCAGAAAGCAGGAAACTATAGTCCAGTTAGCCTAACATCTGTCATAGGGAAATTGCTAGAATCCATTATTAAGGAGGTTACAGGAGGATATCTAGAACATCATAATGGGATCAGACAGAGTCAACATGGTTTTGTGAAAGAGAAATCATGTTTAACTAATTCATTGACGCCCTTTGAGGGAGTAGCAAACATGGTAGATAAAGGGGAACCTATAGATGTGGTGTACTTGGATTTCCAAAAGGCATTTGAAAAGGTGCTATGTCAAAGGATGCTACACAAATTAAAAGCTTTTGGTGTAGCTGATAACACATTAGCATCAATAGAGGATTGGTTAGCTAACAGGAAGCAGAGAGCAGGGAGAAATGGGTCATTTTCGGGATAGTAAGCTG
This sequence comes from Cetorhinus maximus, assembly GCF_964194155.1. Taxonomy (NCBI): domain Eukaryota; kingdom Metazoa; phylum Chordata; class Chondrichthyes; order Lamniformes; family Cetorhinidae; genus Cetorhinus; species Cetorhinus maximus. Next base: position 33,115,129 of record NC_135879.1, read on the forward strand.
TAATGAGTGGAGTGCCACAGGGATCCATGTTGGGACCTCAACTATTTACAATCTATAACAATGGCCAGAATTTTCCGACCCATTGGCGTTGGGTGTCATGGCGGATAGGAGGGGGTGAACAATATGGTGAGAAGGCCAAAAATCAGTTTCACACCGTCATGAAACCAATTTGCAATCGTCCGCTCCACCCATCAATGGTGGGCCGTGTTTCCTGTTGCCACGCATCGGGAACCTAATTTCAATACTTTAGCATCTCATTATAAGGCCTGCTCACTGGAATCATCCCCCCACGCTGGATCATCCGGACATCACGCCGACATGTTTCACAACTGTACATAAATGCCAGGCTTTGCAGGCAGCACCACATCACTTTTAGTAGGGGCTCACGGGTAGGTCTCTCCCTACCAGATCTGCTGTAAGGCGGAGGTGACTTTTCAATGGCTGTAGGGCTAGGGCTTTTTTGGGGAAGGTGGAGACGTGGCTTCAGGCAAGGAAAGAGGTTGCACTGGGGAAGGGGAGTATTCCAAGCTGTGTGTGGGGGCACATGTTGGTCTGTGCAAGTGGACTCAAGATTGTGAGGGCTGAGGAGGCAGTCTCCAGAGGAGATGAGGATGGATGAAGACAAGGGTGCGTGTGAGAAATTGAGTGGTGATGTCCCTTGAGCTGGCAGTGAGAGATTGCCAGCGAATGTGTTATGGCCTTGTGAATGTGTGAGTTTAGGGTGATGAGATGGTTGCCTTACCCTGGTGGCATGGATGAGATCATTCATCTGTTTCCTGCACTGAATGGCCAGCCTCTTGTGTGCAGCATTGGCACTGACTGCCTCCCAAACCGGAGTGGTGAGACTGATGGACCGACTGCAGCCAGAGCTGGGGTAGAGAACATCACGGTGGGCCTCCACAGCATCCAAAAGGAATCGCAGGGATGTGTCTCTGATTCGGTGGACTGCAGTCTTCTTGGCTTTTGGAGCCATCTCTTCACTGGTGCCCTCCTGGGGTGCAAGCATTGAGAAGTGTGGGCACAGCTGCAGTTTAAATATGGCACCCTGCATGAGGAAGCAGTGAGGTAGCGGTGTGGCGGACAAATCAGAGGCTGCCTGCCAGCGAGACATTATGTTTCCTGTGGCTGCATAGTTAGTGAGGATGGGATGATATGGTGCAAAAACCCACCAATTCAACCAGTAGGTAAAATGACTTATTTCCCACCCACTATTACACTTTGTGCAAATCTGGGACACTTCTGCCCAATGACTTGGATGAAAGGACCGTATGTATGGTAGCTAAATTTGCTGATGACACCAAGATAGGTAGGGGAGTTAATTGTCAAGAGAAGGTAACGAGTCTACAAAGGGATATAAATATGTTAAGTGAGTGGGCAATAATTTGGCAGATGGAGTGTAGTGTGGGAAAATGTGAACTTGACTACTTTGACAGGGAAGCAGTATGCTATTTAAATGGAGAGAGATTGCAAAACCCAGTGGTACAGAGGAATCTGAGTGTCTGGTACATGAATCATAAAAAGTTAGTATGCAGGTACAGCAAATGATTAAAAAGGCAAATGGAATATGTTAGTGTTTATTGCAAAGTGTGATGACTCGATGTTTTGTATAGAAACAGTAAAATTTTATTACGGAGACATCTAGGAGCGCTTGCACGCTAGGCCCGATCTCTCGTCCAAAAATTCCGCAACCTTCGGATTGCCTGCGCTAAGAGCTCACTGGTTGAAGCCGCTGCATTACCTCACATGATCTGTGATTGACAGGAGGAAGGGACAATACATGCAGTTACCACATTTCCTCCCCCTTTAGTTTTTTACAATTACTCTATACAAAACACATTTGAACATCCAACAAACATACAAATAATTTCAGGTGATTATAAATCAAGTCTTTGAGGTGCTCTTCATATACGTCTAGATGGTGTAGCTCTACCACTGGAGATTCCTGAACAGGATCGACAAGATCTGGAGTTGTATTATGAGACACATTATCGGAACTAGGCAGTTCAGGATTTGGCAACTCCTCTGAAACATCTGGAATGTCTGTTCTAGGTCGATCACACGCCTCAGAAGTTGACAGTTCAACATTAATCACAGGTTGATCAGATAATTGTTGGAATGTCTCTCTGGCATGGATATGATCTACGTGCTTTGGGACGATTCTATCTCCCACTTGTACTTGGAAAGATAATGGACCAGACTCTGAAACAATGGCCCCCGGAGCCCAACAAGGCCCACTCCCAAAATTTTTCACATATACCGTGTCACCTACACTGAAAGCGCGAGCTTTACTGTGTATGTCATGGTTAAATTTCTGATTACTCTGGTTCCACGCTACCTTCCCCTCTAAATTTGGAAATACCAAGTATAAACGTGTACACAGACGGCGTTTCGTTAATGACTCCGATGGTGTTGAACCCGTAGTCGAATGTGGTGTTGTATGATAACTTAAGAGAAACCAGGAAAGTCAAAATTCCACAGTACCTTCCGATAAATTTTTCATACCAGACTTAAAAGTTGTACAGCCCTCTTGGCTAGACCATTAGATGAGGGATGCCAAGGAGCTGTCTTTATATGGCGGATTCCATTCAGACCATAAATTTCTGAAACTTGGTGCTGGTAAAGGCTATACTATTATCAGAAATGACATTTCATGTAGGCATTGTATGCTGAAACAGTGATATAGCTTTTCGATAGTTGTGTTCGATGTTGGCGATTTCATTTTGTTTACATCTGTCCATTTTGAATGTGCATCTACAATTAACAAGAACATGGTACCTAAGAATGGTCCTACATAATCGATATGTAGTTGAGCCCAGGGTAAACCAGGCCACACCCACGGATGCAGGGGAGCTGAAACAGGCAACTGCTATTGTTGCTGACAATGGAGACAATGCTTGACCATGCTTTTAATATCACTGTCAGTGTCTGACCACCATGCATAGCTTCGCGCAAGCATTTTCATCTTTGATATGCCTGGATGCGCATTGTGGAGCTTCTTGTGATGCGACCGCAACTCTTGAACCCCACAACAATATTCCATCCTGACAGCTTAATTCTGTGTTTCTGACATGGAATGGTCTCAATTCTTCAGATACAGGCGAGTTTGGCCATCCTTGCAAAACAAAGACTCTGGCTTTCGACAATATTGGATCTCTGTTTGTCCAATTTCTAATTTGTTTCCTACACACAGGTGAAGAATCTAAGAAATTCAATAATAGTGCTAGTGGAATGGGAGTATTTACAATACTATCTAGTAATGGGAGACAACTGAGTGCATCTGTATTTGCAATGTGCAGGCTAGGGTGGGAGATAAAAGTACACTCATACACGGACAATGTCAGAGCCCAGCATTGTATACTTGCTGATGCTATTGGAAGAATAGCCTTGTCCTGGTTTATGGTCTGACAGTGGTAAAATGTCATCCATGTAGGTACTAATGAAACTTTTTTTACACCGAATACTACTGATAATCCTTCTTTTCCTAACTGAGAATAGCCCTTTTCAGCTTGGGGAAGGGTTCTCGAGACATAGCCAATGGGCCTTTCTGATCCATTTTCCATTTTATGTGACAAAACAGTTCCTACAACATAAGGAGACACATCACATGTTAACACCAGCTCTTTTGATGGGTTGCATTGCACCAATAAACACAATGAATGCAGCAATTTCTTTGCTGTCACAAAGGCTTCTTCCTGTTATGCATGACCAACTGTGATTCTTTTTTAGCAGCGAGTGTAATGGTGCAAAAACAGTTGGTAGGCTGGGTATGAAGAGGCTATAGTAGTTGATCATACCCAGGAAGGACTTGAGTTCTGTTGCATTGGATGGTGACAGTGCATCTTTTATTGCCTGAACTTTATCTTCCACAGGATGCAAAACCATTGGCATCCAGTCTGTGGCCTAGATAAGTCAATTCTGATGCTTGAAATGTGCATTTCTCCCTCTTTAACCGTACGCTGGCTTCCATGAACATCCTCAGCACTCCTCCAGGTTGGCCAAGTGTTCAGCCTCGCTTAATCCGGTGACGAGAACATCATCCAAATATGCAATCACTCGTGGAAGTCCTTGCAGAAGACTTTCCATTGTTCTCTGAAAAATAGCGCAAGCAGACGAGACTCCAAAGGGTAGGTGAGTGTACTGATAGAGACACTTGTGTGTGTTAATATTCATGTATTCTCTTGACATGCTATCCAATTGTAATTGTTGATAGGCATGGCTCATATCCAATTTCATATTTGACTTGCCTCCTGCCAGCTTGGCATATAAGTCATCTATCCTTGGAAGGGGGTACTTGTATAGTTTTGATACTTTACTTACTGTCAATTTGAAGTCACCACATATATGTATAGCCAGGTCAGGCTTGACAACTGGAACCATGGGTGCAGCCCATTCAGAGAATTGGACAGGCTAAATTACTCCCAGACTTTCTAACTTGCACAGCTCTGCATGCACCTTTTCTTTCAGTGTATAAGGCACGGGTGTTGCCTTGTAGAAACATGGTTTTGCCTGGGGATCGACATATAAGGCATGCATGCCTTTCAACTTTCCTAATTCATCCCAAAAAACCTTGCTTTATTTTTTCAGGTGTTCTGGAATTCCATCTGACTTTAGGTGAAATATTTTGGACCAGTCGAGTTTTATCTTCTGTAACCAATCTCAACTTAGAAGACTGGGTCCCTCCCCTTTTACGATAATCACAGGCAGTTGGGCTGTCTATTGCTTGTAACAGACTGGGACAATAGCAATGCCCTTGACTTTAATAGATTCTCCTGTGTAAGTTCTTAACTCAGCAGTTGTCCACTCAAAATTTATTGCTTGTCTTCCTTCATTCAGGTACCTGAAAATGTGCTCTCCATCCACCGTAGCTGAGGCACCAGTATCCACTTCTGAGGTAACCTGATGTCTGATATACCTTTAAGAAGAATGTTATAATGGAAGATCACATGATTTTAGTTTGCAATAGCGAAGTAGAGCATGCCACCTCAGTGGTCAGTAGTCTATGGTTAGAGTCTGTAATGTAGAGACAGGGTTTGAGTTGTAAGCACAAAAGCGTAACTGTTGAGTTCCTTTGTAAATAAATAGAATGTGTTCTACCTAAGGACAGTCTGCTGATTTACTCTGTCTATGCTATCAACTTGACCGTCCTGAAACAAGTGTGCAACCCGGATCAATAAGTCCAACCAAACTAGTGACTAAGATCCAACAAACTGGTGATGAGTTGAAAAAGCGAAGAAAAAGCAAGCAAGGATGAGAATAAAACAAGTTAATGAAGAAAATCAAGAAAAACAAAATTGGGCCGTCCATCACACGGTAATTGTAAATAGAATTTCCGTCCCGATTGTCGAAGCAATCCCCTCAAAGCATGCCACAGTTTGGAAGAATAGATCCTTTCGATCCTGCTTCAGATGATTAGTCTTATTATGTTGAACACCTTGCATTCTTTTTCAAAATGAATGACATTACAGGGGAGGAGAAGAGGTGAGCAATCCTCTTATCCACGTGTGGGAGTAAGACCTATGGGTTGATTCGAAGTTTGACGGCACCCAATGCCCCAGATTCAAAAAGTTTTGATGACTTAGCAAACCTTGTAAAGATTCATTACCAGCCAAAGCCCTTGGTAACGATGCAACGGTTCAAATTTAACTCAAGAAATAGAGCCCCAGAGGAGACAGTTGCTTGTTATGTGGCAAGCCTGAGACAGTTAGCAGAACATTGCGAGTTTGGTACAGCTATAAATGATATGCTTAGAGATCGTTTAGTGTGCGGTGTAAATGGAGATACCATTCAGAAGAGATTACTGTCTGAAACAAATTTGGATTTTCAGAAGGCGCTAGAGATGGCACTGGCCATGGAAAGTGTAGTAAGGGAACCGGAAGCCATACAAGGAGTGAAAAATGGCATTGTCCTCCACACTGGGCAGGGAGCTCCAACCAAAAAGTGTGTGAAAATGCACAGCTCTGATGAGAACCGGGAAGCAGCCGCCGTTAGTAGACAATTAAAAAGAAATGATTTAGCAGCAAAAACATGAAATAATGGTAACAGAGGTGGAAGCTGACAACCTTGTAATGAATGGAAGTTTAAAAAAGTCAAATGTGTTTACTGTCACTGAAATGGACACATCATGAGACATTGCAAGGATAGAACCAGGCAGACTTTCAATCAAAAGAAAAAGCCCTGTGAAATCCACAACGTAGAAGAACCTGAAATAACAGATTCAGAAAATTATTCAATGTATAATTTGAAGGTAGGAAGAACAGACCCAATCTATGTAACAGTGAGAGTGTATGGTAGACCTTTCAGAATGGAGGTGGACACAGGAGCATCCTCTACTGTAATAGGTGAGCATACTTTCAAATACCTGAATTATGGGGAACACAAATTAAATTTGGAAGGAACTGATGTCAAATTGAAAACTTACATGGGAGAAGACGTCAAAGTCAAGGGCATAAGCAGAGTTACTGTACAGAATAGAAGCTGATCGGTAAAATTACCCTTGACGGTGGTAGCAGGTTAGGGGCCAAGCCTTCTTGGACAAAACTGGCTGAAAGAAATTAAATTGCAATAGGCTGAAATCTTCCAACTCAGAGCAAGTGGGCTAACAGAGCTACTACAAAAATACTCCTCAGCCTTCAAACACGAATTTGGAAAGATCCAGGGGCTTCAAACAAAAATTCATGTGGATCCAGAGGCAACCTCCTGATTCATGAAGGCGAGACCAGTACGTTATGCAATGCGGGAAAAGGTTGACCCAGACTGGACAAATTAGAGAAACAGGGAGTGATACAACCTGTGCAGTTCACAGGATTGGCAGCAACAATACCCCATACTTAAACCTGACCAAAGTGTTCAAATTTGTGGAGACTACAAACTGACAGTTAATAAAGTGGCTAAGTTGGACAGACACCCTATACCAAAAATTGAAGGCCTGTATGCTAAGCTGGCAGGCGGAACCACCTACATGAAGATTGATATGAGTCATGCTTATCAACAATTAGAGAAGGCCTCCCGGAAATTGGTCACAATTAATATACACAAAGGGTTGTACCAATATACTCGTTTGCCTTTTGGTGCATCCTCACATTGCGCCATATACCAGAGAACGATGGAAAGTTTACTGCAGGGGCTGCCCCACATTGTAGTTTATTTAGATCACATTCCGGTGACAGGACTGACTGAAAAGGAGCATTTGTCAAACTTGGAAGAAATTTTGAAATGTTTCTCACAGGTGGGAGTGCGTTTTAAAACAGAAAAGGGCACGTTCCAAGCAAAAGAGGTAATTTATTCAGGTCACAGAGTAGATTCACAGGGCCTCCACCCGGTTGAGGAAAAAGTGAGAGCTACTAGAGAGGCACCATCGCCAAAGAACACCTCCAAGCTCAAATTGTTCTTGGGGATGATCAATTACTATGGGCACTTCTTGCCTAATTTGTCGATAGAACTGTCACCCCTGTATTACCTACTCAAGAAAAACCAACGTTGGTCTTGGCAAACACCACAGAAAGAAGCTTTCACAAAGGTGAAACAACTGTTACACTCATCCACCCTATTAGTACATTTTGACTCGAGAAAAGAGTTCGTTTTGACATGTGACGCATCTCCCTATGGAGTGGGAGCAGTGCTCTCCCATTGAATGGACGATGGCTCAGAACAGCCCATCGGATATGTGTCAAGAACACTCAACACAGCCGAAAAGGGATACTCACAGATAGAAAAAGACGACCAGTCAATCATCTTTGATGTCAAGAAATTTCACCACTACATACATGGCCACCATTTTATTATCATATCGGACCACAAAGCTATTACTAGGATTGTTCAGCAAGGACAAAGCTGTACCATCCACAGCCTCAGCAAGAATACAATGATGGGCATTGATCCTGGCAGCGTATGAGGATACTTTCATCCATAGACCTGGAAATCAAATTGCAAATGCTAGTGCATTTAGTCATTTGCCCTTGCAAGAAAATGATGAGGATGTTCCAGTCCCTCAAGAATTCATTTTATTAGATTCATCACCGGTATGTGCTAGACAAATCAGTGATTGGACAGTTCGAGACCCAGTCTTATCCAAAGTACGTGAGCAAGTACTTCACGGTTGTTCATAAGAACAGGAATCCAATGAAATGAAACCTCATTTTCACAGAAGATATGAGATAACCAGCCAGGATGGTATCTTATTGTGGGGAGTTTGAGTGTTTGTTCCTCCAAAACAATGAAAGCCATTGTTAGCTGAACTACATAGTGCACATCCAGGAATTTCCCCAATTAAGGTGATAGCACACAGCTATCTATGGTATCCTGGGATGGATGGAGAAATAGAGAACTTAGTGAGAAGTTGTATGCAGTGTCAGAAAGTGCAAAAGTTACCTCCAACAGCTCCGTTACACCCTTGGGAGTGGCCAGGATGACCATGGATCTGATTACACATTGACTATGTGGGACCTTTTGTGGGCTGATGCTCATTCAAAATGGATGGGCATACATGAGGTAAAATCACCAACATCTTCTGCTACAATAGACAAGCTACGTCAAAGTTTCAACATCAACAGGCTACCAGAAGTGGTCGTATCAGATAACGGCACGGCATTTACAAGTGTCGAATTTCAATGGTTTATCAGCCTCAACGGTATCACTCATGTAAAAACTTCATTGTACCACCCTTCCTCAAATGGACTGACCGAGAGAGCAGTTCAAACGTTCAAAACTGGCGTGAAGCAATTAACTGGAGATTCCATAGCGACCAAGCTAGCACGTTTTCTTTTCCATTATAGGACCACCCCTCACATGACAACACGTGTCACACCTACGGAATTGTTGATGAAACGCAGTCTCAGGATAAGATTGAGCTTAATAACACCAAATTTAAGGGGGAAGATGGAAAGGAGTCAGGGAAGTCATAAAACTGGACATGATTGGCATAGTTGTAACAGAAAGTTTACGGTAAGAGAGACAGTATGTGTGAAAAACGTTGGAGAAGGACACAAATGGTTATCAGGCAAAATAACTGCAGTGACTGGACCTCTTTCTTGCCATGCAATGGTGGAAGACCGAGTCATACGGAAACATGTAGATCATATAAGGAGGAGAGAAACAAAGTACCAAAAAAAATCCCTCCAGTGTTCACGGCTGTGCCAACATCTCCTGTTGATAGAACTCAACTGAGTACAGATATGTCTTAAGGGTCAGCTGTACCTGCAAGAGATGAGGAAACAGATTTGCAGGTGTCCACCGAAGAACCTGAAGTTCAGAAAACTCCAGAAAAAGAGATTCCTGACAAACATCTGAAGCTGCAGAACTGAGACATCCTAGACGCATAAGGAAACCCCCAGAAAGACTGAGATCTTAAATTACCTATCTGTGTAAATAATTTGATATTTTGAGAAAAATTGTAATTGTAACTATAAAAGTTATTTCTGAGTAAAGGGGGAGGGATGTGGTAATCTGATATGTAATATACCTTTAAGAAGAATGTTATAATGGAAGATCACATGATCTTAGTATCCAATAGCAGAGTAGCACGGGCTACCTCATTAGTCAGTAGCCTATAGTTAGAGTCTGTAATATAGAGACAGGGTTTGAGTTGGAAGCACGTAAGTGTAGCTGCTGAGTTCCTTTGTAAATAAATAGAATGTGTTCTACACAAGAACGTTCTGCTGATCTACTCTGTCTATGGTATTAACTCGGCCATCCTGAAACAAGCATGCAACCCGGATCCATTGGTGCAACTAAACTAGTAACTAGGATCCAACAACTTCCATATGCAGTGGCTTCTCATTTACTGGTACTGTAACTGTAATAGGCTCCGTTTTCACAGCAGTTACATTATACAGGGAGTACAAATCAGTATCAGCAGCTTCAGCCTTTGCTGTACCTGTTAACTCGCTCATGTTTGCTTGCTGTCTTGCAGGCTGCTTCACCTTTGTTCGACATTGCCTAACCATGTGTCCCTTCTTATGACAATAATGACATTCTGCCTCTCTGAATTTACAAATATCTGCTCTGAGGCCACCTCCATGTCTATAGTAATTTTGTCTTGAAATTGTTGATGAAGCATTTCTGTTAGGCCTCCTAATGTTTCTTACAGTGGACATCGAATCGTGCTTTAATTCTGCAGGTCTGGTTTTCATGCCACGCTTGGCGGCAGGTTGCACCCAACATTAAGTATGGCACCATTATCCATGCATTGCAAAGCTCGTGAGTCTCTCGCAGCGCTTTCCATGGTGAGGGAGGTTTCTAGGGCATGCTTCAAATCGATATCAACCTCGGCAAGCAAGCGGCACTTTACGGCGTCGTCCTTGACTCCACATAACAGCCGCCCCGCAGCATATCGTCCAAAACTTCCCCAAAGTCTCAGTATTCCTTTAGCAGCTTGAGGTTCGCCACATTGGTTGCGATGGGCTCTCCTGGGGCACAAACTCTTGAATTGAATTTTAAGCGTTGCATTACCGTGGACAGCTTTGGCTGGAAGTGTGCTTTCACTAGCTCACTATGTGACTTGGAATCAGGCGCGCTCGGGGCAGTCAGGTTGCGAGTCAGGTTGTAGGTTTTATTGCCACATACACTCAAGAGGATCGCTTTCCGCTTTTCTTCAGCATTTATTTCATCTGCTACAAAGTAAAATCCGAGGCGCTCAACACACTGGCTCCGACCTTTAATATTAGCATCATATGGGTCGATTCTTCCAAACACTGGCATGACTGGTGAGCAGTTTTTTTAAAATTTGATTTAATCATAGTAACAGGGCAAAGTGCACAGTCAAAGTCGATTTTACCCTCGCCACCAAATGTGATGACCCTATGGAGCAGACAGGTTTCGTAAAGAAGCAGTAAAATTTTATTACAGAGCCATCCAGGAGTGCCTGCGCGCGAGACCCGATCTCTCATCCAAAAGCTCCGCCCCTCCGGATTACCCACGCTAAGAGCTCACTGGCCGAAGTCCCCGCAGTATATCAATTAACTCACGATTGACAGGAGGGAGGGACAATACATGTAGTTACCATACAAGGGGAATGAGATATAAAATTAGGGAAATTTTACTGCAGCTGTACAGGGCCCTGGTGAGATGACATTGGAGTAAGTTGTGCAGTTTTGGTCTCCTTATTTGAAAAAGGACATAATTACATTAGAAGCAGCTCAGAAATGGTTCGCTGGACTCATTCCTGGGATGAAGGGCTTACCTTATGAAAAAAGGTTGAGCAGGTTGGGCCTATATTGAATGGAGTTTCGAAGAATGAGGGGCAATCTCATTGAAACATAAAAGATCCTGATACCGTGAATGTTTCCTCTTGTGGGGGAAACTACAATTAGGGGGCATAGTTTAAGAATAAGAAGTCTCCCTTTTAAGATATAGAGGATGAGATTTTTTCTCTCAGAGGGTCATTAGTTTGTGGAATTCTCTTCCCTAGAAAGCAGTGGAGGCTGGGTCATTGAATTTATTGAAGGCTGAGTTAGGTAGATTTTTTAACAGACAGGGGAGTCAAGGTGATGGAGGTTGGACAGGAAAGTAGAATTGAAACCACAACCAGATCAGCGAAGATCTTATCAAATGGTAGAGCAGGGTCAAAGGGCCAAATGCTCCTAAGTCTTATGTTTCTGTAATATCAATGAGCGGCAACATATATGGGAAGGGGAGCCAAGAATAGATTCTTGTGAGATTCCAGAGGTAACATTGCGGGAGTTGGGAAGAGAAACTATGGCAAGTGATTCTTTGGAGACAATTGTATAGATAAGAATGGAACAAGGCCAGGACAGTTATGTCTTTTTCAACGTCTTAAGATTCATTCAGCTTCACCCTTAGCTATTTCAACATCATTCATAGAGTACATTCATGGCTTATTTTTCCATCCTATGTTCAATCACTCACACTTATCTGCATTAAATTTAATCTGCCAACTGTCTGCCCATATATCTATTTTTCCAAAACAAAAACAAAAACAAAAATACCTGGAAAAACTCAGCAGGTCTGGCAGCATCGGTGGAGAAGAGCACAGTTGACGTTTTGAGTCCTCATGACCCTTCAACAGAACTAAGTAAAAATAGAAAAGGGGTGAAATATAAGCTGGTTTAAGGGGGTTGGGGGGCGGGTGGGGTTGGGACAAGAAGTGCTAGGTAGAGGGCCAGTAATAGGTGGAGATAACCAAAAGATGTCACAGACAAAAGGACAAAGAGGTGTTGAAGGTGGTGATATTATCTAAAGGAATGTGCTAATTAAGGGTAGAAAGCAGGACAAGCAAGGTACAGACAGCCCTAGTGGGGGTGGTTTGGGGTGAAGGAATCTGAAAAGGCTAAAAGGTAGAGATAAAACAGTGGATAGAAATACATTTACAAATAATGGAACCCCACCCCCTGCCCCCGCCTTAAACCAGCTTATATTTCACCCCTTCTCTATTTTTACTTAGTTCTGTTGAAGGGTCATGAGGACTCGAAACGTCAACTGTGCTCCTCTCCGCAGATGCTGCCAGACCTGCTGAGTTTTTCCAGGTATTTTTGTTTTTGTTTTTGTTTTGGATTTCCAGCATCCGCAGTTCTTTGCTTTTGTATCTATTTTGCCAAATAGTCATAATTTCTGAGCTGTTTCCTCCAAATCCACTGCTTTTCCTGCCATTATACTGTTGAATTTCTGAGTTCTATGGTCACAATACTGAGCCTATTCTGCACTCCCCCTCTCACTCTGACATAACTCCTCTAAAAAAAAAATATTGTATTCTGCCCTGCAACCAGTCCATTCCATTATCCATTCCACAGTAAACCCGAGCCTCCACAGCTTTGAGTTTAACTGAGGGCAGGGTCATTATTCTGTTAACATTTACGGCCTCAACCACCACAACCTAAAATGAATGCCTGGTAATTAGCCTCGCTGCTATTTGTGGGATCTTGTTGTACACACATTGGCTGCTGTATTTCCCTACATTACAACAGTGACTGCAAAAATGCTCCATTAGCTCTAAAGTGCTTTGAGAGGGCCTGAGGACATAAATAGTGCTATTTAAAGCGTTTTCTTTTCCTTTGTAGAGGACACTGTTCTGTTGGTTACCACATTAGCTTGTCTTACATACTCAACGTATCAGGGCCAAGAAATTGGTGTAGCTGCAAAAACAGACACAAAACTGATGCTGCAACTGGAACACACGCCTGACGACATTGGCTTGAGGCTTGCTGGAAATTGGGCCTCAAACTGCGTCAAATCGGCAAGCTGTAGGTGACAATTGGGCAGCTTCCCGATACAGATCTTTGGGCTGGGAGCTCAGGTATTTTAGCGGATTTGTAGATTCTGGGGGTATGGGTGGAAGGGGCACGGGGATGTTTGGGGATGCAACCGGAAGGCCGCAGCCTGCTCTAGCTTGCTAGTTTTGTGGGGCCTGGAGGAGCAGACATTTGGGTTTATATTTGGCTGATTGAAATTTTCCATTATACTAACTTTCCTGTTCTCTTGCAACGTCATTAGCAACTGGTCCTCCTCCTAATGGTGACCTGGCCGACACATGGAGTCAAAGCATGGTCTATGTATTCCCGCAATGATGCAACATTGACAGACAAACTTGTCAGCCAGATTAAGATTTTTGGGGCTGGGATGCATCAGAAAATGTCACAAGTTAACCTACGTCTTAGCCGACCCCCACCTGCATCATTGCCACCAAAGTTAAAATTTCCCATCACTTGTATCTAAAACCAGCTACATTTACTTTTGTTATGCCTATCAGAAATTGTCTTTTACAGGGATTCTGGTGAAATTATAGTTCATAACCAATTCAATGAACTCATAACATTTTTCAGGTTAACTCATTGTACTCAGTGTGGTCTGCTGATTAGGCAGTTTCTAAAAAATAGTTTTATTTCTTCTTGTTTAATTCACCTCACTTGCATAGAGTTTGAAAGATTACATCTCAGCCAAATCTGAACCAAGTGTCTAGTTAATCCCATTCCTGAAATACACAGTGAATAATGAATCATTTGGGTAGGGACGAATCATTGCTTCATAGTACATTGTTAACAATCTGAGAATACTTGCATCATGGAAATCAGAAAAAGCAAGGTTATGTCAGGAAATGTGCTTTGTGTATGTTACTGTATTTGTAGAAGAGCAGAGAAAAAGTGCGTTCCCTGAAAGAGCCACAACCTGCTATATGATGCTGTACCAGATGCCTCTTAGCCCTAAAAAGGAAATGTAAGCCAATTATAATAGATACAAAAAATGATGGAACTCCTCAATTCCTCATTTAGAGGCACCCAATATTAACTTCTTCACCATTATCAGCTGATTTAGGGCCAATACCAATCATTTTACAGTACACATACAGTAGAAAACAAATGAAAGACTCTCCCCCACCTTGCTCAGCATTGTGCATAGAAAACATAGAAAATGCACGGCACAGAAGGAGACCATTTGGCCCATCTAGCCTGTGCCAGCTGAAAAAGAGCAATCCAGCCAACCCCAACTTTCGAGACCTCGGGTCAAATTGATCAGTCACTCGGACAAGTGAGGATGAATTAAGGAAAGCCAGCATGAATTTATTAAAGACAGATTGTGTTCAGCTAATTTGCTGGAGTTTTTAGATGAGGTAACAGAGAAGGTTGATGAGGATATTGAGGTTGATGTGGTGTTTGGTAAAGTGCCTCAACACAGGCACGCCAGCAAAGCTGAAGCCCATGGAATAAAGGAGATAGTAGCTGCATGGGTAAGTGACAGGAAACAAAAATTTGTTGTGAATGGTTACTCTTTGGATTGGAGCAAGGTATAGGCTGGAATTTTCCAGCCCTGTTGGCATCAGGTGTCATGGTAGGCGGAAGGGGGAACAATTCAGCATGATGGGCAGAATTGGTTTCACGCTGGCGTGAAAGCACAGTGGGGGTTATCCGATGGTGTGGAACGCGAATCTCGCTGGAGGCTGGTGTCGGCCTGATTTGCATCCCGGTGATGGGGTACAAAGTAAGGCCCGACCAGAATCGTCTCCCCACGCCAGATTTTCTGTTACTCGGATGGGAAAACACACCGGTCTAGAACATGACTGGACAAGCATGACATGCAGAAGTTGGGACTTGCTCAGGTCACAGACACCTGAGCAGCAGGAGATGCTGGAGGCCTACAGCTACCGGACCCGGGAGGAACACATGCACCACATGCTGGGTGGATTCTCATGGGCATGGCTCTGCCACGAAGCAGCTCATGGAAGGTGGAAGGTCTCCATTGATGCTTCGGGTCTGCTTCAGAACCTCACAGCCTTGGCCAGGGGCTGTTACAGATGATCAGCAAGTGCAGGGAGAGGAAGGTCTATGCTTGACTGGGAATGGAAGGTGTACCGGTGGTGGGGGGGGTGGGGTGGGGGGGGGGGGTGGGGGGGTGAAGGTGTCCATTGGGGGGTGGGGTGTGAGGCTGAGAGGGGGAGGAAGATGTAACGGAAAAAGCCATAAGTGGGGTGGTAGGTGTAAAGAGGGAGGAAGGCATAAGGGCGAGAGTTCGAAGAAGGGGAGGACTTTGGTGGGTGGGGGGGAAGGTGTCTAAGAGCAGGAGGGAGTTGGGAGTTCGGAGGGGGGTAGGTGTCCAGGGGCAGGGGGGAGTAAGGGTGGAGGAGGGAGTAAACATGGAGGAGGGAGCAATTGTGGGGGGGAATATCCAGGTGAACGTGCCAGGGAGGGGCTGGAGTCAATGACTGCCTCTTGGGGAGCGAACTGAAAGTGGGTGAGATAGGAGGGGATGGTGAGTATGAAAGAGGGTAGATGGAACGGTAGGGTGGGAGGGTGAGGGTGTGTTGGCAGTGGTAGAGGATGGTTGGTGGGGTCTCGGAGGCAGACACAGACCCTGGGGTGGGAAGGAGGAGGTCGGGAAGGTCAGTGTGGATGAGGGTGGGCTTCTCAGGAAGGTAGAGAATGTGCACGTTCACCTGGACATCCTGGAAAGACAAGGTTTCGGGTTGGTAGGTGGAGAAGTGGAAGGTGATGCCAGGGAGGGTCGACAATGATAGGGGAAAAGATATGGGTGACTTGGGGGGGGGAAAGGATGTGGGAGCTGATGATGGACAGGCACAGGTGCTGCATGGGAGTGCAGTGGGTGGGCAGAGAAGCAGGTCAGCTCAGATGGACAACTGAAAGAGCCCCCTCAAACAGCGCTGAAAATGCTCGGGACAGTAAGATGAGTGTGATGGATGAAGACTCGGCATGCGTGGGAGAGTGCTTGCATGAGGCTCCAAGAAGCCCTGCCACACACACACTTCTTCCTCCAGAATCACACATGGTCTGGCCATGTGCAGCTGAACTGCTAGTCGTGGGGGAGTGATGTAGTGGAAGACTCACGAAGCCTGTCAATGAAGCTGAAAGACAACATTACACACTATTCAGTGAAAGTGAATATATTTGCAAACTACAAAGTGACAAGATGTGTTCACCCGTGCAACCACTTGTGATCAGAATTTCTTAGCTTTTCTAGGCCTACCACTTCTTCTAGGGGCTGCCCTGACATCCGCAGCAGGGGTGGAGACAGCCTGTGTGATGATTGGCCCTGTTGCCTCTGATGACTTTGGCATCGTCCTCTGGAGAGCCAAGGCCTTGAGGGCCCCAGCTTGCCTTGGCTGACCTCCTGTGGGCCAGCTGCTCCTGCTGCAGTGACAGAGGACGAGGTTCAGGGAGTCACAGGCAAAAAGAACTTGGAGGGAGTAGGCAGCCTCTGAGATTCCTAAGTGGATGATCCAGAGATGTCCAACTGCTGCTCTTCCTCCCTTCGGATGCCCAAGGTCCCTGGCTTGACTCCTTGAGGGGAAGGAGCACCTGGGGGGACGTCAGATTACCCCATTCTCCTCTTGTGTTGCCACTGCAGGAACTCACCCATGTCTATCGCGATGGAGTGCAGGTCTGCGTGCATCTCCATGTTCTGCTGGACCAGGGTCTCCATGGCATCCGCTAACCTTCCCATGGAGACCTCCATAACATGTGGGCAACACTTCCTCCAACTCGCGTGCCACTCTTTTGAGGGCTACCAACAGCTCTTCGTGATGTTCCCCCGCCTTCTGCTGACTCTGCAGGATGAGTTGGAAGACAGAATCCAGAGGCTTGTCATCTGACTCGGACCTCACAGATGCCTCTTCTGCAGCAGTCCTCCGAGTGCTGGGGAGCTCGGCTGAACCTGCCTCCTCCTGCTGCGGACATGTGTCCATGCGGTGACCACTAGATTGTGAACCCGAGCCTGCTCTAAATCTAGGTCCCACCGAGTTGTTTGTCTCTGCGCTGGTGCAGGGTGTGGGTAAGCGCTGTGACGGGTCTTCCAAGCTACTTATTTACAGCTCTTCAATGGAGGAGGTGTCCTCTTGGCTGGAGGTGAGGATGGGGTTTGAGCTGAGGGACTGGCTGGCTGAGGGCATTGGTCGCTTGGCAGAGCTCCCTGTGAACCAAAGTAGAGATAATTAGTGCATGGCACAAGAGCCAAAAGCAGGAAAGAGAGCACTCACAGTTGCATTGAGAGCGGGATGCTGTGGTGCAGGATCCCCACGAGGGTGTTCGCCGCTGACCTCACTGTCACTGCAGGCACCGTCCACGTCCTCACCAGTCAGCGTGATGGCACACTCCACAAAGTGAGTGAGGGGCCTAATGTGGGCCACTCCAACCACAGTCTGGAACCTCTCCCTGCTGCTGTGAGCCAGCTTCTCCTACATGAAAGCAGATGGAGTATGAGCCGGACAGATGACACTGCATGGAATGCTTGTGTGGTGAGCGGAGCCATAGTCGGGATGAGGATGCGAGCTCCAGAGGCTATGAGATGTGTGTGAGAGTTAGTGCTGTTGTCCCTTGAGGCGTGAGATCCCTGTGGATGTGTGATGGGTTTGTGAGTGTGAGTTGAGAGTGATGGGGTGGTTGACCTACCCTGGCAGAATGGATGAGAGCATTCATCCTGTTCCTGTGCTGGATGGCTGGCCTCCTCTGTGCTCCGTTGGCGCTGACCGCCGCTACCACCCGCCTCCCAGGCCGATTGGTGACTCTTGTGGACCTCCTTTGGCCAGAGTGGTGGTAGAGGACATCATGGTGGCCTTCCACTGTGCCCAGCAGGTGCCCCAGAGAGGCGTCACTAAATTTGGGGGCTTCCATCTTCTTTGCTTTTGGGGCAGCCCTAGTCTGAAGACATGAAGTAGGCTGTGTACTGGAGTGCTTTAAATATGGCACCCGGAGCAAGGAAGCACTGAGGTTACAGTGTGGCGGGCAATTCCGAGCCCACCCACCAGCGGTCGGTGTGTGCCTCATGAATGTATTATTAATGAGGCAGGCGCACTGGAAATGGGGACAATATGACGCGAAAACCCACCATTGTGGCCGGCAGGTAAAACGTCTTTTTTCACACCCACTACCACAGTTGGTGCAAATCTAGGATGATCCTGCTGACAGAGTGGGGTTTCCCAGGGGCCAGTACAAGGAGCACTTCATTTTCTGATATGTGTCATTGACTTGGACTTGGGTACATAGGGCACAATTTCAAAATTTGCCAGCAAGGCAAAACTTGGACTTATTGTGGACTGTGAGGAGGATAATAATAGCCAACTATAGACTGGCTGGTGGACGGGCAGACATATGAAAGTGAGCCCTTAGTTGGCATGGAGTGGGGTCTCTGTCCAATTAAAGGCAGCAGGTGGGGGCACAAAGCTGGAGGGCCAATCAGAGGCCTTCTAGCTTCAGTGAGGCATCCGATTGCAGTTAAAATTAAGGTAAGTAACTGGGAGGGCACTTCATCAGAAAGATGCCCTCTCAGTCACTTTGCTTCTTGTAATTTTTATTAAAGTTTTTATGGTCATGCCTCTGTACCAGTGTGGTGTTGGGGTGGGGGAATATCCTCAACTGGGTGGTCTTTGGCTGTACCCCAACCCAGGAAAGCCTGGAGGATCTGTCAGCCTGCAAGGAGCACTAGAAGCCCAGGCCTCCTAAACTTACCTTTCTCAAGGCTCTTAATGAGCTTAATTGCCTGTCCACTTCGTGGGGTGCAGGCATTCTGCTCAGGTCCGGTACTCACTTCCAGCAAAAATGGTTATCTGGAAATGACCTCCTGACACTGATGTGTATGGCCAATGTGATTATTTTGGGTCCACCCACAGCCCTCCACTCCCGACTTCGGGGGTCCCTAAAATTCAGCCCCGTAACTCTATGGTCTGTAGCCCTGTATGTTACAGCACTTCAAGTGTTTATCCGAGTATTTTTTTAAGTGCACCTTTCTTTCTTGTTCACCCTTTGAAATGAAGATGGCCATGTTTATCATGTCAGATGTTTGGTTGGGTTCTGGTGGGTACGGAGGTGACCGTTAAGGCTGATTTGCGCCTGGAGGGTTTTGTTGCAAATAAGGCAGGATACTGCAGACAATTGAATTTTCAATGAGTTGCTGGCTCAGGATTTCTTCTCCTTGTGTTTTCTCTTTGCCTGTGCAATGCACTTGCTTTTGAGTGAGGTCGCACCGCTTTTTATTTGGCTGCACATCTACCACCCTATCAGGCAGGGCGTTCCGGACTCCTGCCACCATTTTGGTGAAAAAATTTACTCCTCAACTCGCCTTTCTGCCAATTGCTTTAAATCGATGCAGCTTGACCTCTCTGGTAACGAAAAATAGATTCATCCTATTCACTCTGTGCAGGCCGCTTATAATCCTATACACTTCAATTAATCTCCCCTCAGTCTCCTGTGTTCCAAAGAAAGGAAACCAAAACTGTTTAATCTTTCCTTATAGCTAAAATCCTCCATTTCTGGCAACATCCTCTTAAATCTGCTCTGTACTTTCTTTAGTGCAATTACATCCTTCCTGCAGTGTGGTGACCAGAACTGTATGAAGTTTTCAAGCTGTAGCCATTGTTTTATACATTTCTAGCCAATAAAGGACAGTATTCTGTAAGCCTTCTTAACTATCTTATCTACCTGCCCCGTACTTTCAGGGTCTGTGGGTACACATTCCAAGGTCCTTATCTTCCTCTACACTGCTCAGTAACCTACCATTTATCATGTCTTCTCTTGCCTTGTTTGCCCTCCTTAAATGCATTGCCTCACCCTTCTGATTGAATTCCATTTACTACTTTTCTGCTCCATTGTTTACCTTAGAACAAATAATGTAGAATGTATACAGTTTAAGAAAGGGCTGATCAAGGCCATTTAAACGGTGCAGGAGAGATTCACTCTGGTGATATGGGGGTTAGGGTCTTTAGTTCTGAGTAGAGGCTAGAGAAACTGAAACTCTTTTTATTAGAAGCTTAAGAGGAGATAACGCAAAATTGCACAGGGTTTTCACAGAAACACAGAATTGTTACAGCGCAGAAGGAGGCCATTCTGCTCACTGTGTCTGCATCAGCTCTCCGAATGAGCATCATGACTTAGTGCCATTCCTCTGCTTTTTCCCTGTACCCTTGCACATTGTTTCTATTCAAATAATCATCTATTGCCATCCTGAATGCCTCGATTGACCCTGTCTCCACCACACTTCCAGACAGTGCATTTCAGGCTCGAGCCACTCGTTGTGTGAAAAAAAAAATTCTCACAACACATTTGCTTCTTTTGCAAATCACTTTAAATCTGTGCCCTCGATCCCATGATGAGTGAGAACAATTTCTCCCTGTCCACTCTATCAAGCCCCCTCACGATTTTGAACGCCTCTATCAAATCTCCTCTTAGCCTTCTCCTCTCCAAGGAGAACAATCCCAATTTCTCCAATCTCTCTTCATAACTCAAATTTCTCATCCCTGGAACCATTCTTGTAAATGTCTTCTGCACTCCCTCCAATGCAGTCACATCCTTCCTATAGTGTGGCACCCAGAACTGTACACAATATTCCAGCTGAGGTCCAACTAGTGTCTTATATAAGCTAAGCATAACCCCCCCTGTTCTTGTACTCTATGCCCCTATTAATAAAGCCTAGGTTACTGTATACTTTAACTGCTCTCTCCACCTGCCCTGCCACCTTCAATGATCTATGCACATATATACCCAGGCCTCTCTGCTCCTGCACACCATTAAGAATTGTACCCCTTATTTTATATTGTCTCTCCATGTTCTTCCCACCATAATGAATCACCTCACACTTCTCCACATTAAACTTCATCTGCCACCTATCTGCCCACTCCACTAACTTGTCTATGTTTTTTTGAAGTTCTACACTATCCTCCTCACAGTTTACAATGCTTCCAAGTTTTGTGTCATCCACAAACTTAGAAATAGTCCCCTGCACACCGAGATCTAGATCATTAATATATATCAGGAATTGCTAGGGTCCCAATACCGACCCCTAGGGAACTCCACTACAAATCTTCCCCCAGCCTGAAAAATATCCATTGACCATTAGCCTCTGTTTCCTATTACTCAGCCAATTTTGCATCCATGTTGCTATTGTCACTTTTATTCTATAAGCTATAACTTTTCTCACAAGTCTTTTGTGCGGCACTATATCGAATGCCTTTTGAAAGTTCATGTACTCCACATCAACAGCATTACCCTTATCAACCCTCTCTGTCACCTCTTCAAAAAAACTCCAGCAAGTTAGTTAAACACGGTTTCCCCTTTAGAAATCTATACTGGCTCTTCCTAAACAGCCCACATTTTTCCATGTGACTACTAATTCTGTCCCGAATAATTTTCTCTAAAAGTTTCCCCAACACTGAAGTTAAACTGACTGGTCTGTAATTGCTGGGCTTATCCTTGCAACCTTTTTTGAACTATGTTTGAAATTCTCTAGTCCCCTGGCACCTCCCCTGAGTCTAGGAAAGAATGAAAAATGATGGCCAATACCCCTGCAATTTCCACTCTTATTTCCTTCAATATCCTTGGAAGCATCTCATCTGGCCCCAGTGCTTTTGTCAACCTTAAGTACTGACAGTTTATCCAACACTTCTTCCTTCTCAATTTTGAACCCTTCTAGTGACAGAGTTTCCTCCTCTGTTACCATGGCCTCAGTAGCATCTGCTTCCTTGTTAAAGACAAATGCAAAGTATTCATTTAACCACTCAGCCGTGCCCTCTGGCTCCATGTGTAAACCTCCTTTTAGGTCCCTAATCGACCCTACTCCTCCTTTTACCACCCTTTTACAATTTATATGACTATAGAAGACTTTGGGGTTCCCCTTTATGTTGGCTACCAGTCTTTTCTCATAATCCCTCTTTGCTGGTCTTATTTATTTTTTCACCTCCTTCTGAACCTTCTGTATTCCTCTTGGTTCTCGGTTGTATTTTTTACCTGGCACCTATCATAAGCACACTTTTTCTTCTTTATCTTCATTTGTATCTCCTTTTTCATTATTCTCCTGTGGATTTGTTTGTCCTACCTTTCCCTTTTGAGGGAATACACCTTGACTGTGCCTGAACCATTTCTTCTTTGAAGGTAGCCCATTGTTCAGCTAGTTTTTCCCACCAACGTTTGGTTCCAGTCTATCTGGCCCAGCTCTGTTCTTGCCCCATTGAAGTCGGCTCTCCCCCAGTTAATTATTCTTACTCTGGATTGCACGTTGTCTTTTTCTACCATTATCCTAAGCCTTACAATACAATGATCACTGTCTCCTAAATGATCCCCCATTGACACATAATCTACTTGGCCCACCATATTTCCAAGAACCAGGTCCAACAGTATATGATTTCTTGATGGATTGGACACATGCTGCTGTAGAAAATTGTCCTGAACATATTCTAGAAACTCTTGCCCCTCTCCGCCCTTGACACTACCACTATCGCAGTCTACATTCACGTAAAGTCCCCCATTATAACTGCACTATAATGTTTGCATCTCTCTGTAATTTCACTGCAGGTTTGTTTCTCTACATCCTTCCCTTTAGTTGGCGATCTATAGACTACACAGAGCAATGTAATTGCAACCTTTTTGTTCCTTAGCTCTAGCCAAATTGATTCTGTCCTTGAATCCTCTGGGACATCCTCTTTCTCCAGCACTGCAATGCTCTCCTTAACCAATACTGCTACCCCTCCCCCTCTTCCTTTCCTATCTTTTCTGAGCACCTTGCACCCAGGAATATTTAACACCCAGCTCTGCCCTTCCTTGAGCCAGATCTCTATTATCGCCACAACATCATATTTCCACATGGCAGTCTGCACCTGTACCTCCCCAATCTTATTTATTATACTCCATGCATTCACATATATACACAGTCAACCTGATTTAGATTTCATGACTTTCTCCCTTACTGTGACTCTACCTATTAACATACTATTCTCTATACTAGTGCTATTTGTCTCTCCTAGTATTTTGTGCACCCCGGCATTTCTCTCCAATACTATCTCCTGATTCCTACACCCCTGCCGAGTTAGTTTAAAGCCCCCCCACCCCAACAGCACTAGCAAAACACCCCACAAGGAACTCAGCCCCGGCTCTGCTCAGGTGCAACCCATCCAGCTTGTACAGGTCCCATCTTCCCCAGAGCCAGTCCCAGTGTCCCAGGAATCTAAAGCCCTCCCTCCTGCACCATCTTTTTAGCCGTGCATTCATCTGCCTTATCCTTTTATTTCTGTACTCACTTGCACATGGCACTGGGAGTAATCCAGACATTACTACATTAAAGGTCCTGTTTGCTAATTTTCAACCTAGCTTCCTAAATTCTGATCGCAGGGCCACACCCCCCTTCCTACCTAAGTCATTGGTACCAATGTGGACCATGACCTCTGGCTGATCACTCTCCCCTAGAAGAATGTCCTGTAGCCGCTCGGTGACATCCTTGGCCCTGGCACCAGGGAGGCAACAGCCCGGGAGTCACGTCCACGGCTGCAGAAATGCCTGTTTGTTCCCCTAACTAATGAATCCCCTATCACTATTGCTCTTCCACTCTTCTTCCTCCCCTCTAATATAGCTGAGCCACTCGTGGTGCCACAAACATGGCCCTGACTGCATCCCTCTGAGGAACCAACACCCTCACCAGTATCCAAAACAGAAAACCAATTTGCGGGTAATATCCCAGGGAACTCCTGCACTACCTGTCTGGTTCTTTTGGACTACCTAGCAGTCACCCATTCACTTTCTGCTTCCATGTTCCTAGCCTGCGGTGTGACCACCTCTCTGAATGTGCTACCCACGTAGCTCTCAGCCTCATGGATGTGCAACAATAATTCCAGCCACTGCTCAAGCTTCAAAACCTGGAGCTCAAGTCTGTGCAACTGCCAGCGCTTCCTGCATGGGTGGCCACCTGAGACACAAGCAGCATCCACGACTTCCCACATATTGCAGGACACACATTCCACACGACCGAGCTGCTCTGCCATGCCTTAACTTTACTTCTCCTATGTTAGCTTTAATGTACTTATATTACTTTATTTTAATTTATTTTACTGACCCTGACTTAATTTTACTCCCCTATTCCAAGTGTTTCTTATTTAACAACAAATAGTGACTTCTTTAAAGATAGTACACTTTTCTAATTTACAGCTCTTTAAAGACACTCCCTAACAGCAGTTTCTCACCAACCAATGATCTTACGGTTTTCCTGTGATGTCACCCTTCATTTTTTTCCCTTTAAACACTGTGTTCTAAAGCTGAAGCTGAAGCTGAACAACTGTCTCCCATGTGTTCTCCAATCAGGTTCGCTCTCTGCCTCTCTCCTGGGTAAATGACGAGGTAAATATGAAAAAAATAGGTTAATTGATTGTGAATCATAAATAGATCATCACCAATGGGAAACTAACCGAAGGGCTAAGAAATATCTTTTATCACAAAGTGGTCCACGCTAGGACATGGAATGCCTGACCAATGGTGGAAGGAGAATCTAGAGTAGTTTTCAAAAAGGAAGTGGTTTCAAGTGTTTGAAAAAGAATAATTTTCGTAGGGTTTTGGGTAAGGTTATGGTAAATGATACTCATTCAGACAACCAGCATAAGGTCAATACCCTGCTTCTATGCTGTAAAACATGATGGAGTTCCCCAATCTCCTGCCATTACCTTGGCAGTTGATTAGTGGAAACTCTAGCAAAACAGTGTGAACAACCATTTAAATAACTTCTCTGGAGTTTCAGCTACTCTTTTGCTGAAGTTCTGGCAGGAGATTAGATGAACCCCCATGGAAATAACTGGGAATGACTGTTAGTGAAAAATGAGGGCATTCAATGAAATGGTCAATTGCTGATAGAGAATAATGGGCTCGCCTGAAACTTTAATCTGTTAGTCCTGTTGAGATATTGGCTGGCCTATTGTACATCATCAGCCATTTTTCTTTTTATTTAAGAATTATCAGATCTCCTGTAACACTACTCATGGTTTGTTGGATCTTTTAATAGACCAGAAGTTTCATGCAATGTTAACATAGAAACGTAGAAAGGTAAGGCGGAATTTTCCGTGCCCACTGGCGTCGGCCATGTTCGGTGGCGTGAGTGGACAATATGGCGAGAATGCCAAAAACAATGATTTTGAGAAACAAATTTGCGATCGTACACTCAACCCGTCGATGGTGTGCTGCGCTTCCTGCCATCGGACGTCGGCAATCTCACTATAATGCATCAGCATATCATTATAAGGCCAGTCCACCGGACTCATTCCCCCATGCTGGATTGCTTGCCCACTTCATCATGATTGCACGTTGACATGTTTCACAATAGCATATAAAAGGCGTGCCCTTGGCGGGCTGCACTTTGAGGGGAACTCAGAGGTGAGTGCACAGTAACGTTGCGGAGTGCTCGGGAGGGACGCCTGTTGGACTTCAAGGTTGAAGCGAGTTGGATGGAGTGTAGGCAAAGGCTGCCCTGCGTTGAGGCGACTTTGGGGGCGGGGGGGCGCGCAAAGGCTGCCGTGTGGTTGAAAGTAGTGCACAAGCATTTGCGGGGTTGGTGGGCGAGGGAAGCGGCCACGCATTAGCGAAACCTTGTATAAAGTGACCTCTGCAGCTGAGACAGTTCAGGCGCAGCCACATTGATATGATTGGAGTCGGGCCTCCAGTTTATCTGCCCACTCAAGCAACGCGGAGACTTGAAAGTGCCACCAAGTGTTCCAGAACTTTTCACCCCTCGAGCACAGACTGTAAACTAATGAGCATTTTAGTGGACTGCAGAACAGTTGGACGACTGCACATGTTGAACAATCTCCTTGCTAAAGCTGGCCATGGAGCAGTCACCGGTGGAGGTGCTCACAGCCCCTTGCAATGTCACCATCCCAGTTTGGACAGTCGCCCCGATGGTTCAAGCTAACAGTGCAGCCCTGCTGTGTGGGTTAGGAGAATGTCTGCGCCTGAGCTGAGAGCACAGCATGCAGTCCAGTGGGCAAAGCTGTCACCAATTGGTCAGGTGGAGTGGGGCGGAGGTGTGTGGGGCTTTGGGCAGCCATGCAGTGCACTAATTTCTGGCCATCCAAGTGGTGGCCAGCACTCTCCGGGATGTGCTATGGGTCCTTCACACTTGAACAAGAGAGGTTCTTAGCACATCCATGCTAACCCACGCGTCTCGCTCTCTCATCCTGCAGGAGGAGTACATCAGGACCATGGAGCTTGGGGAAGTAGCTGTATGCCTCATGGCATACAGAGACCGAAGACTATAGAGAAGAGAGTGACTGAGGTGCGTGGCTGCACAGAGCGAGGAGTGGAATCCTCTGGAAAAAGGGGTGGCAGCTGGGGCTCCCTCACACGCCGCCAAAGAGCCACAGGGAGCTGTTGCTGGTAAGCATATAGCTAGACCCAGGGCTTATAGACACCGCCTTTCATTCCTGCAGATGACCAAGAACCAGTATCGCCGAAGACTGCGCATGTCTAGGGAACTGATTGATCACATCTGCGAGCTGCTGCAGGATTTGGCACCATTGGGACATGGAGGGCATCTACCACCAGTGGCCATGAAAGTGACCGCGGCACTCAGTTTCTACGCCAGTGGCTCCTTTCAGGGATCCACAGGTGACCTCTGTGGGATCTCACAAGCCTCCACCCATAAATGCATCCATGAGGACACGGATGCCATCTTTGCAAGGGGTCACAACTTTGTGCATTTTGCCCGGGATCAGGAGAGCCAGGGTGCAAGAGTGATTGGCTTAGCCCAGATCTTGGGTTTCCCACAGGTGCAGGATTCCATCGACTGCACTTACGTGGCACTCAGATCTCTGTCGTAACACATGGTCAACTATGTCAACCACAAGGGATTCCATTCGCTGAATGTGCAACTGGTGTACGACCACCACAAATGCACCCTGCAGGTCTGCGCATGGTTTCCAGGGAGTCGGTCACACATCCCTGACATCTTCCAGGGTCCACAGAAGCTGCAGGCTCCTCGGGGACAAGGCTGTGGCTAATGACACCTGTGCGGTGGCCTCAGGCTGCAGCAGAGCGATGCTATAATGAGACTCATGCTGCAACTCGCAACTTAGTGGAGCAGACCATCGGGATATTGAAAATGAGGTTCTGGTGCCTGGACCGGTCTGGTGGAGTCCTGCAATACAGTCCACAGAGGGTGTCACGCATCGTCATTGCCTACTGCGCCCTTTACAACCTGGCGCTGCAACGAGGAAATGAGCTGGCTGAGGAGGAGATGCAGGAGCTGAAAGTCTCCTCCGATAAGGAGGACGTTGACGGTGATGAGGGTGAGGAGGTCCTTGAAGGCAATGATGACGGTGATGAGGCCCTTGCACTGTCCAGACAAGGCAGGCGCGCTCAGGAGACCCTCATAGCTGCCAGATTTGTGGAAGCTGATGGCGACATGCAGTGAGGAGACACCATAAGATTCTTACATTGAACCTATGAACGCTTGACTCCAGACTGGCTTATGGCAGCGCACATACCCTCTGCGATAATGCCCCTGTCATGGAGATGCAGTGGAGACCCTAATAGTGGCTTGAGTGCAGGCGAATGATGATGAAATGCAGTGAGGACACTCCATTGATCTTCACATAGCCTCTGAGAATGTCTGACTTCTGTCGGGCTGAGGGCAGCTCGCTTGTGCTCTGTGATAAGGGCCATATCATAGAGATGCGGCCATAAAACTTGAGAAGCGTCTGATCCTTTATCAGCCTTCAGCACCTGAGCCCTTTAGGAGCACAGTGTCACTGGTCACAGATGATAAAGAGATGGGGGCCAGCCCCATCCTAAATGTTCTGAGAGCACACAGAGAGAATGATGGAACTCTGTGACGCCTGCCCATGACATTCTGGTAACAATGACAAGCACCATCGAGGTGCAGACATCAGTAATGTGTCCAGGGAGTGTGAGGCCAGACCATCACTTTGGTCTGAAGGCTGCATAGAGCACAGGGAAGAGGCCCTGAACTGAGAGACCTTCCTTTATCTTGTGCAGAAAGGTTTCACATCTGAGTGACACAAACACTGCTCATCTGAACAAGGAATCACAGGCAGGGAGACGTTCTTGGGAGCTTATTGACAATAGTAAACAGTATGTACTAGTGATCAACACCCATGTCCAGCTGTGTAACTACATCTTCTTAACCTTCTTAACCCTGCCGCCATGTCTTGGTGCTTCCTGGACATCCACAGTGGAGGTGGAGGCAGCCTGCTGACTGCTATGCCCTATCTGTTATGACCCTGGTCGGCGTCCTCTAGAGGGCTGAGACCGGGAGGGCCCTAGCCTGCTTTCGGGGTCCTGATGTGTGACAGTGGCACCTCCTCGGCCTGTTGAACTGGAGCTGCTGAGGTCATAGGAAGAGGGGATTTGGTTGGGCTGGACACTCCCAGAGTCACCTAGATGGATGACCCCAGGGGTGTGCACCTGCTGATCTTCCTCCCTGTGGGTGGCCGAGGGCCCCTGGCTGACACCTTGAGTGAGATCGGGCTGACCCATACCCCTCTCGTGTACACAATATTGGAGGCCAACTATGGTGTCAACGATGGAGTTCTGCCCGCTCAGCAGTGCAGGAGTGACATCCTGGTCCAAGGTCTCCATGGCAACCGCCATCCTACCAGCGTTTCCTTGGTGCGTTGGCATGCTGGAGCTATCACCTCAGCCTGAAGATGGACGGACTCCTCCATCGTGCGTTGCAATCTGAGGAGTGTAGCGGACATCCCTTCCTGATGTTCCCGAGCTTTCCTTTGCAGCTCCAGCAACTGTGACATGACCGAGTACAGAGGCTTCTCATTTGACTCAGACTCAGCAGATTTCTAGCCTCCAGCAATCCTCTGAGTGCCGAACACCTGGGAAGTCCCTGCCCCTGCCTGCTGTGGATCGGAAAGTGTGATGTGCTCACCAGATTGTGATCCCGACGCTACCATATAGCTAGGTCCCACCGAGGTGTGTGTCTCTGCGCTGGTGAAGGGTGTGGGTGAGCGCTGTGATGGGACTTCAAGGAGGGTGCCTGCAAATTCCTCTTCAGAAGTTTCTCTGGGGCTTGATTGGAGTCCCTGGGTCGTGGACTCCGTCGGCTGTTTCCCAGATGTGCCTGCGGAAGCAAGGGGAGATAATTAGTGCATGGCAGTGGCCTGTGAAACAGGACATATCACTCACAGCATGGTTGTCTGATGGATGTTGCACTACTGGGTTCTCACTTGGTAGGGCACCGCCGACCTCAGCGTCAGCACAGGAACAGTCCAAATCCTTCCCGGCCAGCTGGATGGCTCTAATTTCAAAGTCCGTGAGGATCTTGATTTCAGGCATTCCTCCATCAGTCTGCGACCTCTCCCTCTTGTTGTGTGCCAGCTTATCCTGCATGAATAGAGATGGAGAGAGTGTAAGCAAGATGCCCGGCAGACTAGATGATAAATATGCCTGGCCTGTGCGGGTGGTGAGTGGTCCCGTGGACGGAATGAGGACAATGAAGGTGAGTGTGACAGAGTGAACGGTGATGTCCCTTTAATTGGCAGTGAGTTAGGGCCCTGTGGATGTTTGATGGGTTTTGAGTGTATGAGTTGAGTGATGAGAAGAGTGACTTCCCCTGGTAGAACGGAGGGGATCATTCATCCTCTTGCCGCACTGGGTGGCTGTCCTCTTTTGGAGGATGTTGACACTGATCACCACTGCCACAGCCTCCCACGCCAGATTGGTGATGTTGCTGTCCATCCTGCGACCAGAGTGGGGGCAGAATACATCACGGTGAGCCTCCACTGTGTCCAAAAGGTGCTCAAGGGACCTGTCGTTGAACTTGGGGGCCGCAGTCTTTTTGCCTTTCAGGGCCATGCCTCCTTTGCAGCATCCGTGTGCTGGAAGCGCTGAGTGTGTGCGGCTGCACTTTAAATATGGTGCCCGGTGTGATGAAGCGGTGTGATGATGGCGTGATGGGCAAATCAGAGCCCGCTCGCCATGGAAACGGCATGTTTCCTGGGAATGCATAACTAATGTGGTGGGTTTGGGATGATATAGCCATTGTGGCTCACTGGAAAAAAGTCATTTTACCCACCTGCTACCGCACTTAGTGCAAATCTGGGATGATTCTACCCATAGAAAATTAGAGCAGGAGTAGATCATTCGGCCCTTTGATCCTGCTCCACCATTCAATGTGATCATCGCTGATCTTCTATCTCAATGCCTTACTCCCACTCTCTCCCAATACCGCTTTAGTACCTAGAAATCTATCTACTTCCTTTTTTTATTCGTTCATGGGATGTAGGCATCACTGGCTAGGCCAGCATTTATTACCCATCCCTAGTTCAGATGGCATTTAAGAGTCAACCACATTGCTGTGGGTCTGGAGTCACATATAGGCCAGACAATTTCCTTCCCTAAAGGATATTAGTGAACCAGATGGGTTTTTAAAACAATTGACAATGGTTTCATGGTCATCATTAGACTTTTAATTCCAGATTGTTATTAAATCCAAATTCCACCATCTGCCGTGGCAGGGTTCAAACCCAAGTCCCCAGAGCATTGCCATGAGTTTCTGGATTATGAGTCCAGCTACAATACCACTACACCATCACCTCCCCATAATTCCTTCTCAAATATACTCGGTAACTTGGCCTCCACAGCCTTCTGTGGTAGAGAATTCCACAGGTTCACCACTGTGTGGGTGAAGAAATTTCTCCTCATCTCAGTCCTGAATGGCCTACCCCTGTATCCTCAGACTGTGATCTCTTGTTCTACACCTTCCAGTCAGGGGAAATATCATCCCTGGATCCAGTATGTCAAGCCCTGTCAGAATTTTATACGTTTCAATGAGAACCCCTCTCATTCTTCTAAACTCCAGTGAATACAGGCCTAGTCGACCCAATCTCTCCTCATACCTTTCTTAGGTAAGGAGACCAAAACTACACACAATACTCCTGGTTTGGTCTCACCAAGGCCCTGTATAGCTGCAGTCAGGCATCCTTATTCCTGGCCTCAAATCCTCTTGCAATGAAGGCCAACATATCATTTGCCTTCCTAACTGCATGCTTGCTTTCAGTGATTGGTGTACAGACACCCAGGTCCCTGTCTACAACAACATTTCCAAATCTATCACCATTTAAATAATACTCTGCCACTCTGTTTTTCCTACCAACGTTATCCACGTTATATTGCATCTGCTATGTATTCGTCCACTCACTCAACTTGTCTAAATCGCTTTGAAGCCTCTCTACATCCTCCTCACCACTCACATTCCCACCTAGTTTGTGTCGCCAACAAACTTGGAAGTATTACATTTGGTTCCCTCATCCAAATCATTGATATATATTGAAAATAGCTGGGGCCCAAGCACTGATCCCTGCGGTACCCGACTAGTTACCACTTGCCACTCTGAAAAAGACCCCTTTATTCCTATTCTCTGTTTCCTGTCTGTTAATTAATTCTCAATCCATGCCAATATATTATCCCTGATCCCATGTGCTTTAATTTTGTACACTAATTTCTTATGTGGGACTTTATTAAAAGCTTTCTGAAAATCCAAATACACCACATCCACTTGTTCTCCCTTATCCAACATACAGTTACTGTGATGCTAAGGTGGACTTTAAGGCTACAAAGTCCAATTTTGTTAAATAGACAGGGCCCCAAGTCAATTAAAGTTTAATTGCTGCTATTTTTTCTGGAAACTTCATAGATTGGAATGTACTGGCCAACTTCAAACTCCTTGTCAATGAATGGCTTTCCTTTTTTACACCTGTAATGAAGTATAATATTTGGTCTGGTGCCTGGAGTATAATGGGTGTGAATATTATACGTGAAGGTGTGGAATGATGTCAGAGATAGGGATGGCCAGAAAATCAGAAGTGCAAGTATAAACTGTGTTATAGATGTTAATTAGTTAAAGAAACTTGCATAATGGGTGCATAGTTTGCAATATATGGGAATGTGAGGTTTCCAAGAAGCAGTCTGCCAAGGAGCGGTTTCTGTTCCTTGGAGCTGTCTGTGAAGTTTGCAGCTGCTTTTCTTCTACATTACCTTCATGAATAATGTTTCGATCTTCAACACACTGTGAGGATTTAACAAATAAGTACAAAGAGGTTTTTTGTTCCACTTTCAGCTTCATTAGTTTTGAATGGAAGAAGAGAATAAAGATGGGGAGAGCTTGCTAATTCCTATCCATCTCTGTCAATCATCAGTGTGCAGACACAAAATATTTTAATGAGCTGTACATGTGATCAGATATTGCTTTGCAATTCAAATTATCTTTATTTTACTCTTGAAAGAAGTTTGTTGTTGAGACACATGGATTCATACCAGCTCAAACAGGCTTCTGGATACTTATCAACTAATCATAAAACAAAATATCATCAAGATTAAAACCTTACACTAACTAACTTGTTCTCGTCAACAAATCTGCCAGACTACTTTCTGAAACCTAAAAGAGAAGGGAGACATGAAGATACTAGAGATGTTATGAAATGGTAGAGCATTTACAGGAGATTATCCATGTTTTAGATTTGATGTAACATGTAGCATGTATAACAATTTGATACAGTTTTATCAGGGAAGTAGATCAGTGAAATGTGAACAACTCTTACTGCAATCTGCAAAACATAAAGAATGGGCGTTAAAGGGTTGAGGGTTTCCTGATCTCTGTGCTTTATTCATTAGGATGCACGAAATGACTTCCTGCTTAGTTTCATCTGATGACTTTTCATTCCAATAGACTCAATAATTCAGTGGTGCATATCAGGATCGATGGCTTGTTTCCAGTTCAAGGAATTTTGTGCCACACGTTTCTGTGTCTCATTCACTTGGTATGTTGTTTTTAGTGCAAGAAAGCTATTAGTGCTTGTTCCTTTCCTTTCTACTTCACCATATATCATGGGTCCTGCCAGTCTGGATCCAAACTGTGTTAGTTGCCTTTCTTTTTAGTTAACTCAGTGGCTATTTCAAAGCCTTTGAAGGATTACTCTCGCGATGAGGTAGAACCTTGTATCTGTTGTCACCAGAAGATTTCAACCTTATACAAGTTATTGACCATGGTGATTGCATTTGTGGATTATTTTGGGCTATTATAGACAGTAAGAACTTACATAACATTATAAGTAACAAGAAAGAAGGAAAGAAATGACTTTGTACAGCATCTTCAACAAGCTCAGGCTATCCCAAAGGACTTTATAACTGTACTACAATATTTTTGTAGTGTTGCAATGTAGAAAATGCAGCAACCAATTTTTGTACAGTAAGATGGCACAAATAGCAGTAAGATAATGACCAGATCATCTGTTTGAGTGATGTTGGTTGATCAATAAATGTTGGCCAGAACACAAGCATTAATGCTTTTGGTTCTAGCTTCACTCATTAGCTTGTGCTGCAAAATGAGGTGAATCAGAGTCATCAGCCCATCATTTTAAGATGTCCCATATGTGCTAGGTTGGTTTGGCGGATCTCGAATACTATTCTGAGAGAATGTACCAACAAGATCAAAGGATGAATGCTTATGCCCAATGATTCCAAAAAAAAAACAGCTTAATGTGATTTGGTAAGTAGAATGTTCTTTTCTGGTGTTAGATTTAAAGATTTATTGGGACAATAGAGCTAGAGCTCGGGCACGGCAGTTTCTCATATTTGGATAACACAAAAATATTTTATTTCCACACCAGATGTTTGAACTGACTATAAATAATTTATTTGCAATGAATTATATTTGGACTTGGCACATGCCTTGGATTCTTGGAATTA
The DNA here is from genome assembly GCF_964194155.1 of Cetorhinus maximus. NCBI lineage: Eukaryota > Metazoa > Chordata > Chondrichthyes > Lamniformes > Cetorhinidae > Cetorhinus > Cetorhinus maximus. Next base: position 33,149,040 of record NC_135879.1, read on the forward strand.
TGGATATGTCATGGGTAGGTACGTGCATGTGAAGCTATGATGGCAACATTTTAAACCATCGCCCTTTAAGCCAACTATAAAGATTTAACTATAACACTGCATGCATCAAAGATCCCTCTTCTTCATGCTACCCTTCTCTGCCATTATTCACTATTTTCCAACACCCAGGGTTAGTTATGGTGGATATACACTTAACTGATTGATATTGGTGGATGGGAGTGGTGGGAGCAGGGTGATGCGCATGTGGCTGTTTATGGAAAAATGGGCCAACTGACTTCTTTCAGCTATGATTAGGTGATCTTTGAGCTACAGTCTTTGGCCTTCTTATTCTATTAACTTATAAGAGTGGCTTACACTGTTTCTCAGTATCCAAATGCAATAACAACCTAACGATATACCTGGACCATAGAACCTCTCATTAACTCCAAATAATTATTTCTCCATAATTTTTCAGTTATGGAGTTATGATGAATCCTACAGAGTAAATACACAGCACATCAATGACATGGAGTCAATCAAAGCCTAATACTGACGCATAAACTGAATAATAAACTTAAATTTAGAAATGAAAAACAGACATCAGGAAGTGATTTCAATGTGTGATTCTAACCTTTCACTCTAGATAATAACTAGAAAACATTTCAGCTTAGCTCACCTAGTTATTGATATTGTCAGAAGCCCTTGATTAGATTACTGACTTGTATTCATTCCTTGATTAATAATAATTGATTGTTAGTAATAATAATTCATTGATCCCTATATAAATCTTGGAAAGATCTAAACAAACGTTTAGTGAAATTTAAAATAAAGCCTTTGATAGAATTAAACCCAATACCAAACAATAGAACACCTTCCTAACTTTGAACCAGTACAACAAAGGTTAAGCGGAGTTTCTTCTGGCCTACTTCAATGATATACATTAAGCTTTATGTCAAGAGACCATTTTCTTAATGCACAAAAACAGTAAATCTTTTACACAGACACTGGGTGCCTGTTAATGAGGTTTGTGTAGAGCCATCGGCCGGAATTTTCCAGCCCCCTTGCGGCATGTTTCCCCATGGTGAGGCCGGCAAACCATTGAAATCTCCATTCACATTGGAGGGACTGGAAGATCCCGCCAGCATGAGGGGCTGGAAAATCCCGGCTCTTGTCATTTTTATAATGTTCAAGAGGGGGAGGCGGTGGTGTAGTGGTATTGTCACTAGACTGGTAATCCAGAGACCCAGGGTGATGTGTTGGGGACCAGGCTTTGAATCCTGCCACGGCAGGTCGTGGAATTTGACTTCAAAAACAAAAAAATCTGGAATTTAAAGTCTAACGATGACCATGAAACTATTGCTGATTGTCATAAAAAATCCCATCTGGTTCATAAAAACCCCATCTGGTTCACTAATGTCCTTTAGGGGAACGAAATCTCATCTGCTCGTCTGGTCTACATGTGGCTCTTAAAATTCCCTCTGAACAAGGGCAGTTAGGGATGGGTAGTAAATGCTGGCCTAAATAGTGATGCCCATATCCCATGGACGAATATAAAAAAAGCTCAACAAGAGCACAGCTTAAGACTGAGTGAACCAATTTCACTCAATAACATTACTAAGAATTTATGTCTTTCAAAGTTCAGCATTTTGGATTGTCTATCTTTTTTTCCTGTAATCTATCAATATGCCATTTCTTTCCTGAAATCTAATTCAACATGTGCGTGCGCCAAGCATTTTTTTTTTGAGATTGAGAAGAGACAGGAGAAAAGGGGTGTCTATCCTGATAAAAGCAAGTCATGAAATACTTTAACATGGCTTGATCCATTGCATCATGTGTTTAACAATACATGAAAAAGTTTTCTTTTGAAGGACTATGATGCCTCTATGAAGGTGTTTTAAGGTGTTTTACAGTATGGGAGGTAGTTTTTTTAATGAATCCATGACATTGGTGGGTTAAAATTCAAGGCCTACACTACCTATAAAGCTCCAACCATAGTCAGCATGAGAGGAATTTTATCATGGAAGACCATCTGGATTAGGTATGAGTGAGGGGGTTTAAAGTTGTCAAAAAAGGTCGGGGCACCCTGAAGCCAGGTCCAGTACACGTCCCAGGTTTGACTCAGGTGTTTTTGGCTACATGGGGGAGAACCCTCTGGAGAGGCAGGTTAGCATTTGAATACATAACTCGCAGAATTGCAGTAATATTTCAAAAGGCATTTAGATTTAATGGTATGTGAATGGGTTTCCCAGGAATCCTGAAACACTATTAAAAGAAAGGGAGAAGAATGAACACCAATTCATGGGACTCACTAAGAGTCAGACAAGTAGAGAAATAAATAGTCAGTACTCACAGCTGCTTTCTTATCTACCACTGTGAAAAGGGTTTGTTGAGTGTACTTATGGTGAGAGGCTAATTCCTGCATTTGGAGGTACTGGGATTCTGACCAACACCATTGTTGCCTCAGATTAGACCTCGGATGAGGAGCAAGATGTCTATCAGCAGTGGCAGCAGCTTAATGTGGTGAGCTCTGCAGGTGGCCAGCACAGAGGGGTGAAGCAGCAACAGTCTGCAGTGGGAGACAGCTGCAGTCGGTCAGCATAAAGTGAAGCAGCAGAAAGATCAGGCTTGTAGGATGCACCACCCATGTAACCAGGAGCTTCAGCTTGCTTGATCCTTCAGAAAAGCAGTGGTTCTGCAGGCTGAGGTTGTCACATCAGGTGGCGGCAGACATTTGCAACCTCCAAGAAGATGACTTGTTCCCTGTTGGACCTGATGGCCATTCATTAGCAGTCACTTTGAAAATGACCGCCAGCCTCAACTTTTTTGCCTCTGAATCCTTCAAGGGTGCTGCCAGATGTCTAATCCAGGATCTCTCAGTCAGCTGCCAATAAATGCATAAAGTAGGTCACTGATTTGTTGTTTTCCAAGGCAGCCATTATGTTAACCTAGCTGGTATTGACAGTAGTTAGAATGAGCGGGCACTCAAGTTGATCCTGCATGCAGACTTAAGGGGTGGCTGCTAGGAGACCAAATATACCCCCTTCAAATTTGGTTGATGACACCCCTCAAAAAACAAAATATTACAGCACAAGAATGGTACAACTAAAGCCATGTGACTACTAGATGTACCATTGCGAAAATGACTGGCATGCTCAAAATACACTTTAGGTTCCTGAAGACATCCTTCAGTTGTCAGCAGCCAATTCTTAAGAATGGTCTTTGTGTGCTGTGCTCCGCCCTACATTGCATAGCAGTGAGGATTGGATCTGCAGGAGGAATGAGTTGCTGAATGAGATGGTGACAAATCTGAAAAGGAGGAGGAGGAAGACCTCAATGCAGCGCCTGCTTCTCACATTACTGTGAGATGCCAGGGATACTAATACCATAACAATATAACAATCACACCCAATGAATACTCTCCTCCCTGATCAAAACACCCACCCCCATCCCTTTGACACTCCCTAAAATCAATTGCACATCGGTCCCACTCAGTTCATGTCAACCCAGTGATCAACAAACAACTGAAAAGGCCACCCAGAAACCAAGAATAGGCAACTTGGAGAAATGTAATAAATTTTAGGGGAATTTACTAAAGAATGGAAACTGAACAATACAACAGTTTCCCATACGCCCGAGAAGTGAAAACATGTGAGTGGAGTTCCCAATTCTATGTCCTCGTTTGCCATCATCCCTCTGTTGGGCCTGCTGCGTTTCACTCCTGCCACTCTGTTGGAGAGCAGCTTGGTGCAGATCAGTGGGTTGCTGCAAAACTAATGCTAAGGTGACTGTCAATCTATTCGAGGCGCCAGGCATGTTAGCAACCAGAGATACAGGGCCATGGTCAAAGTGCACATAAACTCACTTGATTGCTGCAATGATGTTGCACAATTGGTCACTCGATCCGTGAAAGAACACATCATTGCATTCCATGTGATATCAATCTACTCATGTTTGAGTTGGACTCCTCCATTCATTCCACAGTCATGGATAGTGTGCATGCAAGGCTTGCCATTATGGTGCAGATTTTCTGCTACAGCTCAATGACTATCCAGATGGCATCACATTACAGCATCTATGTCCAACAGAGCAGAATTGGAAAGGGCTTTGCCCTCCAAAGCAGACTCCCAACAGCTTCTCTGTCTGTTCTTGCTCACTTGTGAATTTGAATTATCAGGTGAAAACACAACTATTTGATGAACTGGATCTATCAAACTGTGACTGTGTGCTCTGATGCACAGTAAGCATGGTCCTGTGACAGTTCACTCTCAGAAGGAATCTGCTGTTTTGAGGATTTGTTGTCTCGGAGGCCCACTGACTAATTCGGCAGGCATGAAGGACCTGGCAAGAGAAATGGATGAAGGAAGTACAGCACTGTAAGCCAAAATGTTGTAATACATTATGAAATGATCATTTTTCACTTGCTTCTGAAATCGAGACAACAGGAGGAATCATCCCAGATTTGCACTAAGTGCGGTAGAGGGCAGGAAAAAGAACGTTTTAGCTGCTGGCCACAATGGTGGCTTTTCACACTGTATCGTCCCAATCCCCCCTCATTAACATGCATTCCCAGGAAACACGCTGTTTCGATGGCGGATGGGCTCTCATTCGCCCGCCTCACCATCACCTCGCCGCTTCCTCACGCCGGACACCATATTTAAAGTGCAGCCGCATGTACACCTCACAGTGCTTCCAGCCCAGGACTGCTGCATGGAAGACATGGCCCTGAAAGGCTAGAAAATTGCAGCCCTTGGTTTAGTGACGCATGCCTCGAGCGCCTTTTGGACGCAGTGGAGGCTCGCCATGATATCCTCTAACCCCGCTCCGTTTGTCGGAGCAGAAGCAAAATTACCAATCTGGCTTGGGAGGTGGTGGTCAGCGCCAATGCCCTGCAAAAGAGGACAGCCACCCAGTGCCGAAATAGGATGAATGATCTCCCCTGTTCCGCCAGGGTAAGTCATCACTCTCAACTCACGTAATCACAGCCTATCACACATCCACAGGGATCTTGCTCACTGCCAGTTCAAGGGACATCACCAATCACCATCTCATACACACCTTCATTGTCCTCATCCTATCTATTGGAGCACTCACCACCCACACATGCCAGGCATACTTATCATCTGGCTGACAGGCGTCCTGCTTACACTGTCCCCATTTGTATTCATGCAGGACAAGCTGACACACAAGAGGGAGGTCACAGACTGGTGGAGGAATGCCCCAACATCAAGGTCCCTGCAGACTTTGAAAATCGAGTTGTCCAGCTGGCTGCAAAGATCTGGACTGTTCCTGTGCTGACGGTGAGGTGGGCGTTGCTCTACCAAGTGAGGATCCAGCAGTGCGACATCCATCAGACAACCATGCTGTGACTGATGTGTCCTGTTTCACAGGCCACTTCCATGCCCTAATTATCTCCCCTTGCTTCCGCAGGCACATCTGCCAAACAGCCGACAAGAGTCCACGACCCTGAGCCTCCAATCAAGCCCGGAAGACACCTTGGAAGAAGAATCTGATGACACCCTAATTGAAGACCCATCACAGTGCTCACCCACACCCTCCAGCATCGCAGAGACGCACATCTCGGTGGCACCTAGTTCTAGAGTAGCCTCGGGATCACAGTCTGGTGAGCACATTGCACTATCTGATCCACAGCAGGTGGCAGCAGGGACTTTCAAGGTTTCTGGCACCTGGAGGACTGCTGGAGACCAGAAATCTGCTGAGTCTGAGTCAGAGGATGAGCCTCTGGACCTGGTCATACCTCAGTTGCTGGAGCTGCAAAGACAAGCTCGGGAACATCATGATGGATGTCCGCTGCACTCCTCAGATTGCAAAGCACGATGAAGGAGTCCGTCTACCTTCAATCTGAAGTGATAGCTCCGGCACGTCAATGCACGGAAGTCAACATTGGTAGGATAGCGGCCACCATGGAGACCTTGGTCCAGGACATCACTCCTGCACTGCTGCGTGGGCTGAACTCTGCCGCTGACGCCATAGTTGGCTTCCGGCAGTGTCAACGCGAGGGGTACGGGGTAGTTCTATCTCATTCCAGATTCCCCTTCTCCACAAGGAATGGGAATCTGGAAGCCAGGGGCCCTTGGGCACCCGTAGAGAGGAGGATCAGCGGGTGCACACCCCAGGTCCCTCCACCCAGTTGACTCCAGGAGTGTTCGGCCCAATCAAATCCCCCACTTCCTGTGATCCCAGCAGCTCCAGCTCCACAGGCTTTCGAGGATGCCACTGCCACACAGCAGGACCCTGAAAGCAGGGCAGGGCCCTTCAGCTCTCGGCCCTCCTTGAGCATTCACCGTCTCATACACACCTTCATTGGCCTCATCCTATCCATTGGGCCACTCAACACCCACACATGCCAGGCATACTTATCACCTGGCTGACAGGCGTCCTGCTTACACTCTCCCCATCTGTATTCATGCAGGACAAGCTGACACACAAGTGGGAGAGGTCACAGACTGGTGGAAGAATGCCCCAACATCAAGGTCCCAACAGACTTTGAAAATCGCCAAGGGCATCACAGACAGGGCGTAGCAGTCAGCAGGCTGCCTCCACCTCCGCTGTCGATGCCGGGGGAGCACCAGGACGTAGCGACAAGGTTAGGAAGGTTAAGAACATGTAGTTGCACAGCCTGGGCATGGGTGTTAATCACTTGTACAAATTTTCACTATTGTAAATAAACTCCCAAGAATGTCTCTCTGCCTATGGCTCCTTGTTCTGATGAGCAGTTTTTGTATCACTCAGACGTGAAACCTGGGTTCCTACACAAGATAAAGGCAGGTGCCTCAGTCCAGGGCCTCTTCCCTGTGCTTTTTGCAGCCTTCAGACCAAAGTGGTGGTCCGGCCTCACACTCACTGGAAACATTACTGCTGCCTGCAATGGTGCTTGTCATTGCTGCCAGAATGTTGTTGGCAGGCGTCACAGCGTTCTCTCATTCTCTCTGTGTGCTCTCAGCACCTTTGAGGTGGGGCAAGCCTCCCATCTCCTGAAGGGGTCCACTGCTGAAGGCTGACAAAGGATCAGATGCATTTTAAGTTTCACAGCTGCATCCCTATGATATGACCCTGATCACAGAGCGCATGCGAGCTGCCCTCAGCTAGATAGGAGTCAGACATTCACAGAGGAAATTTGAAGATCTATGGAGTGTCCTCACTGCATCTTGTCGTTATCTTCCTGGAATTGAGTGACTATTAGGGCCTCCTCTGTATCTCCATGTCAGGAGCCTTATCACAGAGGGTATGTGCGTTGCCATCAACCAGAATGGAGTCAAACATTCACAGATGCAATGTGAGGATCTATGGTTTCTCCTCTCTGCATGTCATCATCATCCTCCATGAATCTAGCAGCTATGAGGGCCTTCCAATCATGCCTGCCTTATCTGGTCAGTGCGATGGCCTCATCGCCATCATCCTTGCCTTCAAATACCTCCTCACCCTCATCCCCGTCAACAGCCTCTTCATCAGAGGAGATGTGCAGCTCCTCCATCTCTTCCTCAGCCAGCTCCTCTCCCCGTTGCAGTGCCAGGTTGTAATGGGCACAGCAGACGATAACGATGCCTGACACCCTCTGTGGACTGTACTGCAGGGCTCCACCAGACCGGTGCAGGCACTGGGACCTCATTTTCAGCATCCCGATGGTTTGCTCCACCAAAGTGCGAATTGCAGCATGAGCCTCATCGTACCTTCGCTCTGCTGCAGTCTGAGGCCATCGCACAGGTATCATCAGCCACGTCCTCTGCGGGTAGCCCTTGTCCCTGAGGAGCCATCCCTGCAGCCTCTGTGGACCTGAGACTGACTGAGAATGCAGGAGTTGTGGACACTGTCTGAGAACCATGTGCAGACCAGCAGGATGAGTTTATGGTGGAAGCCCTTGCTGTTGACACAGTAGACCTCTTGTTGCCAAGGAGATCTGAGCACCACGTGAGTGCAGTCAATGGCACCCTGCACCTTTAGGAAACCTGAAATCTGGACAACTCCCAGCGTTCCTGAATCCTGCCTTTCCTGGTCCCAGGTGAAATGCGCAAAGTTGTGTGCCTTCGCAAAGATGGCATCCATGACCTCATGGATGCATTTGTGGGTGGAGGCTTGTAATGTCCCACAGAGGTCACCTCTGGAGCCCTGAAAGGAGCCACTGTCTTAAAAATTGAGCACCACGGTCACTTTCTCCTGCATCTCCTCCTCAGCCAGCTCCTCGCCCCGTTGCCACGTCAGGTTGTAAAGGGCGCAGCAGATGACAATGATGCATGACACCCTCTATGGACTATATTGCAAGGCTCCACTCGACCAGTCCAGGCACCAGAACCTCATTTACAGCATCTCAATGGGTGCTCCACCAAGGTGAGAGTTGTAGCATCAGCCTCGTTATACCGTTGCTCCGCTGCAGTCTGAGGCCGCTGCACGTGTGTCATCAGCCACGTCCTCTGTGGGTAGCACTTGTCCCCAAGGAGCCATCCCTGCAGCCTCTGTGGACCCAGGAAGATGTCAGGGATCTGTGACCGACTGAGAATGTACGAGTTGTGGACACTCCCTGGAAACCGTGCGCAGACCTGCAGGATGCATTTGTGGTGGTTACACACCAGCTGCACGAGGTGTCAGCTGTGGCTCAGTTCATAGCACCCTCGCCTTTGAATCAGAGGGTTGTGGGTTCATGCCCCACTCCCGGAAAACCAAGAACTGTGATTGTACTCGAAAGAGTTGCAATCTGTGACTGTTGATAACTCGAAAGAGTTTCAGTGAATGGAAGCCCTTGTGGTTGACATAGTTGACTGCTTGTTGCCATGGAGATCTGAGTGCCACGTGAATGCAGTCGATGGTACCCTGCACCTGTGGGAAACCTGAGATCTGGGCAAATCCCAGCGCTCTTGTATCCTGGTAAATGCACAAAGTTGTGTGCCTTCGCGAAGATGGCATCCGTGACCTCATGGATGCATTTGTGGGTGGAGGCTTGTGAGATCCCATAGAGGTCACCTGTGGAGCCCTGAAAGGAGCCACTGGTGTAAAAATTAAGTGTTGTTGTCACTTTCACGGCCATGGCAGCGGATGCCCTCCAGGTCCCCATGGCACCAAATCCTGCAACAGGTGGAAGGTGTGACTGACCAGTTCCCTAGACATGCACAGTCTGCGGCGACACTGGTTCTCAGTCATCTGCAGGAACGCAAGGTGGTTTCTATAGACCCTGAGTCTAGCTAGGCGCCGACCAACAACGCTTGCTGTGGCTCTTCAGCGGCATGTAACTTGAGCTCAAGCCATCCCTTCTTCCTGAGGGTGCTGCTCCTCCCTCTGCACAGCCAGAGCCACTTCTGTCACTCTTTTCTCCATTGTCTCTGCTCTCTGTATGCCATGAGGCATACAGCTAGGTTACCAGGCTCCATGCTCCTTATATGCTCCTCCTATAGGATGAGAGAGACTTGTGGGTCAGCACTGTTGTTCTAAGAACCTCCCTTGGTTAAGTTTGAAGGCCCCTTAATGCATCCCAGGAAGTGCAGGCCAACACTTGGATGTCCAGACATTTGTGCGCTGCAATGCTGCCCGAGACCCCACCCAACTCTGCTGCTCTCCACCTGGCCGATTGGCGGCAGCTTTGCCCATTGGACTGCATGCTGTGCTCTCAGCTCAGGCACAGGCATTCCCCTAACCCGCACTGCAAGGCTGCACTGCAAGGCTGCACTGTTAGCTTGAACCATGGGGGAGACTGGTCCAAAACTGAATGATGACATTGCAAGGGGCTGTGAGCGCCTCCACCAGTGACTGCTCCATTGCCAATTTTCGCAAGGAGATTGTACAACATGTGCAGCCATCCAGCTGTTCTGCAGTCCACTAAGATGCTCATTAGTTTGCAGTCTGTGCCCGAGGGGTGAAAAGCTCTTGAGCATTTGGTGGCACTTTCAGGCCTCTGTGTTGCTTAAGTGGACAGATCAGCTTGAGGCCCAACTCCAGTCATATCAATGTGGCTGCACCTGAACTGTCCCAGCTGCAGAGAAATGGTCACTTTATACAAGGTTTCCCTAATGCGTGGCCGCTTCCCTCTACCCCACCCCACAACCCACACGTGCTTGTGCACTACCATCAACTGCAGGGCAGCCCTTGCACCCACCCCCAACTCACTTCAACTGCAGGGCAGTCCTTCCCCCCCAGACCAACTCGCCTCAACTGCAGGATAGCCCTAACCCCAGCATCGTACTGTCAGCCAGCTGGGAAAGAGCGACTTGCCTGCGCCCTTGCCTGAAGGCCTTGAAGTCCAACAGGTGACCCTGGCGAGCGTGCACAACGTTACTGTGCACTCACCTCCGAGTTCCCCTCGAAATGCAGCTTGCCAGCTGCGTGTCTTATATAAGCTGTTGTGCAACACATCAGTGTGCAATCATGCCAATGTGCTCGAATGATTCAGCATGGGGGGGATGATTCCTGCGAGCTGGGCTTATAGTATGTGCAGATGTATTACAACGAGGTTCCCGATATCCGATCGTGGGAAACATGGCCTGCCATTGATGGGTGGAGCGGGCAGTTGCAAACTGGTTTCATGATGTTGTGAAACCAGTTTTTGGCCTTCTTGCCATATTGCCCACGCTGCCAAACATGCCCAATGCCAGTGGGCATGGAAAATTCCGCCCAAAGTGACTGAATGTTGTGTGTCATGCAGGTCGATGATTTGTAACTCGGTCACTGGGTATCTGGGAAGTCCCTATTCCCCGTTGCCTGGGATACCAAAACACCACGGATCTCTTCCTCAGCTTGTGTCATTATCTCTGAATACTGTGGAGGACCACCTCCAGTTCTCTAATGATTTGCATTCCCCTCTCCTGCAACAGGGGAAAGAAGAGACCTATGAGTAACTGCAGTGTACGTGTTGACCGAATGGAGACAGAGCATTTGGTGCAGGTGATTATCTGGTAGAGACATAAAATTACTTAAGGATGAGGGTGAGTGATGCATGGGGATGTGAGGAAGTGCATAAAAAGAGAATGAAGGGTACATTTGCACGGTAATTGGCTGTGAGGATTTATGTGATGGTGCAAGCTTGGCAAGGTAGAGTGGGGAAGAGGGTGTGATGTGCACAACAAGTCTGGAAATTAACATTGAGGTGCTGGCCCTACCCACTGGCCATTAACTTGGCACAAGCCCACTTCTGCCTGCCCTGGAAGCCACGGCTTTGTTGTTTTGTGTGGTCAGGGTCTAGACAAGGTTCTTTGGGGCTTGTCTGTTCTCCCAAAGTAAGCTGCTTGAGACTGTAGTTTGTTAGAATCATTGCTCTTTACTTATAGCTACTTTGTACAAACTAGGAACTCTTCATGAAGTTGGAACTTCTCCCTCCAGATCTCTGTTACTCAGTCATGTCATGTTACATCATCATGTGCTTCTGATGTTAACACTTTACTCTACATCTCCCCACCAAGTCTTGACCCCTACCATATTTACATCCTCTTACAGACTCTATTTACGTGGTTCAGGCGCTTCATTGCCTGACATCGCAGCTTCCTCCTTTCTGAGACAGGATGTCCCGCCTCCAAGAGCTGCTGACCAATCAGAAGATCCTGAGCCACAACCATCCCTGGAGGACTGGAGTTAAGGTAAGTGGAGCAAGTTTGCCAGGGTCAGTCAGGCAGGCCTGGGTCAGGAGGGCTGTATGATCGAGAGGGAAGAGATGGTTCTTCAAGAGTTGGGCTGCCCTTGCTGCTGGACAATCCTCTGAGGAGCACAGATGCTCGAGCAGGAGGGAGCCCGCATGTTCAGAGGCAGGCACCAGGGTGTACCTATGGCAACAGGAAAGAGGCACCTGAATGGCCACCAATTAGTCACCTAAGGGCCTCAATTAGTCCAAGAGTGGGCAGGTCACCTTCCATCTACCCCAGTGCTGGTGAAGCCTAATTTCCAGTGCAGTCAGGTAAAGACTGTGTGACCGATGTGTGGTATTGTGTAATCGATGTAGGCTCCATTATGTAACTGCTCTGAACTGTATATTCGACTGATCTGAACTGTATCATGTGCCTGATGTGAACTGTGCTTTTTGACTGATGTGATCTTTATTATATGACTGATTTGAACTCTAGTATGACTGATGTGAGCTATTATGTGTAATTGATGCAAGTTGTTCTCTGGTTTTGATGTGAGCTGTACTTTTTGACTGAGGTGGACTGTATGATGTGACTGATTTGAACAGTGTTATGTGTTTTATGTGAGTACTTGATCTGAGCTGTATTGTGTATATAATCTGAGCTGTATTATGTATATAATCTGAGCTGTATTATGATCTGAACTCTATTGTATGTCTGATCTGAACTGTATTGTGTATGCTGCTACTTTCAAATGGCACTGGCTGTATTCTATAAATCCTTTCTCCTTAACTGAGCTAAGACATGTCCAATGAGTGTCAATAATACAAATGTACTAATTGTACACAACTGATCCACAAAAATCAGTTTGTACTACCCATGGAAAATATACAGAAAGATCACATAATAAATTTCAACAAAACAAACCTTTAGCTAAAGTTAGATCCCAATAGGGTTACCAACTCTGAAAGAATTGAAGATTAATCTCCAGGGCTTGCTGTGAGGAAACTCCAGAGAAAATCATAGGGGCGTTAAAAAGTTGTCTTTTTTTCCATTTTCTTTGAACCTTCACTCTATTACTTTTAAAACAATTTGAGATGTGGAAAAAAGGCTGTTTAACTGACGATCAAGAATTATCCACTTGGATAATGAAGAGTCTTTTCAATCTCTTGATTGGCAAGGGAAGGCCATTAGGATGGACAAGTAGGGAAAATCCCAAGATAATCTATATCAATGGGAAGAGGATAACCAGGGAAAGGGGAGGGCCCATTAGGGACCAAGGGGACAATCTATGGGTGGAGCCAGAGGACATCACTAGAGTGTTGAACGAATACTTCACATCCGTCTTCACCCAAGAGAATGAGGATGAAGGTATGGAACTCGGGGAGAGGGACTGCGGGGTTCTTGAGCAAATTGATATAGGGAGTGACAAGGTATTGGAGGTGTTGGCAGGCTTAAAAGTGGACAAATCTCCAGGTCCGGATGATTTGTGTCCCAGATTGCTGAGGGAGGCAAGAGAGGAGATCGCAGGGGCTCTGACCCAAATTTTTAATTCCTCTCTGGCCATGGGGGAGGTGCCAGAGGACTGGAAAACAGCTAATGTGGTCCCGCTATTTAAGAAGGGTTTTAGAGATAAGCCAGGGAACTACAGGCCAGTGATTCTCACGTCAGTGGTAGGGAAACTATTGGAGAAAATTCTGAAGGAGAGAATCTATCTCCACTTGGAGAGGCAAGGTTTGATCAGGGATAGTCAGCATGGCTTTGTCAGAGGGAGGTCATGCCTAACAAATTTGATTGAATTTTTTGAGGAGGTGAGCAGGTGTGTAGATGAGGGTAGTGTATGGATTTCAGCAAAGCCTTTGACAAGGTCCCACATGGGAGACTTATAAAGAAGGCAAATGCACATGGTTTACAGGGTAATTTGATAAGGTGGATTCAAAATTGGCTTACTTGTAGGAGGCAGAGGGTGATGACAGAAGGATGCTTTAGTGACTGGAAGCTAGTGTCCAGTGGCGTACCACAGGGAACTGTGCTCGGTCCCCTATTATTTGTAATTTATATAAACAACTTGGATGACTATGTGGGGGCTAGGATTAGTAATTTTGCAGATGACACAAAGATTGGCTGGGTGGTTAATAGTGAGGTTGAGTGTCTTGGGCTGCAGGAAGATATAGATGGGATGGTCAAATGGGCAGATAAGTGGCAGATGGAATTTAACCCTGAAAAGTGTGAGGTGGTACACTTTGGAAGGAGTAATTTGACAAGGAAGTATTCAATGAATGCATGACACTAGGAAGTTCTGAGGAACAAAGGGACCTTGGCGTGTGTGTCCATAGATCCCTAACGGCAGAGGGGCATGTTAGTGGGGTGGCGAAAAAGGCATATGGGACACTTGCCTTTATCAATCGAGGCATACATTACAAAAGTAAGGAGGTCATGTTCGGGTTGTATAGAACCTTGGTGAGGCCACAGCTGGAGTACTGTGTGCAGTTCTGGTCGCCACATTATAGGGAGGATGTGATTGCACTGGAGGGGGTGCAGAGGAGATTCACCAGGATGTTGTCCGATATGAAACATTTAAGTTATGAAGAGAGGTTAGATAGATTTGGGTTGTTTTCGTTGGAGCAGAGAAGACTGAGAGGCGATCTGGTCGAGGTGTACAAGATTATGAGGGGCATGGACAGGGTGGATAGGGAGCAGCTGTTCCTCTTAGATGAAGGGTCAGTCACGAGGGGACATAAGTTCAGTGTGAGGGGCAAGAGGTTTAGGGGGATGTGAGGAAAAACTTTTTCACCCAGAGGATGGTGACAGTCTGGAATGCACTGCCCGGGAGGGTGGTGGAGGCGGGTTGCCTCACATCCTTTAAAAAGTACCTGGATGAGCACTTGGCATGTCATAGCATTCAAGGCTATGGGCCAAGTGCTGGTAAATGGGATTAGGTAGGTAGGTCAGGTATTTCTCACGTGTTGGTGCAGACTCGATGGTCCGAAGGGCCTCTTCTGCACTGTGTGATTCTGTGATTCTGTGCATCATGTTTAGTTACTATACTTAAGTGCATAGAACTAATGAATCTATGAATCTCTAAATCGTAGAGGTAATCTGCTGTTATGCCCAGGTGTTGTGATGGTAACTTTGTCTGGAGGTTTCTTTAACTACTCACAGTGATCTGTGCGATTGTCATTCTTGAATGTTGTTCCTGATTGCTTTTGGGACCTTGTCCTAGATGCAACAGGACTGCAGGAGGTTGAGGTACTGGAATGGGTCTGATTTTTCATCGTTTATGCCTCACCATTGCACCTTTGTGTGTAATGACTTCATAAGACGACGGTTCTGAACAAATTCTTTTTGCCTCGGCTGGTTGCTACGTACCTTCTGTGGGATCCTGGAAGTGAATTCTGGTCCCAACTATAAACTTGGCAATTCTTTGTCTACATTTTTCTCCTGCAGATTGGTCATTTTCTCTTGCATTTTTAAAAGCTCCCTTCTAGTTTCTGGGAGAGTAGAATGGGTAAGAGTAGGTAAATTGGCATGCGCTTGTCGGCCAAACATGAGCTTTGCTAGTGATGGAATAGTTGCACTTAAAGATGTTGCTTTCAGATATAACATTGCAATGTGCAGATCTTGTTTGGTCTGTCTACATATGAGAATTAGAGATTTTAACCTGTGAAATATTCGTTCAGCTAGGCCACAGGGTAATGAGGAGAAGAAGTTGTGTGATCGATATTCCACTTCTCACACATATCCTCCAATGGCTTACCAATAAATTGTGGACTGTTATCCAAAATGATCTCTCTAGGCACACCAAATAAGCTGCAAATAGCATTTAGAGCGTGTGCAACAGTTGTGTAATTGACGTATTATGCAATTGTCGAATAATGGGATACTTGAAAAAGCAGTTGACAATGACGGTGAAGTCACTGCCATGGATATGAATGTGGTTGGATGCAATTTTAGACAAAAGATGGCTCGGAACTTCACGCGAAATAAATGGTGCTTTGTGCTGACTTGGCATATGCTTTTGACATGCTTCGCACTTCCTGACAATGACTTCAGTGTCGTTGTTCATACCTGGCCGACAAACTGTCTCTCTTGAGAGTCTTTTCATCCGATCTATGCCCATGTGTGAGTGATGAAGTTGTTGAAGAATATCAGGTTGTAAAGATGGCCTGCCTGCCTGTAAAACTGACTCTCTGGGAGATGCCTAGCTTGTCCCAATAAGGCCAAAATGGCCTCACGTGTTAGTGAACATTCTGATTGAATCAGACCACCCTATGATAATGATTTTCCATAGTTTCTGTAGTGTAGAATTTTTTGCCATTTCTTCTTGTGTGGTGCAAAATGTACCAGATCAATTTGGAGAACATCTTTAATTTCAAAGCCAATTAAGTCAACTTGTAGATTTAAGAATATACCTTCTGTTTTTGCTGGGTTAGGCAATCTGCCAAGTGTTTTGGATATGACCATCAATTACCTGTCTTATATCTAATCTCACAGTCATAACCTTGAATCTTTATCAAGAGATGCTGCAATATTGGTGGTGCACTGGTCAATGGTTTTCACCAAATCATCTCCAGTAGCTTGTGGTCAGTCTCTACCACAAATCTTTTGTCAAATAGACAGGCATGAAAATGCATGATTCCAAACACTAAAGTTAATATTTCCCACTCAATGCGTTGCCACCAGGTGAGAAGGGTGAACTGGCTCTCCTCTATTCAACCTTCCCAGTTGCTCAAGTTTCTTTTCACAAGGATGTGCCTTTTCCAAATCAGGATGTATTTAACTAGTTGAACAGTGAGCAATAAGGATCCAATCAAACAAAGTTTTCCCAAGTCAGAGAAAGGGAAAATTTATTAACCACTAAGTCCGAGAAAAATATTAAAAACATGATGTCAAGCATTCGGCCCTCAGGAAGTCAAGCACACACACACACAAACCGGTGTCAGATATAAGGAGAGTTAGAGATCAATAAAATAAGGTAAAATAATATACAGTTGGGTTCCTTTGATTGTCCTCGAGGCATAGATTTTAAACATTGTGGCTGATTTATGTTAGCTCGTTTCTTGGATGTAGTCAGATGTAGAAAATGTTACAATTATTATGAGATCTCAGTTTGGGTAGAGTTGGCTTCTCAAATTGGGTGACAAGCTTATTCCAAAATAGAGAAAGAGAGAGATCAGCAGCTTATTTTCTCTGCTGAAGGCTTTCTAGATACCGCCTGTGTCACTTGCAATCTCGCTCTAGTGACTGGCAGTAATACCTTGAAATACTTCACCCTTTGTGTATTTCCTAGAAGTTTTGGGTGTGTCTGTGGCAGCCATTGCTTCAATATCCAGTACTTTGTATTTTTAATGTCTCTTCCTTAGAAAGTTATAAGTTTTGATGGGTGTTTGGATTATAGGAAAGGGCGGTCTCTTCAAAGTCCCCTGAGAGTGATTTGTTTGTTTCTCACCTTCACCTTGGAATGTGGCCTTGCATTTTAAGCAGTTTGCTCTGTCTCTGTTCAAATTGCAAAACTTTCAGTCAGTTGAAAGTTCAAAAATCATATTTTCACAAATAAAGGGGCATAGCCTCATAACAGATATTGGAGTAGTTGGATTATGGTCAGAGATTTTGAAGAAAATACAGTCAGTTTGCCTTTTTGTAGTGAGCATGTTCCCAGACCCTTCAGTGAGGTGTTTATCTCCAGGGTAGTTGTCTGCCTAGGATCATAAAATTGCAATGTCGATGCTTCTGATGATGACTGTTTCAGTGCTTCGAAGAGGTATTGGTGGTGTTTGTGCCACAGGGAAGGTACATCCTTTCTCAACAATTACTTTAGTGATGAAGATTTTTGAGTGAAAATGAGAATATATGGAGACAAGAAATTAAAGAAACCTGGACATCTCCAAAGATTGTCTTTGTCTTGAGGTGTTGGCCTCACATTAATATCCGCCATTTTATTTGGATCGGGACATATGTCAGCATTGGAATAAATAGAACTGAAGAAATCACTCTGCTGCACATTGATGTCACATTTCAGACTGTTGAACACCAATCAGTCATGTTCTTGCGTTGTCCTTCCCACAACAGCTTTGTCATCTACAATACAGATGCATCCCGGTGCAGTGCATGTAATGGGGCTCATGTGTATTTGAAAGAGGTTCTGGCTAACAGATAGCCAGAAATGAAGCTGTTAAAAACAGTATTATCTGAATGGGGTATGAAATGTAGTCAGCTCTTGGAACTTCTTTGCACGGTGTACTGACCAGTAACCATGCTTAGCATCAAGCTTTGAGAAATATTTTGGACCTGCAAATCTTTTACTTAATTCTTTTAACATGGGTACTTTGTAAGGACAACATTTCAAAGCTGCGCTTAAATGTCATGGATCAACATATACTCTCAATGGTCTATCCTTCTTTATGACACGTGATTGAGATGCAACAATCTGTGTGCTCTTGTACTTTTCTAATGATTCCGTCTTTCTCCATTTAGTCTAGTTCAACCTTCAAATTCTCTTGTATGTGAATGCTGCACTTATGTGGTGGATCAATTGGTGGACTTGCGTTTTCCTACAAGTGTAATGTTGCAGCTGCCTTGGAACTGCCAATTTTGTCAAAACATTCTGGATATTTCAATGTTAGGTCATGAACTGAGGTGATAGGAATAGTTTCTGAGCTTTATCTGCCTTGTGATATCTGACTGATTCCATGGATGGTTATTAATGTGAAGTCACAACATACCAGCAGACCTGCAATCGCTGGGCCTTTAGTTTCGACAATGTAGACATATGTGACATCCAAGAGTATTGATTGTACTTGCACTCCAGGACTATAGAGCCTGCACATGGAATTAGTTGTATGCTGCAAGTTTCACAGCACTAGGTTTCACCATGGCCTTCCATGTCTGTGGACACATGTCTTTTAGAATTCAGAAGTAGTATGTTGGCACTTGCCCCGTGCCAATCTTGGCCAATAATGAATAGTCACCGACTTTCTTAAGACAGATAATTTGAATCTTGGCAAACACTTTGGAGGTATGATGGCATCTATGTTTTCCACGAGATCGATGTTGTGAAACATGTGTTCATCGCTCTTCATCTTTTCATGCACATCATCATCATTTTCTAGTTTGTTAATCAGCTCGTGCCTATGTTTCTTATAGGATGCTGGATGGGCTTTCTTATTACTAGAAGGGACCTGTTGTGTATGATCTGTTTGGATCAATACATGGCTCTTTGTAGCTGGAGGTATTTAGAGCCTTTGCTCTACTTCACTGCCGCTGCCAATTGCCCTTTCTACTACATGCCTTGCAGAATTGGTGAAAAGCTAGCATTTCCTTGGTGCGTGCAGAAGGCCACACCTTCCACATGACTTGCTAGGTTTGGGTGTTGTAGTGAATGCGTCATCAATTGGGGTTGTATGTAGGACCTGTAAGCATTGTTGACCTGCAGGGATCACTTATGTCTATCTTTGAGTAGCTCATTGATGCTATACATTTTGGGTTTGTCTAGCAGATCTTTCTGGATGCTACCATGGGGTGGATATGATTACCAACTCAACAATTCTTTCTGACAGCTCTGCATTTGAAAAATCACGGTAAGTCCCTTTTCTCTGTATCTTCTGATGAAGTGGTCTTTGGATTCTGTAGGTTGTTGTCGAAATTACATGGACTCTAGCCAATTAATATGGAAGTTTAAACTAATTTTGAACCAGTCTTCCAATGTAGTCCATATCTTTTGGGGATCCTTTATCTCTTCTTCTGTTAATCCTAATGTGCTCAGCCTGCGTAGACCTTCATTCCCAATTACTACATGAGTTTTTATGGCTTGTAGTCTGGTTCAGACACACCTGAATCAAGAAACCACAGCTCCACATGTTGTTTAAACTTTTTGAATTCGAATAGTAGAGCAGCCGCA
Source organism: Cetorhinus maximus (assembly GCF_964194155.1). Lineage (NCBI taxonomy): Eukaryota > Metazoa > Chordata > Chondrichthyes > Lamniformes > Cetorhinidae > Cetorhinus > Cetorhinus maximus. The sequence continues at coordinate 33,168,471 of NC_135879.1, forward strand.
TCCTAATTCAAGGTGGGGAATTTGTATATATTCTGACAATACCCCTTTGACTTCCTTTCTTCTGCAGAGTGTCTCTGTAGCCGCTTTCAAGAACTTTTCCAGAGCTCCACCCTCAAAGATGAGATGTGACAGGAACGCGCCACAGATTAATGGCATCTTTGCCTTTTATTCAATTTATTGTTCGGCAGCTCCTAAAGTCACCCATTAGAATTGCAACCTTCTCTGGCCCGATTTTTATGACTTTTTGGGGAGGGTGGGTTTGTTTGACTCTCCCTTGCTCGCTATTGATCCAGCCCACATCCTGGTCACTCATCTCTCCTGATGGAGTTGGTACTCTCGGTGTGCCATCACACTCACGGAACTGACAGGCTATTCACTGCAATTTCACCACAAGGGGTCCATCTCCTTAGCAGCTCTTTACTTGAGCATTAGCTCAGCGTTGTGTCTCCAAAGCTTTTCTGTGCAGTCAGCACGCTGGATTTTCAACACTCTCTGCTATTGCAACTTTATTGTGGTCTGACCAAAACATCAAGGTTCTTCTAATGCTACAAAGCATAATCTAAGGCCATGCACCATGTCGTACCTGTACTTAATCTTGCTGCTACCTGTCTTACCACACCTGATCACCATGTCAGGTCCTTATTTGTTGTATAAGATGCAAGGCATCAATCACTTATAAGAAATTGGGTAGACATATTGTGGGCTCATTTATTAAGAATAGGCACAGGAGAACAGCTATACATAGGTATAAAGCTTGAAGATATCAGAGGTGTCTCTGTGTGTTCTGCTCAAAGCAAAAGTGAAAGTAAGTCTGGATCACATGACACACTTCCCTTCTAGTGATGTAATGCTGATATCCCTTAAATTAATATTACAACAGCTATATCCCTTGAGTCTCTTAGTATCCAAAAAGACCTTGATCTTTTTCTTTCTCCTTATCTCAGTTCTAAATGGTCTATCCTTTACCCTGAAACTGTAACCCTATAATTATAGATTCCATAACTCCAAACTGGCGAATGGAGTATAATGTGAGAAAATGTGAAATTGTCTATTTTGGCAGGAAGAATAAATTAGGAAGCAGGAAGAATTATTATCTAAGTGGTGAGCGATTGCAGAGCTCTGAGGTGCAGAGGGATCTGGGTGTCCTAGTACATGAATCACAAAAGGCTAGTATGCAGGTACAGCAAGTAATTAGGAAAGCTAACGGAATGTAATAATTTATTACGAGAGGAATTGAATACAAAAGTAGGGAGGTTATGCCTCAGTTGTCCAGGGCACTAGTGAGACCACACTTGGAGAACTGTGTACAGTACTGGTCACCTTATTTAAGGAAGGATGTAAATACATTGGAAGCAGCGTTACCAGACTAATACCTGGAATGGATGGGTTGTCTTATGAGGAAACATTGGACAGACTAGGCTTGTATCTGTTGGAGCTTAGAAGAGTAAAAGGCGACTTGAAACATAGAAGATCCTGAGGTCCTGAGAGGTCTTGACAGGGTGGATGTGGAGATGATATTTCCTCTTGTGGGAAAATATAGAACTAGGGGTCACTATTTAAAAATAAGGGGTCACCCATTTAAAACAGAAATGAGGTGAAAGTTTTTCACTCAGAGGATAGTGAGTCTATGGAATGCTCTTCCTGAAAAATCCGTGGAAGCAGAGTCTTTGAATATTTTTAAGGCAGAGGTGGATAGATTCTTGGTAAGCAAGGCGGTAATAGGTCATCAGGGGTAGGTGGGATGCAGATTTCAGGTTACTATCAGATCAGCCATGATCTTATTAAATGGCGGAGCAGGCTCGAGGGGCTGAACGGCCTATTCCTGATCCTTGTCCATATGTTTGTATAACCATGAGAAATAGCCTCCCAACATCCACCCTGTCAAGCCCCTTGAGAATTTTATGTTTAATGAGGTCACATCTCTTTTTCAACTCTACGCCTCCTCCTCCTCCACTCCTCTCTCCTCATATAACATCTCATCCCAGGATTTAATCTAGTGAACCACCTTTGCATCCCTTCTAGGGCAATTGTATCCTCCATTGGGCAAGGAAAAAAAAACTGTTTGCAGTATACCAGGTGTGATCTCACCAAAGCCCTATACAATTGCAATAATCCGGCTTTAATCTTATAGTTCAGTTCCCTTGTTTTCCATTTGCTGTACTTGCATGTTAGCTTTCTGTGATTTGTGTACAAGTGCAGGTCCCTCTGAATGCCAACACTTCCCAGTCACTCCCCACTTAAAAAATATTCCGCTTTTCTCTCCACCTCTTCTTCAGGATTAAAAGCAGTATATTCCTCAGAGCTCCTCCCGCATCGCCAGCGATACTGCAAGTATGACAGGATCCTTGTGTACATGCGTAAGTGGGATTTCTGGTGAAGACATGCTGCTGGAGTACGAGCAGCTCAGGGAGATTTCTCAGCCTTAGCATTCAGCAGCTTCATATCCAGTACTGTCCTAACTATCAAAAGATAGAAGATGCTGATAAAGAAACATTTAAAAATCATTGATCTTTTAAAGAAAAGAAACTGCAGTGGAGTTAATTATATAGTTCCTTCATGTCTATCTTCTGCTTCTTTTATTGCCCATTATCATCCCCTTTTGCCTTGCACCATCATCCCTTTTGTCATTTAAATCATTACTGCCTTCCAATCATTGACCTTCCCTTTTCTTCTTTCCTCCCCTCTCTCCTTTACCTGTCTATACAAGCTTAACACCTGTTACGTCTCTAACTTATCCTACTTCTGATGGAATGCCATTGACCTGAAACATTAAAGTTCTTCCCTACTCCACAGATGCTGCCTGGCACGTTGGGTATTTCCAGTATTTTCTGTTTATATTCCAGATTCCAGCATCCACATTATAACAACTTTGATTTTACAGCAGCATTTTAAACTATTTTTTTTGTTAGCACATTATGGTGAGGAATGTCAGTGCAGTGTATTAATGCTGCCAGGATACTAAAACATTTCTGTAGAACAAACAGCTTATTCTTTTAACTTCAACACTGAGCAACCACGCCTGTGCAATCACCATAAAGGAGGAGAGCTTTGACTGCACACATCATCATTATACACAATGACAACAGGTAACAATATTTATGCCATGTGTGCTCTGCCCAAAGGCAGGTTCTTGGTCCATTGTCTGCTGATGCTTCATCTTGAACTATTTTTGTCAGTAGTGGTTTGCCATTACCTTTCACTCCCAGGAGCTGGTCCCAAGGCTACCTGAGCCACACGCTAGCCATCTAAGCTAACTAGCCATTACAATAGCATTTTTAATATAGAAAATGACCCAAAGTGCTTAGCAGGAGCTTAACAAAAAAGATGTTTTTTGGTATCAAGGCACAGGAGTAAAGATCAGGACAGATGACATTAAACAGCACCTTCCAAACTAGTGATCCCTACCACCTAGAAGAACGAGGGCAGCAGGCGTATGGGAGCGCCACCACGTATAAGTCCCCCTCCAAGTCACACACTATCCAGACTCGGAAATATATCATTATCCCTTCACTGTCACTGGGTCAAAATCCTGGAACTCCCTTCCTAACAGCACTGTGGGTGTACCTACGCCACATGGACTGCAGCGGTTCAAGAAGGCAGCTCACTCACCAGGGCAATTATGGATGGGAAATAAATGCTGGCCTTGCCAGGGATACCCAAAACCCAGGAACGAATACAAATAGTTCAGAGGACTTTGAAGGACTTTCAAGAATGCCTGCCTCACTCTTGGGTGCATGCACTAGCTCTGCGGACGTCACCTACTAATAGGGAGACGGACCACAACCATAAAGGGTATTACTCACTTAATGTGCAGTTGGTTTGTTACTGTGCCAAGAGAAGTGAATGCCTGCTATCCTGACAGCACCCACGATGTTCTCATCCCGCCATTGTGTCAGCCATTTCTGCCATATTTGTAACTAGTAGCTGGCTGGATGGTGACAAAGGCTACTTGCTCTATACATGACTCATGACCCCCTTCCTCCACATTAGTATTCTAAAGCAAACATTTGACAGCCTTGGGCCGTTTGGGAGAAGGCCTTCAGTCCTCACCAAAGTGTGTCTCCAAATTCATTTTGGCTTGTTGTGTCCTCCACAATCTGGCTGTTAATGAGGGTGCAGGCCTTACCATTAGGCCTTTGGTGAGGACCACAGGAAGAGGAAGTAGAGGAGGAGCAGGAGATGGAGAAGAGCTCTAGGACCTCTTTGCTGAAGGTGGGCTGTCCAAGGGCAGTTAATCAGACTCCAGTTCCCTAAAAATCTCATTTCCACATCTCTGCTGCTCCACAATTCTACCCCTGTTCTGTGACCATCGCAGCATTCTCTTGGCCAAAATCCTGAAATAAAAGACATCCCAAAAAAAGCAGTTCACAACAAACTTGTTGAACAAAACTTCCATTATGCATTCAAAACATATCTACTTGCCCTTATGCATTCCCTTGCAGGTCTTGAAGTTGCCTTTGCCTGGCCAATCTTCTTGTGCAGTGCTACACTACCAGATGGTGGAAGGCTGCTGACTTCCACTGGGAAAAAATGCAGGTAGCTTTGCAGGATGCTATGGAGCAGCTCTGGGCCTCGAGGCCCCAACCAAGGACGGTACCACCTTGGCAATCTGGGCTGGCTAGCTGACAGGCAATAGCAAGATCATATAGTGGGAATGGTGGGAGCATGAATGCTGGCATCCTGAGATAGGACAGCAGGTTTGTGCTCCATGGAGCCACTGTCACTCCCCTGGGTGGTACCTCGGCAATTTTAGCCTTCGGCTACAGCACAGATTGCTGGAGAGTTGCAGGATACAGCAAGCCCCTTTGAGCATCTGTTGTATCTGGTATCTGTTGTAAGGTATTGGCCAGAGTTAGGTATGTCTCATTAAAGTATTTGTAGTCTCAGGTAGTTCAACAGTATGGATTTATTAACTACTAGAAACTGTATACATAGGGATAGTAAAGGTCCAAGCTGAGAGCTGTTTCCAGGCTTGCTTCTTGACATAGCTCTGTCCAACACTACACTGACTCCTAGATATGTTCATGTGTTCTGTTACATCACTGTATGGGCAGTACTTTACTCAGTCTCACATTAACCCTTTATGTGCCAGATCCTTATACTACACCTCCCCTCAAGTCTTTATCCAACATATTTACAAGTTATTCCAGTTTACCTCATGGATTTACATCATTACTGCTACCATTCCGCCCACCACAAGTCTCTGAGTTCATAAGTTCAGGTGGTCTGGAGGCCTTATAACCCTTCCATACCTTGTTCTCACTACTGTCAGATGAGTAGTAAGCTCTGTCGCTGCAGGTAAATCTTGTTGAATCGAAGGTTGTTCTGGCATCTTGGTATGTTTTCATTCTCTTTTTCCATTCTTTGGCATTGAATCACACTTTGTCGATTCCCCAGTTGTAGTGATAAATGTTGGTTGGTTTATCCTACTCCTTACGGGGCACAAAAATTCTGGGCTTGTTGCTATAGTTTTTTTCTCTTCTTCATTCATGCGGTTCACTGTGATGCATGCTGGGATGGAAGATGGCTTTTCCTGTTGTGAGAATGTGACTTGGTAATAAGCTCACCATTGCACTTGGCTGTGTGGTATGCTGCCATCAATAGATGGCTGCTATTCGGTTCCAGCAATGCTTGTGGCACTGTCATGTTGGCTGGGGATTGCAGTATCTGCTCTGTGGTCTCAGGGTTTATCTCTCCAACTTGTGTCCTGGCTGGAGTTAAGGCCCCTCTTGTTACTGGTTCCTCTCTTGCCTGTCATCTACTCGAGATGTCACGGTAACCATCTGTATGGTTGGCTGGTCTGACCAATGAGGGGCTTCTGGCATCAGAAACGAAAGTGGACAAATTTGCTCTGCAAATAGAGAAGACAATTCAGAGCTGAAGTGCCAGTCGAGAGAATCTTTCTTGTTGGAGCACTTTGTCACTTCTGAGGTTAAAATAAGTGAATGATTTTAAAATTGCATTGAACTTTGCAGATGATTTGTTGATTCCTTGTTGATTCCTATTATGTCATTGGCTATCGGGCCTACCAAATAAAGCAGTATGTTAACTTGTTCAGCTTCTATATTTTTATCCAGGCCTGAAGCAATCATGTATCTGAGGAATCTCTTTCTCCAGAGCACCCAATTTTGTGATTGATCTGGGCATTGGATAAGCCCAAACTGACCTGGAAGAGTAGATTTCTGATCTCTGGTTAAGATCTTTAAATTGCAGGTTCAGCTTTAAGAGGTTTCTGAAAATCCAAGATGGCTCCAAACGCTTCTGCACAAAGGGTTTTCTCGCCCTTGCCTGTTTTGGCAGGCTTCCACAGTAATGGCATTTGCAATCTCAGTGTTTAAATTTTTTCAGCAATGAGCTGCCTGGATCGAGTCTTTCCTGCTTTAGGAATGTTCTTGAGTCTTGGGAGGGTTGAATCCCGGCTTTTGCTGGATTTTTAAAGCTGCCTATTCAGCTGCGGTTAATTTTTCATTAATTTCTTTCTTTTTCGGACCAAGCTCAGCTGCCACGGGTTCAGACGCCGACTTGGGAATCAACGATTTAAACAGCAATTTCTGACCACTGCAGTATTTAACTTTTTTCAGGACTTGTGTTGTCCAGGAATTTTTAATTTTCAGCTCACCCCTGCTACGTCGGCCAACTCTACAGACTCTGGGCATTGAAGCTAGACGTCCACAGGATTTGCTGGAGCATTCTGCTGTAGTAAGGAATTTAATTGCTGCCTTCAGCTTCCAAGCCTGTCTTTGGGTTTTTTCTTTGGAGATTTCCTTCTGCACCTTCATTTCTTGAGCTTTTCTTAGGTCAGAATGCTTCTTCAATTTTTCCTTCCTTTTTCCAGGATTTTAATTTTCTTCAGCACTCTCTGCGAGGTTTTGAGTTGCCATTTGCTGCCACCATGTTGTAAGGTGTTGGGTATAGTGCAGTAGGTCTCATTAAGCTGTTCATAGCCTTAGGTAGTTCAACAAAATTTATTAACTACTAGAAACTATATACATAGGTAAAATAAAGGTCCAAGCTAGGAACAGTCTCTAGGCTTGCTTCTGCACACAGTTCTGTCCAACACTGACTCCTAGATACCGGTCATGTGTTCTCTTACATCACTGCATGTGTGGTACTGTACTCAGTCCCACGTTAACCATTTATGAGCCAGACCTTTATACTATAGTATCTCCAGCTATGATGGCAGCAGTCTGTGCCTGCCTGGAACCAAGCTGGGGTTGCATGGTGACAATAATGAATCTCATGACTCTAGTCAGCCCTGAAATGTCGTGCAGCTTCTGCCTGTCCTGCTAATGGAAGCTGAGACAACAGCCAATGGATGCTGCATCATGGCTATGTTTGCTATGTCTATGGACCAGCACTTCCACATTACAAATGATAGGCTCCAATTCTCAGCACAATGCCATGTGTCTGGTTAGAGACGGACTCCTCCATGTTCCTTGACAGAGAAAACAGGCTCTGTGACAGGCCTGTCAATGCACCAAGAATCTCTGTGTGCTTGACTGTCAGTTTTTTCCTGAATGCCACCCCATCAAAGTCCTGCTCTGCAGTAGAATATGTCTGAAACCTTGCCCACTGTTGAGCTGGCATATATGGTACCCTTTCCTCCAGGCTTGGCTGCAGCCCACTCATGCCCAGTGAGTTACCATTTGCTGCCTACCTCCATGCTACCCTCTTAAGTATGCACAATGCCAGGAGCCAGGATCCAACCTTGTGCCTGCCAGTTTCAGCTCGAGTGATGATGCTTCTCCATCAGATGCCTGCTCTTGCTCCTGCTCTTCATGGTGAGAATGCTCTAACTGGTCAAGTGGCCGATCTTGAGTATCTGAAAGCAAAACTGCCGAAGTGGAGGGCTAAGGTGACAGAAAGGGTGGTGGGTGAGCTGGAAAGCAAGAGGCACATGGTCCCACTATCTGTAGCTTGCACTTCATTCCAAGTAGAAGGATGAGGAAGTAGGAATTGAAAAGGCGCATAAGGCAGGAACATACCCTCATACTGGATGTTCTTGGCAATGCCAGATATAATGGACTGAGCCATTCTGGTCCAATAATTTCCAAGCACCATCTCTTTAAAGGAGCTCAAGGAGATGCAAGTATGCCTGTCCCTTGCTGGTTTTCTGTTTCCTCCTGTTATGTGCAATTTTGACCCACAAGAGAGAGGAAAGAGTTTAGTAAATGTGTTACAATATGCTCGAGTGATATGCCTGCCATATCTGAATAGCTGGAAGTATGTGGAAGCTGTGAGATATGGTTGTGAGGCTGGCAGTATTGATAAACTTTTGACGGTGAGGTGGAGCATGTGAATGTTAGGCCTGCCACACGGCCCCTCCAAACAGCCACTCCGAAAAGCCCCTCCACACAGCCTCTTCATACAACCCTTTTGCATAGCCCCTCCACAGTGTCCCTCTGAACAGCTCCTCCCCACAGTTCCTCTGAACAGCCGCTCTGAACAGCCCCTCCACATAACCTCTCCACCCAGCCCCCTCATACACAGGAACATTTGAATTAGGAGCAGGTATGGGCCATTCATCCCCTCGAGCCTGCTCTGCAATTCGATAAGATCGTGGATGATCTGATTGTTCCCTCAACTTCCCTATCTACCCACTATACTCTTTGACTCCCTTGTCAGTCAGGGATCTATCCAACTCAGCCTAGTACTCAATGACCCTGCTTCCACAGCTCCCTGTGGAATAAAAGTCCACAGTCTAGCAACCCTCTGAGAGAAAAAAATTCTCCTCATTTCCATCTCAAATGGGAGACCCCTTATTTTAAACTGTCCCTTAATTCTAGTATCTCCCATGAGGGGAAACATCTTCTCAGCATCAACCCTGTCAAGACCCCTTGGATCTTATATGTTTTAATAAGATCACCTCTCAGTCTTCTAAACTCCAATGGATACAGACCCAACCTGTCCAACCTTTCCTCATAAGATAACCCCCTCATCCCAGGAATCAGTTGAGTGAACCTCTTCTAATGCTGTTATATCCTTTCTTAAATAAGGAGACCAAAACTGACTGTACACAGTACTCTACATGTGGTCTCACCAATGCCCTGTACAACTGGAGCAAAACATCCCTACTTTTATATTCCATTCCCCTTGCAATAAACAACAACATTCCATTTGCCTTCCTAATCTCTTGCTGTGCCTGCATACTAAATTGTTGTGATTCATGTACCAGGAAACCCATATCCCCCTGTACCACTGAGTTCTGCAATCTCTCTCCATTTAAATAATATGCTGCTTTTCTATTCTGCCTGCCAAAGTGGACAAGTTCAAATTTTCCCACAGGACACTTCTCCTGCCAAACTTCTGACCATTCAGTTAACATCCCTTTACAGATTCCTTGGGCAGAATCTCCTGGTCCCGCCTGCAGTGGAAAGCTTGGCAGGACAGGGAACATTATTTGACGAGAGGCCAAAACTCAGTTTCCTGATGGTGGGATGATCTTTAGCAATTAGGTTCTGGGGACTTTAAAGGTGGATGGAGCTTCCAGACGAACAATGCCGGGAAGCCCTTTTACATGCATTAGCAAGGCATGCATGTTCATTAAAAGACCACCTTGCCCGAATTAAGATCCCCTTCTAAGATAAGTTTCTCGCCAGCGAGAGATTAGAACATTCACTTTTACGACTGCACATAAATGGCATGCAACTGGTGAGGTAGATTACTTCCATGATTAACGGTGAGTTGGCGTTGCATTGTCCTCTTTGGGTAGTGTCTGTAAATGCCAGCCTATGCTTGCGAGTGGGTGATAGCAGTGCAAGTTACATGGAGGAAGGGAGTGAAGGGGTGGCAGGGAAGAGTGGAGCAGTGGTCAGGCAAAGGTGGAAGGGATAGTTTATGCTGTCCAGGTGCCCTTTAAATATGGCACCCACACCTAGGACCCCATGAGGTAATAGTGGGGACATCAACTTCCTACCTGCCCCGGCACGAGAATCAGTGAGTTCCTCGTGTATACATATTTAATAAGCTGAACAGCACAAGATTGGGCGTGGTCAGCTGTCCCCCTCCCCCAGCAGAAATCACTCCCACTTCCGCGCCCGCCACAGAATTTAGACTGCAGGACAGAAGATTCTAGCCTTTATGTCTTCTTTGCAACTTATTCTCCTACTTATCTTGGTGTCATCAGCAAATTCAGCAATGATACATTTGGTCCTTTCATCCAAGCCATTGATATGGATTGTAAATAGTTGGGGGCAAAGCATTGATCCCTGTTGCTACATCTTACATCTTGCCAACCTGAAAATAGCCAATTTATCCCTACTCTCTGTTTCCAGTTAGCTAACCAATTCTCTATCCATGCTAATAGGTGCTACACCATGCAACACTATGAACTCTTATTTTGTAACCTTTGATATAGCGCCTTGCCAAATGCTTTTTGCAGACCCAAGTAAATCACATCTACAGGTTCCCCTTTATCCATGTTGCTTGTTACTTGCTCAAAGAACTCTAATAATCTACTCAAGCACAATTTCCCTTTCACAAAGCCACATTGACTCTGCCTGATTTCATTAAGATTTTCTAAGTGCCTTGTGATAACCTCCTTAATAGATTTTAGCATTTTCCCTATCTCAGATATTAGGCTAACTGGTCTTTAGTCTCCTGCTTTCTGTCTCCTTTCTTGAATAGAGGAGCTATATTTACTATTTTCCAATCTGATGGGACCTTTCCAGAAGCTGGGGAATTTTGGAAAGTTGAAACCAATGTATCTACTATCTCAGCAGCCACTTCTTTTAAGATCCTAGGATGAAGTCCATCATGTACAATTCCGTAAAGAACAGTGGCAAGTTGGAAAATTGGACAGAATATAAAAATCAGCAAAGAATGACTAAAAAAATAAGAAGGGAGAAATTAGAATATGAGACAAAGCGAGCTAGAAATATAAAACAGATAATAAGAGTTTCTATAGGCATTTAAAATGAAAAGAGTAACTAGAGTGAGCATTGGTCCTCTAGAGAGTGATTATAGAGCCTTTAGCTCTAATAATCTTCGCAGTACCCTCTCCCTCGTGATTTTAACTGTTTTAAGTTCCTCTCTCCTTTTCACCTCTTGATTTACAATTAGTTCTGGGATGTTATTTTTGTTTTCTGCAGTGAAGGCAGACACATAGTATCCATTCCATACAACTGCCATTTCCTTATTTCCCATTATTAATTCCCCAGATTCACTCTCTAGAGGACCAATGCTCACTCTAGTTACTCTTTTCATTTCAAATACCTGTAGAAACTCTTATTATCTGTTTTTATATTTCTAGCTAGCTTTGTCTCATATTCTAATTTCTCCCTTCTTATTTGTTTAGTCATTCTTTGCTGATTTTTATATTCTGTCCAATCTTCCGACTTGCCACTATTCTTTGCGAAATTGTACATTTTTTCTTTCAATTTGATACTATCTTTAACTTCCTTCGTTCGCCTCAAATGATGTATTCTTTTCCTAAAGTCTTTCTTTCGCATTTGAATGTTTCTTTGCTGAGTGTTACGAAATATCTCCTCAAATGTCTTCTATTGTATCTCTCTGACCTACCCCTTAACCTAATCTTCCACTTGATCTAGGTCTGTCTTCATACCCTTATAATTGCCTTTACTTAATGTGAAACTCAATCATGCTTTAATCACTGCTATTTAGGGGTGCCTTTACTATGAGGTCAGTAATTAATGCTGTCTCATTGTGTTGTGTTTCTATAATGATATAAAGGCACCAATCACTCATAAGGGATGGGTAAACAGGTTGTGTGTTCATCTATTTAAACTAGGCACCTGAGAACATATATAAATGGATATGAAGCTTAAAAATGTCAGGAGCAGAGATGCATGTCCAGTGTTTTGCTCACAGACTAAAGTGTAACTGGATCACGTTAAGCTCTTCCCTGCTGGTGATGGCATGCTGCTTTCCCTTAAAGGCAAATTACAAAACCCCCCTATATTTTTAAGGATACTTTCCTCCCTTCTAAAGAAGTGTAACTATTTATTATACATGTTCAAGCTTAGTTACCATTACATAAAAGTATAGGACTAGTGAATATATCTCTAAAGCATGGAGGTAATCTGCTGATATGCCAAGATCTTGTAATAGTAACCTTGTCTGGAGGTGTCATTAATTGCTCTCAATGATCTGTGGGATTGTCAAACTTGGATGTTGTTTCTGGTTGCATCTGGGATCTTGCCCTAGGTGCAATAGGACTGCATGGTGGTTGAGGAACTGGAATGGATCTGATTTGTCCTCGGTTATGTTGCACATTTGTGTGAATGACTTCAAAGGACCTTGGTTCCGAACAAATCTTTGTCACCTGGGCTGGTTGCCATGTATCTTTTGTGGGATCCTGGATGTGAACTTGTTCCAACTGCAAAAAATAATAGGGTACTTGATAAACTAGTTAACAATGCTGATGAAGTACGTGCCATGGAAATGAAAGAAATCAGATGCGATTTTGGGCCAATGATGGGTAGGAATATGGAATCGGTGGTTCTTTATGCTGACTTGGCATATGCTCTTGACATGCCTCACTCTTCTTTACAACAACTTCATGTCATTGTTCATACCCAGTCAATAGACTCTCTCTCTTTAAAGTCTTTTCACCCAATCTATACCCATGTTTGAGTGATGAAGTTGTTGAAGAATATCAGGTTGCAAAGGTTCTGGTATGATGACCTATCTGCCTTTAAAAATGACTCCCCAGGAGATATCTAGCTTGTCCCGATAAGGCCAAAATGGTCTTATGTGTTTGTGGACATGCTGAATTGAATCAGGCCACCCTTCGATTATGGTTTTCCAAATTTCTTTAGTCTGGAATCTTCTGCTGTTTTTGATTGTCGCTGCTGGCATTTACATTGTGCAAAATGTACCAGATCAATTGATGGACTTGCATTCTGCTGCAAGTGTGATTTTGCAGCTCCCTTGAAACTGCCAATTTTGTCACTACATCTTGGATATTTTGATGTTAGGTCATGAACTGAGACGATAGGAGCAGTTTCTGAGGTTGATCTGCAGTTGAGGTCTCACAGATTTCATGGAATGTCACTAGTACGAGGTCACGACATACCGGTAGACCTACAATCATCGGGCCTTTATTCTCCACAATGTAGAACATCTGTGGCACCCAGGAGGATTGATTGTACTTGCACTCCAGGACTATAGAACTGTACATGGAATTTGTGAATAATTGTATGCTGAAAGTTGCTCAGGAATAGGTTTTGCCATGGCATTCCGTGTCTGTGTATAGAATTCGCAGAGGTTGCATGTTGGCATTTTCCCCTGTCTTGGCCAATAACGAATGGTTACCAATTTTCTGAGGGCAGATAGTTTGAATCTTGGCAAACACCTCAGATGTTGTGATGGTATTTATATTTTCAACAAGACTGACCGTGTGAAACCTGTGTTCACTGCTCATCGTCTCATCGTGCACATCATTGTTATTTCCTGGTTTGTCAATCACCTCATGTATGTGTTTCTGACAGGATACCGGATGGTCATTCTTATTTCGTGAAGGTATCCTTTGTGTACAGTCTGTTTAGATCAGTACATGGCTCTTTGGACCGACATCAGCCTTTGCTATAGTGCACTGCCAATGGTCTTCTCTGCTAAATGCTTTGCAGAATTACTGGAGAGCTGGGCAGTTCTTTAGAACATGAAGGAGGCCACACCTTCTACATGTGTTGCTAGGTTTGGATGTTCTAGTGAGTACATCAACAATTGGGGTTGTACTTAGGACTTGTAAGTTCGTCGACCTGCAAGGATCACTTTGTATTTATGTCCATCCTTGAGTAGCTCTTCAATGCTACACCTTTTGGTTTTGTCTAGCAGATCTTTCTTGAATGCTTCCATGGGAGTGGATGCGATCACCAACTCAACAGTTCTGCCTGCTGTCTCAGCGTTTTGAAAATTCACAGTTCGTACCCTTTTCTCTGCATCTGCTGACAAAGTGGTCTATGGATTCTATAGGTTGTTGTCGAAATGACATGAACTCTAGTCAATGAATATGGAAGTTTAACCTGATACTCAACCGGTCTTCCAATGTAGTCCATAGTTTTTGGGATCCTTTATCTCTTCTGCTGTTAATCCTGACACATTCAGCCTGTGTAGACTTTCATTCCCAATTGCTAGGCAAATTTTTATGGCTTACTTGCCTGGTCCAGACATGCCTGAATCAAGAAACCATAGTTTTGTATGCTGCTTAAACATTTTGAATTCAGTAGGTCAGCTTCACCCTAATTCAAACTGGGGAATTTTGTGGACATTTTGACAATATCCCTTTGAACTTTTTCCATGTTTTATTCAATTTATTGTTCAGCTGTTGTAATTGCAATCTTCTCTGGCTCAATTTTTATGATGATTTTGTTTGTTCTTTCTGTTTTTCTTTGACGCTCCCTCACTATCAATCCGGCCGCATCCTGGTCACTCGCCTTTCCGGACTGAACTAACCCGGTGCTGGTCCTCTTGATGCACTGTCCCACTCACTGAACTGACAGGCTACGCACTGCAATCTTACCATGAGGGATCCGTCTGTTTGCCAGCTCTTTGCTTGATCACTAGCTCACTGTGTCTTCCAATCTTTACTGTGCAGCCAGCACACAACGGTCTCAACACTCTTCGAGGCTGCGAACACGTGGTCTGACCAAAATGTCAAGGGCCGTCTTATGCTATGTAGCATGATCTAAGGCTGTTCACCATGTTATACCTGTGCTTAATCTTGCTGCCACATTGTTTGACCACTGCTTAATACCATGTTGTGTTCTTATAATGATATAATGGTGCCAATCACTCAAGACCTAGACAATATCCAGACTTGTGCTGACAAGTGGCAAGTAACATTCATGCCACACAAGTGTCAGACAATGACCATCTCAAACAAGAGAGAATCCAACCATCGTCCATTGACATTCAATGGCATTATCATCACTGAATCCCCCACTATCAACATCCTGGGGATTACCATTGACCAGAAATGGAACTGGACAACCCATATAAATACTGTGGCTACAAGAGCAGGTCAGAGGCTAGGAATTCTGCAGCAAGTAACCCATCTCCTGACTCCCCAAAGCCTGTCCACCATCCACAAGGCACAAGCCAGGAGTGTGATGGAATACCCCCCACTTGCCTGGATGAGTGCATCTCCCACAACACTCAAGAAGCTTGACACCGTCTAGTACAAAACAGCCCACTTGATTGGCACCACATCCACAAACATTCACTCCCTCCATCACCTTCACACAGCCCCTCCACACAGCCCCTCCAAACAGTGCCTTCGCATAGCCCTCTCCAAAGTGCACCTTCACACAGCTCCTGTACACAGATCCTCCAAATATCCTCTTCGCACAACTCCTCTATATAGCATCTCCAAATAGTGCCTTCATATAGCTCCTGTGTACAGCCCCTCCAAAAACTCCTCTACACAGCCCCTTCAAACAGCACCTCATCACAGTTCCTCCATACAGCCTCTCCAAACAGTGACTTTGCACAGACCCTCCACACAGCCCCTCCAAATAGTGTCTTCACACAGCTCCTCTACATAGCCCCTCCAAATAGCGCTTTCGCACCGCCTCTCCACATCACCTCTCCAAACTGTGCCTTTGCACAGCTCCACCATACAGCCCCTCCAAACAGCACCTTTGCACCACCCATCCTCATAGCCCTCCTCACAGCCCCTCTAAACAACCCCTTTGCAAACACCACCACACAACCACTCCAAACAGCCCCTCCACAAACAGCCCCACCATGTGATCTTTCCATACTACACCCTGACATTGAGGTACAGCTACAGTTAGGAATTTGGTAACATGAGGGAGTTTACTGGCACAAGTATGTCCCAGCAGTGTGTGACACTCCTGCTTTCTGCTTTCCCATGCTGCATGTCTGTTGCCAACTGTATTACTATGGAATGTGATTGGCCTATGCACACTGTCAGTGAACAGGAACAACTTATCCCAGGAGAAACTCTGCCCCAAAACAATTCAGAGCTTTAAATACATTGGCACTTAAAAAAAAGTTGCTTCTCACTGAACATCCCCAATAATCATATTCCTAGTTAAATGACACAAAGGTTGCAGATTCAGATGTGCAGCGCCTGTATTTTCAGAACTATAGGTGCAATTTCTGATCTAAAGTGACATACGTGCACATACTTCCGGTATTGGCTGCACCAGATGCCATTTTGGAGGGTTGTTAGTATGGATACCGCGTTCATGAGCTTGAACTTAGCAAAGTAGGCAGATTGTGACGATATGACTCTGTTGGTGCTAATTTCAACTTGAAAGTTCCAACTGGTGCCATCACCTAACCACGCACAGATGAACATGCATTCGACAGTAGGAAGGAACCCCCCCACCAGTGCTGTTTAAAGGGATTATCAGCTACTGTCGGGTTTTACTTTTTTCATGCATGGGATGTTAGTGTCCGTAGCAAGGTCAGCATTTGTGGACTTATTGCCTTTGAGAAGCTAGTGGTGAGCCACCGTCTTGAAGCACTGTAGTCCGTGTAGTGTAGATACACCCACAGTGCTTTTAGGGAGGGAGTTCCAGTTTTGTGATCCAGCAACAGTGAAGGAACGGTGTTGTAGTTCCAAGTGAGGAATGTGTGGCTTGGAGGGGATGCAGGTGGTAGTATTCCCATGCATCTGATCCCTTATTCTCACAGGTGACAGAGATGACGGGTTTGGATGATGCTGCTGAACAAGGCTTGCAGTGCATATTGTAGATGGTATACACGCTGCCACTGTGCACCAGTGGTGGAGGGAATGAATGTTTAAGATGGAGGACGGGGGGCCGATCAAGCGGGCTGCATTGTCCTGCTTGGTGTCAAGCTTCTTAAGTATTGGAGCTACACTCATACCGGCAAGTGGAGAATATTCCATAGCATTCCTGACTTGTGCCTTGCAGATGGTGGAAACACTTTTGGGAATCAGGAGGTGAGTCAATCATCACAGAATTCCCAGCCTCTGGTCTGCAATTGTAGCCACAGGCTGGTCCTATTCAATTTCTGCTCAATGGTAATGCCGAGGAGATTGATGGGAGGGGATTCAGTTGTGGTAATGTCGTTGATCATCAAGGGGAGATGGTTAGATTCTCTCTTGTTAGAGATGGTCATTACCTGGCACTTGTGTGACATGAATATTTCTTGCCACTTATCAACCCAAGCCTGAATATTGTCCAGACGTTGCTGCATATGGGCCCAGACTGCTTCAGTATAGTTGTGAATGGTGCGGAACATTGTGCAATCATCAGTGAACATCCCCAATTCTAAACTTATGTTGGAGGGAAAGTCATTGATGAAGCAGCTGAAAATGTTTGGACCTAGGGTAATTGCTTATTGAGTTCTATTGGCTATTGATGAGTTAGTAGAAGTATTTTGGGGTTTGTACTGACTTTTCTAGTTGTTGAAGTCCACAGGGAGTGGAGTGGTATGTGGTGAAAGCCTCGGTTCCTACTTTAAGGGTTCTGTTCACACCACTTGCTTGCAGTCCCCGATGTAATAGTTTTTATTCCCCATGGCCAGCATCATGACGGGGAGAATGAGCAGAAGTAACATAGAGGAGGATGAGCTGCTCAAAGAGAGAGGAGGAGGGGAGAAGAGCTCTCAGCAGGAAGCCACATCCATCCAGAGTCTTCAGTGAGCCATTCTGCTGTATCAGCCTCAGTGAAAAACATGGTATTTGATATCTGTGTTTCACTCAGGAGGTGTTCACTGAAATCTGCCACTGGCTGCAAGCAGACCTGCTGTCTCAGGAGGAAGACAGTGGCTATGAGGAAGAATGTTGTCTTGAACTTCTTCACACCGGGCTCCTTCCAGGCTGGAGCAGGTGACATCTTGAATATCTTGCAGCTTGCCTCCATTGTTGTATAAGGGAGATCACTGATGTTCTTTATACAAAGTGAGAGGAATAGAATGCATTCTCTCCAGAGAGAAGGAGGACAGGTGTTGAAGGATGGCTAAGTTGTGCTATTAATGATAGAGTTGATCTGCAGACACTTCTTGAATGGAAACATTAAATTTATTTACAATATACTCAGCAGCAACTACACGTGTGTTTAAAACTCCAACTCTATTTCTGCACTGACTGCTGAGGGAGCCCGCACTACTCTCCTATTGGTTACTACAGGTCATGTGATCTTCCGTAACAAGTACTATTCTTAAAGATACAGTACACACTAAATAAAACCATAATTACTACATTCCTCCTTTAACTTGGATTTCCATATTATATTTACAGGTACATATTTTTCAAGACAACATAATATTTACACTGGATAAGGAATTTACAAGTTCAGTCTTTCAGGTGGTTTCCTGGTACGTGTGGAACGTTGCAGCTCCACAACTTCAGATTCTTTGTCAGGAACCTCTTTTTTCGGAGTTCCCTCAACATCAGGTGCTTCGGTGGGTACTTGCAGTTCTGTATCCTCAGCTCTTACAGGAACAAGTCAGGCATTTCAGTCCTGGGTTGAATATCCTCAACAGGAAACGCAGACCTGTCATGATCACATGACCGAACCAAATCTCGGTGATGTCTCTCTCTCTTTCTTAAATGGTCCATATGTTTACGGACGGTCCGGTGGTCCACCTCCACGTGGTAAAGATAGAGGTCCAGTCACCGCACTTATTTCACCCGGTGACCACTTTGGTCCTTCCCCGAAATTTTTCACGTATACCGGCTCTCCCACAGCAAATTTCCTCGCACGACTATGCCAGTCATATATCATTTTTTGGCTTCCCTGACTCCTTTCCACCTTCCCCTCTAAATTCAGCATTATTAAGCTCAATCTCATCCTGAGACAGCGTTTCAACAATAACTCCGCAGGTGTGACACCTATTGTTGTGTAAGGGATAGCTCTGTAATGAAAAATAAAGTGTGCTAGCTTGTTTGCCAAGGAATCACCAGTTAGCTTTTTCATGCCTGCTTTGAGCGTTTGAACTGCCCTTTCAGCCAGTCTGTTTGAGGAAGGGTGGTACGGTGCAGTTTTCACATGAGTGATACCATTGAGGCTGATAAACCATTGAAACTCAGCACTCGTAAATACAGTGCCATAATTGATAATGACTACTTCTCGTAGTCCATGAATGGCAAAACTCTGATGTGGTTTCTCAATTGTAGCGGCCGACTTTGGTGACTTCACCTTATATATGTTCGACCATTTTGAGTGGACATTGACAATGAGCAGAAACATTGTTCCCAGGAAAGGTCCCATGTAGTCAATGTGTAACTGCACCCAGGGTCTACCTGGCCACTCCCGTGGGTGTAATGGGCTATCACTGGCAACTTTTGCAGTTGCTGACATTGCACACAGTGCTTTACTAAACTCTTTATTTCACCATCCATCCCAGGCCACCATAAATAGTTGCATATCATGGTCTTCATTTGGGAAATTCCTGGATGGGCACTGTGCAGTTCAATTAAAAGTGGCTCCTTTCCCTTTGGAGGAACTATCACTCTTGCTTCCCACAATAGGATGACCTCCTGGTTGGTTATTTCATGTCTTCTGTTGAAGTACGGTTTTATTTAATCAGATACGGGCTCCTGTGACTAACCATGTAGCAGTTGTGCTCGTACTTGAGATGGGACTGGGTCCCGATCTGTCCAGTCTTTGACCTGTCGAGCACATACTGGCAAGGAATTTAAGAAAGTTAACAGTAGAACAAGTTCCTGTGGAACTGGCACGTTTTCATCATTTTCTTATAAAAGCAAATGACTCAGGGCGTTGATGTTTGCGATTTGATTGTCAGGCCTATATATGAAAGTGTATTCATATGATCCCATAATTAAAACCCATTGCTGTATTCTTGCTGAGGCTATGGGTGGTATAGCCTTGTCCTCACTAAACAATCCTAGCAATGGTTTATGGTCTAAAACGATTGTAAAATGGCAGCCGTGCGCGTACGAAATCTATTGACACCAAAGATGATGGACAGGCTTTCTTTTTCTATCTGCGAGTATTCCTTTTCCACTGTGGTGAACGTTCTTGATACGTAACCTAGTGGCTGTTGTGTGCCATCATCCGTCCGATGAGAGCGCACTGCTCCCATTCCGTCGGGAGATGCATCACATGTCAGCACCAATTCTTTCACCTGGTAGTAATGCACTAATAGATTGGACAAGTGCAACAATTATTTCACCTTTATGAAAGCTTCTTTCTGGGCCGCTTCCCAAGACCAATGTTGGTTCTTTTTGAGTAGAGAATGCAGCGGGACAGCCTGTAGACAAATTGGGTAAGAATCGCCCATAATAGTTGATCATTCCTAGGAATTATTTAAGCTCTGAGGTGCTCTTTGCCTCTCTTATGACTCTCACTTTCCCCTCAACTGGGTGGAGGCTCTGTGAATCTACCCGGTGACCCAAATAGATTACCTTTCTCGCTTGGAACGTGCACTTCTCTCGAGCGCAGATTTTAATTTTGGCCTTCTTTTTTGACTTCATTGTTGGCCAGACTTCTCTCAGAGGCAAGCTCAACTTGTCTGAGCTCAGTGCTTTTTTAAATTCATTCACAGGATGTGGGCTTCGCTGGCTGGGCCAGCATTTAGTGCCCATCCCTTGCTGCCCTTGAGAAGGTGGTGGTGAGCTGCCTTCTTGAACCACTGCAGCCCATGTGGTGTAGGTACACCCACAGTGCTGTTAGGAAGGGAGTTCCAGGATTTGACCCAGCGACAGTGAAGGAACGGCGATATATTTCCAAGTCAGGACAGTGAGTGACTTGGAGGGGAACTTGCAGGTGGTGGTGTTCCCATCTATCTGCTGCTCTCGTCCTTCTAGATGGTAGTGGGCATGGGTTTGGAAGGTGTTGTCGAAGGATCCTTGGTGAATTCCTGCTGTGTATCTTGTAGATGGTACACACTGCTGCTACTGTGCGTCAGTGGTAGAGGGAGTGAACATTTGTGGATGTGGGGCCAATCAAGCGGGCTGCTTTGTCCTGAGTCTCCCAAAATTTCATTATCTGTCTGCTTCTTGGAAAATTCTGCAACTTTTGCAGCCTATTTGGTTTCATTTAGCTGATTCTTCAGCTCTTCCATCTGTTTTCTGTATTCGTTCACTGCCTCCTGGAAAATTGAACATTGTTGTGTCTTCTCTGCCGACTCATTCTTCAGTTCAGAGAGATGCTGAATTCTTGCTGTTTCTCTTCATACTTTTCCAGAGGCACAAACTTTGACCTGAGGGAATCTTGTAGTTTGTGATGGTCTTTCAAAACAGATTTTCTTTTTCCCTTTGAATATTGCTCACCTCATCTGGAACTCTGTCATCAAGCAGGGTCTCTTAGGGCTGAATTTTCTGGGCGGCGTGCAGGGGTGGGCTTGATACGCCGATGCATAAACTGACACGCGTTGACGTTGGGCGTGCATCCTGATATCATCGCGATATTTCATTCGGCGGGCATGTGCCGGAGTCGGCCAAAATGTTAAGGGGCCTATTAAGGATATTAAGAAAGTAATTATTGTCATTAGTAATGCTGCCCGTCCAACCCTAAGGTTAGCGGGCAGGTGAAAAGGCTAAGCGGCTTTCGGGTTTTTTAGGAAACCTCATCCACGAGCGGGATGAGGTTTCCTGAAGCATTTATCAAATAAATAAATACTTTATCGTGAATATAAAAATATGCCCCAACTCATGTGACACTGTCACATGAAGGGGCATGTTTGAATAAATTTTTAAATTGATTCTTCAATCATTTTCAATTCCATTCAATCTCCCTGAGGCAGCTCCGTGCCTCAGGGAGATTGCTGTGCTCTTTCATGCACATGCACGAAAAAGCACAGGCCCTGACTCTCACTCTTCCCCCCGCCCACACAGGTAGCGCTGAACACTACTGACCACATATGACGCTGGGCGGGCCTTAATTGGCCCACCCCCATAAAATGGTTGTTGAGTCCTTGCACACTCCTTTTTCAAAACAAGAATGCTTCCAGCTTCCCTTTGGAATCTCAGTGGTCAATCAAGGTTGATTTCCCTTAGCCAATTTCACCCTAGAAGGCTTGGTCCTCTGCCTCTCAATACTAACACTGGTAGCTCTGCTGATTAGCTTCCATAATGGACAGTCACTCTGCTTATGTCTTTTACTTGAATGTCTTCACCCATATATGATCTTAGCTTGGCAGCTGTTTCTTCTAAACTTAATTGATGTTCACCATTATTCAAATGTCTGAAAGTATGTTCCCCAGTTATTGCATTGGAAGCTCCCGTGTCCACTTCCATTCTAACAGGTTTGCCATTTACTTTCATTGTGACAATTATTGGTTTTGTCTTTCCAACTTTCAGATTAAACAATGAATAAATGTCTGAATTTGTTGTTTCAGGCTCTTCTACATTGTAGATTTCATTGGGCTTCTTCTTTTGTTTACAAGTCTGCTTGAACCTTTCCTTGCACTGCCTCGTCATATGTCTATTTTTGTGACAATAGTAGCATTCGATTTCTTTAAACTGCCAATCGCTAAAAGACTGAATGTTTGCACCTCTATTAAAATTATTCTTCAATTTTGCAGCTAAGTTATTTTTCTTTATTCTTCAGCGAGCTTCTCAGCAGAGTCTCGTTTTTCGCGCTTCTTTCGGCTGAGGTTTCCCACCCGACGTGGAGGACGGCGCCATTTGTATTGCTTTTGAATCTCTTACCGCGCTTTCCGTGGCCAGTGCTATCTCTAGCGCCTTCTTAAAATCCAGATTCACTTCAGACAATCATCTTTTCTGAATAGAGTCCTCTTTCACACCACACACTAAACCATCTCTGAGCATATCGTTCAGAGTCGTACCGAACTCACAATATTCCGTTCAATGCTTCAAATTTGCCACGTAGAATTTCATAAATTAAACTTCAACCTCTGTATCGTGACTGAGGCCTTTGGTTGAAAATGACCCTTCAAGAGGTTCACCAATTCATCGAAATTCTTTGAATCTGGGGCACTGGGTGCTGTCAAACTTAGAATCAGACTGCAGGTTTTGCTCCCACAGGTACTCAAGAGGATCACTTGCCTCTTCTCTTCCCCCAATATCTTGTTCACTTGAAAAAAGAACATGATGCATTCTATGTATTGAGACCAATCGTCTGTGGCAGGTTCAAAAGGATCAATTCTCCCAAATTGTGACATTTTGAGAGGGGATAACTTCTTCAATTCTAACGGAGCTTGCTACTTACAATCACTGGGCGGGGTACAGTGCCTATTTCTTTTTAACTTGATTTCTTCTGTTCAATCCTGCTTTACCCTCATCGCCAGTTTGTTGTAGGATGGCCGAGTTGTGCTATTAATGATAGGGTTCATCTGCGGACAATTCTTGGATGGAAACTGAAAGTCTATTTACAATATAATCAGCAGCAACTACGTGTGTGCTTTCAACTCCAACTCTATCTCTACACAGATGGCTGAAGTAGCCCACGCTAATCTCTTATTGGTTACTACAGATCATGTGATCTTCTTTAACAAGTATTATTCTTAAAGGTACATTACACACTAAATAAAACCATAATTACTACAACAGTAAATACGAGGCTTCCTCGTAATGCTGGGTTTCACAGGCTGCATGCATGCCACTTTGCGCGCACCTCATGTAAATTCAGAAATGTGCCACAACTGCGGTACATTGTGCTACGTAATGTGCTAACTGTGTGAGAATGAGATAAAGCTATGAATGTGAGGTATGAATCATGGTCGACAGAGATTTTTGGCAGGTGAGGGAAGTGGAAGTGTGGTGCATTGAGCTGCATCTGAGGTTAGTGGTACCGTTGGTGGGATGTGGTGTTTGAAAATGAAATCACTGAACTTGACCACTTGTAAGATCACTGAACTTCTTGTGGCACTACATTCAGGCTTTTGGGCTACATTGCTGGCTTTGAGTGTGATGGCTTTCTGTTCCTAGTGACTGGCCTTCGCAGTGACTGCCTCTGGCCCCCTGTGGATAGGGGACTTCTCTTGTCCTCTCCACCTCATGCACTAAGGCCTCCAGTGCTGTGTTGGAGAACTTCGGACCTGCTGCCTGCCATGCTGTGCCATTGCTGCATCTTTTCCAGGTCAAATGCACTTCCAGAATGACTTCCAGCTCCAGTCAAAATGCAGCCCCTCTTTAAGAGGTACAGGCTGGCTTTAAGTAGTGCAGGCGCGCTTAAACTTGTGTTACCCTCTCACAGTACCACCCCCACCACCACCAACACCGCCCACCCCCCCACTCCCTTAGGTGTGCAGCCTATCAATAGCAGGCTTCGCACTCTCTACATGCTGCGATCATGTAAACAAGCAGGGTCGCACGCTGCCTGCACCAGAAGCAATGGATGTGAGTTAATTGTGCATCGCAATCCCCATGCGCATTTTTTGGGCCTTTATCAAATTTCACAGCCAAATGATTTTAGAGCACTGCAGCTGGATCCTTGGATATAAACTAGTGAGGTTGCTCGAGACCCATCCTTCAATACAACAATCAGACGTTCTGCCCTGATCTCACTGTAAACTGAGGCACAAGCAGCTGAGAACATGAGACAGACATGCACTTTGAGTTGGATAAAAAAAAAATCCAGCATGACCTTGGTCTCCCCATTGACTGGCGTTCAGGCTTCCTGCAGGGAGGGCTGCAGATTGAATTGATGCCTGGCTAGCTGCTTCCTGCTATTCAGAGAAGCCTTTGCCTGATCTAAAGACAATGGGTCACCTAGTTGGCAAGAAAATAAGCATTGTCACTGCACATATTTTATATCATTAATAGATTTAAAGTGATATTCTACATGCATAAAGGAAAAAAGTATCATTTGGGAAGGGAAGTCTTGAAGAATGATCTAAATTTGAGGAATCACTCAGAGCATGATGATAAAAAGTAATCTGAGCGTCATTACACCATCTTTCTAGCTTTAAGTAGACAGAGGAAGTGTTCCCTCCTATAATCACACCCCCACCCCCTTAAGAAAGGCTAGCTTTTGTTTTCCAGAGTCCAAGCCTTGAGTTCAAATTATAAACAATGCAGGGAAAAACTAAACGTCATGTAAATTTTTACCTTAAATTAGGGTGTGGGAGGCAAATGTTAGTTTATCTTACATGAACAGTGACCCAGTTAATGAGTGGCAAGCACATAACTTACTCTGATGTGACACTTTAAACAACACTATTGTCAGTAAATGTTTTGGATCCCAACAAGAAGCACCAATGTATTTCCAGCAGATGGCAGCAACAGACAGAGCAATTCGAGTGCCAGGTTTAAGTGTCGCACAAATACTAATAAAATCCTGCACTTGGCACGCAAAACCATTTGTGTGTCATGCATAACAAACTTTTCACAGAATCCAGGACACTTCTGACTGTAAGCACAATTATACACAGACCACTGTAACTCCTGCTGGCCAGCAATGAGAAGATTCAGCCGTCTGATATGGTGAAGCACTCGCTCTCCTCACCCACTCCGGCCCCCAGCACTGACGTGCAGATTAAAGCTTCTATGGGGATGTGTCAGTCAGACTGAGTGATCTTCTGCATCTGCCTGAGGTTGGAAAAGTGCCAAGTAGTCTGAAAGGCCACACCACAAGGCCATCGTCACAACACATACTGACAGAGAGAGGAATGGGAAAGAAAAAAATCGGAGTAATTCCATGCAGCATCCATGTTTGCTGGGATTGGGAAGCCATTCATTCACAGGATATGTTTTTTTCTGAACAAAAGCAGTGGGCTCCACGACTGATCTTATCCATTGTTAAGGCCACCAATCCATCGACCACCCCATAACAAGCCAGAACCATGGGAAACCTCAGCATTGGAAATCCCTGCTCCTGGCCCTAAGCTGACGGTCTTGCGTGGTGTTGGAAGACGCCACCTCCCTTACATGCCTGTTGGGTCCTGGTCACTAGTTCACTTGGGCTAATGGATCCAGGGGAAAAATTTCCCCCCTATCGGGGTGGGGGGGGGTGGGTGGAGGTTGTGCGGGGGCGGGTGCGAACCCGATCGGCGCCCCCAGTCGACGTGACGCTCGCCCGGAAGTGCTAAGTGCTCCCTGTGCAGACGGGGGGGGGGGGAGGAGGGTGGGAATTCCCTGAGTCGTTCCCTGTGCTCTTTCGCGAATATGTGCGAAAGAGTGCAGAGATCTCCCTGAGGCATGGATTCTCAGGCAGATTAGTTTGACTGTGTTAATTTAAATAAAGGTGGAAAAAAACATGTGACACTGTCACATGAGCTGGTACATGTCAAAGAAGTAATGTTAAACTTTTTATTAGAATTTAAAACACTTCATGAAACGGCCCGTGGATGAGGTTTCATGAAAAATGCGAAGGCCGCCTGGGCTCTTCGCCTGCCCCCCGCCAACCTTAAGGTTGGACGGGCAGCTCAACTAATTGAATCAATGACTATTCAAATGGCCTTAATAAGCCATTGACAGTTCGGTGGATGTGCAGCCGCCTCCAGCGCGCTCCCGCTGATACAAAATATCGAAATGACACGTGATGAGGTCAGGGCGCACACCTGACATTATCGCGCGTTATTTTACGCGTCGGCGTGTCGGGCCCACCCCCACACGCTGACGGTAATATTCTGCCCATACAGATCATATAACGAGGAGAGAAACAAAATATCAGGAAACTCAAACCCTGTCTCTACATTACAGGCTCTAACTCTAGACGACGCCGACTGACTACTGACTACTGAGGTAGCCCGTGCTACTCTGCTATTGGATACTAAGATCATGTGATCTTCCATTATAACACTCTTCTTAAAGGTATATTACATATCAGATTACCACATCCCTCCCCCTTTACCCTGAAATAACTTTTACAGTTACAATTACAACTTTTCTTAAAATATCAAATTATTTACACAGATAAGTAATTTACAAATTCAGTCTTTCTGGGGTTTTCCTTATGCGTCTAGGGTGTCTCAGCTCTACAGATTCAGCTGTTTTGTCAGGAACCTCCTTTTCTGGAGTTGTCTGAATATCAGGTTCTTCTGTGGACACCTGCAAATCTGCTTCCTCATCGCTTGCAGGTACAGCCAACCCCTCAGACACATCTGTACTCAGTTGAGTTCTTTCAATAGGAGATGTTGACGCAGATGTGAACACTGGAGGAATCATTTCCTGATATTTTCTTTCTCTCCTCTTTACCTGATCTATATGGGCAGAATATTACCGTCAGCGTGTGGGGGGCGGGCCTGACACGCTGACATGTAAAATGACGCGCAATGATGTCGGGCGTGCGTCCCGATGTTGTCGCGTGTTATTTTGATCTTTCGTTCGGCGGGAGAATGCCGGAGGCGGCTGCGCACCTGCCGAACTGCCAACGGCCTATTAAGGCCATTAAAAAAGTAATTACACTTGTTAAGAATGCTGCCCGTCCAACCTTAAGGTTGGCGGGCAGGCGAAGAGCCCAAATGGCCTTCGCGTTTTTCAGGAAACCTCATCCAAGGGCAGGATGAGGTTTCCTGAAGGTTTTATAAAATAATTAAACAAATTTTGCAAAATGCACAAACCTGTCCCAGCTCAAGTGACACAGTCACATGAGGGGACACATTTAAATAATGTTTTAGCTCATTTATTGAAAAGTTTTGTTATTAACGTAATCTCCCTGAGGCAGCTCTAGGCCCCAGGGAGATTGCTGCGCTCCTTCACGCGCATGTGCGATAAAGCGCAGGCCCTGACTTTCCCTTCTCTCCCCGCCCACACACGTAGCACTGAGCGCTACCGGCCGCGCATTACGCTGGGCAGGCCATAATTGGCCCGTCCGTGTAAAGTGACGGTGTACAGCCCCCGCCTGCTCCCGCCCAGCTTGCCCGTCATAGGTAAGATTCTAGCCTATGTCTCCGTATGACTCGGTCTTGCACTTTCACGTGGTAAGAAAAAGGCCCAGTCACTGCACTTATTTTATCTGACAACCACTTCGGTCCTTCTCCAAAATCTTTCACATATACCGCCTCTCTTACAGTAAACTTTCTGTTACACCTATGCCAATCATGTCCAGTTTTCCGACTTCCCTGACTCCTTTCCACCTTCCCCCCTAAATTTGGTGTTATTAATTATTAATTAGTTATTAAGATCAATCTCATCCTGAGACTGCGTCTCATCAACAATTCCGTAGGTGTGACACGTGTTGTCATGTGAGGGGTGGTCCTATAATGGAAAAGAAAACGTGCTAGCTTGGTCGCTATGGAATCTCCAGTTAATTGCTTCACGCCAGTTTTGAACGTTTGAACTGCTCTCTCGGTCAGTCCATTTGAGGAAGGGTGGTACAGTGAAGTTTTTACATGAGTGATACCGTTGAGGCTGATAAACCATTGAAATTCGGCACTTGTAAATGCCGTGCCGTTATCTGATACGACCACTTCTGGTAGTCCATTGATGGTGAAACTTTGACGTAGCTTGTCAATTGTAGCGGAAGATGTTGGTGATTTTACCTCATGTATGCCCATCCATTTTGAGTGAGCATCAACAATAAGTAGGAACATTGTTCCCATAAAAGGTTCCATATAGTCAACGTGTAATTGTACCCATGGTCATCCTGGCCACTCCCAAGGGTGTAACGGAGCTGTTGGAGGTAACTTTTGCACTTTCTGACACTGCATACAACTTCTCACTAAGTTCTCTATTTCTCCATCCATCCCAGGATACCATAGATAGCTGCGTGCTATTGCCTTAACTGGAGAAATTCCTGGATGTGCACTATGTAGTTCAGCTAACAATGGTATTTGTGTTTTTGGAGAAACAATCACTTGAGCTCCCCACAATAAAATACCATCCTGGCTGGTTATCTCATATCTTGTGTGAAAATATGGTTCCATTTAATCAGATTCCTGCCTTTGTGACCAACCATGAAGAACTCGTTCACGCACTTTGGATAAGACTGGGTCTCGACTTGTCCAATCCCTGATTTGTCAAGCACACACCGGTGATGAATCTAATAAAATGAGTTCTTGAGGGACTGGAACATCCTCATCATTTTCTTGCAAGGGCAAACAACTAAGTGCATCAGTATTTGCAATCTGATTTCCAGGCTTGTGGATGAAACTATACTCATACGCTGCCAGGATCAATGCCCATCATTGTATTCTTGCTGAGGCTGTGGGTGGTATGGCTTTGTCCTCGCTGAACAATCCTATCAAAGGCTTGTGGTCCGAAACAATAGTAAAATGATGACCGTGTACACACTGGTGAAATTTCTTGACACCGAAGATGATTGACAGGCCGTCTTTTTCTATCTGTGAGTATCCCTTTTCGGCTGTGTTGAGCGTTCTTGATACATATCCAATAGGTCATTCTGAGCCATCGTCCATTCGATGGGAGAGCACTGCTCCCACTCCATAGGGAGATGCGTCACATGTCCACACCAACTCTTTTCTTTGGTCAAAATGTACTAACAGGGTGGATGAGTGTAACATTTGTTTCACCTTTGTGAAAGCTCCTTTCTGTGGTGTTTGCCAAGACCAACGTTGTTTTTTCTTGAGTAGGTAATACAGGAGTTCCAGTTCTGTCAACAAATTAGGCAAGAATCCCCAAGAATGATTTGAGCTCAGAGGTGTTCTTTGGCACTGGTGCCTCTCTAATGGCCCTCACTTTTTCCTCAATCAGGTGGAGGCCCTGTGAATCTACCCTGTGACCTGAATAAATGACCTCTTTCGCTTGGAATGTGCACTTCTCTTTTTTTAAACGCACTCCTGCCTGTAAGAAACATTTTAAAACTTCTTCCAAGTTTGCCAAATGCTTCTTTACAGTCAGTCAGATCCAGAATCTCCCAGTAAACAACCCACAAATCCATAAGTCTGGTGACTGATAAATTGTTTGGTAGAACCAGCAATTATGTCAACTTCACCTGTGATAATGCCGGTTAGCATGAACAAGTGCTTGGGCTCACATCTTTGGTTGGCTCTGCACTGGTGCAGAGTGCAATTGGCTGCAAACACGTGGAAATCATACACACCCAAATCAACCAGGAGCAAGGGCTTTCACTCCATCAACATTCAGCTGGTATGCAACCATAAGAAGATGTTTAGGCAAGTGTGTGCCAGGTTACTGAGGAGCTGCCAATTCATCCTCTGGCAGCCTGAGCTCTCTGACCTCTTTGGGCCTGGCAAGCAGACTTAAGAGGTGGCTGCTAGGAGACAAAGGAGCCACCCTTCAAACTTGGCTGATGACATCCATAAGGAAAGTTGCTAGTGAAGCCCCGGAGCAGTTCATTGATTGCCGTATGACCATTAGCTGCATTACTGAGCAAGAAATTGCATGCTCAAAATGTACTTTGTGTCTAGGCAGATCAGGAGGTGAACCCCTGTTGCAGCACTGGCCAGTCACATTACTGCCCACAATATCTTACACTTCTACAGTTCAGTTAGTCACTACCACAGGGCCGACATAACAATGACATCCAATGACAATTCTTGCCCTCACCTCCAGCCACACTGGCACAAAGCAGTCCTGTGACCACCAACCCCCCCTTCCACATCCACCCATTGTTGCTGCTCAATTCATGTCCTACCATGAATTAACAAACCATTGAAAAGGCAGCAACCAGCCAGCAACCAATAATGAGCAACATGAGGAAGTGATGTAAAGTAATACACATTTCTGTGATCTGCTAAACAACGGAAACCTAACCACACGACACTTTCTTTTACACCTGTGTGTATAAGTTGGATGAACTACAAAGCTTTATTCTTCCTTTAACAACCACTCCTACATTGTGCTATCCCACTGGCTTCAGCAGAAATAGATCAGATCCCTGTTCTGACTGTGACTGTTGAGGTGCTCTTTGCTGAGAACCTCTGGGTTTTGGAGCCCATGACGGCCCAGTCAAAAACTGTTTGAACTGCACCTGTGCAGGCTCAGACTCAGCCATTGGAGCATGAGCAGCAAACTGGGGACTGGCTGGAGACGGGTTGGGAGGGGGTTGCAGGAGGTGAGGTGGGTCGGGGGTGGGGGGTGGGGGGAAGGAATGGGACCAAGAAGTGTGAAGTGGGAACACTTTGAGTGGATTTTCCACTACCATGTCCTCTTTCGTTGTTATACTTCTCATGATCCTGCCGCATTTCATTCCTGTCTCACTAATAGAGAATAGCTTTGTGCAGATCAGTGAGACACTGTTACGCCAAGGCTATGGTGTCTGTCATCCTGTTTGATGCTCCAGACCTATTGACATCCAGAGTCTGCACATCTGTATGGATCATTTAATGACGTGATTCATGTTCCACAAAGTTAGCCACTCTTTCTGTGGCAGAACACATCCTCATAATGACCTGCAACATCATCCTGTTCATGTTTGAGCTGGACTCTTCCATTCTCTCTGCAATTGTAGGCACCACGTTGGGAAGGCTTATGTGATACTGCACCCTAAGGAGGAATTAGCTCCTTTGTGGATTTATTGCTCAGCAGGTCCACTGACTGCTTCTATGTATGTGAAGGCCCTGACAGAAAGAAACAATGTAAATTAGTACAGGCAAGGTGAGAATTTTGCAACTTAGCATTATGAAGATGATCGTT
Source organism: Cetorhinus maximus (assembly GCF_964194155.1). Classification (NCBI taxonomy): domain Eukaryota; kingdom Metazoa; phylum Chordata; class Chondrichthyes; order Lamniformes; family Cetorhinidae; genus Cetorhinus; species Cetorhinus maximus. The sequence continues at coordinate 33,199,858 of NC_135879.1, forward strand.
CACTTGCTGCTGAAATCAAGTCAATGAGTGGTTGCTTATAACTAAATCTGACACCAGGTAGCTGCGCAGTCCCTAACTCTCAATTACTGATGGTCCGGGATGCCAAAGCGCTACTAATCTTGTAGGCTATTCCTACCACCTGGGTTTGGAGGTCTACTCTGGATATCAATGACCCAAAACTTGACACTTCACCCAAAACAGCTTTACTTTATTATTTGATTTGACAGTTTAATAATACTTATACCCGTGACTACTCACCCGTGCTTTGGTTGCTTGGTTTCCCCGAGAAACAGACAGGATTGGGTGGTCGACCCGTCCCTGTCCGTTCTTTGTTCAGATAGCTGACCAGGCTATCCCCATTCCTTGTCTGGCTGTAGCAACAGCCTCAAACTTAACAAACACTGTGCTCAAATAGGCCTCTGCTTCCTCCCTTGTCATGTACACACTTGCTGATTGGCTCATTTCTCCAATAGCAACAGTCCATGATTGGCTCCTTTTCACCCCCGGCAACCCCCGCCCCCCTCAGAGCTGGAAGACCCCGACAGCAAGTTTGGCCAATCTCCTTCTAGACCTGCTTGCTTCAGCACCTCCCACAACTGTCTCTGGTTCCACCAAGCAACCATTGTGGCAGGGTGACTACAAACTGCTGAAGTTCTTATTCAATGATGTTCTAAACAAACAGCAATCATCAGTTGCATTACATTAAAACATTATCTTTTGACCTTACTTTGAGTTTTAAGCAAACAACTTTACACAATATTTATAATCAAAAAGGTCACAAACCGGAAAAAAAAATGTTGCCTGGCCTTTAACCAGTCACATTCCTAATATCAGCACAAAACTGTGAACACAGCATAAAGATTCTGTTAACTCATTTGCAGAAGTTAGCCTATGTTAGCCTTATAAATAATGTTATATAGTAATAATAATGTTAAATAGTAGTTGTAAGCTTAACTTTTCCCTGCATCCATAAAAAGCTTCCACTGGGTAATCACCCTTTTATTGTATTCAAAATGCAACAGCTGCCCGCATTCATCATCATTTCATTCATCATTTACTGTTCTACATTGCCAACTATGCAATTTATAGAGGATCACCTCCAATTCCCTCCCTCTCCCTCATCGCCTGTCTTCTCTTCTCCTGCAAAAGAGGAAAGAACAGACCTGTGAGTTATTGTCATGGTATGAGTTCACATGATAGATGCAATGTATTTGGCTAGGGTGACTATCAGGATGAAACATCCAATTGCATTAGGATCATGCTGATTGGTAGTGGTGGATGGGTAGATGGGGATCTAGGGAAGTTCATAGAAAGGAAATGATGGGTATGCTTGCAAGGCAAATGGGTGAGAGTATTTATTTAATGGAATGTTGTTAGGACTTCCATGGTGACTAATAACATTAAAAAATATATTTGAACTTCCAGTTAATAGCTGAAAGCATGACACAACAAGATTTCATATTTTAAGGCGTTTACTGTTACAAAAGATTAATTGCATTTCTGGCTAAACACTCTCTTTGTGGGCAACTTATACTTTAAGCCACAGAATGGAATATTCCCTTCTTATTTTTAGCACAACCGAAAAAACACACTTCATAGGTATATGTTACACTGTCATTTTAAGTAGACATTCAATTCCTTTAGGATCAATCCAAATTGATTCTTAGCTCCCGAAGGTTTACTTCTGTTATTTTCTGCTCTCAGCTTGGTAACCTCTAACTCCAGAATTGTTCTTCATGCTGAGTATTACTGCAAATCCTTCCTCTAGTGCAAGCTGGGCAAACCTTCCAGCTTTGTTTTGACTCCTCATAAGCTTGGTCTTTTCAATCCAAGCATGAGCTTCCACCTACAGTGAACCACAGACACTTTCAGCCTCTGGCTGCTCACACTCTCTCCCAGGCCCTGGAAAACTAACAGTGTATATGAGTTTTCAAGATATCTTAGAACCCCTTCCCTCTCAAAGTCTATTTTAACGTGAATCATATGGACCTTGTATCCAGGAAGAAATGTTGATTAGCTATCTTTGAGAGCTAGACTCTCTTTCATCTTGGAAGTACTGGACAGTTTAAAGCACAATTGTTTACAAGCCGACATTTTCAGCATTTTCCTGGGGCTTTGGAAATCCACAGTCTATCCAATGTTTACACAGAGGCTGCTGTCATTGTCTCCAAGTCTAAGCATTGTCTCCAAGTGTAAGGATCTTCTTCCCAATAAAACAATATGGGATCCTTTTAATCCCCAATAATCAAATTACCCAGGCTTGCTGTCAGGCAGATGTCAGAGCAGGACACATGACCTCTTCATTTTTATCCTAAATTAAAGTCCCAACACATAATAATCTTATAAACCTCATAATTGTAACAGTATGCTTGACAAGACAGAGTGATGGGGGTGTGATGTGAATAACAGGGTGTAGATAATTATGCAATTGTACTATGTACTACCTGGTTAGGTCATGAAAGTGTTTTCCTGAATTCAGCAGTGTGTCACAATGCTCCTCCACAATGCGTTTATATTGTAGCAGCAGATTTCTTCTCCTCATCGCTGGGGAACAGTATCTCTCTCCCACTCCACACTGCACCCAGTGGTATGTCACTTTCCCTTCACTTTGCTGCACCTCCGAACTCCTCCAAATCCCATTCTTGGATTGGTCCTTTAAATGCTTCAGCTGAGATTGGGTCATGTGGCTCCATACCATGCCCATTAGTATGCATTCAACACTAAGCCCAGACGTAATATTATAATGAGCCATTTGCATTGAAATGTCACAAACCGATGTGCTGCAACCTCTTCTGGTTTTTGTACCCAATATTGCATCAATCCCCCATTCCAAGCACAACTCAGTGTTATTATCAGGGCTGATAAAACAGCAGACTCAGTTGTCATTCATTTGAAACCACTGGGTCAAGTCAGCTATGCACAGGACAGGGTACCTCTTGATAAATGTTTAGGTCAACATATATTTTGTTTCATTCCCTGGTCATATTTTTAGATCTGATTTCATTCCATACAATAATATATTCAATCATTAAAAAGAATGTATAAGAGCTCACGAAATTATAATTAGAAATGTTGAAGATTACATAATCCACTGTGGCATTTTGCATAGACCTCTACTTTCAAACAGGTGCTTTCATTAGATGCATATAATTGCCCCTGTCAAAAATGTAAGGCCCCCTGGTGACTGAGCAGCAAATGTACAATGCAAAAGTCAAGAGTTACATTTACTTAAAAAGGTTTTGACAGCAATAGTAGGATGACATAATGGGGACTGTTTGATATTAAACAAAGCAGAAGTCCAACACAGCACCAGGACAGTAAATGGAATAAGAAGAAAGAAAAAGCAAAGTACTGTGGATGCTGGAAATCTGAAAGAAAAACAGAAAATGCTGGAAAAACACAGCAGGTCTGGGCAGCATCTGTGGAGAGAAAAACAGAGTTGGCATTTCGAGTCGGTATGACCCTTCTTCAGAAGAAGAAAGAACTTGCCTTGATATAAGACCTTATCCCATCTTCAGAAGGCCCTCATTCAAGGTATTCTTTGTGAAAGGGAGAAGGACAAGGTACTAGTGTGGGCAGGATTTTGCCCTTGGCAGGGGTGCTTGGCAGGGGTGGGCGGGAGGCGGTCGGGAAGCCGATCACCGTCCGTGATTGGCTCTGCACCGCGATTTCACGCTGGCGGGCTAGTTAAGGCCCACCCAGCATGGAACACGAGTGGCGGAGCTCAGCGCTGCATTTACGGGCGGGAGGAGGAGGGTGAGCGGGCCTATTGCGATCTTCAATCATGCGTGCGAAAGAGTGCTTCAAACTCCCTGAGGCACGGAGCTGCATTGGTCCTTTAAATGCTTCAGCTGAGATTGGATCATGTGGCTCCACACCATGCCCATTATTATGCATTCAACACTAAGCCCAGAAGGAATATGAGTCACATGAGCTGGGACATGTTTTTAATTCAAAAATAAAATTTTTATTTGATATTTATTTGCTTTAAGAAAACTCATCCTGCCTGTGGATGAGGCTTCCTAAAAAAATGTAAAGGCCGCTTGGCCCTTTCGCCTGCCTGCCAACAGTTAGGTTGGACGGGCAGTGTAAATTTGAATTTAATTACCTTTTTAATGGCTTTAATAGGCCTTTTAATTGTCAGTGGGCATGTAGCCGACTCCAGCGCGTGCCTGCTGAACGAAATATTGCGAGATTGCACGATGACATCGGGATGCTCGCCTGATGTCTTTGCGTGTCATTTTATGCTGGGGGGTGTTGGGCGCATTGCCCACATGCCAAGCATAATATTCTGCCCCATGAATCACAGTGTGATCAAAATGACATGAGATAAGTCTAATGAAATACTGTTCAGCACCTCATCTATTAGCATAAACCATAGTAAATCAAAGAAATTATGTGATGATGGTGGCAAATCATCACTTAAAATGTTATCCTGTTGATGTTACCATTTACTTCAAATTGATTAGTATCGTTGTTAAAATCGCAGGCAGAGGAGTGCCAAAAAATTCCTGGACTATTGCTTTTAATTTTTGGATTCATTCATTCTAATTTAAAAAAGACTACTGAATGAATCAAGTATTCTCTTAGGGACAGAAGGGCTTCAATCGATCCCATAGAACATTCTTGAATTTAGTTCTTCAGCAGCTGCAAGGATAATGCAGGATGAGTGACTTTCGGCTCAGAAATGTTTCTGATAATGAGAGGCCAAAAACCTAGTGTTTTTGCCCTGTTTGTGTATTGGGAATATACTAAACAACATTCTCCAATTTTCAAGCACGAAGGAACACATAGCTGAGTTCATTAAATGTCTCTAGGAAGAGATGAAAAAGAGGTTCAGAGATTTATGTCTTGGACCTGCCTGCAAGTTAAAAACAATAGCTGAAAAGAACAAGGCATAGTGAGACTCTGAGGGCCCCAAAAGGCGGAGGTCAGAAACACTGGAGGTCCAAAGAGACAAGTGCTAATGTAAGAGCCAAATATCAGGGAAATGAGGATGAACACTCAAATGTGTATCTGTGGGACAGAAGTAGGTCCAGAACCCAAAGGCTATTTATTTAGAATTAACAGAGCAGGCAAGAGAAAATTTTACAGAGAATAAAGTAAAAGCCAGTGAAGATCTAATGCAGGGAAAGACTAATATTGTATGAATTCATTGTAGCCGTGTGGAAACCCAGGACAAACATAATAACTAGCAAGCGAATAAAAAAGAAAGAGCTGCCATTTATATAGTGCTAATGAAACACTTTTGACATATAGCCACCGTTGTAATGTAGGGAATCCTGGTAGCAAAATTGCAGAAAGCAAGCTCACCACAAGCAGCATTAAGAAATGACCACATAATCTGTTTTCTGGTGATGATGGTTAATTAATAGTTAGGGACAGTATTCAATTTGAATGCCAAGAATTTATTTATTATATAAAATCCCAGAAATTCTAAATGTTAAACTCTTGGAATCAGGGTGAAGTGTTACATGTAATGGAAAGAGTGTAACTAGACAAGCTGTTGTAACAAGCCTCGTTAATTCAATACGTAGGCAGGGAGTGTTGTAATATGGGTTCTTTAGATGTCTCAATGATGAGATCTTGAGATTTGTATATTTAAACATGAACCATTTATTGGTAGAGCAGAATTTTGCCGTCGGCGAGCAGGGGGCGGGGCCTGCTCACTGATGCGTAAAATGACGCGGGATGAAGTCGGGCGGAAACCCCGATGTCACCTCGCCCTATTTAAATTTTCAGGAAGGCGGGGGCGCAGCAAAATCAGTTGTGGGCCCACCGACCTGTCAATGGCCACTTGAGGCCATTGACAGGATCATTTAACCAATTAAAGGACCTGCCCGTCCAACCTTAAGGTTGGCGGGCAGGCCAGGAGCCCCGGCGGCAAATAGAGAGAACATGAAACCTCATCCACCGGCGGGATGAGGTTTCATGTAGGGTTTTAAAAATTGTAATGTTATGTAAATATATGTTATGTTGTTATGTAAATTATGGACATGTCCCAACTCATGTGACATTGTCACATGAGGGGACATGTAACGGATTTTTCTTTTTTCTATTTTTAATAGTTTTAAAAGTCGAAGCGATCGTGTGCATGCGCGAAAGAGCGCAGTCTCGATTTTAGGGATTCTCCCCCGCCTGCACAGGGAGCGCAATAGTGCTTCCCAGTGGCTGTCACACTGGGCGGGCCTTAATTGGTCCGCCCACATAAAATGGCGGTGTGGCCCGCTTCGTTGGCAGCGATTGGCTCCGCGCCCGCTGGAGATTGGGTTGGGCCCGCCCGCCCGACAGGCAGAAAATTCTGTCTGTAGTCTTTATTTACAGATTACTATTTACAGATTCAAGGTATGGTCATGCATGGTGTTGTAATTTCCATGCAGGCTGGTCCCAGAGTCTTCTTTATAGACTGTTCTCTCAATCCATTACCACCTGACTCTATACATCATACTGTGGGCGGTGGTATTCTCCAGTCCCACATTAACCCTTGCTCTGCCAAGCATCTTTACATTACAATGGCATGCAGGTACATCATACATCATCCTCCTTTCTTCCCCAAAGAAAAATTTCCTTTCCAATGGAGTATAATTATTTGTAATACAACATTTACTTGCTATCCCTGCTCCTCCATCTCAAGTCTCTGACTTTATAAATTCAGACAGTCTTGTGGCTTGACAGTTCTTCAATAATTGCCATATATTCCAGTCTGCCACATTTGGGGGAATGGTAGTCATACTCTATGTTTCTGGTACTTGGCTATCTATATATGAGTTGCTTTTTGTGCTCCTTCAAGTTGCATTTCTCTTTATTAACAACTTGTCTGCTTTTCTCAGACACTGTCTGCTTGTCCCATTCCTTCCAAGGGGAATGTGCATCCGTTCGTTTCCAGAGTGGACTTGAATTTTCTTTTTCCATAGTGCCCGCCATGTTCTTGCTGGAAGTATACATTTCACAAATAGAACATTCATTTCCACTTATTTCCAATTTCAGCCAAACATTTGTTTGCTGTTTTATTTTCAAATCATCTTACAAGCTTATGAACCTTTTCATTCGGCTCAGCTGTTTCTTCTTCTAGTTTCTTGCACTTCAGTGTCTGATTTACATTTACCGATCTTACTTCTATCTTTTCTTCCTCTGTCTGCATCAGAACTTTGTCCTTGTCCTTCATTTAGGTTTCACTGTTAGCCAGGTCTGTCTCTGCAAAGTGTTAACTTGTTTCAGTTCTGTAATTGCTCTACTCACGGCTTCATTATCCACTCCCAGTTTGGAAAGTTTGATGGCTGTTCCTTTCAATACCTCCTCTTTTCCATTCAACTGCTTCTTCAGTCTGTTTCTTGTAGCTTTCAGCTTCGTCCTAGAGTATTGAACATTACTGAGCCTTCTCTACCAACTGGTTCTTTAGTTTGTTCAGAGTGATGTTAAATTCATTTTGCTTTTCTTCGTAAGTTTCCAGAGGGTCCTGAGGGTCTTTCAACAGGTTTTCCTTTTCTTTGCAAAGCTCACTTGTTTCATCTTGAATTTTCCCTAATTCAATAGAGTTTCTTTGAGTTTCTTCTGCCATGCTTCCATTCTACTGTTTAAGACAGTCTTCATTTCTTCATGTTGCTGAATGGTTACACATTTCTTTTGCATTTGATCTTGAATGACAATCAATTGTTCTTTCAACTGTTTATTTTCTTGTTGACCTCTTGCCAACTCACTCTGGGCTTCAGTGCATCATTCTGTTGCTACTGATATTTCCAAAACAACTTTTTCTGAAGTAATATTCAACATCGTTTTTAGTTCCTCATGTTTTTCCATGGCTACATACTGATTCTTCAAGGAATCTTTCAAGGTCGCAACTTCTCTGCATGCCTTTTCTGCCTGCTGTTTTGCTTGGCCGTACATCTGGTTGAGTTTTCCCAACTCCTGCTTTGCTTTGCCAACTGTGGAACTGAGGGTTGTTATTTCCTCCTGATACCTTTGTGTTGTCTCTGAAATTGGTTATTCAGATCTCGAACAGCATGGCTCATTGAAGCTCATTGAAGTTCATCGTATGTTCTCAAAGGTATATACTCAGCTTGAATCCTGCACTTCAAATCTTCCAGTTTAGCTCTGATGCGAACATTTTCTTGTAGAGCAGCTTCTCTTACTTTTTGCATGTTTTGCTCCTTTTGAGTTACTTCAGATAGCTTTCCTTCATTCATAGCTGTCTGTTCACTCCACACTGCCACCTGTGTCCCTTGCGCTGGGGTCACTTGGTTCCCTCTCTCTGGGTTTTCTATTGCCCTCACTCTGGAGTCTTTGTTGCCCTCTCTCTGGGGTCTTTTGTTGCTCTTGGCACTTTATTGGGAGTTGCCATCTCTCTGGGATTTCTTATTGCCCTCGGTGAAGTTGCCCTCTCTCTGGAGTCTCTTCTAATTTCCTGCCCATGGCTGTTTTCTTTTCTTGTAGTTACAGCTTTAAATTTTGTTGCCTTTTTAAGACTCAGTGCAGTGACCATTTTTTTTCACTCCAGGCTTTCTCTGCTGCTGCTATTTTTTTATGTGAGTTTCCCACGCTTTCCCGATGTTGGTGGGCTCTCCAGCGATTGTGGGCCTCCTTTGTTTAAACTTGTTAAAATTTCAAGGTAGGGGAATTTCTTTTCTGGAGGATTCTTTCCTTTTTTCTCTTACCTCTGCAGATCCTTTTTATTTGAAGTTTTGGTGGGCTCGTGGTCTGACTGGGGCCTGACAGCCCCTGCACTGCCTGCCTTTTGTTTTTTCTTTCAGGTAACTTTCTTTTCTTTCCAACAGCTTCTTCTTTACTCTGCTGTGTTTCTTCTTAAGATTCTGCCAGCCAATTTTTATTTAACTTCTTTTGTTTTTAACTTCAGTGCAGCATGGCGACCACTGCTGTGATCTGCTAAGCCCTGGGGCTGCCACCTATTCTATAATGTAAGTACAGCTTATTTTATTTTGTATCTTTGCTCACCTGTATCTGATCAGAAGCCGGTGGCATAGTGCTATTGTCACTGGGCTAGTATTCCAGAGATCCAGGGTAATGCTCTGGGGTCCTGGGTTTGAATGTTCAGTAACTTGGACAATAGTCAGCAACTATAGCTTAATCATTGTTGTGTAAACATTTAACCCCACAAGTGACTGGAAGGAGATTGGATAATCCTCCAATCCTTCTATCCAGTTGTAGTTTAATTTCCAAAGGTCCTACTTCAGAAGTTACAGCATTAAGAGCGTGGCCTGTTTGAAAGCAGAAACAGGTCGCTGGAGCTTGTGGATAATGTCTGGAATTAGCCAGTCGGCAATGTAGCTGTCAATTGTTCAGTCTTTGATTATGCATGCGCAAAAGACCGCAGGCCCCATCTCTTCCTCCTCCCACCGCCTGCACAGGGAGCGCTCAGCACTTTTGGGTGTGTGTCACGCTTGGCGGGCCTTAATTGGCCCGCTCACGTAAAATGGCGGCACGCAGCCGATCACGGGCGGTGATTGGCTGCGCCAGCTCCTGCCCGAAAGGGAGAAAATTCTTGCCATAACCATGTAATATTTTCCCGATCTAGTATTTATCCAATACTCTTTTAAATGTTTTGTCTGAACCTGCTTCGGCCGTCCTCTCAGGCAATGCATTCCAGATTACAACAATTCACAAGTTCCCTTGGGCGGAATCTTGTGCCCACCCACACGGCAAGTTTGGTGGTGGGAGGGCATTTAACCGGGCAGGAGGATGGCGATTGTCGACTCTGCCACCTTCCCGCTTCCACCCCAGTTAAGTCCATGGTGTGAATGGCATTAATGCCCCACCACCAATTGAGAGCCTTAAGTGGGCATTTGAGATCCACTTTAGGGCTTCATTCAGCTGCTGCTGGCAACGCAGTGGTGGTGGTGGGGTGGTGGGTGGGGAAGTGTGGGGACTGGGCTCGTCCTGTGGGGGCCAAGCCAGGCAAAACCTGGCATGTTTGTTTGCGGACTTCAGTGGGTGGACAGGGGGCAGTGGCAGGGGGTGCATGTCCCTCATTCAAAGGCACTCAGTGCCTGATGGTGGTACCCATCATTAGGAAGAAGGGAGACTGCTGAAAGCCAACCCTTGCCCTTGGGTTGTCTCCCCTCCCCTGTGACTCTCACTCTGTGAACCCCTTCCCACCATCATTCAGTTGTGCCCGAGAACCTCCTCAATCCAAGGCCTCAGGCGGGTATACTACCATAGTAGCACCACCTCCCTAATGCTGTTGTTGAGTACAGAAAAGCTGCCGACCTTTAAATTGCCAGCAGGTCTTGGCAAGTAGGACTTCCAACCCAGGACTCTGTATCTTGGGGAAAACCCACCATTGGTCTGTTGACCTCCTGAGTCGCACTATACGTGGCAGGTCTTCACAAACAGAGGCAATGGGGGGGGGGGGGGGGGGGGAGGTGTCTTGCCAGCCCTCGGGCTGCTGGCTGCCAAGATCCCTATTGCCTCCATGAGATTCTACCCCTTATGTTTCCACTGGTCCATTTGCCATTCACCTTCATCCTTACTTACTCTTATCAAAACCATTCATGATTTTAAGCACCTCTATCAAATCTCCTGCTAACCTTCACCACTCTTTACTTCCCCTACTGTAAGGAGAACAACCCCACCTTCTCCAGATTCTCCACGTAACTGAAGCCCTTCAACTCTGGAATCATTCTGGTAAATCTGTTCTGCACCCTCTCCAAGGTCTTAACATCCTTCCTAAACTCTGGTGCCCAGGATTGAATACAATGCTCCTACTGAGGGTGGAATCTTCCCTTCTCAGCGGGTGTCTTGGGGATGTCTGAAAAAGCGGCGAAACACCTGCGCTGACTCTGAGGAGGAAGGCCTGTTGTATCTTCGGCACATCAGGCGGTAAGGTGAACAGCGGTGGGCCTTCCTCCAGATTCAGGACCCCAGAAGATGACTTCCTGCCTGCCAAGAACTGCTGGCCATGGGGACTGGCAGCAAGGGCAGGGGTAGGCTGTCAGTGGCCGCCCACCTGCCCCTTGTTCATGCCCTCGATGATGCACAGATTAGTGCAGATCAAGGGACCAACCTCCCACCAGCCCCCCCACTCCCCCACCATCCCTACCACAGTTTTACCAGTCATGCAGGCTGCCTGTCCGCAGGCCCACCTGGAACTGGGAAGATTGCAGCGGAGGTAGGAAGGGGCCCTTAAGCGGTTGTAATTGGCCACTACATTGCTTACTACATTTCTGAGATTCATATCATCTGCAAACTTTGTAATTATGTCCTCTGTACTGTTTCATGTTCAAAGGCAGCAGTGTTTTCTCATAGTCTGTTATTATTGAACTGATTGTAAGATGGCAGCTTACAGAGCTTCCCTCATGGCAGAGGTCACATGACTGCAGCAAGCCAGATAGGACATGTAATACTTTTGCATTTCAAAACCCAAATATGTACCAAGTCCAAGTCATTAATATATATCAGGAAGAGCAGTAATCCAAATATTGACCCCTGGTGAACAGCACTATATTCTTGCCAATCTTAAAAATAATGGTTCACATTACTCCTTCCTTTCCGTCCCTTTGCCAATTTTGTGTCCATGTTGCCGTTATTCGAATAATATATTGGTTTTCATTTTATTAACAAATCTGTTATGTGTTACTCTGTCAAACATCTGTTGAAAGTCAATATACACAACATCAACCCTCTCCAGTCCTTCAACAAAGAATGCGACCAAGGCAGTCAAACAAAATTTGCTTTTAACAAATCATTTATTAGCCCGCACTTTTCCAAATGCAGATTGATTTTATGCTGGATCATGGTGTCTAAACATTTTCTCTACCACTGAAATTAGGCTGACTGGCCCTTCACCAATTTGATTGAAGTTTTCAAGATATTAAGGGGGACTAATAGGGTAGATAGAGAGAGAGAAACTATTTCTGAGTCTGGGATGCCATAGATTATAGCCAGACCTTCCAGGAATGAAATTAAGAAACACTTCTACATACAAAGGGTGGAATCATCTGGAGGCAACAAGAACTGGAGAGACCCCACGTTGCTTCTATTTAGGAAGGCCAGCCATGTCTTAAAATACTTAGTCAATTAACAGGAAGGACCCTGGGAGTGGATGTCCCGCCCACTGAGAGCTGCTGGCCAATCAAAGGCGGTTAGCACTTCTGTATTCAGCAGCTTCACCGCCAAGGGGGTGGTGGCTGCTACTGATGCAACACCCACCTGAGGCCTTGGATCAAGGAGGGACCCAGGCACAGATGAGTGATGGTGGGAAGAGAGTCATAGGAAGGGGTGGTGTGGGAGGGTAGATGGTAGCTGGTAGCAAGGGCAGGAGGCTGGCTCTCAGTGGGAACACCCTTCCCGGTGCCGAGTCCCTCAATCAGTCACCGAGTGACTTTGAACAAGGGACCCCCACCTCCCCCTCACCCGGGAGCCCTCAAGCAAACAGGCCACAGTTTGATTTTCATGATTCCCACATGGTGAGCACCCCCCACCCCCACCTACTACTGGGCAGATGAGGCCCTTAGTTAGGCAATTAATTTCCACTGAAGGACCTCAGGCCTCCCCATCCCGAATTTAATCTGGGTGGAGGCAGGAGGGTGGTGGAGTTCATACCCACCATCAAACTGACCATCGGGGAGGGCATAAGATTCCCAAAGAGCGGGAAAAGTTTGGAACTCTTCCACAAATGACAATTGATGCCGCTTAAGTTGTAAATTTTAAATCTGACATTCATAGATTTTTGTTAGTTGCGTGTCTTAAGGGATATGGGCTAAAGGCAGGTATATAGATTTAGGCTGCAGGTCAGACATGATCTCATTGAATAAGCAAACAGGCTCAAGGAACCAAATCACTTACTCCTGTTCCTATGTTCCCAAGTTCCCAGGTTTACCCCTCTCCCTATTTTTCAATATGGGAGTACATTTGTAACCCTCCAGTCCTCTAGCACCATCCCCATATCTATGGAGGATTGGGAGATTGTTGCCAGGGCCTTCACAATTTCCACCCTTACTTCCTCCAGTAACTTAGCATGAATCCAATCCAGACTGGGTGAGTTTAACTTGGGGACGTCCAAGTTAATTAAGTTTTTAATTAAGTCCTCTTTATCGATTTTTATCCTTTCCGAAATCACTGCTGCTTTAGGGATTCCTCCCCTTCTTGACCCTTTACAATGTTATTATCCTAGTCTATATTAGGATAGTTGAAGTCCCCCATTATCATTTCTCTGTAGTTGCTGTATCTCTCTGTAATTTGCCTGCAAATTTGTTCCTCCCTTTCCTTCCCACTATTTGGTAGCCTATAATATACACCCAGTAGTGTAATAACTCCTTTATTGTTCCTTAATCTAATCAGATAGATTCTGTAATAAAGGCAAAATACAGCGGATGCTGGAAATCTGAAACGAAAACAAAAAACCATGGAAAAACTCAGCAGGTCTGACAGCATCTGTGGAGAGAGAGACAGAGACTGTATGACTCTTCCACAGATCTGTCACTGAGGAAGGAAATATGGCTGTGAAAGCGAGTTTTAGTAAACACCTTGTCAAACACCAGGAGGGAAATGGAAAGCAATGAGGGTGAACAGGGCAAAAGAGACAAGTGGAAATCCAGTCGGAGAGCAGAGCAGTACTTCTTCAAGGTGGGCATTCCTGGAAGAGCAGTGGCAGTGAATTAAACACTAAAATAAAGGCAAAATACTGCAGATGCTGGAAATCTGAAACGAAAACAAAAAATACTGGAAAAACTCAGCAGGTCTGACAGGATCTGTGGAGAGAGAGAGACAGAGATAACATTTTGAGTCCATATGACTCTTCTTCAGATCTGTAGAAGAGTCATACGGACTCGAAACATTATCTCTCTCTCTCTCTCTCCACTGATGCTGTCAGACCTGCTGAGTTTTCCCAGCTAGATTCTGTCTTTGGTTCCTAAGCTTTATTATCTCTTTCCAGTGCTATAATAGTTAATTTCATTTATACAGCCCATCCCCTCATATTTTTCCTTCCTTATATTTCCTGAATACCTTGTCGTCAGGAATATTAAGTTCTCAATTTTTCTCTTTCTTTGAGCCAGGTCTCTGTTTTTGCCATTGTATCATCTTCCTAGGTGACAATATGTGTCCACAGTTCACCAATCTTATTTACTACTCTCCATGCACTCAAACCCATTTTAGATGGTTTCTTTTTGCCTGCTGTCCAATCCATCTGATTTCTGAATTATTAATTACTGTATTGCTTGTCTCTTCCATTCCTCTGTGTACCTTAGCTTTCCTCTCTAATGTTTCATGCTGGTGCCCACCTCTTAGTCAAATTAGTTTCAACCTTCCACCCAACACTATTTAGCCTTCCCGTGAAGACATTGGTCCCAGCTCTGTTGAGATGCATCCCACAGAATAAGCAATAGAGAAAATGGATTTTTATGGCATTTCTCTGGTGAAAATGGTTGCTTAAATTAAACACAGCTTTATTTCCCATGGAGTTATGACTTTGTTTCTGTGCATGCTTTCAACTTTTGGGAGTTGAATGATGGCAGAGTTAATGGAGAATTATGTTTTATGAAGGAACTTGGCAGTGAAGGGAGTTATGAGGGTTTAAGGTGGAGAACAGGCAGGTGTGGAGTGATGGCCTTTTAGTGAATTAGCTTTTATTTATTGTGAGCACTGGGCTATAATTTGAGCTCTCCTTGCTCTGCCAGCTGGCCACTGCCTCCTGGGTCTCCACTTCCACTCCTTCCTGCATACCCTTCTCGTGCTGTGGGGTTGCAGGTGCTTCCTCTTTCTAGTGATCATCATCATTGCCTTCAGATTTCTGAAGCCTATCTTCATGAGAATGTGATGATGCACGCTGCATATCACCATGTTCCTGGGGTCTCTGGTTGGTCTCTATTATAACTCTCTGCCTGATTTATCCACATATGACGTTGGAGATTCTGGCTGAGCTTTGCTGCAATTCCCTACCTGATTTATCTAGGGACATAGAACAAGAGCTTAGAATTCCTATAGTCTGCTTGATGATCCTTCTTTGGTTTTATGAGTCTTATTAAATGTATCGGCCCCATCTGTCTGTGAAAGCCTCACTGGAAGCTTTCCATGAGTGGATGGGGTAGCTCTAGTGATTAACCATTCTGATATTTGTCCTTGAGGCCTGAGGGTGTGACTGGTGGATTATAGCAAGATGAAAGGATTGTAGCAGTCCCTTGGATATCTGATATTGAATTGTAGGATCTGCCACTCAGCATCACACACACTAGGTGCACATTGATGGAATGGGTGCTTTATTTGCTCGGAAAATAGAGAGGTCATTCATAGGGTGAGTGGCACCAGAGTTCTGACAATTTCTCTCTGCACTAACTGGAAGCCAGGCGGCCAACCCACCTGTAGAACTCGACCTCGATTTCTCTCTAGTTCTGTTTGGAAATGAATGAATTGTGCAGTTTTTAAATTGTATCTCATGTGGGGGTTAATTGTATTTAGGTGGTGGGCATTAATTGGGCTGGTGACATACTCTTCCAATAGTCTCTGGGAGGAAGTGCAGACTTATATGGCATAGTTATTTCGAGATGTCGATAAAGGACCTCTTGGTGTGGAGGTCCTAATGACTGTGTGTCTACTTGTAGAAAAAAGAGGCGGATTATTATACCTGACTTGAAGTACTTCTAATCTGACCTCTTACATGATCATTCTCTTCCTCTATCAAAGAAAATGGTAGTCCCATAGGGAAATCCATGTCCAGAGTGATAAATGGTACTTTGAACAGAGCTGTGAAATGGTGGCAGCAATAAGTCTTCGAAGGAAGTGTCAGCCATGGCTCAGTTGGTCGCACCCTCGCCTCTGAGTCAGGAGGTTGTCACAATTCAGGATTTGAGAATAAAAGTTAGGTCTGGCACTCCAGTGCAAGTACTGAGGGAACGTGACACTGTCAAAGGTGCCGGCTTTCAGATGAAATATTAGACTGAGGCCTTGTCTGCCCAGATGGTTGTAACAGAGCTCACTGGTCAGTTCGTAACCTGACATCTTTGTTGGAAGTAAGATGTTATGTTTTAATATTGGTATGGCCGATAACTTTTTAAAGACTAATCAATACTCAGGAAGGCGTGGAAGTGACTGAACAATGCAGCTCTTGTTTATTCTACTGCAGTAACAGAACTAACAAAAAAATTGGATTCTGCGATTCCACAATGCACTAACTTGCAAAGTATGGCAAGCTAAACAAGACATTCACTGTATAACAAAAGGTTTATCAGAATGGTGAATGATGATTCATGAACTGTGTCAAGAAATTAAGCACTTACCTGTATGAATTGCTACTTGAATTTGCAAACCAGTTGGAAATGGAGTGGAATCCCTTTCCATTCCGAAAGAAAGCAGTTTAATGTTCAGGAGTACACAGGACAAAGTGAGTGCAGCTTATGCCACCTTGGACAATGGGAAATCCTACAATGCGGGTAAAGTCTAGCTATAATAAAAGCAAAATACTGCAGATGCTGGAAATCTAGAACAAAAACAAAAATACCTGGAAAAACTCAGCAGGTCTGACAGCAACTGCGGAGAGGACCGCAGTTGACGTTTCGAGTCCGTATGACCCTTCATCAGATGCTGTCAGACCTGCTGAGTTTTTCCAGGTATTTTTGTTTTTGTTAAAGTCTAACTATACTCTCTCTGCCATTTTTGTCTGTCTATGGGGAATGGGATAGTGGTATTCTTCCTGGCATAAAAAGCATTGATGGTGACCCTGATACCGCGATGGACCGTGGACTGTGAAATATTGCTAATGTCGCCGAATCCAGGCTGGATCAAGTTACCGGCCGCAAAGAGCTTGTCAGCCACAGGCAGTGCTGTCCATGCTCTGGTGACATTACTTAATGCTGCATTTCAGCACTTCCATAGACTTTGTATGAGAACAGATTGTGGGGATGATAGGGGGAATTTTATGCCCTCTTCCCCTCCAGCCTATTTGAAGACCAGTAAGACAACATAGGTGGCCAGCCCAGCACCTACCCGCCCAGCCTCGACCTGTCCCCCATATTACGGCGGGTGGGTAGGGTGTCAGGCAGCCTGCCCACCTTTAGGCCTATTGAGGCTCTTACTGGCCAATGAATAGCCTGTTGAGGGTACTTTCCATTTCTGCTGCCATAATACAGTGGGGGAGAGGTAGGCAGAAGGAAAATGGCCAGCCCGCTACTTTTGTTACTCATGGTAAAAGTTGGGAAGGAAAGGGGTGTGCTTCCTTTGGGAGGGGGACCCTTGTGCTCATTGGGGTCACCCCACAAGATGGCTTTGTGCCTTTCCCACTCTCGATGTCAAAAACCTGACCCCACAACCCTGTTTCCACCACCAACTCCCCAACCCACCCCTTGCTAGAGTCGCCAATACTTCCCTGAACTAAAACCCCAGTCTTACTTAAGTCCGATATCCATGTTATCTTTTTCTCAGGACTCCCTCATAGTCACAGCAGCGGACACTATTCCATTGTGGCGCTACTGGGGTTACTCAGCCGCCAGCAAATCAGATCTTGAGGGCGGGACTTCCTGTCCTTGAGGGCTGTATTGTCGCTGTGGGGCAGCCCTTTGTGAAGCCAGTGAGCTTCCAACCGACTTTTCTACTGCGGGGTGACGAAGGAATATGCCCCTCCTTAAAACCCACCCTGATGTGACACTTTGGGGGCCCCTGTTAACACCAGAGGCGGAATTGTCTTAGAATTGCGCTAAGTGCGGTAGTGGATGGCTGCAATGGCAGAATTTCACGCCATATCGTCCCAATCCCGCCTCATTAATTATGCATTTCCATGAAACACGCCGTTTCAATGGCAGGCGGGCTATCATTCGCCCGCCACGCCATCGCCTCGCCACTTCATCATGTCGTGCGCCATATTTAAAGTGCAGCCGTGCACACGCATCTCAGTGCTCCCAGCCCAGGGCTGTTGCACGGAAGACAGGATGGCCCCGAAAGGCAAGAAAACTGCAGCCCCCCAGTTTAACGATGCGTCTATTGAGCACCTTTTGGATGCAGTGGAGGCCCGCCACAATGCCCCCTACCCAGCTCTAGCTGCAGGATGGGCAGCAGCATCATTAATCCGGAATGGGAGGCGGTGGCAGTGGTGGTCAGCGCCAATGCCCTGCAAAAGAGGACAGCCACCCAGTGCCACACCAGGATGAATGGTCTCATCCATTTTGCCAGGATAAGTCACTCTTCTCATCTCTCGCAACTCACACCCTCACAAACCCATCACACATCCACAGGGATCTCACACCTCAAGAGACAACACCGCTAACTCTCACACACACCCTCACATCTCCATCAGGCTCATATCCTCTAGAGCTCATGTCCTCGTCCTGTCCATGTCTCCGCTTACCAGGCAATCATTCTACACAGTTCCATGCGTCCTTCTCACACTCTCTCCATCTGTTTTCATGTAGGTGAAGCTGGCTCACATCAGCAGGGAGAGGTCCCAGACCAGGGGTGGAGTGGCCCACATTAGGCCCCTCACTCATTTTGAGGAGCGGGCCATCGCGCTAACTGGTGAGGATGTGGACCGTGCCTGCAGCGAAGGTGAGGTCAGTGGTGAATACCCAAGTAAGGATCCTGCACCACATCATCCCTCTTTCAACGCAATTGTGAGTGCTCTTTCTCCTGCTTTTGACTCTGCTGCCATGCACTAATTATCTCTCCTTTGGTTCACAGGGAGCTCTGCCAAGTGACTGACACCCTTAGCCAGCCAGTCCCTCAGCTCCATCCACGCCCTCACCTCCAGCCAAGAGGGCACCTCCTCTGTTGAAAAGCTAGAAATAAGCAGCCTGGGAGACTCATCACAAAACTTACCCACACCCTCCACCAGCGCAGAGACACATACTTCGGTGGGACCTAGATGTTCAGCAGGCTTGGGTTCACAATCTGGTGGTCACCGCATGGACACGTGTCCACCGCAGAAGGGGGCAGGTTCAGTCGAGCTCCCTGGTACTCGAAGAACTGCTGGGGAAGAGGCATCTGTGAGGTTCAAGTCAGGTGACAAGCCTCTGGATTCGGCCTTCGAACTCATCCTGGAGGGTCAGCAGAAGGTGGGGGAACATCATACAGAGCTGTTGGAAGCCCTCAGCAAAGTGGCGTGTGAGTCAGAGGAGTATGTCCACCTGATCTCTGATGAAGTGGTGCCCACATGTGCGCATATGGAGGTCTCCATGGGGAGGATGACGGACACCATGGAGACCCTGGTACAGCGGAATGTGGAGATGTGTGCAGACCTGCCCTCCATCAAGGGAGCCATGGGTGAGTTCCTGCAGTGGCAACGCGAGAGGGAACGGGGCACGTCAAAATCCCTCCAGATGCTCCTTCCCCTCAAGGAGTCAGGCCGGGGCCCTTGGACACCCAAAGGGAAGAGGAGCGGCAACTGGACACCCTTGGGTCATCTACTCAGGAATCTCAGAGGCTGTCCTCTCCCTCTGAGTCTCCTTTACCTTTGACCTCCTCAATCTTGTCCTCTGTCACCACAGAGGGAGCATCTGGCCCACAGGAGGACAGCCAAAGCGAGCCGGGCCCCCGAAGGCTTCAGCTCTCCAGATGACCAAGGTTGAAGTCATCAGAGGCAACAGGGCCAACTATCGCACAGGTTGTCTCCACCCCTGCAGTGGATGTCAAGGCAGCACCTAGGTGCCTAAGCTGTTCAATAGTTAAGAAATTCTGATCACAGTTGGGTTGCAACATTTTGTCACTTTACAATCTGGAACTGTATTCACTTGCACTGAATAATGTATAATGGTGTCTTCCAGCTTCATTGACGCATTGCGAGCTCTCCCTCTACATCCCCCCCACCACCGCCCACATTAGCAATTCAGCTGCGCGCAGCTGGCCCACAAGTGATTCTGGAGGGAGAAGTGTGTGTGTGTGTGTGTGTGTGTGGCAGGGCCATTCGGAACCTCTCTCACGCACGCAAATCCTTCCCCCATCACGCTCATCTCAATGTCCTGAGCGTTTTTAGTGCTGCCTGCTGGGGTTCACTTTCAGTTGTCCATCTGAGCTGACCTGCACCTCCGCCCACCCACTGATCACACTCCCATGAAGCACCTGTTCTCGCCCACCATGACTCTCGTTTCACTTTTAGTTTAGCCATCATGGCAGTGCTTTAGTTTTTCTTGTGCTCCCCCATCCTTTCCCCTCACCCAGTTACCCATTTTCTTTCCCCCATCACTGTTGACCCCCCCGGCATCACCTTCCACCTCCCCAACGTGACCTACCAGTCACAACCTTCTAATTTCAGGGATGCCCAGATGAATGTTCCCTTCTTTCCCGAAAATCCCATACCTATCCTCATTAACCTCCCCAACCTCTTACCTCCCACTCCCAGGGACCCTGTCTGCCTCCGAGTTCCCACAACTACCCTCGCCATCCCTTCTGCCAATAAGGTCAACTCTCACCCTCCCACGCTACCGCCTCACTCTGCCCTCAGTCATTCTCACAATTACCTCATATCACACCCACCCTCAGTTCACTCCCCAGAAGGCCATTATGGATTCAACAGAGCTCTCACTTGCACCTTCACCTGAACATCTCCCACCCCCGGGACTCCTTCCCCCATTGGAACTCCTCAACCCCTTGGTTCTTATTTCCCCCTTGGAACTCCTCCCCCCCCTTGGAACCCCACTCCCCATGGAACCCTTTCTGGGATGGGATTTTTCTTCAAATGCACTAAGTGCATGAGTGGGTGTTAAAAAAAGGCGTTCTACTGCCAACTGCAATGACGAGTTTTCGCACCATATTGTGCACTTCAGACTGCATTAATGATTCATCCACGGGGAACCATCCATTTACTCCCCTTCCTCGGTGTACATGTTGAGAAATCTGCCAGGGGGTTTCTACCACAGGCTACCACAAGCTAATATACGCTCACTGGCTAATATACGCGTTGGGATTCTTACAGTTCCACATACAATAAGATTGGCCTTATCAGCGACCTTGTAAGTAGTGCCCGAGCCATTTGCTCACCATGCAAGCTTGATGCTGTAATAGTGTGCATCAAAGGCATCCTGCAGGATAATGGCTACCCTGATCAGATCATTTCACGCTGTATATCACGCAAACTCATGAATGGGACTAAGGCTGTTTGGCCCTGAAAAGTGCCCAATCTACCTCAGATTACCCTGGAAGGGCAAGGTATCCCAAAAATTTGAGTAACAGGTGACACTAGCTGTTTCACGCTGCTACTATGCAGCAGCAACACAAGTGGTTTTCGCCACTAACAAGATGCTACCGTCAAGCCAAATTGACATTCTGCCTATCACACAAATGAGTAATGTGCTATATGAATTTCAGTGCCAGTGTGATGCTATGTATATAGGCCGTACATCCCAAAGACTGGTGGATCATATCAAACAGCATGTCCCAGCCGCTCTTCGCAATAGGCAGGGTGCAGACTGTACTCAACCAGCCCGTGCTTGCAAAACTCAGAATACAGTGCCCAACATTTGATGTGATTCTGCGATTGGACAACATTTGTTAAATAATCCTCAATGTGCTAAGAATTACGCTCTCAACCAATTTAAGATTGTCAGTCAGGCCCGCAGTGTGATGCATTTCCGTGTACTGGAAGCTAAATATATTAATTCACAGAGCCCTGTTCTTTGCAGACAGAAAGAACATGTACACACATTGTTCCTGTTTCAGCTAAACAAAATAAGTGATAGTCATTCGCTGACTCATTCCTCAGGGAAATGCCATGACCAATCAGGGTCAAGCTGCCTGGTTTAAATTCCAATTAATGCTTGGCAGTTAACTGTCAGTCACCATCAGTAGTGCATTCCCCATGGCAATGCCACTTGCCAACCAATTATTCCTCTCTTCACATACAATATGAATTGTTGTTTTTCCCTTGTATTGGTATTTGTGAGAGTGTCCTGATAAATGCAAGACGCAAAGCTTAGACATGTCTCTTTTTTTAGCAATGGCACATTTGTGTGCAGGTGCTGAGATTTTCAACCTTGAGTGTCTATCACCCTGTATTTGTGACTATTGCGGGGAGAAGGGTGTTGGTAGACAGCGCTGTGCATCCCATCGCTTTGACACTACAAGCTTCCAAATAGTGATTTCTGGAGGCCAAAACAGCCTTTAAGTATTCTATGGAATTGCACATTGTTGCTTCAGGCAATGTGGAGGGTTGTGTGTAAGAGGAGGCATCTCAAAATCAGGCAGCCAAGTGTCTGAATTCATTATGCTCAGGCGCTCCATCTCCATATCAGAGTTAGGAGAAATGCAGCTCAGGATCCATAACTTAAACTGTCGGATGTCACTGTCATTTCGGGACGTGTATCACAGTCAGCTGAGTCAACTCTAAGTGCAGTCACAGCAGTGATAATTCATCAGCTGCCTTGTCCCAAGTGTTATGTTTCTGTTTCACCATTGATGTAACACTTCATGCCTGGCTACATTGGTTCTGATGGATCTCCTTGAGGAGCCTTCCCAGATTGAAGACATGCAGCCACTAGCCCCCACTGAGGATCATGCAAGTGCTCCTGTGTCTTATTGGGTGCTGTTGTGACTGGGATGCTGGGTGGACGTGTGAAGAGGCAGCACTTTCTGACGTTTGATGCCAGACCACCCTCCTCTGGCAGCACCTCATCTCAGCACGGACACATGCCCTTGAGGCTTGCTCATCCGTCAAAGGATCAGGAAAATGTGAACGTCCTGTGCAACAATGCACTGTCATCTGGAAATTCATGGGTGAAATTAGCGGAGTAGCTATGCTGGTGGTAATGCTGGCCCATGGTGGAGGAAAGTTGTCCAGGAGGATCCTCAGTGCATCTCCTCCTCCTGGAATCTGCTGGCAATAAGGGCCTCACAAGCACGCCTCCCTCGTTTGGCCCATGCAATGGCCTCTTTGCCTGCATCCTCAGCTTCCACGAGCTCATCACCATCATCCTCTTTGAGATCTTCCTCATCGGAGGAGATGTGCAGCTCCTCTGTCTCGTTATCTGCCAAGTCCTCCCCCCTTTGCACTGCCAAATTGTGTATCATGCAGCAAGCCACGATGATGCGTGAGACCCTCCGGGGAGTATACTAGAATGCTCTGCCAGATCTGTCCAGGCATCAGAATGCCATCCCAATGGTGTGCTCCACTAATGTCTGAGTTGCGGCATGAGCCTTGTTATACCTTCTCTCAGCAGGAGTCTGAGGCTGCCGTAGGGACGGCATCAGCCAAGCCATTTGCGGTTAACCCTTGTCCCTGAGGAGCCAATCCTGAATCCTGTGTAAAAGCAAAAAACTGCAGATGCTGGAAATCCAAAACAAAAACAAAAATGCCTGGAAAAACTCAGCAGGTCTGGCAGCATCTGCGGAGAGGAACACAGTTAACGTTTCGAGTCCGAATGACCCTTCAACAGTTCTGTTGAACAGACTCGAAACGTTAACTGTGTTCCACTCCGCAGATGCTGCCAGACCTGCTGAGTTTTTCCTGCATCCTGTGTGGTCCCTTGAAGATGTCAGGGATCTGAGACCTACTCAGGGTTTATGAGTCATGTGGCTTCCTGGATATCTGGTGCAAACCTGCATGATAAATTTGTTATGGTCACACACCAGCTGCATATTGAGCGAGTGGTAGCCTGTCTGGCTGATATACTGGACTGCCTGTTGCCAGGGAGATTTTATAGCCACATGAGTGCAGTTGATGGCACCCTGCACCTGTGGGAAACCGGAAATTTCAACAAAGCCCGGTGCTCTTGTGTGCTGGCTTGCCTAAACTCTGTCGACATTGACAAAATTGTGGACCTTTGCAAATATGGCATCTGTGACCTGCTGGAAGATTTGTGGGTGGACGCTTGGGAGATCCTGAAGAGATCTCCAGTGGATCCCTGGAAGGAGCCACTGGCGTAGAAGCTGAGTGCGGTGGTTACTTTCACAGCCACTGGCAATGCATGCCCTCCAAGTCCCTGTGACACCAAATCCTGGAGAATGTGGCAAATGTCAGTCACCTGATCCCTTGACATGTGGAGGCGTCTGTGACACTGGTTCTCGCTCAACTGCAGATAACACATACGACATCTATACAGCCTGGGTCTGGCGAGGTGCCTATGAATGATGGGCTCTCTGAGGATCATCCTGTGTGTACGAAGGAGGACCTGCTGCCTTTGGTCCTGAGGGTTATGCTTCTATCTTTGGCGAAGCGGATGCCTCGGTCACGTTAATCTCTCCTGTCTATAAGCAATAATGCAGGCATTGATAACACTAGCCTCCATCTTCCTGATGGTCTCCTCACTTCAATATCCATGAGAAATACGCAAGAGTCAGCATTTGTTTCCAAGGGTCCATTTTCTGTTAAGGAATTGTCTGTAATTGTGAGCTCAAGGCCATTTTACCCATGCCAGGGAGTGCTGGCTCTTGATATGATGCCCGGTGCGGGATGTGCTTGAACATTCACCACAAACCCCCCCAGTCACATGACTGACTGCTGACAGCTTCGGCCAGGCAACTGGATGTTCTGTTTTCAGCTCAGACGCTGGGCTCATCTTTCCCTGCACTCTAAGACTGCGGTGTTTGGACTAACCATGAGAGGGAATGTTCAGTAACAACATAAGATTAATTTAGAGGGGCCGGGAGCTTCTCTTCTCTGAGTGGCGAATGGCCACATTTCCAAGGGGATTCTCAAGCTTGTCCAGTGGCCCAATAGCTCTGCAATTCCATAACACTCTAGTGAATTTGAAGGCTGCGAATGAGAGGTTAAAACTAGGGGAACCTGTTAGAATGGAAGTGGACACAGAAGCTTCCACTGTATAAATTGGGGAACGTACCTTCAGATATTTGAATAATGATGAACATCAATTAAGTTGAAAGGAACAGATGCTAAGCTAAAACCACATAGAGTTGAAGACATTCAAGCAAAAGGCATAAGCAGAGTAACTGTCCATTATGGAAGCCAATCTTCAAAGCTACCCTTGGTGGTGGTAGCAGGTGAAGGGCCAAGCTTCCTGGGGTGAAATTGGTTAAAGGAGGTGAAGTTAGGCTGGGCTGGAATTTTCCAGTTGAGAGCAAGTGGGCTACCAGAGCTACTTAGAAAGTACACCCCCGTCTTCAAGGACCAACTGAGGAAAATCCAGGGCCTGCAGGCCAAGATTCATGTGGATCCGGAAGCAACCCCTTGCGTCATGTAGGAGAGACGGGTACCATATAGCCTGCGAGAAAAGGTCGACATTGAACTGAACAGACGAGAGAAACTGGGCGTTGTACAGCATGTTCTGTTCTCAGGATGGGCAACACCCCTAGTCCCTGTCCTTAAACTCGACCAAAGCGTCCGAATTTGTGGAAACTACAAACTGACAGTTAATAAAGTGGCTAAGGTAGACAGGCACCCCATTTAAAAATCAAGGACCTGTATGCCAAGCTGTTAGGGGGGACAACCTACACAAAGCTTGACATGAGTCATGTTTATCAACAACTACAGTTGCATAATGCCTGCCAGGAATTTGTCACAATTAATATCCACAAAGGGTTGTACCAATATACATGATTGCCTTTCAGTGTCTCTTCCGCTTGTGCCATCTTTCAGAGAACAATGGAAAGCTTACGCCCCAGGTTGTTGTCTATTTAGCCGATGTATTGGCGACAGGATTCACTGAAAAAGAACATTTGGGGAACTTAAAAGAAGTCTTAAAATGTTTCTTGCAAGCTGGAATATGTTTAAAAAAGAGAAAAGTGCACGTTCCAAGCGAAGGAGGTAATCTATTTGGGTCACCGGGTGGATTCACAGGGCCTCCAGCCAGTTGAGGAGAAAGTGAGAGCCATAAGAGACATACCTGCACCAAAGAATGCTTCAGAGCTCAAATCATTCCTAGGAATGATCAACTATAATAGGTCTACAGTGCTGGCCCCTCTGCATTTTCTACTCAAAAAAAAAACAACGATGATCTTGGGAGGCGCCCCAGGAAGAAGCTTTCATAAAGGTGAAATAATTGTTGCACTCATCCAATCTACAAGTGCATTATGACCAGACAAAATAATTGGTGCTGACATGTGACACACCTTCCGATGGAGTGGGAGCAGTTTTCTCTCATCGGATGGACGATAGCACGGAACGGCCAATAAGTTACGTATCAAGAATGCTCACCACAGCGGAAAAAGGATACTCGCAGATAGAAAAAGGCCTGTCCATCATCTTTGGTGTCAACAAATTTCACTAGTACATTCATGGCCGCCATTTTACAATCGTTTCAGACCACAAACCATTGCTAGGATTGTTTAGTGAGGGACAAGGCTATACCACCCATAGCCTCAGCAAGAATACAATGGTGGGCTTTAAATCTTGCAGCATACAAATACACTTTCATACATAGGCCTGGCAATCAAATCGCAAACGCTGATGCCCTTAGTCATTTGCCTTTACAAGAAAATGATGAGCACGTCCCAGTTCCACAGGAACTTGTTTTACTGTTAAATTTCTTACATTCATCACCGGTATATGCTTGACAGATCAGAGACTGGACAGATCAGGACCCAGTCCTAACTCAGATATGAGAACAAGTGCTATGTGATTGGTCACAGGAACCCATATCTGACAAATTAAAACCGTACTTCAACAGAAGACATGAAATAACCAGCCAGGATGGCATCTTATTGTGGGGAGCACGAGTGATAGTTCCTCCAAAGGGAAGGGAGCCACTTTTAATTGAACTACACAGTGCCCATCCAGGAATTTCCCAAATGAAAACCATAACATGCAGCTATCTATGGTGGCCTGGGATGGATAGTGAAATAGAGAGTTTAGTAAAGCACTGTGTGCAATGTCAGCAACTGCAAAAGTTGCAAGTGACAGCTCCATTAAACCCATGGGAGTGGCCAGGTGGACCCTGGGTGTGGTTACACATTGACTACGTTGGACCTTGCCTAGGAACAATATTTCTGCTCATTGCTGATGCCCAATCAAAATGGTTGGACGTATATGAGATGAAGTCATCAACTTCGGGTGCAACAATTGAGAGACTACGTCAGAGTTTTGCCATTCACGGACTACCAGAAGTAATTGTTTTCGATAACTGCACAGCATTTGCGAGTGCCGAGTTTTAATGGTTTATCAGCCTCAATGGTATCACTCATGTGAAAACTGCACCATACCACACTTCCTCAAATGGACTGGCCAAAAGAGCAATTCAAACATTCAAGGTAGGCATGAAAAAGTTAACTGGCGATTCCTTGGCAACCAAGCTAGTACGCTTTATTTTTCATTATAGGGCTATCCCTCACACAACAACAGGTGTCACACCTGTGGAGTTATTGTTGAAACGCTGTCTCAGGATGGGATTGAGTTTAATAATGCCGAATTTAGAGGGGAAGGTGGAAAGGAGTCAGGGAAGCCTGAAAACAAGGCATAGTCGTGAGAGGAAATTTACGGTGAGGGCTATACGTGAAAAATTGTGGGGAAGAACCAAAGTAGTTACCGGCTGAAATAAGTGGGAGGTGGAAGGCCGGATCATTCGTAAAGATGTGGACCATCCAAGGAAGAGAGAGAGACATCACCGAGATTTGGTTCGGTCATGTGGATCATGACCAGGTCTGCGTTTTCTGTTGAAGATATTCAACCCAGGACTGAAATGTCTGATGTTCCGGTAAGAGTTGAGGATGTAGAGCTGCAAATGCCCATCAAACCACCTGATGTTCAGGCAACTTCGGAAAAGGAGGTTCCTGACAAAGAATCTGAAGTTGTGGAGCTGCGACATTCCACACGTATCAGGAAACCACCTGAAAGACTGAACTTGTAAATTCCTTACCCAGTGTAAATATTGTGTTGTCTTAAAAAATCTGTACTTGTAAATATAATATGTATAGCCAAGTTAAAGGGGAAGGAATGTAGTAATTATGGTTTTATTTAGTGTGTAATGTACCTTTAAGAATAATATTTGTTACGGAAGATCACATGATCTGTAGTAACCGATAGGAGGGTAGCGCGGGCTACCTCATCAGTCAGTGCAGAGATAGAGTTGGAGTTGAAAGCACACACCTAGTTGCTGCTGAGTATATTGTAAATAATGGGAAGAATTTTCGGGTTGGCGAGCGGGGGCAGCACCCTTGCCGACGCGTAAAATGACACGCGGTGACATCCTGGGCAGGCGTCCCGAGGTCACCGCGCATCATTTAGATTTTCAGTATGGTGGGCGTGCAGCTGACTTGGGTGTGCGCCCTGCCGAACTGTCAAAGGCCTATTAATGCCATTTAAATAGTCATTAACACAATTAACAGGGCTGCCCGTCCAACATTAAGGTTGGCGGGCAAGCAAAGAGCCCAGGCGGCCTTTGCATTTTTCATGGAATCTCATCCACGGGCGGGATGAGGTTTCATGAAGGTTTCATTAATTAAATTAAAATTTTTATCAATATTCACGAACGTGTCCCAGCTCATGTGACACTGTCACATGAGGGGACATGTCTTAAAATATTTCCTTTTCAGTATTTAAATCTTTAAACCTTAAACTAATCACCCTCAGGCAGCTCTGTGCCTGAAGGAGATTTCTGCACTCTTTCACGTGCATGCGCAAAAAAGCACAGACCCCGACTCAGGGAACCCCCTCCCACCCCTGCCCGCCCAGGGAGAGCTCAGCACTTCCGGGTGCGCATTACGCTGGGTGGCCAATTAAGACAATTAACAAAGGACAATGAAAGTAGCATACGTGTGACATGCTGAACCAGTAGGATACACTGATAAAGAAAACTGTGTTGAACCAAGGAACAGACTTAAGTGACCTTACACGTTGGAACAAAAGATTGAGATCATAATACCCCAAAGCGCAATTGGCTGAGTCAGTGTCCCCAATGATAAGAGACCATGGGCAGAATTTTGCCGTCGGTGAGCAGGGGGCGGGGCCCACTCACCGATGCATAAAATGACGCGGGATGATGTCAGGCGGAACCCCCAACGTCACCGCGCCCATTTAAATTTTCAGGAAGACGGGGACACAACAAAATCAGCTGCGGGCCAACCGACCTGTCAATGGCCAATTGAGGCCATTGACAGGATCATTTATACAATTAAAGGACCTGCCCATCCAACATTAAGGTTGGTGGGCAGGCCATGAGCCCCGGCGGCAAATAGAAAAAAACATGAAACCTCATCCACGGGCGGGATGAGGTTCCATGTAGCGTTTTAAAATTTTTAATAAAGTTATTATGTTAATTATGAACATGTCCCATCTCATGTGACATTGTCACATGAGGGGGACATGTTAGGGAATTTTTTTTTCTATTTTTAATATTTTTAAATGTGTAAGCAATCTCCCTGAGGCAGCACTTATCCTCAGGGAGATGTGTGCTCTTTTGTGCGCATGTGTGAAAGAGCGCACTCTCGCTTTTGGGGAATTCCTCCCCCCCCCCCAACACAGGAAGCACATAGCGCTTCCCGCCAGATGTCACGCTGGGTGGGCCTTAATTGGCCCGTCCACATAAAATGGCGGCAGGGCCCACTTCTCCGGCGGGGATCATCTGCCCGCCCGCCAGAGATTGGGTCGAGCCCGCCCACCCTACAGGCAGAAAATTCTGCCCCATATGTCCAGAGACAGGATGGGATTGGCAGATTCCAACAATGCAGGAAAACCAAGAAGCAAGATGTGACAAAGTGGATATTAGAAGATCCTCGGACCCTAATTTGCTATCTATCTGATAGTGGAGATGGAGGAACAGTATGACTGTACAGATGTGAATGGGGGTACCTCTCCAGCTCTCCAGAGATTAAAGAAGCCGATCACTTCTCGATACTGTGTGCAAAAGTTGTATGTATTTTACTGAATTTTACAGTAAATCTTTTTAAACCCTATAGTAAATATTAAAATTGCATAGTAAGGACCTATGGCATTCTATTCCCATTGCCTTAGCTCCTCAAACTTTTTTGCCAACTCATTCACCACAAACATATTCACCTAGCCTAGTCTCTAAGATATCCAGGATGTCAATTTCTGAGCTGGTCTTGCTATTATCAGATTAAATATTCAATTTTGATTTAATAAAGTGAACGAAGAGGAAATTACTGTGTCTGTCACTAAATTTGTTAATCCACTTAGTAGCTTGTTTAAGCTGAACCTCAAAGGATTCATGAGAACTTCTTACATCATTGGAAGAGTAGAATAAAATGGAAAAAAGAACCCTGAATAATTTGTTGAAATAATAAACTTCAGCACTTGGGGTCAGTTCTCATTTGAAGATTTATATATTTGGAAATATTTCCTCATGTCCTTCTTATTGGAATAATGGAGGATTCTGCAATTGTTGTTCAGGTTATTAAATAAAAATCATCAAGAGTGGTGGGGTAGGATGGGCCACTACTGGGAATTGGAGCATAGTAAAGAGATTAATGGCTGATGAGAGTCAAAATGATTGCTGTACTTTAGCAATTTCTGTGCACCAAATTGTAGTGGCCGGTTAGATCAGTACAAATGCTACATGTTAATGTTCGATGCAAGTTCAAGATTTGATATATGATACGTGGTCATTCTCAGGAATGTTCCTGGGTCCTTTTTGGAATGTGTTTATTGTTAGGTGTAGAAGTTGGGGTTAGCTGACGTGACAGTATTTGGTTAGATGAACTGTGAAAGGCTGGAGAGGAAAGCAGGCCCATAGCTCATAATTGCTCAGAAATTTTTCAGCTCAGCATAATGCCTTCCTGCTCTGCTGTAAATCTTTCTGTGTCAGCTGTGGCTCAGTTCATAGCACCCTCGCCTTTGAATCAGAAGGTTGTGGGTTCATGTCCCACTCCCGGAAACCAAGAACTGTGAATGTACTCGAAAGAGTTGAAGGAAGTAAAATCTTAGTGATCCAGTGGATGACAATTCATCGCTTCTCGGCCTTTTGGCTAAGATCAAGTGTTGCAGGGGCGACACCATGGTCCTGCCATGGCAAGGTCGGGATGGAAGGGCGATAACCAATCGCAATCCAAATCTATACCGTGGGTTACCTATCACCGTCCGAGTCACGGTGAACCACAGCGAAGGAGGATCACCTATGGATCGGGGCTTCTTCACCAGGAGGATCCTGTTGAAGGCGTGCGGCTTCCAAGCTACGGAGATCTTCACCCTGCACGACTCCCGCAAAGGTGGTTATTTCGACGTGACTTTCAAGCGAGTGGCAGACTGCGTCCGGCTCCTGAGGGTGTTCGAGGAGAAGAGAGACCTGCCGGAGATGAAGATCCTGACGGCGGAGCCGCACTTTTCTCTGCCGTTGCAACGGGAACGTGAGGTGATGGTGCATGTGTACAACCCCTTCGTCCCTGTCGCCGACGTGGTCACCTTCCTCACCAGGTACTTCGATAAGGTGGGGAGCGGCACCGAGATTCGAGACGACTTGGGGATCTGGACAGGCAAACGCCTGTTTAAGGTCACGCTAAAGACCGATGGTAAGGGAGCCATTTTCCACCCTCCTTCCAGTTTCGCAATCGGGGGAAACCGGGGCTACCTGGTCTACGCTGGGCAACCCAAGCATTGTCGCTCATGCGGCAAGGCTGGCCATGTGGCGGCCAACTGCAGCGCCTCCCTCTGCAAGATCTGCAAACAGGAAGGGCACCAGACAAAAGACTGCAAACAGGCCAAGTGCTGCAACCTGTGTGGCGAGGCAAGTCACCTCTACAGGACCTGCCCCAAACGCTGCCGTACTTACGCACAGGCAGCCAAAGCCGACCAGGGGGAAGCAGAAGAAAGGTTCCGTGTCACTCCAACCACCAAGGCCCCCAGGGAGCTCAACGGGACAAAGGAGGACACAGAGAGAGACAAGGTGGAGAAAGAGATTGAGGCAACAGAGAGCCAATCAACAGCACTACCCCCTGAACCTTCCAGCCCTCAGGACAGCGAATCAATGGAGGAGGAGGCAGCAGTGGGAAAGCAGCAGGGGGAGTGGCGGACGGTGAAGAACAAGAAAAGTAAGAGGGAGCGAAGAAGAAGCAAAGGCGTTTCCCAGAGAAGCGGCAAGAGGCGTCTCCCATCCGACACGGATGACAAGGGCAGCAGCTCTTCGGATGATGAAGCGCCAGAGCGGCACCGACAGAAGAGGCGGCAAAGCTCCAGGGCGTTGGAGGACGAGACACCCGAGCTCCAGAAAATTGGAGACAACAAGGAGACCAGCGAACCCCAACTTTGCCTGCAACCTGAGGAGGCCAGTGCACCACAGCCCCTGGAATCTGGGAGCAGTGAGGCAATCATCGCACCCCAGCTCCAGGAAGCCGGGAACAGCAACCCCCCAGAGGGGGTGAGTTTTGGAGAAGCTTCTCCAGCAAAGGTCATCTCAAAACCCGCTCACCACGTGAACCTCCAGATGCCACTGGAGCAGAACACGGCCAAGGAGATCTACCTCAGCCCATCCAAAGTGAAGGAATTTGAGCTCACTACGGGTATGAAGGAGCAGACTAAAGGTCTGGGACTCTCAGAGACAGTGGGTTTGGTAGGAGAATAAATGCTTTAATATGGGTTTAAAGATTGTATCCATAAATGTGCGTAGCATTAAATCTATTACGCGATGTGTTGCGACCTTGGACTACCTAGCCAAGGTCAAAGCTGACCTGTTGTTTCTGCAGGAGTGTGCGATACCGCACCTCAGCTCCTACAGGCAATGGTCACGATGGTGGTCCCACGGGCCATCGATCTGGTCGGGCGGAAACGACTCTCGTTCCTCCGGCCTGGGTATTCTGCTGCGGGGAGGCAACTTCACCGTCTCCGAGGTCAAGGAGGTGGTGGGCGGGCGACTCCTGGTAGCAGACGTAATGTACAAGAACGCTCCACTCCGGTTAATTAACGTGTACGGCCCGGCACAAGGGGCTGAGCGGCTGGAGGTTTTTCAGCAGCTCCCACTGCTGCTGGCGACCTCCAGGCCGGTCATTCTGGGCGGGGACTTCAACTGCATCATCGATGCGGCTGGACGATCCGGCAGGGCCGGAAGCAGATTGGACGCTACGTCCAGATCCCTGATGGAAACAGTTAAGGATGCCAAGCTGCACGACGTCTTCAGCAACCCTGCAGACGGAGCGCAGCGTAGATATACCTGGTCGCGGCCAGACGGGTCCATTCGTTCCAGGATAGACTTCCTGTTTGTGTCCCGTGCATTCACAGTCAGATCCACCGACGTCAAGCCGGTGTTCTTCTCTGACCACTGCCTCCTACTGGCGGACTGCCACTTGGAGGAAGACCTGAGGGTGGGCAGGGGGGCATGGAAGCTAAATGTGCAACTGCTGACCCCAGAGAACATTGAGGAGCTCAAGAGGGATTACAAAGGTTGGAGAACCGTGAAACCCCTCTTTGAGTCCCTGACACACTGGTGGGAAGTGATCAAGGGAAGCATCAAGAGGTTTTTCATCCTCAAAGGCACCCAGAAAGCTAGAAAGGAACAGAGGGAAATGTCCCGACTCCAGGAAAAGATGCAGAATCTGCTCCGGCTGCAGTCGATGGGGGTCGATGTCAAGGAGGAGCTCCAAGAGGTGAAGGGCCAGCAAGCCTCGCACTTTGCCTCGGAGGCCTCCAAGATCATCTTCCGTTCCAGAGTCCGCTCCGTGGAGCAGGATGAGACGTGCTCACGTTTCTTCTTCCAAAAGGTACACAGAGAGCGCTCTGTGATCAGCAGCCTGAAGGAAGAAGACGGCTCAGTAAAGTCATCACGGTCCGACATTCTGAGGATCAGCAAATCCTTTTATGCCGGACTGTATGACGTGAAGCCCACGGACAGCACGGCCTCCCAGTCCTTCCTGTCCTCTATCACGGAGGTCTTAGACCACAGTATGCGGGAGAGCCTAGACAAACCGCTAACTCCTGACGAACTGACTAAGGCCCTCGAGTCCTTCGAGAAGAGTAAAACCCCCGGAAGCGACGGCCTGCCGGCGGAGTTGTATTCGGCTCTGTGGGACTTGATCGGCCCAGACCTGCTAGAAGTGTACGAGAGTATGCTCCTGGCCGGCAGCATGTCAGAATCCATGAGGAAAGGCATCATCACCCTCATCTACAAGCACAAGGGGGAAAGGGAGGAAATTAGAAATTGGCGACCCATTTCACTGTTGAATGTGGACTATAAGATTCTGTCCAAGGTCATCGCCAACCGGGTCAAATCCGCTCTGGAATTGGTGATTCACCCTGACCAGACCTGCTCTGTGCCAGGCAGGAAGATCTCTGACAGCCTGGCGCTGCTCAGGGATACGATTGCCTATGTACAGGACAGGGGTGTGGATACCTGCCTCATCAGCTTGGATCAGGAGAAGGCCTTTGACAGAATATCGCACACCTACATGGGGGATGTGCTCTCCAAAATGGGCTTTGGGGAGGGAATTCGAAATTGGATCCAACTGCTCTACACTAACATCAGTAGCGCAGTCTCAATCAATGGGTGGGAAACAGATAGCTTTCCGATTAGATCTGGAGTCAGGCAGGGCTGTCCTCTCTCGCCTGTCCTTTTCGTGTGCTGCATAGAACCCTTTGCCGAGTCCATCAGGAAGGATCCGGGCATAAGAGGAGTGACGATCCCAGGCAGTGGAGGCACTCAAGTAAAAGCCTCCCTGTACATGGACGACGTCGCCGTTTTCTGCTCGGATCCGCTGTCGGTGCGCAGACTGATGCACGTCTGCGACCAGTTCGAACTGGCCTCGGGAGCCAAGGTAAATCGTGGGAAGAGCGAGGCCATGTTCTTTGGGAAGTGGGCTGACCGATCCTTTGTCCCCTTCACTGTCAGGGCTGACGGCCTGAAGGTGCTGGGGATATGGTTCGGAGGGACCGGGGCATGCGTTAGAAACTGGAAGGAGCGAGTGGCTATGGTGAAAAGGAAACTGGGCATGTGGGAGCGACGCTCCCTCTCCATTGCGGGTAAGAACCTGGTCATCAGGTGTGAGGTACTCTCGCTGTTGCTGTACGTGGCGCAGGTCTGGCCCATTCCACACTCCTGCGCGATGGCGATCACTCGAGCCATCTTCCGCTTTATCTGGAGGTCGAAAATGGATCGTGTCTGCAGGGACGCGATGTACAAGCCTCTAGATAAAGGGGGAAAAAACGTGCCCAACATCGCCCTCATACTGATGGCCACCTTTGTGTGTGGCTGCATCAAGCGGTGCGTAGACCCTCAGTACGCAAACACCAAGTGTCACTACGTGCTGAGGTTCTACCTGTCCCCGGTGTTGCGAAGGATGGGTCTGGCCACGCTGCCGCGGAACGCTCCAAGTAGTCGGACCGTGCCGTACCACCTGTCCCTGGTGGAAAAATTTATGCAGAAAAACACCTTTGACCACAAGTCCATCAGGCAGTGGTCAGCACGTAACGTCCTAGAGGCCCTGAGGGAAAAGGAGAGGGTGGACCCTGTGGGATGGTTCCCCGAGCAGACTGTCAAAGTCATTTGGCAGAATGCCTCATCGCCAGAACTTTCCAACAAGCACCAAGACGTAGCTTGGCTGGTGGTGAGAAAGGCCCTCCCCGTCAGATCCTTCCTACACGCCAGGAGTCTCACCCCCTCTGCACGTTGCCCTCGAGGTGGCTGTGGTGGGGAAGAGACCGTTGTTCACCTCCTTGTGGATTGTGCCTTTGCAAAGAAAGTCTGGAGAGAGATGCAGTGGTTGCTGTCGAGGTTCATCCCGAGCAGTTCTGTGACACAGGACTCTGTGCTCTACGGGCTGTTCCCAGGGACACACACCGAGACAAACATCGACTGCAGCTGGAGGATCATCAACTCGGTGAAAGACGCGCTTTGGTCTGCCCGAAACTTGTTGGTCTTCCAGCACAAAGAGTTGTCCCCGACCGATTGTTGCGGACTGGCACAATCCAAAGTCCAGGACTACGTGCTGAGGGACGCACTAAAGCTTGGGGCAGCTGCCGCAAAGGCGCAATGGGGAAGGGTCGCTGTCTAAGACCTTTCTACCACAGCGCACCGAGAGACTGGGAACTGTTTAGAGCCCCTCGGGCTGTACAGATCAAAATGAAAGGCTGTAAATGATTGTAATATTGTTTGTACTGATGCACCTGGTGATACATTTTGTAAAAGTTTAACCTGGATTGTACCCTTGTAATGTTGTTTTTGAAATGGTTTTGAATGTGATTGAAGATTTTTTATGAATAAAGTATATTTTTACAAAAAAAAAAAAAAAAATCTTTCTGTGTTGGCTAAGATCAAGTGTTGCAGGGGCGACACCATGGTCCTGCCATGGCAAGGTCGGGATGGAAGGGCGATAACCAATCGCAATCCGAATCCATACCGTGGGTTACCTATCACCGTCCGAGTCACGGTGAACCACAGCGACGAAGGAGGATCACCTATGGATCGGGGCTTCTTCACCAGGAGGATCCTGTTGAAGGCGTGCGGCTTCCAAGCTACGGAGATCTTCACCCTGCACGACTCCCGCAAAGGTGGTTATTTTGACGTCACGTTCAAGCGAGTGGCAGACTGCGTCCGGCTCCTGAGGGTGTTCGAGGAGAAGAGAGACCTGCCGGAGATGAAGATCCTGACGGCGGAGCCGCACTTTTCTCTGCCGTTGCAACGGGAACGTGAGGTGATGGTGCATGTGTACAACCCCTTCGTCCCTGTCGCCGACGTGGTCACCTTCCTCACCAGGTACTTCGATAAGGTGGGGAGCGGCACCGAGATTCGAGACGACTTGGGGATCTGGACAGGCAAACGCCTGTTTAAGGTCACGCTAAAGACCGATGGTAAGGGAGCCATTTTCCACCCTCCTTCCAGTTTCGCAATCGGGGGAAACCGGGGCTACCTGGTCTACGCTGGGCAACCCAAGCATTGTCGCTCATGCGGCAAGGCTGGCCATGTGGCGGCCAACTGCAGCGCCTCCCTCTGCAAGATCTGCAAACAGGAAGGGCACCAGACAAAAGACTGCAAACAGGCCAAGTGCTGCAACCTGTGTGGCGAGGCAAGTCACCTCTACAGGACCTGCCCCAAACGCTGCCGTACTTACGCACAGGCAGCCAAAGCCGACCAGGGGGAAGCAGAAGAAAGGTTCCGTGTCACTCCAACCACCAAGGCCCCCAGGGAGCTCAACGGGACAAAGGAGGACACAGAGAGAGACAAGGTGGAGAAAGAGATTGAGGCAACAGAGAGCCAATCAACAGCACTACCCCCTGAACCTTCCAGCCCTCAGGACAGTGAATCAATGGAGGAGGAGGCAGCAGTGGGAAAGCAGCAGGGGGAGTGGCGGACGGTGAAGAACAAGAAAAGTAAGAGGGAGCGAAGAAGAAGCAAAGGCGTTTCCCAGAGAAGCGGCAAGAGGCGTCTCCCATCCGACACGGATGACAAGGGCAGCAGCTCTTCGGATGATGAAGTGCCAGAGCGGCACCGACAGAAGAGGCGGCAAAGCTCCAGGGCGTTGGAGGACGAGACACCCGAGCTCCAGAAAATTGGAGACAACAAGGAGCCCAGCGCACCCCAACTTGGCCTGCAACCTGAGGAGGCCAGTGCACCACAGCCCCTGGAATCTGGGAGCAGTGAGGCAATCATCGCACCCCAGCTCCAGGAAGCCGGGAACAGCAACCCCCCAGAGGGGGTGAGTTTTGGAGAAGCTTCTCCAGCAAAGGTCATCTCAAAACCCGCTCACTACGTGAACCTCCAGATGCCACTGGAGCAGAACACAGCCAAGGAGATCTACCTCAGCCCATCCAAAGTGAAGGAATTTGAGCTCACTACGGGTATGAAGGAGCAGACTAAAGGTCTGGGACTCTCAGAGACAGTGGGTTTGGTAGGAGAATAAATGCTTTAATATGGGTTTAAAGATTGTATCCATAAATGTGCGTAGCATTAAATCTACTAAGCGATGTGTTGCGACCTTGGACTACCTAGCCAAGGTCAAAGCTGACCTGTTGTTTCTGCAGGAGTGTGCGATACCGCACCTCAGCTCCTACAGGCAATGGTCACGATGGTGGTCCCACGGGCCATCGATCTGGTCGGGCGGAAACGACTCTCGTTCCTCCGGCCTGGGTATTCTGCTGCGGGGAGGCAACTTCACCGTCTCCGAGGTCAAGGAGGTGGTGGGCGGGCGACTCCTGGTAGCAGACGTAATGTACAAGAACGCTCCACTCCGGTTAATTAACGTGTACGGCCCGGCACAAGGGGCTGAGCGGCTGGAGGTTTTTCAGCAGCTCCCACTGCTGCTGGCGACCTCCAGGCCGGTCATTCTGGGCGGGGACTTCAACTGCATCATCGATGCGGCTGGACGATCCGGCAGGGCCGGAAGCAGATTGGACGCTACGTCCAGATCCCTGATGGAAACAGTTAAGGATGCCAAGCTGCACGACGTCTTCAGCAACCCTGCAGACGGAGCGCAGCGTAGATACACCTGGTCGCGGCCAGACGGGTCCATTCGTTCCAGGATAGACTTCCTGTTTGTGTCCCGTGCATTCACAGTCAGATCCACCGACGTCAAGCCGGTGTTCTTCTCTGACCACTGCCTCCTACTGGCGGACTGCCACTTGGAGGAAGACCTGAGGGTGGGCAGGGGGGCATGGAAGCTAAATGTGCAACTGCTGACCCCAGAGAACATTGAGGAGCTCAAGAGGGATTACAAAGGTTGGAGAACCGTGAAACCCCTCTTTGAGTCCCTGACACACTGGTGGGAAGTGATCAAGGGAAGCATCAAGAGGTTTTTCATCCGCAAAGGCACCCAGAAAGCTAGAAAGGAACAGAGGGAAATGTCCCGACTCCAGGAAAAGATGCAGAATCTGCTCCGGCTGCAGTCGATGGGGGTCGATGTCAAGGAGGAGCTCCAAGAGGTGAAGGGCCAGCAAGCCTCGCACTTTGCCTCGGAGGCCTCCAAGATCATCTTCCGTTCCAGAGTCCGCTCCGTGGAGCAGGATGAGACGTGCTCACGTTTCTTCTTCCAAAAGGTACACAGAGAACGCTCTGTGATCAGCAGCCTGAAGGAAGAAGACGGCTCAGTAAAGTCATCACGGTCCGACATTCTGAGGATCAGCAAATCCTTTTATGCCGGACTGTATGACGTGAAGCCCACGGACAGCACGGCCTCCCAGTCCTTCCTGTCCTCTATCACGGAGGTCTTAGACCACAGTACGCGGGAGAGCCTAGACAAACTGCTAACTCCTGACGAACTGACTAAGGCCCTCGAGTCCTTCGAGAAGAGTAAAACCCCCGGAAGCGACGGCCTGCCGGCGGAGTTGTATTCGGCTCTGTGGGACTTGATCGGCCCAGACCTGCTAGAAGTGTACGAGAGTATGCTCCTGGCCGGCAGCATGTCAGAATCCATGAGGAAAGGCATCATCACCCTCATCTACAAGCACAAGGGGGAAAGGGAGGAAATTAGAAATTGGCGACCCATTTCACTGTTGAATGTGGACTATAAGATTCTGTCCAAGGTCATCGCCAACCGGGTCAAATCCGCTCTGGAATTGGTGATTCACCCTGACCAGACCTGCTCTGTGCCAGGCAGGAAGATCTCTGACAGCCTGGCGCTGCTCAGGGATACGATTGCCTATGTACAGGACAGGGGTGTGGATACCTGCCTCATCAGCTTGGATCAGGAGAA
Organism: Cetorhinus maximus; assembly: GCF_964194155.1. NCBI lineage: Eukaryota > Metazoa > Chordata > Chondrichthyes > Lamniformes > Cetorhinidae > Cetorhinus > Cetorhinus maximus. The sequence continues at coordinate 33,239,239 of NC_135879.1, forward strand.
GGCCTTTGACAGAATATCGCACACCTACATGGGGGATGTGCTCTCCAAAATGGGCTTTGGGGAGGGAATTCGAAATTGGATCCAACTGCTCTACACTAACATCAGTAGCGCAGTCTCAATCAATGGGTGGGAAACAGATAGCTTTCCGATTAAATCTGGAGTCAGGCAGGGCTGTCCTCTCTCGCCTGTCCTTTTCGTGTGCTGCATAGAACCCTTTGCCGAGTCCATCAGGAAGGATCCGGGCATAAGAGGAGTGACGATCCCAGGCAGTGGAGGCACTCAGGTAAAAGCCTCCCTGTACATGGACGACGTCGCCGTCTTCTGCTCGGACCCGCTGTCGGTGCGCAGACTGATGCACGTCTGCGACCAGTTCGAACTGGCCTCGGGAGCCAAGGTAAATCGTGGGAAGAGCGAGGCCATGTTCTTTGGGAAGTGGGCTGACCGATCCTTTGTCCCCTTCACTGTCAGGGCTGACGGCCTGAAGGTGCTGGGGATATGGTTCGGAGGGACCGGGGCATGCGTTAGAAACTGGAAGGAGCGAGTGGCTATGGTGAAAAGGAAACTGGGCATGTGGGAGCGACGCTCCCTCTCCATTGCGGGTAAGAACCTGGTCATCAGGTGTGAGGTACTCTCGCTGTTGCTGTACGTGGCGCAGGTCTGGCCCATTCCACACTCCTGCGCGATGGCGATCACTCGAGCCATCTTCCGCTTTATCTGGAGGTCGAAAATGGATCGTGTCTGCAGGGACGCGATGTACAAGCCTCTAGATAAAGGGGGAAAAAACGTGCCCAACACCGCCCTCATACTGATGGCCACCTTTGTGTGTGGCTGCATCAAGCGGTGCGTAGACCCTCAGTACGCAAACACCAAGTGTCACTACGTGCTGAGGTTCTACCTGTCCCCGGTGTTGCGAAGGATGGGTCTGGCCACGCTGCCGCGGAACGCTCCAAGTAGTTGGACCGTGCCGTACCACCTGTCCCTGGTGGAAAAATTTATGCAGAAAAACACCTTTGACCACAAGTCCATCAGGCAGTGGTCAGCACGTAACGTCCTAGAGGCCCTGAGGGATAAGGAGAGGGTGGACCCTGTGGGATGGTTCCCCGAGCAGACTGTCAAAGTCATTTGGCAGAATGCCTCATCGCCAGAACTTTCCAACAAGCACCAAGACGTAGCTTGGCTGGTGGTGAGAAAGGCCCTCCCCGTCAGATCCTTCCTACACGCCAGGAGTCTCACCCCCTCTGCACGATGCCCTCGAGGTGGCTGTGGTGGGGAAGAGACCGTTGTTCACCTCCTTGTGGATTGTGCCTTTGCAAAGAAAGTCTGGAGAGAGATGCAGTGGTTGCTGTCGAGGTTCATCCCGAGCAGTTCTGTGACACAGGACTCTGTGCTCTACGGGCTGTTCCCAGGGACACACACCGAGACAAACATCGACTGCAGCTGGAGGATCATCAACTCGGTGAAAGACGCGCTTTGGTCTGCCCGAAACTTGTTGGTCTTCCAGCACAAAGAGTTGTCCCCGACCGATTGTTGCGGACTGGCACAATCCAAAGTCCAGGACTACGTGCTGAGGGACGCACTAAAGCTTGGGGCAGCTGCCGCAAAGGCGCAATGGGGAAGGGTCGCTGTCTAAGACCTTTCTACCACAGCGCACCGAGAGACTGGGAACTGTTTAGAGCCCCTCGGGCTGTACAGATCAAAATGAAAGGCTGTAAATGATTGTAATATTGTTTGTACTGATGCACCTGGTGATACATTTTGTAAAAGTTTAACCTGGATTGTACCCTTGTAATGTTGTTTTTGAAATGGTTTTGAATGTGATTGAAGATTTTTTATGAATAAAGTATATTTTTACAAAAAAAAAAAAAAAAATCTTTCTGTGTTTCTATGTGAGTACGTGAAGAATTGAAAATAGTCGAATAGAAATATCAAGTTAGAAAGCATGAATACTGGACTGTAATTGAATTGATTTAATATATAGGATTAAAGTATGTACAATTTGTTCATCTTTGTGGGTCCTCATTCTGTCAGACAAGCCATGTAAATTCAACATTGTTATACCTGTTTGACAGGTTTGAAACAGGTGCAGTAATTTAGCAGGGCAGACAGTTGGTCAGACTACTGCTAAATTGGTGGAAAGCCTTACTTTAGGTCGCCACGATGACTGCCTGAAATGAGTGTGCTATATTTCAATATTGAAAAGAGAATCCTGTGCTCACTTCCAGCCCAGGTTTCCAAATTTGGTATTTCCTGGTCATTCCGGAAAGGCCCCGACATTTGAGAAATTGTGCATTTTGAAAAGTCAGAAGAACCAAGGTTGCCCCACCTGATTCCACAAAATAACTTCCGATTTCTGCAGGTTTACATTTGTCCCAGCGGCAATTGCCGCTGCCTCTTGTAGACATAACCACCCGCCTCAATGTCAGCCACAAGTATTACAGCCTTGACTGATGGTTACCTATAACAAGAGCGACTTAGAAGAGCAGCTGAGGAAGAATATTTCTGTATTCTTTAAGATGGATTACAGTGCTTCATTGTGGTATCACATAGACTGAGAGAAATTCCTTGGAGCCCCTCCTGCTCCACTGGCATTACCTCACTGAAAGTATGTTGAGAACTCCATTGGTGGAAGCAAAAGGGGTTTCCACCACATTCTCCGTGAAGTAACATTGGTGGACCAGGAGAAATCCTGTGGAATTTCACAACTGGAGAGCTGGGGAATCTGAGGGTCCATTAAATTTTCCAGTTCCAAGGAATTTCCTGGCCATATTGTTAATACTGTGTTTGCCAGGGCAGCCCTGTTCATTTCATTTGATACAAAGCCTTGACTTTTATCAGATTACTAGGTTTCCACTCATGCTTTCAGCAGATTGCCCTTGTACGAATAAGCACACTCCTTAATATCCAATTAGTGTGTAACTGTTGACACAGATTTTGTAGGTCACTTCCCATAGTGAAGGGAGCTGACAGGATTTATTCATCTGTTGGCAGTACAGTGTCTCTGTACTTTTTCAGAATCCAGGGGGAAAGTGCTGCCTGTCTTCTTGGCAACAAGGGGAACTAATACAATGTTTTTTAACACCATTTGAGAAGCAGCAGCAATGAAGCAGAAGAATGCTACAACTACACTCATGGAGAAAGGAAGATTCAGGTCCTCAGTCTCTTTAGGATGTTTCCAGTTGTGCAGGCCTGTTGTATCCCAATTTTATTTTTTCAGAAAGGTCTGGAAATTGAGATTCCTAAAGAAGAGGCAGAGTCAGAAACTGAATCCCCGAGGACCTTAGATGCGAGGAGGACATAGACAGCTGTTGGAGAGATTTATGAGGCACACTCAACAGACAGACTTTTAGTAATGTCAGATCATGTTATAGCAATACAACATCTGCAATAACCAGGTTTCTCTACCTAATTTGAAACTAGAACCCTTGAGAACACTCAATTCATCATTAAAGCAGGTGTCCTATGAGGGTACCAATCGCGCAAACATCTTTTTCCATTTCAAACCAACTTAATATTTCCACCCAAAAAGCCATGGATATCATAACTAGGTTTCAAAAAAGCATAAACTGTTTCTAGAAATGTATGGTTAAAAAAAATCATTTAATTTAACCCCTTGTGTCATTTCTAGCTCTTTTGTCTTATTCTAACTCTTCTTCTAAGAACCTTCTTCTTAGTACCTGGCTCTGAAATGTGTATTTCAGCTCCATATGACTAATGCCCTTGAGGTGATGCTCCTCTCAGCGCTCAGAATCCTCCGGTGGCCCCATGACAAACTCCTTCCCTGGGCTTATAAACTTCACAGCCTTGGTCTGCAGACATTTTTTCACACATGAAAACTTTCAAGAGGATTAATAAGAAATCTCTTTGGTGCTGTTGTCCTGAATAATCAGAGAATGCTTGGAGGCCTCTGCTGTTGTCCTGAGCAAACCTCTATTCCTCTCCCACTGCATATGGCACCATGATATTACTTATCACTGATCTGTGGTAGAATGCACCTTGTGAAATTACTAATAACTCTAAATTCCCAAAAAAAGATTATATTTAACATACTGAAGACACTCTGAAGTGGTAGTGAAATGTAAATCTTGAAATTTGGCAGGTATTGCTCTTTTCATTCTATCAACCAAGACCTGAAAGCTACCAATTAAAGTCAGCACACAGGAACATAGAAACAGGACTTGGGTATTTAGCCTCTCAGGCCTGTTCAACATTTCAGTTTTATTGCAGCTGATTTTTACATCAAAGCCATTTATTCATCTTTGGTCCATACCCCTTGACATCCTTACCTGAAAAAAATCATCTCAATCTTGAACCTTGAATTGGTCCAGCATTAACAGTCTTTTGGGGAGAAAGTTAATGATTTCCACTGCTCTTCATGTGGAAAAGCAGCTTCTGATTTCATTCCTATATGGCCTAGTTCTAATTTTAAGATTGTGCCCAATGTTTTAGGATCTCTAACTGTGGAGGTGATTGGTTGGCTGCAGGCTTTTGTGCAACATAAACAGAGACTTCTGCAGTGGCTATTTGCTTCAAGTTTCCCTGCATTGTTGGACAGAGGATGGATAGAATTATGGAAAGGAGTGTAAAAAGACAAAAGATGCTTAAAAAGAAAATAAGCGGAACTTCTCTTAAAAAATTAATTGTACCGTCCGTACATCAAGGCTCACAGTGCCTGTAATAAACAGGCAAACCGAAGACAATAATGTGCTGTGAGGAGCCAGATGTAGTGGGGATTACTGAGGCATGGGATGGGATTTTCCAGCCCCATCTGCAGCCGTGATCATCCCGCAGAAAGCCAATGGACTTTTAGCTGGGCTGCCAAATTTCCCACGGTGGGTCCTGCCACACCAGGGCCGGAAGATCCCAGCCATGGTTACAGAAACATCAGTACAAGGAATTAAATATTGCAGGATGTAACATATTTAGGAAAGATAGAGAGGGGAAAATCATAGGGGCATTGGAGTAACTTCATGATGAAAGAAAACATAATGGCAGTCGTAAAAAAGTGGTGCAGCTGTCAGTAAGACAAAAATAGAATCTATTTGGATAGAGATAAGAGATAGCAAAGGGCTAGTTAACACTAATAAGGGTAGACTACAGACCACCTAATAGTGAAAGGGAGATGGGGACAAACATGCAAACAAATTAAGGGAATGAATAAAAAACATAGAACAATAACAATGGGTGATTTCAAATTATTCTGATATTAATTGGCCAGAAGAGATAGGCAAAGGGGATGAGGGAACAGATCATCTACAATGTGTGCAAGACTGCTATCTTATCCAATATGTGAGAAATCTAACAAGGGAGGACATGTTACTAGATTTAATAATGGAGAATGAGCCAGAGTTGACTTAAAAAGTAAAAGTCGGGGAACATCTGGGCAGTTGTGACCATAATATTATACGCTTTAAAATAATAATTGAGATGGACAAAAATATAATGAAACCAGGGGAATAAATTGGAAAGAAAACAAATAGTTGTTTGGTAGTACAGAGCTTGAGTACTGCTGAAAAAAGAGACATGCTGTCGAAGCTTTTCGTCTTGCACTCATCAGGACAGATTCTCAAGACTACCAATTGAAAAGGGAACAACAATTTATACTGCATGAGAAGACAGTGCTAATTGGTTGGCAAGTAGACTCTGATTGGTAGAGGTGTTGCCATGCAGAATACACCATGGAACAGTTAACTGCCAAGCTTTTATTTAAATTCAAACCTGGCAGGTCAACACTGATTAGCCAAGGCATTGCCATGGGGAATGAACCAGGGAATATCTGTCCCCCAAGCTTTTGCTTAGTTGAAAAAAACACAATACATGTACATGCTCCTATCTGCAAAGGACAGACCCTTATGTGTGAATGTATGTTGCTTCTTGTTATGGCATGGCGGATGGTAAATACTGAGCTGCTCAAACCCCAGAGGGAAATTTGAAACAGCTGCCACAACTGTTTTGCAATTTGTATTTTTATTTCGAGACGCGTGCCATAAGTCCACTGAGTCTTAGAGCTTTCTTATGAAACAAAATTAAATGTTTAATAATAAAAGAAATGATTTAAGCACATACATAGGTCTACAAATTACTACTCTGATAACTCATAAATCCCCTAATTAATCTAGCTCCCTGTTACACCTTCAATAGGGCAACAGTAAAACAGCATAGATTTCAACAGACCCAGGCAAAACACACAATACCCTGGACAGTAATTTTTAAAATAAATTCTCTTTGCTTCAGTTCCTGGAGACAGCAGCTTGGCACATGGAGGCTGGAGGCTTCTCACACTTGTTGAATCTTAGAATGCCTTCTCCCTTATACATAACCTCACTTCCTATATACATGTTTCTCCCTTTTTAATGTAAATCCCGTTGTTCCAATATGTCTTTGCAATTTACTTTTTCCATAATATAAATCTTTAATAGTACTCATATTATCAGCAATCTTTGGGGAAAATAAACACACTGTTTGGCTTAGCCTCTGTTGGCTAGGTGTAACACCTTACCATCTCTTTGAAATTCACGGCTCTGGTTTATCTAAAACTGTGAATGTTCTTCAAACCTCACACTCTAAAACTTCTAAAACCCACTCACACACCTTTATGCAGAAACTAATCCAAATCCCATTATTAACCTACCTTTACAATAAATTACAATAATATTATGAAAATTATTATACTTTCATGACACTTCTAGCACATGTAAGTGAGCCATAATGTGAGCCCAACTGATAATCATAAATTGGTTGTCAGTGTAATTCCTAGTGCAATCAGGATTGTTTAGCAAGTGCTGTCCAATCACAGAATCACATCTAATGTTGCATACTATATTTTGAGTTTTGTAACCATGGGCTGATTATTGACCATACCCAATGAACAACAATATTGGCAAATCCCAATTATTATTATTATATGGGCAGGATTTTATGCATCAGCGAGCGGGGGCACCGATCGGAAGCACACCTGTGCTTGTCCACCTATCAACTTCCCCCCTGACGGAGGGAAAACTCAGCCCTATTTTTTTTTACTCATTCCCTTATATGTTTTCATATTTCTTCTTCCAACTACCTTCTACTATTAGGTGAACTGTAGTCTACCCTTAGTGTGATTGATCCTTTATTATCTTTTTATTTCTATCCATATGGATTCTATTTCTGCCTTGCTGGTTGATCAACAGTATCCAGAAAAAATATATTCTACTAATAAACAAGAATAAGCTAAACACAAATGGGTCACCATGAAGGAATAAGGATATAAAGAAAAATTGAGGATACAAAAGAGACATACACTAAGTACATGAGCTTCAGGGGAGAGCATGGCAAGGGAGAATATGAAGAGGTTAGAAGAGAAGTTGGAGTCAGGTGACGAGCCTCTGGATCCAGCCTTCCTTGTGGAGAGTCAGCAGAATGTGGGGGAACATCATGCAGAGCTGTTGGAAGCCCTCAACAGAGTGATACATGAGTTGGAGGAGTGAGTCTGCCTGTTTTCTGACATGTACATGCAGAACATGTCCAGGGTACTATCGACCAGTCAGCTTAACATTGGTGGCAGGAAAGTAATGGAATTCCTACTAAAGGAGAGAATAGAAGGACATCTAGAAACCAAAAATATAACTATGAATAGTCAGCATGGATTTCAAAAGAGAAAGTATTACTTGACAAAACTTGTTAAATTTTTTGAAGAGATAGCAGACAGAGTAGAGAAGGGTGATGTGGTAGATATAATTTATCTAGATTTCATAAGGCCTTTGATAAGGTACTACTTAATAGTTGAATGAATAACATAAGAGAATGCATAATCAGGGGACAAATAGCAAAGGGGTAGCTAGCTGGATTCAAAAGAGAACGCAAAAGTGGAGGTAAATGGTAGTTATTCAGAATGGCAGAAGGTGGGAAGTGGCGTTCCACAAGTGTAAATGCTGGGATCACTGTTGTTCTCAATTTACGTTAACAATTTGGACTTTGGAATCAAAAACACAATTTCTAAATTTGTGGATGGCTCCATATTTGGGCTGGTGACAGGATAGTGAATACTCAGGAAGACCGCAAAAAATTTCAAGAAGATTACAAACTTACAGGACAGGCAAATACTTGGCAAATTAATTTAGCTTGGATAAATGTGAGGTATTACATTTTTGGCAAAAAAAATAGGAAGGTTGCATTTTACTTAGGAATTGAGGGCAGGATTTTCCGCACCCGCCCGCTGCCGTGATCTTCCGGTCCCGTAGCAAGTTATTGGACTTCTGGCTGGGGCGTCGCCTCACCCACGGTGGGTCCCACCCGCAACGGGGCCAGAAAATCCCGGCCAAAGAATCCAAATGGGATTAAGAAACATAGGGATCCAGAAGTACAAAAACGCTAAACACTAAAAGTAGCAACACAGGTTAAACAAAGTCATCAAAAAAAGCAAACCATACCCTAAGCTTTATTTCTAGAGGGATAGGGTTGAAAAGTAGAGACGTTTTGCTAAACTTATATCGGACCCTGGTTCAGAACACATTAGGGTCCTGCGTACGATTCTGGTTGCCATATCATGAAAAAAATATAGAGACATTGGAGAGGGCACAGAAAATGTTTACAAGGGTGATACCAATAATTTGGGTTATGCCTTTCAGTAGAGGATGGACAGGCTAGTTCTCTTTTCTGTTGAAAAGAGAAGGCTGAGAGGTGACCTAATAGAGGTCTTTAAAATTATGAAAGGTTTGATAGACACCAAGAAAGTGTTTCCACTTATGGGGAAGAGCAAAACCAGAGGCCATCAATATAAGATAGGCAGCAAGAAATCAAATTGGAAATTCAGAAGAAATTTCTCTACTAAGACAGTGGTGAGAATGTGGAACTCATTACCACAGGGCATGAGTGATTGAAGCAAATAGAGCATGCTAGAAAAATATATGAGGGAAAAGGGAATAGAATATTATGCTGATAGATTTAGATGAAGAAAGACAGTAAAAGCTTTGAATGGAACAAAATGCCAGTATGGAATAGTTGGACTGAATGGCCTGTTTCTGTACTGTATATCTTGTATAATTGTTGAGCAGACCTTGTTGATGATACTGCAAATGATGGGAAGATTTGGCAGATTTGTCATCTGGTGCACAATTTTGGAGCACCTTTATAGTAGCTCCATGCCCTGTTAACATCCTTGATTTCATGGCTAGATCCCTGAGATTATCATTCCAATGCTCCTCAGCCAGGGTTGACATTTCCTAAGCTTCTGCTCAGTCAAATCATGCTTTGTTTCTATTATATGCCTTTTGCTGGCTTGCTTTTAAGTTGTGAATTTAAATGAACTGGTGAGCTCTGCTTTCAGGTTGAATGACATAGTGCCAGAATTTAAACTATTATCAGCACCTTTCTGACTTTTGGCTTCTGTAGAGATAAGAATGATGAGAAATGTAGAGTTTCCTTCTGTCTACATTTTTTGTCCTATTTGTCTACTTTAAGTGTCTCCTCAGAGTATCAGGCTTTAAAGGAACAACTACTTTTGACTTTTGGAGACAGGCACATGGTCACATGCTGTACTATACTTAGAAAGGATATGAAAGGATCCACACAATTTAAAGTAAGCTAGGCAAGAAAAAGCAGAGGCATTATTGCACACACACATATACATTATGTAGAAATTCAGTAGAAATGGGATTAGTGCCAGAGGACCAATGGACAGCTAATGTTAAACTTATATTTTAAAAAGGATGTAGAAAAAGATGCAGGAAACTAGAGGCCAGTTAGCTTAAAATTAGTGCTAGGAAAAACATATATATCTTTCCTGAAAGATGCAATGGAAAAATATCCGGAAACTGAGATATAATAAAGAACAGGCAGCACTGAATTCAAAAGTGAAGGTGCTGCTTGACCAACTCTATTGAATTATTTGAAGAAGTAGCATTTAACATATATATTTAATACATTTTAAACTCATGACTAAGGTCAGAGTCTGTAGAGCTTGCGGACAAGCAGAATGGATAGCAAGTTGGCTGCAAAAGAGGAACAGAGATTAAGGGTTAAGAATAGCTACACAGGCTGGCTGAAGGTGGGAAGCAGTGTTCCCCAGGAATCGGTGCTAGGACTACTGTCGTTTATAATTTACACAATTGAGTTGGATGTGGAAATTGGAAGTACAATTTCAAAATGTGTGGACAACACCAAATCTGGGGAAATAGTCAATGCAGTGAAAGATTGCAACAAAATGCAAGAAGACAGAAATCAACTTTTACAATGGTTGTGCCAATGGATAGATGAGTGTGAAATGTTACATTTTGGTAGAAAGGTAAGGAGGTTGCATACTACTTGAATAATAAGTGTATAAATGGGGTAGATGAGCAAAAGGCATAGAGACAAAATCACTAAAAATAGCAATGCAAATTAATAAGGCCAAAAAAAAGCAAACCAAGCACTGACGTTTATTTCTAGAAGGATAGAGTTGTAAAACAGAGCAGTAATGTTAAGTTTGTGTTGGATCTTACTTAGACTACACTTACAGTACTGTGCACAGTTCTGGTCTCCATATTATAAAAAGAATATAGAGGCTCTAGAGAAGATGCAAAAAAGATTCACAAGGATGATACCAGAATTGAGAGGATATGTTTCAGGGAAGACTGAACAGATTGAAAAATAGTTTTTTTTTGAAAAATATAAGGCTGAGGCGTGACCTAAAAAAAGTCGTCAAAATTATGAAGGTGTTCGATAAAGTAGACATAGGGATGGTTTCAATTGTGGGGGAGACCAAAGTTAAGGGTTATAGATATAAGATGGTCACCAATAAATCCTAAGGTGAATTCAGGAAAAAACGTCTTTACCAAAGTGTGGGTAGGATGTACCTTGCTACCACAAGGAGCAGTTGAGGAAAATAGCATAGATGCATTCACTTGGAAGCTAATAAGGAAAAGAAGGAATAGAATGCTGATGGAGTTAGATGAATCAGGGAGGGTGGGAGGCTAATGTAGAGCACAGAGGCTGGTATAAACCGGCTGGCGAAATGGCTTTTTCCAGTGCAATAGACTCAATGCAGTTCCATATCAACACAAATTATCAGTGGGTGCAGGGTCTCTCAAATCTGCATCCTTTCAGCATTAGCTGAGTGAATTCCCAAGATTTCTATTACCGCCTGTGACATTAAGACATGTGTGACTGCTATCTCTCCTCCTGTAGCCTATTGTTCTGAAGATTCGAAGTCTTTTAAGAAAAAAATCTCAAGTCTCCTTTTATTAAATTCTAAGAGGGAAAATGAGGTGTCATTGCCCGTACATGTATTGCAGGATGCTGCAAGCTCATATATACAGGTGTGAAAACAGTTCATTAAGTATGTAGAATGGAACCCTACTAGTAAATATTGTTTTAGGGTAGGCAATAATCTTGTGTGTGAAATAGTCTAAGCACATTTGAATGGTAACTTGGAGACATAATATTGCTTTATCTGAATTTGTGATGTCATTAACCTTTCTAAATTGGACAGCAATCCTAAATTTAGGTAGTTGGATGTTCAATGAAAAGCTATTTCAGCTGCAACAGACCAGTTGAATAAAATAGCAACAATAGTAGGGAAGTCGGGGATGAGCCTGCCTCCGCTTGGCCAGGATGCCTTGTAGGGATTTCATGGCCGTGGAGCCAGTAACTGGCTTGAGACAGGACTTCTACTTCCATTGGGGAGGAAGTCCTGCCTCTGGGAGTTGCCAGCCAATCAAATGGCTGACAGTTCTCTTGTCCCAGTGGCACCATTGGAAGTGCTGGCCACTGCTGGGCCATCAGAGAGTCCCCAGTGCAAAGGAGCCATGGAACTGGCCATGGAGAAAAGTATGGGGTTTTGCTGGGGCCAGGCTGGCAGCATTCGGTGATGGGGGTGGGTGTTCAGATTCTGCATGGCAGGATGGGTGAAATGCAAGGGGGCTCTACCTTGTTGTGGGGTGAGGGGGAGGGGGTTGGAATTAGTGAGGAGGTGCCTCCATTGGGCACAGCATGCCTGAATAGGAGGCACACTCCATACCTGGCAACAAGTCGCCAAGTGCTTCGCCACTTGGCCTGGGCATCTACCACCAGTAGTAAAATAGCAATGTCAGTGGGAGGAGGCCCTTAAGTCACCATTAATTGGCAATTAAAGGCCTCAATTATCTCATGGATGAGCAGGTTGCCTGACACCTCTCCTGCTGCTGGTAAAATACCAGTGGCAGCAGGTAGGCAAGGGGCACGGTGCTGCTGACATGGCACCCAATTTTATGATCGTCCCCCCTTGCCTGCCAGCCTGCTGCTAGGAGTGGGGGTTGGGGTGATGTTGGTGGAGTGTGGTGAAAATACACCCCATGAGTTTGAATCGAGAGAAGGTAAGGAAAATAAATCAGTTGTTAAGAAGGATTAACCTGAAAATACAGTATCAGAAAATCTATGCATGAAATTTACTTTAACAGTTAACACTAATGAGTAGCACTGCAACTGGAAATGTAGGTGGCATTATGAGCTAGGCTTTTGATACATTCATGTCTTGGATCTTCTAAGCTTCCAGGATGAGTGGCACCCATAAATATCAGGCCATTGCAATGCCAGGGTAGAAGGATGTTGAACCTGAAGAGCATATGTTGGAAAGGCAGTATGTGGGTAGTAAGAGGTGGAGTGGGTCCTATTAGGGACAAAGAGGGTGATATATGCTTAGAGGGGCAGGACAAGTTGAGAATACTTAATGAGTTCTTTGTTTCGGTATTTACTAAGGAAAAGGGATCTGACAAAAGCGGAGATAGTGGAAGCAATGGGTGGTAAGGAAATTGAAAGGGAGAAAGTACTGGAAAGACTGGCTTGTGTCATAGCAGCACTTCCATGACAGTATTATAAATCTCTGAAGGTATATTTTCAAAGGCTATATTTATGAAAGGATTGGAACTCAAGATGACTCTGAGGACTACCAGGCAGTTTTGTGGATGGACTTGTCTTATCTCTCCAGAGGACAAAGGATTTGGTCATGACTCATTGTGGTTTCAGCCAGGCGATAAGCAAAACCTCTTACCACCTTCATTGTAAAAATGCAGATTTGCCTTGTCAAAGAATAAAATGTTTCAACCACCTAAAACCAAGGTGGGAGAAGGATAACAGACTACTATTTGAACTACCACAATACTTTATTTGGACCATGACTCAACACGTGTTATAAGGTTACATGGAAAAGGCAGCCATCTTTGCTTCCTGCTAAAGGGTATGGTAGAAAAATTCAAACTACTTACAAACAGAATTCCATCAAAGAGAGCGAGTCGAGCAAGCAGAGCCATCTGACTGCTGCAGTCAACTAACTAGACAAAGTTCCTAACTGAAGTACCTTGAAAAAGAGCGACGGACTCTCTCTCTTCTAACCTGTGCCATCTTCAAGCTCACCTGAGAAATTAGCCTCCAAATTAACAACTCGACTGAGAAACATCAGGCCTGCACCGAAATAGAGATGGCATTAAATTTCATTTTTATAATTTCTGTTTTATCTTCATCTATATCTAATTTTTGTGCTGTGAGAGTGTGGGTGAGTCATGTGAGTGAGATATCATATTTCCACGAACCTCCTAAGAATGCGAGAAATGAAGTAGTCTTCATTTTTAATACAGAAAAGCTTGGTGTTGGATTATTAAAATTGACTCAATCACTCTGAGGGTAGGAAAATACAAACATCCACATGTTAATATATCTGTTCACAGGCAAATGAAAGGAAACGCCTAATAAGTGTCCATGGCACAATGCTTAAGGTAGATAGGTCACCTGGCCTGGATGGGTAGCATGCCAAGTTGCTAACGGAAGTGGCGGTGGAGATAGTGGAAGGGCTTGCCTTAATCTTTCAATCTTTCCTAGATATGGGGGAGGTGCCAGAGGATTGGACATTGGCAAATGTGATACCCTTATTCAAGAAAAACTTGAAGGACTTATCAACTATAGGCTGGCTAGTTTAACATCAGTGGTGGGTAAGGTTTTAGAATCCATAATCAGAGAAAAAAATCAACAGGCACATAAAGTAGTTTGAATTAGTTAGGAGATTCAGCACACAATTTTTCTAATTCTTTCTTTGGATACGTGCGCCACTGGCAAGGCCAGCATTTATTTCCCATTCTTAATTGCCTTTGAACTGAATGGCTTGCGAGGCCATTTCAGAGGGAAGTTAAGAGTCAACCACATTACTGTGGATCTGGAGTCACATGTAAGCCAGGCCAGGTAAGGATGGCAGGTTTCCTTCCCTAAAGGACATTAGTGAACCAGAGGGTTTTTAACATTAGTTCCATGGTCACCATTACTGAGGCTAGCTTTATATTCCATGGGAAGAATTTTCCCCCTGTTGGGGGGGAGGTGCAGGAGTGGGCGCGGCCAGACGCGCCTCCAATCGGCGCCCCCAATTGGGGGTGCGCCGCCATTTTACGTGAGCGGGCCAATTAAGGCCCGCCCAACGTAACATCCGCCAGGAAGCGCTATGCGCACCCTGTGCGGACAGGGTGGGTGGGTGGGGGGGAGATTCCCTCAGCTGGCTAAGTGCTGCCTCAGGGAGATCGGCTCCAAATTTAAAAATGGTAAAGGTACAAAAACAAAATTTCCCTGACATGTCCCCTCATGTGACACTGTCACATGAGTTGGGACATGTTCATCACTTTAAATCAAACATTTATTAAATTTTTCAAAACCTACATGAAACCTCATCCTGCCCGTGGATGAGGTTTCGTGCTTTTTCTGAAGCCCGCCAGGGCTCCCGGCCTGCCCGCCAATCTTAAAGTCGGATGGGCAGGTCCATTAACAAGGTTAATTACTTTGTTAATGGCCTCAATAGGCCGTTGACAGGTTGGCGGGCGCACAGCTGATTTGGCTGCGCCCCCGCCAACCTGGAAATTGAAATGATGCGGGGTGATGTCGGGAATTTAGCCCGACATCATCCCACGTCAGCGAGCGGGCCCCGCCCCCCCCGCTCGCTGACCTAAAGATCCTGCCCTAGGTTTATTTAATTGAATTCAAATTCCACCAGTTGTCACAGTGGGATTTGAACCATGTTCCTCGAGCTTTGGTCTGGGCCTCTGGATTACAGTTTTACAGGTCCAGTGGTATTATCACTAAACCACAGTCTCCTCTAAAGGCAGATTATGCTTGGCTAATATAATTGAATTTTTTGATGAAGTAACAGAGAAGGTTGATGAAGGGAATGTGGTGGATGCCATCTACATGGCTTTTAGCAAAGCATTTGACAAGATACCACATAAAAGGCTGGTTAACAAAATTGAGGTTTATGGAAGAGGAGGGTCAGTATCGAATTGGAAAAAAAACAAAATGGCTTCACAGGTCTCCTCTCCATTCCTGTGGTTGCTGAGGTCACAGGAATCAATGCACAGTTCAACCATTCTGATCCCTACCACTCAAAACCCTTCCTATGACAGATTCAGGGCTGAATTTTACGTGCCCCCTCTGGGCATGTTTCCCGCGGGGTGGGGGGGTGGTGGGGACATGTAAAATAGGGTGAGCTCCCATCCCACTACCTTCCCACCCAGCCCCGAGCTCTCCCCCATAATATGGGGGGGCAGGTGGGCGCCAAAATTGGCAGACAGCTGGCCAGATATAAATGAATAATCAAGGGTCAATTTGGCTTGTTGTCAAGCCAATTGAGCCTAATAATATGCTGCCCATGCCATAAAACATTTGGTGTGGGTAGCCAGGCAGGGGTGGGAAGCGCGATTTTTCAAAATCAAATACTTCAAGGGCATGACGGGATGAGAGGTTGCTGCCCTTTGCCAATCGCTGGATGCCCAACAGCCCACCCCTCCTTTATTCAATCAACCCCCCTTCCTTCCTACTCCCTCCCTCCCTTAAATCCACCCTCTCCCTCCGCGTCCTCTCCCTAACCTACCCAAACCCTCCTGGCCCAGGACTCCGGATTTACCTGCTCCAAGGATCCATGGGCCTCGGTCTTATTCTGCTATTGTAGTCCCGGCAGCTGGCACTGATGCCTTCCTGGCACAGCCGGGACTGACGGTGTTGCCGGCCAATTGGATTAGCTGGCAGCTCCAGAGGGTGGGAGTTCCTCCCCAACGAGGGGAGGAAGACTCATTCGGCCCTCGCTAGTCCGCCTCACGGTGCTTTATGTCTGTGGGGGCGAGTCAGCGTGGAGCATGTCAGCTGTCTGTTCCCCCCTCTGTATTATTCTGCCCTCAGTATGTTATCCCATCTGCCCTGTCTAATTGGCTGGGAAACCCAGAAGGAGAATGCTAATGACAAGGCTGAGTTAAAGAGCCACGGCAAACCCCACTGAAAGAACAAATGTGTTTCCAATCCGCCTCCCCCCCCTGAACAGAGGTCAGTTCTGTTAAGATTCATGTGTCTATGTTTCAACCAAGGCTGCAATGAGTTCTGGAGATAAGTGGGAGTCATTAAACAGCTTATTGGTGAGTAAATATCTCTTGATAAGGCTATTGACAACACTTCATCACTCTGCTGATGATTAGGAACAGATGTTAGGGCAGTTAGATTTTTTTCTGCATTTTTGGACAGGACTTACACGGGCAATTTTCCACATTGTTGGGTAGATGTCAGTGTTGTAGCTGTACAAGCATATCTTAGGTTTGGATGTAGCCAGTGATGGAGCACTGGCTTTAAACTCTTTCCCTAAGAGTAGTATAATCATGGCCTCTGGTCTGATCATTCCAATCCATCTCCAATAATTTAACCAAACAAATACCCTCCAATCCATTCAGGTGCAGCATAGCAGGATTTCTGGGCCATTGTTATTCTAAATTAATAGCCTTTATTTTAGCCTATCCTGATAACTAAGTGTCTGACATTTGCAGATCGTTTTGGGCACTCACCTCTACATCTTCTCTCAGGCTCCCTTCGCCACTGCCACCAGTGTATAATTATGATATCATTAAGTATAACTGTTTTAAAGGTACATTTCTGTTTATAAACCTTTACATTGAGTTTAAAAGCCTTTTTCAAAGTAAAAATGTGGACAGACAACATGGCACCTCTCTGCGTAAGTTAAAACCTTGTCAGACTGATCGGCTGGGATTTTCCGGCCCGGTTGTGGGCGAGGTGGTGCCCCAGCTAGAAGTCCATTCACTTACGGTGGGACCGGAAGATCCCAGTGGCGGGCGGGTGCGGAAAATCCCGCCCATAGCTCTAGAGCTGGCTACGAAGAGCCATCAAAATGCAGGGATGTCCACCGTATCCTCTAAAGAAGATGGGAAAACCCCTTGGCTTCTGAAAGAACAGGAGACAAGAAGGGATTTCAAGGGACCTCGGTGTAATTAACTTCTTTGCCTGGCGGAGAAATGATTAATCGAAATTACCACAGCAGCCATTTTGTTCCTGGTTGTGATAAAGACAGGCTGGAAAACCATGCGTGCAGAACCCCCAGGAATAATTCTGAAAGCCATCATCAGTTGGATTTTCTCTCTGCCACCGGGAGCCAAAAAGGAAGGTTATCCAGAAATCAGTTGTTGTTCTGCTGAGAATAATCTAGGCAATCTTCAAGTATCATAACTGCAGAACTACCGAGGAACAAGAAAGCTCCTCTCTCTCCCAAAACCTGCTTGACCTGCTGAGTCCACTTGAAAAAGTCAAACAATGTCTAGTTGACTGCAGAAGCCATCGCAGCTGCTAAACAAAACCTCAATTTTTAACCCCTTCATTTCGGAAAGAAGGAACATGGGCAACGACTCAAGCAATAGGCCCACAATGATATCTCGCAGAGACTAATATGGAATCTCATCTTTAGTTATCTATTTTCTTATATTTGTATTTTAAGTTTTGTACCTGAGTTTCAGTTAATAACTTCATCACTTTTACTTAAGTAACTTGCAGCAGCAGGTTTTGTTATAAACTAAGCTTTATCTTGTTTAAGACTAAAGTTTTTCTGCTGGTTATATTTAAATTGAACTACACACAAATTAAAAAGGGGGCTACATACATACACACATAAATTCTTAGTTCATGTAACTTTTGAGGTGTCATTTTTATGTGGTCATGACACCAGGTATAGGAACTAAACACAGCATTTCAAATGTAAATGTACAAATCCATAAGTAGGACAATTATCAAATCCTCTGTGTCATATTTGATGGTCATATTTTTTTATTCATTCATGGGGTGTGGGCATCGCTGGCTAGGCCAGCATTTATTGCCCATTCCTAATTGTCCTTTAGAAGGTGCTGGTGAGTTGTCTTCTTGAACCATCACAGTTCATGTGCTGTAGGTAAACCCACAATGCTGTTAGTGAAAGAGTTCCAGGATTTTGGCCCAGCGACAGTGAAGGAACAGCAATATATTTCCAGGTCAAGATAGTAGGAGGCTTGGAGGGGAACTTCCAGGTGGTGGTGTTCTCATCTATCTGCTGCCCTTGTCCTTCTAGATGGAAGTGGTTGTGGGTTTGGAAGGTGCTATTAAGGAGCCATGGTGAGTTCCTGCAGTGCACCTTGTAGATGTTACAAACTGCTGCTACCGTGCGTCGGTGGGGGAGGGAGTGAATATTTGAAGATGGGGTGCCAATCAAGCTTTGTCCTGGATGGTGTCAAGCTTCTTGGGTGTTGTTGGAGCTGTATTCATCCAGGCAAGTGAAGAGCATTCCATCACACTCCTGAACTGTGCCTTGTAGATGGTGGACAGGCTTTAGGGAGTCAGGAGGTGAGTTACTCACCACAGGATTCCTAACCTCTGACCTTCTCTTGTAGCCTAAGTATTTGTATGGCTTGAACAGTTCAGTTTTTGCAACCTAAAACCCTATTTGCCTTTCATATAGCCATCTTACACTAGTGGATTTTTAATTAGTTATAAACTTTAATCTCCAGAGGTAGAATTTTCTGTTCGACCGCTGGGCATGTGACCGACATGCTCGAGCGTCAAATAGCACACGATGGCTTCGGGCAAGCGCCCCAATATCATTGCGCACTTGTGCGATATTTCGCTCGGCGGGCGCGTGCGAGAGTCAGCGGCGCACCCGCCAACAATTAAAAGGCCTATTCAGGGCATTGAAGCTGTAATTGATGGCGACTTTTCACTGCCTGTCCAACATTACAGTTGGCGGGCGAGGAAATCAACCAGGCAGCCTTCGCCTTTTTGAGGAAACCCCATCCAAAGGCGGGATGAGATTTCTGAGATTAATTTTTTAAAAATTAAGATGTTTGGACAGAATTTTTAGCATCCGTATGTTGAGCTGACTCATTCTCAGACGTGGACATTTTTTTCAGGATTTTAAATTTTGCTTTTATCGATTTTAACTTCGTCAGCTCCCCAATGCAGCTCTCTGCCTTCAGGGAGCTTTCCTTCCACGCTCCCCTGAGCCTGTGCTGACATCAGCGCTCACCCTCCTCCCGGCCCCACCCCGGCAGCGCTGAGGCTTTCAGCGCACCTTTCATGCACCACCCGCTGACCCCGTCATTTCTACCCCAGGTTTCTTTCTTGACCTGTTATATTTATTGAATAACCCTGCATAACATGAACATTTCCTAACCCTATGTAAGGCCACATTGAAATAAATCAGTCACTTGCATTCCCTCAATCATTTGCTGACCATATAGCTCAAATTTCAATATGGTGACCAACGATTTGTTTTCAAACATTACAAGTGAAGTGAAAAATGTCATCTTGGGGCTCTTTTGGGTAATATCTGTGCCTGTGGCATTTTCTGTTGGCCTTGTTCTATTAAACGAGTTCAGTACAAAGGTATTCAGCACTCCTGAATGATACACTGAAAGTACCATTGTGTCTGGGCATCGGTTACCCAGCAGCAGCACCTGCACAAGTGCTGTTAGTTGTCACTAAAACCCTTCCACGACTAAGGGGCCAAAATGGCTGCATGCAGACACGCATGAAGAGTTGTACCATTCAATATTAATGTTTTGAAGGCATTTTATAAATGATTGGGTTTCTTAGTATAACATGCCTGTACAAATTTATTAATTTTCAATTTCTGGGTCTGATATTTTAAGTCAATTTAATTTGATTGTGCACAACATGACAGGAGCTTAACTACTTCTATATTGCTTCCAATGAAAGAATCAACACACAGTCATAGTTTGCTTTGGTTCCAACACATTAACACAAAGGTAGATAAGTTAATAGGCTGTTTAATGAAACATGAGGCTTATTTGAATGTAGTCTTGGTTCATTTTACACTCCCAGATATATGATATAAGTTCCACCAAAGAGCTGTCTCTATCCAACATCCTCTGCAGAGTTTTTTGACAAAACACTCAACAAAAAGAGATGTTGTAGCCAAAACAGGCAAGTTCCTCTCCAGCTTCCTGCCTGAAAGTTGTATTTGGCTCATTTTAACCTATGAAAAATAAAAAAGAGAGAAGGAACGTGTATTATTCTTTCTTTTCATCGGAAAGAAACCCGCGAAGCTGCAACATCTGTACCAAGAATGACAATGGTATTCTAAAATTTCCTACTATACACAACGCATGGAAGCATAACATCAACATGCTTAATGATATCAAACTAATGTGAGATTATCCTAATTTTGTGCATCATAGACATTAACTGTCAGACGAATGCATCTCACCAGAAATGACTAGTACTTTGACCAGACCTATATTCTCGATTCCGCAGTTTTAGAAATTCTTGGCACAGCTTCTGGCATGCGGTGTTCACCCTTTCTAAAAGTCAGCAGCTATTCTATGTTACAGACGTATCATTTCAATCTCTTTTTTAAATGGTGCCAGAATCCCAGCCGGAGCACTTTGGTTTTTGTTATTGTCTATAGTTTTAATTGTCTGATCATGACAATGTTGTTGTAGATGTAATTCAAGTGTCACTGGAAACATAAAAGTCAAATCTCAGCCGTGAAAATGCTAATGTCATGGTTTCAACACCCCAGACAAGATCTTAAGCGTCTATAACATTGCTCTTTAGCTAGCCAACGATATCTGCTCTTTGTATTGTGGATTTTATTCTTTATAGAAGAAATCCTAAGAGGCAGCAGTCATGTTTTGTGTTGTTTAAGTTTTGCTCAAGGCCTCTTTGTGATCCCTTCTCCCTGTGTCTAACCCATACCACCGTGCACTCCTAGGTGTATTCTGACTACAGTGGTGATCATAATCTTTTAGTGCACTAACATTAGGAATATAGTATTGCATTAGCAGAAACATAGCTTCCTTTAAAATTTATAGGTTTGAAGATGTGTAACTTTTCAAGATGTCTGCATGATTCTTCTCTTTAGGGAAAATGGCAAAATTTCTATTAACGACCTCATGGTAGGGAGCAAACCGACCTCCATTTTTTCTATGATGGGGTGGGGAGGGGGAACCTCGGAGAGGCAGAATCTGATGCAGTTCCCATACTGAGCTAGGCAAGGGGCCATTATTTAAAGAGACATTTGTTTGAGCTGAAACTGGAAAATAATCAGCTTAATGTGTTTTCTATCAAGTCTCATCCAGCTGAGATTGCAGACAAGAGCAATGGGATGAAGTGGACTCAAGGACATTTAAACAAGACTAGCAGTAGAAAGTGCCAAGTGAAATAATCCACAGACCTCAGACAAGATTTGAAGAATTTCATATTTAAGACTTGCTTTCTGGCAAAAAGATACACCAAGGATAAATAATATGACTAAGATGCCAGGTTTCTGTTTGCTCTATATATCTAAGAACATCCCAAGTGGGACATCTATATAATCGAGCTCATCTATAATGGATAGGAAGTATATATACATATACATAAAGAGACTCTTCCAAGTTTACAAACATCTGGAATAGGTTATGAAATGAAAGTTTTTTCAAATAATTTAGACATTATGCAGAGTTACAGGTACAGCATATTAATAAATATGCAATATATTACTCAGCCATCTTTTAGTAGGAGTATGTAAGGAATAGTGATATAGGATGACATAATTACCATATGATGATTACTACTGCTGCTATGCAAACTGTCATGGGTGTTAACAACAATGTTGCAGGCATAAGTGAAAGAGATTTACTGTTATGACTATGCCTTGGGATGAATGATTCATATGGGACTGAATACATTTTGATTTCTATACTCAGCTTGCCTCTTACAATGGTCGATTGTGCATTCAGTATCACAAGGGCAGAATATACTATCTCTTCCCAGAATTGTATCAAATCACAGGGATTCAGGGGGTCTTACACTTATGTAGTCCCAGGTGCAGTGGAGAAATAAATATCTGCATTTTGGTTTGTTATCTCTGGTACAGGCAGGTGACCAACAACACACTGCTGCAAAGCACACTGAATAGGTGACACACAATGATCCAGGTGCCACCATCTACAAGCTATGTGGGAGAACATGTATCCAGGTTGATACACATTTCTTACTTTATTAGATGCTTTTCCTAACATAGTCTACAAACTTTCATTTGATGTTCTTGTGACTTATTGTTCTTCTACTTTGTGATCCCAGCTGGAGCGTTCTGTCAGCCAGCCAGAAGTTAACCGCATCCAGTGGAATAAAGGAGAACAAGACCACTAATCCCTCATCATTTTTGACATGGTACTTCAGCTGATGACCTTTCATCATTATACAACTTTCTTCATCCCAGCGTGGCTACAAACAAAGATGTCAAGGAATAATGGAGTTTGCAAGAGAAAGCTATGACAGGGACATTGATAGATATCTGTAAGAGAGGCAAAATGACACCCTTGTGCATGAAGAAATAATAGAGTGAGATTAGGTAGTTGGTAAGGAAGAGTGGACAACTTTAATGAGGCTATGACACCAGGGAATTTGGGGAAGGATTAATGGAAAGTCTAGGGACATGAAATAGCCTGAGAAAGGTTAGCGGAGATTAATAAAGAACTGAAGGATAGAACTACTAACATTTAGTTAATAGAGCAATAGGCAAACTCAGTAGCATTGTCTACATTCTGCAGTCACTCAAGTCAATTGGTGATCCTGTTGATCCAGGTGTTCCGAGATGAGACATACCAAGCCATGGAAGCATAATGATCATAGCCACTCTTCCAGCAATGGAAGGCCCCAAAGGCCAAATGAATGCCAGATGTGCAAATATTAGAATGCATACTGTTATTTTAAATAAAAATTTGAGGAACTTACTGACATTCTTGTGCTTGACTTTTTTAAAGTTAATATTTTTTGAACTTCCTCTGTATTAGTTATTTCAGGTTATTTCTTGCAAATTCCAATAACTCTCCTTACAGTTCCCATGGATTGAATATGAACCTCTTTCCCTACAGCTAAAACTGATCAAAGGAACATTTGCCAATTAGTATAATTCTAGCAAAACACCAAGATTCCCTCAGGAGCTACAATGAAGTGATATTATAGTGACTTGTAAAAGTACCCATGTCCATTGCGATATATAACATATAAACGTGTAACATTTGTGATTTTGATATATAATAACTGCTAATTACTTCAAGAAATCTATTTTCCAAGTGTTGGCAAGTTTAGTCCCTTTCAGTAAATGGAAAATCTAATGTTAATGTATATTTAAATATGTTAATGGAAGTGCATTTTCCAATATAAATTTAACTCAGTGGTAAACCAAGGATAAAACAGGTCAACTGAGTCTTTTGCTCTGGAGTTTACCATTAACGGTGGCAGTTCAGTTAATTATTTGGGACAGCATGCAAATAAATTAAATAAGGTACTATTACTAACATGAGAACTAAGATACCACAGTTAGCTCTTCATTCATATTACAAAAAACTGCTACTAAGTGAAATGCAACAAATTTGAAGGAAAAGATCAAGGGCAATTTTCAACTGCTGGTCATTCATTTCTTGCTTGCAAATGGGCAGAAAAAAGCTGAAAATTGAGGGATTCCCCCAACCGCCTCTTTGATAATCAAGCTCTGCCAGATGCAATTTTCACACCGACCTGTAAATGGCTGAACAGTCCACTGAAACAGGTGACAGGCTGCTTTAAATGGACAATTGGTGCCCTATGCCATGGGCAGTATCGTACCAGAAATTGGCAAAGTCTGACATTGGGCGCGGAAATCGCCGTGTGACCTGCCGACGTCATTTGCAGCTTTTTCTGTTGTATCGCGCACCACTTTGTTTGAAAAACTGCGAGTCACAGGTTTTACATCAGATCACTGGCGGGGCAGCCTCTGATTCGCCCACCCTACCGTGACTTCAGGCCTTCAGTAAATCGGGCGCCATATTTAAAGGCCGCCCCTGCACAAAGCTAGCACTCTTCAAGGGATAGGAAGCTGCTGGGAACTGATGGCTGTCAAAGGGAGGAAACATGCTGCCCACAAATTTAGCAACGCCTCTCTTGAGTGCCTACTGGCTGCAGTGGAGGCCCACTGCAAAGTCCTCCACCCCACTCTGGGATAAGAACCTCACCCAAGATGACACAGTGATTGTCTGGCTTCAAAGTCACTCTCCAGATCAGTGATGGCTGCACCTCCATGTGGCTTTTGTTTGCTGCAAGAATCTCGTCCCTAAGTGTCACTCAGCTCCAAGAGGTTCTCTCAACACCTTAGAGGCGGATCTGCCCCCATCTCATCAGCATTCCTGACAGGTGAAGGTGTGGTGCTGAAGGGAACAGGTGATGAAGCCTGTCTAAGGATCAAGTTGTCTTCAAGTCCACGTGCCTGCTGTATCTCAGCAGTGTCTCCGTGACATGAGCCTCTTCACAGAGCGTATGTGTGCTGCCCTCAGCCAGACAGGTGTTAGACATTCCCACATCCAATGTGAAGGCCTCAGGAGTGTCCTCACTGCATCTGCTCATCATCTCCTGGAATCTTGTGGCAATGAGGGCCTCAAGAGTATGCCTGCCTCCTCTGGCCAGTGCAATGGCATCATCTCCTGCACCCTTGCCTTCCAGGACCTCATCACCCTCATCCCTTTTGACTTCCACCTTATAGGAGGAGAGATGCAGCTCTTAAATCTCCTCATCATCCAGGTACCCCCACCGCTGATTGCATCGCCAGGTTGCATAGCACGCAGCAAGCCACGATGATGCACGACACCCTCTGGGGAGTGTACTGCACTGCTACACCAGATCTGTCCAGGCACCGACACCTCATTTTCATTATGCCAACGGTGTGCTTAACCAAACTCTGTGTTGCAGCATGGGCCTCGCTGTACCTTTTCTCACCAAGAGTCTGAGGCCACCGCACAGGAGCCATTGGCCACATCCTTTGTAGGTAGACCTTGTCCTTGAGGAGCCAACCCTGCAACGTGTGTGGTCCCTGGAAGATGTCGGGGATCTGAGACCTGCTGAGGGCGTATGAGTCATGGATGCTTTTGGGGTGTTTTGCACACAACTGCAGAATCCGTTTGTTATGATCGCAGACCAGCTGAACATTGAGAGAGTGGAAGCCTTTGCAGTTCACATACTGGACTGCTTGTTGCCAGGGAGATTTAAGAGCCACATGGGTGCAGTCGATGACACCCTGCACCTGTGGGAATCCAGAAATCTGAGCAAATCCCAGCGCTCTTGCTTCCTGGCTCCCTGCCAACGCTGACAAAGGTGTGTGTCTTGGCAAAAACGGCATTTGTGACCTCCTGGATACATTTGTGAGTGGAGGCTTGTGAGATCACGCAAATGTCCCCAGTGGAGCCCTGGGAGGAGTCACTGCTGTAGAAATTTGAGTGCGGTGGTAACTTTAACTGCCAATGGCAGTGGATA
The DNA here is from genome assembly GCF_964194155.1 of Cetorhinus maximus. NCBI lineage: Eukaryota > Metazoa > Chordata > Chondrichthyes > Lamniformes > Cetorhinidae > Cetorhinus > Cetorhinus maximus. The sequence continues at coordinate 33,264,784 of NC_135879.1, forward strand.
CCCTCCGAGTCCCTGTGGTGCCAAATCATGCAGAAGGTGGCATATGTGCGTGACCAGTACCCTTGACACATGCAGGCATTGGTGATGCTGTTTCTCGCTCATCTGCTAGTAGCCCATGCTCCGTCTATAGACTCTGGGTCTAGCAATGCGCCTACGAACGATGGCACTGTGGGGTTCATCCTCTGTATGCAGAGGATGTCAGGCCACCCCTTGGTCTTCAGGATTCTGCTCCTCCCTTCAGCGAGCCAGGCACCTCCGTCACATTCTTCTCCTTCTTCTCTCCTGCCCATATGAGGCAGAAAGTGAGATCACCGGGTTCCATGTTCCTGATGGTCTCCTCACTGCAGTATCAGAGAGACACAAGGGTTGGCAATTGTCCCCTCAGAACCACTCTTGGTCAATCATTGGATTGTTTGGAGGAGCATACTTTGGCAGGTTGGGTATGAGGAACAGTGGGGTTGTTTGTGGGTGGGCATACCTTGGCATGGGATGCAAGAGGAGGATCTTTTGAACTTAGCTTTTAAAGTTTTACCTCTGAGGTGCCATGAACCACGACTCATTTAAAAGCTGGCTTGACTGCATGAAAATTGCAGAGGACTGGGACATACCAATCCCCACATTAGAGCCAGCCAGGTCGCAAGTACAGGGAATAAGCTTGCAAACTCGAACGTGCCCACAACCCAGGGACTCCCGAAAATCATAAATCCTGGTAATGTGATCAGGAGTCCAGGAATTGAGTGCCAGCCATGATTTTTGAAAGGGCTCCTAAGTAATCCCGACTTGGTGAAAATCCAGCCCAATCTCTATGGATATGTGACGTTTCCCCTTCCAGGGCTTTCTGTCATATGATACATGATCCCTCTATGCCGCTTATTGGATTAACAGTCCCATCCAGTGAATTTATACTTTGTTTTGCTACATCATTTTCATGAACAGTAAGTTCATTTAATTTTAATTATTTTCTCTGGCTTTAATTATTAGCTTTAATTTGTTCCTGTTCATACTTGTTTCCTATGCTTTATTCTCAAGCCTTCCTTGTGGCATATTGGTGTCCCTCCAATTAGGCATATGGCTGTCAAATATGTTGCAAATGTCACACTGTTTTTAACGTTAATCAGAACTGTCTTCTTGTTAGACAAAACCCCAGGATCGAGGATGACTTGTTTCCACTCCAGGGCGATGGGTGCTAAGCTGGCCGATAATTCCCATGTGTGATCTGCAGACTCTGCCACATGTGGGGCAGGTGATGCCTGAAGAGTTGGGTAGATGGGTTGTTTGGTGGTTTGTGGAGTCTCTCCAATGCATCAACTGTGTCCTTCTGCATGTTCCTGGTGAAGTGTCTCAATGTGTTTGTTGCCTTGACGAATCAGCCTGCTCCATTTTGGTCAGTCACAAGCCAGGGTCTCCCAAGAGTCAGTGGGTATATTTGACCTCTTAAGGGATGCAATGAGGACATGTCTAAAATGTCTCCACCGTCCTCCTGGGAGTCTCCTGCTGCAATCAAGTAAAGCAGTTGCTTTAGGAGTGTGGTGTCAGGCATACGGGTGACATGCCCTGTCCAGCAGAACTGGGTTTGAGTGGTTAGCACTTCGATGCTGGGCAAGTTGGCTTTGGAAAGGACGCTGCTGTTGGACCGCTTTTCTTGCCGCTGGATTTGGAGGATTCTTGTGAAGGTACCGCTGGTGGTCCTTCTCCAGTGCTTTGAGTTGCCTGCTGTGTGTTCTCCAAGGCCAGAATTTTACGGTAAGCGGGTGGGCGCGCCTGACCCGAATAGACATGAAATAGAGCGCCCTGACGTCACCATGCGCTTGCGCGATATTTTACTCGGGCGCGTGCAGCAATCAGAAGTGCACCTGCTGACAATTAAGCGGGCAATTAAGCCCATTAATGATACAATCAGCAGCAATTTCACATGGCCCGTCCACATTTACAGTTGGCGGACAGGCCATTCTCCCAGATAACATTCACATTTTCGCCCAAACCTCGATCCAGGGCGGGATGAAATCTCCGTTGGGAAGTAAAATAAAAAGGGATATCCGAGGACTGTGTTTTTATGAGGAATGCTTTCAGGTGCTTGATTGTGCTGCATGGACATATTTTGCGGCATTTTTGTCATGTCCTTTAGTCTGTGGAGGTCTGTAGCTCCCTGGGGCAGCTGTCTGCCTTCAAGGAGCTCTCTCGAAACGCTCACCCGCACCCTCGGTTATGTTGATGCCCACCCTCTTCCTGCCCCCACCCCAGAAGCGCTGAACTTTTCAGCACTTGTTTCATGCTGGCTGGCCGCTAATTGGCCAATCGGCATGAAATCACAGTTGGGGGCCAATCGCGGCCGATGGCTCATTTCCCGTCTGACCCTGGGCCTGCCAATCATGTGCGCCTGACAACCAAAAAATTCAGTCCCTAGTCTCCAAAGCATATAGGAGCACGGGGATCACTGCCACCCAGTAAACTATGGACTTAGTCTTGGGTTTGAGATCCTGGCCCTTAAATACCCTTTTCCCCAGCCAACTGAAGGCTAAGCTGGCACATTGATGAATTTTGTTGTCTATATCGCTTTTGTCTAGTAGAGGCTCCCAAGATACGGAAAATGGTCCACATTTTCCAGGATCGCACTGCTGATCTTAATCACTGGAGGGATGTATTGTGCTCTGGGAGCTGGTTGGAAGGGGACCCTTGTTTTCCAGGTGTTAAGTGAAAGACGCATTTTCTCAAATGCTTCTGAGAAGGGGTCGACAATTATCTGGATTTCAATTTCTGAGCAAGACCACACGCAAGTGTCATTTGCAGATTGAAGCTCTATGACTGAGGTATTAGAACAGCATTCAAACCACAAATTATATTCCACAGGCTAAACAGGAAGTGGTCTGACTCTGCTTCTGTTTCATGTAGACTGCTGTACAACTGCGACTGAGGCAAAGCTTTCTTATTTAACGTTTCAGACTAAAAATTACTGTCGTTATTTTAATTATATTAACATTTGTATGTATATCTCTGAAAACTATTTTAACAAAGACATGGTGCTGAATTTTACATGTTCCTGGTAGGCGTGTTTCCCGCAGGGGGCAGGTAAAATGGGGCCCGTGTCCATCCCACCACCTTCTGCCCACCCCCAAGCTCACCCCCATAACACAGGGGGGGTTGGGCAGGCACCGAAATCAGCAGCCTGCCCACCATATTGAACAATTAAGGGTCAAATAGGCTTGTTACCAAGCCAATTGACCCTGATAATACACTGCCCATGCCATATGTTTGGTGTGGGCAGCAGGACGGGAGTGGGAAGCCCGATTTTTAACCTCCACATGGTTAAAGGGTGGGAAGAAAAGGGGGGTCGTTCTTTGGGGGCTGCCCTTTGCCAATCACAGGGTGGTCCCCACCTAAGACTGAATCTCCCCTTCCTTCCTACCCACTGCCTCTCTTAAACCCACACTCTCCTCCAACCCCGCCTTCCGCCAACTGCCCCTCTCCCTAACGCTCCCTAACCCCCCCAGCCCGAGACCCTAACCCTGCCTCCACTGGCCTGGGAAAATTCCACCCACTTTGATCTGCATGTGCCTCATGCCAACTCTATCATGTACTTGAGCAGAAAGGGAGTCCACTACCTCAACATGGAGTTTGTGAGTGACCACAGGCAGAGCAACATACTGATCAATATCTGCTATCCTGGCAGCAGCCACAGTGCATTCGTTCTGCAGCACTTCTCTGTGCAGCTGTATTTCATGCACCATGGACTATAAGAAGGCAGCTCACCATCACCTTCTGAAGGACAATGGATGAACCATAAATATTAGCTTTGACAGTGATGTCAGTGATGTCCTCGGCCTAACCATCATCAGCTGCTTCATCAATAACCTTCCTTCCATCATAAGGTCAGACATGGGGACGTTCGCTGATGATTGCACAATGTTCAGCACCATTTGCGACTCCTCAGATACTGAAGCAGTCCATGTCCAAATTCAGCAAGACCTAGACAATATCCAGACTTGGGCTGACAAGTGGCAAGTAACATTCGCGCCACACAAGTGTCAGACAATGACCATCTCCAACAAGAGAGAATCCAACCATCACCCCTTGATGTTCAATGGCACTACCATTACTGAATCCCCCAATATCAACAGCCTCGGGGATACCATTGACCAGAAATAGAACTGGACTAGCCATATATTTATCGTGGCTACAAGAGCAGGTCAGAGGCTAGGAATCCTGTGATGAGTAACTCACTTTGTGACTCCCCAAAGCCAGTCCACCATCTACAAGGCACAAGCCAGGAATGTGATGGAATACTCCCCACTTGCCTGGATGAGTGCAGCTTTCACGACACTCAAGATGCCTGACACCATCCAGGAGAAGCAGCCGGCTTGATTGGCACCCCATCCACAAACAGTCACTCCCTCCACCACCAAAGCACAGTAGCAGCAATGTGTACCATGTACAAGATGCACTGCAGGAATTCACCAAGGTTCCTTAGACAGTACCTTCCAAGTCACTCACCATCCTGACTTGGAAATATATCACCGTTCCTTCAATGTCGCTGGGTCAAAATCCTGGAACCCCCTTCCTAAAATTACTTTGGGTGTACCTACACCACATGGACTGCAGCGGTTCAAGAAGACAGCTCACCATCACCTTCTCAAGGGCAACTAGGGATGGGCAATAAATGCTGGCCCAACCAACGAAGCCCATATCCCCTGAATGAATAAAAAAAGAAAAAGTTGACATCCCATGAATGAATAAAATGAAAACTCACAGCAAATGAAAGGGTGTCCACTGGATAACAAGGGATATCAGCTGATGACATGGCCTATGACTCTTGTGTCATAGTGGCGCCTGCACCACTCTAGAGGAGCTCTGCGATACTCAATTGAGTGGGTCTCAAGATGTGTGGTAGTATGCTATGTGCTGCACAACGCTGCCATCATGAAGGAACAGCCCTTACCACCAGCTATCAGGTGAGAGGTGGGGTAGCAAGAGCATGAGGGGAGGAGGTGGAAGAGGAGGAAGAGGGAGTGTGGAAGTGAACATGCAACTTAGGCTGTAACCCCTTTCTGTCCAGGCTGTACATTAAAAACTAATCCAACTGTGATGCGAGTAACCTCACTCCAAATTTCCCATCCAACAGTCTCACACTCCTTACCTTCACTCTGTCGCTAATCATCAAACTGTTCTCTTGCCTACAATACAAAAATAAAATCTAACAAAAAATCCACACTCCAAAACAAATGTATAAACCAAATCATGGCTTATTGCATACAAAAATAAACAAGTTATCCTTGTGCATTACCTTAGCACTTGCCTTCTCTATGTTTTAGGCTGTCCTAATGCTCCTGCACTGTGCTACCTCAGCGGCTGTAGCCCAACTGAGGGAAAGCTGCTGAGTTTCAATGGAGGCAACTACAGTTGAAGGACTGTAGAAGCTCTGAGCCTAGAAGGCACAGCTTCAGACTGCACCATCTCACCAGGGGTGGCAGCAGTCTGTAATGGATGGCGACAGGTAACAGCAAGGGCACTGGCAGAGAGGCAGGGGTGTGAGCCCAAATACTGTCATCCTGAGAGAGGACGGCAGGTTCATGTTCCATGCAGCCACGAGGCCTCAGCCTTCTTTGTAATTTGGGTGAGTGCTGTGACACCCTTTGAACATTGGTATCGAGAGCCATGTTGGCAGCTTCCACTGTAGCATTCAGATATTGGGTGGATGTTGCTTGTACTGCAATGGAAGTTGAGACATTAGCACTAGGTACTGCACGATAGTTGGTTCCATCAGGATGTTGATTGGTCACAAGTTCCATGTTGGAAAGGATGGGCTCGAAACTCTGCACAAAGTCCTGCCCAAATTTGGTGATGGACACCTAAGGCTGTTTGACCTTAGATGCAGGTTTTCCAATGCGTTTTGATGTGTACGTCCATATGCCTTTTACTGTAGCCTTGTCTATCAAAATTCTCATGCACGTTCTCTGCAGCAGAACTGATATGCAATCAGTCCCTCTGGTGAGCTGGCACCTGCACTGTCCTTTCCCCTGCTCTGGCTGCAGCTCAGTTGTGCTCGATACCTCACAGTGTGCAGAACCCACTCCCATGCTGCCCCCTAAATTGTGCACAGCATCATTACCAGCATTAAGCTGGTGAGTATGAAATTGAGTGATGGTCTGTCTTCATCTTCATTGTCTTCCTGCTCTTCCACCTCTAATCTGGGCTGTTGGTAGTTTTTTTGGAACTGTAATGGAAAAGGGAAGGGAGAAAAGTGAGTAAGCAATGCATGCTTATTTTATCTATACCTTGTAAATCAGAAGAGTGCTAAGGGTGAAGTAACATGTGAGAAGGAGGATTAATTAAGGCTATACCTCCATCTTCAATGGCTTCAGTTCCACTGGTGGTCACAGCCTCAGAAATGGGTGTTTCTATAATGGCCATCACCATTTCCTCCTGCAAGAGAGAGGGAAGTGTGTCAACTAATGTGCAAAATGTTTCAGTGATGTGGCTATCATGATTGACCAGCTGTCTTGTGTGTAAGCTGTGAGAGATGTAAGCCTGTTGCTTGCAACAAAGCTAAGTATGTGAGGGTGAGGTGAAACTATGAATGTTAGGTGTGAGCCTTGACTGATAAAGATTGTTGGTGAGTGAGTGATGGGGGCGTGGCAAAGTGAGCAGTGTCTGAGGCTACTGATGCAGTTGGTAGGCATTTGAAGATACATTCGATGACCTGAACACTCATGTGAGGACAATGCATCCAAGTCCTTGTGGTTATACTCCTAGCTTTGACCTTCATCATTATCTATTCCCACTGCCCTCTCATTGTGTGTCTGGAAAAAAACTGGTCCCCCTGAGGATACAGGATATCTTACCTCCTCACCAAGACTTCCAGTGCAGTGACTGAGAACTGACAGCTCATTCTCTCTCCAATGGACAGCCATTCTTCACCTATTCCTAGGTCAGAATCACTTCAAAAGTGACTCCCAACACCTACTCCAGCCACAATGCACCTCCTGTACAAAAGGTTAAGGCTATCTTAAATAGTGCAAGTTAACTATGATATTTGGGCCCCTGCCGATGTATGCTGCCAATGAACAATGCAGGTGGCACTGGATACATGTAGATATGATTCACAGAGTTAACATGCTGCCTGAATTTCACTGAATGGGCATGAGTTAATTATGCATCACAATCCTTGAACTCGTTTTCCTGGGATAGGGGAAGGTGGCAGTTGGTATAAAGATGCATGACACCATAGCTAATAAGCACCCATAATCAGGATCAGGAAATTCTGAAGAAGAGGAGATGTCAGGAACATTTAGAATCGCCAGGAACAAGGACTGGAAGACTATAATGTTAGCCAGCTTTCAAGGCTTAGGATCTGATCTCTCTAAGGTCCTGAGTGCCCCTCCATAAGTTATCATAAAAATCTGGTTAACAAAATTGAAGTTCATGGAATAGAAGGGTCAGGGTCGGCTTGGATTAAACAAATGGCTTAAGGACAGAAAACAACGACTCGGGTTAATGGTTGTCTTCCAGACTGGAGGATTGTAGACAGCGGTGTTCCCGAAGGGTCAGTAAATTTCAGAATTTGCCGATGATACCAAATTTGGAAGTGTGGCAAACAGTGAGAATATACCAATTGACTGCAACAGAGCATTGATAGATTAGCAGATGGGCAGACATGCAGCACATGGAAATTAATACAGAGAATGGGGTAATGCATTTTAGCGGAAGGGATAGGGAGTGGCAATAAATACGCAATGGCACAGTTCTAAAGAGTGTACAGGGGAAAAGGGACCTGGGGCTCATGTAGGTAGATCTTTGAAGGTGACAGGAAATATTGAGAAATCAGTTAGCAAAGCAAAAAGGAAATTGGGCTTCATAAATAGAGGTATTAAATATGAAAGCAAGGACGTTATGCTGAACCTGTATTAAGCTGTGGTTAGGTCACAACTAGAGCATTGTGTCAGTTGACTTTAAGAAGGATTTGAGGGCCCTTGAGAGAGTGCAGAGAAGATTTATCAAAATGGTTCCAGGGATGAGGGATTTTAGCAACAATGTTAGGTTTGAGAAGCTGGGGTTGCCCTCCTGTGGGGAAAGGAGATTGAGGGGAGATTTGATGGACGAAAATGTAAAGCTGTTCCCATTAGCCAATGTAGGATTAGAGGACAGAGATTTGAGATTATGGGCAAGAGATACAGGGAATGTAAGGAATTTTTTTTTACACAGTCATTGGTGATGACTTGCCACCTGCAAGGATGGGGGAGATGCAGAAGATGAATGATTTCAAAAGGAAATTGGACGGACACTTGAAGAAACAAAACTTGCAGGATCCAGGGCGATAGTTGGGGATTGGGACTGACTGGATTGCCTACAGAGATCCAGCATGCACTTGATGGGCCAAATGGCCTTTTTCTATGCTGTATGACTCTATGGCCCAGGCTTTTGTAGAGTCATGGAGACCCTGCTGATCTTTAAATATGGTGGGCAGGACCCAGATCCAGAAGTCCTGCCCCCATTTCTGACAGATCCCATTTTCACTAGTAGAGGAAGGGGGGCTGTGAGTGGCTCACACATGAAGGAAACCCAAACTCAGCAGGACCACCTGAACTCACTGTAGCAAAGGCCTTAACTCACAATGTAGGAGCTATGATTTTTTTTAGAGTAGAGATAAATGCCCTTGAAGGGCAAAGAAGGTCTGTCAAACTGTAAAGCTGTGAAGTTATTTAAATCCCTAAACCTTTAAAAATTAAAGAAACAGCAAACAGCCTGGCTATGTAAGTGAGAGGTAAAAAAAAAACTGGTCTAGCAGGTACAATAGTTGTTGTTCACATTACCCCAGGGGCTATCATTATGTCATTATTAATACTTGACTGCTTTCCACAACCTATTATTATCTCATTAGGGGTCCTAAATTCATAGTGTGATTGACAGCTCAAAGAGGTAATCAAAGGATTAGCTGTCTTTGAGGTGGGTTATGAGTACAAGCCTGTTAAGAATGGGGAACACATGTCATAACGAGGGAAAATCACGCTACTAATCCCCTTACCCTTGTCCCAGCCCCAAAACCTAACTAAATTGAACTAGGAGAGGTCAGGGATTATGCTCACCAACCAGGGTTCCTTGACAGTTCAAAATCCAGCCAGGTAAGCCAGTTGCAGTTTTGGGGTACGCTCTTTGTGTCCTCTGGGGCCTGTCGTTCTCATGTGGTCCTGGTCTGTGGAATCTGCGAAGGTTCTTCAGTTGGGTGGAGGGCGCGGTTGTGGGTGGTCGATCTTCGTGGAGGGCTGTGGTTGCAGCCTTGTTGTCTTCGGTTGTGCCTGCCACCCTGTGCCCCTCGCCGTGATGTTGCCTGTGGGCCTGCAAACCTCCAGATCTCCTTCCTCCGCTTGGCTCAGCTCCCTGCTTAAACTGCTCACTGCCCAAAAGCTGCTCACTTCAGATCTGCTAGCCCAGTTATACTGTTTTTTTCGAATTTCTTATCTCAATCCAAATCAAGGTTAGTTCTTTGTTTGATTTTGGCGGGCTTCCCCAGGTGATTGTTGTCTCGTTGTTTTTAATGGGCTCGCATGATGTTTATCATTGTCGTCCTACCCCCATAACTAGTTTTGAACAGAAAGCCATTGTATATGTGGAGTATTGATGGGTTCGCATAATTGCATTGATTGTCGTTTTCCTGCCTTAATAGTTAGTAGCGATTATTTATGCAAGATTTTGATGGGCTTTAGTTTAAGTCATTCTCTAGGTTGATTGCTTTAAAGGGAAGAATGTGTATCCTGTCTCCTCTCGTTGTCTGGTTTCAGGTAAAAGTCCAAAACCCATATCCTTGTTGATGATATGAACAATGTGGGAATTTTGAGAATCCTTACGCCTCCCCTGTGATACTTAAACCTTGCTTCATGTATCATACTGGAAAAAAACAAAATTCTCGTCCCTCCATTGTCAATCTTCCCCAGTAATTACCTATCTAAGATCTCATGACACATACATTCCCCATTCTTTAAAATGTGGTGTACGTAAGCATGCATAGGCAAAAAACAGTTATTTACATACATCCAAACATTTAGGGGGTCCAACACCCCACTTGGTGCACATACATCTTTATTAAAAGAAAACAACACGTAAAAGTCTTTCTTAAAAATAACCGAACACAAAAAAAAACAATCTTTATGCAGGAACACAAAAAAAATTATATGAAAGGTTCAAACAGGTGTATCTCTCTCCACCTTAGCACAATGCTTCTTCCAGGTCCTTTCATTTTGGAATTCTAGGATTTTGCCTTTTCCCTTGCACTGAGAGCACAACAGGTACAACACTATTCCCAGCTGGCAAACCACGAGGATGTGGGAAGCCATTCTGACCCATGAAGGGACCTCTATGTTTTCGAAAATGAGTGGGACTGTGATACCTTGAATCTCTCCCTCTATTTCGTGTGTTTTCTGTTCCAAAGTATAGAAATACTTTTGTGATAATGCTACAGCTTTTAGTAGTTTAGTGAGATGTTCTGGTAGAGGGGGAATTTCGTAACCGAAATGTGTGACAGAGCTCTGCAGGTTGGTAATGTTTTCCCTAACAGTGAGGTTGGTAATGTTTTCCCTAACAGTGGCCCAGGAAGGGATTATCCCCATTCCTGAACCCTCCACTGGGTTCAGGAATGGGGATAATCCCTTCCTGGGCCACTTGAACTTCTGCCTCGGGTTTAAAACAAAAACTGCTGTCACTTAACGGACACTGGATGTGCTGTCCAAGCTGGTAGTGGGGCGCACTTGTGGTGATATAATATGTCCCACCCCTTATATATGCTACCTGTGGGGGAACATGGCCTTGTGCCATTACCTCCATGGTACAGTTTATAGGCCATGCACCAGCAGCTGTAAACCCGCACTGTGGTCTGGAATAGGCGTTCAAGTGCTGGGGACACAGTACTACGTGTGCACCCCGGCTCCGGCACCCAGAGAGGTCTGTACCTGTCATCATGTGCTCCCACTTTATGACATAAGGTGGGACCGCTGCGAAACGGACGTGTGCACCCCCTTGAATGACTCCAATGTTCTCCACCCTATATACCGGTGCAGGTCAGGCTGTCCCACCCATGAGCAGCATCCTCACTACTGTACCCATAATGGTGTGTTTGGAGCGCCCACAATCTACTGGGACAAGGTAGGCTTCGGAGGCTAGGCGGAACTGACACGGGCTTAGTGAATTCTCAAATGGGTGGAGGGCTGCGAGGTGCTTGTTGCTGATCCAGGAGGGGACTAAACCTTGCTTTAAATCCTCCAGGTTGCTCCGGCCCTCGCCCAGCAACCATGCCCCGTACAGCACGCACACCTCATTCTGTGCAGCCTGGTCTGATGCATTCCTATCCTCTCGAATGAGTGCATTCACTGTTTTGGCGTGCCTTTCCAACTCAGCAATAATCTGCTTTAAATGGACCGCCATGGCCTGGTCCTCGTGTAGCTCTGAGTCTATCACTGTGTTCTCCTCTGTTAAGATTTTTCATAATTGTGTTTTTAAACCGTTAATTTGTGTCTGCAATTCTATGTCATCCAGACTGTTTATCACAGAGGATCCTGTATTATATGCTGTGAAAACATCATTCCAGGTTCACCTCCTTTGTCTCCCCACATTGTTAAAGTACTCAGTGTGGGTAGTGTACAGTTCTGTTTTGTCTACATTGGCAAAATCGAACTCGTAGAATTTCCTGAACATTTCTCTTAACAGGGCCTGGTATAGCTGTTCTGTCTCCTTGGGGCACCACTCAGGTAAGTGTACCTCTGTGAGGTTTAGAATCACGGAAGCTACCGCGTAGTGTACCCCCTGGTATGGCACCTTCTCGGTCGGCACTAGTACCAGCCCATTCCCTGGTCCCGTGGTGGTGGCGGGCTCTTCTCCAGATGTGTCCTTACTGTCAGGGCCGTGGGCAGGGGCTTTTGGGCGCATGCCACGAGTTCAGTGGCCTTAACTGAGGCTGGAGAGGATGGGGTTATGCAAGTGTGTAGGTGGGAATCCCATTCCACCTCTTCCCCTTGTCCAGCCATGCTGCGGAACAGATAATGGATACGCCCGTGGGGCAGGTCTTCCGCGATCCCCACATGCAGACATAGATTCCCTGTTCCGATTTCCACCACTCACGCTCACCCCCCCATGGTTCTCGGTAATGGTCCGATGGGTGTCGTTCCACAGTCGCTCCCAGTCAGCTGTACCATCCCCCATGTCTCTGCTCAGCTTCCTGAACCACCACCACCTTCCCAGGGGAATCTGTCCTCTGCAGGTCAGGCACATGCGTTTCCCCTCAGTGACCCTGACCCGTGTGGCCACAACCTGTCTGCTGGGGCAGGGGAGGGAGGCCTCCCCGTAGGTGAACCCGGTCTGACTGGAGTATCGGGTGGAGTTCGATCCCAGCCACCCTGGCCATCTTCCCACATGGGAATAGGTAGTGATCTCCTCCACGTTACCTTCGCTGTCCCTCGCAGTCACAACCGGTGCTCTCTCCCCTGGGAACCCAAAAATGTGGGAGTCCTCCACGTCACCTCGCCTCCCAGTGTCCATTCCTATCAGGGCGAGTAGGAGAATGCCCCCCCCATCTTATCAAAATCCTTTCTGTAGGGAGACATAAGAGCATATAGCCAGGTCCCGCCAGATTCACTGGCTTGGATAAAGCATAGTCGAGTCTTGCGACCTCGACTCAATGCAAACGCTCTTAAACAATAATACTTAAACTACCAACCACCTTATTTAAAATTTAACTAAAACACCCAAACTTAACAATCTTAAAATTAAATAACAGAAGCTATGTACATCCGCCGCCCGTCCCCAGGGGCCAGGTTAATCCCTGTTCGGGCTACAGCACACTACTCCCTTCGGTGTGGCCGCCCTGTCCTGTACCTTTGGTCCCTCACAGCCTGCGGCTGCTGGCTGGGGATCTCTGTCCTCAGATCGATCCCTGACTTGAGGGGCTGCCCTTTTAAACTGGGGAGCCGGTGACCACGGTTTCTTTGGCCGTGGCGTTCGTGGGGACCTTCTAGGGACTCTGGCTGGTGGGGGTTTTCTGGCTGGTGGGTCTTCAACCCAAGCCATTGTCCCCTCTTGTGCGGTCTGTGGAGTCTCCACTGCCACTGGCTGGGGATTTCTATCCTCAGGCTGTACCTCTTCTAAACCTGTGTCAGGGGCAGGTAACTCTCTGCCCTCAGGTCCCACCTCATCTGAGTCCCAGATGAGCGGGGGAGTGTCCCAAACGGTGGGTGGGATGGCCCTTCCCTTAAAACAAGCCAGTGCGCCTGCTTGTGCAGTCTGTGAGTTTGCTCCTGCTGCAGGCTGAGGATTTTTATCCTCAGACCTTGCCCCAACTGGCTGTTCCCTTCTCTTGGATTTAAACAATTTACATTGGTTAATATGGACTGCTTCCCGTCCAGCTTTATCTATGGCCCTTTCCCCAGTGCATATTGTCAGGCCCAGGAATTTCACCTCCTGCTGGCCGATCTGCGCTTTCTTTGGGTTCACTTTAAAACCTTCCTGCCCGAGCAGTTTGGCCAGAAGTGGGCCATGCTCCTCTCTCGAATTGGTGAATAGGAGCAGGTCATCCACGTATTGTACCAGCCGCCTGGGCTGGCTGAAGCCCTTTAAACTGTTTGCCATGCATTGGTGGAAAATGCAGGGGCTATTGTGGAAGCCCTGAGGCAGACAGTTCCAGGTTTACTGTTGCCCTTTAAAGGTAAAGGCAAACTTGTACTGATCCTCTCTCCTTAAAGTGATGGACCAAAACCCATTGGAGATATCCAGCACTGTGAAAGTGGTCGCGGATGCTGGGATACTTCCTATCAGGTCAGCAACTGCTGCTACCGTGGGTGCACAGGCTGGGATGTTACTGTTGAGCACCCGATAGTCCACAGTGGCCCTCCAGGAGTTGTCCGGTTTTCTAACCAGCCACAGTGGAGAGTTCACGTGGGTGGCTATCGGTCTCAGGACCCCCTGTTGCGCTAAGGAGGACATGGCTGCTTCCATGTCTGGCTCCTCTTCTCTGGGGAAGTTATATTGCTTTTGTAGTCGGGCCATAGGGTCCTTATCTACACTGACCTCGAACCCGGTGACCCTCCCACAGTCGTGTTTGTGTGTGGTAAATGTGGCTAGGTGGGCTCACACAAATGCCTGGAACTCCCTTGGGGTATTACTGACCATGAGTTCGAGGTTATAACCCTCTTCAGGCTTCATGGTGCACAGGGTCCCCTTCCCCTGTTTCCCTGGGACGACTACTACTCCGCCTTCCTTTTCTGTTTTTGCCCCCCATAGGCAGTGAATCCTCAAATCCACTAGGATCCCGTGGCCTATAATAAAGTCGGCTCCCAGGATCCCTTTTCTACCCTCCACTTCCCACTTCATTTGGATACAGGTCCACTTAGAGCGGAGTGTTCCTAAACAAATGGTCAGCGGGATGGAAAATGAGCCAGCCTGTTCTTTACCTGTGAATCCCGACAGACTGTATGGGACCCCGTTAGATAGAGGTGAGGTGGTGGGGTTAGCTGAATGGATCACAGTACATGATGCTCCCGTGTGCAACAGATAGGTCCCCTTTACCTCTTCTACCTCCATCTCAACGAGGGGTCTCTTCCATAAGTTGTAGGTAAGGGGACACAGGTAAACAGGCTGCGCTGGCTCTAGTCAGGGTTGTGGGTTAGATGGGGCTGATGGGGTCAGCACGCCGATGGTGGCTGCTACCTTCCCTGGGCCAGTCAATAGGGTTCTCATGGCATCTAGAAATGACTCGACCGTGGCGGGAGGGATTCCTGTCTCTGCCTTTTGGGCTGGGGTTGAGGAATTCTTTCCCTTGTTATCTTTCCAAGGATTCTTACACTCCTTCCTCCAGTGTCCATTCTTCCCACATGCATAACAGTTGAGCTTTGTGCTGGAAGGGTTATTCCCTTCCTGATGCCACTCCTTCCTACCCTGGCCGGGTTTCATTTCATGCACTTTCCCTATAGGTGGGAGTGCATCGGTTCCTTTACCATTACGGTAAGCTATGGTCAATTGTCTGATCACTGTGAGTTCGGTAGTTAGGGGATTCTTTGGGTCAAACCACATTCCTGCCGCGGCCCTGACCTGTGGCAAGCTGTTTGCCACCAGGCAACGGAGCCAGTGGGCCCGCTGATCCTGGTCCAGGTTAGCCCGGTTAGGGGTCCCACTGCATACGCTCCTATATACCGGCCACAACCTGTCTGCAAAAGCCTGCGGGGGTTCTCCTCTGAGCTGCACTGTTTTTTCCACCCGGGAGAAAGGACTTCCCTCATTCATCCCCACGGCCTCAAGAAATTCCCCCTTGAGCTCCCCATAATCACACTGTCCCATCTTACATTGGTCAGAGAGGGACTGGAAGAGCTTACTCTCCAGGGAGAATAGCAGCATTTGGGCCTGTTCAGCATCATTGCACTCGTTGATGCTTGCTGCTTGTTCCACTTCCCTGAAGTGGACCGAGGGATCCCCATTTGCCGCAGGTTTAGTTAAATGGCTTACCATGGCCCTAAGCTGTTGGGTGCCGTGGGGAACTATGAACTGGTTTTGGAGGGGTCCCTCATCCCCGTTATAAGTGGGAGGGCCGAATCTTTGCTGCTGGGCCGGGCACATCGGCCCCAGTTCCAGCCTCTCTTGCTGGGGGTTTTCCTCCTCAGCTTCTGCCCCTAATTCCACCCCCTCCTGCCAGATTTCGCTAAAGCTTGGCGCTATGGGTGGTGGTCATGGACCCTCCTGCTCCTCAACCGGGTAGTCCCTTGACACTACCTGTGGTGTCTGAACCGTCCTCCCCAGGTTCCCTGTGAAGTCGACCTAGGCTGCACTAGGGCTTATGAGGCACACCATGCCTTTTGCCGTCCTTAGAGCAAGGTTCAGACTCTCTATCTGCTTCTAGCAGGGGCCATGGTCTGCATCCTCAAACCCCAGTGCGCTCACTATTTTATAGGCTGCCTGTAAGCCTTTTACTTTCTCCTCCTGCTCTCTTACTTGTCTTGCTAGGCGGGCATTCTTTTCCCGCAACACCAGCTCATTGTTCTTGGCCTCGGTGACCTGACACTGTAAATATTCCTGCTGGGTCGAATGCTCCCCCACTAACTGCACCCTTTCCTGGTTCAGAGCCTGCGATGCTAACAGTAACTTCTCCCCTGCTAGGGCCTTTGTTTGGACTTCCAGGGCTGACTGCCGAGTCTCAGCTGCCTGTGCTTCAACGAGCCTGTCCAAAAGCTGGATCTGTTTCTTGAAGCACATCAGCCAGACTGACTTTTCTATGGATTTTTTATGATCCTTTCCTTCTGTCCAATTTGCTGCAGCATCTACCGGGCGCCCACCCTTTAACAGATTAGTGACCCATTTTTTTTCCATATTCACCTTACTGAACACATAATTTGAAATCCTCTTCTTCCAAATCAGTGTCCGTTGCATCGCATCCCTTTTGCCAAGATCCTGTCGCGGTCGCCATTAGGTAGGGGGTGGTGGTGTGTGTGTCAGCTTCACCTCTGACTTCTGAGCAGTCCAAATCGCTCCCACTCCCTGGGTTCTAGACCTTGGACTTATTTGGGGGTTGTGACAAGGTGCAGCAGACAACTGGTTTTGGTGCAAGAAAAAAACTGAGTTTATTGAAGTCACAAATGAACTTATAACATTAGGATTACACTGA
Organism: Cetorhinus maximus; assembly: GCF_964194155.1. Taxonomy (NCBI): domain Eukaryota; kingdom Metazoa; phylum Chordata; class Chondrichthyes; order Lamniformes; family Cetorhinidae; genus Cetorhinus; species Cetorhinus maximus. The sequence continues at coordinate 33,281,408 of NC_135879.1, forward strand.
GATTATACAGACCTACAAAGTACACTTAGTTAAGAATGGGGAACACACGGCATAACGAGGGAAAATCACGCTACTAATCCCCTTACCCTTGTCCCACCCCCAAAACCTAACTGAATTGAACTAGGAGAGGTCAGGGATCATGCTCACCAACCAGGGTTCCTTGACAGTTCAAAATCTAGCCAGGTAAGCCGGTTGCAGTTTTGGGGTGCGCTCTTTGTGTCCTCTGGGGCCTGTCGTCCTCACGTGGTCCTGGTCTGTGGAATCTGCGAAGGTTCTTCAGTTGAGTGGAGGGCGCGGTTGTGGGTGGTCGATCTTCGTGGAGGGCTGTGGTTGCAGCCTTGTTGTCTTCGGTTGAGCCTGCCACCCCGTGCCCCTCGCCGTGATGTTGCCTGTGGGCCTGCAAACCTCCAGATCTCCTTCCTCCGATTGGCTCAGCTCCCTGCTTAAACTGCTCACTGCCCAAAAACTGCTCACCTCATAACTGCTGGCCCAGTGATACTGTTTTTTTCGAATTTCTTATCTCAATCCAAATCAAGGTTAGTTCTTTGCTTGATTTTGGCGGGCTTCTCCAGGTGATTGTTGTCTCGTTGTTTTTAATGGGCTTGCATGATGTTTATCATTGCTGTCCTGCCCCCGTAACTAGTTTTGAACAGAAAGCCATTGTATATGTGGAGTATTGATGGGTTCGCATAATTGCATTGATTGTCGTCTTCCTGCCTTCGTCGCTAGTAGCGATTATTTACGCAAGATTTTGATGGGCTTTAGTTTAAGTCTTTCTCTGGGTTGATTGCTTTAAAGGGAAGAATGCGTATTCTGTCTCCTCTCGTTGTCTAGATCAGGTAAAAGTCCAAAAGTCATATCCTTGTTGATGATATGAAAAATGTGGGAATTTTGAGAACCCTTCAGAGCTTTAAGGTGCCATAGTGGTGGATGGAGATACGAATTAGCATTATGATGGCATGAAGGGCATGAGGAGTCATGGGAGGTGAGTGGGGGGCATGGTTTAGTATGAAGGGTATGAGGGGCTATGTGGGGGGTAGTTGGGGGATGTGTAGAGGGTATAAGGGACAATTAGAGGCAGGTGGGGGCATGGGTGGCATGAGTTGGTGTGGATGGAGTATGGGGAGTCGGTCGGGGGTGATGGAGGTGAGGGGTGAGTGCTAATGGGTCAAACCTTTAACCAAACAACGGGGATGAAGTCACATGAATCGAGGCAACCCTTTTAAACAGCCTGCATTGGCACCTGACAGCCTCTGTGGCCACCTCCAATCTGTGCCCGGAGGCGGAGTGCCCAACTGGATCCTGAACCCTCACTGCCTGGAGCACAAATCCTGTCATTCAGGTGAGTTTCTCCCAAAGTGGGCACAGTGAGCTGGGAGATTTCCCAACTCCTGCTACCTGACTTGGGAGCAAAAATCCAGACCTATGGTCAAACTTTGCCTTGGCGTGCGGGATCAGCGGGGGCAGTCGGGAAACTGACCACCGCCTGCAATCAGCAGCGCACTGCGATTTTATGCAGGCGGGCCAATTAAGGCACGTCCAGCGTAAGACGCGGTTGCGGAATGAGCACGAAGGGGCAGGCGGGGGCGGATGCTCTGTGTCCGCCAGGTCGAATGGCGACCCAGCGGCCAATTCAAATGCAGCCTTGGCAGCCCTTGGAAAGCTGCCACCGAAGGATGTGGAAGTCATGAAGGAGCGCGTTGCGGGTGGACACGGCAGGCGGGAGGGCAGGTTGGCGGGGCAGTCGGATTACATAATGTTCAGCACCATTCGTGACCCCTCAGATACTGAAGCTGTACATGTCCAAATGCAGCAAGACCTGGACAATATCCAGATTGAGCTGACAAGTGGCAAGTAACATTCGCGCCACACAAGTGTCAGGCAATGACCATCTCCAACAAGAGAGAATCCAACCATCACCCCTTGATGTCCAATGGCATTACCATCACTGAATCCCCCACTATCAACATCTGAGGGGTTACCATTGACCAGAAACTGAACTGGACTAGCCATATAAATACTGTGGTTACAAGAGCAGGTCCGAGGCTAGGAATCATGTGACGAGTAACTCACCTCCTGACTCCCCAAAGCCTGTCCACCATTTACAAGGCAAAAGTCAGGAGTGCGATGGAATACTCCCCACTTGTCTGAATGAGCACAGCTCCTACAACACTGAAGAAGCTGGACACCGTCCAGGACAAAACAGCCTGCTTGATTGGCATCACATCCACAAACATTCACTCCCTCCACCACCGCCGCACAGTAGTAGCAGTGTGTAATATCTAGACGATGCATTGCAGGAATTCACCAAGGCTCTTTATACAGCACCTTCCAAACCCACAACCACTACAACCTAGAAGGACAAGGGCAGCAGATAGATGGGAACACCACCACCTGGAAGTTCCCCTCCAACTCACTCACCATCCTGACTTGGAAATATATCGCAGTTCCTTCACTGTCACTGGGTCAAAATCCTGGAACTCCCTTCTGAACAGCAGTGTGGGCATACCTACACCACATGGACTGCAGCAGCTTAAGAAGGCAGCTCACCACCACCTTCTCAAGGACAATGAGGGATGGGCAATAAATGCTGGTCCAGCCAGCGAAGCCCACATCCCGCGAATGATTAAAAAAAAAATTTGGCCCCGTGTTTCACTGATGAGTGCCTTGCTGTCCTCCTGGAGGAGGTGGCAGCATGGAGTGAAACCCTTGTCCCCAGGGATGGGATGAGGAAACCCCTCCACCTCACCAAAAGGGCCTGGGAGGATGTGGCATTCAGGGTGAGCAGCCACAATATGGTGAGGTACACATGGGTGCAGTGCTGGAAGGAACTTCAACAATCTCCTGCGATCAGGAAGGGTGCGTACCGTGTTGGCATGGGTTACTTTACAGAACAGGTAAGAGCTGCCCATCCTCCCGTGAACCTCAGAGGTGTTAGAGTGTGAGTGGTAAATGTCGATGAAGAAGCATCTGGCCAAGGTATTGAGCCCTGGCTGCTTGGAATGAGTGCCTTGTGGCTCCAGAGTCACGAATCAGCTGAGCCCTGCCAGGTCCTCCTCAGGTGGGGTTGGCCAGGCTGCAATGGCACTGCAGGTAGGGAGTGGACTAATCAATGCTCCTCTGTCCTTTCAGGAGAAAACATCCCTCATAACATTGTAGAAAGGTCGCAGACTGGCCGGGGCGGGGGAGGTAAACGCCACACCTGCTCATCCTCACTTGTTTTGAGCAGGAGGCCCTAGAGCTGGAGAGGTGCGATGCACCTTGGTCAAGCAGCCGCTGTGAGGTTGGGATGCCACAGGGAAGTAAGAGCGCAGTGCACTGCGGAGGGAATGTCGGCAATTTCAACCAATCCACTGTCGTCCCTATACTGATGTGAGCCTCGAACCTGGAACCTCCATTGATAATGGAAAGACAAGGGCCCCATGATGCATATCGCTGTCTCACGAGGCTGCCAGGTATGCACAGTAACAGTGTGATGACTTTAACCAATGACATGTCCTTGTTCTTCCTTTTAGACTCACCACATTCCTTCGGGATGAGGAGCCTGAAGGCCCATCCCTGAACCCTGAGGACCACACTGATCAGAATGCACCTGCATCACACCCACCCTCTCAAGCAGGCACCAGCGCAGATACCAACACCTCGACGGGCATTAGATCACCGGCTACTATCTCGGTGCACATTGGTGAGGGCGCTTCACACTCGCTTGAGGTGCAGGTGGAGGCAGAGAGTGTCCAGTGTTCCGGCAGTTGGGGGATGGCTGGAGAGCAGGAACATGTTCTGTTGGTGGCTGATGATGAGCCTCTGGAGTTGTCCCTGAGGCAGCAGATGCTGGAAGTCCAGCAGGGTGTGCGGGAGGATCTGGCGGAGATACATGAGGGAATCTGTGCTGTGGTCTCTGTTGTGGAGGAGTCCTTGCAGAGTGTGAGCAATGAGTTGACGCCCATGGCTGAGCACAATGCCTCTTCCATGGAGAGAGTGGCGATTCTCATGGAGAGGCTCCTCCAGGAACTGAATCAGAGGTTCCTGGGGATGTGCTCGGACCTGCAAGCCCTTACAACGGAAATGACCTCAGGTGGTCAGTGCCAATGTGGGAGATGGAATGGGCACCCAGTACCGCAGCTAGGTGCCTGTCAATCAATGGTGAGCGGGGAGGTACAGAGTGACCTCACATTGGCGCACAAACTGCCTGTCACCTCTGCGGGCTCCTCTCAGGACACTCAGGATGAGGGCAGCAGCTCTTCCACCCCTCTGCCAGTGACCGTGGCATCTGAAGAGGCTGGAGCGACTCGGTAGATGTCAGCCGTGGCACTGGCCGTTTCCTCCCATGCGGGGGCCAGCACAGGCTCCATGGGCCAGAGGACGCCCGCCAAAGTCATCAAGGCCAACAGGACAGCAGAGGGAGCAGGCTGTCTCCAATGAAGGTGCCAGCGAGGGAGGAGCACCTAGACGTAGCACCCGCAAGCAAAAACTTAAAGCATCTTAATCACAACATGGCCTTATCACAGGTGATATTTGTTTCCTCCATTTTTCCGTTTAGTGTTTATTGGCGTGATGGATAACACCTGTCAGTGTTAATTTGTAGAATGTTTGCCAGGCACCAGTTAATTAAATGTGTTTTTGTGCAACTGGCCTCTGGGTGCTTCATTTGTTCTGCAGGTGCAGGGTAGGCCATGATGTTATGATGGACGTGTTTCTCCTTAAACTTTATTGAAATGGCACATAGTGCATGTTGCTGACCAAGGAAATGGTCCTGTCAGGGATCGAGTATGGAGCCTGCAGCCCTGGGATGTGGTGGTGGCTCTTATTTGATAGGCTAGCTGAAGCAACATTGGATCAAAGCATTCTGGGTGTCCCTGTCTCCCTGGAGGTCGCCCAGGGCAGCGTCCATGCCCTCAGCGTTCTCCTGACCGTGCTCGTCCTCGGACTCACTACTGGACTCATCGTCTGTTATCTGTGCAGCTGTGTCAACATCTTCTTCCTCCACTGCCTCCCCCCTTTCCAGTGCCAGATTGTGTAGAGCGCAGCAAGCAACCACTATCAGTGACACATGCTCTGGGGGGATTGCAGTGCACCTCCTGAATGGTCCAGGCATCGGAAGCGCAAATTGAGAAGACCTATGGCTCTCTCTACCACTACCGCTGCTCAGCCTCTATTCTTGTATGGCGGAGAGGTGTCATGAGCCACCTTTTGAGGGGGTAGCCCTTGTCACCCAGCAGCCATTCTTCCAGTCATGCTGGAGCACTGAGAGCCTCGGCACTTGGGAGTGTCTGAGTACGTAAGCGTCATGGGAGCTGCCTGGGTACCTTGCACAGACTTGCAGAACCTGCATCCTGTGGTCACACACTATCTGTATGTTCATGGAGTGGAATCTCTTCCTGTTGACGAAGGCACCCGGCCGATCTGTTGGAGCTTTGATGGCCACGTGTGCAGTCGATGGCACCCTGGACATGGGAGAATCCAGCAATCGCTGCAAAGCCTCTGACTCGCTCAGCCTGGCTGGCCTTTTCCGTATGGTAGTGAATGATACCCACCTGAAATGAGCGTCTGTCACCAGTTTGGTGCAACTGTGGACAGCTGATTGGGAGATTCCACAAAGATCCCCCGCTGAGCCCTAGAAGGAGCCAGAGGCATAGAAGTTGAGGGCCACTGTGACCTTCAGAGTCACTGGCATGGGGTATCCACCCACTCAGTCGGAGCTGATCTCAGGGCCGATCCTCTGACAAATGGAGGTCACTGTCTCCCTTGAGGAGTGGAGCCTCCTTCAGCCTTGCACCTCAGGCATAGTGAGGTAGCTGCATCGCCACCTGTAAACCCTGGCAGCAGGATAGTGGTGTCTTCTGGGGCCCCTTCTGCCTTGGACTACCTACTTGTCCTGCATCCTTTATGCCTGTGCCTCTCCTCCCACAGGTCACTCCCCTGGACCTGGCCTCCTCCCACTTCTGGCCCTCTCTTCCTCCTCAGAGGAGGTGCCTCCAGCAGACACCACAATCCCCATTTCCAAGGTAAGGGAATGCTGCCTGATGCCTGGGAGGCTCCAAGTGGTATGAGTCCTCTGGGGGCCTGGAAATCAACACTGAGTCCTGAACTGAAGCCTCTTATTTCTGTCAATGCAGCTCTGAAGTGAAATGAAGATGTCCTGTTCACACAAGCAACCAGCATCAAGTTATATCCTATATTACATTTACTCGCATTTACAAGCCCACTGACCCCTCTTAGCCCGCCCATGGATGAGGTTTTTGAAATTGTGGCCTGCCCGCCTGCCCGTTTTGCTCATGCCACGGCCTGAAAATCGCACGGGCTACGTAAAGTCAGAGGCAATTGGTGTCTCAAGGTCCTTAACTGGCCACTTAATTAATGACAGGCGCGCCTCCGTCTTTATCGCACACCTGTCTACCGAAATATCGCGAGAGTGCGAGTTGCCATTGGCATGCTCGGTCCACGTCAATGCACTTTATTTCAAGTTCAGGCGTGTCGGGCGTGTGCACGTGCGCTGAGCTAAAAATTCTGACTTATGACTCTAAGATTGCATTACTGTCATTTATTCATTTCTTGTAAACCAACGTTACCTTAATTGATAAAATTAATCTTGAATTTACAAAGTAACATACATTTATTCGTCTCTCTGTAATTGCTGGCCTCTATGTATGATCTTATGATAAGGCATGGATAAAAATCACCTTTTTAATCCTACAATCTCGTCTCCTACACCAAAATGATAGGCCGTGCACTTCCAGCCAGGAGCTCGGACACACATCAATCCCATCAGTTTGGGTCCTTGGGTGGCTGTGTAGCACTTGGAAAACAAGTGAGATGTGGTCCAGTTTAGTCCTATGTAGTCCTATTTTTGTAGCTATTACAAAAGTGGACATTAAATTATTTCTCACCTTCAAACTAAATTTTATGGAATGACGTTCTAGACTGTTTATGGAATTGTAAGGATTGCGAGTTTTATTTTTGCAATACTTCAGTATATATATGATTTTGTTTTTCGTGTCACCCTGTTGATCTGCTCAAGGTTACATTGTAACTGAGAAACACAAAAAGTAGAATTTTGAGAAGCAGAACTAATAGTGTAGAACATACTACAGCTGTGGTGATGCAATCTATTGGAATTCTCCCGAACTCTGCTCCCCCGTAATTGTAATAGTAAAGCAATGGGATTTGATGTAGTTATGACTAATTGCAGCATGGGAAGACAATGAGTTTTGATTCAGAGGAACAAGGCTTCAAGGGAAAGGGGAAGAATTTTGAGCAGAGCGGAAGAAAGTATTAAACAGGCTAACAAGTAGTATAATGGTAAAAGTAGATTAGAATGAAGGTGACACTGGACGCTGAGCAACATAATAAAGCATTTTCAATATTATCACAGTATCACAATAGCCCCCAGAGGAGACGTTGAGGTTTAGATGAAAATAATGGAAGTATTCCGTAAGGAGGAAAATATTGCCCTGCTACATCCAATTAATGTAATACAATGGAGGATTTTAAAATCACATGGAGGAGGCACTTGATAAGTTAAAGCTACAGAAGAACGTGGCACTGGTTATAATCATGAGAGACATTGATTACTGAAGAGGTTCCACAAGGCCCAAAGCAGCAAATCTATTACATAATTTATGAAATGGAACACATCTGAACCAGATCTATCAGCTGAATGCCCATGGAGATTAAGTAATGAAACTATTCAAATAAGTTGGAGGAGCATTTATGTATTACAATAATTTAATAAGCAACAAATTAAGAAAAGGGCAATGTAAATGCTGGAGGTTTGAAATCAAATTGGAAAACAACAGAAATTCTGAAAACAGACCCATTGATATTAGATAAAAGGAAAACATTTAGTATTTGAGTACAGACCTTTAATCTCATACTTCAAATTCCCATCTTCATGGGTTGTTGTGTGACAAATCAAACCTTATGTTTAGAAATATTTTCAATGTCCAATTTTATTATTTTTTTAATTGGGAGAGCTCCTCACTGAAACCCTTGACTTCCCTCTCCCTCACAGAACTAACAGTGACTTCCAAAGCTCCTATCTAGCGATAATTATATACAGGGAGTTATTCCTTGAGCCTCATTGTTCTGGGACCCACTGACCAGCATTTGTTCTCGCTCACCAGCCCTTGTGTCAATCATCTCGGTTTTGTGATATTTTGCCCTGGAATATTTAACTGAGGCTTTGGAGTTAGAGTGGTCTGAATTCTACGGAGGCAACAGAAGTCGTCTGGCCAAGGCTGAAAGCAGGAGGCGACCCCGCTTTGGCGGGTGGTGGTACCCGGAGTCACATTTTTCCGGTAGCTGCCATCTGGACCGCAATCTTATTTAGGGTAGTGCCCCCTGCCACCATCCCCAAGAGCTGCCAGCCCAATCAAAAGGCCAGCAGCTAAGCAACCTCAGGAGCTCAACCAACAGCAGTGGCCATTGCTGGGGCTGCACTTGGAGGATAAGGGCACATCAATAGCTATGCGCCCTTGAAGAGATGCGAGTGGTGTCTGGGAATGCTAGGACCAAGCATGCAGGTCCTGGTGAGTGCATGTCACTGAGGACAAAGGCCACCATTGCCATGAGGATGATTATTGCCCCTAGGGGCTTCTATGAGCCATGGAATGCCAATAAAGGAGAACCACATCCTCCTGCGGCCGCTGGGAGGCCACTAGTGTTTACCTGATGGTATTCCCACGTGGCTGCAGGTCCCTCATATATAAGTAACCTCATGCTTTCAAAGCGCACCAAGGTAAAATGCCAGCGGAGGTGGAAAGAAGTTTTAATTGGCCAACTAAGTGGTTAATTTGGGCTCCAGGAGGGTGGCCATCTGCTATATTTCCTGCTGTTAGCAAAATGGCATGTTGATGGGAAGATGACAGGCACGCAACCCTACATTTTCCTGTGCCATTTTACCAGCTTACCTGCCACCCAGCCACCCTCCAAAGGGCTGGTTAAATTCAGCCCAGTTCTGCTGGCTTCAAGGGTTTCACTCACACCAGCTTTCCCACAATCCCTGTGCGAACACACAACTTTGGAAACGCAAGTGCAGAGATCCCAGGACCATTCCAAGAACACCTCCCAATACTCTCCCACTAGGCCAAAAGGAACCCGAACGTCACTGAGGTGTGAGAAAGGTTTGCCAACAAAAATAGACGGTACCAGGGCAGATCAATTGCCTTTCAAGACTTGTCCTGCTTTCATTTAAGGGGAAGGTCAATCACTGGTTAAATTTGCCTGTCCTCTTGGTAAGGGTCCACCTCCCCATTTGGAGCATCAAGGTGCTGTTCTGACTTTTCGATTGGGGATCTGTGCAACCATTGGGCTGGACTATTTAAATGATCCTGATATTATGCTCTGCTGACCATTCCATTGCACTTTCAGTGGTAGAGCAGAGACCCTAGAAATACAAGTGCATCACGTTTTAAGGAGCACCCTTGAGGAAGTTACTGATTCCTGAAAATATCTGGAGCTGTACTGTTCTATTTTTCATTTGCCGTAACAAATATTCAATAACACTTCCCTAAAGTAATACTGTTGGCTCATGAATACTACTGTTCGTTGCCTCTTTGTGATTTGGCACCAATTTCACTTCAGAAATGAAATAAAAAGAGAGCATTTGTGACAAGTTACTAATATCAGGGTTTGGAATCATGTCATAAATTGATTTTCAAGAAGAAACAGAACTACTATGCTAGAAGCCATATGTTCCATATAAAAGTAATTTCATGCTTTCAAAGCGCACCCAGGCTTCTAGCAGGTTAATGATCCAGGAGATCTGAAGCAGAGGGGCCAGTAAAGTGATTGTGTTCTTGTTTGGCTAACATTCCTTTTCATTACCTGTAGAGTAAGTGACTGGGAGTCCACTGGACCTCCCTTGAAATAAAATTCAAACTAGTTAATATACATAAAACCTTCAAATACTGCAATTCTTTAGGCCCCTTTGATAATATGTTGGGCTCCAACGTAAACATAATATTGGGAAGTTTGGAATTTGACCTATACTCAAATACAGAAGCACAGAAACAAAGCCACACACAGTCACTTATCCTCATCACACTCTGTGCTACAACATGGAATATGATATAAATTATTTCCTTGATTTAGTTCAATTCAATCTCTAGTTTATTCCACTTGTTAAAATGACATTATGTAATATAACATAGTAAGAATTCCTTTGGTCAGTTTGTGTTGCAAATGTTTGTGGAGAATTTCTACATTCACTATTTCTGCTGAAAATGATTTCCATAAATTATACATTTGCAATTTTGCCAATGAAAAGCTCCATAAGTGTGTGTGCACCCATTGCTATATACAGTGGTAAAAGAAACACTCTTTCTTTGTTATAGAGCTCTCCAACATACCGCATATACTGATGTTTTTAACACATCTTTCCTAAGGCTCCCACACTAAAGGAAAAACTAAAACCTCTTTACGATAAATCACTTGGTACGCATACTCCCTGCTTGGGCTAAAAGATATCCTTACAGATACTGTCTACTGTAATATTATTGTAATAGCTGTCATTATTACAAACATTATTGTAAATTCCAATTATTTAAGACATATTAGACAATGTTCTTAACCGCCAGTATACAAATTCTATTATGTAAGGGTTTCATGTCATAAACTTCCTTTGGTTTAGTTTAATGCCATTAAGTATGGATGCACTGTGCTAAGAATTTATTTTTCTCCCCTCAGTTTTCCCTTCAATTGTTTTCCTCTTCTTCTCCTCTATTGAATACAAGGAATCAGGCTGGGACTCTACAGCAATGCTATGCTATTCCACTTGAGTTGCCATTCTTTATACCTATTGATAATGGCATATGAATTCAGCCACATTGCACTTGTTTCTAGCACAACCAAGCCTACTGAATCCCCAGTAAAGTAACATGCATCTTTCCAGCCAGAAGTGCCCTGTGTGCCATATTGGGATTGGGCAAACAGTCGAAAATGCTGAAAATACTTAGCAAACCAGGCAGCAGCTGTGGAGAGAGAAACAGAGTTAACATTTCAGGCAGCTATCTGGAATTCAAAACCTTGGTGTATTATTTAATCCTGAGATGAGCTTCTGACCACATACCCACTCTATTATTAAGACTGTCTCCACCTTTTTAAAATCACCTGTCTCAGCTTATCTGACACTGAAACTCTCATCCATGCCTTTGTTACCTCTAGACTTGATTATTTGAATGCACTCCTGGCCGGGCTCCCATCTTCCACCGTCCATAAACATAAGGTCATCCAAAACTCTGCTACCCATATCCTAACTCACACCAAGTCCTGTGTGGTCATCAACACTATGCTTGTTGACCCACGTTGGCTCCCAGTGAAGCAATGCCTCAATTTTAAGATTCTCATCCTTGTTTTCAAATCCCTCCATGGCCTCCTTAGCTTTGTCACCTCCTTCAGCCCTACAGCCCTCTGAGATATCTCTGCCCCTCCAATCTCAGCCTCTTGCACATCCCAATTTTATTTACTTTATGACTGGTGGCCATACTTTCAGCTGCCTAAACCCTAAGCCCTCCAGCTAACCATCTCTAAACTGCCCTTTCCTTCTTGAAGATACTCCTTAAAATTTTTGACCCATCTGCCCAAACATCTGCTTATGTAACTCAGTGTCAAATCGTTTGACAATGTTCCTGTGAATTGGTTTGGAACTTTTTGCTATGTTAAAGGTACTATGTAAATCTAATTTTATTTTTAGTGCCAAACAGCAGTTGAACAGCTGCAGTCATTTTCTTCAGCTTTTACCAGTTTCTGCCCAGCTATTTTTCAAAATTACTTGAAGAGAGACTGGTGGCCAAATTTCAAAAGCTCCAGATAAAACTTTCTTTACTTTTTTTTAGCACAGGCAATTGCGTTTGCTTAGAGAGCATGTGAACGTCAAGGAGAACTGGAAAATCCATGACTCTATTGGCACATTCCTGTCATAAGTACCGAAAAAGCTAGACATTAGGGAAGATGGGGTGGAAGAGTTAAGTGAGAAAGTGGGAGAGAATATAATTATCTGGCTATGACTGGATTTCTTCCTTTGCGATTTGTTTGACTAATTGTAATGCAACGAAAGAGTATGCAGTTCTAGGGCAGAATTTCCTGGTCGGCGTGCAGGGGCGGGACCCGCATGCTGAAATGTAAAATGGCGCGCAGTAACGTTGGGTGTGTGTCCCGATGTCACCCCGCGTCATTTAGGTTTCCAGTTCGGTGGGTGCACAGCCGAATTGGCTGCGTGCACGCTGAATTGTCAAAGGCCTATTGAGGCCTGTTGATTACCTAATTGAGGTCGTTGTGGGCTTCCGAAAAAACATGAAACCTCATCCACGGGCGGGATAAGGTTTCATGAGTGTTTTAAAAGTGTTTATTAAGTTTTGACATTCAAGTAATTGACATGTCCCAACTCATGTGATAGTGTCACATGAGGAGACATATCAATCATTTTTTTCTTCTCCGTTCAGCACAGTTTTTAAAGTTGAAGCGATCTCCATGAGGCAGGATTTTGCCTCGGGGAAACCTGTGGGCTCTTTCGCACATGTGCAAAAGGGTGCACAGATCTGCTCAGGGAAGCCCCCTGCTCGCACAGGGAGCACATAGCACTTCAGGGCGGGCGTCATGCTGGGCGGGCCTTAGTTGGCTGGGAGTTTCGCCCGACGTCATCCTGCATCATTTTACGTGTCGGCAAGTGGGTCCTGCCCCCCCGCTCGCCGATCTCAATACCCTGCCCATAGAATGGTGCAGCACAGAAGCCAGCCGTTTGGTCCATTGTGCCTGTGCTAGCTCTTTGGTAGAGCTATCTAATTAGTCCCATTCCTCTGCTCTTCCCCACCCCCCCACCCTGACCTTGCAAATTTTTGCCTTCAACAATATATAGAATTCCCTTTGAATGTTGTGATTGAATCTGCTTCCACCAGCCTTTCAGGCAGGGTATTTTAGATCATAACAACTCACTGCGGAAAAGCAACTTTCCTCATGTCACTCTGGGTCTTTCGCTAATCACCTTAAATTTGAGTGCTCAGGTTGCCGATCCTTCTGCCACAGAGAAAAATTTCTCCTAATTTAATCTATGAAAACCATTCATGATTTCAAAGGCTTTTATCCGATCTTCTCTTATTTTTCTCTTTTCTAAGGAGAATGACCCCAGTTTCTCCAGTCTGTACACATAGTTGGAGTCAATATTCCCTGGTACCATCGTCATAAATCTCTTCTTCCCCCTTTTCATGGCCATTGACATAATTCCAAAAGTGTGGTGCCACTTGCAGAATCGAATACAATATTCCAGCTCAGGATTAACCTGTGTTTTATAAAGGTTTAGCTGTCTTCTTTGCGATTGTACTCTATGCCTTTAATTTTGAAGCCTAGAATTCCATCTGCTTTTTTCATGCCACCTTCAAGGGCTTTTGTATATGCATCCACAGGTATCTCTGTTCCTACTCTGTCTTTAAAATTGTACCATTTTGATTATATTGCCTCTCCTCATTCTTCGTACCAAAATGTATCACTTAACACTTCTCTGTGTTAAGTATAATTTGCCATGTGTCTGCCCAGTCAACCAGTCTATATATTTCCTCCTCAAGTATGTTACTACTCTCCCGCTCTCTTCAGGATCTCTCTAACGTCTCAGTCACGTGATCTAACATTATTGCATCAGCATCATGTACGCTTCTGATGTTAACCCTTTACTTTACATGTATCACCTATAAGCTTTGAAATTATGGCCTGTTTACCCTAGTTTAGGTCATTAGAATTGATGCTAATACAAACCCCTGGCAACACCACTATGTACTTCCCTCCAATCAGAAGAACAATTGTTCACCATTACTGTCTGTTTTCTATCTTTTAGCCCATCTTCTATCCATACTGCCAATAGTCCTTTATTTCCGTGACCTTTAATTCTACTAACAGGATATGCCTAGGCATTTCTGACATTTATCTTGCTGGAGCTGGGCATCTTGCAGAATGCATCTTTGGTTAGATTTTCTCCTACACCTTTCAGCTATGAAATGTTTTGTGCTTTAATTTGTTGGACATTTGATCTTGTAATAGCATGGCCAGGGCAATGGGTCACCTAGGAGGTAAAGAACAGAGTGTATCTCCTTAATCAATGAGATTTAAGGATTGAGATAGCTATAGGGGAATATTGGGGAAGGAATTAGAGTGAATTAGAGTCAAATCAGGCACAAACAAAGGAAAATTGGATTAAGAGGGCAAGAAAAAAAGAGACAAAAAGGAAAAATAAAAAAAAATAATAAGTTACAATTTCACACATTGTATCTCTAAGGCTAGGATTTTCCAGTCCCACCTATGGCGGGACTAGAAAATCTCGACATTGAAGCAACTCTGTACCTGAAGGAATGAGACTCTACATTTTCAGTTGTTCATTTTCTGGGTCAGAGAGGTTGATTGGCAGTTAATAACGATTGTCACATAGTTGAAAGGGTACTTACAGAATTAATTACCTGACTTAACATTTTGCTGTGAGTTTAATGAGCAATTAATGTGCAAATTACCCAATTCTTATAAATATTAAAGATGTAAAACCTGAGACACCACTTGTGTGAGGCATATTTCAACTAGCAAGGTCTGGAGATTCATAACATATGGCAAAGCTCTTAATTCCCCTGAATCTGCAGGCCAATTTGTGCCTTACTGAAGGCATGTGTCATTAACATTTTGTTATTTTTCCAGTGAGATTCAGACCTTAAGTTTTATTTTTACAGAGGCTCCTAAGAATGTCACAAATTCATGTTACAGATATGAGATCTCAGCACCCAGTGGTTCAGGTCTATCTCCTATTCTTCCTCTCCTTGCACTTCTGATAAACATTAGGAATCCACCAATGAGCCAAACCTCACATTCCAACTCTGGTTGAGCCAAACCTCAGCTTTGTCTTCCACAGACCTGCCAAACCCCAAGTTTCCCCTCCACATTGATGCCAGATCAAAGGATCCTCTGTGCTGCAAAACTCCAGTATCCCACCCTAATTCTGTCAAACCCCAGGACCATCCTCCATTGTTACCAAAGCACAGGCCTCCCCCACAGTGGAACTCAACCCCACCGACTCCATAATAATAAGTACCAGATATTTACTTCTTGCATATAATCTTGATGTGCATTCTTAGCTTTAACAATGGTATGGAATACAAATCAAATACATAGGTAAAGGAATATTTACAAAATAAATACCACTCATTTACAATTTACACAAAATAATGAACAAAGCTGTAGGATTAAATCGTCAAAGGAGTAACAAAATCCAAGATTACCATTCACGATAAATGAAATTCAACTTATTCACTTAGTGCAAATCAGTGGCCCTGATCTTATCCACATTTGGCACACACATGTCTATCATTATAAAACAGACTCCATGTGATCAACACCATGGTGCTCCAACAGCAGTTCTTTAAATTTGTTATAGACATAAAGAGTAGTGTCACATCCAGCAGCTGCAGAACTCTGGTAAAGGTCACAAATTATGCTCCAGGTCCTGTACTAATTGTGGACAACACCATGGGTGATCCACTATTATATTTTTAACGCTGTGAGATAAAAATTCAATTGCACTGCTTGGGTGGCATAGTGGGCACAGGAAATAATCTTTACACTTGAAGAGGCAGGCCTAAAATCAGATTGAATTTGGACCTTGGACCTCATCTGAATAGTTGGGGCATGCTGCCCATGAATGTTGCTCCTTCAGAGGTAGATGGTCCTTGTGGAGAAATCTACTTTGGGCTGTTGATCTCGCTATTGGTGATATGTGCTGAGAAGGGTAAGAGGGGGAGGGGTTGGGTGTGGATGGAAAGGAGAATGGGAAGGGGCAATCACGAGCTGGCAGCAGCTCTTCCAAGAGTAGTGGAGCTGGGAGGGACAACCTTCCTCCTCTTGGTTCCACAAGGGAAAAAATGCTCACCTTTTACTGGCCGCTACTTGTTCACACTCCATCCACACCAGAAAAACCTGAATTGAGTAGGTCCAGCACATAACCCGTTGAGGGATCCCAATTTCTGAAAGAAGTTCCATAATAAATATTTGGCCCCTGATTAACATCCAAGAGACCACTGAAGGGCCTCATCCTGCCCCTGCCACTATGTTACCTGTGATAGGAGGAGGCCGACGCCCTGGCGTCAAATCAGCTTTATATGCTAACTTATGTCACAATCTGTCATCCTTGCACATATACTTCGGCTGCATGCTCCTAATGGTTGTGCTAATGCCCTCACCAAGATGGCATTTGGTATGGGTCAGGTCAGAACTATGCGTGCAGAGTGCGAAAGTCATTTTGATATCAAAATGGTGCCTATATCACCAAAACCACGGGTGCTACAGAGCCCAATTTTGCTGCCATGGACTTTCAAAAGTGCATTTGACAAAATGCCACATGATAGGCTTTTTCTTTTTACAAAATTGAAGCTTGTGGGATTAAAGGGAAAGGGGCAGCATGAGGAGGGCCTTTTGAACTCACATTTTAAAATATTCCTTCATGCAGACTAGGGTTCATGGCTCCTCTGAGGTGCCATGGACCATGACTCCTTTAAAGCCTGGTCTGACTCCATGAAAATTGCAGAGGAGTAGGACAAGCCTACCTTTTTTATTCCCCGCAATGGAGTCAGCCAGGTCAGGAGTGCCTGATGCAAGCTTCTGATAGGAAGCAGCTCGCACCCTTTAAATGCATTCCTGAAAATCAGACAGCCCCGAAATGGGGTTAGGAATTCCAGAATTGGGACCTACCCACCATTTTTAATGGGTTCCTGAGTCATCCTGAATCAGTGAGAATCCATGCCACAGTGGTGTAGGCCAGGAATCATTATTAGGATCACTTAATGACCTGGCCTTGGGTATACAGAATGTAATTCCAAAGTTTGCAAATGATGTGAAACTTAGAAATGCAGTGAACAATGAGGAGGATAGTAACAGATTTCAGAGTGACATGGAAAGATTGGTGAAATGGATAACACATGTAGATGAAATTTAATGCAGAGAAGTGTGAAGTGATACATTTTGGTAGGAACAATGAGGAACGGTAATATGCGCTAAGTGGAACCATTTTAAAATAGGCTTACAACCAGAGACTTGGGTTACATCAACACAAATCGTGGGAGGTGGCTGGACAAGCTGATAAAATTGGTGAAAAAGCATTTGGGATTCTCATCTTAATTAATAGAGAAATACAGTCCAAAACCACCAGAATTAGGCTAAACCATTGCAAAACATTGATAGGCTTCAGCTGGAATGTTGTGTTCAATGCTTGGCAGCACACTTTAGGAAAAATGGCAAGGCCTTAGGGAGTGTACTGAAGAGATTTACCAGAATGATGCAAGGGATGAGGGTCTTCAGTTATGTAAAGAGACAGGAGAAGCTGGGGTTAATATCCTTGGAGCAAAGAAGGCTAGGAGGAGATTTGATAGAGGTGTTAAAAATCATGTTACTGTTGCTGCCTGCCATCGACCCTATGGAAGGATAGAATGGACCGATGATCACCGCACAAGCTTCCAAATGGCACAGTCAGATAAAGCCATTATCCTTCCCCATCCAGATGATCAGCTCTGGGGGCTGAATTTTACAGGGTGTCATGGTCCCTGACCGCCCCGTTCAAAGGTCAGTGGCGAGCCCACCCACCAAAGTGATGGTTTCCCCTCAGCAGTTTAATGTAGGAGCAGCATGAATTGTTTTAAGGTGAGTCTTCCACACCTATCTTGGGAGGAAGTCCTGCCTTAGTGAGCTGCTGGCCAATCAGAAGGCCAGCAGCTCTGTAGCCCAGGGGCACCAGGCGGGAGCAGTGGCCACTGCTGGGGTTACAGGGTGTCCTGACTAACAGGAGCATGGACTTAAGCTAAATCCAGGGTGTCCCCGGGGCCAGGCTAGCAGGTCCGAGAGCAGCAGGAAGGAGGGAATGATCCGGGTTTGAGAGGCCGGCGGTGGGGAGGGTAAAGGGGCGTATGGCTTTCGGGTGGGGTGCCCCTGATGGGCAAATGGCATGTTCCCCCACCCCTAGCCCGACACCAGCCTGCGCAGCTAAAGTTGCCGGGCTTCCCACATGGGGTGGGCCTCCCCCTGTCACAGGTAAAACAGTAGCAGGGGCAGTATGAGGCCCTTCAGTGGCCATTAATTGGCCACTTAAGGGCCTCAATAGGCCCAAGTGTGGGCATGCCATGTGATGTCTCCACTGTCCCCCTGTAAAATTTGAGACAGGTCAGGATCACGCGGGTATATGGTTGTGGACAGGCCATGCACTGGATTTTACAAGCCATCTTCCCCTCAAATCCAATGGCAGGGGAACATAAAACCCAGCCCTGGTTTTCAGAGATGGTTTTGTTGAGAAGCATGGCATCGCATCTGTCTTGTATGTGACCCATGACAACAGAGTACTGGTTCTTATCAGTGCCAAACTGTATGGTTGCCTTCTGAAGTTGAAGCTCTGTCTGTCACCGCTTTTATCAAGCACTTTAGCCCATACATTGTGCAGTCCGAGCATTATCCTCGTGTCCTCACAGTGGGCAAAGCTGGTGTTCCAGCCTCCAAGGAGCTGTGCAAGGGAGGATTTTCTGCCAGTCCCCGTGTCACTACCTTTCTTTCCACAGTCAGTCCCTACTATGCCTTTGTAAGACCCTAGCTGGATCTGTGAATATTGTATCGGGTTTTTCATGCTGCAATGTGCCTGACTGTGAGGGCCCCACAGGCCAAGTCTGTTTCTTCACACACCAGCCCTCAGACTCGACTGTTCAGCATTGGTGACATTATGTGAAATTCCCTTTGACCAGCAGGCCAAGTATGTCTAGCTATCCAGTCTAAATGTCCCCTCTTTTGTTGTACAAATGCCCTATTTCAAGGCACCCGCCCTTCAAAGAAGCTTACCAACATTCACAATGTCAAATGCTACGTCCGGGTTGCTACCCTTGCACAGGATGATTTACTCATCGTGCAGAACAATGAGCCACTTGCCTTTCCAGAAAATGTATTAATATTCTGCATAATGTCCTGGAAGGCCTTATCACCACTCTTCACACACATCTTGGTCACCCATCATGGCACCAACTCAAATCGGTCACCCAGAGACATCTTTATGCACTTGACATGGATACGTTCATTGAACAGGTCACAGCTGCACTGCTGTCCAAACCATTCCATACACTGTCTTTCCTCAATCTTTGAGTGTCCTTTCAGAGGTGGTCGGCATCTCATTTACTGCTGACTTAATCAAATGTGAGCAATAGCTCATTCTAGTTGCACAAGCGTATGTCACTGCTTAAACAGCTGCTGGTTGTCAACGGACACCACAACACCTTCAGGTATGCTCTCCACCAGTTGTGCATTGGATTTTGTTCACTAGAAGTTCCTCAAGCTGTCATATGGACCGGTCCTGCCCCTGGGTTTTCTGTCCTTTTAGGAGACAAGCTGCTTCAGGAATACCACATTGCATTTGAGCTCAGTAGATCGAAGAACTCCAACAAGAACCCAGTAGCAGAGAAGGCAGTATGAGAACTGGAGGGTGAGTTTCGACACCAAGTGCCACAGAGGCCCTATCACACCTTTAGCCTTGTCTACCGCCACTGCACGACTCAACTCCGACCTTCATTCCCAAGGTCTTTCTGCAAGAGAATAGACACAAAGGGCTGAATTTTGCTGTCGGCGAGCAGGAGACAGGGACCACTTCTCGGGCAAGGATTGGCCCCCTGCCTGGCGGAGATTGGGTCGGGCCCGCCTGCCCGGAACGCATTCTGCCCAGAAAGCCTGAGTCACCAATGTATAGATTTCCCTGTCTGATGACAGGGCTATTGAGACTCAACATCAGTTCCACCAGGCCAATTACCCATATAGTCAGAAATCTAAGACCCCTCTAGGGGTGCAACCATCACTCACCTCAGTTGATGTCGATGATCTGGTGTACCTTCATGCCAATTGCAACAAGTCACAGGCTACTTGGTTACCTCTGTCAAAGATGGCTGATGCAATATTCGTAAATTCATTAATTCCCAGCTACATAGCACAGAAGATCTGAATGCTACAAGGTCCATCTCTTCTGCACTGGCTCAGTGATCTTCTCCATTTCCGGTTCAGTTTCTATCAGCCACGGTGAACACTACCCACCTGTCTGGCCCATTCCTACAAACCCTAACATACCGACTAAGAAGTCTATGCCTGCCACAGCTCCAGTGCTGTCAACTACAGTGTCAATGACACAAACTCCATGGCCTGTGATGGGCCCCCTGGACCTGTCCCAAACACTGACTTTAGCTCAGTTCCCTGAACTGCCTCCTTATGCAAAGGCTCTGATACTTGATCCAGAACCCTGGTCTTTATTGCCAGTCCTGTCTTGCAGTCCCTAGAGCAATCTGATCTAATCTGATGCAGCCATCTGATCTAGTCTTGCAGAACCCAGCCCAGGATCCTGATCCTATAGCACTGGCTTTTGGCAATCCTAACCAGCAGTCTACATGTACTGCCCCGTTCCCAACTGCTTTGAGAAGTTCTACTTGTCAGAGACCCCTCCCAAAACATCTAGTAGGTTTTATACTCCAGGATTAATGCCACTATTTGGGGACAGAACAAACCCCAGTAGCTGGAGGGTAATCCACCTGTAAAATGTGTTTGTATGTCCAGTATGCATACCATCTGTATGATTCATATCCATGTGGTTGGATTGCCTTTCTCAATGACATTTTTGTTTCTGATGTTTATGCTGTTGTATTCTGTGGGTATGTTCGCTTGAGTTTTCATTTTGATGCACCGAAGCTGTTTGCATACACTCAACTTGATTTTTTTCTGGCATTGTTAGTTAATGCAAAAAGGAAATTTGATGGACAGAGAAGAGCAAATGAAAGAGCTGACGCCATTATATACTATTGCTCTCGTGTGGATGGGGGCTGATTCCCATGCGCGTATGGCCATTTTGTATTGATTAATGTTGTTTTCACCTAAACATGGTCGGTATTAGGATCCAGTTTATGGGCAGGATTTTCCCGTTGGCAAGCGGGGAGGCGGGGCCCGCTCGCCAACACGTAAAATGACGCGTGGTGACGTTGGGCGGAACTCCCGACGTCACCGTGTCCTATTTAAATTTTCAGGTGGGCGGGGGCTCAGCAAAATCAGCTATGCGCCCGCCGACCAGTCAATGGCCAATTGAGGCCATTGACAGAGTCATTAAACTAATGAATGAACCTGCCCATCCAATCTTAAGGTAGGTGGGCAGGCCAGGAGCCCTGGCGGGAATTAGAAAAAGCATGAAACCTCATCCACCGGTGGGATGAGGTTTAATGTAGGTTTTAAAAAACTTAATTAAAGTTTTTTAAAAAATTATGGGCATGTCCCAACTCATGTGAAAGTTGCAGAGGCGATCTCCCTGAGGCAGCATTTAGCCTCAGGGAGATGAGTGCGCTCTTTCATGAGCATGCGTGAAAGAGCTCACTCTCAGGTTTAGGGGTTCCCCCCGCCCACACAGGGAGTGCATAGCGCTTCCGTGCGGACGTCACGCTGGGCGGGCCTTAATTGGACAACCTACGTAAAATGGCGCCGCGCCCCCAATCGGGGGCGCCGATTGGAAGCGCACCCGCACTTCAACTTCGCCCCTGACGTAGGGAAAATCCTGTCCTATGTGTCAACCTAAAGGTAAACACAGCCTACTCACACAAAATACGATGATCAAGAAGCAATTTCTTTGTTCAGTAACAGTCCAAAAATGTTTCAGCACACAGAACCATTTGACCTCCTAATTTTTATATTCCTTAGGGGGTGGGGGTTGATTCCTGATACCACTGCCAGCCATTGAGAATTTGAAAATACAGATTGATGTAGGTTTGCATCAGCAAGGAGCAGCAGTATAGATTGTGAAGCTGAAAGTAAACCATCCACTTTAACTTTGTTATTGTCAGAATTAGAATTGAAACACCTGGGCCCTTCATAGCAACTTGGAATCACAACTTAAAATTCCATAATAGCATTTCTTTGATGCACTTATCAGTGCAGATGATCAAGAGTTTGCATTTTACCTGGAGTGAGATCCCCAATAGGCTTTGCAAAGTAAGCTGGGTGATGGTGTGCCGGGTAACTTATTGTACCTTGTTGGTCTCAATGTGGAAAACTGGCATGATATCTCCTGGGCTGCACAGCATTGGCGTGATTCATAGATTCAGCAAAGCTCTGTGCAAAAACACAAAACCCGAGCCATGTTTTCCATCTGTGCACACAACATTTTTCAAAAACAATATGACAGTTTAATTTTTCTTGCAGTAGGACAGGGAAATCATTCAAAAACAAGGGAATTAACTGGCCAGTTCAGCAACAAGAACTTTTATCCACTTTTATCATCATTTTGTTAAAAGTAACGTTTCTGACTGAAAAGTGAGTGCTCTGAGCGAACTTATCGTATCTATTAGAAACATCGCAAAGCACTTCACATCCAATGCATTACTTTGAAGTGGAGTCATTGTTGTTATGTGGGCAAGAATAGCAACCATTGTGGGTACAGTAAGACCTTACAAATAGCACTGAGGTTTTAGCAGAGGGGAGAATGTTGCCGATGACATCAAGACAACTCCCTCCTTTTCTTGGAATAGTTCCATAGGATCTTCAGTATCCACACGATCCATTGAAACATGTCCCAGATTGAACAACTTATCCAAAGGGCTTCTAACAAAACAGTATTTCTTCAGCACAGCACTGGAATGGCACTTGAATCTGTCACCTACCGACTCCAAGAGTGTTATTAACTGAGGCAAGCTGACATGAGCTGAATACTATATCCTGGTTACTGTCTAATGTAAAATGGATTTACCAGGAAAATTCATTGAAAAATAAGGATGAAAAATCCAGGTCTAGGTTTTCTAATTCTTAGAGTCTGTTCTATCAAAGAGACCCCCTAGAAAACAGTGACCATAACATGGTAGAACTTAGTATTCAGTTTGAGAGTGAGAAACTTGGGTCAGAAACAACTATGCTAACTTAAATAAGGTAATTACAAAGGAGTGAGGGCAGAGTTGGCTGGAATGGACTAGGAAAGGAGTTTAGCTGAAAAGACGGTTGATGAACAATGGCAGACGTTTAAGAAAATAGTTCATGTCTTACAACAAAGATATGTCCCAGTGAGGAAGAAGGATTGTAGGAAGGGGATAAACCAACCATGGTTAACCAAGTAAGTTAAGGATAGTATCAAATTGAAAGAAAAAAACATACAATGTGGCAAAGATTAGTGGTAAACCAGAGGATTGGGAAAGTTTAAAAAACCGACAAAAGATGACCAAAAAAAAAGCGAGGGAGAAAATAAGCTTTGAGGGTAAACTAGCAAGTAATATAAAAACGGACAGCAAGAGCTTATTTAAATATATAAAAAGGAAGAGAGAGGCCCCTTAGAGAATGAGGTTGGGGAAATAGTAATGGGGAACCAGGAAATGACAGAGGAGTTGAATAAATACTTTACATCAGTCTTCAGACACTAATAGCATTCCAAAAATACTAAATAATCAAGGGCCAGAAAGGTGGGGGGTTGGGGTTGTGGGAGGAAATAAATACAATAATTACCACTAGAGAAAAAATACTAGGAAACTAAAAGTCCCCTGGACCTGATGGGTTGGATCCTAGGATATTAAAGGAAGTAGCTATAGAGATAGTGGATGCACTGGTAGTAATCTTCCAAGAATCCTCAGATTCTGGAAAAGTCCCAGAGGATTGGAAAACTGCAAATGTAACAACACCCTTATTCAAAAAGGGAGGGAGACAAAAATTGGATACAAGCCAGTTAGCTTAACATCTGTCATTGGGAAAATGTTAAAGTCTATTATAAATGATGTAATGGTAGAGCATTTAGAAATACATAATATAATTAGGCAGAGTCATTGTGGCTTCATGAAGGGGAAATCATGCCTGACAAATTTATTGGAATTCTTCGAGGAGTTAACAAGCAGGATAGATAAAGGGGAACCAGTAGATGGAATATATTTGGATTTCCAAAAGGCATTCGATAAGGTACCACATATAAGGCTACTTAATAAGATGAGAGCGCATGGCATTGGGGGTGGTATATTAACATGTATAGAGGATTGACTAACTAATAAAAGACATAGAGCAGGGATAAGGGGGGCATTTTCAGGATATCAACCTGTAACTAGTGGAGTGCCACAGGGATCAGTGCTGGGGCCACAATTATTTACAATATATATTAATAACTTGGATGAGGGAAGTGAATGTACTATCGTCAAGTTTGCGCATGACACAAAAATAGACGGGGAAACAAGTGGTGAGGATGACAACAAAGGGCAGAATTTCCCCCCTGTTGGGGTGGAAGTTTAAGGGCGGGCACGTGGAGACACCCCTCCGACTGGCACCCCTGATTGGGGGCCTGCCGCCATTTAATGTCGGTGGGCCAATTAAGGCCCGCCCAGCGTGACGTCTGCAAGGAAGTGCTATGTGCTCCCAGTGTGGGGTGGGGTGGGGGGGGGGGGGGTAATTCCCTGAGCTGGGAATGTGCTCTTTTACACATGCGCACGAAAGAGTGCACACATCTCCCTGAGGCTAAGTGCTGCCTCAGGGAGATCGGCTCCTGTGTGAAAGAAATTTAAAAACAAAACAGATAAATTCCCCTGACATGTTCCCTCATGTGACACTGTCACATGAGTTGGGACATGTCCATAACATTATTGACACTTTTATTAAAAATTTTAAAACCTACATGAAACCTCATCCCGCCCGTGGATGGGGTTTCATGCTTTTTCTGAAGCCCGCCAGGGCTCCTGGCCTGCCCGCCTACCTTAAGGTTAGATGGGCAGGTCCATTAATCACTTTAACTACTTTGTCAATGGCCTCAATTGAGGCCATTGACAGGTCGGCGGACGCACAGCTGATTCTGCTGAGCCCCCGCCTACCTGAAAATTGAAATGAGACGAGGTGAAGTCATAAGTTCCTCCCAACGTCATCCTGCGTCATTTTACGTGTCAGCGAATGGGGGTGGGGCCCACTCGCCGACCAAGAAATGCTGGCCAAAGCATCCACAGAGGGATATAGAAAGCTTAAGTGAGTGGGAAAACACTTGGCTGATGGAATATAATGTGGTAAAATGTGAGGTTATGTGCTTTGGCAGGAAGAAGACCACCAGTTCTCAAGAGGTTTTTATATCAAACTAAATGAGACATTATTAATTTACAACAGAGTATTAAACACATACAGATGGCTACAAATTACTGCTATCATAACTTCACAAATTCCCAAACTAATCTCCACTAAGGCAACAACAACCCATAGACCTTAAGCAGACACCAGGCAAAGCATTTTCACCTTACAAATTCAAAATGAGGTTCCTTTCAATTTGGTTCCTTTGCAGGCAGTTGTAGGCATATAGCTGCTTTGATGTTACATGCCTCTGCCCGGCACACACAAAACTGCTTTCTGTTATACCCAGCGTTTCTCTTTGAATGTAAATTCTCATTGTATAATGAGGCCCTTTGAACTCCACCTCTTCTAACAATAAAACCCCTTTCAGAGTACTAATTTTATTAGTAATATAAACATCTTGCTTGGTGTCTCCAAGCTAGGTGCAAGATTTCACCCCTAATCTTTGAATGCTCTATTCAACAAAATGCAAATGTAATTACCTCTGATTCCATCACAAAACTACTGCATATCAAAGCACCCATACTAGCTGGTTTTAATTCAATTAAAACACACACAGACACACCCACAGACTAAACCTCTATTTTAAAAAAATTTCAATAACAGTATATACATTCATAGCTTCATGACACCCAAGTTCAATGTCTGTGCTGCATTACCTGGTCTCAGCTGGGAACCTGTGCTCTAGTAGTGACTCTGCGTAAGGGAGGTGTCAGGTTCTTGACCGGTATCCAGTGCACACGTGTGGATATCAGGTTGGTAATGGATCTAGCTCTGCTCTGAAGGTCACTCCTCCCCTTTGGGTCCTGTAGCCTGCTGCTGGTAACCATTTGGGCTCACACACTTGCTTGAGCTGAGAGCATTAGAGCATTGGCATTAGAGCCAATACCTCCAGGAAAAGGAATAAGTAGGAACTTGATGGAAAAGCAAGTGGGAAAACAGCATATCTTTAGACACATTCCTGTTTTATATCATATCAAGTCACTGAGTACACCACAACCTTCACCCAGAATAATAAGAAAACTCTGCCCCTCCATGTAATTCATCAACAGCTGGTTTTATAAACCCACAAAGCATAACCATTTACATCAACACTTATTATTGTCTGTTTTCGTAAAAATTGATATGTTGCAGCTCTATTCACTTTGACATTAAACTAAAACTGGTTTAGATCAAAATACAGATTATATTTAGCTAGATATGTGCATCACATTATGAAGAGGATCACCGTCAATCACACATACTCTAAGGTTATCCCCCACCCAATATATTGACTAATAAGTCAAAGGCCCACAGAACTCTTGAACAGCATCAACAATAGATTCATGTGTTCTGCACAGGCAGATTGACCAACAGTCCCTGAGAGATAAATTACTTCTAGTAATCGTTTCATGCATTTATGATTTATCATGAAATGAATGGAGCCTTTGAATGGGACTTAATGTGTGAATTTACCAACTGCACTTTAAGTTATATAATGACAAATGACAATGTTGCCTTCATTGTTTTATGAGGTCCTTTTCTCACACTCACAGCGGCAATACCGAAGCCATAGATGATATTCTCCTCTTCACAACTGCTGGTTACCGACGTTTTCAGAATTATTTTAAAGCAGTAAACCAAGCCTGTGTTCTGCAGTAAATCTCATTGGCTCTGTTGGCTCTTCCTAACATTATATTAAGCTCCCCATCCACCAACTTAAACATGCACTCCCCCCACCACCAATGCACAGTGGCAGACAGTGTGCTATATATAAGATGCATTGCAACAACTCACCAAGGTTCCTATGACAGCACCTACCAAACCCGCGACCCTTCCCACCCAGAAGGGTAAGGGCAGCAGTTGCATGGGAACACTACAACCTGTAGGTTCCCCTCCAAGCCACATACCATCCTGACCTGGAAGCATATTATCATTCCTTCACTGTTGCAGGATCAAAATCCTGGAACTTCCTTCCTAACAGCACTGTGGGAGTACTCGCACCAGATGGGCTGCAGAAATTCAAGAAAGCGGCTCACTGTCACCTTCTCAAGGGCATTTAGGGATGGGCAATAAATGCTGGCCTTCATGACCAGTGTGATGATCTCATCATTTTGGGACAATCTATGTATGGATTTAGCCATTCGTTACCCATCAGACTGAATGCTAATTGTTTTGTGTGCAAATCTATTTTTATAAAATGCTCAGTTTCAGATATTGCGCTCTTAGAAAATAGGCTCAATTTGTGAGGATATTTTTTTCTGGATGTTATCAATTCTCTGCTTGAGGCAAAGAAAAATTGAGGAGAATCAGAAATATTTTTTGTCTACATTCTACTTGTCTTAATTATCTTTTCCTGTGGAAATTTGAGTGAAAATTGATTTCTGAACCTTGTTTAAAGCCACCAGTATTGGGCGTGTGTCCAATCAGTTTAGAATTAAAAAAGTGTTTTTGAATGTGAACTGAGTAGTAGTGGGGAAAGCATTCTTTGATTTAAAAAAACTCCATGCCGCAAAGCGGATTTGATTTTCAAGCCTGCCTCAATTTAGTGGACCAGTGTCCCTTGTCTGAAACAGACAGAAAGTTAATGCACATATATAAATGAAGGTCCTACATCAGTTTTAGCAACCTGCTACCATGTTGTGGGAATCAACCAAAATGCCACCCAGCTTTTAAAACTGGCATAAGAGTCTGACTTTTGCAAAAAATGATTAGACCCAGGCTTGTCTTGGCCATCTATATCTAACTCACAGTGGGCTGTATCTTTTGATCGGCGAGCCGGGGGTGGGGCCTGCTCGCCGACGTGTAAAATGACGTGGGGTGACGTCAGGCATGCGTCCCGACGTCACCCTGTGTCATTTACATTCTCAGGTCGGCGGACATGCAGCCGACGCAGCTGCGCACCCGCCAACCTGTCAATGGCCTATTAAGGCCATTAAAAAAGTAATTGAAATCATTAATGGACCTGCCCATCCAATCTTAAGGTTGCGGGAAGGCCGGGAGCCCTGGCGGGCTTCAGAAAAAACATGAAACCTCATCCACAGGTGGGGTGAGGCTTCATGAGGAATTTTAAAATTTCAGAATATTTTAAAATAAAAGTTATGGAAATGTCCCAACTCATGTGACAGTGTCACATGAGACGACATGGCGGTGATTTTTTTTCTCATCTTTATTTAGTGTTTCAAACCTGAGCCGATCTTCCTGAGGCAGCACTTTGCCACAGGGAGATCTGTGCGCTCTGGCTCAGGGAGTTTCACCCGCCCCCCCCAACCCGCCCACGCTGGGAGCTTTCTGGCGGATGTCACGCTGGGCGGGCCTTAATTGGCCCACCCACCTAAAATGGCAGCACGCCCCCGATTGGGGGCGCCGATCAGGAAGACGCTCATCCATGCCCACTTCCCAACCCGGGTGGGGGGGAAATGTTGCCCATGAGTGTGTATCAGGTGAAAAAACCACATGGAATTTAATTTAACATTTTCGTCCCACTACCGCTACAGTCACATTGAAAGACGGGGATGGGGGCTAGCCAAACAAAAATTAAGTCTGATGCTTATTATGTTGGTGTAAATATTGAGAATTTTAATATTCAGCCACCACAATTTTCCTCAATTAAAATTGAGGGAATCTTTTGGAAGGGGGAGAGATGCGGGGGAGGAGGAGTAGCTGCTGGTGGACAAATTTCTGAAATGGTCTCCTGGCTTGTGAAGCTCTAACTTGGAAGCCCTAGAAATGAAAATTTACCTCAGTGTGATTTTATTTTTGCTGATATGATGACAGACTGTCACCAGGTATGGAGTTGAAGCTCATTCAGACCAGGTTGAACAGTTATATAGGGCTGGATTTTCATCTTGCTACTTCCTTAAAACAATCTCCTTTCATGACAGGCCAATAAAAGTGTTAATTATCCAGACTTTTTAAGGTTTCATTAGCAGAAACTATAAGCACTTGAAACCTCTTAATCTTGTGTAAATAAACACTTGACAAAAGAGATCAGGGAGCCAGAGCTGCCAACTGAGCAATGTTTTCCCTCAGGCTCAGCTGCTTCAACAGTCTAATGGATGCCTGGGCACTCAGTGAAGGAAGTTATTTTTTAAGAAAGTGGAAAGTGGAGGGGGATGTAACTTGGCATATGATGGGTGAGTGAAGGGACATGAGATGATATGATAGGCAAAAGTAAGAGCATTTGAAAGGTTCCCTCATCCAGCCTTATGGTTCATGACACCTCTGAGATGCTGTGAACCGTGAGTCCTTTAAAAATTGGCTTGACTCCATTAAATTTGCGTAGGACTAGAACATGCCCATCCCCACAATGAAGCTGGCCACGTTGGGAGTGCAGGGCGTGGGCTTGCGACCTGAACTAGTTCGCAAACTTAAACAGCACTGTTAAAAAATGGGAAACCCCAGGAATATGGTCTGGAATCCTGTAATCAGGTCCTGGCTGCCATTTTTACTCCTCTACAGAGTTTTCCCAGCTCTACGAAAATCCAACCCATAGAGTTCCAGCACAGTCCAACCATGGTTAAAAGCGACACAGAATTAAGGCTTATTCAGGCCACGTTTAAAAATTGCACAGACTCTCTTGTGCTGTATTTTCATTTTAGGAAAAGGCTTTTGACTTGGGGCTTGTGATAGCCATTGTTCACTCTCAGGAACAGTGCGAAGGAAAAGGGATGACACAAAAGAATCTACCCAGGGGAAAGGATTTGTAGATGCAGATAAATTGTCCTGATTTTTTCTGAAGAATAATAAGCATGGAGATTCACATTATGGAATCAGATCATTTGATAGCCCCAGATTTGGTTGATATTCTTATTAACAACAACAACAACAACTTACATTTACATAGCACCTTTAACTTGGTAAAATGGCCCAAGGAGCTTCACAGGATGTGTAATCAAACAAAATTTGACACCAAGCCACATAAACAATAATCGAGAGCTTAGCCAAAGAGGCTGGTTTTTAAGAGAGGAAAAGAAGGTTGAAGCTTAAGGAGGAAATCCCAGAATGTAGAGACTCAGTTGCTGAAGACACTGCTGTCAATGCTGAAGCATATAAAATCAGGCTGCATGAGAGGCCAGAATTGGAGGGACTCCGCTATCACAGAGGTGTTCAGGGTTGAAAGTGATTACAGAGATTGGGAGGTGTGAAGCCATGGAGGAATATGTAAACCGAAGATGAAAATTTTAAAATCAAGGCCTTGCTTAACTGGGAACCAATGCAAGTCAGCGAGAATAGGCCGAATGGGACTTGGTGAGAGTCAGGATAAGATAGCAAAGTTTGGAAAAGTTGACGCTTATGGACAATGGAAGATAGGAAGCTAGCTAGGAGCGCATTGAAATAAATGGTCTTAATGATGGTGTGCATATGTGGTCAGAAGTTCGTCCTGTGGCCAAATATGACACCAAGGTCTAGTTTAGCCTCAAAGAAGCCAAGGAAGCCACTGCTCTATTTCTATCTCTATACATCTGTTGGATTTCCAAAGGTGCTGAGTGTTTTCAACTTCATATAAGTCAAGGTGAGACCCTGTCTGAAAATCTATTGTGCATTAATTGAAAGAAACTCTAGCCCCTTAACATGATGTACAGACTTATATTCTGTATGTTATGCTAAATCCATTGGTTTTATGCATGACTTTCTCACTCTAAGTTATTTTGTGTGTGCCAGGAAAAATGTACAGATCAATTTACAAAAACAAAATGTAGCTGATGCCACCAAGCTTTGTTATGGTGAATGTTTGAGATTGATACTAAGGCTTCGAGCGTGTGAGGGATTGGTTGTGTTAGCTTTACTGGATTACTGGGCTTATGTTGCTGTGAAAGAGGACTGGAAAATTAGGGGAATTTGAGTCGGGACCCAAGAAACGTCCTCAGAAGCCTTTATAGGAAAACACTGAACATGCTTTTACTTCAATTGATATCTCTTCTTGAACTTTTGTTGCGACATTCACTCCCTGAGCGTCTTGGTTCAGTGTTGGAATAAGAAATAAAATTCTAATTCTCCAATAGGAAGGTAGTGACAGTAAACCGTGGAGTGGAGATTTTTGCCCATTAGAAGAAATTGAATGTGCCTGAAGGTGATGGGGTTGGATAATACCCATGGTCGATTTAAGAACGAGTATCAAACCCCATGTTGATGGCGTTATCTGACCTACATTGCTAGTGCTCTAAACAGCTAAGCTAACCATTCCCCAGTGCAAGTATATTCCTCCTTAAATAAAGAGTCCAAAACTGTGCACTGTACTCTAGGTGTGATCTCACCAACACCCTGTACAATTGTAGCAAGGTTTCCCAACTTTTATAATCCAATCCCCCCTTGCTTTCCTAATATCTTGCTGTATTTACATGCTAACATTTTGTGATTCACGTATGAGGACATCCAGATTCCTCTGTACCACAGCATTCCATCATCTCTCTCCATTTAAATCATATATTGTTTTTCTATTCTTCCTAAAAAGTGGATAACCTCACACTTTCTCACATTATACTCCATCTGCCATTTTTTCCTGCTCATGTAACCTATCTATATCCCTTTGCAATCTCTTTGTATCCTCTTCACAACTTGCTTTCCCGCCTATCTGTCTCATCAGCAAATTTGCTACAATACATTGTGTCCCTTCATCAAAGTCATTAATATAAATTGTAAATAATTGAGGCCCTATCATTGATCCTTGTGGCACCCCATTAGTTACAGTTTGCCAACATGTATATGACCCATTTATTCCGACTCTGTTTCCCATTAGTTAGCCAATCCTCTATTCATGCTAATGTATTACCCCCAGTACTATGAACTCTTATCTTCTTTAGTTATCTTTTACTTGCACATTATCAAATGTCTTTTGGAAATTCAAATACGCTACACCTACTGTTTGCCCTTTAGCCATCCTGCTTTTTATCTGCTCAATGGACTCTAATAAATTTGTCAAACACAATTTCACCTCCATACAACTATGTTGACTCTGCCTGATTATATTATGTTTTTCTAAATGTCCTGCTACCACTTCCTTAATAATGGATTCCACCATTTTCCCAATGACTGATGTTAGGCTAACTGGCCTATAGTATCCTGCTTTCTGTCTCCATCCTTTCTTGAATGGAGGTGTTGCAGTTATCCAATCTGCTTGGACTTTTCCAGAATTTAGAGAATTTTGGAAGATTAAAACTGATGCATTCACTATCTCTACATCAATTTATTTTAAGGTCCTAGGATGCAAGCTGTCATGTTCAGCTGGCTTGTCAGCCTTTAGTCCCATTAGTTTTCCTGGTACTTTTTCTCTGGTGATGGCGATTGTTTTAAGTTCTCCCCTATTGTGTTTTATACCTAAGAGGTATGCAGAAATGACACACCAGTTTGGCCCTTGATTTTCTACTATTATTGGGATGCTTTTTGTGTCTTCTTCTGTGAAGACAATACAAAATACGTGTTGAAAGTTTCTGCCATTTCCTTATTTCCAATTATGAATTCCCCAGTCTCATCTTCTAAGGATTAAATGCTACTCCCTTCCTATATATATATATATATATATATATATACCTGTAGAAGCTCTTACTTTCTGTAAGTATTTCTTGCTAGTTTGGTCCCATATTTTAATTTCTCTCTCATCATTATTTTTTACTTATCCTTTGCTGTTTTCTAAAATGTTCTCAATCTTCTGGCCTGCCACTAATATTCACAGCATTATATGCCTATCTTTCAACTTGATACCATCTTTAATGTCTTTGTTTAACCACGGATGGCTCATCCTTCATGCAGTCTTTCTTTTTCAATAGAATATACCTTTGTTGAGAGTCATGAAATATCTCCTTAAATGTTTGCAAATATTACCTGTGTCTTACCTTTTTAGCATATTTTCCAGTTCCACTTCAGACAACTCTGCCTTCATGCCTTTGTGACTGTATTTAAGACCTATCTTTCTCACCCTGAAACTGAATGTGAAATTGTATCACATTATGATCACTCTTCCCAAGAGGATTCTTTTCTATGAGATCATAAATTAATCCTGTATCATTACACATTATCATGACTACAGTAACCTGCTTCATGATTGGTTCCACAATATATTGTTCTAAGAAACTGTCCCTTATACACTCAGTGAACTCATCCTCCAGGCTACATTTGTCAATTTGATTTGTCCAATCTATATGAAGATTAAAATCTGGTCAGCTAACAGGAAACAGAAAGTAGGCATAAATGGATTATTTTTTGGGTTGGCAAGATGTAGCAAATGGTGTGCCACAGGGATCAGTGTTGGGGCCTCAACTATTTACAGTCCATGTTAATGACTTGGATGAAGGGACTGGATGATTGGTGGCTAAATTTGCTGATGGCACAAAGGTAGGTAGGAAAGTACCTTGTGAAGAGGATATAGGAGTCTGTGAGAGACATAGAAAGGTTAAGCGAATGGGCACAAATTTGGCAAATGGAGTATAATGTGAGAAATTTGGCAGGAAGAATAGCAAAGCAACACATTATTTAAATGGACAGAGATTGCAGAACGCTTGAGATACAGAGGGATCTGGATGTCCTGCTGCATGAATCACAAAAAACTTAGCATGTAAGAACAGCAAGTGTTTAGGAATGCAAATGGGATGTTGTGCTTATTGCAAGGGGAATGGAATATAAAAGTAGGGGAGATATAAAACTCATTCTGAAGACCTGTGCTCCAGAACTAGCCATGCCCCTAGCCAAGCTGTTCTAGTGCAGCTACAGCATTGGCATCTACCCAGCGATATGGAAAATTGCCCAGGTATGTCCTATCCGCAAAAAGCAGGACGAATCTAACCCATCCAA
This sequence comes from Cetorhinus maximus, assembly GCF_964194155.1. Taxonomy (NCBI): domain Eukaryota; kingdom Metazoa; phylum Chordata; class Chondrichthyes; order Lamniformes; family Cetorhinidae; genus Cetorhinus; species Cetorhinus maximus. Next base: position 33,315,251 of record NC_135879.1, read on the forward strand.
TTACCGCCCATCAGTCTACTCTTGATCATCAGCAAAGTGATGGAATTTGTTGTCAGCAGTGCTGTCAAGTGGCACTTACTCAGCAATAACCTGCTCAGTGATGTTCAGTTTGGGTTCTGCCTGGGCCACTCAAATCCTGACCGTACTACAACCTTATTCCAAACATGAACAGAAGAGCTGAACTCAAGAGGTGAGGGGAGATTGACTGCCTTTGACATCAAGGCAGCATTTGACCGAGTGTGGCATCAGTTGGCCCTAGTAAAACTGGAGCCAATGCGAATCAGGAGGAAAATGATCCACTGGTTGGAGTCATATGTAGCACAAAGGAGGATGGTTCTGATTGTTGGAGGTCAATCATCTCAGTCCCAGGATATCACTCCACAAATTCCGCAGGGTAGTGTCCTAGGCCCAACCATCTTCAGCTGCTTCTTCGATGACCTCCCCTCCATCATCAGGTCAGAGGTGGGAATGTTCGCTGATGATTGAAAATGGTAAGCACCATTTGTGACTCCTCAGAGCCTGTTCACCATCTACAAGGCACAAGTCAGGAGTGTGACGGAAAACGGTCCACTTGACTGGATGAATGCAGTTCCAACAAAACTCAAGAAGCTCAACACCATCCAAGACAAAGCAGCCTACTTGATCGGCACCCATCCATCACCTTAAACGTTCACCCCCTCCACCGCCAACACACAGTGGCAGCAGTGTCTACCATCTACAAGATGCATTGCAGCAACTCATCAAGGCCCCTTCGACAGCACCTTGCAAACATGCGACCCCTAGCGCCTAGAAGGACAAGGGCAGCAGATGCATGGGAACACCACCACCTGCAAGTTCTCTTCCAATCCCAGCCTCCTGACTTGGAACTATATCGTCGTTCCTTCACTGTTGCCGGGTCAAAATCCTGGAAATCTCTTCTTAACTGCACTGTGAGTGTTGCTACACCACATGGGCTGCAGCCGCTCAAGAAGGTGGCTCACCACCACTTTCTCAAGGGCTATTAGGGATGGGCAATAAATATTGGCCCAGTCAGCGACACCCACACCCCGTGAACAAATAAAAAAAATGTTTTGCTACAGTTACACAGGGTATTGGTGAGACCACATCTAGAGTACTGTGTACAGTTTTGGTCTCCTTATTTAAGAAAGGACATGTTTGCATTGGAGGCAGTTCAGAGAGCTTCACTCGACTGATCCCTGGGATGGGGGGAGTTATCTTATGATGAAAGACTGGACAGGATGGGCTTGTATCATTGGTGTTTAGAAGAATGAGAGGCAATTTTATTGAATCGTATAAGATCCTGAGGGGTCTTGACAGGGTGGATGCGAAAAAGATGTTTCCCCTTGTGGGAGAGCCTAGAACTGGGGGATACAGTTTACAAATAAAGGGTTTCCCATTTACGATTGAGATGAGAATTTTTTTCTTTAAGAGGGTCGTGACTCTGTGGAACTCTCTTCCCCAGAGAGCCGTGGAGGCAGGGTCACTGAATATTTTTGAGAGGTAGATAGATTATTGACTAACAAGGGAGTCAAAGGGTATCGGGGCTAGGCAGGAAGGTGGACTTGAGGTCACAATCAGATTAGCCTTGATTTTATCAAATTGTACAGCAGGCACAAGGGGCCAAATGGCCTTCTCCTGCTCTTAATTTGTATGTTCATATTAAAATCATCCATGATTGTTGCAGTATCTTTCTGAAGCCCCCATAATTTTTTGATCTATACTCTGACCTATAGTGCAGCTACTGTTAGATGGCCTATAAACTATTCCCATCAGTGACTTCTTTCCCTTGCTATTTCTTATCTCCAGCAAAGCTGATTCCACATATTGATCATCTGAGCCAAGATGATTTGTCAATACGGTACTTATCTCCTTTTCCTTTCTTCCTATCCTTTCAACAGGTCAAATGCCCTTGAATAGTCAGTTCCCAGCCTTGGCCTTCTTGCAACCATGTATCTGTAATGGCTATCCTATCATACCTAATTATTTCCATTTGTGCCATCTATTCATCTAGGTTGTTACGAATGCTGCATGCGTTCTGATAAAGAGCCTTTCATTCTGTTTATTTACTACTTTTCCATACTCTGACTCCATTTGCTGGTGCGCTCTTATATTTGTGTGCTCTATCCCTTCCTGTCACACTCTGGCTATCGTTATCCAAGTGTACTTCTGCTCTGAGCACTCCAACCCTTCCAACAATGGTTTCATGATCAGCAAAGAGAGAAAAATAAAATGAATGTGTTGCTTATGAGGCCTTATTAATGTCTCTAATGTCAAAGTACAGCATTCCTCAACTGTAAAACCAAATGAAAAAGATTACTTACTCTAGGCCAGACTTGGCATAAGCAAAGGTTAAAATGTCCGAACCACATCACATGTACAGGCAGAAGACCAGGTGCAGCTTATACATCCACTCTGTTGCCAAAGATAGAGCAATCAAATTAGGGAGATGAGAGAAATAAGTTAAATAAAAATAAACGTTGCCTCAGCCTATTAACACGTTGATGGCTATTCCATTACGTTTCAAAAGCAATCAACCAGCAGGGGTGAATGCCGATTTCCCAGTTTACAACATGGTTTAATGAGGTCCAATCCTATTGGGCTGCTATGCCGAAAATGTTTCTAATGTCAGCATTTTGCTAGTTGTGCTTCACTTCCAACTATTTCTTTCATTTCCTTTTAAATTGGATATTCCACTGCTAGTTCAAGAAACTATCTGACATTTATATAGGTCGTAAGTGGTTCATTAGCTGCTTGAGAGGTGATAAAAGTATCATTGTTGCCAATATGACATATTTGACTTTATTATTTTGTTAGCACCAATGAAACCATGTTCCCAAGAGCTGCACATTTGAAAACTACGGATGCCAGTGATTATGTTTCAATTATTCTCATCGGAAAATAGACCTTCCTCCACAAATGTGTTTCCTAAATTGCTGACACTGCAGACGAACATGGAGTGTAAGTTATCCTCATATCTTTCACCACTTTTCTGGCAGAGACATGCAACGATGCTAAAGCAGTTGGTGAAAAGTTAAATTGTACATCTTCCTGATTGCTAATTGAAAAAAGTATTCTTGGTGAATGTGATCCGTGCTCCTACAGAATTGTAGAACTGAGTTGTAGGTGAGACTACGATGAAGAGTGTATCGGGACATGCACACAAACTTAAACAATACAGCATTTTGAACTAATTTCTTCATTTTGTGCTAAGAAAAGTAACATTTTTAAAAAAGGTTAAAAAAAACATTTGTTTGCAATTTAATATTGTTTGAATAAGCCTTTTAATCATAATAATAGTGAATAAAACCACAGAAAAGAACCCAATGGTATTGTTGTGCTTTTTTAATCAAGGCACACAAGAAATCTTACATTTTCCAACTCAGTCAGACAGCCTGTTGTCATAACCAAGCTGGTCGTTAGACACCACCACAAGTCCTTTCCATTGTCCTCACCCATTTGCCAGATCCCACAGCTGTTTAACCATTGTTATTCTTCCATTCAGGACTTCCTGTGTACTGCCTTAGCTTTGATGCTCCACATGGATGTTTTACAGCTGAATCCTATTCTGTCAACTTCGAAGGAAAGCGGACTCCAGGCACACAACATACAATCACCCTGCCCTCTGTTATCACACAGAAGCCACTCCTTCTCAACACTTCAATGTCAATTACTATCCTAGCTGTTGTCCAACAAAATCTTTGTACGGAACATGCCAAAATCTTCCAACTTCTACTGTGCTTTGGTCAGAGCCAAATCAAAGTACTACAGGGCACTGATCTTACACATTTCTCTTTTAACATTCCATGATACATTGTTTTACTTTAACCATCTGTCAAAAGCATTTGCAGCTGAACAATAAACCCCTTCACTTCTATTTTGTTCCTCCTTCAATAGAGATACAAATTCCAAGTTAAGTAAGTTAATTCAATGCTTACACCCTCTCAACATCAATATCCAGTTCCTTCATCTTTCTGCTCTCTACTATGGTAGAGGCCTTAGTCTGGGGAGCAGATGTTGAGTTGCAATTCTTTCCTTCATCACTCAGTCTCTTAGATTTCATGCTGGATGATTTATCAAGTGGAAACTATTTGTGTTTATCAGTGAATAATAGAACAGCAAAATATTTGTTTAAATGTTATAACTGCCTACCAAGTTATAACACAATTCATTTAGACTATTTTTGGCAGATCATTCCAAGACAGAGGGAGTGTCCAACATGACTTTATATTTTCTGGAACAAAAAGTTTTAGACAGCGGGTGTTAAAGTCAAAGAGGTTTATGAATAAATCTGTCCAATTTGAATTATTGGGGAGCTCTTTTAGTGCCTGTGTTGAAAAACACAAATTATATCAGTATGTTAGTGTGTGGTTTTATTCACTATATTTATAGAAAAATCTGTATTAACAATGAAATTACAGACAAAGATGTTTTCTTAGAGAAAAATGTTCATGGGGCTGGGTGGTGCAATGGTTGGCATACAGCTGGATCTGGGCTCAGTTCCAACTCAGCCTAAAATGATGAACATTTCCTCACTCCTCTGGCTGTATATTGCTTAGTCACAGCCCAGTTCCTAGTTGGTATGGACCCACAGCACAAAATTGTTTATAGCTGTTTGACAGGGTGGACACTGAGAGGTTGTTTCCCCCGGCTAGGGAATCTAGAGCACAGCAGCACAGTCTCAGGATAAGGCGGTTCTCATTTAGGACTAAGATGAGGAGAAACATCTTCACTCAAAGGTTGTGAATCTTTGGAATTCTCTACCCCAGAGGGTTTATGATGCTCCACTGTTGAATACATTTAAGCTGAGATAGACAGATTTTTGGCCTCTCAGGGAATCAAGGGATAGAGAGAGCAATGGGAAAGTGGAATCAAGGCCAATATGATTGTAATGAATGGTGAAGCAGGCTCGAGAGGCCGAATGATCTATTCCTGCTTCTATTTCTTATGTTCTTATAATTATGCACTGATTGGCAATACATTGGCATTCTTATTTCCATTGGAGCAATTACAGGGGTATATTTAAAGATGATAGAGGATAATTTTCTGAAAGTTTCACCCAGTGGGAGTCCATATCAAGAATCTGGGTGTGCGCTGTCTGCAATTGCCAAAGTCAGCGCTACCAGAATCATACTAACTTAATGGCCACAACCTTTCACTATCTACTTCTCACAGACAAACCAAAGGACTGATGCATATGTCTTATTAACTTTTATTTTTGGACTCAAGTTCTCATTTCTAATCTGTCTGTATGTGTGTTGCATTTTTATTATTTTTTCTCTCGTTTAGTAACTAATAAATTCATTCTTTCTTTGACTCAAGACGACCTGGTTAAATTGGCTCCTTTTTAAAACATAAATATATTTGGGCTGGTATCCACGAGGGAAGGGATGCTTTTCAAATTAACCTTGTTGTCAACCAAGGGGGTTGAATAAAGAAAGGGAGCCAGTTCATCCTACTTCACCCAGGAGCATAACGATTTGGGGTACCTCATCTGGGATCATGACCAGTTGGGGGAACCTCACCTGGGAACTGGTCATAACAATTGTAAAGTATTCAACAATGATAGAGAACATGTGAACAGAGAGAATGCTTATGCCAGGAACCCTACGTTTTAAAAATACCACTCATTTGACCAATGCAACAAATTGACCTAGATTTCTGTGTCAAAACAATGGTGAAGTTAATGGCATCACTGCAATTTATGCACAAATTTTACAGCAACTTCAGGTGAGATGTTGATATCCAGCTAAACTCAAATATCCAAAGGTTACTGTCTGAGGTACATCCTTTGCCATTAGGTTGGAAAAGGGCACTCCGTAGAATGGCTCCTTTTTGAAATGCTTAGAGCAGTGTGAAGTTGCTGTACTTTATGGTAGGTATGCACAAAACTCACAACAGAAAGTTAAGTCTTGTCCCATCTAAGTCCTCTTTTAAGGATGTGATGACTTTTAGTTACTGCCAAGCATACTGTTTGGCACTGAAAATTAGCTATTACAAGTGTGGAGTTTCATTCCTTTAGGTTTAATTATTATTGGAGTTTTTTTTAATGAAATTAAAATTTATTAGAAAGAAGTCTCACTTTTCTTTTTTGATTCTTTTCTCTTAATCCAATCTTTCTTTCCCTCCCTTTATTTCGCTTTCTGTACCAAACTTGAGCTTGACTTCACCCAGTATAATTTATACTCCTTCTCAGGCCTTGCGCTATTTGTTTCTGAATCTTTCGAAATGATTGGTTAAGGAGACTCACAGCTGCACACTCTGCTCATTCAGATCATAGATGCCTGGTTTTCTCCGATGCAATATTTTCAGCTCACACCTTCACCAACTTGCCATGCAAAAAATGTAAAATCCTAAATGTGTAAGGACAAGACTAACCAATTACTGACAGGTTAGATGCCCTGTTATAGTTTGATATGTTTTGCAATCATGTTTGCCACTTGAGTGTCATGAACTCCTTTGGTTGGGTTGTCCATGAGCTGACTATCACATGCTTTCTCAATGATGAACCCGGGCTGGAGAATGGCTACATCGCCAACTGATGAGGTGCAAGGAATAGAGAATGCCCAACCTTATTGGATCTGTGATTAACTTTGCCTCAGTTGCTGGGCTGCAGTCATTGCAGGTTAGGCCTTCTAGAATTCTGCAGCTACTTAAGTCCAATTTTGTGGGAAGCCTGACCAAATTCTGCTTCATGAGAGTGTTGTTCTGTATGGCAGAAAACTGGTAAAGAAGTGTCATGGTTATATTGCTGGACTAGTAATTCAGAGACTGAGACTAATAATTTAGACAATGTGAGTTTAAATCCAACCATGGTAGTCAATGTTCCCTCTAAACTGCACGAGTGTGGGACTGTGCAGCATTCTGGAATGTACTGTGCCAGGAACAAACAGGTTGCACACAATCAACGTTTCCATTAAGATGCGCACATGATAATCTTAAAGGAAATGCACCATGCAACAAACAGGCAACGAAGAGAAATTCAAGAAAACATTGGTGGCATGTTTAAGAATTTGAACTCAGTTTAAAAATAACCTCAACAAAAAAAAATGTCATAAAAAGTGATGCAGAGCTGTCAGATTGTCATAAAATTATTTGAAAGTATTACACATTCATTTACATTGAGCATAATGATTGATTCCAATACTGAAATGTCAAGGCTCATCAAGGCTCCTTCAACAGCACCTTCCAAACCCGTGACCTCTACCATCTGGAAGGACAAGGGCAGCAGGAGCATGGGAACACCACCACCTGTATGTTCCCCTCCAAGCTACACATCATCCTGACTTGGAATCATATCGCTGTTCCTTCACTGTCGCTGGGTTACAAACCTGGAACTCCCTCCCTAACAGCACTGGTGTACCTACACCACATGGACTGCAGTGGTTCAAGAAGACAGCTCACCACCACTTTCTCAAGGGCAATTAGGGATGGTCAATAAAAATGCTGGCATAGCCAGCGACACTCACATCCCATGAAAAAGTTTTTTAAAACTCTGTACCTCCATGAATATGAAGAGTTTCTCCATAAAGTAATGCGAAATAACAAAATGTAGAACTGTTTTCTGTTAATTGACCAACCTATTTTTAAGATTGTGATAGTATTATACTGAAAGGAGCTCAAATTGGTCTTGCTAATGATAGTGAATCAGCAGGCCATGGAAAACAACATCAGGCAGGTTTTAAAATGAGCTGCTAATTCACTAACATCTGTTTCATTCCCAAAATGTCTTACCAAGTCCAAGTTGCAGGACAATTTTTCAGTCACATCCTCGCACAATTGAATTGGTTTCACGAATTACAAACACAATTAAACCTTAGTCTTCAATGCCCGTGCAGTCTACTTGTTAACTGACTTTATATGTTGACTGATAAAGTTGCCTCGAGGCATCGACTGTGAGAAGTGTAAATTTGTAAGTGGCACATTGTAAAAACACAAACTCAAAGCATGTTCTTTTGGCTTTTTACCTGTTTACTAAATGACATTACTGGAGGGAATATGAACAAATCTGCCAACAGGATTGCCAGTGCAAGAATCCACGGCAATCTTAATTTTAGTGGATCCACCAAGGAAGTGCCTGTAATCAGTGCAAGAAGCTACTCTAGGTACACAAGGCAAAGCTTAGAGAGTGAACTGAGCACAGAGTGGTGTCCAGCATGCCATCAAAAAAGCAGAAAAAAATGCAGAGGTGCATTCTTTTGGATATGTCTTTAATAATTAGAACCGTGTATATATTCTGTGCTCCTCGAGTAGAGCTGTATTTATGGCCTACCTTCATACTCTTCTTTAAATTGTGTATTGCTTCCAGACATCCTGTGTCTGAGTGGGAGACAGCATTGAGGCTGATAGTGACTTGTTAATGCACTTGGTGCCTTTTTCACTTTAGGGAGTTATCTTCACCCATCTCTGAATAATGTTCCACTCTCTTGGTAAATGTTCACCAGTGCACTTGCAGAACCTCCTTGCTGAAACAGGCTTTGTGCTGCTGTTTGGACCATTTCCTTTAAGGTTCTGCACTATTAGACTAGATTTATAGACATTACGAAATTTATAGGGGTCAGTTGGCGTGTTAGCTGCTTCAGAAGTGTGAAGCAGCTATTATTGCAGGTGTATTGTGTTTGGCTGCTACTTTCTCGCTGCCGCTTACAAATTTACATTTCTCATTGTCGTTGCCCTTAGGCAACTTCATTAGTGGATCCGCTAAAACTAAGAAATCCCACAGTTGCCTGCTCTGGCAATTATTCTGGCAAATTTATTCATATTTAAAGGACTGCCGTGTTTGCTTGAGTAATTTCATTGTCTATTAAAAACTTAAAGAACATGCTTTTTGCTTGTGTTTTTGTGACATAAGGAATATCAGGCCCTTAACACTTTAAATGTTGCTGACTTTTGCATGTGTCGCATATTCTTGGGCTAGTTTGTCTGACCAGGAATTTGTTCGCATTCATGTTTTCTGATGCGAGAAGTTAATTTAACACATTTGCCTTATCCTGGTGCATACAACCAATTAAAAACTCAGATTGTAGCCATTCACATATGAATGCTTAATTAGTTTGCCTCGCATTCCTGAATGCACTATTTTTACGCAGACATTGATCCACAGGATAATGCCTGAATAAAACTGATACTTGGAGGGATCTATTATAAATATTGATATGTGAACTCTGCTGATAATCATGGGAATGAAACTCCACAGCTAAGTTCTCAGTATTTATGCCCAATGGCTCCCCAAGTACCCTCTTCCATTGACCCATAGCAACTTGTGGATTAAGGGGGGCACCTCACCAGCCTAAGGGTGACAGGTGCCTTCTGTACAATGCCCTCATCTTGGGTATCTGCCTGCTTCAAGCTGCAGTGCCCATCAGATATTATGGGTACTCACTATACCCTTTCTCTTTCCCTTCATTATCCTACATCAAATTGCCAATGCTAAAAAGTTGTTTGAAAAAATATGCACCCACCTTAGTGATCTGAGCTGCTTGGCTGGCCTGTCATCCACTTTAAGATCCTAATGAGCCTTTTTGGAAGCCATAAGGTTCACCTGACTCAACATAGCAGTCACCAGACCCCATGAAATCTCATGGCATCAGGTCAAACATGGGCAAGGAAACCTCCTGCTGATTACCATGTACAGCCCTCCCTCAGCTGATAAATCAATGCTCCTCCATGTTGAACACCACTTGGAGGAAGCAAGGGTGCAGAATGTACTCTGGGTGGGGACTTCAATGTCCACCACCAAGAGTGGCTCTACAGACCGAGCTGGCCAAGTCCTAACGGACATAGCTGCTCGACTGGGTCTGCAGCAGGTGGTGAGGGAACCAACAAGAGGGAAAACATACTTGACCTCATCCTCGCCAATCTGCCTGCCACAAATGCATCTGTCCATGACAGTATCAGTAGGAGTGACCACCGCACAGTCCTTGTGGAGATGAAGTCCCGTCTTCGCATTGAAGATACCCTCCATTGTGTTATGTGGCACTACCACCATGCCAAATGGGATAGATTTTGAACAGATCTAGCAACTCAAGACTGGGCAACTATGAGGCGCTGTGGACTATTAGCAGCAGCAGAATTGTATACAGACACAATCTGTAATCTCATGACATGGCATATCCCCCACTCCACCATTACCATCAAGCCAGGGGATCAACCCTGGTTCAATGAAGAGTGCAGAAGCAGCACCAGGCATATCTAAAAATTAGGTGTCAGCCTGGTGAAGCTATAACACAGGACTACTTGTGTGCCAAACAGCATAAGCAGCAAGTGATAGGCAAAGCTAAGTGATTCCACAACCAACGGATCAGATCTAAACTCTGCAGCCCTGCCACATCCAGTCATGAATGGTGGTGGCCAATTAAACAGTTCACTGGAGAAGAGACTCCACAAATACCCCATCCTCAATGATGGGGGAGCCCAGCACATCAGTGCAAAAATTAAGGCTGAAGCATTTGCAACAATCTTCAGCCGGTGTTGAGTGGATGATCCATCTTGGCTTCCTCCAGAGGTCCCCAGCATCAGCAGTCCATGTCCAAATGCTGCAAGACCTGGGCTATATCCAGACTTGGGGTGATAAGTGGCAAGTAACATTCATGCCACACAAGTGCCAGGCAATGACCATCTCCAACAAGAGAGATTCTAACCATCATCCCTTGACATTCAATGGCATGACCAACATCAAATCCCCCACTATCGACATCCTGGAGGTTACCATTGACCAGAAACTGAACAGCATGAGCCATATAAATACTATGGCTACAAGAGCAGGTCAGAAGCTAGGAATTCTGCAGCGAGTAACTCACCTCCTGACTCCCAAAGCCTGTCCACCATCTACAAGGCACAAGTCAGGAGTGTGATAGAATACTCCTGACTTGCCTGAATGGCTTTTTAATTCCCTTCCTAACTCCCTAAATCTGCTTTCAGGAGCTCATCCCTTTTCCTACCGACATCATTGGTCCCAATGTGGACCACGAACTCTGGCTGTACACCCTCCCCCAAAACAGTGTCCTGCAGCCGCTCTGTGACATCTTTGACCCTGGCAGTTTGGAATTAAAAGCAGGACCTCAAGAGCCGTAATCTCAAGATTGGTCCCAGTGCCACATCTAGCCGGCATAAGAATAGGAAGATTGAGCAGTTCAATATGGTGCTGGAGAAATTGAGTAGGAGGGAAGGCTTTAGACTTATGAAGCATTGGGACCGGTTCAGGGGCATGTGAGACCTGTACAAGAAGCATGGGTTACACCTTTACAGGACTGGGACTTATATACTTAAGTTGGAGTTTACTGAGAGAGGGAGTTCAGTGAAGAAGGAAGTAGTGATACTTTCATTTTCTACCTTTCCTGTGTAAGAAGAGCAGCAGCCTTGATAAGTGGAACCTGGTGAGTATTTCTTATATCCTTAATATTCTCTAAATAAAAGAAAGTAAAAGTGAAGGGAGTCATTTAAGAGTAAGTCATCGGCAGGGCAGTTCGGCCAAGTGCAATGCTCCTCCTGTATGATGTGGGAAGGCAGGGTCAGTTCCAGTGTCCAGGGTGACGATGTGTGCAGGAAGTGTCTCCAGCTGCAGCCACTCGAAATTCTCGTTTCAGAGCTGGAGCTGTGGCTGGAGTCAATGTGGAGCATCCACAAGGATGAGATCTTCATGGATAGCACGTACAGTGAGGGGGTCACACCACAGGTAAAGAGTGCACAAGGCAGAAAGGGAATGGCTGACCGCCAGACAGAGTAAAAGCACTAAGCCCTGGGTCCAACTCCCTCTCTAACAGATTTTCCGTTTTGGATACTGCTGGGGGAGATGGTTTCTCAGGGGAATGCAGCAACAGCCAAGTCCGTGGCACCACAAGTGCTTCAGCTGCGTAGACAGGGGGAAAAAAGAGTGGGAGAGCAATAGTGATAGGGGATTCTATTGGAAGGGGAACAGATGGACATTTCTGCGGCCACAGATGTGACTCCAGGGTGTTATCTTGCCTTCCTGGTGCCAAGCTCAAGGATGTCATTGAGCAACTGCAGGACATTCTGAAGGGGATGAGTGAATAGTCAGATGCCGTGGTCCACATTGGTACCAATGATATAAGTAAAAACAGGGATGAGTTCCTGAAAGCAGAGTATTGGGAGCTAGGAAATAAATTAAAAAGCAGGACCTACAAGGTAGTAATCTTAAGATTACACCCAGCACCACATGCTAGCAAGATCAGAAAGATGAGAATGGACCGGATGAATGTGTAGCTGGAGAGATGGTGTAAGAGGGTGGGATTTAGATTCCTGAGGCATTGGGACTGATTCTAGGGAAGATGGGGCCTGTACATGCTGGACGGGTTGCACCCCAGCATGACCGGGACCAATATCCTCGCAGGGGTATTCGCTCATAACGTGGGGGAGGGTTTAAACTTTACTGGCAGGGGAATAGGAACCTGAGCGGGGAGACACAAGAGAGGGAAATAAAGATAGGAATGAAAGACAAAAAAGTAGAAAGCAAAAGTGGAAGGCAGAATAAACAAGGGCTAGCAGCAAATAGTGCCATTGTACAAAAAAAATGTGTAAAACGGCTAAAAAGACAAGTCTAAAGGCACTGTATTTGAATGCACAGAACATTTGCATTAAGGTAGATGAATTAACAGAGCAAATATATATAAATGGGTACCATATGATTGCAATTATAGAGACATGGCTGCAAGGTGACCAAGGGTTGAGAACTGAATATCCAAAGATACTCAATATTCAGGAAGGACAGGCAAAATGGAAAAGGAATTGGGGTGATGTTGTGAGTTAAGAATGAAATCAGTGCAACAGTGAGAGAGGATATTGGCTCAAGAAATCTAGATGTAGCATCAGTTTGGATAGAGCCAAGAAGCAACAAGGGGTAAAAAACATTAGTGCGAGTTGTCTATAGGCATCCAAACAGTAGTGGTAAGATAGGGGGCAGCACTAAACAGGAAATTAGAGATGCATGTAACAAGGTTGCTACAATAATCATGGTGACTTTAATCTACATATAAACTGGGCAAACCAAATTAGCAATAATACTGTGGTGGATGAATTCCTGGAGTGTGTACAAGATGGTTTTTTAGGCCAGTACGTCGAGGAACCAACTAGGGAACAGGCTATCCTAGATTTGGTTTTGTGTAATGAGAAAGGGTTAATTAATAATCTTGCTGTGCAGGATCCTTTAGGGAACAGTAACCATAAGATGATAGAATTCTTCATTAGGATGGAAAATGAAGTAGTCTGATCTGAAACTAGGGTTCAAAATCTAAATGAAGGAAACTGCGAAATTTGAGGGGTCAGTTGTCTAAGGTAGGTTGGGGAACTTCATTAAATGGCACATTGGTGGACAAGCAATGGCTAATATTTAAGGAACAGATGTATGCATTGCAACAGTTATATATTCCTTCCTGGTGCAAAAACACAACGGGAAAAGTGACCTAACCATGGCTAACAAAAGAAATTAAGGATAGTATTAGATCCAAAGAGGAGTCATATAAAGTTGCTCAAAAAAGTAGCAAGCCTGAGGATTGGGAGCAGTTTAGAATTCAGCAAAGGAGGACCAAGAGATTGATTAAGAAGGGAAATATAGAGTATGAGAGTAAACTTGCAAGGAACATAAAAGCAGACTGTAATAAAAGCTGCTATAAGTATGTAAAAAGAAAAAGATTAGTGAAGACAAATGTAGGTCCTTTACCGTCTGAAACGGGACAATTTATAATAGAGATCACATAAATGGCAGATCAATTGAACAACAACTTTATTTCTGTCTTCACAGAAGAAGATACAAATAACTACCTAGAAATGCTAGGGAACCATGGGTCTAGTGAGAAGGAGGAATTGAAGGAAATTAGTATTACTAAAAAAATAGTGCTGGCGAAATTAATGGGACTGAAAACTGATAAATCCCCGGGGCCTGATAACCTACATTGCAGGGTACTACAGAAGATAGCCATAGAAATAATGGATGCATTGGTTGTCATCTTCCAAAATTCTGTTGATTCTGGAACAGTTGCAGCAGATTGGAGGGTGGCAACATAACCCCACTATTTAAAAGAGGAGGGGGGAAGAAAACAACAAATTACAGACTGGTTAGCCTATCATCAATAGTCAGGAAAATGCTATAGTCTATTATAAAGGATGTGATAATGGGACACTTAAAAAAGACCAACATAATTAGACAAAGTCAACATGGATTTATGAAAGGGAAATCATATTTGACAAACCTACTGGAGTTTTTTGAGGACGTAACTAGCAGGATAGATAAGGGAGAACCAGTGGATGTGGTGTATTTGGATATTCAGAAAGTTTTTGATAAGGTCCGACATAAGATGTTAGTGTGCAAAATTAAAGCACATGGAATTGGGGTAATATATTGGCATGGATTCAGAATTGGTTAGCAGACAGGAAACAGAGTAGGGATAAATGGATCTTTTTCTGAGTGGCAGGCAGTGACTAGTCGGGTACCGCAGGGATCAGTGCTTGGGCCCCAACAATTAACAATATATATCAATGATTTGGTTGAGGGAACTAAAAGTAAAATTTCCAGATTTGCTGATGACACAAAACTAGGTAGGAATGTGAGTGGTGAGGAGGATGTAAGGAGGCTTCAAGGCGATTTAGACAGGTTAACTGAGTGGGCAAATACATGGCAGATGCAGTATAACGTGGATAAGTGTGAAGTTATCCACTTCAGAAGGAAAACTGTGGAATGGCGGAGTATTATTTAAATGGTGATAGATTGGGTAATGTTGCTGTACAAAAAGACCTCGATGTCCTTGTACACCAATCACTGAAAGCAAGCATGCAGGTGCAGCAAGCAGCTAAGAAGGCAAAAGGTATATTGGGTCTTCATTGCGAGTGGACTTGAGCAAAGGTGTCTTACTGCAGCTGTACAGGGCCTTGATGAGAACACATCTAGAGTATTGTGTGCCGTTTTGGTCTCCTTACTTAAGAAAGGATATACTTGCCATAGAGGGAGAGCAGCGAATGTTAACCAGACTGATTCCTGGGATGGCAGGATTGTCATATGAGGAGAGATTGGGTCGACTAGGCCTGTATTCACTGGAGGTTAGAAGAATGAGAGGGGAGCTCATTGAAATGTCTAAAATCCTGGACAGACTGGATGCCGGGATGATATTTCCTCTGGCTGGGGGGGTCTAGAACAAGGGGTCACAATCTCAGGATACGGGGTAGGCCATTTAAGACTGAGATGAGGAGAAACTTCTTCATTCAGAGGGTGGTGAACCTGTGGAATTCTCTATCACAGAAGGCTGTGGACGCCAAGTCACAGAATATATTTAAGATGGAAAAAGATAGATTTCTCAACTCTAATGGTGTCATCGGGTGTTGGGAGAGAGCGGGACTATGGTGTTGTGATAGAGGATCGGCCATGGTCATATTGAATGGCGGAGCAGGCTTTAAGGGCCGAATTACCTACTCCTCTCCTTTTTTTTTGTCCTTGCGGGGAGGTTTGCTAGTGCTGTTGGGGAGGGTTTAACTCAATTGGCAGGGGAATAGGAACCTGAGGAGAAATCCAGAGTGGAGAGGAGAAAAAATGTCAGCAGGAAGTAGAGAAGTGTTATCTAATAAGGAGGATATATCAGAGAGAAATATCAAGGTAAATAAAATACTTGGAGAATTTGATAGAATTAGAGTAGGCAATAGTAAGTCATTAGATGGGGTCAGAGTTAGGGGGAATTTAAAAAAGCCTAAATCAGGGTTAATGTGCATGTATGCAACTGCACGGGGTGTGGTCAATAGGATTAGTGAACTACAGGCACAGGTTGACAAATGTAATTCTGATATTATTGCTATAACTGAGACCCGGCTCAAAGAAGGGCAATACGGGACATTAAATAACCCTGGGTACCAGGTGTTAAGGAGAGACAGGAAAGGAGAAAAGGAGGGTGCGGGGAGTGGCAGAATTGATTAAAGATGGCATTACAGTACTGGAAAGAGAGGAGGTTACAGAGGGGTCAAGGACAGAATCTCTGGCTAGAGATAAGGAATGAAAAAGGCGCATAACATTGATTGGTGTAGTATACAGAGCACCAACTAGTGGAAGGGATGTAGAGAGACAGATTTGCAAAGAACTTACAGAGAGATGCAAGAATTATAGAGTAATTATAATGAGGGACTTCAATTATCCAAATATAGACTGGGATAGGAATAGTGCAAAGGGACAAGAGGGGCGGGAGTTCCTGAAAGATAATTTTCTGCAGCAATATGCTTCTGCTCCAACGAGAGGGCAGGCACTGTTGGACCTGGTTCTGGGATCAAATATCACTGGGAGAGCATTTAGGGGATAGTGATCATTGTTTCATAAGGTTTATGTTGGCGACGGAAAAGGACAGGGAGCAAACCAGGGCACGGATAATTAATTGGGGGAAAGCCAACTTCGACGAGATGAGAATGCAACTGAGTGGAGTGAGTTGGAATCAAATGTTGGCAGCAAAGACAGTGGCTGAACAATGGGCCACCTTCAAACAAACAGTACTGCAGGCAATGTCAGGGTATATTCCCTTGAAGGAGAAAGGTAGGATAAATAAATCCAGAGCACCGTGGATGACAAGAAAGATAGAGGTGAAGATGAAAAAGAAGTGTGTGCACTGCAGATATCAGGTAGAAAATGCAATGGAGAATCAGGCTGAATATAAAAGGACAGGGGGGGATGTGAAAAATACTCATAAGAAAAGCAAGGACAGAGCATGAAAAAAGACTGGCAACTAACATGAAATTAAATCCCAAGGCCTTCTATAAGCATATAAATAAGAGAAGACTGGTAAAAAAAAGAGTAGGATCAATTAGGGATAAAAAAGGGGTCTTGCACGTGGAGGCAGGAGCGATAGCAGGGGTATTAAATGAATACTTTGCATCTATATTTACAAAGGAAGAAGATGCTACCCAGGCTAAGGTAAGAGTGGAGGTTACTGGTACACGAGGAAAATTTACAATTGAGAGGAAGGAGGTGTTGGAAAGGCTATCTTTTCTTAAAATAGATAAAGTACCAAGACCAGATGAGATGCATCAAGGGCACTGAGGGACGTGAGAGTGGAAATTGCAGAAGCACTAGTGATGATCTTCCAATCTTCCTTAGACACAGGGTTGGTGCAAGAGGAACTGGAGAATTGCGAATGTTACACCCTTGTTCAAAAAGGGGTGCAAATACAGATCAGCCAGTTTGACTTCAGTGGCAGGGAAAATTCTGGGAACTATATCTTGGGACAAAATCAATAGTCACTTAGACAACTGCAGGATAATTAAGGAAAGAAGCATGGATTCATTAATGGAAAATCATGTTTAACTAACTTGCTGGAGATTTTTGAGGGAGTAACAGAAAAGGTTGATAAGAGCAACGCTGTTGATGTGGTATATATGGATTTTCAAAAGGCATTTGACACAGTGCCACACAATAGACTTGTGAGACAGGGGTCAGTGTTGTAACCCTTGCTCTTCCTATATATATTAATGATCTAGAATATCGTGTTCAGGGCATGATTTCACATTTTTCAGATGATATAAAGATTGGAAGTGTTATCAATTATGATTAAGATTGTCGTGAACTTCAAAAGGACATAGACATGTTGGTGGATTGGACAGACAGGTGGCAGAACTGTAGCTATGATAGATTGAAGAGGTTAGGACTGCTTTTTCCTGGAGTAAAGAAGGCTGAGAGGAGAATTGATAGAGGTATTCAAGATCCTGAAGGGTATGGACGGGATAAATAGTGACAAACTGTTGCCACTCAAGAGAGAATCACGAACCAGAGGGAACAGATTCAAAATAATTGGCAAAAGGTGTAATAGTGATATGAGGGAAAACTTTTTCACACAGAGGGTGGTTGGAGTCTGGAACAAACTTCCTGAAAGGGTGGTGGAGGCAGGTTCAATCGAGGAATTCAAAAGGGAATAGGATTGCTATCTGAAAAGAGAGAATGTGCAAGGTTATGGGGATAAGGCAGGTGAGTGAGACGAGGTAGAATGCTCTTTCAGAGATCCAATGCAGACTCGATGGGCCAAATGGCCTCCTACATTGTAAAGATTCTGTGATTCTGTGATGAGGGCAGCTCCAACAACACTCAAGAAGCTTGACACCATCCAGGACAAAGCAGCCCGCTTGATTGGCACCCCATTAATAACATTCACCCCCTCCACCACCGATGAACAGTGGCAGTAGTGTGTACCATCTGCAAGATGCACTATAGGAACTCACCAAGCTACCTTAGGCAGCACCCTCCAAACCCACAACCACTGCCATCTAGAAGGACAAGTGCAGCAGTTGGATGGAAACACCACCACCTGGAAGTTCCCTTCCAAGCCACTCATCATCCTGTTCCTTCACTATCGCTGGGTCAAAATCCTGGAACACCCTCCGTATCAGCATTGTGGGTGTATCTATATACACCACATGGACTACAGCGGTTCAAGAAGGCAGCTCACCACCACCTTCTTAAGGGCAATTAGGGATGGGCAATAAATGCTGGCCTAGCCAGTTATGCCCACATCCCATGAATGAATACTTTAAAAAATACAATCTTATGCTAGGTCCCATGTAGTCCCAGAGAAAAGAGCTCCTAGTGTTTTGAATCGCCAAACTCAATTCGAATCCTCCTGACATCACTGGTCTTGTAAGGAGCATGTGGAAATTAGGCCCCATACAAGACCAAGCAGGAAATGTCAACTGAGATCTAGCCATATCTAAGTTATAACCATTTTTTATGCCAGGGGTTGGAGTCAGACGAATGGCTGAGTAAATTCACCCCCCACCACGCCCGCATCTCTACTCAATGTATTCCGGGGGTTAAATTAGTTTTCCCCCAAACATAGGTGCAGGGATCACAATGTGAAATTAACCCACTCCCATTCAGTGCAATGCAGGCAGCTCACACTCTCTTCTGCCTGTACATTATCACAATTGTTGGGTGCAGTCAATGCTCCCCATACTGTTCAGTGACCATTGCCAAGGCACCTAATATTGTGAGCACCTTGTATAACTTAAAGCTAGCCTGCACCTCTTAGGGGGAGTGGGGGTGTTGTCGGGTAGTTGGGAGGGTTGGGGGTAGTTGGGGATCGAGGGGGAAGCTGGGGGGGCGGTGGTCAGTGTGGGTGATTGGGGAGTCAGTTGTGTAGTTACTCTGAAGTGAGACTATGTGCAGAATTTTACATCCCACAGACGTATGTGCCCGACCTAATCATGTGTAAAATCACGTGAGTTGACGTTAGGTGAATGTCCCGACGTCATTGCACACTCGCGCAATATTTCGCTTGGCGGGAGTGCGCAAAAGCTGGAAGTGCGCCCGCCGCCAATTAAGAGGGTAATTAAGCCCATTAATGGCAAAATTGTCTTCGATTTTTTCACGACTCATCCAACCTTATGGTTGGTGGACAGGCGAATCGGCCAGGCGGCCTTTGCATTTTTCACAAAACTCACCCAAGAGCGGGATGAAATCTCCATTATGAAATAAAATAAAAATAAATATCTGTGGACAGCACTTTTATTAGGTATATTTGTAAAGGAGAGTGAGAGTTTGGTGAGCACAGGGAGTTTGGTGAGGAGGAGAGGGAGGTGCTTCTTTGCTTTTTCTATCTTTTTCAGCCTGGAGGAACTGGTTCTTTCTCTACCACAGTGGAATCAGCTAGCTGTTTGGTGAGTATCCGGTAAGTGGTCAAGGTCTATTCTATTCCTAATGTTTAAAATAGCACAAGAATTTGTGATAAGATTAATAAATATATAAAAGAAAATAAGCAATGGAATAAAATAATTAAGTAATGAATTAAAGCATATAAGTGTGGCAGGACAGGTGATGTATCATGGCTGAAGAATGTGGGTGCTCCTGGAGACCAGTGTTATCCAGGGCAAGCACATCTGTAGTGACAGTCTGCGGTTTGAGGAGCTTTGGCTCCGAGTCATTAAGCTGGATGCTGAGCTACAGACACTGCAACACACTAAGGAGGGTGAAAGTTACCTGGATGCTTTGCACCAGGAGACAGTCACACCACTTAAGATAGGGTCTTCTGACTTGGAAGGTGGTCAGGAACAAGAGAGTGTGACTGCAGCTGAGGCAGGTAAGACCCAGAGGGCAGGAGTGCAGGAATGCAGGAATGTCAGCCTCTGCAATTGTCCAACAGGTTTGAGGTTTTTCCAGCTTGTTTGGATGACAGTGGGGGCTACAGGGTGGGTGAGCTGACTGACCATGGCGCTGTGGTACAGGAAACCATTCAATGTGGCAAGCACAAAGGAATGTAGTGATAGTGGACAGTATAGTAGCAAGGAGTGAGAGTCCAGACGGCTATATTACCTGCCCGCTGCCAGGGTTCGGGACATCTGTGCAGGGCTGGAGTGGAACCTGCAGTGGGAGGGGGAGGATCCAGTGGTTGTGATTCATGTAGGTACCAGTGACATAGGCAGGACAAGGAAGGTGGTTCTGCATAGTCAATATGAGGGGCTTGGCACCAAATTAAGAAGCAGATCCTCAAAGGTAATACTTTCTGGATTACTACCTGAGCCACATGCAAATTGGCATAGGGAAAATAAGATTAGAGAAATGAATGCACGGTTCAAAGACTGGTGTGGGAGAAGTGGGTTCCAGTTTGTGGGGCACTGGCACCGGTATTGGGGAAAGTGGAATTTGCACTGTAGGGACAGTCTACACCTGAACCATGCTGGGGCTGGTGCCCTAACAAGCCGCATAACTACAGAAGTAGAGAGCGTTTAGAACTGAATAGTGGGGGACAAGGTATCAAATCTGAGAAGGTGTGGTAAACCAAAGAGTAGAGACAAGGCAAGAGAGAAAGGTATTAATATGGAAAATTATAAACAGACCATGACAGGAAGGGACAGAGAGTACAAGCCTAAGAGTAGATCAGCAGATAAAGCTAGATGCTACAAAAATAATAAAAGGACAAAACTAAAGGCTCTGTATCTAAACACACATAGCATTCAAAGCAAAATAGATGACAACGCAAATAGAAATAAATAAGTACGACCTGATTGCCATTAGAGGGAGATGGCTACAGGATAACATAGATTGGGACCTGAATGTTGAAGGGTATATGACATTTAGGAAGGACATGAAATTAGGAAAAGGTGGAGGGTTGGCTCTGTTAATTAATGATTGTATCAGCACATTAGAGAGGGATGACCTATATTCAGGAAACCAGGATGTAGAAGTGGTTTGGGTTGAGATGAGAAGTGATAGAGGCAATAAGTCACTTGTGGGAGTGGTGTACAGCCCCCCCTAATTGCAACTACACAGTAGGACAAAGTATAAAAGAAGAGATAATGGGAGCTTGTCAGAAAGTTACAATGATAATCATGGGGCATTTTAATCTACATATAGGCTGGAAAAATCAGATGGGCAAAGGTAGCATAGATGAGGAGTTCATAGAAAGTTTTTGGGATAGTTTCTTAGGACACCTCGTTCTGGAACCAACTAGAGAGCAGGCTATACTAGACTTGGTATTGAGCAATAAGATAGGATTAACTGTAAAACCTCATAGCGAAAGCATGTCTAGGAAGTAGTTATCATAATATGACTGAATTTTGCATTCAGTTTGAAGAAGAGGCTAGTGCATCCAAGACTAATACTTTAAACTTAAATAAGGGCAATTATGAGGGCATGAAAGCGGAGCTAGCTAAAGTGAATTGGCAAATTAAGTTAAGGGCTAAGTCAATGGAAGTTCAAGGGCAGACATTTAAAGGGATATTTCATAATTCACAAAATAGATACATTCAAATGAGAAAGAAAAAATCCAAGGAGTGGGCCCACCATCTGTGGTTAACTAAAAAAGTTAAAGATAGTATCAAATTTAAAGAAAAAGCCTATAATTGTGCACAGACGGGCTGCAGGTCAGAAGTTTGGAAAGAATATCAAGAACAGCAAAGAATGACAAAAAGGTTAATAAGGAGGGAAAACTAGAGTGCAAGAGAAAGCTAGATGGAAATATAAAGATGGATAGTAAGAGTCTCTATAGACATTCAAATAAGAAAAGAATTAACAAAGTGAGCGTTGGTCCTGTAGAAAGTGCATCTTGAGAATTGATAATGGAAAGTAGAGAGATGGTGGTTGAATTAAACAGGTACTTTGCATCATTCTTCACTATAGAGGACATGAGTAACATCACAGAAATAGCTGTAAATCAGGAAATGGAAGGTAGGGAGGAACTTGGGAAAATCCCAATCAAAAGTCAGGAGTGTGATAGAATACACTCCACTTGCCTGGATGAGTGCAGCTCCAACAACACTCAAGAAGCTCAACATCATCCAATCCAGGACAAAGCAGTCCATTTGATTGGGACCCCATCCACAAACATTCACTCCTCCCATAACCGACACATAGTGGCAACGGTATGTACCATCTACAAGGTGCACTGCAGAAATTCACCAAGGCTCCTTGGATAGTACTTTCCCAAACCTCGACCACTATCACCCAAAAAGACAAGGGCAGCAGACACATGTGAATGCCACCACCTGCAAGTTCCCCTCCAAGACACTCACCAACCTGACTTGGAAATATATCACCGTTCCTTCACTGTTGTTGGGTCAAAATCCTGGAAATCCCTTCCGAACAGCACTGTGAGTGTACCTACACCACATGGACTGTAGCGGTTCAAGAAGGCAGCTCACCACCACCTTCTCAAGGGCAGGTAGGGGGAGGAGATGGCATAGTGATATTGTTGCTGGACTAGTGATCCAGAGACCCAGGGTAATGCTCTGGGGATCAAATCCTGGCACAGCAGATGGTGGAATTTGAATTCAATAAAAATCTGGAATTAAAATTCTAATGATGACCTTGAAACCATTGTTGATTGTTGTAAAATCCCATCTGGTTCACTAGCGTCTTTTAAGAAAGGAAATCTGTCATCCTTACCTGGCCTACATCTGACTTCAGACCCACAGCAATGTGGTTGACTCTGAAATGGTCTAGCAAGTGAATCAAGTGTATAAAACCGTTATAAAGCCTCAAAAAAGGAATGAAACCGGGCGGACCACCCAGCATCGACCTAGGCACCGGAAATGACAACGGCAAACTCACCTGGCAAAGTACTCCTAACTAATGTCTGGGGGCTAGTGCCAAAATTGGGAGAGCTGTCTCACAGACTAGTCAAGCAACAGCCTGACATAGTCATCTTCACGGAATCATATCTTACAGATAATGTCTCAGACACCACCATCACCATCCTTGGGTATGTCCTGTCCCACCGGCAGGGCAGTCCCAGGAGAGTTGGCGCAGTGGCATACAGACAGGAGGGAGTTGCCCTGGGAGTCCTCAACATTGGCCCTGGACTCCATGAAGTCTCATGGCATCAGGTCAAACATGGGCAAGGAAACCTCCTGCTGTTTGCCATGTACTGCCCCCCCTCAGCTGATGAATCAGTGCTCCTCCATGTTGAACACCACCTGGAGGAAGCACTGAGGGTGGCAAGGGCACAGAATGCACTGTGGGTGGGGGACTTCAATGTCCATCGCCAAGAGGGGTTCGGTAGCACCACTACTGACCAAGCTGACCAAGTCCTAAAGTACATAACTGCTGCACTGGGTCTGCAGCAGGTGGTGAGGGAATCAACAAGTGGGAAAAGCATACTTGACCTCATCCTCACGAATCCTGCCTGCCACAGATTCATCTGTCCATGATAGTATTGGTAGGAGTGACCACCGCATAGTCCCTGTGGAGACGAAGTCCTGCCTTCACATTGAGGACACCCTCCATCATGTTGTGTGGCACTACCATCGTGTACTGGAAGCTACATGTACTAATACACAGGGCCCTGTTCTTTGCAGACAGAAAGAATGTGTACACACATTGAGCCTCTTTCAGCTAAACAAAATAACTGACAGCCATTCACTAACTCATTCCTCATGGCAGTGCCTTGACCAATCAGGGTCAAGCTACCTGGTTTAAATTTCAAACCATGCTTGGCAGTTAACTGTCAATCACCATCAATGATGCATTCTCCATGGCCATGCCACTTGCCAACCAATCAGCGCTTTCTTCATATACAGTATACATTGTTTTTTTTCCCCCCCTTATATTGGTATTCTTGCGTGTGTCCTGGTGAGTGCAAGATGAAAAGCTTAGACATGTCCCTTTTCTCAGCAATACTCAAGTCCTGTACTACCAAAAGATAGGACTGCAGATGCATGAGAACAAGTTTGTAGATGACACAAAAATAGATGGGAAGGCAAGCGGTGAGGATGATACAAGAAGTCTACAGAGGGATATATTCAGGCTAAGTGAGTGGGCAAAGATTTGGCAAGTAGAATATAATGTGGGGAAGTGTGAGGTTATGCACTTTGACAGGAAGAATAGAGGAGCTGAATATTATTTAAATGGAGATAGACTGCAGAAGGCTGCAGCACAGAGGGATTTGGGAGTCCTTGTGCATGAATCCCAAAAAGCTAACATACAAGTTCAACAGGTATTAGGGAAGGCAAATGGAATGTTGACCTTTATTTCAAAGGGAATGGAGTATAAAAATAGGGAAGTCTTGCTAAAACTATAAAAGGCACTAGTTAGACCACACCGAGAATACTGTGAACAATTTTGGTCCCCTTATCTGAGGAAAGATATACTGGCATTGGAAGCAGTTCAGAGAAGGTTCACTAAGTTGATCCCAGGTATGGAGGGATTTACTTATGAGGAGAGATTGAGTGGTTTGGGCCTGTACTCATTGGAGTTTAGAAGAATGAGAAGTAACCTTACTGAAACATATAAGATTCTTAGGGGTCTTGACAGGGTAGTTGCTGAGAGGCTGTTTCCCCTTGTGGGAGAGTCTAGGACCAGAGGGCATAATCTCAGAGAAAGGGAGGTGCCCATTTAAAACAGGGATGAGGAGGAATTTCTTCTCTGAGGGCCGTCAATCTGTGGAATTCTTTACCGCAGAGGGCTGCAGAGGCTGAGTCATTAGGTATATTCAAGGCTGAGACAGACAGGTTTTTAATCAGTAAGGGAATCAAGGGTTATGGGGAAAAGGCAGGAAAGTGGAGTTGAGGATCATTAGATCAGCCGTGATCTCATTGAACGGCAGAACAGACTCGAATGGGCCGAATGGCCTACTTCCGCTCCTACGTCTTATGGTCTTATCACCTGCAAGTTTCCCTCCAATCCACATACCATGCTAACTTGGAACTATATCCCCTTTCCTTTACTGTTGCTGGGTCAAAATCCTGGAACTCCCTTCCTAACAGCACTGTGGGTGTATTTATACTAGATGGACTTCAGCGGTTCAAGAAAGCGGCTCACCATCACCTTCTCAAGGGCAATTAGGGATGAACAACAAATGCTGGCCTAGCCAGTGGTGCTCACATCCAATGAAAGAATTTAAAAATATCATTCAGCCTCTTGGTTGGCTGCTGTGTTTACCTGTACGAAAACAGTCACTATACATTGAAGCTCTTTGAAAAGGCCTGATCATGTGAAAGGTACCATATAAATGTAATTCCTTCTTCCTCTCTATAAGCAGCACCAAGAGACAATACAGAGCTTGTACTGCTGGAACATGACTTAATTCACAAGGCGGAATCGTCTCAGATTTGCATTAAGTGCGGTAGTGGGCGTGAAAGAAAAATGTTTTAACTGTCGGCCACAATGGTGGGTTTTTGCACCGTATTGTCCCCTTCCTGCCTCAAAAATTATGCAGTCACAGGAAACATGCCGTCTCGGTGGTGGGCGGCCTCCAACTGGCCCACCGTACCGTTACCTCGCCGTTTCCTCATGCCGGGTGCCATATTTAAAATGCAGCTGGCCCACAGCAGCACACCCAAAGTAGGCCGGGGCCCTCCAGAGACCCCCAGGTCTCGGCCTTCCAGAGGACCCTTGCCAAGGTCAGCAGGCGCCCTCCACCTCCACTGTGGATGTTGGGGGAGCACCTAGATGTAGCAGCAGGGTTAGGAAGGTTAAGAAGATGTAACTCTTGTAGAGTCAAAACAATTAACTAAATTAACAATAACAAGGGATAAATCAAGCACAGCCCCTAATTCAGGCCAGCTGTAAAATCAAGGAAAATCTTTAAAGGAAACTTACAAACATTAAACCAAAATGTGATTAAAGGGGTTAACAAACCACCCCAGTCCCCGCAGTGCCCACCGGGCACGGAAGGCCTCGATGGTGCCGGCATACACCACGTGCTCCCTCTCCAGGGACACCCAGCCGCGAACGTAGCCGCGGAAGAGGGATAAACAATCGGGCGGGAGTCAAGAAGATGTAACTCTTTCAGAGTTAAAACAATAAACTAAATTAACAATAACAAGAGATAAATCAAGCACAGCCCCTAATTCAGGTCAGCTGTAAAACCAAGGACAAAGTTTAAAGGAAACTTACAAACATTAAACCAAAATGTGATTAAAGGGGTCAACAAACCACCCCAGTCCCCGTGGCGCCCACCGGGCACGGAAGGCCTCGATGGTGCCGGCAGACACCGCGTGCTCCCTCTCCAGGGACACCCGGCCGCGAACGTAGCCGCGGAAGAGGGACAAACAATCGGGCGGGAGTTAAGAAGACGTAACTCTTTCGAGTACATTCACAGTTCTTGACTTTTTTTTTCCGGGAGTGGGACATGAACCCACAACCTTCTGACTCAAAGGTGAGGGTGCTATGAACTGAGCCACAGCGATGTAGTTGCACAGCCTGGACATGGGTGTTAATCACTCGTACACAATGTTCACTATTGTGAATAAACTCCCAAGAATGTCTCCCTGCCTGTGGGTCCTTGTTATAATGAGCAGTGTTTGTGTTACTCAGATATGAAACCTTGGTTCCTGCACAAGATAAAGGCAGGTGCCTCATTCCAGGGCCTCTTCCCTGTGCAGGTGTGTAACCTTCAGACCACTTCAGACCAAAGTGACGGTCCGGCTTCACTCTCAATGGACATATTACTGATGCCTGCACCTCGATGATGTTTTGTCATTGCTGCCAGAATGTTGTGGGCAGGCGTCACAGAGTTCCATCATTCTCTGTGTGCTCTCAGCACCCTTGAAGTGGGGCTAGGCCCCATCTCTTCAGCATCTGTGACTGGTGATGCTGTGCTCCTGAAGAGGTCAGGTGCTGAAGGCGGAAAAAAGGTCACGGCATGAGTCTTGTTATATTGTCACTCTGCTGGAGTCTGAGGCCACCGCACAGGCGTCATCAGCTACGTCCTCTGTGGGTAGCCCTTATACCCAAGGAGCCAACGCTGCAGCCTCAGTGGACCCTGGAAGATGTCAGGGAACTGAGGCCTGCTAAGGATGTAGGAGTTATGGATGTTCCCTGGGAATTGTGCACAGACCTGCAGGATGTATTTGTGGTAGTCGCACACCAACTGAGCATTCAGCGAGTGGAAGCCCTTACAGTTGACGTAGTTGACCGCTTGTTGCCACAGAGATCTAAGCACCATGTGAGTGCATTTGATGGCACCCTGCACCTGTGGAAAACCAGAGATCTGTGCAAACACCAGTGCTCTTGCTTCCTGGCTTTCCTGATCTCAGTCAAAATGTACAAAGTTCTGTGCCTTTGCGGAGATGGTGTTCGTGACCTCCTGGATACACTTGTGCGTGGAGGCGTGCGAGATCCTGCACAGGTCACCTGTCAGGCTCTGGAAGAAGCTACTGGCATAAAAATTGAGCACCGCGGTCACTTTCACAGCCACTGGTGGTGGATGAGCTCCATGTCCCGTGGTTCCAAATCCTGTTGCAGGTGGCATATGTGACTGACCAGTTCCCTAGGCATGCGCAGGCTTCATGACACTGGTTGTCAGTCATCTGCTGGAATGACAAGCACCATATATAGGTCCTAGGTCTAGTGAGGTGCCTATGAGCGACGGCTCTCTCTGGATCTTCAGCTGCGTGCGCAGCAGGCCCTGCCACCCCTTCATACTGAGGGAGGTGCTCCTCCCTTTGCTGAGCCAGGCGCCTCCACTGCTCTTCTCTTCTTCTTCCCTGCTCCCTGTAAGCCATGAGGCATACTGTTAAATCATCAGGCTCCATGATCTTGACGTTCTCCTCTTGTAGGATCAAAGAGAGAGAGGCGTGTGTTAGCACATATGCCCCAAGAACCTTTCTTGGTTAAGTCTGAAGGCTCCTCTATACATACAGGAGAGCGCTGGCCACCACTTGGATGGCCAGTGTGTAATGGACTTCATGGCTGTCCGAAGCCTCACCCACCTCCACCCCACTCCACTTGAACAATTGGTGGCAGCTTTGCCCATCGGACTGCATGCTGTGCTCTCAACTCAGGCGCAGGCATTCTCCTAACCCACACTGCAAGGCTGCACTGTTATCTTTAACCAAGGGATAGACTGGTCCAAACTTTAATAAAGACATTGCAAGGGGCTGTGAATGCCTCCATCAGTGACTGCACCATGGCCAGCTTTCGCAAGGGGATTCTACAACTTGCCCAGTCGGCCAATTGATCTGCTGCCCCCTAAAACGCACATTAATTTGCCGTCTGTGCCCGAGGGGTGAAAAGTTCTGGAGCATTTGGTGCCACTTTTGCATTGCTTGAGTGGGCAGAAAAGCTTTAGAGGCCCAAGCATGTCAATGGAGCTGCAGCTGAACGGTCTCAGCTGCAGAAGAATGTTTGCGCTTGACAAGCTTTTCCAAGTGTGTGGCCGCTTCCCTCCCCTCTCCCCCCGTCCCTCCATACCCCTGGTATGTGCTGCATGCTTCCTTCAGTCTGTGCTGCCTTGCCGACTCACCATCTACACATTGAGCGCTCCTCGAAGTTTAGGTTGACAGGTGCACGCCTTTTTAAGGCAGCCATGAAGCATGCCATACGTGCATCCAGCAGGTTTCACTGGTCAGGGTGACAGTTCCTGTGGCCACTAGGCTGTTAGTATTGCCTCTAACTCTTAACTAAGCGATCGGCCGCCATTTAACATACATTAATGAGCTGCCTCCCTGACTCAGGGAGACACCCCAACTCCTCAGCACAAAATAACCACAGAATGGTTTTGAAGCGGTAAAAATAAAGAGTTTAACTCCCTTTCCGCCCTGTTTTTGCCCCTAGCGATTCAACAGCCATAAGATGGGCAGCAGGAATAAGACATTTTATTATAAATATTTCTAGTTTCCAGCCAGACTTTGATGCTTTATGAACTTTTATGAAGATATTTAATTTGCCTATAAATAATACCTTTTTCGTGTAAGATAAGAAAAGGTACAGACATGTCCAGGAAACTGTTAAAGTTAATAATTGAATACACATTTGATATGTGTTGCTCCTTGTCATGAAAATGGCATTTTGCTGAGGCAGTTTTGCTTTTCATCCCTTGTCTTGATCTCTTATTGTACCTCTCCACATATGTTCAAGGAGCACCTTTCAGTCACCTCTTCAAAGATCAAATCCAATATGAAATTATTGTAAAGATGTAATATGTTAAAAATATGGGCTAAATAAGACTGAAGGTATTGGTGGAATGCATACCCACTGCTTTTATTTTAAACACTCATGATATATTTTCAAACATTATTATAAATCATGATCTATCAAATGCATGTTAGTGAGAGGCCTAGTTTCAAAATGGTGGTCCTGGTACTATCAGACTGAAAGAGGACAAGAGAATGTGGTTAAACATGCAGCTTTCTTCAGCATTTCAGGGAGGGCATTCATTTACACCCTTTTTTTAATTCAAAGCAAAAATATTCTGTAGATACATTCCTGGAAAGTTTCAAAATTGGCTGTCAAAACACTAAACTCCTGCACCTTGTCAACTAGTCGGGAAGTGTTTTGTAACACTATTTTACATTGCTGTAAATCTCATGGGGTAAAGGAATAACACAATAAAATTGAATATAAATGTAAATTTTAATTTATCAAGACATACATATATATTTTAGGAACAAAATACACAACAGATTACCTTTTCACCCCGACTCATATGGGCACATATGGAGGAAAAAGAATGTACCCTGGCCTTCCCCATGCTATATCAAGTTTGACAAGACCCTCTTCAATCCATATTCTGGAGCTGAAATGGATTCTGATGCTGTTTCTGAGGAATTTTCCCCCCACCCAAGATAGCAAACACTCGAATTCAAGTGAAAAGTCTACCTAATAGAATTGAAAATCTGCCCAGATCGAATGTATGTCTGTTGGAACTTCACAACGACTTATGTGCAATGTGTACATGAATATGGCTGGGGTGTTGTGAACAGAGATGCATGAAACCTTGATTAGAACAGCACTTCCTCTGGATATGTCTGGATGACAAGGTAATGATGACAAGGCAGTGTGCACATCTTTCCAGTTGGTCCCAGACAGCACACTTTGAAGACTGAAAAAGCTCTTCAGAGTAAGCAAGATGGAATATGTATTTGGCTTTTGTTGTAGGACCAAATAATGATAGCAAAATCAACCTCATTCCCTTTCTATGTAAGTATGTTATACATATCACTGGTATTGTTTGCTTGATAAGTTGCAGCATTGTGCCTTTTTCATCACAGAGATTTATTGATGAAAACAACAGAAATAATTATAATAGTTTTAACCACTCCAGCCTCTGCTCCAATGCAGTTTCAAAGAACAGGGTAGGATTCTGGGCACATCTGAAATATTGCCATTAATGATGGTGGGCTTTTATACAACAAAGTGAAAATAAGCAAGTCTGATCCCTGTGACCTTGGAGCTGTTTCTATAGTTTATTTGTTTTTGTACCATGGTGTGGTCGAACACCGTGTATGAAGGCAACTTTCTTGACCGAGATCCTGAAACCCATGATACAATAATAGGCTAGCATTTCAGAAAACAAATGTTTGCTGCCATCCATTTACTGCCTCTCTTGAGAACATAAGATTGATGCTACTATTTAAAAGATCTGACACATTGGATTTTCGGGGGCTGTATTGTGAAAAGGGTTGAAGAGAAATAAGCATTATATACGCTGTAAAATAAAATATTCTGTGTAACATTAAACAAATAAAGAACAGCTGGCTATGAGCTCCTCACCAAAAGAAATGGATAATTGGAGTGTTTTCCTATTTTGTTTCAGTCAAGCAAAGTTGCTGAAGCTTTCAGAAAGGGGATTCGTTTGGTTCAAAGTGGCTGCATCTTGTTTTGATTCTCCAAAAGATTAAATAAAGTACAATTTGTCTCTGTGGAAGTATAGAATGTTCTGGGCTGCATTTAGCTGCCAGGTACTAGCAAGAAATGATGCTCAAAGATGATTGTGTCATCAGCATGCCAGCCTCTAGTGCAGACTTGCTATTTTTATGCAGAAGCCTAATGTTGAATGATTACAACGGGTTTATCAAAGCAGGTTAAACGCAAGTTGTTTCCTGTATCTCTGGAGATACCAAAAAGTAAAGAATAGAATGGGGTTCGGATTGGACAAAAGCCTTTAAAAATACTTAAGTCTGGGGTTACATTAGGCAACAGCATTGTGAGCATTATTGACACATGCACATCCAATTCCTTTGCTACTTTAATGCAGGGATTCATCATGATGTGGAGGAAGTTATGTCACATGAATGTGTTAAATGTTCATATGCTTATATTCCCATAGCAAAATCTCAGGGAGAAAAATTCTCCATTCATAGGAACATAGGATCATCAGAAAGACAAGTAAATCATTCAGTTGCTTGGTCCTGATGAACCATCCAATCACACACCACAATTCCATAGCCCCTGCCTCCTGATTTTTGAATGACCCAGTTCTAATTTCAAAATTGTAGTCCCTTGCTCTTGATTCCCTTCTAGATTAAATAATTTATCTGCGAAAGCACATTTTACATTTTAAATATCTTGATCAGATAAACCCTCTCACTCTTTATTTATACCTATCAAGTTTATGCCATTTTTCCTCATAATTTGACTTTCTAACCATTGGAATAATTCTGATGAATCTGTGCTGGACCCAGTCCAAGGCCATTTTTATCCTTCTTGAGGTGCAGTATCCAAAACTAAAGGTAGCACTCCAGATGGGGTCTGATCAAGGATCCATACAACTGAAGCATGACTTCCTCCCCTTTATATTACATGGTCCTTGACATGAAGGCAGACATTCTGTTGCCCTTTTCATACTTGTCTATGGGCTTTCAAGGCTTCAAAGGGATTATTATTCTAAATGAAGACTATGGGTGGAAACTTATGGAGATGATGAGGGTCTCACCCGCCAGCTGGAGAGCTGGCAAGAAGCCCACGTTACCTCCTTTAGCTCATGATGCAGCAAACCTTCACCAACCAGGCAGCGGAGAGGCCAGCAGCGGGCCTCTCCCTGGGATCAGGAGAGCTGCCAGCCAATCAGAGCTCAGCAGTGCTACGAGCGGTGGTGGCTGCTGTAGGAAAGATGCCCACCAGAGGCCCAGGATCATGGGGCAACCCAGGTCATGGATAAGTCATGGTGGAAGGGCTTTTTCAGGGCGAGTGCTGTGGGATAGAGGTGTAGGCAGGTGTGTGGGGGGGGTTTGGTGTCAGCAGCAAGGGCAGGGGATAGATCTCAGTGGGCTCTGAGAGGAATTCCTGATGCCAGGTCCCTCAATGCCTTTGAAGGAGGGATGACCCCACAGCCACACTCCCCCAGGAGATGACCAGCAGCCAGCACAGCTTTACCTGTGCACCCTGCATGGTATCAGGTCCACCCGCAGCTGAGTTAGCAACAATGATGAGGTGCTTAAATGGTTATTAATTGTCCAAGTGGCAGCAGGCTGGGAAGGTTGACCACAGGCCTTCCCACACTGGACTTAATCAGGGTCAAGGCAGGAAGGTGCTGGGGTACTCACCCACCATTGTCCCACCTGATTAAGTGCCCTCCTCACCCCCAAAGACCACTAGAGAGGGCAGAGGAATTCCGTCTATATCACAGTAAATCTGAATGTTAGCAATACTAATGTTGTAAGAGGGGGCTTTTGTTATCTGTCCATTGTGTTTTTTTCTCACTGGGGAAATAATATACATAATGTTCGCTGCTTGGGAGGTGAGCGTTCTCTTCAGTGAAGAGCTTGGGCAGGGCAGGGTGTGGCAGAGCAGGAATGGGCAGGGCAGGAATGGGCTGGGAAGGGTGGAGCCAGAGCAGGAATGCGTGGGGCAGGAATGGGCGGGAAAGGGTGGGGCCAGGGTAGGAATGGGCAGGGCAGGGGGGGCCAGGACAGGAACTTGCCCCTCCATATCTGCTCCAGCCCTGCCTTATTTTCCTCTATTGAGGCTCATTATGTGTGAACAGTGGGTTTCCAGCAAGGCTCTCCCTGCCCAGATTGGAGCGTGCCAGTATAAGGGTGAAGAATCCTGGCCGTGGTGCACCAGATGGTTGTGACACTGTTTGTTTAACTGGGTGTGAACATTATGCTACAAACATGAACCTTTCTGCCCTTCACTATCCTCATTGCTGCACCCCACACCCCCGCCGCTCCCCCCAACCCCACCAAGTTCCTCTATCACCTCCCTGCGGTTGGTGGATCCAGTAAACGAATTTCACGGGTAATAAGGGCTCCACAAACTGTCATCCTCCTTTATCGCCTCGTGAAGACATTTTCTCCAGGGATGATGACAGTGCACCTCTGAGAGCATTGCACGATGAAAATGTCAACCTGCTGCACACTCTCCTAGCCACGGTTCACGGTCTAGTACAGTTTCCATCAGTTTGCAAGCTTCACCTGTTTATGACTTTTGGGGCGGAATGGGGCCCATGCCCGCTGGGGTCGGGCATGCTTGGCGGCGTGAGTGGACAATATGGCAAGAAGGCTAAAAATCAGCTACATGAAACAAGTTTGTGATCGTCCGCTCGGCCGCATCGGACGTTGGGGAACTGATTGTCATACATCAGCATGTCATTATAAGGCCAGCCCACCAGACTCACCGCCCCCCACACACTGGATTATCCGTCCACGTCGGCATGATTATATGCCAGTGCAGAACATGTCTGACGTGCAGAAGTTGGGACTTACCACCAGGGCCTTGCTCACATCATGGACATCCGAGGAGCAGAAGATTCTGGAGCCCGCCACCAACGGCACCCTGGAGGAACATCCATGGCACGTGGGATAGATTCTCATGGACATGGCTTTGCTGTGAAGCAGCTCACGGAAATTGGAAAGTCACCGTTGAGGGTCTGTCACAACAGATGATGGTTGAGGGGGAGGAGAGGAAGGTCCAGCTGTGTTTATGAGGGGAAGATGTACAGGGCGGGTGGGAGAGGAAGGCCTAGGATCAACTGGGATAGGATAAGGACGTGAGCTCGAGAGGATATGAGCCTGATGGAGATGTGAGGGAGTGTGTGAGAGTTAGTGGTGTTGCCCCATGAGGTTTTCCAAGTTCACCTTAGAGCCAACCTCCTAGAAATTTGACTGCAAGAAGCCTCACAGCCTGCTGTGAGTTCTTTGTTTTACAAGACCCTTACTTCAACTTTAAAACATCAAATCAATTCTGGAAACCAGGTCTGCCATGTGGGAGAGCAAAGTTTGTAAGCCAGAGACTGAATTAACTGTAATACATAAAAGTGCATTACCTTAACCTCTAGCTTTTTGTGTGTGTGTGTGTGTATGTGTATGAGACAGAGAGAGAGAGAGAGAGAGAATGAGTGTGAGATATGTTGCAGTAATTTGGGAGAAGTGTGAGAATAAATAACCTTTATTTTTGAACTCATGAAAGCTTGCTGCTGAATTATTTAATCAGAACACCCCAAGGGTAAGAAAGAGCACACCTGTTTCCATGGAAAACATACTGATCATGGGCAGCAAGGGAACATATACATTTTGTTCGCGACAATGTTGTAACTGAAAATCTGGTCAAACTGTTTACCATATATCTATGGAGGAAGATCAGCAAAGACTGTACTTACACAGTGAATTTGGGGTTTCAGTGATCCTGCACTGATGTCAGAGCAGCCAAATGGCTGAACATCCAAAGTGTAGACTGAAGGTTTTACCACTATTAGTGAAGAGAAGAGATGGAGAGCTAGATTCATGAAAAATAACACTTCTCATATGGTTTAAGTGCCTTGCTAAATCATCAACTGGTGCCTTGGCAGTTTTATTGCAATTGTGCTCTGTTTGACTGACCAGTCAGGCGTGTGAGGCAACAAATCTAAGATCCCATAAATTGCACAGCACAAAATCACTTGTTCTTGCAGGGAGGTTAAAAAAACATTCGCATTTGCACCAATTTAACTCTTCTGTTATTTTTAACAGTCATGCCAACCACTGATTTTCAGCAGATTTTATGTTTTTATTCAATTCACTGCCACCATGTGCTCCAAAGCAGCAGAATGCACTTGCTTTTTGTAACCTAACCAGAACTGTTCAAACTTGACTTGCCTCCTTGATGTTTGCTCCAGCTGTATCATATTAGCAATTGAAAGTATCAGTCAGTTTGCAGGCTAATTTTGCACAGAATCTACCCTGGGTGGGCCACTTCAATGTCCATCACCAAGCATGGCTCAATAGTAAAATTACTGACAGAATTAGCTGAATCCTGAAGGACATGTCTGCCAAATTGGGTCTGCAGCAGGTGATGAGGGAATCAACAAGAGGGAAAAATCTAATTGAACTCGCCCTCACCAATCTACATGGGCAGAATTTTACGTCCTGTGGTCAGGTGCATGTCTGGGCCGATCGGATCTAAAATCTCGCAAGGTGATGTCGGGCAGGCATCCCAACATCACCACACACTCACGATATTTCGCTCGGCGGGCGCAGGCCAAAGTCGGAAGCACGCCCGCCGACGATTAAGCGAGAAATTAAGTCCATTAACGGCGCAATTGTCTATGATTTATCGTGGATTGCCCAACCTTACAGTTGGCGGATGGGTGAATCGGCCAGGCGGCCTTTACATTTTTCATCAAACCTCATCCAAACGGGATGAAATTTCAGTTAGGAAATAAAATAAAAATAAATATCTGGGTACAGCATTTTTATGAGGTATGCTTTCAGGTCCTCGATTGTGATGCATGGACATTTTTTTGCAAATTGTTACAGCTTTATTTCATTATTTGCAGGTCTGTAGCTCCCTGAGGTCTGTCTGCCTTCAGACTCCGGCGCGTGCCCGCAGAACGAAATATCATTTTATACGTCGGCATGTCGGGCCTGCCCCCGCACGCTGACCGGAAGATTCTGCCCATGATCTTTATAGAGCAGGGGAATATCGTTTCTAAAATATCAGCACACTTTCACCTGCAGGTCAGTAAGAACAAAACAGTGTACTTGATCAGCACCCCATACATCACCTTAAACATTCACTTCCTCCACTACACATGCATCATAGCTGCAGTGCGTACCATCTACAAGATACACCTGCAACCGCTCACAAAGGCTCCTTCAACAGCACCTTCTAAACCTGTGACCTCTTCCACCAAGTAGGACATTGGCAGTAGGTGCATGGGAACACCACTACCTTCATATTCCCTTCCAAGTCAAGCACCATCCTGATTTAGAAAGATATTACCATTCCTTCACTTTCGCTTGGTCACAAACCTGGAATTCTCTCCATACCAGCACTGTGGATGTACCTACATCACATGGTCCACGGTGCTTCAAGAAGGCGGCTCACCACTGTCGTGGTCTCTTATGATCTGCTGCCACCATATATGTTGAGGGTCTCAATGTAGACGTCAAGGAATCTGTCTCTATGCTAAATAAGATATTGAGATTGACAAGGGTTCTGGTCAAACACAATTACATGAAATTTTTACTAGCAACAACTATGCACAGCTCTGTACAGGCCTTGATTTATCCTGGGACCTAACAGTTACATAGGCTGACTACTTGACTATATACCTGACTCATAAGGTATACATAAAATCTTACTGATACAGAGCCACAGACAGTAATGAACATGTGCAGTAGAGATCACAGACAATAGTGAATTGTACCTTTTGTCCTCCAGCCTCCCACATGGTGATGTCATAGTGACATCGCCATGCAGCTTCTTAAAGATACATGTCATTGTCTGCATTGGCACGCATACAATATCAGAACCAACATCTTCTCAACGCCAATTAGTCCTTGGATAAATACCTTTGTACTTTGCAGTTTGTCATTCTCATGTGACCTCTGATGTAATTTACTGCAAATACAGGTTTTGGCAGTAGCCATTTTACATACTACAGGGTGTCTAAAGTGTGTAGCTGAGATGGAGTGGATTTTGATAGTTGTAAGAGACCAGCAGCTGTGACAAAGCAGCAGAGGATAGTTAAAAATTCAATCTGCAACTTAGTACAGGACATTGATTGCTGGGTGAGACATTATGGCTTTGAATAATCCAGCACCTGCTCCTGTGGAGCTGAAGGTGGTTTTGAGAGTGAATTGGAAATTTTTCCAGTCTCAATGGCAGAATTATGAGATTGCCATAGAGATTAACAAGAAACCTGTACAAATAAGAGTAGCTGTATCAGTGCTGGGGAAAGAGTGCTAGAAGCTGTATTTCACCCTTGACCTCACTGACGAGCAGGAAAGCCAGACTTGTGAAATTTTGGAGGCTTTGAAGACCCAATTTGATCCCTCCACTAATATCATTTACGAACATCATGGCCCCAATTTTTGCTCCTGGATTGAGTGCACAGAGAAGGGAGGATTCCTGGCTCTGTGAACCCGACCTCTAAAAATGTCTGCCTGAACTTCCAATTTTTGGTCTGGGAGGGCGGGTTAGAATAGGAATTGGAGCAGGCCACCCCAGAAGTAATGAGTGGTCAGAGGCAGGCCCTGCGCAGTTTGAGCAACTCAGGCACAGATAAAAAGCAGACCTTCAGAAAGGCCCATTTGAGAGGTGGGTCACGAATGGTGAAGACCCTATGCCTTGGAGGAGACCTCATTGCCTTGTCAGGTGAGTGTCCAAGCTGTAAATGTTGTCTAACTGTTAGCTGGTCCTGCAATGGGATGGCCCATCATGGGCTCTCCCTATGGATGAATTGTCATTGTTGCTGCCTAATCAAAGTCGACTCTTCTGAACCACTGAAAACACGGTGTGAATTCTCAAGATACAACCAGGGAGATGGCATCTTCTTGCCACCACTACCTAGTACAGATATTATGCAGTTGTGTAGTTAACTGTCAACACTCATTAGGTGGATTGAATGATGAACGTTGCCATGTTCATTATCCCGTCCACTTGCCATCTTGCCACCCAGGATGCACCCACACTGCTGATCCTTGACCAGGTCCCCGACAGCTGCACACTGACACGGCATGACATTGTGATTAAAAGGGAGGAAACCAATAGGGCTGTTAGTGATCGTGGAGCACAGCATGCTACCTTGGAGTCACAGCTGCAACAAACATTTGACTAGAACCTTTTTCTCCGCACTACCTTAACAGTACGCATACAAGCCTCAATGTTGTAGTAGAGGTACAGTATGTGCCATGTCTTGCAACTTAGCTGCAGCTTAACAGTATTCATTGAGGATATGGTAAAAATGATTAGTACATGTAAGCATATAAAAGTGAATGAGAGCATTGGAATCTGAATGGCTCATGATCCTTTTCACCTTACATTTTATTCATAGAATGTCACACAGCAGAGAAGTGGGGGAAGGGATGAGTCCAGCTGCCCCACACTTTTCGAACTAGAACCTTCAAGATTTGGTGGAAGAGGTCCAGAAGAGGAGACCAGTTATCTGCTCTATTAGTCCAATGCCCCTGCAGCAACCAAGAAGGCTTGGATTCAAATTGCGGCCCTGGTGAACCCAGCAGGAGACCCTTGGCACTCATGGATTCACTACAGGAAAAGATTCAATGACCTGCTGCGTTCTGGCAAGGTGAGTAGCTTGGTTCATTCACACAGAGTTCCAAGGGAAGGGTCATACCTGCATGCTGCAGCTAAGTTGTGAGACATGGCACATACTGTACCTCTACCTTCAACACTGAGGCTTGTATATGTACAAAACTCATGTAGGTATGCACAGAACATGTGAATGAACACTATAATGCACAGGCGCGGTGAAGAGCAATATTCTTCCATGCACTATATATCAGGCTATACTATACACTATATAAAACATCAATTCATTTTGTTGTTGCTGATCAAACGGAAAAGAATGCCATGGAGATGGCCCAGATTGGGCTGGGGCAAACTGGCGAAGACGCACCCATCCTGTGGAACAGATGACGAATGGAGATTGCCAGGATGCCTGAACAGCTGTCTATTGGTGATGATGAATCACCGTTAGCAGATGATAAAGGAGGTGCCGACATTGCCTTGGCACATGGTGGTAATGGTGTAGGTCATGCTGTCACTTCTCTGAGCACAAGGAGATGTTGGCATAAGAGGGAGTGCAAGGGTGGGGCTGCGACATAGTGTAGCACGAGCATGGTTATGGCAATGGCATGCATCAGAGGGCTGAATATTATGGGGGGCCACAGATAGATCACCACCACCATCACCCCACCCCCTCCCCTGGAAGCAAAGTTGCTGAGAAGCCAGCTCGCCCTGCAGCCAGAATGCACTGTGGAAGGGCTAAGTTGCCAGTCAGTGGGACTTCC
Organism: Cetorhinus maximus; assembly: GCF_964194155.1. Classification (NCBI taxonomy): domain Eukaryota; kingdom Metazoa; phylum Chordata; class Chondrichthyes; order Lamniformes; family Cetorhinidae; genus Cetorhinus; species Cetorhinus maximus. Next base: position 33,354,605 of record NC_135879.1, read on the forward strand.
ACCCCAACTGGGGAGGAAGTCCTACCCTCAGGAGCTTCCAGCCAGTCTGATTGTGGGGCAGCTCCAGCAGCTATGGCAGTGCAATGAGCATATTAATTAGTAAGCGCTGCTGGGACTGCAACCAGTCTCATGAAGAGGGCCCAATGGATCCCGGAGCAAGGTAGGTTTGGAGTGTTGGGCGGGAAATGTTCGGCCAGTTTAGGAAGGGGTTGGGGGGGCAGGGGGCTGGTGGTGGTGGGTTTTGGTGAGCAGGTGGGTAGGAAGAAAGGGAGGGTACTATCTTCAGGGGGTTGTGGGGGAAGGGCTGCCCCCGATGTGCAAAGGGCACCCCGAAGATAGTACTCCCTTCCTTCCCTTTTAAAAAGTTTTTGTTTAAAATAGCCTACTCTTGCCTGTCTACCCATGCCAAACTCTTTCAAGTTATCAACAGTCACAGATTGCAACTCTTTCGAGTACAATCACAGTTCTTGGCTTTCTGGGAGTGGGACATGAACCCACAACCCTCTGATTCAAAGGCGAGGGTGCTATGAACTGAGCCACAGCTGACACCTCTCTACCCATGCCAAATGTGTAATGGCTTGAGCAATGTATTATCGGTGTCAATTGGCTTGTTAACAAGCTGAATTGACCCTTGGTTATTTACTTAAATATGGCAGACGGGCTGCTGATTTTGATGCCCACTCAGCTACCATGTTATGGGGGTGAGCTCGGGGGTGGGTGGGAAGGTGGTGGGGTTGCCACCTGCCGTATTTTAGGTGTATCCCCCTCCCCTGACAAATACACGCCTGACAAGGGCACATAAAATCCAGCCTAGAGCATGGTTTCAGAATGAGGACAGCTGTACCTAAATAACCCCTTTTGTGTCTCCCACAGGTTCCAGCTCCGCTCCCTCACCTGCCCCAGACCAGGTCATCCTTCAGGCATCAGGAGGAGGGAGAGATTTCGAAGAAGGTCAGCGTCACATCATGCTACCCCACACCCTGTCAATTCAGATACCAGCACATCGGAGGGATGTAGCATGCGTGTAGAGTCCATGGTACAGGGTGAAAGTCACTGCACCAGAGCGCAGGAGGTGGTGTCAGAGTCAGAAACATCTGTGCACAGTTCATCTTGGAGGAGGGAGGAGAGTCATGATGAGGCTCCAGTGGGCAGGAACGTGGAGCCTCAGGAGTCACCCCTTGGGATTGGTATTTAGATAAACTGCAGCAGATGAATGGACAGGCAGGTGGAGTCCCCTGAGACAGTGGGAGGACTTGGACTGCGATTGGAGGAGTCCATCATCATCATGAGCTCCACCTTATCCCAGGAACTCAACCACATGAGCTCTGGCTATGAGAGATTGGTTACTCTCAAGGAGAGACACATACAGCAGCAGCACTTAGAGTGGATAGAACAGCAGCATCTCGGCCAGGAAAACATGCAAGCATCCCTCAGTAGCCTGGATCAGTCCCCTCAGAGTATGAGCACTGACATCCATGGAATACAAGAGGAGCTGTGTACTGAACAGGATGGTCACACTGTTGGCCCAGCGGTTGTTGAAATGGGCGACTGTTGAGCACCAGCAGCCAGCCTCAGCAACCCCACATGAAGGCCAACCCAGGGCTGTGCAGCTCACTGAGGAGTGTGAAGGTACTAAGAGCCCCTCAGCACCCTCATCTTCCTCCACCTCCCCAGACCCCCCCGCCAGAGTCCTCATCTGTTGCACATGTGCCAGTGGTCACAGCTGCCCATGCAGAGATGCAAAGGCCGCAGTCTGAAGGAACGCCTACGTGGCGAGGCAGACCACCAAGCTCCTCATTGCTGTTTAGATGGAGAAGTGAGCAGCCTGCCTCACTCTACTCCTTGAAGACAACATGGGAGGCACTTTGCAAGAGTGTGTGAGAGTGAAGTGCGCCATCTTGCCTAGAGTACTAATACGTTCACCATAATTGCACTTTTCACATTCTATGTAGCACATTTGTGCATTCTTTTAATATATTTACTTACATTTGTACATGTCTTGGTGTGTGTTTATACACTAAAGAGCCCAAAAAGAATAGTAACATTATGAAGGAGGTTCTTACTAATGAGATGACATGCTGAGGTCCATCTTGACGTGCTGTCAACAGGATCAAAGTTGTTGGCTGATTAGTTTTGGAGGGCTTGTTCCTGCTCTGCTCGATCATATAGGATTCCAGTGTTCAAAGATGCTCTGTATATCATTGTTTATCCAAGCTTGACTTTAAGTGAGCCTCAATGATCAGACTCCATGAGCGGATGCTGTGCAGCAGCTGCATCTCCAGCATGAATGCTAGGTGCAAGGCCTTCATCCACACTGCAGCGTTACACATTGGCCTAGGTGCAGGCATTGCAGCTTGAGTGGCCATGTATTTTGTACATAATATTGGACACCTGCTGTGCCCAAGGCAAAAGTCTTCATCACCCTAGTTGTGAAGGATGGATACTGGCAAGTGAATTTGGATGAAAGCAGCAGTTTTCTGATTATGTTGTAGGTGCCATTTGGGGGGGTTACAGATGGTTGCGCATGCTGTTTGGTACTTCCACTGCTCTGGAAGAGTATCAATGCAGACAGCGTTAGATAGTCAATAACCTTCCAGGAGTCAAAGCAGTCGTGCATGATCTGCTCATCTATGGATGTGGAGATACGGTGGGAGAAGCCGTCGCAGACCATGATCAGAACCCAGTGAGGCTGCTAGAGAGAGCTTGCAAGATGAACCTGAAGCTGAACAAGAAAAAGCTGCAACTGAAGATGACTGAAGTCAAGTGCACAGGTACATCTTCTGCCTACATTAATTTGAACAGTCATGAGTTGATTGTGCATCACATTATTCACACCTGTTTCTTGAGAGCTATTGAATTTTTAGCCCCCAGGTTTGTTTTCTTCAGTGCCTTTGTATTAAGGAGGAAGCTTGCAAATAAACTAAGACTCTTGCTAGAGTGGTAATGACTCACAATTAGCGGTCGCATGAGAAATCCCAAGTTATTTACCTTCTCGCAGCTCCTTCTGGTGCAGCCTTCCTGATAGCCATTATAATGCAGTACAAAACTTTTGGGGGCAGTGTCAGGGGATCAGTCCCCCAACTCCAAGCATCTTTGTCCAAATTCCTGGGACTCACCTCGTGCTCTAAAGCAGGAACTTAAAGGGAGGAAATATAATGGCTCGGAAAGCAGTTATGGCGGTTGGGGATGTTGGAGGCATTGCCTGATAACTCAAAGGGAGTCATTACGAAGTTGAGGGAGGGAGCTGGCAGGAACATGGGAGAGGGGTGCATTGTGATCCAAAGGGACCAAGAGCAGTTTCAGGCTGATTCTCCTGCAAGTTGCTAGATCCTGAACCAAACACTGCTAAACCTTCCAACTTGCCCCCAAATTTTGCCAGAATCTGCTCTCCCCATTTGTCGTGTATCGCTCACCCAGACCCTTCTAAGCTCAGGACCAACCTCCATCTCTTCCAGAGAATTCTGGAAGAAGCAACTATATGGTCAGTATTTCCATTGTCTTTCTTAGGGTGAGATCTTCATTTCTTTAAACTATCAGGGCCACTTATAAAAATTAAATAGCAACATCATCTTAATTCATTTCAAGTCTGCAAATGTGGTTTCAGCTTTCTCATGTAATAGTATTCAGCATCTCCCTTTTATACCTGTCTCAATGATTCACAATTTAAATACAAATATTTGGAATTTGTTTTCATAAAAGTGACAGAGAAAAGGACATTCAGGTTGGTGTTTGTTATGGTATGATTTCCATCTTTCTTGTACCATTTTTACAAGGAGGTAAATTGCAAAAGATCTTTGTGTAGAACTCTCTGCTATGATATTATCTGTGACTGTTTTTGTGGGAGTGTATTATTCCTCCTCCTCTTTATAGCCTTTCATCAAGACCACACCGTCCTCCTTCAATACCTCTCCTCCAGCAGATTGCTTTCACTTGATTCTAATTTTAATGATGTCCCTTGACAACAACATTTGCTGACATGAGGTCAGCTTTCACATGTGCACTGATGACATCTAGCTCTATGTTCCCACTACTTTCAGTAACCTTTACATTCTCAGATTACTTAACTGGCATCAAGTCCTCGAAGTGAAACATAGGGAAGGTTAAAAATGTCATCTATGGCCCCGACACTAGCTCAGTATCCTTACTACTAATTCCATCTTCCTCCTCGGCCACCATTTCAGGGTGAATCAGCCAGTGTGTATCCTTGGTGTCGTACTCAACCCTATATTTCGTTTCTGAATTAGCACAAATATTACCCAGCTCCCCTTCTGTAAAATCGCCAGCCTCTGGCTTGGCCCATCCATGGGGAGGTAACCCCCTCATCCGACTACCACCCCATTGACCACCCGAAGCAGCCCATCCTACCCCTGCCCTCCTATCCTCTACCCACTAGCCCTACAAACTTAAATTATTACTGGCTTCTCAAAGTGGTCGGACCTTTAAACTTACCCGCTTTATGGCAGCTAGTGCTGTAAAAAAGGGGGCATGGCTTCCTTACCTCTGGCACTCCTGCCCTCGACACAAAGCCACGGGAACCCATTGTGCTATACTGTTCACACCCAGCTTGAGTTGGAAGGTGGGGTGAGAAAGGAATTGGCTTCATTTCCAGGTAAATAACTAGGGCTGGACTGGCAATCCGACTCTGAATGCCACTCCACAGAAGTTCATGTTAAGTGTAGGGAAGGAGATTTTCTGATGTGTGTCCAGGAGAACTTAATTAATCAGTATGTCTCTCACAAGGAAGGAATCAGTATAGGGTCTGTTTCTGACAAAAGAAGTAAGGCAGGCATAATCTGTTACAACAGAAGATAATCAAGCTAGCTGTGACCAAGATAATAATAGCTAGAGAAGATGAACTAAAAAGATTAGCATAGCTAAAATTTGGTAAATTACCTGGCCTGGTTGGAAAGCACCCTAGATTACTGAAAGGGAGAAATAAGCAGAGGTATTGGTCACAACCTGACAATCTTCATTGGATACAGGAGTTGTGCCAGAGGAATAGAGGGTTGTTAGAGTTAAACCGCTATTCAAGAAAGGGGAGTGGGATCAACCAAAAAACTACGGGCTAGTCATTGGTAATGGGGAAGTTATTGAAAATCCTTATCAGTGTCAAAATAAACTTTTATTTTGAAAGGCATGGGTTAATCAAAGGGAGCCAGCACAGATTTGTTTAAGGTAAATCATGTCTTGCTAATTTGATTTAATTATTTGATGATGTAAAGAGAAGCTTGACCAAGGTCATGGATTAGATGTTGTATATATGGACTTTGGGAAGGCACTTTACAAAATGCCAAGCAGAGGTTTATTAAAGAGATGGAAGCCCATGGAATTAAGATAAAGTCGTGGCATGAATACAAAATTGGCTCAGTAACGGGAAGCAAAAGGTGGTGGTGAATGAATGTCTTTCAGACTGGCTGGTGGTTTTCAGGAGTATTTGCGCAGAATCAGCTTTGGTTCCAGTCCCCTTTTCAATGTTTATAAACAACCTAAACTCGGATACAGGGTTCAGCATTGGAACGTCTGGAGATGGTACCAAACTTGGTGGAGTAGGAGTTAGCGATGAGGACAGTTATCGGCTTCTAGATGACAAAGGTAGGATGACGAAGTGGGCAGGGTCATGGCAGCAGAAGGTGTTCAATGCGTAGAAGTGTGAAGTGATGGAGTTTGGGAGAACCAAAATAGAAAGGCAGTATGGGTCGAATTTTATGCTCCCCTGCCTGCAAATCTGCTGGCAGGGGAGCCCATAAAATTCCCCGGATGGCTTTCTCACCACCTTCCTGCCCACCTCAACCTGTCCGCCATTTTACAGCAGGACGGGTGAGGCCTAGGCTGGCCAGTCTACCCTTGCCCTAAATCTCTTGAGAAAAAAATCAGTTGAACCAGTTGGAAATATCAACTGGTCATAACTGATTTCCATTGAAAATAACAGGCCACAACTAGTTTAGATGAATAGAATTGGAATAGCGGGAGACTATAACTAGAAACCAGTCAGTATCCCTGCTCGTTTGGCTGGCTTTAGCTGGGACAATTTGAACCTCACTAGAACTAGTCGACTTATTCACTGGCTCAATTGTATGCAACTGGAATAACTGGCACTTAAAATGGGAAACCAGTTGTGATTCTACTTACTAGTTGACTTCAACTATAACCACATGAGCCATACAGGAACCAGTTGATTTCTGCTGGAACAAGTTGACAGGCAAACTGGAACCAGTTAATATTAAATGGAGCCATTTGCCTTGTAGCCGCTTCAATCATTCTTTGAACTGGAAACTGTGCCAGCTTAAGTCAACTGGATTGACTTAATTCAAAAGATTGCCTGAATAAATGTGCAAGGCGTTTCAGTACACATTTTCACAACAAATTTGAAATGCATTACAAAGAGCACAATGGTTTTCATCCCCTTACCTTAGGCCCTGATGTGGGCAATTAATGACCAATTGATGAGAAATTTTGATAGCCTGGATAGAGACAACACACTTCCCTGGCAAGTGAGTCAATAACTGGAGGTCATGGATTCTAAATAATTTCCTAAAGTTCCAGGGAGAGATGAGGAGAAAAATGTTCAATCAGAGCGTTTTTGGGATCTGGAACACTATACCTGAAAAGGTGGTGGAAGCTAATTCCATAAATAATTTTAAAAGGGAGCTTGACAGATACATGAGGATAAGGAATGTACAGGGTTAGAGACAAAATATGAGGAAGTGAAACTAAGTTCTGACTTCTCTTTCAAAGAGCCAGCACAGGCTTGATGGGCCAAATGCCTTCCTTTCGATGATTACGTGGGCCAGGATTTTTCCTACGGCGGGCGGGCTGGGTGGGAGCAGGCGGGGGCGGGCGCAGAGCCAATCGCCGCCCGCGATCGGCCACGTGTCACCATTTTATGCGGGCAGGCCAATTAAGGCCTGCCCTGCGTAAGGCGTGGCCGGTAGCACTTAGCGCTACCTGTGTGGGCGGGGGGAGGAGGGAGAGTCGGGGCCAGCGCTCATCAGGGAGATTGAATGGATTATAAAAGAATTTAATAAATAAAGTAAAAATTTATTTAGACATGTCCGCTCATGTGACAGTGTCACATGAGCTGGGAGATGCTTGTGAAGTTTCAAAAATTTATTTAATTATTTTATAAAACCTTCAGGAAACCTCATCCCGCCCGTGGATGAGGTTTCCTGAAAAACGCGAAGGCCGTTTGGGCTCTTCACCTGCCCGCCAACATTAAGGTTGGACGGCAGCGTTCTTAACAAGTTTATTTACTTTTTTAATGGCCTTAATAGGCCGTTGACAGTTCGGCAGGCGTGCAGCCGCCTCCAGTGCGCGCCCGCCGAACGTAATATCGGAATGACGTGCGATGACGTAGGGACGCACGCCCCATGTCACCGCATGTCATTTTATGCGTCGGCGTGTCGGGTCCACACCCGCACCCAGATGGCAAAATTCTGCCCATGTCTTTTGACACCTCCAACTCAACTATTCCAATGGCCTCCTAGCCAGACTCCCTTTTTTCATCCTCCAGAAAGTTTAGTTCACCCGTAACTTTTCGCCCTGTATCCCATGCACCATCCCTCCCTATTTTCATTGGCTCCAATGGATTGCTTCCCCGGTGCCTCAAATTTAAAATTCTCAACTTCGATCTTAACTCCCTTCATGGCCTTACCCTTCTCTAACCCTGTAACCTCCACACCTGAGCTTGACATTCATATAACTCTGAAAGAAATACTTGCATTTATATAGCACCTTTCATGGCCACTGGGCATCCCAAAGGGCTCTGCAGCCAATGAGGTACTTTTGAAGTTTGGCCACTGTTATAATGTAGGAAATGCAGCAGCCAATTTGTGCACAGTATGGTTCCACAAAGAGGAGTGTGATAATGACCAGATCATCTGTTTTTGTCAAGGTGAGGGATAAATATAGCTCATGGCACTGGGGATAACTCCCCTGCTCTTCTTCAAAATAGTGCCATGGGATCTTTTACATCCAGCTGAGCGTCAGTTTAACATCTCATCCAAAAGACGGCACCACCAACAGTGCAGCACTCCCTCAGAACTACACTGAAGTGTCAGCCTTGGTGCTGGATTTTCTGGCCCCCACCCGCTGCCAGGATCATCCAATCCCACTGAAGGTCAATGGACTTTTAGCTGGGCCGCTGCATCCCCCTGCGGCGGTTCCTGCCACAGTGTGGCCGGAAAAGCCCAGTCTTGATCTTGGTGATTATGTCCTGGAGTGAAACTTGTACCCATAATCTTTTGATTATTGAGAGTGAGTGTGGAACCAACTCAGCCGCAACTGACAAATGCTGGCCAATGATGCATATAACCTTCCTACAGTCTGTTATTGGCAGTCGTGCCTTCAGTTGTCTTCCATCCACACTTTAGAACTCTCCTCCTTTAAAGCCCTTTTTAAAACCCATCTCTTTGAGCTTTGGGTTACTTCAGATATCTCATTTGGTTAAGTGTCCATTGTTTGATTACATCTCTGTGCAACACCTTGGGACATTTTCTTATGTTAAATGCACTATATAACAGCAAGTTATTGCTGTTATAAATTCAGGCGTGCTACAGATTTAGTGGTGTCACTTACTCCCTAAAGTAGTCTGGTCGCTAACCTTTTTACAGAAGTTGACTTTGAACTTCCCTTTATCCACTAGCACTCCTTCACGAGGCCAAATCCTCGTGTGTTAAGCATTTGTTCTCCTTTCATCTCTCCGAAGAAAGGCTGAGTTAACAATAGGTGAGGTTTTGTATAGTTTTTTACTCATAGCAGTTTTATTCCACAGTAGATCAAATTCCAGTATAATGAAAATCATGTGATATGATCATTTTGTTCATTCCAAGAGTAATAAGAGTAATAAAGAGATATGAACCAACTTCAGTTGCACCTTTATTGAACATGAAAGTACAATTGCTCCCTGGCCAGACCAGTGGGCTTTCCTCTTCCAGTCTTCTGCTACCTTCTTTTAGTCATTCATTAGCAAGGCCAGCACTTATTGCCCATCCCTAATTGATCCACCTAGTGTGTAAAATTTCGATGGCCCAAAACCTTTATTTATGTAAAATGACATCTGAGTGTGACAAGCCACAGAGTACAAAGGTATTTATCTAAACATCTTTTTTCATAAAAGATGCGTGTCCTATCATTTATAAGTTACTCGACATACATAGTCCATAAAGAAAATTATAATGCATGAACAAAACAATTGTTTGTTCTTCCCTGTCTGTCCAATTTTGCTGCCTCTACACAGGTGTTGCACACACAGCTCTAGATTTTCTCCATGACGGAGAGGCTCTCTGTCATGGCGAAAGTAGCGGAAATGGTCGAAAATCCGAAGACCCCCCCCCCACCCCAAATATGGCATTTCCTACTTTCACAAGGCCGGACCGGAGTTTTGTCGGGGCTTGTGCATTCACGTTTTATGGAGGAAGCTGATCATTTAAATTACTGGCTGCCTCCACTGAAGTGGGATTTTGGTAGGCCAGGAGTGCGAGACCCAGAGTGTGCAGATTTGACCAGGTAAGAGCTGACCTGAACCTAGTGTATTCATTTGGATAGCCAGGACACCCCTTTAGTGAGGTAAGGTACCTCTTTGTATATGGTCCCGGGCACTGTTTGGGATCGGTAAGGCACCATTTGGGATTGTTAAAAGTAACCATGATTGTGCATAAAAAGGTGCATAACCTCATTGGAACTGCCAAAGCTGTCAAGCTGTCAAAGAACTGCCAAAGCTGTCAAATAACTGTCAAAACTCATTGCTAATATCAAAGGTGTTAATGGATTTAACTCTGCTGGGCATTAAATTTAAAAAAATAGTCTGGAGTTCAAAAAATCAGTTTTCGATATTTCATTCCGTCTGCTGACATAAGGCTGAGGGCTTCCATTATAGGAGTTGTGCTCCTGATTTTACAAACTAACATTATTACAGTTGGGTGCTTGTTAAGCGAGAAGTTTGATTGACAGCTACAAGTGGTTATAGAATAGAAATGTTTGTTTTCATAAGAGATTAATTGAAGGAATTTCTATATATTAAATTTTTTTTTTACCAATGAGTGTGTTTTTTTGTTTAAAATAGAGATGTTATCAACAAACACAATTTTATTTTATGTTAGCATGGCTCATGAGGTTTGCCCATGGTGGATACTTGGTGAGTTGGCATGAAGGGGTTAAGGACAATGGGTGGTGGGTGGGGGGCATGGGTTGGCATGCAGTAGCACTAAGTTGTTATAGGGAATATAAAGGGCCATGGGGATGTAGGGGGCATAGGGAGTCTGAGGGACCATGGCGGTGGGTAGAGGGCCATGTGTTGGCATGGGCATGAGGGGCCATGGGGTGGGTAAATGGGCATGGGTCGGCATAGGGGATATGAGGAGCCATAGTGGGTGGGTAAGGGAACTGCGGGCAGCTCACAGAGCTGCGAATTCCCCCGTCCCTACACACCCGATTCAGAAGTGAAAATCTGGGCATTTAGGTTGTCTGATCGTATACGTGCAAGTTGTGGTTGGCTGTTAGTTTGGTGGATGCTTACTCCAGGGGTGACATTGTCTCTCTGGGGAATGTCATTGCCATGGCGAGTGTTGTTGCTGTGGTAATTATTGCTGCTGATTCGTTGCACTTGTTGGGGGACCTCTGGGACTGATGGTTGTTCAGTTCCTTTTTCAGTTTGTAAAATCAAATCTGCTTTATTAGCTGGCTGCTGTGAAGGAGCAGCTTCTCCAGTTACACATAAATGTCTCTGGTTGATGCGATCTATCTGGCTGTTCACTCGCACTGTGTATGAACGAGGTGACAACTTCTCTGCACATGTCCTAAGTTGCCACGTGGGCTGACTTGTTGAGTGCATTAAATGTTTGCACTCTGACCGGCTCTCCAGCTGTCAGTTCTGGCAATGATTTGGCAGCTTTGTCAAAGTGGAATTTTGCTTTCTGTTTCACTTTGATCTTGTCCCTCACTCCTGTCACTATTTCAGGCTTCAGTAATTTTTTTTTTCTCTGTTAGAAAAGTAGTCTGGCTGTGGTGTGATGGGAGTCGCTGGACTGGACTACTTTCCATCCCTTCAGTAGGTGTGTCTCTCCACTCTAAGATTGCCTTGTACACATCTGTGCTCAATCTAGTCGATTTTTTTGATGATCCCTTTCGCAGTTTTCAGTGGTGCCTCAGCCCTTAAATGGAAGGGGATAGTGCGGAGGTGATATGTAGTTCTGAAGTTCCCAAGCGCTCAAAGTGCCTGAATTCTCCACTTGTGAACTGAGGGCCATTGTTGCTCATCAAAATGTTGGGAGTGCTATGTTGACTGAAGTGTGCTTTCAGGCATTCTACAATCTACTATTGACCATAGTTATTGGCATCAGTAATCTGAATAGTGGTCGACTGTGACGAGATAATCAGCACTGGTGAGAGTGAAGAGGCCTACTCCAAGCTTCACCCATGGTCTGTCTAGAATGTCATGAGAGGCTCTTTAGTTTGTTTGGCTTGATGTTCATTACAAGTGCTCCACTGGTTGATGTGGTCCTTAATCTCAGTGCTCATGTTTGGTCAGTAGAGCACTTCAATTGTCTTCCTCAGACTGGACTCGATTCCTTGATAGCCTGCATGGATGTGCATCAGTATCTCTTTTCTCATATCTATAGGGATAATAACTTTCATTCCTTTGTACATGATGCCACCTTGGGTGATCTCTTCAGCTCTGTATGCCCAATACTCTCTTATACCAAGAAGTGTGTCCTTGATGGTTTCAGGTCCATGGGCAGGCGGGCTGCTTAATGCCTTCTCCGCCACATGTAAATTTGTGGCAGGTCAGGGGTGGGCAGATAGGTACCAGGAACAGGACCCATGGCATTGCGCCCAATTTTACGTGCCCCTTGCCTGCCAACCCAGTGCGGGGAAGTGTAAAATTCAGCCCAGTAAAAATCACAATGAAACTCGTACTGGGAATTTCCTTGACTGAGTAACTTTGAAGGAAATTCCCTTTGTCCCGTGCAAATGTAGATTTTCCTCCAAGGTTATTACGGCTGGTCAGGAAAAAAAACCGCAAGAAATTCTTAGCATCAGTTCCTACACCACTGACGGTTTTCAGGACTCAACCGGTACATCAACTAATCTGCTGTTCATTGTGCAGGCAGCAGGAAATGGGATGCATTTTCCAGGCTGAACTAGATATAATCTCCCCAGTGGAGGCTGAGCATTAAAAAGCACATTCCATATATTGACTTGTTGGGTTGGTGAGGATTCTGGGAGTAACAAAATTGAAAATTGCTCAGATATGCCCTGTCTATAAAAAGCAGGACAAATCCAATCTATCCAATTATCACCCCATCAGCCTACTCTCAGTCATTAGCAAAGTGATGGGAGGTGTTATACACAGTGCTAACAAATGGCTCTTACTCACAAGAACCCATTCAGCCATGCTCAGTTTGGGTTCCATTAGGACCACTCAGCTCCTGACCTCATTACAGAGTTGGTCCAAACTTGGGCAAAGGAATTGAATTCTAGAGGTGAGGTAAGAGTGACTGTCTTTGACATCAAGGCAACATTCAACCAAGTGTAACAACAAGGAGCTCTGGTAAAATTGAAGTCAATGGGAATCAGGAGAACCATTGGCTGGAGTCATTCCTGGCACAAAGGAAGATGGTTGTGTTAATTCGAGGCCAATCATCTCAGCCTCAGTACAGCAAGAGGCAGGGCAGCGTCCTGGGCCAAACCATCTTCTGTTGCTTCACCAATGGCCTCCCCTCCATCATAAATTTATTATGTTGCCTAGCATTTTCTGATTATCTGGAAGACCAAGGATTGATGGTCTGACTGATCTATTTTCTTTCCTTGCCTCTTTGTCACTCTGCCCATTGATCTGAATGTTAACAGATGTCCTAGAGGGAGTAAGTTAACCACTAATTTAGCTGCTGCCAGGAATTAAGCAACATCTGCTGTCAACTTGTCCAGTGAGGAAGCTATAGTGCCTCCAAAGGCCTGCATTTCAGCACTCTGAGCAGATATGAAAGAACCTCAAATTAGCAGCAAGGCCTCCACCATGATAGGCTGTGCAGCAAATGGCTTTGGAACTGCCACCCACTGCAGAACCATCTGCACCCTTTCAAATCCATGCTGCTTGTGGGATGTGAACTCCGCCACCCTCTAAGCTTTTATGCTAGCTAAGCATTCAGGGTATGAAAGACCGAGAATTATAAGGCTCATCTAATGCCAGGATCAGCTGAACCAGACAGTATTGAGGAGGTTACGAATCAGAAGACCTCAGTGAAAAGCAGTTGCAATTTTGCATCTGGGCACGACTTTGTGCAAAGATTTTTTTTTGATATTATCTCAGTGCAGAACTAGATTTGCTATTCACTGCTTCCAGCAGTGTGAGACCGCCTGTAGGTTTTCACTCTCATCCAGTATTGCCAGCACCTGATGTTTGCAGCAAAGGGTGAAGCAAACCTGTCATGGAGTGCTTTTATCTGGTGTAATTGATAGCTTCAGTTGATTGTTCTATATCTATCATTTATAATAGTTGGCCCAAGTAAATATATGGGGTTTTTTTGTATATGGGTTAAGAAGAAGCATGCACTTTCTTGGAACTGCTCCTGATTCATGGCCATAACAACACTGGAAGTGCAGTGGACACACCTAACTGAGATTTCCACTTCACTTCCGATAAACATCCGAGGAAGTTGCCAACCATAATGGCTTGGATTTTCACCAAGCTGGGATGATTCAGGAGCCCTTTAAAAATGGAGAGTGGGTCCAATTCCAGGATTCCCAATCCCATTCCTGAGCTGACTGACTTTCAGGAGTGCCTTTAAAGGGTGTGGGCTGGTTCCTGTCAAAAGCCCACATCCAGTACTCCTGCCCTGTGGAGGCTCCATTCTGGAGATAGGCACGTCCTGCTCCTTCGTAATGTTCATGGAGTCGAGCCAAGTTTTTAAAGAGCAGTGGTTCATGCCACCTCAGAGGAATCGTGAACCCTAGTCTGCATGAGGGGACCTTTTGAAAAGTTACTTCAAAGATCCTCCTCATGTCCCCTATGTCAGGTTATGCTCTCCATCCACTCCCCAGGACCCCTCATTCCCCCTATACCAAGCCCTGTCCTTCCACCCACCCTTCTTGGCTCCTCATACCCCCAATGCCAAGCAATGACATTTCCATGCCATTATAAACTGTTTAGAACCAATGAACTCTATATTGACAGTAGGATGTGTGAAAAAAAAAGTATTTCATTTATGTTGTTCTCCTATGTTAAAAATGTTATTTCATTTAAAAAGCAACAAAAGTGTCAATCATCCAGACACTTTAAAATCTCAATAACAAAAACCATGAGCCCTTGAAACCACTTAAATGTCTGTAAAAAATATTGTGAAATTGACAGCAGAGATCAGTGAGCCAGAGCTGTCAAGAAAACTGTTTTTTTCCTGGGATGCAGGTGCTTCAACAAGCGTAATGGATGTCTGGGCTCTCTGCCAGCTTGGTATTGGGGATATGAGGGGCCAAGAAAGTGGGTGGAAGTGCAGAGCTTGACATAGCAGGCAGTATGGGTCATAGAGGGTGGGTGGAAGGACATTACTTGGCATAACAGATGGGTGTAGGGAATGAGGTGGCATGGATGGGGCATGGGAAGAGCATGGAGGGTGAGTGCGGACGAGTGGTGAGGGCTGGGAGGCCTTTGTTTTTTTATTTTAACTGGGGGAGGTGTGGGGGAGTGCCAGACATTAAGGTCCTCACTCCATTCAAGAGTCAAACACTGGAGGTGGCCTGGAGAGGACGTCGGCCATTTCTGTGGCGATGGTGAGGTCGGCAGCGAACACCCACGTGAGGATTCTGCACCACATAATTTCCCTCTCAACACTACTCTGAGTCCACTGTTCTGTGTTCAACGTGGGGACCAAGCACTGATAATCTCCACTTTCTCTCCTAGGCACATTTGACACATCGCCCTCAGGCAATCTTGACCCCGACCCCAGCGCTGAGAGCACCAATGATGGTGTGCTCCTGAAGGGCTCAGGTGCTAAAAGCTGCCAAAAGATCAGTTGCATTTAAAATTTCACGGCTGCATCTCCATGATATGTCAAAAGGGAAAAAAACAGTAAAAACGGGGAAATAAGAATACTGGTCCAAACTGGTCTTGTAAACCTTAAAATGGAACAGCAGTAAAACCTGGGAAATAAGAGTATTGGTCCAAACTATTTTTTCCTGAGCTGCACTCAGCTGGACAGGAATCAGACATTTACAGAGGCTATGTGAAGATCTATGGAGTCCTCACTGCATGTCGTCATCATCCTCCTGGAATCTAGTGACTACTAGGGCCTCCACTGCGTCTCCATGACATGAGCTTTAGCACTCAGGGTATGTGCGCTGCCATCAGCCACACAGGAGTTAAATGTTGGTGAGGAAGCATGGTGAGGATGCCGAGACTATCCTCACTGCATCCTTTCATCATCCTCCACGAATTTTGATGCTATGGTGGCCTCCCGAGTGCGCCTGCCTCGTCTGGCCAGTGCAATGGCCTCGTCACAGGCCATGCTCGCTTCGAGGACCTCAACACCATCATCCCCTTCGATGACCTCCTCATCAGAGGAAACGAGCAGCTCTTCCATCTCTTCCTCAGCCCGATCCTCCCCCCGCTGCAGCGGCAGTTTGTGGAGTGTGCAGCAAGCTACGATGATGCGCAACACCCTAGGTGGATTGTATTGCACTGCTCCACCGGAGGCACCAGAACCTCACCTCATTTTCAAGATGCCTATCATTTGCTCCAACAAAGTCCATGTTGTGTCACGAGCCTCGTTATACCATCACTGTGGTGCAGCCTGAGGCCACTGTACGGGCGTCATCCTCATTGACCAAGGAGCCAACCCTGCAGCTTCTCTGGATCCTGGGAGATGTCAGGGATCTGAACCTGCTCAGGATGTAGGAGTGGTGGAAGCTTTCTGGGAATCGTGCGCAAACCTGCAGGATGTGTTTGTGGTGGTCGCACACCAGCTGACAATTCAGTGAGTGGAAGCCCTTGCAGTTGACATAGCTGACTGCTTGTTGCCAGGGAGATCTAGGCGCCATGTGAATGCAATGGCACCCCTCACCTGTGGAAAACCAGAGATCTACGTAAATCCCGGTGCTCTTGCTTCCAGGCTTTCCAGATCCTGGGCGAAATACACAAAGTTCTGTCCATTTATGAAGATGGCACCTGTTACCTCCTGGATGTATTTGTGGTTGGAGGGTTGTGAGATTCTGCACAGGTCACCTGTGGAGCCCGGGAAGGAGCCACTGGTATAAAAACTGAGTGCCATGGCCACTTTCACAGCCACTGGCAGTGGATGCCCTCCATGTCCCCGTGGTGTCAAATCCTGCAGCAGCTGGCAGATGTGATTTACCAGTTCCCCAGACATGCACAGACTCCAGCAACACTGGTTCTCAGTAATCTGCAGGATTGACAAATCCCTTCACCCTGGGTGTATCAAAGCGCCTACGAGACAGCTCAATGTGGATCTTCAGCTGTGTGTGCAGCAGGCCCTGCCACCCCTTCATCTTGAGGGTGGTGCTCCTCCCTTTGTTGAGCCAGGCACCTCCACTGCTCTCTTCTTCTTCTTCTCTGGTCTCCGTAAGCCATGAGGTATACTGTTAAATCACCAGGCTCCATGATCCTGATGTTCTCCTCCTGCAGGATCAAAGAGAGAAACGCATGGGTTAGCACAGGTATCCTAAGAGCCTCTCTTGGTTAAGTCTTAAAGCCCCTTCACAAATGCAGGAGAGCGCTGGCTACCACTTGGATGGCCAGTATGTAGTGCTCTTCATGGCTGTCCGAAGCCTCACCCACCTCCACCCAAGTCCATTTGACCGATTGCCAGCAGCTTCAGCCACTGGAGTGCATGCTGTGCTCTCAACTTAGGTATAGGCATTCTCCTAGCCTGCACTGCAAGGCTGCGCTGTTAGCTAGAACCATGATGGATACTGGTCCAAACCTTAATAAAGACATTGCTAGGGGCTGTGAACACCTCCGCCAGTGACTGCGCCATGGCCAGCTTTCACAAGGAGATTCTACAACTTACCCAGTCGGCCAATTGCTCTGCTGCCCCCTAAAACGCACATTAATTTGCAGTCTGCGCCTGAGGGATGAGAAGCTCTGGAGCATTTGGTGGCACTTTCACGCTTTTGTGTTGCTTGAGTGGGCAGAAAGGCTTCAGGGAGGCCTGACTCCAAGCATGTCAATCAAGCTGCTGCTGAACGGTGTCAGCTGCAGAACAATTGGCACTTTTGACAAACTTTTCCAAGTGTGTGGCTGCTTCCCTGCTTCCCTCCTCCTCCTCCTCCTCCCCGCACCGCACCCCCCCCACAACAACCCCCCTCCCCCCACTCCACATCTGCTTGTGTATTTCCTTGCCCCCATCGCCCCCAACCACCTTGGCCTCACCCACACTGGAGCCCTTGCCCTGGCACCGCACTGAAAGGCAGCCGGAAAAAGCAACTTCCTTTCCCCCCCTCCCTGAATGCGCGGTGCCTCACGATTGCTGCGTAAGGTTGTGTGCGCTGACCTTCGAGTTCCCCTCGAAGTTCACGTTGTCAGGTGCATGCCATTCAAAGGCAGCCATGAAGGATGCCACTCTGAAGTCATGCCGATATTAGCAGTAAATTTGACGTGGAGTGGGGCAAGGGGATGTTTCTGGTGAGCAGGGCTTAAATTGAAATGCTAACGTATTGAAATTAGGCTCCCAACATGCGGCAGAGGGAAACGCGGCCCACCATTGTTGGGTGGAGTGGAGGATCGCGAGCTGGTTTCTCGACAGTGTGAAACCAACTTTGACCTTCTCGCCATATTGTCTGCTCACGCCTGCCATGATGTCCCCTGCCAATGGGACTGGACAATTCCGCCCAATGATTTATTCAATTCTTTCATGATAGCTATAAATTACAATATCAGATGCATCAACAAAAGTGCTTTTGTCTGTATGAATCTGTAAGTGACACTTATGAAATAATGTTAGACAATCCCAATTCAGTACTTAATAGGAACACAGGAGCAGGAGTAGGCCATTCAGCCCGTCAAGACTGCTCTGCCATTCCATTAGATCATGGCTGATCATATACATCAACGCCGCTTTCCGGTGCTATCCTCATATCCCTTGATGTCGTTAGTATCCGGAAATCTATCAATTTCTGTCTTGAACATGCTCAATGATTGAGCTTCCACAGCCCTCTGGGGTAGAGAATTCCAAAGATTCACGACGGTCAGTGAAGAAATTCCTCCTCATCTCAGTCCTAAATGGCCTGCCCCTTATTCTGAGGCTGTGCCTTCTGATTCTAGACTCACAAGCCAGGAGAAACATTTTAACTACATTGGCCTTATCACACTCTGTAAAAATTTTATAAGTTTCAGTGAGATCACCTCTCATTCTTCAAAACTCTAGAGAACACAGGCTCATTTTCCTCAATCTCTTTTTATAAGACGATCTTGCCATTCCAGGGATTAGTCTGGTGAACCTCCTTTGCATTGGCTCCATGGCAATTATATCCTTCCTTAGATAATGAGACCAAAACTGCACACAATGCTTCAGGGATTGCTGAAAAAAGAGACATACTACCAACATTGTTCATCTTGTACTCATCAGGACAGTAACACACAAAAAACAACAACAGTAAAGGGTACAACAATTTATATTGGCAAGTGGGCTCTGGTTTAGGCATTGCCATGGAGAATGCAGCAGAGAACAGTTAACTGTTAACTATTATTTGCCAAGCTTTTGTTTCAAATTCAAACCAGGCAGGTTGACTCTGGTCAATGCATTGCCATGGGGAATGAACCACAGAATAGTGGTCCCCCAAGTTTTTGTTTAGTTTAAGAAGGCAAAATGTGTGGACATGTTCCTTCTGTCTGCAAAGGACAGGGTCATTTGTGTGAATATATGTGGCTTCTAGCATGCATAAGTGAGCCACACTGTGAGCCTGATACTCTTCAAATGGTTTTCAATGTAACTCTTAGCACAATCAGGATTGGATGGTAAGTGTTGTCCAATCACCAATCACATCTTATGTTGGACACTATGTGTTGAGTTTGCAAGCATGGGCTGGCTGAGTACGGTCATTACTTTGCCTTTTGCGAACAGCCGAAGGGATGTGCTATTTGATATCATCTAACAGTTATTGGGACACACAACCTACATACCTGGTATCACACTGGCGCTGTAATCTCCTTGCAATGAAGGCCAACATACCTTTTGCCTTCCTAATTGCTTGCTGCACCTACATGCTAGCTTTTAATGACTCATGAACAAGAGCACCCAGTTCCCTTTGGATATCAACACATCTCAACATCTCACCATTTAAGAAATATTCTACCTTTCTGTTTTCTCTACCAAAATGGATAACTTCACACTTATTCACATGATATTCTATCTGACATGTTTTTGCCCATTCGCTTAACCTGTCCAAATCCGCTTGAAACCTCCTTGCATCCTTCTCACAACTTACATTCCCACCCAGTCATCAGCAGATTTGGAAATATTATATTTGGTCCCCACATCCAAATCATTTATATAGATTGTGAACAGCTGTGGCCCCAGCACTGATGCTTGTGATAACCCACTAGGAACAGCCTGCATCCTGAGTATGACCCAGTTATCCCTACTCTCTGTTTTCTGTCTGTAAGCCAATTCTCAATCCATTCCAGTATATTACCTCCAATCCCATGTGCTATAATTTTGTTTGCCAACCTCCTGTGTATGACCTTATCAAAACCTTCTGAAAAGCAAAATACGCCACATCTACTGGTTCTCCTTTATCTATGCGACAGGTAACATCCTCAAAAAACTCCAACAGGTTTGCCAAAGAGGATTTCTTTTTCATAAATCCACGTTTACTCTGCCCAATAATATCATTGGCCATGATTTTTCAGTCGGTGCGTGGGGGCGGGCCCGACATGCCAGCACGTAAAATGATGTGCGATGATGTCGGGCGTGCGTCCTGACATCATCGCATTGTCTCGCAATGTTTCGTTCGGTGGGCATGCACCGGAGTTGGCTGCGCACCCGCCGATATTTAAAAGGCCTATTAAGGCCATTAACGTACTAATTACGGTCAACTTTACGCTGCCCAATGAACCTTACGCTTGGTGGGCAGGTGAAAAGGCCAAGTGGCCTTGACGTTTTTTAGGAAACCTCATCCACGAGTGGGATGAGGCTGCCCAAAGCTTTCATGAAATAAATTTTTAAAATTTTCTGAAATATAAAAACGTGTCCCATCTCGTGTGACACAGTCACATGAGGGGACATGTTTAATTAAGTTTTTACAGCTTTTTTTAAATTTAATTCAAAAGCGCTTCAATCTCCCTGAGACAGCTTCATGCCTCAGGGAGATTGAAGCGCTCTTTTGCGTGAAAAGCGCTGGCCCCCACCCTCCCTCCTCCCCCCGCCTGCACAGGCAGCGCTGAGCGCTACCGCTCACGCCTTACTCTGGGTGGGCCTTAATTGGCCCGACTGCGTAAAATGGCCGTGCGGTGCCGATCGCGGGCGGCAGTCGGCTCCGCAACTGCTCCCTCCCGTTCCTGTTGAGCCCGCCCGACGCAGGAAAAGCTCGGCCTATTATTTTCAAAGTATCTAGTTATCACATCCTTTAGAATAGATTCTAACATTTTCTGTGCTACTGACGTCAAACTAACAGGTCTGTTGCCCTTGGTTTTCTCTCTCCCTCCCTCCTTCAATGGTGGAGTTCCATTTGGTACTTTCCAGTCTGCAGGAACCTTTCCAGAATCTATAGAATTTTGAAAGATAACCACCAATACATTCACTATCTCTATAGCCACCTCTTCAACACTCTGGGGTTTAGCTCATCAGGTCCCGGAGATTTATCAACCTTCCATCCAATTCACTTTTTGAGTACCACCTCTTATTAGTATTAATTTCTTTCAATTCTTTAATTTCATAAGCTGCTTGGTACCCTTGTATTTCTGGCAGATCTTCTGTTTCTTCCTCTGTGAAGACAGGCACATAGTAATTGTTTCATTCCTCCACCATTTCCCTATTCTCCATTGTAAATTCTCCAGTTTCCACCCTGTAGTGGACACACATTTGTCCTTGCCTAGTCCTTTCCTTTTCACATACCTAAAGAAGCTTTTCCAGTCCACCTTTATGTTTCTTGCTAGCTTGCATTCATGTTCTGTTTTCTCTTTCTGTATTAGTTTCCTGGTCCTCCTTTGCTGGGTTCTAAATTGCTGCCAATTCTGGGGTGTACCACTTTTTCTGGCAACCTTAGAAGCCACTTCCTTTGATCTAATGCAATTTTGAACTTATTTTGTTTGCCATGGTTGATTCACCTTTCCTGTTGGTTTTTTTGTGTATTAGAGGAATGTATATTTGTTGTAGACCATATAATGCTTCTTTAAATACTAGCAATGGGCACAAACTGATAGCACATGTTTGCCCATTAAAAAAAACAGTGGACTGTCTGGTTATTATCAGATGCTGTATGTGGGAGCTAGCTATGTGCAAATGAAACATGAAATTTACAGCACAGAAGGAGTCCATTTGGCTCATCTTTCTCTGCCCACCAAAAATGAGTAATCCAGCTTAATTCCACTTAACATCTGTTGGACCATAGATCAGTGCACTTCAAGTGTAAATCCAAATGTTTTTTACACGCAATGAGGGTTTCTGCCTCTATCGCCCTTATAGGCAGTGAGTTTCGAAACCCCAGCACCCACTTTATGAAAAGATTTCTGCTCAATTCCACCCTATTTCCCCTGACCATCACTTTAAAACTATGCCCCCTCATTATTGACCTCAGCTCAGGAAAATGGGCCCTTCTTATTCACCCTATCGAGGAGTTGGTGGCCTACTTACGGTGATTTTTCAATGCATGGTTGCAGCACGGTGGGTGAGCAAGATTTGTAAAGTGAACTCTCGAGTGGCTTTGATGGATTGGAAAATACCAAAAGGACCAAAGATTATAGGGTCTAGTAGCGGAAGGAAATTAAGAAATGTGGTATTCTCAAGATATTATTAATATTAATAATTCTCAGAATATTAAGAGGTATTTCGAAATGAACGTTTGGAGTAAAGTATCAGTATGTTGTTAACAGATATGAAATATTATACCCTCAGCATAAATATGTAGCCAATCCAATTTGTCTATAAAGGATATACTGAAGGAAACAAACAAACCACAAAGACCCCTTACTTGGAAATATGCAGCACAGTCTTAGATACAAAAGTTGAAAGATGTTCTGCTCAGTCTATTTTCCTTAACTTTTTCATTGTGCACAACTTATGTTCTCTTTCTAACTAGTGTAAAAGCTGGCACATTGTTACCACATGCAATTAACAGGTTTGCCTGACAGAAGCCAACATTGTAATTGTGTGCAAAAAAGCTGCATTTGTTGCTTTTAATCTTTTTCATCTGGTTTAAGCTTTGTTCAGCTGTATGCAGAATGAAGAAGACAAAAACATGTCTTGTTTTATGTTTTGTCAAGTGGGATTCTGGCATTGCTCATGGGCTGTCATACTGGCATATCTATAGGATTCAACAAACCACTTTTTGTTTTGATCAGCTTTCCATCTGAACTTGATGGATGTAGTGGGGAAGTGATGAAAATTCAGATGAAGCGAGAGAGTCAGCACAAAGCTATAAAAATTTTGCTCTGCTTTAACACATCTCATTTTGATCGGGTCAAAAATTCACATATGTACGTCACATATTCAGGCAATAAAGAGGACTTTTGCCTCTTAACATATCTATTATGTATTAGCCATTTCCCATAGTGAACCACACAAATATATTTAATGAGTTGGAGTGGCAAAACCCATATTCATACTTAATTTATGTGCAGGACCTTTACTGTTAGTATGATCTAACCTCGACAAAAGTGCTCAAAGTTGAACTGAAAGTTTGACAGAATAAGCTGCAGAGGAGATTTAGTGCAGAGAGAATTAATGTTACTTTTCAATTCAAATGAATGAAGTGTTACCAAAGTAAGTGGGTGGCCATCAGCCAAGGTAGGAAGAGCCAAGCAGTGCAGGAATCCTTTGGGAGTGTGGCACCCCCAAACCAGTTTTCAGTATTCAGTCCCGACCACATCCACGGTAGTGAGAGGCAAAGGGCTGTTACTCAGAGGGAAATAAACAGTTCGGACCAGTACTCCTATTTCCCAGTATTTACTGGTGTTCCATTTTAAAGTATGCAAGACCAGTTCAGAACAGTATTCTTATTTCCCAGTTTTTACTGTATTTTTCCTTCTGGGTGGGAGGAAAGGGGGATGGGTCGCGCAGTGAAGTGTAGGATTATAGGAGAAGCCATAGGGAAACAGGCAGACGTTTCTACAATTAGTGGTGCGATTACCACATGGTATGTGGCCTTTCTGGTGTGAGGGAAAAGGATATCATAGAGAGAGGAGGAAGGGAAGGAGTAAAAGGAAGAGGAGGAGTAGGAAGAAGGTTAGGAGACATCTGGGACCTACTCACTCCAGGTGGGCTAATTAGACTCCAGTTCCCCTAATTCTCATTTCTATATCACTGCTGCTCCACAAATCCTCACCTTGCAATCCTTCTGCTACAATCATCACAGATTTCGCTTGGCCAAATCCTGAAATAAAATCCTTTCCATAGCAACTTTATCCAACAACATTTGTAATAATACATACAGAACTGGACTATTCACCTTTGTGCCTATCTTATGGGTGTCTTACATGATTGCACCGTCCTACCCCAGTGACTGCAGCATAGTTAGTGGAAGGCTTGCTTCAGTGTAGATGGCCTTGCAGGATGAACTCGAGCAGCTCTGAGCCTTGAGGGCTCTGCTTTGGACTGCACCACCTTGGCATGGCCACAGCAGCCTGGGATGGTTGGCTGAGGGGCATTAGCTTGTAGAACAACAGGGGGAAACATCTAAAACAGTTTTGAGCAGAGTGCAGGAAACTAAAAACTTCCACCAAAAGGAAAGAACAGAATGCTTTAGCATTCACCCTCATGGCTTTAGGGTGAAAGGGGAAAGGTTTAGGGGGAACATTAGGGGGAACTTCTTCACTCAGAGAGTGGTGAGAGTGTGGAACGAGCTACCATCTGACGTGGTAAATGCGGGCTCACTCTTAAGTTTTAAGAATAAATTAGATAGATACATGGATGGGAGAGGTCTGGAGGGTTATGGACTAGGTGCAGGTCAATGGGACTAGCGGAATAATATTTCAGCACAGACTAGAAGGGCCGAATGGCCTGTTTTCTGTGCTGTAGTGTTCTATGGTTCTAATAAACACTAGTGGCACTCCATTAGATAAATAAAGATACAAGGGAATAATTGGGGGTTCGGAAGAGACATACATTAAATATATAGACTTCAGAGTAGTGCATGAAAACAGGGAATACAAAGAGATCAGGAGAGAAGTCAACAAGCAATTCGGAAAACAAAGAAGAAATTAAATGATCAAGCAACATAAAATAAAACAGTAGAATATTTTACAGGCACATTAATAAAAAACGAAGGCTGTGATTTGAATAGGAACAATAAGGGATAGACAGGATAATACCACAGGTAACTATAGAGAGATGGCAGAAATTGAACCGGTAGACATGACATTGAATGAGATGAGCAATAAGTGTATTTAAAATAAAAAAGGGACGTATTGAATAAAAAACAATAACAACTTATATTTATATAGCGCCACTAATGCAATAAAACATCCCAAGGCACTTCAGAGGGGCATTGTTAAACATTGAGCTACGTAAGAGGTATTCAGTGAGATGACCAAAAGCTTGGTCAAAGGTATGTGTTTTAAGAGGTGTCTTAACGAAGCAAAGCGAGGTAGAGAGGTGCAGAAGTATAGGAAGGGTATTCCAGAGCTTGGGCCTAGGCAACTGAAGGCACAGCCCCCAGTGGTGAAGCAATTATAATTTGGAATGCACGAAAGGCCAGAATTAGAGGAGCGCAGATATCTCAGAGGGTTGTAGGGTTGGAGGAGATTATGCAGATAGAGAGGTGCAAAACCATGGAGAGATTTGAAAATAAGGATGACAGTCTTAAGATCAAATTGTTTCTTGACCAGTAGCCAATATAGGTCAGTGAGCACAGGGGTGGGTAGGGGAGTGGGACTTGCTGCAAGTTAAGACACAGGCAGCAGAGTTTTGCATGATCCCAAGTTTATAGAGAGTAGAATGTGGGAGATCAGCCAGGAATGCATTGCAATTGTTGAGTCTGGAGGAAGTGAAGGCATGATGCTGCAGATGAGCTGTGACAAGGGCAAAGTCGAGCGATTTTACGGAATTAGGCAGTCTTAATGATGATGTGAATATTGAGGTCAGAAGTTTATCTTGGGATCAAATGTGCCACCAAGGTTGTAAACAGACTGACTGAGTCTCAGACTGTCACCAGGGAAAGGGATGGAATTGGTAGCTAGTGAACAGATTTTGGAGAGGGGACTGAAAACAATGGCCAGAATTTTTCCCTCGTTGGGCTGGCTTGGCGGAGGTGGTCAGGAACCCAACCGCCACCCGCGATCGGCTCCACACCATGATTTTATGCGGGCGGGCCAATTAAGGCCCGCCCAGTGTAAGACACGGCTGCGGAATGAGTGAGAAGGGGCAGGCGGGGCGGGTGCTCAATGTTCGCTGGGTCCAATGGCCACCCGGCGGCCGATTCAAATCCGGCCAGGGCAGCCATTGGATGGCTACCAGTGAAGGACGTTAACCTCGTGATGGACAGCATTGCGGGTGCACACGGCTGGCAGGAGGGCAGGTCAGCGGGGCATTCGGCCCCACGTTTCTCCGATGAGTGCCTCGCTGCCCTCATGCGGAGGAGGTGGCAGCACGGAGAGAAACCCTTGGCCCCAGGGATGGGAGGAGGAGACCCCCCCCCCTCCCCCCCCAATCAACAAAAGGGCCTGGGAGGAGGTGGCATCCAGGGTGAGCAGCCACGATGTGGTGGGGTGCACATGGGTGCAGTGCCGGAAGCTCTTCAACGATCTCCTGTGATCGGGAAGGATGAGTACCGTGTTGGCATGGGTCACTTTGCAGAACAGATAAGAACTACCCATCCCCCCCTTGGACCTTAGAGGCCTTAGAGTGTGAGTGGCAAATGTCAATGAGGCAGCATCTGGGCAAGGAAGTGAGCCCTGGCTGCTTGGAGTGAGTGTCTTGTAGCTCCAGAGTCATGAATCGGCTGAGCCCTGCAAGGTTTTCTTCAGGTTGGCCAGGCTGCAATGGCAATGCAGGTACAGGGTGGACTAATCAATGCTCCTCTCTCCTTTCAGGAGAAAACATCCCAGAACAATGCAGAGAGGTTGCAGACTGGCAGGGAACTGCCCCACCTACTCATCCTCACTCAATATGAGCAGGAGGCCCTGGAGCTGGAGAGACACCATGCACCTCGGTCAAGCGGTCCTGGTGAGGTTGGGGTGCCACAGGGAGGTGAGAGTGCAGTGCACTGCGCAGGGAATGTCAGTAATTGCAAGCATTCCACAGTAGTCTCTATATTGATGTGAGCCTCGAACCTGGAAGCCCCATTGATAATGGAAAGATGAGGGCACCTGATGCACCTGATCTCTGTCTCATCCGGGTGCCAGGCATGCACAGTAACAGTGTAATGACTTCAAATAATGACATTCCCTTGTTCTTCCTTTCTGGCTCACCAGCAGGCCATCGGGGTGAGGAGCCTGAAGGCTCACCACTGATCCCTGAGGACAGCACTCAACAGAATGCACCTGTGTCACACCCTCTCTGCCAAGCAGGCACCAGCGCAGATACCAGCACCTCGGTGGGCATTAAACTGGCGGCTAGTATCTCAGTGTACATTGGTGAGGGCACTTCACACTTGCTTGAGGTGCAGGCGGAGGCAGAGAATGCCCAGGGGGCCGGCAGTCGGAGAGCTGCTGGGGACCAGGAACATGCTCAGGCGGTGGCTGATGATGTGCCTCTGCATTCGTCCCTGAGGCAGCAGATGCTGGGAGTCCAGCAGGGTGTGCGGGAGGATCTGGTGGAGGTACATGAGGGAATGTGTGCCATGGTCTCTGTTGTGGAGGAGTCCATGCGGAGCATGAGCAATGCAGTGACCCTCATGGCTGAGTGCGCTGCCTCCTCCATGGAGAGAGTGGCGACTCTCATGGAGAGGCTGCTCCAGGAGCTCAGTCAGGGTTGGGCTCGGACCTGCAAGCCCTCACACCAGCAATGACCTCAGGTGGTCACTGTCAGTGTGGGAGATGGACTGGGCACCCAGTATCCCAGCTAGGTGCCCATCCATCAATAGTGAGGAGTGAGGTCCAAAGCAACCTCAAGGTGGCGCATGAGCTGCTTAATGTCTCTGTGAGCTCCTCTCGGGGCGCTCCGGATGATAGCAGCAGCTCCTCTGCCCCTCTGCCAGTGACTGTGGCATCCGATGAGGCTGCGGCGACTGGGGAGATGCCAGCTGTGGCATTGGCCGCCCCCTCCCAAGCAGGGCCAGCACAGGCTCCATGAGCCAGAGGATGCCTGCCAAGGTCATCAAGGCCAACAGGATAGCAGAGTGAGTAGGCTGTCTCCAATGCCAGCGAGAGGGCAGCACCTAGACATAGCACCTGCGAGCGCAAACTTAAAGCACCTTAATCACAACGCGGGCTTATCACTGGTGATATTTGTTTCCTCCACTTTTATGTTAATTGTTCATTGGTGTGAGGGATAATACCTCTCAATTTCATTTGTATAATGTATGCCAGGCACCACACCATTAAATGTGTTTTTGTACAACAAGCCTCTCGATCCTTCATTAGTTCTGCAGGTGCAGGGTAACCCATGATGTTATGAGTGACTTGTTTCGCATTAAACTTTATTGAAATGGCACTCAGTGCATGTTGTTCACCAAGCAAATGTTCCTGTCAGGGAGCGAGTATGGATCCTGCAGCCCTGACATGTGGTGGTGGTTCTTATTTGGTAGGCTTGCTGAAGGAACGTTGGATCAAAGTGTCTCAGGTGTCTCTGCCTCTCTGGAGGTTGCCCAGGTCAGCATCTATGCCCCTCAGCATTCTCCTGATCAGGCTTGTCCTCAGGCTCACCACTGGACTCATTGTCTGTTGCCTGAGTAGGTGCATCAAGATCTTCTTCCTCCACTGCGTCCCCTCTTTCCAGAGCCAGATTGTGGAGAGTGCAGCATGCAACCACTATCAGTGACACACGACCTGGGAGATATTGCAGTGCCCCCCTGAACAATGCAGGCATCAAAAGCGCATCATGAGAAGACCTATAGCTCTCTCTACCACTGCCCTTGTGGAAGCATGGCTCCAACTATAATGCTGCTCCGCCCCTGTTCTTGGATGGCGGAGTGGCATCATGAGCCACCTTTTGAGGGGATAGCCTTTGTCACCCAGCAGCCATCCATCCAGTCGGGCTGGAGCATTGAAGAGCCTTGGCACCTGGGAGTGTCTAAGGATGTAAGCATCATTGGAGCTGCCAGGGTACCTTGCACAGACTTGCTGTTGATGAAGGCACCCAGCTCACCCGCTGGCGCCTTGATGGCCGATTGCACCCTGGACGAGGGGGAACCCAGAAATCATTGCAAAGCCTCTGGCTCGCTCAGCCTGGCTGGCCTCGTCCATACAGTAGTGAATGAAAGTCAATGCACGCCTGAACAGAGCATCTGTCACCAGCTTGACACAACTGTGAACAGCTGATTGGGAGACTCCACAAAGATTTCCCATTAATCCTGGAAAGAGCCGGAGGCATAGAGGTTGAAGGCCACCGTGATCTTCAGCGCCATTGGCATGGGGTGTCCACCCACACAGTTGGAACTGATCTCAGGCCCAATCCTCTGACAGATGGAGGTCACTGTCTCCCTTGAGGGGCGAATTCTCCTTCGGCATTGCACCTCAGACATATTGAGGTAGCTGCATCGCCGCCTGTAAACCCTGGCAGCAGGATAGTGGTTTCTTCTGCGGCCCCTTCCGCCTTGGACTTCCTGTTGGCCCTGGTCCCCTTGTGCCTGCACCTCTCCTCCCACAGGTCACGCCCCTGGAAGCTGAATAGTGACACCTGGCCTTCTTCCCCTTCTGGCCCTCTCTTCCTCTTCAGAGGAGGTGCCTCCAACAGAGACCCCAATCCCCATTCCCAGGGTAAGGGGAGGTTGTCTGATACCTGGAAGTCCTCAAGTGGTATGAATCCTCCGGGGGCGTGGAAGACAACACTGAGTCCTGAACTGAAGCCTCTTATTTCTGTCAAAGCCCTCTGACCCCCTCTTATCCCGCCCGTGGATGAGGTTTTGAAATTGTAGCCTGCCCGCCTGCCTGTTCTGCCCGTGCGACGCTCTGAAAATCGCATGGGCTACGTAAACTCTGAGACAATTGGCGTCTCAAGGGCCTTAACCGGCCACTTAATTAATGGCAGGTGCGCTCTGTCTTCATTGCGCGCCCGCCTAGCAAAATATCGCGAGGGTGCGCGTTAACATTGGCACGCTTGGCCGATGTCAATGGGCTTTATTTCTCCCTCGGAATGCCTACCTAAAAGCTCCGCCCAATGGCTTCAGTTTTCCCACTATTTAATTGGAGGAAATTTCTGTTCATCCATTACTGGCTGTCGGATAAGCAGTTTTATAATTTAGCAACAGAGGAGGAGTTGAGAGAGGTGGCGGTAAGGTACATCGCCAGTGTACATGTGAAAACTAACACTGTGCCCTTCCAATCAAATCAAATGAAAAGGGTAATCAAACTCAAATCATGTCCCCGGTCTGGATGAATTGCATCCAGCGCCGCAGCAGAGAACCTGGGAGCCCTCTCTCTGACCTATTGGCTCCACTGACTTCCTTCCCTCAAACATTTTCATGAAAAGTTCAGGCAGCTGCTGTAGAGGGGCAGGCTGCCTTTAAGAAGTGCATGTTAGCTGTAACTCACACTAGCTATGCATTGTCCTAGGCCCCCTGCTGAGTGGGTAGCCAGCCAACAGTGCATTTTGCACTAGGCTGCATTCCACAATCATGGTGATGAGCAGGCACACTAAGTTTATGCATTGCCTGCATCAACTCGACTGGGGAGCAGGGTAATCACACATTCCAATCCCCAGGCCCATTAATTGGCTTAGTTGAATTTTTAGCCCAATATTTTTCTCTACGAGGAATTCAGAAAAGTGCGGGAAGCGAACGAAATGAATGCAGTGGAAATATTGATCAAAGATGCTATTGTAACTCTGGGAAGAGATGGTTGAGGGATCAACTTGAAAAATAATAGAGGAGCTATATTTCATGGGAATTGCTGGCTAGACCAGCATTTATTGCCCATCCCTAATCCAGAGTCAACATGTAGGCCAGACCAGGTAAGGGCAGCTGATTTCCTTCCCTTAAGGACATTAGTGAACCAGATGGGTTTTTATGGCAATTGCTTTATAGTTATCATCAGACTTTTAATTCCAGATCGTTTTATTGAATTCAAATCCCACTATCTGCTATTTGGGGATTTGAACCCAGGTCCCCAGAGCATTACCCTGGGTCTCTGGACCACTAGTCCAGTGACAATACCACTATGTCAATTCCAGAAATGTGCACAACAACTTTCTTGATCAGCATCTTTCTAGCTCAACAAGAAAAGAAGTAGTGTTGAGTCAAGTTCTGGACACTGAAGTTGAGAAGTGGGGGCGCATTTGGGAACAGAGACCCTAATATTATCAGATTTAGAGTAGTACATACAAAAGTGCATACAGGTATGAAAAGTAGGAATGTTCATTTCTACGACTTGAGACAGATTGGAATCAAAGGTGGGCAGGCAAAATCGTAATTGAGCAATAGCCTGTGTTCAAAGAGGAGACAGTTTGTGTATAGACTAGACATATTTTCATAAGGGGGAAAGGTCAGGCATCCAAAGCTAGAGGTTAAAGTGAAACAGGAAACGGAGGCTTCTGCAATGTTCATGATAAAATGTGCAGAGGAGAGCTGAAAAATTAAAGAAGAGGAGCAGAGAGTATAGATTATCAGCTTTCATAAAAAAGGAAACCAAAATTCTTTTGTGAACATATAAATAATAAATGGGTGATCAGAGGAAAGGCAGGGCCGATTGTAGACCAAAAAGCTGGTCCCTTTGTGGAGGCAGAGTCCGTGGCTGAGGTATGAAACGAAAGGTCACCTGGTCCAGATGGGAATGCATCCTCAGTTGTTGAGAGAGGTAAGAGGTGAAAATTCTGCAGGTTTTGGCCACAATTCCCCAGTCCTCACTAGATATGGACTGGTACCAGATAACTGGAGGATTGCAAATGTTATACCCCTGTTCAAAAGGGTTGGGAGTAAACCCAGCTGTTCTGCTGAAGGGTCATGAGGACTCGAAACGTCAACTCTTTTCTTCTCCGCCGATGCTGCCAGACCTGCTGAGTTTTTCCAGGTAATTTTGTTTTTGTTTTGCTATAACCCTGTCTAACATCAGTGCCAGAAAACATTTATTAGAGACAATAATCTGGAACAAAATGATAGGCACCTGAAAAAGTAAGGGTTAATAAATGAAAGCCAACAAGGATTGCTAAAAATAAATCTTGTTTGACTAACTTGATAGAGATCTTTGATGAAGTAACAGGGAGGACTGAGGAGGATTGTGCAATTGATTGTGTATAAGGACTTAAAAACACACGTTTAATAGATTTGTTAACACAATCAAAGCCCACGGAATTAAAGGGACCCTGGCTGTGCAGGGCTGGATTTTACAGGGTGCTACGGTGCCCACAGCCACACCCAGCTAAAAAGTCGAGCTGGGGGAGCCTGCCCACAATCACAATGGCTGCCACCACCCCCCCCCAGCAACTTAATGAAGGGAGCAGTATTAATTGCTTTAAAGTGAGACAACTGCCCCCTTCTCAGGAGGAAGACCTGCCTCGGAGGGCTGCCGGCCAATTGGGTGGCAGCTATGTCGTCCCAGCAATGACACTAGTAGCCACTGCTGGGATTACAAGCAGTGCCCAGTACTGGGGAGCCCGGACTGACTGATAATCCAGGGCCAGGGTCTCTGCATAAGGGGGCGAAGGGGTGGGGCGGGTGGGTGGGGGGATGGGCTCAAGGGGCCAGGTGAGAGGGCTGAAGGGGGCATGATCTGGTGGTGCCTCCGATGGGCCCAAAGGAGGTACCCCACACTTTGCCCTAAACCACCCAGAAGGGAAAAACAATTTGGACCAGTTTTTATTGGTGTTCCATTTTAAGGTATATGAGACCAGCTTGGACCAGTATTCTTATTTCCCAGTTTTTACTGTTTTTACCTTCTGGGCAGCCTACGCAGCTAAAGCTGCCGGGCTTCTTGCATGATGTGGGCATCTCTCCCCTTTGGGTAAAATGCTGGTAGTGGCAGGATGAGGCCCTTAATTGGCCCAAGGGCTCTGCCATGCCACCCAAATACTCCCCTGCCCTCCGATAAAATTTCAGACAGGTTGGGGGTGACAGGTAGGCGACAGAAGGTCTCCTGCTGGATTTTACATGCTCCCCCATCTTTAAACCCACCAGCGGGGCAGCATAAAATCCAGTCCATGGATACAAAATTGGCTAATGAATATAAGAAGATAATAGTCGTGAACGGCTGTTTTTCAGACAAATGGGAAGTTTGCAGTGGTCTTCTCTAGGAGATGATATTAAGACCACAGCCCTTTTAATACATATTAATGACTTAAGGGCTTTGGTGTAGAAGACATAATTTAAACATTTGAAGCGGACATGACATTTGGAAACGTGATCAATAATGAGGAGGATAATACCAGACTTCAGGAGGACACATGGGCAGCCACATGCACCGGGATTTTCCCCTGCTGCCATAAACTCTGTGGCGGGACCGGGAACCCAGAATATTCCCCACTGATGAGCGGGACAGACTTTATGCACAATCATGCGTAAAAATGCACGCGTGCAGTTCACAACATGCCTTGTGGCAGGGCCATATATAAAAGCTACCCAGAGAGCTGGTGATTCAGCATGCCAGAACTTCAGGACACTGAGAAGGCCTCGAGAGGGCAGCACACAGCATGCAGCAGTGATACCTCCCTGGAGATTCTCCTCCAGGACGTGGAGGACAGGAGGGACGTCCTCTTTCCCAGGGATGGGAGCAGGAGGCCCACCCGACTCAGCACAGCAGCCAAGGAGCAGGTCATCATTGTGGTCAGTGCCAGAGGGATGCAGAGGAGGATCGCCCTGCATTGCAGAAAATGGATGAACGATTTAATCTGCGCCACCAGGGTAAGTGAACCCTCTTCTCTCTATACTTACCTCAACATTCTTCTGAATCTGGCATTGGGATGTTAGTGTTAATGGCAAGGCCAGCACCTGTGTTGCCCATTCTTAAAAGCCCTTGAGAAGGTACTGGGATGTTGCCTCATTGCTCTACTGCAGTCCATGTGACCTGCTGGAAGGGAGGAAACTGCAGGTTGCTCACCCAGCTACGCGGAAGACACAAGCGTTGTTGCGAGGGTGGGGGTGCAGGCTGGTGGTGGCAGTGGTTGGGGGTTGGAGTAGAGATCAACTTGCAGACGCTGCTGATACCGTGCTTCTACTGGCCTTGTCCTTCTAGCTGCAAAAGCTCATGGGTCTGGAGGGGGCTGACGAAGTAGCCTTGGGGACTAGCGCATTGCTTCCTTCACATGCCGCCCACAGCTGCCAGTGGCTCAGTGATGGAGGGACTGAATATTGAGGGTGCTTGATGGGATGTCAATCAAGCGGCCTGCTTTGTCTTAGACTGTGTCCAGCTTGTTGAGTGCTGTTGGAGCAACACTTACCCAGACAAGTAGACAGTGTTCCCTCCAGCTCCTCACTTGTGCCTTGTACATGGTGGACAGGCGCTGGAGAGCCACAATGTCACATATCAGCCACAAAACTAGTGTGTAACTTGGTCCTCCATCAGAAGTGCTCACAATCCATCTATTTATCTTTGTGCAGGAGAAGGCAGTGCGCAACAGATGAGAGGGGGAGAAGAAGGGAGGGGGCATGCCTAAGCTGTGGCCCCTCACCCAATTTGAATAGCAGGCTGCCGAGCTAGCAGGGGAGGACCATGACTATGCTTGTGTCGAGGGCAAAGTCGGCCTCCCAAAGCATCCAGTGAGGAACATGCTTAATCTCTGATGATCAGAATCTGAGGGTGATGCTGTGTGAAATGTAGGAGCCAGTCTAGGCTGTCACTCAGTCTCTCCATTCCAGGTGCCAGTAGGAAGAGGGTGAAACCTCACACTCTGGTGGTCACCTCACAGACAGATGGTCCACACCAGGCTGAGACAGTGAAAGCCAAGGTCTCTGGCACTTGGAGGCTTGCTATAGAAGAGGCACCTGTTAAGTCAGAGTCAGGTGATAAGCCTCCGGAAGTGGCCATGGAAAAGATGTGGGAGTATTAAAGAGGTGGAAGGGAACATAGGCAGAGGCATCAGAGGCACTCAACAGAATGGCACAGGAGATGGAGAAGTGCATCTGCCTGTTCTCTAATGTAGTGGCTTCAGCATGTGAGTGCATGGAGGTCTCCATGGGGAGGATGGCGGTTGCCTTGGAGATCTGGTCCAGCAGAATGGAGAACTTCTGCCGGATATACACTCAAACCTGTACTCCATTGTTCTAGCCAAGGAGAAGCTTGTGCAGTGGCTAGAAGAGGTAGGGCATGGGGCACCATTACCTCCCTCCAGGTGCCTCTGCTTCTCAACGAGTCGGGGGGGTGGGGGCTTTCGGGCACCCAAAGTGAGGAGAAGCCTCCGGCGGACACACTTGGGTCTTCCACCCAGAATACTCCAACAGTGTCCATGAGTTTGACTCCTCTCTGGCTGTAACCCTATATGTCCCAGCCTGTAGGACAGTTGAGGGTCCCCAGAGCAGGAGGCCTAAAGAAAGCCAGGGCCCTCCAGACCTCGGCCTCCAGAGGATTCCCACCAAAGTCATCAAAGACAGGAGGGCATAGTAGCCAGCAAGCTGTCTCACCTCTGCTGCGAATGTTGGGGAAGCATCTAGGCATAGTGGTAGGGTAAGAAAAATTAAGAAGCATTAAGTTCACACTGGTGACAAGGGTGTGTAATCGTTATATAAATGATGTGGTGGTTGCATTGGTGTTAATTTAGCAAAATTCCCTAGATTCTGGAAACGTTCCATCAGACTGGAAAGTAGCAAAAAACCCCTCTATCCAAGAAGGGAGGGAGACAGAAAACTGGAAACTATAGGCCAGTTAGCTTGATGTCTGTAGTGGGGAAGGTGTTAGAATCGATGATTAAGGATGTTCTATCTGGGCACTTAGAGGAACTCAAGGTAATTGGGAAGAGTCAGCATGGTTTTGTGAAAGGGAAATCATGTTTAACCAACTTATTGAAGATCTTTGAAGGAGTGACATGCGCTGTGGATAAAGGGGAGCCTGTAGACGTTCTGCATTTGAATTTCCAGAAGGCATTTGATAAGGTGCCACATCAAAGGTTATTGGAAAATAAAATCTCATGGTGTTGGGGGTAATGTATTATCATGGATAGGAGATTGGCTGGCTGGCAGAAAACAGAGAGTATGCATAAATGGGTCTTTTTATGATTAGCAGGATGTGACAACAGGAGGGGTCTGTGCTGGGGCCTCAATTTTTTACAATTTATATTAATGGCTTAGATGAGGGGAGTGAAAGCATTGTAGTTAAATTTCAGATGAGAAAAAGATGGGTAGGAAAGTATGTTGTGAAGTGGACACAAAGAGTTTGCAGGCAGATATAGATAGAATGCGTGAGTGGGCAAAAATATGACAGGTGGGGTATAATTTGGGAAAATGTGTTCACTTTGGCAGGAAGAATAAAAAAGCAGAGTATTATGATACAGCCTTTTGGTAAAGCTGAGTTATTTAAAAATCTCAGAGGGAAACTTTAAACAACTGTCATAACCGATATTTTTAAGTGGTATGTTTGAGATACAACTCTAAGTTCAGGAAACAGACCACCAGTTCTCGAGAGGTGTTATATTAACTAAATGAAACATTTTATTAATTTACGCAAGTTGAATACATATGCCTGGCTACAAATTACTACTATCATAACTTTTAACAAATTCCTAAACTAATCTCCATTAAGGCAACAGCAACCCATAGATTTTTAAGCAGGCACCAGGCAAAGCATTTTCGCCTTACAAATTCAAAATGAGGTTCCTTTCATTTTGGTTCCTGTGGAGACAGATGTAGGCTTACAGCTACTTTGATCTTACATTGCCTCTGTCCTGCACACACAAATCTGCTATCCTTATACCTAGCATAGCTCATTGAATATAAATTCTCATTGTATCACCAGCCTCTTTTAACAATGAAACCCCTTTCATAGTACTAATTCTATTAGTAATATAAACACATTGCTTGGTCTCTGCCAGCTAGGTGCCAGATTTCACTTGCCTTCTTGAATGCTCTATTCAAAAAATGCAAATGCATTCTACCTCTCTTAGACCTCAAAACTAGTACGCATCAAAGCACCCAGACTAGCTGGCTTTAATCCAATTAAGACACACACACAGACTAATCCTCTATTTTAAAAACAATATTTTCCAATAATATTATATACATTCATAGCTTTATGACACAGAATGTTACTTAAATGGAGAACACTGCAGAATTCCGAGGTGTGCAGAGATCTAGGCGTTCTAGTGCATGATTCACAAAACATTAGTATGCAGGTATAGCTTGTAATTAAGAAGGCTAATAGAATGCTACCCTTTATTATGAGATGAATTAAACACAAACGTGAGGATGTTATGCTTCAGTTTCCAGGGCATCGGTGAGACTACTTCTTTATTATTGTGTGCAGTTTTGGCCTTCTTATTTAAAGAAGGATGTAAATACACTGGAGGCAGTTCAGAGGGTGTTTACCAGATTGATACCTGGAATGAGCGGATCGTCTTATGAGGAAAGGTTAGACAGACTGGGCTTGTTTCCACTAGAGTTTAGACGAGTGAGGGGTGACTTCATTGAAGTATATAAGATCCTGAATGCTCTCGACAAGTTGAACTTGAAAAACCTTGTTTCCTCTTGTGGTTGAGTCCAGAACTAGGGGGCACTGTTTTAAAATTAGGTGTCACCCTTTTAGGACAGAGATGAGGAGATTTTTTTTCTCTCAGAGGGTTGTGCAACTTTGGAACTCTCTGCCTCAGAGGCAGTGGAGGCGGGGTCATTGAACATTTTTAAGGTGGTGGTAGATTTTTGTTAGGCAAGGGAATCAAAGGTTATTGGGGGTGAATGGGAATGTGGAATTCGAAGCACAAATAGTTCAGCCATGATATTAATGAATTGCGGAATATGCTTGAGGGGCCGAATGGCCTACTTTTTCTCCTATTTCATATGTTTGTATGTATTTTCATATATAGTTGTTGTACCTTTTCAAGTATATGAATCATTGCACTTCATGGAGGTGCCCTGGGTTTTTCTTGCTGGTGCTTGTGTTATTGGCTGTGAACACTTCCCCACCCCCACCTCCCACCCTCCCCAATCCCCCACTTTTCACAGGGGACCAAGGCTGGATCTATGACCCCCTGAATAATGCCTACGCATGGAGCATCACTCTTTGCCAAGACTCATGTAAGCCATGTGCAAGAAGCCTCCCATTCACACGAGTCCTCTACCCTCCAATGCTCTCTAGACCCAATAAAGAGACCGTTGCTTTATCAGGATAGATTATTAGGGTTCTTCTTAGGTTGTACAGTTGAGCTGACCTTCAGCTCCATCCACCCAATGATCCTCCTACCACCTAAAGATTTTTATGTTGGACGTCAAGGGCATCGACATCCTGATCTGCCTTTGCTTCAGGATGGTGCATGTCACCTTCCAGACAGTGTCCATTGATTTTTATCCTTTTCTTGTCACCTGCCCCCACCCTCCCAACCATCAGCCCCCCGAATGTTACCTTCACCCTCCCATCAGTTACCCTTGAATCTCCCCGATCACCCTAGACCCCATCACTGTGAGCCTTCAAGTGCCTTCCCTCTCAGCTGAGCCCACACCTGTCACATTCCCCATGCCTACCCAGATCCTACCCCCTTCCCAGATCCATGTGACAATTCTTTTTCCCCATGAGCAACCCCTCCCAATGAGATCTACTCCCACTGCACCTGCACCCTCACCCTCCCACCCTAATGCATCCCACTGCCCCCTCTCACAGTCACAGTCCCCTCCTACTACCAGTATCCTCAGTTGCTGCCCCCACACCCAAGATTCCAGCATTGACAGCACTCACCCCTCCCTCTGAACAATTACCCCACCTTCACCTACCCTGCACACCACCCCCTAACCCCCATAATCCTTTCTGGTCACACCTCTCCTTCAATCCTTCTGGGTCACCACCATCCCAACCCCTCTTCAATCCTTCCTGGTCACCAACCCCCCCCCACCCCCCATGTCTTCCAGCTCCCCATCCCTGTGTATTCTGATGCCCCCACCTATTCCAGCTCCCCTCCCTTGTGCATTTTGAACCTCCCACCCCCAGCTCCCAGTCATCTCCTCAGCGTGACCCATACCTGGGGTCGCGTGTTTCTCTGGTGCTCCACGCCGTATCTCCTCTGGGTAAGTGCTCTTAGCTCTCTTGCCATGTGCATGCCAGGTTTGTCCAGTTATGATTGGGACTGGCGTGACCTCCCGTTGAGGGGGTGGGGGAGTGATTGCGGCCAAATGGGGTTTTAATTAGTATGCATGAGATGCAAATTCGGTTCCCGACAAGGTTCAGCAGGAATGGTGACCATCGTGAGAGTTGGGACTGTAAGTTCCCGTTATCATTTCCTGCTATCGGGAAACCAATTTGTTTTCATCCCAGTGTATTCTCCATCCATGCCTGCCTTGAACCCCGCTGCTGGTGGGAGGGGAAAGTTCCGGCCATGGAAGGTACAATTTAATGCTGAGCAGTGTGAATTGGCACATTTTTATGGGTGGAATGAAGAGGGGCAACATAAAGTAGATGGCAGGAAGAATGAGGCTCGGGTGTATATACTCAAATCTTTTAAAGTGCCAGGGTAAGTTGAGAAGGCTGTTAAAAAAAAGCATGTGGGATCATGTGCTTTATAAATAGAGTCATAGGGCAGAATCATCCCTGCCATTGGCGGTGGGCATCATGGTGTGCGGGGGAGACATGAGGGTGGTAAGGTCAAAAATCGGTTTCACGTCATTGTGACACCAGTTAGCTTGTCAATGGCCGGCTGCCTTTCCCGCTGTCTAACGTCAGAAACGTAATTTCAATGCATTTGCATCTCATCATCTTGCCTGTCGGCCGCAATTATCCCCCCAACGTCCAATTTGCCTCCCACGTCGGCATGACTCACAGAGCGACGTGATTCACAACAGCATTTAAAAGGCATGCTGAGCTTCGAGGGCAACTCGGAGGTGAGTGCACACTAATGTTGCTCAGCACTCGTAGGGGTCATCCGTTCAAGGAACAAGCGCTGCGCATTCAGGCGAGGGCACAGGCAAGTCACTCCTTTTCGTCTGGCTGACAGTGCGTTGCTGGGGCAAGGGCTGCCCTGCGGTTGTGGGGGACAAGGCAGCACAGTTTGATGGCAGTGCACAATCACATGTGGTGGGGGGTGATGGAGGGAAGCGGCCAACCATTAGAGAAACTTTGTGTCAAGTGAGCATTCTTCCATAGCTGAGACAGTTCAAGTGCAGTTACATTGACAGGCTTGGAGTCGGGCCTCTAGCTTATCTGCCCACTCAAGCAAAGCAGAGGTATCAAAGTGCCACCAAATGCTCCTGTACCTTTCACCCCTCGGGGCCAGACTGTAAATTAATGAGCATTTTCGGAGGCTGCAGAACAACTGGACGACTGGGCATGTTGTACAATCTCCTTGCTAAAGCTGGCCATGGAGCGGTCACTGGTCAGGATGCTCATAGCCCCTTGCAATGTCATCATTCAGATTTGGACCAGTCTCCCCCTTGGTTCAAACTATCAGAGCAGACTTGCAGTGCGGGTTAGGAGAATGCTTCACCTGAGCTGAGAACACAGCATGCAGCCCAGTGGCCAAAGCTGCCACCAGTTGGCCAGATGGGATAGGGCAGAGTTGGGTGGGGTCTTGGCAGCCTTGCAACGCACTAATCTCTGGCCATCCATGGTCAGCACTCTCCGGGATGCGTTAAGGGGCCTTGAGACCGAGCCAGAGCTGCACATGTAACCTTGAGAAGTCCCTAGGAGACCAGTGCTAACCCATGCGTCTCTCTTTCTTTCATTGAGCAAAAGAAGTACATCAGGAGCATGGAGCCTGGTGACCTAGCTGTATGCCTCATGGCCAACAGAGAGCAGAGATGAAGGAGAAGAGAGCGACAGAGGCATCTGATTGGGCAGGGGGAGGAGCAGCACCCTCAAGAAGAAGGGCAGCTGGGGCTCCTGTGCACGTCGCTGAAGAGTCACAGCGAGCCATCGCGGGTCAGTGCCTAGCTAGAACCGAGGTCTACAGACAGCGCTTGTCATTCCTGCAGATGACCGAGAACCAGTGTCGCCAAAGACTGTGCATGTCCAGGGAGCTGGAGGCAGGAAGGGGATGATACGGCACAAAATCCACCATTGCAGTCAGTGAGTAAATTGACTTTTTTTCCCACCTGCTACCAAACTTTTTGCAAATCTGGGATGATTCCACCCATAGGGTAGAGGTTTTACTGATCTGAGATGCAGGGAGTGGGTTGGTCTGAAAGAGATGGGGAACTCACACTACGGGATTCCCCATACCCTGTGGAGCTCTAACTGATCAGTTCCCTGTCTGGAGGCCAGGCTGATTGACAGCCTGGGCAAACAGTTGGTGGTGGGGGGCAGGGGAGCTGTTAAGTAAAGGCTGGAGCAGCAGATATGTCTGCACTAGGAATAGGTGGTGGGTGGGGAAGGAGGTTTGACCTCGGGGTTGGTTTGATCAGAGAGGGGAATTGGTCAGATCGGCGTTATCAGAGAAGGAGGAGGGGATTGGAGGCCTGGCAGTGGTGGGGGAACCAGAATCTGATCAGGCATGGATGTTGGAGGCCTTGTGGGGAGCAGCAGGAGGGAAGGTTATGGTTCTCAGGAAACTTGGTCAACCAGAATTAAAGTTTAAAAGCTGCATGACAATGGGCCTTGCAGTCTCATTATCATATTTAAAGTTATACTTGCTTCCTTGGATTGGGTTGTCACCAGCCTAACTTTCGATCTCAGTTAAAACCAGAAATTGATGAGTTAGAGATGAGTTTGGCTTGGAAAACAGGTTTCATGGACTTTAACCCCACCCCCATTCTGACCCAAACCCACTTGTTTTTTTAGGTTAATTCAGCCAATAGAGTATACAAGTAAAAAGGTTATGCTAAATCTTTATAAAGCCATAATTAGGTCCCAGCTGGGGTATTGTGTCTAATTCAGGGCACCAGACTTCCAGAAAGATGTCAAAGTCCTTAGGAGGGTACAAAAGAGATTTGCCAGGAAGATCCCAGAGATAAGGGACTTCAGACATGTGCACAGTCATTAGAACTTGGTTTGTTCTCCATAGAGCAGAGAAAGCTAAGAGGAAATTTGGTAGAGGTATTTAAGGTCATGAAGAGTATTCATAGAGTAAATAAGGACAAAGTTTCCAATGACAGAAGGTTCGTAACCAACCAACAGAAATTTAAGGTAATTGACAAAAGGATGACAAGTGGGATATAATCCCTGTAAAGACCAATACCTTTTAGAAAGTTTTTCAAATATCCAGTGGCTGACTAGAAGGATCACATGACAAGGTTTCCAGTTTTAAGATTTTTACTGTAATAAACAAACTAAAAGCAATATTCTATAAAGATTATTCAGTAGGTAATTTATACTCCAAACTACAGAAAACATTCCCCCATTTAACTTTTAAAATGGCAGAAAATCCCCCCTTCTGCAGTTATACTTTATACTACCTCTTAAATGAACATTTCATTCTCTAGGAACCAGCCCAAAGT
Organism: Cetorhinus maximus; assembly: GCF_964194155.1. NCBI lineage: Eukaryota > Metazoa > Chordata > Chondrichthyes > Lamniformes > Cetorhinidae > Cetorhinus > Cetorhinus maximus. The sequence goes on from NC_135879.1 coordinate 33,396,356, forward strand.
GATTTTTTAGCTCTCAGGGGCTTGCATCCTTTCTTTTTCTTTCCCAGTCAGACAACTCCTAATCCCAAAGCTGCCTTTCACGGTGAGGGATGAATAGGAGATTCTTCCCTTTAGTCAAACTAAGCGAATCTTCCAGTCTTATTTAAATCCTCATGAACTCAGTCTCTTCAATCTGATATCCTACCCATGTTTCACATGGTGACTGGCAACACCAGTATTTTCTCTATGAGGTTCAGGGACATCTTAACAAAACCCTGTAAACTGACACTAAAATGGCTTTCTATGGCCTGTTCTCCTCCAAAAGCTCATCTCCACAGGCAAGTGAATCACATGGGCCTTGTAACCAGGTAGAAATGCTGATTAGCAATCTTTTAAACCCTCAGCTCCATTCTATCTTGGAATTAAATAGAAAGTTTAAAATATAATCATTTACAAAACCTGACATTCCTAACACCTCCCTGTGACTTGGAGATTAACATCTATTCACTGTTAATGCAGCTGGCCTGGCCATTGTTTACAAGTGTGAATACCTTGCACCTTCTTCCCAGTAATATAACTGGACCCTCCTTTAACCTTTAATAGCCAAGCCACCCAAGCTTGTTCAGCAGAATTCAGAACAAGTGACATGACCCCCTTCATTCCTCCATTTTACCCTAAACTAAGCAGACAGTTCCAAAACATAACAATTTTACAAACTTCATAATTGTAACAGATGACATGAGGAAAAGAAGCATTCATGCAGTGAATTGTTACGATCTGTAATACACTGCCTGAAAGGCTGCTGGAAGCAGATTCAGTATTAACTTTTGAAAAAGAACTGGATAAGTACTTGAAGGAGAGTAATTTGGAAACCGATGGAGAAGAAACAGAGGTGTGGGGCTATTTAGATAGGCATGATAGGGCAAATAATCTCTTTCTGTGCTATATCATTCTACAATTCTATGATTGTAATTGAGATCTCACATGGCACAACCTCTTTAAATAGGTCCAACCATGAAAATGTTTCCAAATTATGGAAGTAATTTTTCAATATTAATTCTATTTTTTTAATGTTCCAATGCTTCTCTAAGCAGCTAAAATGTGTTTTTGAGTGATATTTGTCATGCTCTCAGGATGAACACAATTTATCACACTATTCCAATTTTCCTGTATGGTTTTTAATAATTCTACAGATTGCCAACATTTATATTTCTGAAGAGTACTTCAGAAGTTTGCATTTGTTTAGTTTAACCCTCTGTGGATTGCAGTAACAGCTCTGTGCCAAAGTAAATGGTAAAAGAGGTTCATTTTTCTTTCTTTCAAAGGATAGTTTTGAGTTAACCCTTTAAGGCTGTATTAGCATTTTACACAAAAATATACAGAACTGCTTTTATTGGTTTTTGTCAGAGGATGTGGTGAGGTCGGACATTTTGGATTCCATGCACTTCTCAAATTCTACTTTATAATAGCTCGTATTGGAAATGTACTAGAATGGTTTTTCCAGCTGTTCTGTCATAGACAAGCTGTATTTTGAAAGCTGCAAAAAGCATTGAGTGCTCAAAAGATTAATAAGTGTTTTGTGGTCCTGTCATTTTCTCTCATTCTACTTTGTTATATTTAGCTTCAGAATCTGAGTGGAAAATGACTTTTACAGCAGGCATACTGTATAACATAAAATTGTGGGGCACATTTCCCGTTCAATGCAACAAAACAATGTTACCATTGCAGAGGTGTTTTAGTTCCTGATACTTGTGGTATTATGGTGAAATTCCACCCACTTTATTCCCTCATTATTTACATTGCATTTATGCTGGTGGTCGTGCATGTGCTATTTTAGGAACTTTTTTTCCCCCCAATGTGCTGTGCAAACTGCAATTGGCATTCAGGGCAAAGAAAAAATTAAGCTGGAGGCATTTCTATTTTCACTATATTCTTAACTGTTCACCATGCAGTCTGTTCCAGAAAATTCAATTACAGTCACAATCTGAACTGTGGCCTGCCTGCTGTAATAAAACACTACCCTGGTTATAATTAAAAACATAAATCTTCAAGTTACAGTTTAAAAAGTACATCAGATTCCCAAATTCTGTTCTAGAACATCTATAATGTCCCATTCTCCCTGGACTCTTTTTTATTATGTTAAGCTTTAACTTTGGACAGTGTTGCTCATTTGCAAATATGGACATTGCCTTGTGGTGTTTGTAATAAATTAATGTGTGTCAATTAAATGATGCAAGATATGACTTTTCCTCATTTCAGTGCAGTTTTAAATCACTGTGGGAAAAAAAATGCTTGGTCATTGAATATATATTGTGCTCGAATTTTCTCGCTGAAGCTATTACTTAACCCTATATTTCAAAAAAAAAGTTAGGTATGTCATAGAGCATAAATCTGGGTGCCAGGTGAATAACAATATTATATTTAATGCTCTACTGGGAAGATAAATCAATGCAGAAGGAACAGAGTAAATTTGGCAAAATGCAAATTCGGGCTTAAAATTTTGTTCTATTTGAAGACCTGACACTGAGTTTAATACTTCCCTTCATGACAAGATCCAAAGTGACTTCCATGCTTTGCAGGACAAAATAAGCTTGCTTGAACTTTAAGTAACAGCCCAGAGCAAGGAAACACTCTCCAAGTATTTAATGATCAGAACAAAACTGTACTAGACTTAAAAAGTTAAAACAATTAGTTATCAAAATAAAATTACAACCATCTTAGTAGCTCAGAGAGACCCTCTATTTTGATCCTATATGCTGTAATGTCTGGTCTCAGCAGAGGTAGCAATAAAGGCGCTATACTTGGTCTCAGTATCCTGGCTTAGAAAAGGGAGCATTGGTCAAGGTATCCACTCCTGATCCTATCATCTGAGATCTGCTAGAAGTGTGCATATTGAATTGTGTGCACAGGGTCGAATGGTAAAATAGGCACTCACTGAAAAGATGTACACATTAGGGAACTTGGGTGAGCCAGCGAGGGTACCCTGCACTCATGGAGCTCTGCTGCAGCAATGATTCAATGTCCCAAGAATAGTAGGGGAGGAAAGAAACATTGGCTGAAGAGAATGGTGAGAGAAGGGGGAAAAAAATGACAAAAATACATTTATGCGATTGCCATTGGAAACTCTCTTTGGGGAATCATACTATGGCTGTTGCCAGTGATTCTAAGCAGAGATGGTTTAGGGCAGGAATCAATGTGAGGACATGAGCTATCAATAAATACTATCACAATGAACACACAGATTCCCTGGTGAACCCTACTGGCAAACTCAAAATGTCTTGTCAAACACTTAAGTGTTTAACTGCTCCTGGAGGAGACAGTAAGGAATTGCCACTCTGGTGCCAATTCATTTAACTAGAGGAAATACTATACTGTTTGTGCAAAAATATTTCACTGTAGCATGCAAAGTAGGTCACATTGTTAAGATGAAACTTCTGTCTAGTACAGGCTTGAAGCAGTGCAAGGCTAGAGATAAGTGCAACCTTGCCGCTAGCTACAACTGTTGATCAAATGCTGTTGTCTTTTGTTCATCCCTCTTAATTTGCAGGGCATTCAAAGCACAAGGTTTTATGTTCAATTAGCCTTTAGGGAGTGGGGAAAAGGCTTGGATCCAGCAAACTAATGAGATACAGACTCAATAAAGACTCAGCTCAGTGCTCCATAATGCTCTTTATCTTGATAGCAGAGATCCATTTGCACCAATATACTCCTGAGCATTTAAATATAAAGGAGCTTAGTAGAAAAGTTTTTTTTCATTTATATCAGAACAGTTCCAAAGATAGATATTTTCGAACATATGGTATTAAAATTAATTTGCTGAATTTCACTGTTACTTAAGCTCCAGCAGTGACTTGAGAACTGCCAGCTTCACTTGGATCCAGGTTCCACAGTGCTACTAAAAATCTTACAGTCAAACCTCACTGTAAGAGATTCTGTTATTACAAATAACTCATTATACCAAACATATTCATTTTCCCTGTTGGCTGCAGCTCCATTAAAGCCAAGAGTAGAGCTCAGGCGTAAATAGGATGAACCCCTGGTAGGAAGAACTGCCTTGCCAGTCCCTGTGAGTTTATAATAATGAAGTGTGATTGCATTTACATGGATAATATCGATTTGGCTTTGCTATGAGATATAAAAGCTCTGTCAAGGAGAAAAACGCTGTGATAAACATCTCAGTTGTCTGAAACTATTTAATGCATTTGCTGACATTATGCCATATATTGCCATTGCAGTTTATGGACTCGCTGCCTGTGAATTGTGATATTTTTCTGCACAATGCTGCTGCAGTGGGGTCATTAAAATGACCAAACTGTTCCAATAATAGCACCTTTTTAATGATAGGACAGAGGTAAAACAGCTTAGCGATGAAAAAAATCACACTTTCAATCAGGTTTAGCTTCCAAGATATTCACTTTGTAGTAATCATATGATTTTTGCATATCATGCACTTCTGATCTCTGTTGTTTGTCTTTAGGTTCTGAGTGATCATCAGGAGAGGTACACAGTGGAGATTAGAGCTGAAAGTTTATGAAACTTGTGCTTTTGCCGCTGCCATTTCCTTTACTAAAATGGGTATATCTTCAAAACAAATTATGTTAGGAATGTGATTTATTTTCACAGGTGAAATTCTTTACTGCTACCCCAAATGCAAACAAGCAAAAGTTATAGGTTTTCTCAGTTTTAAATCTAAGTGCTGAATTTCCTGTGGGGTTTACAAAAAGTGCACTTTTTAAAAAATGTGCACTTTTTTTTCATAGCTTCTGTAAAATGGGCTATGAATTGTTCCAATTAGCAACACAGAAATTGCTGAGATCTTCCACAGACCCTCTACTCTCAATTATAACAGACTGCATTATGATACAAGTATGAGTCCTTTTCAATCACTGCTAAGAGTGTTTTGTACCTCTACTCCAGATTCGTTAAACATTTTGCTGTGTGTCCTTCTGTTTATACATATTGTCCCTAATGGCCAATATCCAAGTCAACCTGACAGTTTAAGATTAATAAGTCACCAACAGGTACCCTTAATCAAACTCAACTGATTAATTGAAACTGTAAGACAGAATACGCATTTCACTTCTGATACCCATGGCACCTTTAAAACGGCCACAATTCAACATTTTAATTATTCTAATGAAGTGACCCCTGGAAAGTTTTAATTGGAAGTAAATTTGCCACCAGAAAGACTGAGCTAAATGAGCAGAGTTGGTTCAGGGCAGGAATCAATGTGAGGACATGAGCTATCAATAAATACTATTACAATGAACACACAGATTCCCTGCTGAACCCGACTGGCAAACTCAAAATGTCTTGTCAAACACTTAAGTGTTTAACTGCTCCTGGGAGAGGCAGAAAGGAATTGCCACTCTGGTGCCAATTCATTTAACTGGAGGAAATATTATACTGTTTGTGGAAAAAACATCTATTCAACAGAAAATACTGTATACCCAGGCATATTTAAATAAAACTAGAGGTGAGCGTAACATCCTGATGAGGAGGTCTTTTGGCACAGTGGGTAGTGTTTTTTTTAATTCATTGATTGTGGGCGTCACTGGTTAGGCCAGCATTTATTGCCCATACCTAATTGCATTGCCCTTCTTTGGAAGGCATTTAGGAGTCAACCACATTGCTGTGGGTCTAGAGTCACACGTAGGACAGAAGATTTCCTTCCCTAAAGGGTATCAGTGAACCAGACAGGTTTTACAACAGTCTGCAATGGTTTCATGGTCACCATTAGACTTTCAATTCCTGTTTTTTTTAATTGAACTCAAATTCCACCATCTGCCATGGCAGGATTTGAACCCAGGTCCCCAGAACATTACTGTGGATCTCTGGATTACTAGCCCAGCAACAATACCACTCTGCTATCACTTCCCCGTCTGAGCTAGAAACTCTGGGATTGAGTTTGCCCCCAAGACTTGATAGCCAAGGAAGGTGAGCTCATGACATGGCCAAACAGGTCTAGGTGTGAGGGGGAGAGGAAGGTGTACTGGGAAAGGGGAGGGGGGGCGGGGGGGTGGGGGAGGCGGTGGAAGGTGTACCGGGAAGGGGGTGGGGGGGGAGGGGGACAGGGTGGGGTGATGTTGGTGGGGGAGGGGAAGGTGTTGGAGTGGGGGTGAGGTTGTGAGAGTGGGGGGGACAAAAGTGTCAGGGGGGTTAAGGTTGGGGGCAAAGGTGTCGGAAGGTGAGGCTGAGGGGGTGAAGTTTTCAGAGGGGGTGAGGTTGGAGGGTGGGGTGAAGGTGCCGGGGGGTGAGGTTGGGGGGGGTCCGGTTGGGGGGGGTGCGAAGGTGTTGGGGGGTGAAGTTGGGGGGGGAAGGTGTGGGGGGGGGGGGGTGAGGCTGGTGGGGTTGAAGGCATTGAGGAGACTGATGTTGGGGGGGGTGAATGTTCGGGGCGTGAGATTGGGGGAGGCGAAGGTGTCGGGGGGAAGGCGTTGGGGGCTGAGGCTTGGGGTGGGGTGAATGTATCAGGGGGGTGGAGTTGGGAAGGGGGAAAGTGTAATGGAGGAATGGTGCAAGCGGGGTGGTAGGTATAAGGGGAGAAGAAGGTGTAATGGAAGGGAGTTCAGAGTGGGGAAGGTGTCTTGGGGAGGTAGGTGTCCAGGGGGTGGAGGAAATCTGCAATGGAGAAGGCATCCTGGGGGAGAAAGGTGTAAGGGAAAAGGAAGGTGTAAGGTGAGAGCAAGGTGTAAGTGGGGAGGAAGATGTAAGGGGGGGAGAAAGGTGTTGGGAAGGGGTGGAATGTCCAGGTGAACTTGCAAGGGAGGGGTTTGTGGAGTCAATGACTGCCTCCTGGGGAGCGAATGCAGGGTGGGCATGATAGGACGGGATGATTAGAGTAACAGGAGGCAGGGGGAGCTAGTAGGATAGGAGCATGAGGGTGCAAAGGTATCGGTAGAAGGGACGACGAGGGTGGGTGGTGGGGACAGGGAGTTAAACATGGAAACGGGGGAGTGGGCAGGAGGAGGTTGGGGAGGTCAATGTGGATAGGGGTGGGATTTTCAGGAAGGTAGGGAATGTGCATGTTCACCTAAACAACCTGGAATGACAAGGGTTCCAGCTGGGAGGTTTCGGTAGGGAGGTTGAAGGTGATGCCAGGGAAGCTTATGATTATGGGGGAGAGGACATGGGCAGCTGGGAGATGTGAAAGGATAGGGAGCTCATGAGGAATTTGACCACTACCATCTTTTCGAAATTGAAAGTGAGCGGAGCCTCATGTTGGGCGGGCACCAGTGCTGCACGTGAGTGTGATCAGTGGGTGGACAGAGATGAAGGTCAGCTCAGCTGGACAATTGAAAGGGAACCCCAGCAGGCAGCATGGAAAATGCTTGGGACAGTGGGATGAGTGTGATGGATGAAGTCTCCACATGTGAGGGAGGGTGCTTGTAAAAGGCTCCAAAAGGCCCTGCCAATACCCTTCTCCCTCCAGAATCATTCTTGGTCTGGCTGTGTGAAGCTGAACTGCAATTGGTGGGAGGGACGCAGGGGGAGCACTCATGAAGCCTGTAAATGATGCTGAAAGACAACATTACACATTATTTAGTGCAAGTGAATATATTTTCAGATTATAAACAGATAAAATTTGTTCATCTGTGCGACCACTTGTGGTCAGAATTTCTTAACTTCTCTAGGCTTACCACTTCTTCTGGGTGCTGCCCTGACATCTGCAACAGGGGTGGAGATAACATGTGCAATGGTTGGCCCTATTGCCTCTGATGACTTTGGCATGCGCCCTCTAGAGATCTGAAGCCTTGAGGGCATCGTTTTGCTTTGGCTGTCATCCTGTGAGCCGGCTGCTCCCTCTGCAGTGACAGAGGATGAAGTTGAGGGGGTCACTGGCAAAGGGGACTTGGAGAGAGAGGACAGACTATGAGATTCCTGAGTGGATGACTCAGGGTGTCCAGCTGCTGCTTCTCTTGCCTTCAGGTGCCTGAGGCCCGCAGCTTGACTCCTTGAGGGGAAGGAGCACCTGAAGGGACATCGAGGTGCCCCATTTCCCACTCACGTTGCCACTGTAGGAAATCACCCATGGCTACCGCAATGGAGTGCAGGACTACGTGCATCCCTGCATTCTGCTGGACTGGGGTCTCCATAGCGTCTGCCATCTTCCCATGGAGGCCTCCAGGCATGCACATATGGGTGAAATGTCAGAGAGCAAGCAGACGCACTCCTCCGACTCATGTACCACTCTGCTGAGGGCTTCCAACAGCTCTGCGTGATGTTCCCCTGCCTTCTGCTGACTCTTCACGATGAGTTGGAAGGCTGAATCCAGAGACTCATCGTCTGACTCGGACCTCACAGATGCCTCTTCCCCTGCAATGCTCTGAGTGCCGGGGAGCTCGGCTGAACCTGCCTCCTCCTGCTGCAGACACGTGTCCGTGCGGTGACCACCAGATTGTGAATCCGAGCCTGCTCTAGATCTAGGCCCAAGCAAAATTTTTGTCTATGCGCTGGTGGAGGGTGTGGGTAAGCGCTGTGACAGGTCTTTCAAGCTGCTTATTTCCAGCTCTTCAATAGAGGAGGTGTCCTCTTGGCTGGAGTTGAGGACATGGATGGAGCTGAGGAGCTGGCTGGCTATGGGTGTTGGTCATTTGGCAGAGCTCCTTGTGAACCAAAGGAGATATAATTAGTGCATGGCAGCAGAGTCAAAAATAGGAGAGAGAGCACTCGCAGTTGCATTGAGAGAGGGATGATCCAGAGCAGGATCCTCACGTGTATGTTGACCGCTGACTTCACTGCAGGCACAGTCCACATTCTCACCAGTCAGCGCAATGGCACACTCCTCAAAATGAGTGTGGGGCCTGATGTGGGCCACTCCACTCCCGGTCTGAGACCTCTCCCTGCTGTTGTGAGCCAGCTTCTCCTACATGTAAACAGGTGGAGAGAGTGTGAGCAGGATGCATGGCACTGCATGGAATGTTTGTGTGGTGAGCGGAGACATGGAGGGGATGAGGACGTGAGCTCGAGAGGATATGAACCTGATGAAGATGTGAGGGTGTGTGTGAGAGTCAGTGGTGTTGTCCCTTAAGGTGATAACCCTGTGATGGGTTTGTGAGTGTGTGAGGTGAGAGTGATGAGGTGGTTGACATACCCTGGTGAAACGGATGAGAGTATTTATCCTCTTCCTGCACTGGATGGCTGATCTTCTCTGTGCTCCATTGGCGCTGACCACCACTGCCACTGACTCCCAGGCCAGATTGGTGACTCTGGTGGATCTCCTGCGGCCAGAGTGGGGGTAGAGGACATCATGGCCAGCTTTCCACTGTGTCCCACAGGCACCCCAGAGAGGCAACACTAAATTTGGGGGCTGCCGTCTTCTTTGCTTTCAGGGCCATCTGTCACCTGGAGCAGTCTTGGTCTGAAGACCTGAAGTAGGCTGCACTCTGGTAAGATTTAAGTGTGGCGCCCGGAGTGAGGAAGTGCTGAGGTCATGGCATGGTGGGCAAATCCGAGCCCACCCACTAGCGATCGGTGTGTTACTTGTGAATGCATTATTAATGAGATGGGATGTATTGGGAAGGGAATGATACTGTGCGAAAATTTGTCATTGTGGCCGGAGGTAGAATGTCATTTTTCATGCCCGCTAACACACTTAGTGATTCCGCCCTCAGATATGAAGTCAGGTATAAAACAGGTATGGCAGGGCAAGCAGTTCTGGAACTTAAATAGAATTATGTTATTTGTTATGAATTCATTATTAGATTTACTGACAGGGAACTTGGCAGCAAGAAGGAATTAAGTGCTGTTGTGCTATGTTTTCCTGGGGGCTGAGGTACCTCGTGTAGGCCAAAGAGGGCACCTAGAGGATCTCGCAATGATGCTTGTGAGTGGACAATTAATATATAATGGAGATCATGAAACGAGTACAAAAAGGTCCATAACATTAACTGGAATAGTATTCAGGTTATTGTTTCATGTCTTCTACTGAAGAATTAGGGAGGTTCTTTAGCCTTGACTGCAGCCCACTTGGTAGTAGGTACTCCAAAGATAAAGCCGTGGAGAAAGTAATTGGAAACTGCCTCAATTACTCTTTCCTAGTAAGTGGTGCAGGGACCTCATATGTGGGACTGGAGTTCGGACATGCATGCAGAACACAATGGACAGACTGACCATGAACAGGGCTGCTGACCAGCGAAACAGGATCATCAACATCTGGTTGCAAAACTGGGCAAAGAAGGAGAAGATACCATCCATTGGCAAGTAGGCCCATTTCTGGAAAAGCAGATATTTCAACAAAGTTAGGATTCAACTGAACAAGGTAGTCAACCTTCCTGCTGGTCAGTGTGAAGAAAGAACTTAGACTTTCATTAAATCAGGCTGAGGGGCAGGATCACATCCATCAAAATAAAAGGGAGCCAAATATTGGTGGCCTCACTTTAACTCAGCTCAGTGTGTTGGATCACAGAAGGAAAACAGACATTAACCACATTATTTTGATATTTTATTGAGTGTTTCTACACATACACATAGAAGCATAGGAGTAAGCCGATAGGGCTGCAGCTGAATGCTGTCTCTTTGGAAACCAGAGCTGATAGGCCTTATAGAAACATAAGTTTGAGTTCTGTTGAAGGGTCATGAGGACTCGAAACGTCGACTCTTCTTCACCGATGCTGCCAGACCTGCTGAGTTTTTCCAGGTAATTCTGTTTTTGTTCTTATAGAAACATGGCTGGGTTTTGAGAAAGGATCTAAATTTCTTATCATTTGAAAGGGATGGAATAGGTGGAGAGTGGAGTGGCCGTCTTTATTGGAAAAGGAATGAAATTAGTGAAGCAATGTGATATTGAAAGTAGAGAAAGCAGCGGACAGCGTAAGCCCCTAATTTAAGTTGGGGCATAAGTTTTAATTGCTGAGCCTCATTTGAATTTTTCAAAGCAGACAGATGGCCGAAGCTGGTGTGAATGTCCTAATGATAGCAACCCACCCTTGTTGAGTCTATGAAATGAGGGATGGGGAGGGAGTTTGAGGCAATTAAGGTCATGGGAAGGGGTAGAGGAAATGCAGTCTCATTTACTTCTTCTGGCCCTGGATCTAATTGACAGCAGCTTTCTCCATGAATGCTGTTGACACTGTGCATGACTTTAACAACCCAGCATTGTATTTCCTTTTCTTACTATTGAACATAAATGCATCAACCACTTAAATGGGATTGATAAAGTCAAATGAACATGAAGTAGCTCATGTAAAATCTTAGATCTTCATAACACTTTGATAACACTATACACATTGCCTATCATCTTACATCATTTCCCATCTGCTGATATACACAGATCATAGCCACACATGAATAAAAGTGTACACAACCAGGGTTAAAATTAAGTTGGAGTCTGCCTTACATAATCAGGCCCCAACTTTTGAATATCACACAAGGTGTGGTTGTAAAAATCGCAGCCAGTGAGAATGCAATGCGAAGATGGAAGCAAAGACACTGCCATAACTTTAGGCCCCCACATGGCTTATGCTCATTGGGTGTGAGGAGTTAAAATAGTGGCTTTTGCTTTGCAGAAGCGGAATTCATCAGAAATACCACAGTGTTTCTAGCACCGTATTGACCATTAAATGAAGAGAAGAAAAGGAATAAAAAATTCCCCAATCATGATCTTAACCCATGGTGGGAATCTAGTAGGCGGAGATAGGCTGGGCCATCAGCTCCCATGGTGTTGTCATCATGAGGTTTATCCCATTTTATCTCATGAACATCTGAAAAACAGGCTGTCCCCCTCCCCACCAAACAACCCCCCACCACCCCACCCCCAACAGCCTGCAGAACTCGGCAGCCTGTTTTGTTTTAATTTTGGAAAAGATTGTGACAGCACAGACATGCCAGTTGGGTCAGCCCCGCTTTGCTGATGCCTTCCTGAATCTTTTGGAGGGGAGTTTTAACATGACGGAGTGAGTGGGTTTAAGCGTGGATGGGGGAAGAGGCGTGGGTGGGGAGTGTAGTTACAACCGGGGAAAATTACAGCATTTCAGGAAGCCAGCTCCAAACACCCCAGCTTCCACATGCTCGAGCACATTAGGTTCTGTGCCGCAACCTTGAAAGAGAGGCTGACTTCCAATTAAGATATGCTAACCACTCCATTGGAGTAATATTTCCAGAGAATTTTAAGTTTAATGTCGAGTCCATGGGTTTTCTGGGCTTCCTGAAATTCACCACTCAAAGCAATGCGAGAACACAGTGGCAATTGAGGGAGTCATTCAATCTCATGGAAATGCAGCAATAAATATTCAGTGCTCATAGCTGCTTTCTTACCTGCCAGTGCTTTTGGCTGAGAGATCAGGTTCTACTCTTTGAAGTTTGTCCTATCATATATGGATGGGCGGTGCTTTGGTTGTCACAGATTGGACTTCAGCTGAGGAGCAACATGACCAGCAGTAGCACCAGCACTCATACACAGCAGCCTGTTGATATTATACCCACTGCTGCACAGGAGACACACGAGCAGCAGAGGGGGGAACAACAGAGGCAGAGGCAGTGCAGTATGGCAGCAGAGAGAGGAGCAGCAGAGAGGCTCCTAGCAGCTGAACTAGGAGCATCAAAAAAGGCAGCAGTGGAGGGTTGCAACTTGCAAGAGGGACTACCCGTGAGTCAGGATCTGCAGGCAGGGGCTCAGTTTCCTTGGCTTGTCCAAACAGCAGCATCACGTGGGATTTAGGTTTTCACATCAGCAAGTGGAAGACATTTACAGTTTTCTAGAAGATGCCCGTCTCCCTGGACCTGGTGGCCATGTTTTACCAGAGGCTGTCAAAGACCCATCCAGCTTCAGCTTCTTTGCCTCCGTATCTTTCCAGAGGTCTGCTGGAGACTGATCCAGGTCGACGGCTCACAAATGCGTTAGGCAGATGAATGATGCTTTGTTTGCCCAGGCTGGCAATCGTGTCAGCCTTCCCTGCGATGGTGCCAGTCAAAATGTGCTGGCGCTCGGTTTTGCAGATCTGGCTGAATTCCAAAAAGTGCAGGGCGTCATCAGATACACACACATGGCAATCACAGAACCCCTAGACCACCAGGAGCATGTATCACTAGCAAGGGCTTCCACTCCATCAATGTGGAAGTGGTGTGAAAGCACAGAACAACATTGCTACAGGTGGGCACTGAATTCTGGGGAGGCTGCTGTGATGCTTTTGTCCTGCAGCAGTCAGGGGTGACTGCTACAAGGCAAGGGATACAAACCTCAAACTTGCATCACATCTGGTCCTGGTGACTTATCAACTTGAAGTATAACCAGCTTATATAAGCCTCCTTTTTAACCCATCAAGTTCCTCAACTCCCTTCTCTTTCACTATGACTCAGGCAGCATTTTCGTACTTGATAAAAACAGATACAAAGTACTCGGTTAATACTTCAGCCAAGCTCCCCACCTCCATGCATAAATCTCCTTTTCAGTCCCCATCTGGCCCCACCCTCCTTCAACCACCCTTTTCCTATTTATATAGGCCATCGCCACAACGTCATATTTCCATGATTTCATCATCGCTCTCAATTGCATTTCAATGCTACCAAGATGCTGGAGAGAACTCTAGTACAGATCAGTGGGGTGCTGCAATGCCTGTCATGATTTTATAATGATAAAAAGGCACCAATCACTCATAAGACACTGGGTAAACACGTCGTAGTTTCATTTGCTGAGACTAGATACATGAGAACAGATATACAAGGACAGAAAGGTTGAAGACATTATCAGCAGAGCTGTGTCTGTGCAGTGCTTTTTTTTTAAAAAGCAAAAGTGAAACTAAAAGTGGATTGCTTGACACACTTCCTTTCTAGTGATGTCATGCTGCTATCCCTTAAAGGCATGTTAATACATCACCCTTTCTTTTTAAACATACTTTCCTACTTCCAAAGAAGTATAACTATTTACAACACATGTTCATGTTTAGTTACCATTACATTAGTGCATAGAACTGATAAATCTGAGTTTCTAAAGTATAGAGGTACACCCAAATCTTGTAATGGTAACATTGTCTAAAGGTTTCTTGAATTGCTCACAGTGATCGGTGGGACTGTCATTCTTGGATGTTGTTCCTGATTTCATTTGGGATATTGTCCTTTATGCAACAAAACTATACAATGGCTGAGGGGCCGAAATTGATCTGATTTGTCCTCAGTTACACCTCACTGTTGTACCTTTGTGTGTAATGACTTCATAGGGCCTTGGTTCTGAACAAATCATTGCATCTCAGCTGGTTGCCACCTACCTCCTGTGGAATCCTGGATGCGAACTTGTTCTTCCAACTCTAAAATTGGCAATTCTGTACCCAAATTTTTATCGTGCATGTTGGTCATCATCTCTTGCAGTTTTAAAAGTTACTCTCTAGTTTCTAAGGGAGCAGAATGGTTAAGAGTGGGTAGATTGGTATGCACTGGTCTGGCAAACATGAGTTCTGCTGGTGATGGAATAGTTGCACTTAAAGATGTCACTCTCAGGTGTAACATTGAAATGTACAGATCTTGCTTGGTCAGTCTATATTTGAGAATTAGGGATTTCACGGTGTGATTTATTCATTCAGCTGGGCTGTGAGATCTCGAGTAACGAGGGGAAGAAGTAGTGTGATTGATATTCCACTTCTCACACATATCCTGAAATGGCTTTCCAATAAATTGCACCAAATAAGCTGAAAATACCACTTAGACTGCACGCGCCAGTTGTGTTTGACATTGTGCAATTGTTGAATAATGGGGCATTTGGTAAAATAGTCGACAATGATAATGAAGCCAATGCCATTGACATGAAAGAGGTTGGATGAAATTTTGGACCAAGGATGGGTAGGGACTTCATGTGAAATCAATCGTTCTTTGTGCTGATTTGGTATATGCTCTTGACATGCCTCACACCTCTTGACTGCTATTTCAATGGCATTGTTCATACCCAGCCAATAGACAGTCTCTCTTCTGAGTTTTCTCATCTGATCTATGCCCATGTGTTAGCAATGTAGTTATTGAAGAATGTCAGGTCACAGGGGTGACTTGTCTGCCTTTAAAAATGACTCCCCAGAAGATGCATAGCTCATCTTGATAAGGCCAAAATGATCTCACATGTTCATGAACATGTTGAAGTGAATCAGGCCGTACTTCAGTTATGGCTTTCTATAGTTTCTGTAGTGTGGAATCTTTGGCTGTTACATTTTGTAGTTGCAGGCATTTGCGTTGTGCAAAATATACCACATTAATTTGGAGAACACCTTCAAATTTGATATCAATGAAGCCAACTTATAGGTCCAAGGATATATCTTCTGTTTTCACTGGGTTAGGCAATCTGCTAAGTGTTTCTGACATGACCATCAATTACCTGGCTTGCACCTAATCTCACAGTCGTAACCTTGAATCTTTAACAAGAGATGTTGCAATCTTGGTGGTGCACTGGTCGATGGTTTTCACCAAATCATCTTCAGTGGCTTGTGATCGGTCTCTAACACAAATCTTTCTCCAAATAGGTAGGTACGAAAATGCACGATTCCAAACGCTGAAGCTAATGTTTCCCACTTGATGTTGGAATAGTTGGATTGTGATATAGATGGAGATTTTGAAGCAAATACAATCAGTTTGTCTTTTTGTGGTATGCATGTTCCCAGACCTTTCTGCGTGGCATCTATCTCCAGGGTAGTTGTCTCCCTAGCATCGTAAAATTGCAATGTCGATGCTTCTGATGATGACTGTTTCAGTGCTTCAAAGAGGTATTGGTGGCCTTTGTGCCACAGCAAAGGCACATCCTTTCTCAACAATTCCCTCAGTGATGAAGATTTTTGAGTGAAATTTGGAATGTAGGGAGACAAGAAATCAAAGAGACCTAGACATCTTCAAAGATCATCCTTAGCTTGAGAAGTTGGCATGATCTTAATAGTCCCTATTTTACTTGGGTCAGGGCAGATGTCAGCACTGGAATAAAAAGAACTGAAGACAGCTTCACATTGATGTCACATTTTATACTGTTGAACATTAATTCTTCATTATGTGTACCTTGCATCAATAAGTGCTGATTATGATCATGTTCTTGCTTTGTTCTGTCTACAGCAGCTATGTCATCGGCGATACAGATGTCTCCTGGCAGGGTGCATGTAATGCAGTCCATGTGAGCTTGAAAGAGATCCTGGCTAACAGATAGCCCAAAAGGAAGCCATTGAAAACAGCATCATCCAAATGGGGTACGAAATGTAATAAACTCTTGGGACTTCTCTGCGAGATGTGGGGACCAGTAACCATGCTTGGCATCAAGCTTTGAGAAGAACTTTGCACCTGAAAATTTTGGATTTAACTCTTCTAATGTGGGCATTTTGTAAGGACAGCGCTTCAAAGCTGTGTATAAATGTTGTGGATCGAGGCAAACTGTCAATGATCTACCCTTCTTTATGACACTCATAATTGAGTGCATCAGTCTGTGTGCTCTTGTACTCTTCTAATGATTCAGTCTTTCTCCATTTTGTCTAGTTCAACCTTCAATTAGTCTTGTATATGGAAAATGCACTTACATGGTGGATCAATGGGCAGACTTGCATTCTCCTGAAAGTATAATGCTCCACCTCCTTTGAAACTGCCAATTTTGTCGAAACATTCTAGACATTGCAACATTAGGTCATGAACTGATGTGATAGGAACAGTTTCTGAAGTTGATTGGCCTTGTAAGATCTGACTAATTCCATGGATTTTGACTACTGTGATGCCAATTTGGATAGTAATTCAGCTGCATCCCAATTAAAACTGGGGAATTTTGAGGACCTTCTCCTAGGATACCTAGAATGAATGTTGTTGTAGCTGCTTTCACACAGTTTTCTGAAGCTCCACCTATTATAATTGTAACCTTCTCTGGCCCGATTTTCAGAAGTTTCTTTTATTTTTTTTTTGACTCTCCTTCACTTGCTATCAATCCAGTCCACACCCTAGTCACTCACCTTTCCTGATTGAGCTAACCTGGTGCTGTTCTGCTTAATGCGCTGTCCTACTCACCATGAGGGATCATCTCCTTACCAGCTCTTTACTTGAGCACTGTGTCTTCAAAGCCTTTCTGCACCGTCAGTATGCTGTGTTCTCAACACTCTCCGACTCTGTTGCAGTCTGACCAAAATATCAAGGGTCATCTCATGCCATGTAGCATGATCTAAGGCTGTTCACCATGTCGTACCTGTACTTAATCTTGCTGCCAGGTTGAGCGCCATGTTGTTTAGAAGGCACCATTGCTGCACACCATATTGTGTTTTTATAATGATATAAAGGCACCAGTCACTCATAAAGGATTGGGTAAACACTTTGTGGGTTCATTAATTGAGATGAGGCACATGAGAACAACTATATATGGACAGAAAGCTTGAAGATATCATCAGCAGGGCTGTGTCTGCGTATGCTTTGCTTTCAAGCAAAAGTGAAAATAAAATTGGATCACATGACACATTTCCTTCCTTGTGATGACATGCTCCTCTCCCTTAAAGTCATATTACAACAATGCCAATGTTATGGTACCTGTCATCCTATGAAAGTGGTACTCAGAATCTGCATGACCCTAGTCAAGGAGTGCACGGCTCATTTAATTAGAGTGTTTCATGGTACTGGTCATTCTATCTATGTAAGAACAGATCATTGTAATGCCCTGCAACACCAACTTATTCATGTTTGAGGCAGACTTCTCCACTCTCTACACAATCATGGTCAGTGTCCTTGAAAAGCCTGTCACTGCATCACACATTTTCTGCTGCTGCCCTTGAAAGCACTGTGGGTGACACCTTCCATTAGTTTGCTGAAAATAAACTGATGGAGCCATAATAGGTTGGATTAGACTTTTCCTGCCTTTTGTGGAAAGGACGTACCTGAGAAATTTTCTACTTGGTTACGTAGATGCCTGTATTGTAGGCTGTATAGGAATAGCTTGACTAGAGGTGCAGTAGTATCACTGGGCTATTGTCAGGGCTGCTTTGCTGTAGCCAGTACTCTAAGCTGTTTCACTATTTCATGCCATGTGAATGAAATTGGTAGAAGACTGTGATGATGGAGACTTCAGGAGAAGCTCAAGAGAGATTATCCACTTGGTACTGTGCTGAAACTGGCTGCAAATGCAACAATAATCTTGCCAGTATTTTGTGCTGACATTGGATGCTGCAGTAGAATATGTTCTATCTGCCAGCATTAACATCTCTCACCACGACAGATACAGACTTGTCTTTTGCACTGATGTGCTAGGACAACCAGTATCCTCGAGGATTGGGATGTTGATGGAGCCTCCTCCTCCAGTTAGATGATTAATTAACCACCACCATTCGTGATTGGCTAGGGCAGAGTACAGAGCTTTGATCTAATCCATTGGTTGTAGGATCATTTAGCTTTGTGGATCCATACCATCAGTGCCTGACGCATTTTCCATTTTTCAACACTCCTTCTACTTTTATGGGAACCTGTCTCATCATCCTTTGTCTGAAAGTCTCTTATTTTTTCCTATTGTCTTGAATGCCAATTTTTCTTTTTAATTTATTTGAACTAGTTCCAGTTTTTTTTTTAAATTCACCAATCAGGTCAGAGATCCTGGTTAATTATCCTTTACTTCATCCAGATGTAAGTTACTGTCTCAATTGAGACTGAACATGGGCTGAGACTTTCCTAACCTGTATGGACCAGCTATTTACAGGATTCAATTGCTTAACCCTGCAGAGTCCAAAATACATTAATTCTGGCCATCTTTGTAGGGTGCCATGCAATTCTTTTTGGTCACTGTTGAATTCTTTCCATCTTTAATTATCCCTTTCTTGAGCTTATTCTAATCAAAGTGTCAGCTGTGGCTCAGTGGGGAGTTCTAATCACAAGATTTTGAGTTGAAGTCCTATTCCAGCACAAAAATTTAGACGGACACTCCAGTACAGTTCTGAGGGATTGTGGCGCTGTTGGAGGTGTTGCCTTTTGGAAGAGATTGAGGTCCCCTCTACCTGCTCTGGTGGACATAAAAGCTCCCATAGCACTATTTCAAAGAAGAGCAGATGAGTTATCCCCAATGTTAATATTTATTAGTCAATAAACATTACAAAACAGATTATTGGGTCACTATCATTTGCTGTTGGTGGGGGTTCACTGTGCACAAATTAGCTGCTGTGTTTGCGGCATTACAACAGTGATTATACCTCAAAAGTACTCCATTGGCTGTAAGGTGCTTTGAGACATCTGGTGATTGTGAAAAGTGCTGCATAAATGCAAGCCTTTTCATTCATCACTGGCTGCTGCTATCTTGCTCTGATACAGAAACAATGCATCACAGGAAAATAAATTAATTGCTGTATGTGTATTTGCAACACCTATGTTTCCAGAGCTTTAATGTTTTTACATTATTTTACTTTATTTACATTTCTGAAGTAAACTGTACAAGTATGACAGTCATTCAAGAATACTGCCAGTAAATCACTGGGGACAGGCTGTGGGATCAGTATTTCACAGAACTAATTAGAGAATCCCCTATCCCAATGACTGGGTTTGTCTGTCTACCTATTGCTGTAACAGATACAGACTTGTATCTGTCTTCTGTCTAAGTGCCTTGAGGGCTCAAGCAAGGCATGACTTTTATGTAAACATTGTAGAAGCACACATTGTTTGGCTACAAGACACGGGATAATTTGGCACATAAAAGTCTTCTTCAATTACATCATAGTCTCACAGAATATCAACTTTATTTCTTATTTAAATGAAATGCCACACAACTATGTCAAGGTAGTATTTATTTGCTGAATTCATAGGGCAGGCGTTGGCAGTCATAAAAAATGAATCATTTTCCTATGGGAATAATTTTCTCCCCGTCGGGGGGACTGAGCGGGAGCGGGTGCTGGCGGGCACGCAGCCGATTGCCACCCGCGATTGGCTGCGCGCCGCCATATTATGTGGGTAGGCCAATTAAGGCCCGCCCAGCATGACGCGCAGAACTGCCTCAGGGAATTTAATTTAATTGTGAAAAGTTTAAATAAAGAAAAAAATATATATTTTCAGACATGTGCCCTCATGTCACATGAGCTGGGACATGTCTGAAAATATATATTTTTTTCTTTATTTAGATGGGACATGTCAATGAATTTTGATGAAAAAATTTATTTGATTTATAAATCCTTCATGAAACCTCATCCCGCCCGTGGATGAGGTTTCATGATAAATACGAAGGCTGCCTGGGCTCTTCACCTGCCCGCCAACCTTAAAGTTGGATGGGCAGCCCTGTTAATTATTTCAATTAGTTTTTAAATGGCCTTAATAGGCCTTTGACAGTTCGGTGGGCATGCAGCCGACTCCGGTACGCGCCCCCTGAACTGAAGATCGGAAAGACACGCGGTGACATCGGGACAAATGCCCAACGTCACCACAAGTCATTTCACCCATCTGGCCTATGTGTCTAAGTGTTGCATATTGTTAGGTCAAATATTATGGATCTCGGTGGCAGTTCCTGGCATTTCCACACTGTCTCAATTATTCAGTTGCATTCTCCATCACCCAAGGTAACATTTCAATGTCTTCTTTAGTGTCTCAGTTTTTTTAATATTGAATTTTATGTTGTCATGGTGAGAGATGTCAATGCTGCAGGATAGAACATATTCCATTTCAGCATCCAATGTCAGCACAAAATACTGGAAAGATTGTTGTTGGATTATATGAAAATAAATGGGATTTCTGAGTTTAGGACATCTATGGTCAGTCGAGGTCATCAATAGTCATATATATGGATAAAGGCAAAATACTGCAGGTGCTGGAAGGTCTACTGTATTCGCTGCTCCCAATGTGGTCTCCTCTACATTGGAAAGACTAAACACAGACTGGGTGACCGGTTTGCAGAACACCTTCGCTCAGTCTGCAAGCATAACCCAGACCTTGCAGTCACTTGCCATTTCAACACACCACCCTGCTCTCATGCCCATATGTCTGTCCTTGGCCTGCTGCAATGTTCGAGTGAAGCCCAACGCAAACTGGAGGAACAGCACCTCATCTTCCGATTAGGCACTTTACAACCTTCCGGACTTAACATTGAGTTCAACAACTTCAGACTATGGACTCTCTCCTCCATATTTACCCCTTATTTAATCCATGTATTTATTTATTTTTATTTGTTCATTTTTTAAAATCTTCTTTTAGCCTCAGCCCCTGCACCCCTCCCCACAGGAAGGGAGGGGCAGGGGTTGTCACTTGTTTCTATGTTGTGCTTTCACAGAGTGCTGATCCTTGTTCTGCTATTAACACATTCTGCTATCTTACCTTTATGCCACTATCAGCACTTTCTTTAGTCTTCACCACTACCATTAACACTCCCTTTGTCTTGTGCCCATGACATCTTTGTCAATCTCTCCTGAACTCCCGCCTATCCTTGACCTTTTTTGCTCCACCTCCTCTTAAACAGCATAAAACCAATCACATTTCTACTTCTCTAAACAAAAGTCATATGGACTCAAAACGTTGACTCTGTTTCTCGCTCCACACATGCTGCTAGACCTGCTGAGTTTTTCCAGCATTTTCTGTTTTTATTTCATCAGTACTCATTTTGCCTTGAGGGGGAATGTACATCGTTAATCATCTCAATCAGCAGCAAAACTGTCTCACCTATGGGGCAGGATATTGAGTTCAGTGAACAGGAGATGGGGCCCGCTTGCCGCCATGTAAAATGATGCGGGTTGATGTTGAGCGGAACTCCCAATGTCATCCCGCGTCATTTAAATTTTCAGGGGTTGGCGGGGGCACAGCCAAATCAGTTGTGCACCCGCCGACCTGTCAACAGCCAATTGAGGCCATTTAAAAAGTGATTGAAGTCGTTAAAGGTGGGCAGGCCGGGAACCCTGGTGAGCTTTAGAGAAAGCATGAAACCTCATCCATGGGCGGGATGAGGTTTTTAAAAATTAAATAAAAGTTGAATTAAAAGTGATGGACATGTCCCAACTCATGCGACAGTGTCACATGAGGGGACATGTCAGGAAAATTTTATTTGTCTATATTTCACATTTTTAAATTTGGCACTGATCTCCCTGAGGCAGCACTTAGCACTCTTGGTGTAGGGAATCCCCCCCAACCACCGCCACCCCCCCCCCCCCCCCCACCCGCCTGAACAGGGAGCACGTAGCGCTTCCTGGTGGACGTCACACTGGGCGGGCCTTAATTGGCCCACCCACTTAAAATGGCAACGTGCCCCCAATTGGGGGCGCCAATCGGAGACGTGCCTGCATACGCAAGCTCCTTAACTTCCCCTCCTGACGGGGAGAAAATTCTTCCCATGGTGTTTGTCATCAATATTTCCATTTCAGTGAATTCTGGTCCAAGATGTGTTTTTGTATTTATTTCTGGGATGAGGGCATCGCTGGCAAGGCCAGCACTTATTAACCATCCTTAATTTCCCTTAGCTGTCTTTCTGAACTGTTGCAGTCCTTGTGGTGTAGATATACACAAAGTGAGGTTAGGTAGAGAGTTTCAGGATTTTGACTGAGAGACAGTGAAAAAACAGCAATATAGTTCCAAGTCAGGATGGTGAGAGAATTGGAAAGGAATTTGCAGGTGGTGGTGTTTCAATGCACCTTCTGCCCTTGTTCTTCTAGGTGATAGGGGTCCTGGGTTTGTAAGGTGCTGTCAAAGGAACCTTGGTGAGTTGCTGCAGTTCTTTCATGATAGTGCCATCATACGACCATGATGGTACACACTGCTGCCACTGTGCACTGCTGGTGAAGGGAATGACTGTTTAACATGATGGATGAGGTGACAAGGAAGTAAGCTGCTTTAATCTGGATGGTTTTGAGCTTCCTGAGTGCTGTTGGAACTGCACTCATCCAGGCAAATGGACAGTATTCCATTACACTCCTGAATTGTGCCTTGTAGATGGTGGACAGGCTTTGGGGAGTCAGGAGGTGAATTACTTACCACAGAGTTCCAGCTTCTTGACCTGCTCTTATAGCCACAGTATTTAAAGGCTGGTCCAGTTCACTTTCTGGTCCTCAGGATGTTGATGGTGGGGGATTCAGTGATGGTAAATGTGTTATATGGCAAGGGAAGATGGTTGATTCTCTCTTTTGGAGATGGTCATCGACTGGCACTTATGTGTTGCAAACGTTACTTGCCACTTATCAGCCCAAGACTGAATGTTGTCCAGATCTTGCTGTATGCATACACTGACTGCTTCATTATCTGATGAGCTACAAGTGGGACTGAATACTGTCCAATCATCAGTGAACATCCCCACTTCTGACATTATGATAGAGAGAAGGTCATATTGATGAAGCAGCTAAGATAGCTGGACCGAGGATGCTACCCTGAGGAACTCCTGCAGCAAAGTCCTAGGGCTGAGAAGATTGGCTTCCAACAACCACAATCATCTTCCTTTCTGCCAGGTGTGACTCCAAACAATGGCGAGTTTTCCTCCTGATTCCCATTGACTTCAGTTTTGCTAGGGTTCCTTGCTGCCTTGATGTCAAGAACATTCATTCTCACCTCACCTCTGGAATTCAGCTCTTTTGTCCATGTTGGACCAAGGCTGTAATGAGGTCTGGAGCTGAGTGGTCCTGTTAGAAACCAAACTGAGCATCAGCAAGCAGTTTATTGCTGCGTGAGGGCCTCTTGATAGCTCTACTGGTGACACCTTCTATCACTTTGCTGATGATTGGGAGTAGACTCTCAATGGAGTGGCAATTGGCCAGATTGGATGGCTTTTAGTGTGCAGGAAACACCTGGGCAACTTTTAGCATTGTTGAGTTGATGCCAGTGTTGCAGCTGTACTGGAACAGTTTGGCTAGATGTGCGGCTAGTTCTGGAGCACAGGTTTTCAGCACTGCAGCCGGGATGTTATCGAAGCATATTACATCCCACAGCCTTTGTTATATCCAGTGTGCTCAGTTGTTTCTTGATATCACAAAGAGTGAATTGAATTAGCTGAAGACTGGGATCTGTGATGTTGGCGACCTCAGGAAGACCAACTGCTGGCAATTCTGGCTGAAGATGGTTGCAAATGCCTCAGTTTTGTCTTTTGCATTGATGTGCTGGGCTCCCACCTCAATGACGATGGGAATGTATGTGGGACCTCCTCCAAACCCATTAGTTGTTTAATTGTCCATGACCATTCGTGACTGGATTATGGAGCTTCTATCTGATCGTTGGTTATGTATGGGATTGCATAACTCTGTTTCTAGCATGTTGCTCCCATTGTTTAGCATGCTTTTAGTCCTATGTTGTAGTTTCACCAGTTTGGCAATGTTTCCTTAAACTAAAAGTTCCCATACTGGCCATGCACATTGGCCAGCTAGTTTGTATTTCTGTCATGTGCGACCACACAAAAAATAAATTGAAGGCACTGCGCACTTAAACAGATCACATGTGCACGTCAAAAAAGAAATAGAGGTTACACTGTTGGTTGCTACCTCAATTTGCTTGGTGCTGCTCCTGGTATGCTCTTCTGCACTATTCATTAAGGTTGGGTTGGTCCCTTGGCTTGAGAATGAGGGTG
Source organism: Cetorhinus maximus (assembly GCF_964194155.1). NCBI lineage: Eukaryota > Metazoa > Chordata > Chondrichthyes > Lamniformes > Cetorhinidae > Cetorhinus > Cetorhinus maximus. The sequence goes on from NC_135879.1 coordinate 33,420,753, forward strand.
GGTGACAGGCCATGAGGTTACAGATTCTGGTGGAATGCAATTCTGCTGCTGATGATGGATGGTTCACAGCACTCAGTTCTGAGCTGCTGGATCTGATCTGAATCTGCCCTGTGTATAACAATGTCAATATGCTCTGTGCCTTCATTTTTTTTTACAGGAGGTTCAAGAGCCTATGAAGAGTAAACCAGTACTGTGGGATTGTTATGCTCATTTCAGCTTCAACTGAAGCAGATGTTAGCTCAACACATGTGCATGCAAACTCACAATTACTTCAGAGCGTATTACTGAGAGAGACTTAATTACTAATCACAGATGAAGAAGGAGCAGAAGTAGTCATGAAGAAGTGGTAGCTGACAGCTGCTCTGCATCTGGAAAATGTTGCCAAGGACCTGCAAAGACTGCCTCCCTCATGCTTCTAACCTTACGGGGATACTGATAAAATAAAGGATACGTCACAAGCAGCAATTCATAGAGCAGGTCACTCTACTCTGGATAAAGTTGTGGATTCTGCCAAACCATCAGTGATGCCATGCAGTAAAACCTGTCAGTTCTGCAGGTTGTCATTAAGAAGCATCATTAAGATGCTAGATGATCTGTAATGTCTTCACAAGAGGCTTCAGACATGCAGATGTTGAGCCCAGCTGGAGCACTTCTCAGACATGTTACCACAGACAAAGTTGAGGTCCACAGTCTAAGCCATGATAAATTAACTTCCTGACATTCTTGGAGACATAGCGGCACAGTCAAGAAGGAGAGAGTCAGATACTTCACTGCAGCATTGCAACAGTTTCTGTAAGTACAGATCTGGGCCAAGAACTTTTCAATATTGCACTTCCCAGTCTGTGACTTTTCACCCACTTAACTGTATGGACTGGAAATCACAACCCAGACAGTACAGAAGCACAGAATCCTGGCCCTCTGGGGTAGTGAGGAATTGACCTTGAGGGGCAAAATTTATGCAGAAGCACTAGAGGTGTTGGGTACTCTCATACTGCCATTTCATTGTCAGCACCTGCCTTTGTCAAAAAATAGTACTCAGCATGCAGATCTTGACAGGTGGAATTAGGACAAGCCATTCCTCACACAGGAAGAAAACATCTGCATGTACAACACTGCGAACCAAATGGCCAGTAGAATTGCAAACAAGTCCTCACAAATTTTCCACATTTCTTCCTTGCAATAAAGTCTACTTAAGGAGTAAAACATTTTGTCAATGCAAGCAAATACAAAACATAGAAAAGTTGGCAATCAGTACTTTTCAATGTAGAATTAATTAATTTGAAAGGAAAATCATTTGGTACAAAACAGTGCAGATAAAGAAACATTTTGTCTTGTGCTCCATTCCCCTCAAAATGCTGGTAGTGTTAGTTAATATTTTCACAACAAATATTCAGATAAAGGGCCTTGTGGAGAGCTGAAAGAAAATTAAAATTGTTGATGCATTGAATGGAGCACTTGGAACACTGGCACATGTGCCAGTGTTTCATTCCTTTGGCCAATATTTGTGTAGTAATTGTAAGTTAAACCATTGCTTACTGTTATGGGGATCATGTGATTGTCTAGACAAATCAGCCCTAAGTGTGGGGGATCTTAGGGGTGGAGCTTTTTAGCCTTGGTCTTGGGGCAAGTACGTAGCCTCATCTGGAGTCTGTGAATAAAGTTTACTGTTTATTACAAGAAACCCATCCTGCACTCGAAGTTCATTACAATTTGTATGTCTCTTTCAATGACAAAACTGAACAGCATGCAAGATACTAAAGTCATCTGTGCTGCAGATAGGTTGATGTTCCTCTTCATCCTTTTCCGAGGCTGACCTTGATGCATAATTTCTTAGGCCGGTATTTGTATTCCTCTTTCAATGGAAAAATTAAACAGCATGCAAGATGTTAAAATCATCCTGTGGATTAGCCCGAGCTAATGCTGCAAAACACCCCGGAGCAGACAGGATGTCAGAGACTTTATTATTGGAGGCCAATGTTCTGCTCTATCTGCACTGCAAATGTCTCTAGCTGTAAGTCTTTTCTCAATGCCTGTAGATCCATTACACTGCTGTCACTCACTGGTACGGGATATTTTCTGAATAAGCTCTTTGACATATTAGTTGTGTTATAAGCATTGTAGAGATGTGAGCAACATAGACTCCCCGGGGGATGGTGCATCTGGGGAGTTGACTTCAAATCCCACATCAGCAGTGGGTGAAATTTAAATTCAATTAATGAAAAGGGGAAAAATATGCAATTGAGAGCTAGTCTCAGTAATGGTCACCATGAACCAATGTTGATAGGGAGACAGCGATATCACTGGATGAGTAATCCAGAGGCCAAGGCTAATGCTTTGGGGACATGGGTTCAAATTCCACTGCAGCTGGTGGAATTAAAATTCAATTAATAAATCTGGAATATCAAGCTAGTTTCAGTAATGGTGACTATGAAACCATCATCGATTGTCGTAAAAACCCATCTGGTTCACTAATGTCCTTTTGGGGAAAGAAATCCGACATCCTTATTTGGCCTGGCCTACATGTAGCTCCAGATCCACAGTAATGTGGTTAAACTCTTAACTGCCCCTGAAATGGGCCAGCAAGTTACTCAATTCAACAAATGCTGGCCTTGCCGGTGATGCCGACATCCCATGAAATAATTAAAAGATGAGTGGGAGTAGGCCATTCAGCCCATTGAGCCTATTCTGCCATTGAATTAGATCATGATTGATCTGTACCTCAGCTCCATTTACCAAAGGTAGACAGCAGCTAACCTGCCATTCACTCTGCCTGCAGTCACACCTTCCGTTTCTTTGCTTGTCCTATTACCAATCCCTTTGGTCTTGTGCTATGAAACTTTATGTTGTTTAATCTCTCCTGTCCTCCAGCCTATCACAGATCTTCCTTTTTGTTCTTCTTCCCACCTTCGCCCCTTTTATTTGCTCAAACCGATTACATTTCTTTTCCCAGTTCTGGTCAAAGGTCATCGAGCTGAAACTTTACCTCTCATTCTCTCTCCACAGATGCTGTTAGACTGGCTGATCATTTACGAATATATGAACATACGAAATAGAAGCAGAAGTCGGCCATTCGGCTCCTCGAGCCTGCTCCGCCATTCAATATGGTCATGGCTGATCTGTTTGTGTTTCGAATTCCTCATTCCCATCTACCCCCCCAATAATCTTTGGTTCCCTTCCTAACAAGAATATTTCTACCCCTGTCTTAAAAATATTCAATGCTTCCACTGTCTTCTGAGGCAGAGAGTCCCAACGTCTCACAACATGCTGAAAGAAAAAGAATTCTCCTCATCTCTGTCCTAAAAGGACGAACCCTAATTTTAAAACAGTGCCCCTTAGTTCTTCCTGTATTCTAATACAGACAATGTTCACTCCATTTAAAAATGCCAGATTCTCATTGCTACATTACAATAGGGACAACACTTCAAAACTGGCCGTCAAGTGCCTTGAGACATTCTGAGGTCATGAAAGGTGCTATATAAATGCAAACTTTTCTTTCTTTCCTATGGCTAAGTGAAAGAATGGATAGTATTATGATGATGTTTCATGAAGAAAAAGTCTGTTTTTAACTTGGAGGATTACCTGTCTTGCATTCAGCAAGCCTTACACAATGATCAATCACACGCTGCTTTCACACTTATTGAAAACAGGTTGGGATTTCCCAGAATGTGGATCTAATAGTGCATGTTTGAAAAAAAAATGGAATAAGTAGGGTTCAAAGTAACATTCTATTGGAGAGAAGGAATAACATTCACTGAACTTTTATTAAAAGTAAACTATAACAGCAATGGTTGCGGAGGAATTAAGATCCATTTTAAGAGTGAGGTAAATTTTATTACCCCTGCTTTCACGCCACATCATGTAAAATTGCAATTTTACTCCAGACATTTGATGTGTCTTGGTTTCTTTTCCATTAACAGGAGTGCACTATGTTTCCGGTGTGAGATCCACAGAAAACTGAATCTTTATTCACTTGATGCCCCTGAGGCACAGACACCTTCATTTTATTAAATCTGAAATAACCTTGGACCCCATGTACCAACAATTCCTCTGCCTTTAGGCTGCACAGTAAATGTAGGGGGCCATCGTTTGGGGAAAATATTCCAAAAAAAACTAATATTCAGAATATCAATTGAGAGTTTCTAAAAGGACCCAATATCTTAGAGCCATTTTTTTTTTTCGATCTCCAATCTATGGTTGACAAACTCTTTATTACTGTTTTACCATGTGAGATCATCTGTGCATGAAAGTAATTCTGGAATACTGGTCAATTTAATGTGGCGCCATTCACATGGGGCAGAATTTTACATCCAACGGGCGGGCATGCACCCTACCCAATCGGGCATAAAATTGCACAACAAGATGTTGGGCGAGTGTCCCGATGTCATCCCGCGTTCGTGCAATATTTCGTTCAGCGGGCGTGCCCGCTGACAAGTAAGAGGATAATTAAGCCCATTAATGGCGCAATTGTCTCTGATTTTTCCTGGTCTGTCCAACCTTACGGTTGACGGATGGGTGAATTGGCCAAGTGGACTTTGCATTTTTCATGGAACCTCATCCAAGGGCGGGATGAGGTGTCCGTTATTAAATAAAAATCTATGGACAGCATTTTTATCATGTATGTGTTCAGGTGCCTGTGATGCTTGGACATGTTTTTCCTGATTTTCTAAACTTTATTTCATGGTTTTCGGGCACGCAGCTCCCTGAGGCGGCTCTCTGGGCTTCAGGGAGCTTTCTCTCAGTGATCACCCGCGCCGGCGGAAACATCATCGTCCGCCCTCCTCCCGCCCCCACCCCAGCAACGCTGAGCGTTTCAGCACGTGTTTCAAGCTGGCTGGCCGTTAATCGTCCAGCCAGCGTGAAATCGCGGTTGGGGGCTGATCACGGTCAGCAGTCCGTTTCCCGATTGTTCCTTTGCCCGCCGATCGGGCCCGCCCACCAAGCTGAAAGTTCAGGCCATCTACTTTGTAGCAACAACCAGAATGTACATGTAAAATGTATTGTTGGGACACGGGTGACATTAACAAGGCAGTATCAATTTCCTATTCCTAGAATCCATGAGGGTAATAAGCGTCAATTACATAATGTGGAGATGGAGGCAAGTGCAAGTCAGACTGGGTGGGCTAGCTGGTTCTTTTCCAAGGAATATTATGAGTGGCTCGGGTCGATTTCAATGAAAATCCTGCAACTTTGTGCATTTTGTGCTGTTGGCCAACAAGGCATCAGATCCCAGTTCACAAATTCCTCTAGTGGGATTTTAAACTCAAGCGGTTACAAATTGGATTACGCCATTACTGAGGCTGGTGGGGGTTACAATTCACAATCTGCCTGCACTAGCTCCAGTGGAGATGGGCAGCACACAAATTTGGTGTTGCTACCTTATTTATATGATGGTAACGTCGGACCAAACAGCTCCCACGATGCTGGCTGCCTCTGCGTCCTGCTGGCTGTTTCTGCGCCCAGTGGGCAGCCCAGCTGCTTTGTGCTGATAACCTATGGTGAAGTCAGTCTTCTTTTGTTAAAGACATGCTGCCCCTGTTAAAGGGAAGCTGCGCTAAATGACAGGAGAATGCTGCTGAGTACTGTTACTGTGATTCTAAACAAGGAAAATGGGACACAAGGGCAGTAAGGGGGTCTCCACGGTCATGGGTGTGGCACTAGAGGATGTAGTGATGGAAATGAACAGGAGGGGAGACACCATTGTCCCACAAGGAGTCCAGGATGCCCCCAAGGAAGATCCTCAGAAGGGAATGGGAGCAGTTAGCCAGGGGGTGGGGGGGGCCTGGTGGGGGGTGGGGGGAATTCTGAGTGTCTAGAATTAAGGAGCTGGCAGCAGTGCCACAAGATATCTAATGATCTCACACAGATGGCGAAGGTCAGTGAATGCATCTTCACGTGACATCTCCCACCTGTCCCCACCACCAGCCTCTCAGGCTGCTCAATGCACCACATCCCCATCACTCATCCATCAGCAGCCCCTAGTTCTTGTTGTATTTTTATAATGATACAAAGGCACCAATCACTCATAAGGGATTGGGTAAACATGCTCTGGGTACATTTATTGAGACTAGGCACATGAGAACATTAATGCAAAGATAAAACACTTGAAGACATCAGCAGCAGAGTTTTGTGTACTGATTTCTGCTCACAGGCCAAATTGAAACAGAGACTGGATCAAAAGAAATACTTCCCTTTGAGTGGTGGTATGCTGCTTTCCCTTAAAGACATATTACAACATCTCCCCTTCTTCTTAAAGATAATTTCTCCCCTTCCAGGGAAGTATAACTATTTGCAATACATGTTCATGTTTAGTTACTATTACATAAGTGTATAGGACTGGTGAATCTATGGGGAGAGTTTTCTCCCCGTTGGGGGCGCTGAGCGGGAGTGGGAGCGGTCGGGGATGCAGCTGATCGCTGCCTGTGGTTGGCTGCGCGCCACCATTTTACGTGGGGGGGCCAATTAAGGCCCGCCCAGCGTGACGCGCACGCAGAAGTGCTGAACGCTCCCTGTGCGGGCGGGGGGGATTAGGCTGAGCTGGGGCCTGCGCTCTTTCACGCATGTGCACGAAAGAGTGCAGAAATCTCCCTGAAGCAGCTCCATGCCTCAGGGGGTTTAGTTACATTTTCAAAAATTTAAATAAAGAGAGGAAAAAACTTTCAGATATGTCCCCTCATGGGACAGTGTCTGGGACATGTCAATGAATTTTAATGAAGAAATTTATTTGAATTATAAATCCTTCATGAAACCTCATCCCACCCGTGATTGAGGTTTCATGATAAATGCGAAGGCCGCCTGGATTCTTCGCCTGCTCGCCAACCTTAAGGTTGGATGGGCAGCCCCATTAATTATTTTAATTAGTGTTTAAATGGCCTTAATAAGCCTTTGACAGTTCGGCGGGCGCGCAGCCGACTCCAGTGCGTGCCCACCGGACTGAAAATCTGAATGACGCGCGGTGATGTCGGGACGCGCGGTGACATCGGGATGCATGCTCAACATCACCGCGCGTCATTTTACACGTTGGGGAGCAGGGCCCACCCCCGTATGCCGACCCAAAGATTCTGGCCTATGAGTCTCTAAAGCATGAAGGTAATTAGCTGATACGCCCAGATCGTGTAATGGTAATCTTGTTTGGTGGTGTCTTTAATTACTCACCCCATGACCTGTGGGATTGTCACTCTTTGATGTTGGTCTTGATTGGATTTGGGATCCCATCCTAGAAGCAACAGCACTGAATGGTGGTTGAGGAGGTGGAATGAATCTGATTTGTTCTCGGTTACACCTCACCAATATGCCTTTGTGTGTAATGACTTCATAGGACCTTGGTTCTATCCTTGTCACCATAGCTGGTTGCCATGCATCTTTTGTGTGAACCTGGAAGCAAATGTGCCGTCCAAAATCTAAATTTGGCAATTCTGTACCCGCATTTTTATTGTGCATGTTGGTCATCTTCTCTTGCAGTTTTAAAAGTTGCCCTCTAGTTCCTGAGAGAGTAGAATGGGTAAGAGAAGGAAGATTGGTACACACTGGTCTACCAAACATGAGCTCTGCCACTGATGGAATAGCTGCACTTAAAGGCGTAACTCTCAGATGTAACATTGCAATGTGTAGATCTTGCTTGGTTTGTTTTAACTTGTGACTAAGAAATTTCACTATACAAATCATTTGTTCAGCTAGGCTGTTAGGTCTAGGGTAATGAGGAGGATAAGTGGTGTGATAGATATTCCAGTTCTCGCACATATGCTGAAAAAGCTTACCAATAATTTTTGGACTGTTGTCGGTAATGATCTCTCTAAGCACAACAAATAAACTGAAAAAAACACTTAGAGTGTGTGCAGCAGTTGTGCTTGACATATTGTGCAATTGTTGAATAATGGGACACTTGGGAAAGTAATTGACGATGATGATGAAGTCAGTGCCATGGACATGAAAAAGGTCAGATGTGATTTTGGACCAAGGATGGGTAGGAACTTCATGTGGAAACAGTGGTTCTTTGTGCTGACTTGGCATATGCTCTTGGCATGCCTCACTCTTCTTGGCAATGACTTCAATGTCATTGTTCATACCTCACGAGTCTTCTTGGCTGATCCATGCCCATCTGGGAGCGATGAAGTTGATGAAGAATATCAAGTTGCAAAGATTCCAGTATGATGACCTGCCTGCCTATAAAAATGAGTCCCCAGGAGATCCTAGCTCATTACGGTAAGGCCAAAGTAGTCTCAGTGTCACAGTATTACAGTACCTTTACAGTGTAGAAGGAGGACATTCGATCCATCCAGTCTGCACTGGCTCTCTGAAAGACCATTCCACCTAGTCCCACTCCCCTGCCTTATCCCCGTAACCTTGCACATTCTCTCTTTCCAGGTAGCAATCCAATTCCCTTTTGAATACCTCGATTGAACCTGCCTCTGCCACCCTTTCAGGAAGTTTTTTCCAGGCTCCAACAACCCTCTGGGTGAAAACATTTTTCCTCACATCACATTTACTCCTTTTGCCAATTATTTTGAATTTGTGCCCTCTAGTTCTTGATGTGCTCTTGAGTGGGAACAGTTTCTTACTATTTACCCTGTCCATACCCCTCAGGATTTTTAATACCTCAATCTAGTAACCTCTAAGCTTTCTTTTCTCCAAGGAAAAGAGCTCTAACTTTTCCAATCTATCCTCATAGCTCCAGTTCTTTATCCCTGGAACCATTCTTGTGAATCTCCTCTATAATCTCTCTAGCGCTTTCACATCCTTCCTCAAGTATGGTGCCCAGAACCGTACTCCAGGTGAAGCCTAACTAGTATCTTATACATATTCAACATGACCTCCTTACTCTTGTGCTCAATGTACCTATTAATAAAGCCTAAGATACCATATGCTTTATTAACTACTCTCTCAACATGCCCTGCCATCTTCAATGACGTATGTACATATACACCGAGGCCCCTCTGTTCCTGCACCTCCTTTAGAGGCTCTCCCTTTGTTTTATACTGTCTCACCATATTTTTCCCACCAAAATGAATCACCTCACACTTCTCTGCATTGAACTTCATCTGCTACTTGTCTGCCCAATCCATCAACATGTCCATGCCCTTTTGAAGTTCAAGACTATCCCCATCACTGTTGACAACATTTCCAACCTTTGTATCATCTGCAAAGTTTCCACTCATGCCCTCAAGACCACAGTCTAGGTCATTAATACATATCAGGAAGAGCAAGGGTCCCTGGGGAACTCCACTACAAACCTTCCTCCAATCCGTAAAATAGCCATTTATCACTACTCTCTGTTTCCTGTCGTTCAGCCAATTTCTTATCAAAGTACATACTTCCTCGTTTATTCCATGAGCTAGAATTTTGCCCATAAGTTTGTTGTGTGGCACTGTATCAAATGCCTTTTGAAAATCCAACAGTGTTTCTCTTATCAATCTTCTCTGTTACCTCCTCAAAATACTCCAGCAAGTTAGTTAAACATGCTGAATAGAATCAGGCCATCCTTCAATGTTCTGTTGTGTGGAATCTTTCACGGTTTCTTCTTGCAGCTGCTGGCATTTGCGTTGTGCAAAATGTACTGGATCAGTTGACCAACTTGCATTCTCCTGCAAGTGTAACATTGCAGCTCCCTTGAAACTGCTAACTTTGCCAAAATATTCTGGATATTGTGATGTTAGGCCATGAAGTGAAGTGATAGGAGTAGTTTCTGAGGTTGATCTGCTGTCTGAGCTCTGACTAATTCCATGGATGATCACTAGTGCAAAGTCATGGCATGCTGGTAGATCTTCAATCATGGGACCCTAGTCTCCACGATGTCGAACATCTGTGAAATCTAGGAGGATTGATTGTACTTGTACTCCAGGGTTACAAGTCCTGCACATAGAATTAGTGAGCTGTTGTATGGTGAAAGTTTCACAACAGTAGGTTTCACCATTGAAAGTTGCACAGTGGCAGGTTTCACCATTGCCTTCCATGTCTGTGGATACATATCTTGTAGAATTCACAGAGGTAGTATGATGGCACTTGCTGCTGTGTCAATCTTGGTCAATAATGAATAGTTACCAACTTTCTTAGGTCATGTAATTTGAACCTTGGCAAATACTTCGGATGGTGTGACAGTATTTATGTTTTCCATGAGATTGACGGTGTGAAAAAATGTTTTCGCCGCTCTCCATCTCGTCATGCACATCCTCGTCATTTTCTGGTTTGTCAATCACCTCATGTTCATGCTTCTGATGGGATACTGGATGGTCATTCTTATTGTTTGAAGGTATCAGATGTTTATGGTCTGATTGGATCAGTGCATGGCTCCTTGTAGCTGCATCAGCCTTTGCTCTAGTGCACTGCAGCTACCAATGGCCCTTTCTGCCACAAGCCTTGAGGGATTGATGGAACGCTGGGCATTTCCTTGGTGCATGCAGAAGGCCACACCTTCCACATGTCTTGCTAGGTTTGGGTGTTCTAGTGAGTGCGTCAACAATCGGGGTTGTATTGAGGGCCTGTAAGTGTTGTCGATCTGCGAGGATTACTCAGTACTTACATCCATCTTTGAGCAGTTCTTCAATGCTATACGTTTTGGGCTTGTCCAGCAGATCTTGCTGGAATACTTCCATGGGCATGGATGCGATCACCAACTCAGCAATTCTGTCTGCTAGTTCTACGTCTGAAAGATCACAGTACATACCCTTTTCTCTGCATGTGCTGACAAAGTGGTCTATGGATTCCGTAGGTTGTTGTCAAAATAACATGAACTCTAGTCGATGAATATGGAAGTTTAACCTGATACAGAATGGTCTTCTAATGTAGTCCATAGCTTCTGGGATCCTTTAGCTATTCTACTGTTAATCCTGACATGTATGGCCTGTGTAGACCTTTGTTTCCAATTTCTATGAATTTTTATGGCTTGCTTGTCTGATTCAGACACACCCCTGAATCAAGACACCATTGCTCTGTACGCTGTTTAAACATTTTGAACTCGGATTGTAGGTCAGCTGCATCCTAATTCAACTGGGGAATTTTGTGGACATTTTGACAATATCCCTTTGACCTTGTTTCTTGTTTCATTCAATTTATTGTTCAGCAACTCCCAAGGCTACCTGTTATAATCCCAGCCTTCTCTAGCCCAAGTTTTATGATGGTTTTGTTTTTTATTTTTTTGTTTGACTCTCCCTCGGTCTCTATCGATCCGGCCCACACCCTGGTCATTTACCTTTCCCGACTGAGCTAACCCGGTGCTGGACCCCTTGACGCACTGTCCCGCTCACTGAACGGACAAGCTATGCGCTACAATCTCATGATGAGGGATCCACCTGCTTACCAGTGCTTTCCTTGAGCACTATCCCAACACTGTGTCTTTAAAATTTTTCTGCACAGTCACCACACTCTGGTTTCAACACTCTCCGATGCTATGGCTTTGTCATTGTCTGACCAAAACATGGAAGGTCGTCTCATGCCATGTAACATGATCAACATGCCACAGCTGTTCACCATGTCGTACCTATACTTTATCTTGCTGCCAGGCTGTTTGACCACTGTTGAACACAATTCTGTGTGTTTTTTAATGATACAAAGGCACCGATTCTCAAACAGAATCGGGTAAACATGCTATGGGGCTATTTAGTAAGACTAGGCACATGCAAGCATTTATACAAAGGTATAAAATTTGACGACATCAGCAGCAGCGCTTTGTGTGCTGTGTTCTGCTCACAGGCTAAAGTGAAACTGAGATTGGATCACATGACACGCCCCTTCCAGTGATGGCATGCTGCTCTCCCTTAAAGGCATAACAGAACAGTTCTCAGAACTCACGCAGCACACCCAGATACTCTACCTAATTCACACACCTACCAATGCTACCAGCCTAACACTCACCTCTCCCTACCACTAGCTATTCAGCTATGGCAGGCACATCACCCAAAATTAGTGCATTTTTCCCTCGCTCTTGCAGGATGAGGTGGCATAAATAGAAGGGAGGAAACAAGAGCTGCTGGGAGACAAACAAGGCCGTTGGAGGAGATGGTTTGCTGCTTAATAGGGGTGGTTGTTCCAGAGCCCATGGCATCTGGTGTCACGGACAACATTCAAAATGATGGATAAAAACAAAAAGCTAAAAGCTACTGCGGATGCTGGAAATCCAAAACAAAAACAGAATTACCTGGAAAAACTCAGCAGGTCTGGCAGCATCGGCGGAGAAGAAATCAGTTAACGTTTCGAGCCTTCATGGCCCTTCGGCAGAACTGAAGCATAGTTAGGAGAAAGGAGAAATATAAGCTGGTTTAAGGTGGGGGGGTGGTGGGGGGGGGGAAGAGAGAAGTTGAGGGTGTGGTGATTGTGGAGATAAGCAAGCAGTGATAGGAGCAGGTAATCAAAAGATGTCACAGACAAAAGGATCAAAGAGGTATTGAAGGTGGTGATATTTGTCTAAGAAAAGTGCTAATTAAGAATGGAAGACAGGACACTCAAAGTACAGCTCTAGTGGGGGTGGGGTGGAAAAGACTAACAAGGTTTTAGTTTTAGATTTAAAAATAATGGAAATAGGTGGGGAAAGAAGAATCTATATAAATTATTGAAAAAAAGGGGGGGGGGGGTGAAAAACGGGGTGGGGATGGGGGGAGGGGGAGTTTAAGATCTAAAGTTGTTGAATTCAATATTCAGCCCGGAAGGCTGTAAAGTGCCTAGTCGGAAGATGAGGTGCTGTTCCTCCAGTTTGCGTTGGGCTTCACTGGAACAATGCAGCAAGCCAAGGACAGACATGTGGGCAAGAGAACAGGGTGGAGTGTTAAAATGGCAAGCGACAGGGAAGTTTGGGTCTTTCTTGCGGACAGACCGCAGGTGTTCTGCAAAACGGTCGCCCAGTTTGCGTTTGGTCTCTCCAATGTAGAGGAGACCGCATTGGGAGCAACGAATGCAGTAGACTAAGTTAGGGGAAATGCAAGTGAAATGCTGCTTCACTTGAAAGGAGTGTTTGGGCCCTTGGACGGTGAGGAGAGAGGAAGTGAAGGGGCAGGTGTTGCATCTTCTGCGTGGGCATGGGGAGGTGCCATAAGTGGGGGTTGAGGAGTAGGGGGTGATGGAGGAGTGGACCAGGGTGTCCCAGAGGGAATGATCCCTACGGAATGCCGTCAAGGGGGGTGAAGGGAAGATGTGTTTGGTGGTGGCATCATGCTGGAGTTGGCGGAAATGGCGGAGGATGATCCTTTGAATGCGGAGGCTGGTGGGGTGATAAGTGAGGACAAGGGGGACCCTATCATGTTTCTGGGAAGGAGGAGAAGGCGTGAGGGAGGATGCGCGGGATATGGGCCGGACACGGTTGAGGGCCCTGTCAACGACCGTGGATGGAAAACCTCGGTTAAGGAAGAAGGAGGACATGTCAGAGGAGCTGTTTTTGAAGGTAGCGTCATCAGAACAGATGCGACGGAGGCGATGGAACTGAGAGAATGGGATGGAGTCTTTACAGGAAGTGGGGTGTGAGGAGCTGTAGTCGAGGTAGCTGTGGGAGTTGGTAGGCTTGTAATGGATATTGGTGGACAGTCTATCATCAGAAATTGAGACAGAGAGGTCAAGGAAGGGAAGAGAAGTGTCAGAGATGGACCATGTGAAAATGATGGAGGGGTGGAGATTGGAAGCAAAATTAATAAATTTTTCCAGGTCCCGACGAGAGCATGAAGCAGCACCGAAGTAATCATCGATGTACCGGAGAAAGAGTTGTGGGAGGGGGCCGGAGTAGGACTGGAACAAGGAATGTTCCACATACCCCATAAAGAGACAGGCATAGCTGGGGCCCATGCGGGTACCCATAGCCACACCTTTTATTTGGAGGAAGTGAGAGGAGTTAATGGAGAAATTGTCCAGTGTGAGAACAAGTTCAGCCAGACGGAGGAGAGTAGTGGTGGATGGGGATTGTTGGGGCCTCTGTTCAAGGAAGAAGCTAAGGGCCCTCAGACCATCCTGGTGGGGGATGGAGGTTTAGAGGGATTGGACATCCATGGTGAAGAGGAAGCGGTTGGGGCCAGGGAACTGGAAATTGTTGATGTGACGTAAGGTGTCAGAGGAATCACGGATGTAGGTGGGAAGGGACTGGACAAGGGGAGAGAGAAGGGAGTCAAGATAACGAGAAATGAGTTCCGTGGGGCAGGAACAGGCTGACACAATCGGTCTGTCAGGACAGTTCTGTTTGTGGATTTTGGGTAGGAGGTAGAAGCGGGCCGTCCGAGGTTGGGCGACTATCAAGTTGGAAGCTGTGGGAGGAAGATCTCCAGAGGAGATGAGGTCAGTGACAGTCCTGGCAACAATGGCTTGATGTTCTGTGGTGGGGTCATGGTCCAGGGAGAGGTAGGAGGAAGTGTCTGCGAGTTGACGCTCAGCCTCCGCGAGGTAGAGGTCAATGCGCCAGACAACAACAGTACCACCCTCGTCAGCGGGTTTGATGACAATGTTGGGGTTGGACCTGAGAGAACGGAGTGCAGTGAGTTCAGAGAGAGACAGATTAGAATGGGTGAGAGGAGCAGAGAAATTGAGACGGCTAATGTCACGCCGACAGTTCTCAATGAAAAGATCAAAAGAAGGTAAGAATCCAGAGGGAGGGGTCCAAGTGGAGGGAGAATATTGGAGGTGGGTAAAAGGATCCGTTGAACGGGGAGAGGACTCCTGCCCAAAGAAGTGAGCACGGAGACGAAGACGGCGGAAGAAGAGTTCAGCATCATGCCGAGCCCGAAATTCATTGAGATGAGGGCGTAAGGGTATGAAACTAAGTCCTTTGCTGAGCACTGAACGTTCAGCATCGGAGAGGGGAAGGTCAGGGGGTATAGTGAATACGCGGCTGGGGCTGGGATTGGAAGATGGGGTGAGGACGGAGGGACAAGCAGGGGTGGAGGGTCCCAGATGGGTGTTGGTGTCGATGAGTTGTTGGAGCTTGCGTTCCTTAGCACTTGAGAGAAAGAGAAAAAGTTTCTTGTTGTGGCGACGGATGAGGCGAAGAATAAAATGAAACTGGGGGCACGCGCAGCTTTGAAAAAGGGTGCGGCGGTGCTGCTGGAGGGAGAGGTCGAGTGTGTTCATATGGCGGCGCATGGCACTGAGTGTGGATAGTGAGGACTGTCACTGACCTCATCTCCTCTGGAGATCTTCCTCCCACAGCTTCCAACTTGTTCCAGTCCTACTCCGGCCCCCTCCCACAACTCTTTCTCCGGTACATCGATGATTACTTCGGTGCTGCTTCATGCTCTCGTCGGGACCTGGAAAAATTTATTAATTTTGCTTCCAATCTCCACCCCTCCATCATTTTCACATGGTCCATCTCTGACACTTCTCTTCCCTTCCTTGACCTCTCTGTCTCAATTTCTGATGATAGACTGTCCACCAATATCCATTACAAGCCTACCGACTCCCACAGCTACCTCGACTACAGCTCCTCACACCCCACTTCCTGTAAAGACTCCATTCCATTCTCTCAGTTCCTTCACCTCCGTCGCATCTGTTCTGATGACGCTACCTTCAAAAACAGCTCCTCTGACATGTCCTCCTTCTTCCTTAACCGAGGTTTTCCATCCACGGTCGTTGACAGGGCCCTCAACCGTGTCCGGCCCATATCCCGCGCATCCTCCCTCACGCCTTCTCCTCCTTCCCAGAAACATGATAGGGTCCCCCTTGTCCTCACTTATCACCCCACCAGCCTCCGGATTCAAAGGATCATCCTCCGCCATTTCCGCCAACTCCAGCATGATGCCACCACCAAACACATCTTCCCTTCACCCCCCTTGACGGCATTCCGTAGGGATCGTTCCCTCCGGGACACCCTGGTCCACTCCTTCATCACCCCCTACTCCTCAACCCCCACTTATGGCACCTCCCCATGCCCACGCAGAAGATGCAACATCTGCCCCTTCACTTCCTCTCTCCTCACCGTCCAAGGGCCCAAACACTCCTTTCAAGTGAAGCAGCATTTCACTTGCATTTCCCCTAACTTAGTCTACTGCATTCGTTGCTCCCAATGCGGTCTCCTCTACATTGGAGAGACCAAACGCAAACTGGGCGACCGTTTTGCAGAACACCTGCGGTCTGTCCGCAAGAAAGACCCAAACTTCCCTGTCGCTTGCCATTTTAACACTCCACCCTGTTCTCTTGCCCACATGTCTGTCCTTGGCTTGCTGCATTGTTCCAGTGAAGCCCAACGCAAACTGGAGGAACAGCACCTCATCTTCCGACTAGGCACTTTACAGCCTTCCGGGCTGAATATTGAATTCAACAACTTTAGATCTTAAACTCCCCCTCCCCCCATCCCCACCCCGTTTCTCCCCCCCCCTTTTTTTTCAATAATTTATATAGATTCTTCTTTCCCCACCTATTTCCATTATTTTTAAATCTAAAACTAAAACCTTGTTAGTCTTTTCCACCCCACCCCCACTAGAGCTGTACTTTGAATGTCCTGTCTTCCATTCTTAATTAGCACTTTTCTTAGACAAATATCACCACCTTCAATACCTCTTTGATCCTTTTGTCTGTGACATCTTTTGATTATCTGCTCCTATCACGGCTGGCTTATCTCCACAATCACCACACCCTCAACTTCTCTCTTCCCCCCCCGCCCCCCCCCTCCACCTTAAACCAGCTTATATTTCTCCTTTCTCCTAACTATGCTTCAGTTCTGCCGAAGGGCCATGAAGGCTCGAAACGTTAACTGATTTCTTCTCCACTGATGCTGCCAGACCTGCTGAGTTTTTCCAGATAATTCTGTTTTTGATTCAAAATGATGGCATGTTTCTGTTTTATGCCCCTTCTCAACTCCCAGCTCACCCTCAGCTTGCTATCTGGCATGCTCAGCAAGCTACAAATGGTGTCACCATGGGCCTCTTGCTTTACACCTCACTCTGCCTTCCCTTACCCTAGCCTTCCCTTTCTGATTTTCCCTTTCAATTACCCAGCCTGCCTAGTCACAGCAGCTCCAGCAGAGTGAGAGAGAGCAACAGCACACCACTGGTGAAGAAGCACTGTCAGTTCATCAAGCACTCACCACCACCAGTTCAGATACTGGCAGCGCACAAACCTTAAAGCCTGGTACAGTGCTATGACCAGCACATGGTGAGTCATTGGGCATGAGTGGGCTAAGGTATGGCCAGGGATACTAGATAGTTCATATGCCAGCTCAGCAGAAGGTGAGGTTGCTGATGGGTTCTGCTAAAGGGGACTAAGATGAAGACCTCAGTGGCGCAGTATAGAGAAGGATGTTGATGAGGATGCACAGTGAGATGTTGAGTGCTAGATAGCTTCCTTTCACTGTTAACTTCCATTTGTGTTGTCAATTCATCTACCATATGTGAATGCTGTGCGCATACAGATAGAGTACTTTAATTCTGTCCTTTTATTATTTTCATAACCTCTAACCTAATTTGCTAGTGCGCACTTAAGTTTGTTCACTCTGTCCTTTCCTGCCACACTCAGATTATCAATTTCCTTATTATGCCTTCCTCTCTTGTCTTGCCCTCACTCTTTAATTTATCACATCTTCTTTCACTTGATCCCTCACCCCACTATTTAGTTTAAAACCCTCTACCCAGTTATATGACTCGCCAGAACACTGATCCCGCTTCAGGTGAAGACCATTCCAATGGTACAGCTCCCATTTTCCCCAGTACTGTTGCCAGTGCGCCATGAATCAAAACCCATTTCTCCCACACAAATTTTGAGCCATGCATTTAATTCTCTAACCTTATTTACCTTACTCCAATTTGCATGTGGCTCAGGTAATAATCCATAGATTATTATCTTTGAGGTTCTGCTTTTTAATTTAGCCTCCCAGGTGCTCATACTCTCTAGGCAGAACCTCTTTGCTAGTCCTACCTATGTTTTTGGTACCTACATGGACCACAATAACTGGATTCTCCCTCTACCACTGCAAGTTCCTCTCCAGAGCAGATGTTCCAAACCCTGGCACCTAAAGGCAACACAGCCTTCTGGACTCATGCTCTTGGTTGCAGAGAACTGTGTCTATCCCCTGACTATACTGTCCCCTATTACCATTACATTCCTATTAACTCTCACCGCTTGAATGGCTCCCTGTACCGTAGTGTTATGGTCAGTTTGCTCATTCACCCTGCAGTCCCTATTTTCATCCACATAGGCTACAAGAACCTCAAACCTGTTGGAAAATTGCAAGGGCTCAGGCTCCTCCACTTTTAACTTCTTGATCCCCATACCTGCCTCACACGCAGTCATACCCTCCTGCCCCTGACCATGGACCAAATCAGATGACCTTATCTTAAGGGGTGTGACAGTCTCCTGGAACAAACTTTCCAGGTAACTTTCCCTTTTCCTCATGCATTGCAGTGTCTGCAGTTCGGCCTCCAGCTCAATGACTCTGAGCCGAAGCTCCTCCAGCTGCATTCACTTAGTGCAGAAGTGCTTGGCTTGGATTACGTTGGTGTCCACGAGTGTCCATATCCTGCAGCCACCACACATCACCTGCCCAGCTACCTTCATAGCATTTAATTAATTAATTGTATGGATTAAATTTTAATTAATCTCTCTAGTTTTGCCGGTGCTTATATTTTTATTATTTCAATAAATGTTCTACTTACCCCAATTGAAATTCCCTAGTTAAGATAAATAGGGAATACTCACCAGTCACCCTTACTATGAGTAATAAAACCTTACAATTGCTAAAATCACTTAGATTTTGAAAGATAAATGAGAAAAATACTCACCAAGCGATCAATGCCTGTTTTCCAGCGACATCACACTTTGAATTTTCTCAGAACATGGTCGGTCCACTCTGGAGCCACGGATTGGGCTGGTTTGGATATTACCTCTCCTCTGCTCTTTTAGGCACTGCTGCCTATCTCCAGGTCCTTCTCTCTCCTGCTCTTTTAATTGTTGCTGTTTGTCTCTGGGTCCTCCTCTCTCCTGATATTTTAGGTGCTGCTTAAAAGAAGTGTCTGGTGAGATAGGTGATACATTAGTTTTAATTTGCCAAAACTCCCTAGATTCAGGGAAGGTCCCATTAGATTGGAAGATAGCAAATGTAACTCAATTATTCAAAATGGGAGGGAGGTAGAAAGTGGGAAACTACAGGCCAGTTAGCTTAACATCTGTCATAGGGAAAATGTTAGAAACTATTATTAAGGAAGTTATAGCAGGGCACTTGCATAGGTTCAAGATTACCAGGCAGAGTCAACATGGTTTTGTGAAAGAGAAATCATGTTTAACCAACTTATTGGAGTTCTTTGAGGAAGTAGCATGAGCTGTGGATAAAGGGGAACCGGTGGATGTACTGTACTTGGATTTCCAGAAGGCATTTGATAAAGTCAAAGGTTATTACGGAAAATAAAAGTTCATGGTATAGGCAGTAACATATTGGCATGGATAGAAGATTGGCTGGCTAACAGGAAGTAGGGAGTAGGCATAAATGGCTCTTTTTCAGGTTGGCAAGATGTAACTAGTGGTGTGCATGGGGATCCGTGTTGGGACCACAACTGTTTACAATTTATATAAATGACTTGGATGAAGAGATGAATGGGATGGTTGCCAAATTTGCTGATGACACAAAGATAGGTAGGAAAGTAAGTTGTGAAAAGAATATAAGGAGGCTACAAAAAGATATCAATAGGTTAAGTGAGTGGGCAAAGATCTGGCAAATGGAGTATAATGTGGGAAAATGTGAAATTGTCCATTTTGGCAGGAAGAATAAAAGAGAAGCAAATTATCTAAATGGTGAGAGATTGCAGAGCTCTGAGGTACAGAGGGATCTGGGTGTCCTAGTGCATGAATCACAAAAGGCTAGTATGCAGGTACAGCAAGTAATTAGGAAAGCTAATAGAATGTTCTCATTTATTGCAAGGGGAATTGAATACAAAAGTAGGGAGGTTATGCTTCAGCTGTACGGGGCATTAGTGAGACCACATTTGGAGTACTGTGTACAGTTTTGGTCACCTTATTTAAGGAAGGATGTAAATGCATTGGAAGCAGTTCAGAGAAAGTTTACCAGACTAATGTTTGGAATGGGTGGGTTGTCTTATGAGGAAAGGTCAGACAGACTAGGCTTGTATCCACTGGAATTAGAAGAGTAAGAGGCGACCTTATTGAAACATAAAATCCTGAGGGGTCTTGACAGGATGGATGCGGAAAAGATATTTCCTCTTGTGGGAGAATCTAGAATTAGGGGTCTCTGTTTAAAAATAAGGGGTCACCCATTTAAAATATAGATTAGGTGAAATCTTTTTCATCCAGAGGGTTGTGAGTCTTTGGAACTCTTTTCCTGAAAAAATGGTGGAAGCAGAGCCTTTGAATATTTTTAAGGCAGGGGTCGATAGTTTCTCGATAAGCAAGGCGGTGATAGGTTATCGGCGGTAGGTGGGATGCACATTTTCAGGTTACTATCAGATCGGCCATGATATTATTAAATGGCGGAGCAGGTTCGAGGGGCTGAATGGCCTACTTCTTGTTCATATGTTCATATGCTGTCTGTCTCCAGATCCTCCTCTCTCCTCTCTTTTAGCTGCTGCTGTCTGTCTCTAGGCCTTCCTCTCTCCCACTCTTTTGGTCCATTTCAAGTCGAAATACATATTCGCTCCAGTTGATAATGCTGTATCTAAATTACTGGAAGCCACGGGAAACAGTACAGCCGTTGCTTCTTAATCAAATTCTGTTCAATTTCAAAATTCTATGAATTCCTTCTAAAAAAAGATAACATTCAGTATACTAAGGAACTAAGGTCTCAGTTGCTCAAGTAACTACTAGGTGATGCTTGTATAACTGGTGATATTATAATAGAGTCAGGAATTTTAAAATGCTGCTGCAGGCTTTTAAGAATTAATATCTTTACTGAATTGAGGCGTGAGTGACTTTTTGCAGAAACACAACAGCAGAAAGGTTCCCAGGTTTGATGACAAATTGACAGGAATAATGCTGCAGCAGAGCAGGAAAATCATTTTCCTTTGAGATGACAGGGGAAGGCAAAAGGCCAGTAAGGTTGGCAAGAGATGGGAGTTGCAGTCAACACAAACAGCAAATGATTTCACCAGAATGTTAAGTGCGTAGAGGCACCAGCTCACCATCTGAATAATACATTCAGTCCTCAGTGTGTGTGCAGCGCTGTTCTCTCCTATCCATGTATTCCATAATGAAGTATTTACATTTTGTTGGGTGGCCATTACATAACACTCATCACCTTTACCGCTCTCGCTTTCTTTGTATCATATCGTTAACCCCTTCTAATTCCTTCAATGTCCACAGCACCTGCATGTGTGTAATTCTGTCACAGCAATAGCGACACAAAACACCAGGATAAAGTTTGACAGCATGACACAAATAGCAACATCAGGAATACATGTCCACATTTCTGTCTATATATATAATAAGATTTGGGGGTGCGGAGAGAAGGAGGATGACTGGAGAGGACCAGCAACAAATTAATTTCCTAGGTCAATCAAGGAGCTAGCTCTGCAAATTCAGAGCTGTAACTTGGATAAGGAGGCAGGAGATGGGGAATCATGTTCACTCGAAACCTTAACTCCGTTTCTCCCTGCACAGGTTCTGAGGTGCTGACTTGCTGAGTATTTCCAGCACTTTATGTTTTTACTCCAGCTTATGGTGTTTGTTGCAATACATGTCCATTCAGTCCATGTGCTTAGGATGAATGCCAGCACATAGTATACAATTGGAGTCCACCTTCAACAAAATAGCAGTGCTTAAGTAAAGGGTTTTTGAGAACAAATGGAAATAAACTTCAAAGGGAGCACTTTTTTTTCCTTTTGACTCTGTAGATGTGGAAGAAGAAGAAGCAGAACTAGGGTTCAGCTCTAGACACTGGGTATCTCACACCTCACTCACTCCATCACTCAGTGTTACTCTCTGCAGCACTTGAGTGGGAGATATAGGAAGCCAGCTTAAGAACAGCACTGTGAGTACAACACATACCACAGGTGCCCACAAACAAATTCAGGTTGCACAGGAGGAGTTGGAAACAACTCTTTTGTTCTATTCCCTACAGCTGATGAGAGCAAACATCCTGACTTCTAGTGACCAGCTTTTATTAAAGGAATTATTTTAAAGTATGAATGGTTGCTTGATTTGTTGGGGGACTTGCCTTAAAAATTTGATCACATGGTGGCTAGTATGCAGAGTCCATTACCTCTATCTGAAGGGTTCTGATGTACCAAGCTGTGATTGTACCATCTGCCTTGGAACATGTAGAACCTCTATGGTCATTCTGCTCAGCTCCTCACTCAGTGAAGGCTGTAACATTAAACTTTGAATCATGAATGCTCAGACTATGACATTCAGATCTTGGGCTGCAATATGAGTGCTTCCGTGGTTTGGCTGCCTGACTGGTTCAGCTGAATGGAGAAAACAATTGGTAGGGGCTTCACCACTATCCCTGTTGATTTGGAAGCCTCTAGTCAACAGTTTAGCAAGCACAGTAGCAGTGAGCCAAAAAGAAGGGGCAGGACAAAAGGGTCGGTGGATGATAGTGTTGTCCAACCTGTGATTTTCTGATAATCAAACGGATATGTCCCAAGGTGGCACAGGGCCTCAGAAAATATACCCAGGACCATGTGTTTGACCTTCAACTTCAGTGAAGTGGTTTCTGCTTTACCTTGACACTAAAGTTGCAGTATGAACATAGTGCTGGATTAGACGCCTGAGCCCTTAATACAACCTGAGATACCAGCAACTAGGAGTCTCACACCTGAAGTGGATGTTCCTTTAAGTTCGGCACATCACTGAAACGATGGAGGTGTGTCAGTACCTTGCCTCGGCCAATTACTTATATCTGAGGGAAAACCTTTCCATGTGGTGGGAGACTGGGAGTGGGGTAAAGGTATTTTAATTGATTTGGTTGAGAAGTTTTCAAGAATTTGTAAAAAATGCCTAATCCTTATGTGAACTTCTCAAAAATGACAGCTAGGAAAAGACCTACCAGTAATCTAGTCTATCCCACACAGTTGTGATGTCTTGTTTGTCACAATACATACTCTGCACCCTGTCCAGGAGCTATGAAATCTCCTGGCAGAAGAAAATAACGATGAATATCCAGAGCTATTAGGAGAGCAATTTCTGGAAAATATCTAGAAAATTCCTCTCTGGCCCCCTTAGTCAATCACTAATCCAGGAGACCACTCTGGCCTTAGGACATGAAGGGTACAAGTGAAAATACATAGTCGCAAAGTAACTGTACAATACACAATTAGCACTTTCAAAATGGTTAGATGCTTGAATTCCATATAAGACAAATCATTTCATAAGCCCTGTTGAGGTTTTTGGATTGTTCGGTTGCCTTTTGCATCTTGCAGTGTTACAGGATATTACTATTGACTTACCAGAGAGCAACAATTGCAGATATTCCATGGCAGCATGCAGCCTATTAACCCAGGTAATAGGTCAGAACAAGATCATGCAGCTGCCTTACTCTTTCTAAGTATATCATTTCAAGGTTCAGATGCAGTACGATAGTTTCAGCTAATTGGAATCCTCCCTTTCAATCAGTGTTTTCCAAGCATTTTTAGGGAAAGAAACAATTACCACTGAATTAAACTTACATCAGAATATACAAACTGACATTATTCAAAAAATAAAATACTCTATGGGGAGAATTTTCTCCCTGTTGAGGGGTGGGAGGTATGGGGGTGGGGGTGGGGGGTATGGGCGGGAGCAGGTGCGGGCGGGCGCGCAGCCGATCACCGCCTGCGATTGGCTGTGCGCCGCCATTTTACGTGGGTGGGCCAATTAAGGCCTGCCCAGCGTGACGCGCACCCGGGAGCACTGAGCGGTCCCTGTGCGGGCAGGGGGAGGAGGCTGAGTCGGGGCCTGCAGAAATCTCCTGAGGTAGTGAGCTTTTAATTGGTTTTTAAATGGCCTTAATAGGCTTTTGACAGTCCGGCGGCTGCAAAGCCGGCTCCGTTGCACACCCGTTGAACTAAGGACCTGAATGACACGCAGTGATGTTGGGACGCACGCCCGATGTCACTGCGTGTCAGTTTACACGTCAGCGAGTGGGGCCCACCCCCACTCGCCGACCTGAAGATTCTGGCCTATATGATGGAAACTGGGAACAAAAGAAAGAAAATGCTGGAAACACTCAGGGGATTAGACAGCGTCTGTGCAGAGAACAGAAAGTTAAGGTTTGAGGTGTCAATCCTTCGTCAGAATTGTCTGTTCTCTCCACAGAAACTGTCTGACCTGCTTAGTGTTTCCAGCATTTTCTGTTTTTGTTTTGCACAACCCAAAGTGTCTTTAATGTCTAGGCTGTCTTTTATAACAAGCAGGTTCATTGGTGTAAAATCACAGCCATGTGGAACTTCTGCCAATGGTCTCTGTTGTAGAAAGGTTGCACACTTAGATTACCTTCCTCTCTGCTTGTCTCCTCAAAAGAACGGGAGAGGGGTGTGTTAGATAAGATATTTGCAATTCAATGAAACTCTGATTACAATTCAGCAGTATTGCTTGAACAGACAAAGACAAGAGAGATAAAAACAAAAAGCTACTGCGGATGCTGGAAATCCAAAACAAAAACAGAATTACCTGGAAAAACTCAGCAGGTCTGGCAGCATCGGTGGAGAAGAAAAGAGTTGACGTTTCGAGTCCAACATGACCCTTCAACAGAACTGAAGAAATTTTCAGTTCTCTTCAGTTCTGTTGAAGGGTCATGTTGGACTCGAAACGTCAACTCTTTTCTTCTCCACCGATGCTGCCAGACCTGCTGAGTTTTTCCGGGTAATTCTGTTTTGTTAAAGATAAGAGAGGCTGTGACAGAGAAAGAGAACACAAGAACACAACAGAAGCAGGAGCAGACCACATGGCCTGTTGAGCCTGCTCCACTATTCAATAAGATGATGGCTGATCTTGCGTTTCAACTTCACTTTCCTGTCCGCTCCCCATATCCCTTGATTCTCTGAGTGACCAAAAAATCTGTCTATCCAAGCCTTAAACGTATTCAACAATGGAGCATCCAGAGCCCTATGGGATAGAGGATTCCAAAGATTCACAACGCTCAGAGCCCTATGGGATAGAGGATTCCAAAGATTCACAACGCTCTGAGTGAAATAATTCCTCCTCATCTCAGTCCTAAATGATCAGCCCCTTATCCTGAGACTGTGCCCCCATGTTTTAGATTCCCGGACCAGCGGAAACAATCTCTCAGTTTCAACCCTATCAAGCCCCTTCAGAATTTTGCCTGTTTCAATGGGATCACCTCTCATTCTTCTAAACTCCAGAATATAATCCCAATTTACTCAGTCTCTCAATATAGGGCAACCCCCTCACCCCCTCATCCTGGGGACCAATTTAGTGAACATTCACTGTACCGCTTCCACGCAAGTATGTCCTCTCTTAAATGTGAAGGCCAAAACTGCACATAGTGCTCCAGATGTGGTCCCACCAAATCCCCGTAGAATTGTAGCAGGACTTTTTTACTCCTGCACTCCAATCCTATTGCAACAAAGGCCAATTTGCCATTTGCCTTCCTAATTAATTGCTGTACTTGCATTGCTAACTTTCTGCTTTCCTTGTGTGAGCACACCCAAAGAGGGGACTGATGCTAAGCTTTTATTGTACTGTCCAGCTGCACCAGAGGGAAGAACTTACTCTGATTCCAATATAGAATTCAAGTCTCAGAATGACTTGGGTGTGACTAACAAGGTTGACAGGGGAGTGACAGTGGGATTGCTGCAACAGCAGGTTTCTGGGTGAACAAAGTTAATTGGACTCATTACTTCATTCTTCACACCCCACTGTGTTAGTGCCGCAAATTGCTGGAATGTCGATACGTTAAAGGCGCCAGTGGTGTCAATGTCACTTCTGAGACATTGTGAACATCATTCACAATGATATCTTTCTAACCAACCAAATGACACTGGGAGAAGCTGAAAGCAGGCTCATTTAACGTGTGACCCAGTGAAGTGAGTGCCCTGAGAGTTCTGAAAATACCTTAAATCAGCGTTAAAAGTTACAAGTGTTTTCAAAAAATATTTTTTTAACACAGTACAAAGTAGTTAAGAGTTTTGTATTTCCACTTTGCCTCAGAAATTGTCTCAAGATGAAAGTAATTAAAAGGTGACAGAGCTTTGGAGAGGAGGACCTACGGACCATGCTGGACAAAGTTGGGAGGATGTTTGAGAAGTTGCTAGGGTGAGGGGTCTGTGGAAAAAAGAGTATGCTGGCATGAAGAGAAATGGCTCAGACCCCCAACACAGCTTCCATAGGCCTACAGCTAGGGGACCAATACAGGAAAATATATAATACCCCTCATCGGGGTAGGCAAGGTAAACATTGAAATCTCCGTTCACATCAGCAGGACCGGGAGATCCCACCAGCAAGAGGGGCTGGAAAATCGCAGCCATTATCAATTCAAAAGTAGAAAATTTGTATCTTTTTTAAGAGTGAGAGAAGGTTGTTTAATTTACTAAGTGTTTGATCAAGGATGAACCCAAAGCAAATGAGTTGTAAATGTCAGTTGCCATGGGAGATACCTTTCCACAATTATGGATTTCACAACCTTATTTCTGCTCAAAGGAAGATTTGATTGCATGAAAAGAAATCCATCAGAGTAAGCAACCCATGATGTGGTCTCTCAGCTTAGTCTGCACAGGGCAAGGACACACACTGCAGGAGAGGTTATAAAGTCCAGAGGAGATGTTACCTTCCTCAATTAAGCACTTTCTCCTATGAGGATGCAGCCTGCAGCTGCATGCCTGTCACAGTGTGGTGACTGTGGTCTGTCTGGAGGTTGGAATCTGATTGACACAGCAAAGTCAGCATCAAATCCTCTTGCTTTGGGCTGGATATTGGGTGTGCCAGTGTCCCAGCACTCACCTGGCGAAGAAACCGGGGGCGAGTTTCCCCCTAGCTCCGGCTAAATGGACCTAACAGCTATCAGGTTGTTAATTGGTTTAAGGTGGGACATTCATCCCCACCTGGGGAGGAAGTCTTGCCTCTGAGAGCTGCTGGCTAATCAAATGGCTGGCAGCTCTCTAGTTCCAGCAGTACCAACAGGAGAAGGCATGTTCAGTCCCCAACCACGAGGAGCTGGAGCTGGAGCTGGAGCTAGAAGGGAGAGGACCTTTTGTTGGCGCCAGGGCCCATTAGGGAGGCAACACCCCCCGCCCCCCCCCATTTTGCTCACCGCCAGCCCACGCAGTGGAAGCTGCTAGGTTGGAAACTTGGCAGGGTCCTCTCCTATTGCTGTTAGATCCCACAGGTGGTGAGATAAGGCCCTTAAATGACTATAAATTGGCCACTTAAGGGCCTAAATTGACCCACTTGTGGTTTGGTAAAATTGTGATGCTGTGATGGTGGCTGGGTAAGTGACGAGCACAGCACCCATGGCATTTTGTAGGCCAGCCCACCTGCCAACCCACCATCGGGACAGGGCCGTAAAATGCAGCCCCTCCTAGCCAAGAACAGGAGATGAGGAACATTCAAGGTTTATGAAAATCATTCATACAAAGGCAAAATACTGCAGATGCTGGAAATCTGAATGATTCCAAAATGATCAGCCTGATAGTCTCTCCACAGATTCTGTCTGACCTACTGAGTTTCCTGCATTTTCTGTTTTTATGTGTGAAATTCATTGTTCCATGGGTTGCATGTTGCATGCTTTGCGGAACACCTTCAGTCTGTCCACAAGCATGACCCAGACCTCCCTGTCGCTTGCCATTTCAACACAACATCCTGCTCTCATGCCCACATGTCCGTCCTTGGCCTGCTGCAATGTTCCAGTGAAGCTCAACGCAAGCTGGAGAAACAGCACCTCATCTTCCGACTAGGCACTTTACAGCCTTCCGGACTTAACATTAAGTTCAACAACTTCAGACCATAAACTTTCTCTTCCATCTTCACCCCTTCTTTAACCCCTTTTTAAAAAATGTATTTTTATTTTTATTTACTTATTTTTGCTTTTATTCATTTGTTCATTGTTTTATCCCCTTTTTAAAATCCCATTTTCTATCCTTTTCCCCCAACCACTGCCCCCTCCTCCCAAATAGGGCTATTGGTCACTTGTTTCCATGTTGTGCTTTCACAGAGTGCTGACCCTTGTTCTGCTATTAACACGTTTTGCTTTCTCACCTTTATGCCACTATCAGCATCTTCTTTAGTCTTTAACACTACCATTAACACTCCCTTTGTCTTGTGTCCATGACAGCTTTCTCAATCTCTCCTTAGTCCCACCTATCGCTGACCTTCTATCCTGCTTTACCGGCTCCACCCCCTTTAAACAGTATAAATCCCATTACATCCATAATTCTCTTTAGCTCTGGTCATATGGATTTGAAGTGTTAACTTTGTTTTTCTCTCCACAGATGCTGTCAGACCTGTTGAGTCCTTACAGCATTTTCTGTTTTTATTGCATGTTTAAGACTTGCTTCGTTGCAGCAGGGTGGGAAATGGATATTAGAGTGAGGGGATGCCCACACAGCATGTGAGAACTGGTGGGATATGGAGAGAGGTGCTCATTTGGGGCGTTTTGCTTTTTTCTGTGTTGTGCATTGAACTGTGGCAAATGAACATGATGCCCTATTATAACATTCTGTTCCTCCTTTCCTCAAGTCCATAGCAACCTGAGGACCAGGAATAGGAAATGGGAGCTGTGAACCTCAGAGCCGGAGGCCAGGCAAAGTGGCATTGGCACATCTGTCCCCATCATGTGGGGCACTAATGTGGGGAGCAGTCTGAATTGCAGCCTATTTCCCATCACCCCCACCCCTGGGAACCCACCCTCCTCTTCAATCCTTGGTCCCTGACACTTTGCGAAAGACCCACCTACCATCTCACGAAAAGGGGCCACCACTAGGCGTACGCAAAGGAACTTGCAATCTGTGCCTAACCTGTTAGGAGCTGAGGAATCCCTGGAAGTTGGGGGAGACGCATCCTTAAAGACGAGATGTGATGACAACAGGAAGGGAGACGACAGTTGTCCATGACTGAGAAGCAGGAACAGCACATTTATCTGTGACATACAGGGTCCATCAAATGCCAGGTGAAGTTCCTCACTGAGTCGGGAGGGCAGAAGCTAGACAACTTCTGCCAGGTTGTTGCATGGGTAGTTGAATTGCTTTCTGCAGTCAGTACTGTGATACAGATGATACCTGTGACCCTACTTTGTAGCATCACTCACTGTGGAAGCAGTCCAGGGCTGTGAAGGACATGACACTGAAGAACATGAATGCAACTATTCTCAGGACCACCTCCTTCCAGCCCCATGATTTCACCACAAGTTCACTGTAGATTGTTTTCAGAGCAATAAAGTCTTGTGACTTCTCAGGCTGAATTTTACTGTGGGTTTCAGGCCCCTGACATTGGGACAAAAAGTGGGTCCCAGGCTATTTTACTGCAGGCGACCTCCTAATTAGGGATGGTGGGCGGGTCCCAAGGCTCCCGGCCCAATTAATGTGCTGGCAGCTCTGAAGCCTCAGCAGCCTAACTGAGAAGAGTGGGTGTTCCTAAGACAGGTGGGAGACCTCTGGGTGCCCCAGATAACTAAATTAAAAACAAAGAAGTTCAGGGCCCTGAGATTCAGAGAGGAAACCCCTATGGAGGATCGTTGGTTGCCTTCTCTGTATGTAGTTATAGTTCTGGGCCATGGTTCTTCTGATACTGATGCTTCCCCGGGCTGCTACAGGGTGGGCACCTCAATTAAGCTAGAAGCCTCCCCATATGCTGGAGTTGTGGGGGATTGGGGAGGGTGGGTTTAGCTTACCGTCGGTAAAGTGAAGGTGGATCTGTAAAATGGCCCTTAATAGGGCCTTTAAGTACGCAAATTGGCTGCCTGCCTCCGTACCTCACAGCCTGTGAGTGGGAAACTTCCCCGGCAGAGAGATGGCATAGGAGAGCTGTCCTGACATGCCTCCCCATTACTTTACTGACCCTTCACCTGCATTCCCGCTACCTGGGGGCCACATTATAAAAATATGCACTTCTTTTGTGTTAGCTCTTCCTGGTGAGAACGCAGAGCTTCTCTTTCCCATATGTGTTGTGTTGCTGAATATTTGTGTTTAAACTGCGGCACTAAATTAATGTTCACTTTTATTCTTTACTGTTGTTCTTTATGTTTGTGTTCAAAAGTGGGCAGTTCAGTGACTACATTCAGGACTTTCTGGTCTACTTCAAACCTGCTAGTGGAGAGCAAGAGGCGAGGATATGAGGGCTGGGGTTGTTTTCATTGTCTGAATGACTGAGCCACCAGCTACACTCTATCCACCTGTCCTTCCTCAAGGTGCGATAACCCTTGCCTTCAGGAACATTGGGATTGTGATCCTCCAGATCTATTGGCAAATTGGCTGCCAGGTTAAAGGTCAGCCATTCCTCAAAACTGTGCAGGGCCCAGTGAAGCAACACAGTTTTCACCATTATAAGCACAGCCCCAGACTTGTCCCGGCACTGGGTTAAAGATATGAGCACCCTGAATGTCCTCTTTACCACTTGCACGTGCAGGCTTGTGCACAGTTATTCATTCCCTATGCCATATCATTAATGCTGCAGAGGGGAAAAATTTGTAGTGATATAATAAACCCAGCAATTTCCTAATCAGCATTTAATTCAGCAGGGAGCCTCATGGCAAAAACAAACTTTAACCGGATTTGAAAGACTAATGACGGAATGGTGCAAATCATCCAACAATTTGCAAAGAAACAAAACTCATATCACATCTCCTTTACTCGATAAATTGCTGGACATTTTACAAATTAATCATGATTAGTGACATTAATTAGTGTGATGTCTCAGAAATTTCTTGACTGTTGTGTATATGAACTTCCAAAAGGGATTTCATTTGTTGCACACAAGAACACAAATGAGAGCACATGTAATTGTGGGTAACCTTAGGATATGGATTGAAAATTTGTTGGGAGTTGGGAAACAGAATAGTGATAAATGGCATGTGATCTGATTGGTGGATGATATTCCCCAGGGATCTGTATTGAGGCCTCAGCTTTTCACCATATATATCAATGACTTGGATGTACCAGTAGAGAGTTATATATCCAATTTTACAAGTGACAGGAAGCCTAAAGTAACCGTAAGTAATACAGATGGAAGCGGAAAGTTATAAAGAGACATAGATTGATTAAGTGAGCAGGCAAAACTATGGCAGACAGAGTTCAATGTGGGAAAGTTTGAGGTAATACACTCTAGATCCAAGAATGACAAATTGGAAGTTTTTTAAATAACATGAGGAGCAACTGAGGAGGAGTAAAGGGATTTGAGCGTCCAGATGCACAAATCACTCAAAGTTAGTGCACAGGTACAAATGCAATTACAAAAAAGCTAATGGAATGTCAGTCTTTATTGCATGAGTGTTGGAATACAAAATGTAGGAAATACTTCACTTTTGTAGTGCTTTGGTCGGATCCCATCTGGAATACTTAGTTCATGGCACTGCATCTCGGAAAGGATTAGAGAAAGCATAACCACAGATACACATGAACAGAGTGGGAAGTTGAGAATTGGTATTTGGTGCAGAGGGGGATGCTGGTGCACCTTTTTTGCCTTTAACACTTATAGTGGTTTGTGTAAGCTTGAAATGGTATGTGTTAATACAAGGAAACAACAAATTATTCCTTATTAATTAATAATTTAGCCTAGTTCAATTAGTTTGTTTAATAAATGATAAATGAACCAAGTGAATTAATTACATAAAACTTCAATTAATTAAATATGTAAAATAAGGTTAGATATTGGTGGCAATGCAGGAGGTGTGCCATATCTGTGGCATGTGGGAGCTTGTGAAAAACATGGTCATAGACAGCCACTTCTGCATAACTATCTGCAACTTGAACATTGGTTTAGAGTTGTTGAACTGGAGCCTGAAGTGCAGACATTGCAATGCATCAGGGAGGGGGAGATACCTGGGCATTTTGATCCAGGAGACATTCATATCCATAAGGCTAGGTCAGTGGTTTAGATTTAGTTAGTGGTCAAAGGATGTGACTGTGACTCAGGCATGTAAAAGAACCGCAGATGCTGTGGTGGGGCAAACTCAGCCTTTGTCATTTTTTTAACAAGTACAAGGCATTTGCTACCAGTGTGGATGTGAACAAAGTCTCCATGGAGGATGACGTCAGCACTGTGGCATAAGAGACAAGTTAGGTGGTAAGCTGGTAATGGATAGTATATTCAGGGGATAGGCCTTGTTCTCTGCAGTAGTAACCACAGTCCCAAGGGTTGTGTTGCTTTTGCGGTGCCAGGATTAAGGAAACCTTTTTATGGATGGAGGAGAACTTGGTGAAGGATGGGTAGAATCCAGCTGTTGTCACATATGTAGGAATAAAAGGCATTGGTAGAACTAAAATATTCCCTAATTCTCTATGAATATACATTCCCTTGAGGGAATTTCCATTATTTTTAAATGTATTTCCATCCATTGTTTTATCTCTACCTTTTAGCCTTTTTCGATTCCTTCACCCCACCCCACCCCGTCTAGGGTTATCTGTACCTTGCTCGTCCTGCTTTCTACCCTTAATTAGCACATTCCTTTTGATAATATCACCACCTTCAACACCTCTTTTTCCTTTTGTCTGTGACATCGTTTGGTTATCTCCACCTATCACTGGCCCTCTATCCAGCTCTTCTTGTCCCACCCCGCCCCCCTTAAACCAGCTTATATTTCACCTCTTTTCTATTTTTCCTTAGTTCTGTTGAAGAGTCATACGGACTTGAAATGTTAACTGTGCTCCTCTCCGCAGATGCTGCCAGACCTGCTGAGTTTTTCCAGGTATTTTTGTTTTTGTTTTAGATTTCCAGCATCCGCAGTTTTTTGCTTTTATATAGATGAGAAGGATGCTTGGCATGTTTGGAGTGTGAGTGGTGTCATCGGTGGCATGAAGGCACGATGGGCAGGGGAGATGAGGGTGTTTGTGAGAGGGTGAGTGGTGATGTCCCTTGAGCTGGCAGTGAGTGCGAACCCTGTGGATGTGTGATGGGTTTGTGAGTGTGTAAGTTGTACGTGATGAGTACAATGATTTACCCTGGTAGAACATCCTCTTGCGGCACTGGGTAGCTGTCCTCTTTTGGAGAGTGTTGGCGCTCACCACCACCGCCATCACCTCCCATGCTGAATTGGTGAGCTTGCTAGCTGGTCTCCGCCCACCGCAGGGGTAAAGGAGTTTGTGGCGGGCTTCCACTGCATCCAGAAGATGCCCCAGAGAGTCGTCACTAAATCTGGGGGCTCCATCCTCTTTGCTTTCGAAGCCAACTGTCACCCAGGGCAGTCCTGGTCTGTAGACATGAAGTAGGCTGCACTCTAGTGCCCTTTAAATATGGTGCCTGGAGTGAGGAAGCGCTGAGGTCACGGTGTAGTGGGCAAATCCGAGCCCACGTATCAGCAATCCGGCGTGTTCCCTGTGCATGCATTATTAATGAGGCAGGGACATCAAAAACTGAAGCAGACGTGTAGGGGTCGACATTAACTATGCTTGATAACGTAAATCGGGGAATGTTGAGTCCGCAGCCCATTTTACATCTCACCCAATTTGTCTTTACACTATCGCACAAAGTCAAGATTTATCCCATAGATGCAATGCTAACACAAATTTATTTATCTATGTCTGTGATAACTTGACCCTCGCAAGGTGAGGTATTGGTGATTATAGTAAAGTAAGGTGATTGTTACAAGAGTCAATAAAATCTAAGCCATCGTTGGCCAAGCAGTAACTTAACGATAAGCTTCATAATACACCACCATGAAATGAGTTTCACAAAGTAACAGTATAACAGTTACATTCGATGTCCAAAATTATAATTCAGTCTTAATGGCCTAAATTTTCACTTCTCGGTCGGGAGTACAGAGTCAGGACAATTCCCGGCTCCATAAACTCACCCTGGGAAAAAGTGCCCTGGATGGTTTAATGTTCATTCTGGGCAAGTGGGGGGGGGGGGGGGGGGGGGTCTCAAACAGGAGCTGGGTTGTCCACCTCCGGAAACAATTCGGACGCACTACGGGGCTGTAGGCTGTAGGGTACAGAGGTGGGGCTGGGTGATAAGACCTGCCTTAGTGCTGCGGCACTGTGAAAAAAAGAATAAAACCAAAAGCAACCCTCAACACCTTACCCCTCGTACCCCCATCACCTCGCGCACACTCCCCATGCCCCATGCATACCCACTCATGCCATCTCATGCCTCCACCATGGCCCCTCATACCTTCCATGCTAACCTATGCCCCTCTACACACCCCATGGACAGGATTTTCCCGTCGGTGAGCAGGCCCCCCACCCCCCCACTCACCAACGCGTAAAATGACATGTGGTGATGTCAGGCGGAACTCCTGATGTCACCGCGCCCCATTTAAATTTTCATGTAGGTGGGGGTGCAGCAAAATCAGCTGTGCACCCGCCGACCTGTCAATGGCCAATTGAGGTCATTGACAGAGTCATTAAACTAATTAATGGACCTGCCCATTGGCAGGCAGGCCAGGAGCCCTGGAGGGCTTCAGAAAAAGCATGAAACCTCATCCACAGGTGGGATGAGGTTTCATGTAGGTTTTAAAACATTTTATTAAAGTGTTTAAAAAAGTTATGGACATGTCCCAACTCATGTGACAGTGTCATATGAGGGGACATGTCAGGGATTTTTTTTTTCTATTTTTAATATTTTTTATTGTAGAGCTAATCTCCCTGAGGCAGCACTTAGCCTCAGGGAGATGAATGCGCTATTTTGTGCGCATGTGTACAGAAGAGCGCACTCTCGGGTTTAGGGACTCTCCCCCGCCCGCACAGGGAGTGCATAGCGCTTCCGTGTGGATGTCACACTGGGCGGGCTTTAATTGGCTCGCCCACGTAAAATGGCTGCCGCCCCTGATTGGGGGCGCCGATCGGAGGCACGCCTCTTGCGCTCCTGGGCTTCAACATCCCCACCCCCCACCCCCGACAGGGGGAAAGTCCTGCCCCATGTCTCTTCATACCCCCCATGTCAAACCATGTCCATCTACCCACCCCATGGCCCTTTATAGTCCCTATTCTAACCTATGTCCCTCCACCAAATGCCAATGGCCCTTTATAGCTCCAATGCCAACCTATGCCCCTCCGCCCACCATGCCCATTATAGTTGCTATGCCAACTTAATGCCAATACTTGCCAACACATGGCCCCCAGCCACTACCCTTTGGGCTTACACCGTCCATGCCAACTCATCCAGTATCCACAGTGGTCAGACCTCAGGATCCATGCTGAGGTTAAAATTCTTAAGTGTCTATTGATGAATTCACTATTTAAAAAAAATACCCTCATTGATAGAAGCCCATTCATTAAATTTAACTTCCTTTAATTTATTATAAAAAAATGAACATTTATATTCATATTCCCACTTCAAAGACTTTATAAGCACTTCGAACTGTCAATCAAACTGTGAACTGATAGGCTCCCAACTGTGATAATGATAGGTTGTTTAATCAGTCATGAGGCACTAATCTTTTAATGGTAACCTTCAGGTTAATGTCAACAGATAGAGTGACCAAGCAAGCACCGATTGTCTTCTCAACACACAGTTTTTTTTTGGAAACATTTTCCCTCCGTCTGTGGTGGGGCGGGGGGGTGGTGGGGTGGGTGGAGGGGGATATTGCATGGGGGAGGGCGTGAGTGGCTGCAGATCCAATTGGCACCGCGCTGCCATTTTACATAGGCAGGCCAATTAAGGCCCACCCAACATAACGCTCACCTGGATGTGCGGGCGGGGGGAGATTCCCTGAGTCAGGTCCGTCACTCTTTCATACATGTGCACGAAAAAGCGCAGTGCCTCAGGGAGATCAATTTGTAATTTAAAAACTGAAATAAAGTAATTAAAAATGTTTAAAACATGTCCCCTCATGTGACAGAGCTGGGACATGCCAAAGAATTATTTCTAAAAATTTTGTTGAATTTTAAAACACTTCATGAAACCTCATCCCGCCTGTGGATGAGGTTTCATGAAAAATGCAAAGGCCGCCTGGGCTCTTCGCCTGCCTGCCAACCTTAAGGTTGGACGGACAGCTCATTTACTTGCTTAAATTAGTTTTTAACAGGCCTTAATAGACCGTTGACAGTTCAGCGGGCACTCAGCCGAGTCGGCTACGTGCCTGCCGAACTGGAAATTTAAATGAAGCACAGTGACGTTGGGACGCCCGCCTGATATCACCACATGTTATTTTACATGTCAGCGAGCGGCCCCCACCTCTGCTCGCCAACCGGAGAATTCAGCCCTTTAATATTTAAAGGGCAGGGAATTTAAATTCCTTGACAGCTTGACAGCTCCCTTTCACAGCTCCTTGACAGTACTCTTTGACAGTTCCAATGAGCTTGACAGTTTCAATAAGTTTATCCACTTTTTATGCACATACATGTCCACTTTTAACAATCCCTAAGGGCACTTGACCTCTCTCAAAGGACACCTTACTACTCCCAAAGACACCTTACCTCTCCTAAAAGGCACCAGGCATCCTCCAAATGGTACATTAACTCTCCAAAAGACCTGTCAAAAGAACTCTGGTAAATTTGGACCTTCTCCTATCAGGTCTAATGTGCACACATCATATTTCCCACTCTCTCCTTGCGAAAATCAGACTGAAGGCAGTTGTACTTTAACATGTGCAGCTGCCTCTGTGAACCACAGATGCCCAAAGTATGACTTGCCCCTGTGAAAATGGTGGGGGCCGTGTTCAGGAGCAGGACTTCTGGATTCGGGCTTTCTCTCCGCAAAGACAGAGAGCCTCTCCATCTGTGCAAAAATTCAGGCCTAAACTTATATTTAGCATATCACTGGATAGTCTCTATTACTAGGACTGTCTTTAAATGGCTTGAACATAAAAACCACACACAACATCTCCTTGAATAGTGGCTGATTGTGACTGTTCTCTTGAGGGATGATCAGGGGTCTCCTTTGGGATGCATCTGCAGTGAACCATCATTGTTTTCTATGCTTGTTCTGCTAACTTGGCATGTATTACAATTTTCTCCGTTCACTGTTATACTCTCAGTGCTTAGAAACTTACCTTATTAACCCTACACAATCTGAAACTTTGCTTCTTTTACAAGACCTTGTGGAATTTGATTCCACACATTTTCAGAGACTAAGGCCTGGATTTTCACATTTGAAGAAAGTCCCTCCATCATTGCGTAAATGGCAGAAGAGACCAAAAGCTCCTCCCCTAATAAAGGCACCTACCGTTTTCATGGAAACGGGAATGGGCCCAGATCGGGATTCATGCATTTTTGTTTCGCAGACACAGCTGCCCATACAATTCCACTCATGCCTAACCTTCGTGACCCAGATGTGCTAAAGGTGATGTGTGCAGGTTAGACCCGGTAGAAGTAGGCCTGAACTTTGTGGAGCCTCTTTGGAGAGGTAACTCCACCTTTGGAGGAGGTATATTACCCCTTTGCATGTGGTCCTGGCACACATTTTGGGGAACTGCCAAAAGTGCCAAAATGAACTGTCAAAATGAGCTGCCACAGGCAACGGTCAAGCTGTCAGGCAATTTAAAACGCCTGCCCTTTAAATCTTAGGAAAACAATGTCTCAGGTATTTTTTAAAAAATCATTGTTTGCTATTTCGCTCTTTCTATTGACATAAGTCATTCTTACCATTAATGGATTAGTGCTGCATAACTGATTTCACAATCTTCTATTATCACAGTAGGGTGCCTTCCATTTCACAGTTTGATTGACAGCTCCAAGTGGTTATGGATTCTTTGAAGTGGAAATATGGATTCCAAAACCTTTTTTTTAAAATAAGGGATTAAGCACTTGAATAACATGCTTGCCTTATAAGGATGTAGTTGAAGGAATATAAAGGTAGTGAATGGGTTTTTATGAATGGAAGTGTTTTTTTTAAATAATAAAGTTTGCAATAGACATGTAGAACTTCATTTTATTTAATCTCAGCATGGGTCCTGACGTCTGTCCATGGTGGATATTGGGTGAGTTGGCATGGTAGGTATAAGGACAAAGGGTGATGGGTGAGTGGCATGGGTTGTCATGAGTTGTCACTAAGTTGGCACAGAGGCTATAAAGGGCCATGGGGATGGGCTGAGCGTCGTAGGTTGGCATAGGGAAATGTCCCGGCTCTATGCTCCAGTGCAAAAATCCAGGCCTAAATTTAACCTTTATAAATTTGGTTTCTAATAAGAGACACCATTCAAGCAGAGCACATATTGGGAATTTGTTTGCATTAGTTAGCAGTCCCCAGAGGAATATTCTGCTAATTAATATTCATTTTAATTTGTAAAATTAACCTAATTATTCACATTGAGTGAGAGCACATGGAGACTGCATTGTTACTGACACAGATTTTGCCATGGCAGAGTATCTACCAACAGTTGTTGTTAGTTAGAATTGTCTATACGCTCTTCAGCTCAAAGCATGTTTGAACAGAAAGTTGCTGAAACTGTGGCTCATAATAAATTATTACATTGTTAAAAGGGTGATTAACCTACTAGTGACAATACTTAACTTTCTAGAACTAGTTTACTTTGTATTTATCATAGAAATATATAACTACACAGCATTAAGTGCATGTCCATGGAGAGGCAGGCAGCACAATGCCATTTCTGCACAGATAACAGAGGAGCAGTGCGACTGAGATAGCAACTTTTAGATATTTGTATTTAACTGCAGATCTGCTGCTCACTGCAAATTGCTGAACCATTTACATATAAGTAACATTGAACAACATTAGTCTCACTGTTATTTTGACAGCATACCTGGCCCATTACCTCTCATATGGTGATGGATTATTATTTACTGTCTCTAACAACAGAAACAAACAGGTACCAGCTTTGGTTTAGTGGTTGCACTCTCACTTCTGCGATAGAAGATCATGGGTTCAACTCGCACTTAAGAGGCTTGAGCACATAATCTAGGTGGACTCTCTAGTACAGTACTGAGGGAGTGTTGCACTGATGGAGGTGCTGCCTTTCAGATGAGATACTATAACGGGCTCAACAACTCTAAGCTGCAGAGGAACATTGCTAAAACCCGAACTGCCCTCTTAGTTAGAAGTGAAAGATCGTGTGGCAGTATTTGAAGAAGAGTAGGGGAGGTATCCCCAATGTTCAGGTCAACACTTCATCTCTTAACTCAAAATATAATCTGTTCATTTATCCCATTGCCATTTGTAGAACCTTGCTGTGTGCAAATTGTTTGCTGTATTTCCTACGTTGCAATAATGGTTAATTGGCGTTAAGCATTTTGGGACATCTTGAGGTCATGAAATGTGCTATGGAAACGTAAATTTATTTGATTGTTCATATATAAATGAAACTTGCCTTTTTATAATGCAACTCAGAGCTCTTCAGTCAATGAATACTTTTTTGGACTTCAGTAACTATTGCTGTGTAACAAAAATATTGGCAGATGATCTAGCTTAAGGCATCTATGTACTCTGCTGCTGTGCTCTAGGAACCTATGGACCTACACTGGCCTGGAATCTACTGGGGACAGGAATGGAGGTGCATATAGGATCCCCATGTATTAGGGAGAGACACATATGTTGGTCACAAATGCTGGTTCAATGCATTCCCAGTACAGTAGCATATTAATTCTAAAGAAAGTGGACTTTGTATTCCTAACTGTTTAGATTAGAGGTATAGGAAAGTGTAAGAATGGATGTTATGTTCTCATGGATCTACTTTACAGGAAAATTCATGTCTGAAGCTTTAGTTGGTGTTTAGATAAATCTTAACAAAGTGTTTTCATTCTCAAAACTTGTCTTGGGTCTTAAACACTCCAGTAACTCCAAGAGAAAATGTATGACTAATTTATATGTAATATAGGCTGAGGTTTATGAATATTACTTATAGGCTTATGTTTTACAGGTAACTTTCAAGTACAAACAAGATATATTCCTTAGAAGGAAAAGGTTGAGCACCTGAAGCCAATACACCCTGAATGACAAAGGAAATAAACGTTAAAATTAAACACCAAAAGGAATATTACAACAAATATTAGGGGTAAGATTCAATTAATAACCAGGAAGATTATGGAAATTACAAGAAGAAATTGAAAAAGTTAAGACGGCTGGTAAAGCGAGGTTATGAGAATAGATTGGAAAACAACCATAAATTGAACCCCAAAACATTTTATAAACATACAAATTGAAAGTGGTTTGCTAGCAAAAATGTTTTCTTATTAAATATCCAAAAGGAAATCTTCATGTAGCGGTAGAGGATATGACAGAAGTATGAAATGGGCATTTTGCAACTCTGTACAGAAAGACAGTGATAATGCAAAGGTTACACCAAAAGGGGTTGGGAGCTATGGACTGGATAAAAATAGATACAGAAGATGTATTAAAAAGATTAGTATTCATGAAGGTTGGTAAATTAACTGTCCAGGTGAAATGCATCCAAGGTTACTGAAAAAAGCAAAAGTGAAAATAGCAGAAGCATGTGTCACAATGTTTCAATCCTCATTGGATACAGGAGCAGTGCCAAAGGATGAGAGGGTTGCTAATGTTATACCTCTTCAAGAAATCAGAGAGAGAGATAAACCAGAAACTATAGGCCAGTCAGCCTAACATTGGTGATGAGGATGTGATTGGAAGCTATAATATTCAAGGGGTTGCAGCATGGCATCACTAGAAAGGAAGTGTGTCATGTGATCCAGTTTTAGCTTTGCTTTTGCTTTTAAGCAGAGCATACACAGACAGCTCTGCTGCTGATGGCTTCAAGCTTTATACCCATGTATATATATGTTAATTTGTGCCTAGACTTAAGAAATGAACACACCATGTGTTTACTCAATCCCTTATGAGTGATTGGTGCCTCTTAACTTCATTTTCTTCCTGTTTCAACCTGTGGACTTGTGATTTTGTTACCACACAATCTGGGAACATTCCAGGATGCTCTTTCTGTAACACTTCTGTTGAAAACGCCTCTACAGCTGCTCAAATACCATAGGCATTACCCACATCTGTGACCCAACTATATCATTACCTAAAATAAACTGAATCCCTGCAATGGGCATTTTTTCCACTACTCCAACAATCATCTCACCTGTTTTCCACTTATTCTTTAAATTTACCTTCCACAATGGAAACGGTTTAGCATATCCATGAACTCCACTTATTATCACCTGTTCCTGCAATACTCCCTCTGAACAATAAATATCGCTATCCCACAACATTAAGGATTGACTAGCCCCTGTATCTCTTAAAATTTTAACATCTTTACCTACTACACCCTGTACACATGGAAAGACTTCCCCTTCACATACAAAATCTTTAAATATTTCTGCAACCTGCTCCTCAGAACACCCTTGGGTAAATTGTGAACACATTCCCACATCTTTACCTATCACCAATTCTTCCTGTTTTACCTATACACAAACCACCATTTTTTTCTATGCCTGAACCTTAAAACATAAAGTATTTTTACTTCCAGAGCTTTTCTGCATCCTTATAATTCCTTATATGTTTTCCTGTAATTTCCAACACACTGACTTTGTATGCCCAGCTTTATTACAATGAAACACCTCAATTTTCAAGTCACTTCTACCCTCAGCACCTTCCTTTTAAGTCTGAGAAAAAGATTCCTGGGAATTTCCACCTACTCCTTCTCTACCTTGACTATCCACCTTCCTTTCACCTTCCCACTTTCTATCCTTCTCTGATTTACAAGAGTGACGAAAAAAGGTTTAGATCTATGAACTAACTAAATGTCTTACCATTTTAACCCTCTGTTCCTCCACATGAGATCTCACTGCTGAAAGAATTGAATTCTTCCAAAAGAATTACCTCTCTAAGAGCTGCATATGTTGTCTCTATCTTTAATGCCCGTATGCACCAGTCAAAATTAGTTTGTTTTACTCTCTCAAACTCAATATAAATTTGCCCAGGCTGTTTTCTTATATTCCAAATTTCTGCCTGTATGTCTCAGGGACCAACTCATATACACTGAAATACTTTTTATACCACATCGTAATCCACTGATGTTTCTTCTGACAGTGAAGCATAAACTTTATGAGCTCTACCCACTAACCTAGATTGTAACAACAATGTCTAGTTTTCTTGTGACCATTTAATCTGTTTAGCTATTTTCTCAAATGAAGTA
Organism: Cetorhinus maximus; assembly: GCF_964194155.1. Lineage (NCBI taxonomy): Eukaryota > Metazoa > Chordata > Chondrichthyes > Lamniformes > Cetorhinidae > Cetorhinus > Cetorhinus maximus. Next base: position 33,462,727 of record NC_135879.1, read on the forward strand.
AAGAACGCCTCCACATTTCTTCAAACTTCCGAAGAGCTTGCACAGTTTTAAACATCTCCCCACTGGGTTTTAGTTTAAAGGTTTTTTCATCATCAGAACTTTCCTCACCATCTGATGTCTCTTTTTTAAAGTTCAGCTTTTTAGGTCGGTACTCTCTGTCCCTTTCCTTCTCTCTTTCCTCCATTGCTAACTTTTCCCTCTGGAGATCAAGTTTTTGCATTTCCATTTCTTTTTGAAATAAGCTCTCTTTTTCTTTTGCCTCCAATTCAAGTTTTTTCTTTTCATTTGCTTGTTCAAATTCAAGCCTCTTCGTTTCTAACTGAAGTTTCACTACCTCCAGCTGTGACTTGCTGGTGTCAAGTATCACTTTTGACTTTAAATGCTTTGCTATCACTTCAACTAAGTCTGCTTTCTTTTTCCCTACAGGTAACCTCAGCTGCAACTTATCCACCAACTCTTTCAACTTACCCCCCAGATACTTTTTGTATTCCAATCAGAGTTATACCCTCTAATTCCAAAAAAGTTTTAGCTATGGATACAGCCATTTTTGCAGTCTCACCACTTTGAATTCAAGAGTTTGTGTGAGGGATTTTCAAAGTGCTCCTTGTACTCATAACCTTAAGATTCTCCAAACCAATCAAGGAATTTCAAATATGCCGGAAAGAGCCCCCATTTTGTTATGATGTAGCAGATGCTGTGTGCCAGGTGGATCAAATCCATGAGGGGAACTCGATCCCGCTATCATAATGGTTTTGCAATTTGTATTCATTTCGAGATGCATGCTCTGAATTCAGTAGTAACAAGTCCACCAAGACTTTAGAGATTTTTTAGAAAATTAAATTAAACATTTATTAACAAAAGAAAAGGTTTCAAGCACATACATAGGTCTACGAATTACTACTATAATAACCCCTGAAACCCCTAATTAATCTGGCGTCTAATTACACTCCCGTTAAAGCAATGGTAAAAAATAGATTTAAACAGATCCAGGCAAGTCAACACAATACCCTAGACAGTAGAATTCAAAGTGGCTTTTCCCAGCTTCAGTTTCTGCAGACAGCAGGCTTATTGCACAAATACTGGAGGCTTTTCATACTCCTGGTAAATCTTGCAATGCCTTCCCTGATACATAGCCTCATTTCCTTTTATACATGTTTTAATGTAAACCTCATTGTTCCCATATGTCTTTGGAACTTTACCTTCCTCATAATATAAATCATTTCATGGTGCTAATATTATCAGTAACCTTTGGGAAAAATAAACACACTGCTGGGCCTAGCTTCTCTGTCTAGCTGTAACATCCTACCATCTCTTTGAAATTCAAAGTACCCCAATTTATCTAAAAATGAAAATTCTCCTCACCTCACATTCTAAAACTTCAGCCATGTTTACTTGTTTAGCATTTTAAACCTAGCCTATTTTGATGAGTCAAAGCCTCCTGACAAGCTGTCTCCAATGCAATTAAATCACACACACACACACACACACACACACCCACATACACATGTACACACACACACTTACACACACACACACACATGCATACACACACACAGAAACTATCCAAACCCCAATATTAATCTACTTTTATAATAATTCACAATAATATTACGAGAATTATTAAACTTTCGTGACATTAACCAAGTATCCTATTATTTGACAATTGCACAATATATCAAGAACAACTGTCATGCATACTCTAAGCGCTATGTTCAGTTTATTTTGTGTGCACAGAGAGGTCACTATGGATAACGGTCAACAGTTTCTTAGTAAGCCATTTCAGTGTATGTGTGAGAAGTGGAATTTTGGTCACACTACTTCTTCTCCTCATTACCATAGACCTAAAGACCTAGCTAAACAGTGAAATCCCTAATTCTCAAAAGTAGACATACCAAGCAAGATCTACACATTGCCATGTTACATCTGAGAGCAACACCTATACGTGCAACTATTCTATCATCAGTAGAGCTCATGTTTGGCAGACCAGTGCATACCAAACTTCCTACTCTTACCCATTCTGCTTCCTGAGAAACTAGAGAGCAACTTGTAAAACCGCAAAAGAAAATGACTAACATGCAGGATAAAAATGTATAGCTGCCAAGTTTACAGTTGGGGTAACAAGTTCACATGCAGGATCCCACAGAAGGAATGTGGCAACCAGCCGAGGTGACAAGGATTTGTTCAGAACCAAGGTCCTATGAAGTAATTGCACACAATGGCGCAACGTTGAGATGTATCCAAGGATAAATCAGATCCATCCGAGATCCTCAACCACCGCGCGGTCCTATTGCATCTAGGACAATATCCCAAGTGAAACCAGGAACACCATCCAAGAATGAAAATCCCACAAATCACTGTGAGCAAGTAAAGAAACTTTCAGACCATTACAAGGTCTGGGTGTGCCAGCAGAATACCTTTACACTTTAGAGACTCATAGATTCATCTGATCTATACACTTATGTAATGGTAACTAAACATGAACATGCATTGTAAATAGCATACCTCTTTGGAAGGAGAGGTGGGGGGAATATATTTAAAAATAAAGGGGGTTCTTGTAATATGCCTTTAAGGGATTGTAGCATGACACCACTAGAAAGAAAGTGTGTCATGTAGTCCAGTTTTAGTTTGCTTTTGCCTTTGAGCACAGCACACTGACAGCTCTGCTGCTGATGTCTTCAAACTTTCCATCTATGTATATCTGTTCACATGTGACTAGTCTTAATAAAAGAACCCACAATATGTTTACCCAATCCCTTATGAGTGATTGGTGCCCTTATATCATTGCAAAAACACGGCAGAAACCATGATCAGAGATAAAAATAAACATCCATTTGGAAAGGCATGAATTAATCAAAGGGAGCCAGCATGAAATTGTTAAAGATAAATCATGGCTGACTAACTTGACTGAACTCTCTGATGAGGTAACAGAGAAGGTTGATCAATATAGTACAGAAGATATTGTGCATATGAACTTTCAGAAGGCATTCGGCAATGCGCCAAACATAAGGTTTATTAAAAAGAAGGGAACCAATGGGACTAAAGGAAAAGAAGCTGTATGGATACAAAATTGGCTCAGAAACAGCAAGCCAAGGGCAGTGGTGGATGGGTGTTCATGAGGCTGAGTGGTGGTTTGAGTCATGTTTTCCGAGGTTCAGTTTTGAGTCCATTATTCTTCTCAGATTTTCTAAACCATCTCGACACAAGTGTAGGGAACAGCATTATAAAGGGCGCAGTGGACACAAAGCTTTGTATAGATCATAAGCCCATAAGACGTAGTAGAAGTAGGCCATTCGGCCCATCAAGTCTGCTCCGCCATTCAATGAGATCATGGCTGATCTGTTAATCCTCAACTTCACTTTCCTGCCTTTTCCCCATAACCCTTGATTTCCCTAATGATTAAAAATCTGTCTACCTCAGCCTTGAATATACTTAACCACCCAGCCTCTACAGCCCTCTGCAGTAAAGAATTCCACGGATTGACTACCCTCTGAGAAAATAAATTCCTCCTCATCTCTGTTTTAAATGGGTGCCCCATTACTCTGAGATTATGCTCTCTGGTCCTAGACTCTCCCACAAGAGGAAACAGCCTCTCAGCATCCAGGCATCAAGACCCCTAAGAATCTTATATGTTTCAATAAGGTTGCCTTTCATTCTTCTAAATTCCAATGAGTACAGGCCCAACCTACTCAACCTCTCCCCATAAGAAAATCCCTCTATACCCAGGATCAACCTAGTGAACCTTCTCTGGACTGCCTCCAATGCCAGTATATATTTCCTTAGATAAGGGGACCAAAATTGTTCACAGTATTCTAGGTGTGGTCTAACCAGTGCCTTGTATAATTTTAGCAAGACTTTCCTATTTTAATTCTCCATTCCCTTTGAAATAAAGGCCAACATTCCATTTGCCTTCCCTATTACCTGCTGAACTTATATGCTAGCTTTTTGGGATTTATGCACAAGAACTCCCAAATCCCTCTGTGCTGCAGCCTTCTGCAGTCTATCTCCATTTAAATAATATTCAGCTCCTTTATTCTTCCTGCCAAAGAGCATAACCTCACATTTTCCTGCATTATATTCCACCTGCCAAGTTTTTGCCCACCTACTTAACCTGTCTATATCTCTCTGTAGATACTTCGTGTCATCCTCACCACTTGCCCTCACACCTATTTTTGTGTCATCCGCAAACTTGGCGATAGCACATTCATTTCCCTCATCTAAGTCATCAATATATATTGTAAATAATTGTGGCCTCAGCACTGATCCCTGTGACACTCCACTAGTTACAGGTTGCCATCCCGAAAATGCCCCCCATATCCCAACTCTCTGTCCTCTATTCGTTCTCTATCCATGCTAATATACTATCCCCAACACCATGGGCAGAATATTTCGCTCAGCCGGGTGGGCCCACGCCCGACCCGCTCAAGCATGAAATGACGCATGGTGATGTCAGCCGAGCGTGCTGACATCAACGCACAATCGTGCGACAGTTCAGTCGGCGGGCGCACACTGCAGCCAGCAGCACGCCCACCGACAATTAAAAGGCCTGTTGAGGCCACTAAGTAATCAATTAAATCCAAATTTTCGCTGCTCATCCAACCTAATGGTTGGTGGGCAGGCAAAAATGCCAACGGCCTTGGCAGTTTTTTTTGAAGCCTCATAAACGGACAGGATGAGGTTTCCAAAAGCAAATAAAAATAAAATATAAACTTTAATTTTTCATTAATAACATGTCCCTGTTCAGGAGATGGAGTCACATGAGGGGACATGTTTCATTACATTTTTATTTTTTAAATTTTAAAAAGATATACCTCTTCATCTTTCTGAGGCAGCTTCTGTAGCAGTGCTGCTGCTCACGTTTCACACCATGCAGGCCTTAAATCGCAGTCTGGTTCCTGGCCGCCCCCGCTCACCGCTGCCAAGCACCCCAACCAAGGGCAAAATTCTGACCCATGCGCTCTGATTTATAGCCTTATGTGCGGTACCTTATCGAACGCCTTTTGGAAGTCAAAATATATTACATCTACTGGTTCCCCTTTATCTATCCTGCTTGTTACCTCCTCAAAGAATTCTAATGAATTTGTTACGTATGATTTCCCTTTCATGAAGCCATGCTGACTCTGCTTGATTAGGTTACGGGGAGAAATTTTCCCCCGTTCGGGTGGGGTTGTGTGGGGGTGGGTGGGAGCGGGTGCACGCCAATCGGGTCCGCACCATCATTTTACGTGGGCAGGTCAATAAAGGCCGTCCCAGTATGACGTGCACCCGGAAGCGCTGTGCGCTCCCTGTGCGGGCGGGAGGAGAGGTTGCCTGAGTCGGGGTGTGCGCACTTTCACGCTTGTGTGCGAAAGAGCGCAGAAATCTCCCTGAGGCACAGAGGTACCTCAGGGAGATTAGTTTAAAGTTTAAAAATTTAAATAAAGAAAGGAAAATATTTTAAGACATGTCCCCTCATTTGACAGTGTTACATGAGCTGGGACATGTCCAGGAACATTAATGAAAAAAATTATTTAATTAATAAACCCTTCATGAAACCCCATCCCACCCTTGGATGAGGTTCCATGAAAAATGCGAAGGCTGACTGGGCTCTTCGCCTCCCGCCAACCTTAAGGTTGGATGGACAGCTCAGTTTATTAGTTTAATTGATATTTAAATAGTCTTAATAGGCTTTTGACAGTTCGGCAGGCACGCAGCCAACTCAGCTACGTGCCCACTGAACTGAAAATCTAAATGACACACAGTGACATTGGGACACCTGCCCGACGTCACCGCGCATCATTTTACGCTCGCTGAGCCAAAAATTCTGGCTTTGTGTTTCTAAGTGCTCTGCTATTACATCCTTTATAATAGACTCCAACATTTTCCTAATGACAGATGTTAAGCTACTGGCCTATAGTTACCTGTTTTTTTGTCTCCCTCCCTTTTTGAATAATGGTATTACATTGGCTGTTCTCCAATCCTCTGGGACTTTTCCAGGATCTAATGATTCTTGGAAGATTACTACTAGTGCATTCAATATTTCTGTAGGTACTTCATTTAATATCCTAGGATGCAACCCATCAGGTTCAGAGGGTTTATTGGCCTTTAGGCCCATTTGTTTCCCTAGTACTTTTTCTCTAGTGATAGTTATTGTATTTAATCCCCCCACCCTTTTGGCCCTTGATTATTTAGTATTTTTGGAATGCTATTAGTATCTTCTACCGTGAAGACTGAAGCAAAGTATTTATTCAACTCCTCTGCCATTTCCTGGTTCCCCATTATTATTTCCCCAGCCTCATTCTCTAAGGGGCCTATGTTCACTTTGGCCTCTCTCTTTCTTTTTATATATTTAAAGAAGCTCTTACTGTCCCTTTTTATATTACTTGCTAGTTTACCCTCAAAGTTTAATTTTTCCCTCTTCATTATTTTTTTGGTCATCTTTTGTTGGTTTTTAAAACTTTCCCAATTTTAAAAAATATTTCCAATCCTCTGGTTTACCACTAATCTTTGCCACATTGTTTGTTTTTTATTTCAATTTGATACTGTTCTTAACTTCCTTGGCTAACCATGGTTGGTTTATCCCCTTCCTTGAATCCTTCTTCGTCACTGGGATATATCATTGTTGCAAGTGATGAACTATTTTCTTAAATGTCTGCCATTGTTCATCAACCGTCTTTTCTGCTAAAATCCTATCCCAGTCCACTCCAGCCAACTCTGCCCTCACTCCATTGTAATTACCCTTATTTAAGTATAGCACAGTTGTTTCTGACTCAAGTTTCTCACTCTCAAACTGAATGCTAAATTCTACCATATTTTGATCACTGTTTCCTCAGGGATCCTTTACTCTGAGATCATGTATTAAACCTGCCTCATTAAACATTACCAAATCCAAAACAGCCTGATCCCTGGTTAGATTCACAACATATTGTCCTAAGAAGCTGTCCTGAATACTCTATGAATTCTTGCTTGTGTCCACCTTTGCCAATTTGATTTTCCCAATCCACATGAAGATTAAAGTCACCCATGATTAATGTACTGCCATTTTTACATGCCCTCATTATCTCCTGATTGATTTTCTGTCCTACAGTATAGCTACTGTTAGGGGGCCTATAGACTACTACCACCAGTGTCTTCTTCCCCTTGTTATTTCTTACCTCCACCCATATAGATTCTACATCTTACGTTCCAAATCCTTTCTTGCTATCATGCTTATTCCATCTCATACCAACAAAGCTACCCCACCACCTTTTCCTTCCTTTCCTTTCAAAAAATCACATACCCCGGAATATTTAGTTCCCAGCCTTGATCTCCTTGTAACCACGTCTCCATAATGGCTGTAATTGCATATCCATTAGCTTCTATTTGTGCCATTAGTTCATTTATTTTGTTCCAAATACTACGCACATTTAAGTAAAGAGCCATTAATTATGCCTTTTTTACCAAATTTTTCCCTTTTGATCCTATTTGCTGCTGTTTTTTAACGTTTGTACAATCTGTTCCTTCCTGTCACACTCTGAGTATCATTACCTAAATGGCTTCCCTGCAAGGATGCCATGTCCTTTTGCCTTGTAAGCCTACATACCCTGTTTCCAGAACCCTCACCCCATCCATATAGTTTGAAGGCCTCTCTACAGCCCTAGTTATTCGGTTCACCAGGACACTGGTCCCAGCACGGTTCTAGTGAAGCCCATTCCACCAGAACAGCTCTCTTCCACCCCAGTGCTGGTGCCAGTGCCCCATGAACTGAAACCCATTATTCCTCCCACACCAATCTCTGAGCCACGCATTTAACTCCTTGACTTTATTTACCCGATGCTAGTTTGCCTGTGGCTCGGGTAGCGATCCCAAGATTATTACCTTGGAGGTTCTGCTTTTTAAGTTAGTTCCTAACTGTTCAAATTCTTTCAGCAGAACCTCCTTTCTCATCCTATTAATGTCGTTGGTACCAACATGGATGACAACAATTCGATTCCTCCCTTCCCACTCCAAGTTCCTCCCAGCCCTGAGGAGATGCACTTAACCCCAGCACTGGGCAGGCAACACAGCCTTCAGGACTCACTCTCACGGCTGCAGAGAACAGTGTCTATCCCCCTAATTATATTGTCCCCTACCACTACTACATTCCCATTTCCTCCCCCCTCTTGAATGGCTCCCTGCACCACTGTGCCGTGGTCAGTTCGCTCATCCTCCCTGCAGTCCCTGCTCTCATCCACACAGCTTGCAAGAACCTCTTAACTGTTGGACAATTGTAGTGGCCGAGGCTCCTTGAATGCTACCCCCTGGGACCCCAAGCCTGCTTCAACTGCAGTCACACCCTCCTGTCCCTGATCACAGACCAAATTTGAATTAACTAACCTGAGGAGTGTGACGGCCTCCTGGAGCAAAGTGTCCAGGTAACTTTGCCCCTCCTTGTGATCAGGGAGCACATGGGAGCACATGGTCAATGTCTGTAGCTCGGACTCCAGCTCCTTTACTCAGATCTGAAGTTCCTCGAGCAGCAAACACTTGGTACAGATGTGTTCGCTCTGTATCACCTTGGTGTCCAGAAGTTCCCACATGCTGCAGCAACAACACATCGTATTTTATTCAATTTATTAATTAATTACCCTAGTATTTAGACTTTATTATAATTATTTTTCATACACACCAGCATCGATCTTATACTTAACAAGCTATCTTGAAGAAAAAGAGAAAAAAACTGGAGATCTAAACACAAATGAAAGATCTTACTTACTTTAAAGACTAGAAATACTCACCAATCCTACTCAGTAATCAGCTGCTCTCTGCGCTCTTTTCCCTTTCACGCTCTTTAATGGTCTCACACCCTTCTCTCACTCTCTCACTGTTAAAGGTCCTGCTCCTCTCACACTCTCTCACTGTAAATGACCACGCTGTTTCTCTCACACTCTCTCACTGTAAATGACCACGCTGTTTCTCTCACACTCTCTCACTGTAAATGACCACGCTGTTTCTCTCACACTCTCTCACTGTAAATGACCACGCTGTTTCTCTCACACTCTCTCACTGTAAATGACCACGCTGTTTCTCTCACACTCTCTCACTGTAAATGACCACGCTGTTTCTCTCACACTCTCTCACTGTAAATGACCACGCTGTTTCTCTCACACTCTCTCACTGTAAATGACCACGCTGTTTCTCTCACACTCTCTCACTGTAAATGACCACGCTGTTTCTCTCACACTCTCTCACTGTAAATGACCACGCTGTTTCTCTCACACTCTCTCACTGTAAATGACCACGCTGTTTCTCTCACACTCTCTCACTGTAAATGACCACGCTGTTTCTCAAGTGTTAGATGGTGATGAGGACAATTAGTGGCTTTAAGATGACATAGGCAGAATCGTGAACTGGGCAGAAACATGGCAAATGAGTGTGAAGTGATGCATATCAAGGTGCTATAAATGGCACATTTTTGTAAAGTATAGGTGAGCAGGGCAGTCTCAATCTAACAACTTTTGGGCTGGGTATCCACAGCAAAGATCTGTTCAGGATTTTCCTTTTCAAACAATCATCCATTTCATTTTTAAAAGCAACATTGGATTCTGCTTTCACCACTGTATTTGGTACGGCATTCTGGCCCAGGAATTGGGGCGCAAGGTGCATTACCAGCACCAGAATGGTAGGCCTCAGGCTTCCCAAATATTGGACTTCGGGCCTCATTACAGCAGAGCCAATGAAGCTTCAGTGCCTATTGACAATTGGCCACTGCTAGCATAAGAGGGCCCGGGAGTCATGGAGTTTAGGATGATGGGGTCAGGGAAGGTAGGGCTGGAGGAAGGGGGTCAGCGGATGGGGATCAGGGAGATAAGGATTTATAGGCTGTCTAACAATAGTTGTAGTGTAGGCCAGTGTATAAATCAGGAAATTAGATGTGCATGTCGCAAGTGTAATACAGTATTCATTGGGGGCTTTAACCTTTACTTAGGCTGGGCAAATCAAATTTGCAGCAATAATGTGGAGGGCGCGTTCATGGAGTGTATACAACATAATTTTCTTAATCAGTAGGTCAAGGAACCAATTAGGGCATGAGTTATTTTGGATCTAGTGCCGTGCAATGAGAAAGGATTAATTAATAAGTAAAGGGATATTAAGGGAAGACTGACCATATTATAATGAAATTTTATATTGATTTAGAAAGCGATTTGGTTAAGTCCAAAACTGGAGTCCTAAATCTAAACAAAGGAAAATACATTGGCATGAGGGGCAAGCTGGCTAAGGTAGATTGGGAAATTATATTAAAAATATCACGGTGGACAGGCAATGATTAGCATTTCAAGAATTAATACATAATTTTCATTATAAAGAAATAAAACACAAATTTCAACAAATGTACATTCCTTTAAGGTTCAAAAATCCCACAAAAAAAGAGGTCCAACTGGAACTAAGAGAATTTAAAGTTAGTATGAGACCAAATGAAGCAGCTCATAATGTTGCCAAAAAGAGTATTAAGTGTGAGAATTGAGAATCTTGGTGGCTCACCACCACCTTCTCAAGGGTGATTAGGAGTGGGCAATAATTCTGACCTAGCCAGTGACACACACATCCCTTGAAGGAAGAAAAAAAAATTGTGAATATTCCTATACGTATGTAAATCGGGAGAGATTAGTGAAAGCAAATATACACCCTCTGAGGCAGAAACAGGTGGAGTTATGATGTGAATAAGGCAGGGACATTAAAAAAATACTTCATATCTATCTTTACATTAAGAGGCACAAAAGTTCCAGGAATAATGGTGAAACAAGGGTCTAGCAAGAATGAGGAATTCAAGGAAATCAGCGTAAGTGAATAAATATTACTGAAGAAATTGATGGAATTAAGGGGCTACAAATTTCCTGGGCCTGTGTTTTAGAAAGAGATAGCTGCAGAAAAAGTGAATGCATTTGTTGTGATCTTTCATAATTCCCTTGAACAGTTCCCGAGGATTTGAAGGTCACACAGATAATCCCGCTATTTATGCAGCCAGGAATAGAGAAAACAAGGAACTACAGGTCGCTTAGCCTAAGATCAGTAGTAGACAAAATGCTGGAATCTATTACTAGGGATATGGTAACAAAACACTTGGAAAATCATAATATGATTAAGCAGAGTCAGCACAATTTTATGAAAGGGAAATCATGTTTGACAAATCTGTGAGTTTTTTGAGGATGTAACTACTACAGGGCCCAGGAAAGCCAGGTGGAGGTAGGTGTGCAGACAGTGCCAAACACAGGGCTGTGGGGGCCCGGGCCTGAGCTTGGTGCTTCAAGCAGCTTCTCGTCGCCCATGTTGAACAGCCAGAGCTGCAGGTATGAAAGGCCGGCTTAAAAAAAATGGATCTATCAGGCTGAGGGTTCTGAATTTTTTAAGCCGGTCTGTCAGTGTCAGGCCAATTTCATTAGTTTCTGCTGCTGCTTCCAACCTTCAGAAAGCTTCGTGAATCTATTTTTTTATTTGAAAAGCTCACCAGGAAACCGCAAACCTGCAGGAAGGTGAGAAGCAGCAGTAGCAACTGAGAGTGTTCCTGCATGAAAACTGGTCAGTCAAATCCCTATAATTTTACAACCAATTGGGTCCTGTATGGAGTGGATGGGGGTGGGATGGAGAGGACCTGTTGGGGGGAAAAATCGCGGGTGTTGGGGTTAAGGTTGGGGGTGTTGGGATTAGGTTGGGGGTGTTGGGGTTGGGTTGGACGGCGGTGTGGGGAAGGTTGGGTAATGGGGTTGGGAGAATGTTGGAGTGGCATTGGGGGCAAGTTGAGGAGGTTGGGTGGGAGTTGGGGGTAAGGTTAGATGGGGAGTTGGGGGAAGGTTGGAGGTGGCTGGGGTGAGGTTGGAGGGAGGGGTTGGGGGGAGATTAGAAGGGGGTTGGGGAGGTTGGAGGGGACAGGGAAGAGGTTTTAGGGAGGTTGGAGTGGAGGTTGGGGGGAGGTTAGAAGGCAATAGGGGGAAGTTGGAGGGGGATGGGGGAGGTTGGAGTGGTTTGTGGAGAGGTTGGGGGGCTAGGGGGGGTTGAGGGGTGCTGGAGGGGGGGTTGTGGGGGGGTTGGGAGATACTAGCTACAGATTTGAATTGTTTTTGTAAATGTAGTGATTTCTTTGTAGCCACTTTCCTAACTTCAGTTGATTGCTCTGTGATTTATTATCCTGAGAGAATCAGCATTAGGCATCCAATTTCACCATTGCTACCATCAGTCTGCCTACTGCATGCAGGTGTAATGAAAGAAAGGCAAAACCTACATTTATACAGCACTTTTCTCAATGTCCCAAATCACTTTACAGCCAATTAAATACTTCTGACTTGTAGTCACTGGTATAATGTAGGCAATGTTATCAAATGGCAGAGCAGGCTTGAGGGACTGAATGGCCTAATGCATATATTTGTCTGTCATTCTGAATGGATGAGACGAACTGAGCTAGATGGCCTTTGCCATCCATAATTATCTTGTGAACAGAGGGTGGAATCATGGCTGAAGCTCTGTTTAATTTGGTGCTAATGGAAGTTTACTTTGAGTGGGCCTTGTGGGATGAGATTGCCAGGAGAGGAGTGTGTAATGGGCTCATGGTGAATCAGTAACCTGTTTCAGACTGCACATGATTCTCAAGAGTATTTTCCATTGACTTCAATCTTGTCCTTTTGTCAACGCACCTATTATTCCACTCTATCTTGGTGTTTTTATGAGTTTTTTGAGGTATTGAAATATCATGATAAAGCTGTGTTACATAGTAAATATTGAAAATATATTGTAGTGAGAGGCAGCAATCAGCAGAGTCTTCAGGCTTGCTGATCATGAAACAGATACAATTGAGAACCACTCAGTCTTAGTTCTCTGGCCTATTGTTGCACAGATACACCTGAGGGCCTGGAAATAGGAAAAGCACCGGGGCCTATGATTTTTCTCCCTGGCACTGAACTAATAGCATGGATAATGAGGAACCAGTGGAACCATGTATTTAGTTTTTCAAAAAGTATTCTATAAGGTCCCACGCAGGCAGTTATTACAAAAAATTGGGACTCATGCGATTATGGGCCATATAATACCATGGATTGAGGATTGGTTAATGAACAGAATAAGCAGGACATTTTCAGGTTTGCAGGTTGTAACATACAGGGTATCACAAGGATCAGTACTGGAGCCTCAGCCAATTCCAATCTATATTAGTGACTTAGGTGAGTGGACAGAGTATAATGTATCCAAGTTTGATGACTATACAAAGTAAGGCAGGAAGGTAAGCAGTGAGGAGGATGCAAAGGGCTGTAGATGGATGAATGGGGAAGAACGTGGCTGATGGAGTACAATGTGGTGAAGTATGAGGTTATACACTTTGGTAGGAAAAATAAAGCAGAATATTTGTTGAATGCTTGGGGACTAGGAAATATTTACATTCAGAGGGACCTGGGTGTCCATGAACCACAGAAAGTTGATGTGCAGGTACAGAAAGCAATTAGGAAGGCAAGTGGTAAGTTAAATTTGGTTACAAAGGAATTGGAGTATAAGAGTAAAGAAGTTTTATTATAATTATACAGGACATTAGTGAGGCCTCATCTGAAATACTGTATACAGTTTTGGTCTCCCCTAAGAAAGACATTCTTGTCCTAGAGGGAGTGCAATGAAGGTTCACTAGACAGTTTCCTGCCATGAGGGGATTGTCCTATGAGGGGAGATTAAGTAGATTCAGTTTATATTCCCTGGAGTTTAGCAGAATAAGAGGTGAACTAATTGAATCATATAAAATTCTTCAGGGACTTGGCAGGGTAAATGCTGAGAAAATGTTTCCCGAGCTTGAACCTAGAACGAGTTTGCAGATTCAAAATAAGGGATTGGGCAGTTAGAACTGAGATGAGGAGAAATTTCTTTACTCAAAGGTTTGTGAAGTATTTGGAATTTTACCTTCTTGGCTGACAAGCAATCCCCTAGCTGTGGTTTCCCTGAGTGCGGTCCGAACAAATTTGAAGAAACTGAAAAACACCACAGCGATAGTACCACTATATTATTGGCATTGTTTTATTGTTAATGTGATGGCATGGCTGGTATCATTATACTGTTATTATTGCACTAATGCTGATATTATTACATTTTGGCGTCGCCGTCCTGCTGTTAATATTGCTGTACTGTCAATATTATTGTATTTGTTTTCTTGAATTACTGAGAGCTATTAATCATTTACTTGATGCTGTCCAGCCTCCGATTGTTTGGCTAAAGTTTACATCTTTTCCCTTTTGTCTTTAAACTTCAGAACCTCTTTTCAGTTTTGACAGAACACTGAAGTGAGAATTGTTCTTGATTACCTTGGTAGTTCAGCAATTGAAGGTGAAGTGAAGTGTGAAGTGTACAGTACAACATTGCACTGTAATAAATGAAAATGATTTGTTCTGTGTCAGAATACCTCCCCAGCAGAATTATGGAATGTATGTGCCAGGAAGCAAATCCGACTTTTTTTTTTAAGGACAATACAAACTGTAATGCTGTAACTGAATCAGACCAAAGTGTTTTTCAAAATCAGTGCACTGGGGATCAGCAGAACTAAACTCAAATCGTTCCTGTATTTGAAAAATAAGTTGTGAAAAATATTACCGAGGACGTAGAACAGAAACCAGAGGACTGTGAATCATTTATTATCCATTGACAGTTATTTTCTGTCAGAAATGGCAAAAATAAACTATTTCTGCTGCATCTTGTAAGAGCCATTTCTGTTCTAAAGTCCGTTTTGTGTAAATAGAATAGTGATTATAAAAACATACCACACGTATTATTCTTGGAATCAAATGAAAACTATAAAGCTCACCCTTTCAGAACACAGTGGGAAGGCTCAAAAGATTGTGTGGTGTTTGGATTTAGTCAACTCATTGTTCAGAGAGATACTATCAGCTCTTTGCTGCTTAACAAAGATCATACTGATGGAAGAAAACTAAATGTAGACAGTGCACCTTGGAACGTGATCCCAATCTGTTCTCAAGGCAACATTACAATGCAGGTCACTTGTTAACTACCTTTGCAGTTCTGTAACTAATCTCCCAGTGGACAGGCTGACATTTGGACCTGCTTCTTGTGCACTCAGCATGCTTAACCTTTTAAAAGTTGCACCCAGTATAATAATAATGCAAACTCCTAGCACTGCACTGCGCCCGGCCTCATGATAAACAGCTGTTGATTTCACATGCTATGCTTTGTTTTCACTGTGTTCTGTGACAGTCAGTATGGGTTCATAGTTGAAAGGTTAGGTTCAGAAAAAAATATGTTAAGGAAAACATTTTCTCAAATCAGATGAAGCCCTTCAGTCCCCAAAGGAATGATCTGTTCCCAGCCAGACAGTACACATGCCCAGCAGGCAAAGGCTGCCAATCTCAACTGAAAGATGAAGTTAGCAATTTTAAACTCTTGCCCACTTATTCCAAATTCACTACGCTGGAACATCCCATTTATCTATTGACCCGTTAACCACTAGGTGTGGCATTTCACCCTGTTTTGAACCAGGATGCTGAAAGCTTGCCCATTTTAAAACATAACTTCATTGGTTGGAAAAGCTCACATTGGTTAGAACCTTCTGCTCTTAGGATATGAGGGTGAGTGGGAATCACTTTGGTTCCCAAAATACAAAGAGAAAGTGCTGGAAAACTCAACAGCTCTGGCAGCATCTGTAGAGAAAGAAAGAAAGTTAACGTTTTGAAGTCAATATGGGCAGAATTTTCCCAGATTTGCACAAAGTGCGGTAGCGATGGTGGGTTTTCACACCATATCATCCCAAACCCGCCACATTATTTATGCACTCCCGGGAAACATGCCGCTTCCATGGCGGGTGGGCTCTTGTTTGCCCGCCGGCCATCACCCCATCGCCGCATCACGCCTGGTGCCATTTTAAAGTCCACCGGCAAGGACAGCGCTCATTGCTTCTAGCTCACCACTGCTGCATGGAAGACATGCCCAGCAAAGGAAAAAAGACAGCGGCCCTCCTGCTTCACTGCCGTGTCCCTCGAGCGACTGATGGATGCCATGGAGGCCCACCAGGGTGACCTGCACCCCTGCTCGGCTGCAGGATGGGCAGCAACATGACCAATCCAGTTGGGAGGCAGTGGCAGCGGTGGTCAACGCCAACACCAGAAGAGGACAGCCACCCAGTGCCTCAAGAGGATAAATGATCTCCTCCGTTCCGCCAGGGTAAGTCTCTCTTCTCTTCACTCTCAACTCTTACACTCACAAACCCATCACACATCACAGGCCATCACTCACTGCCCGTTCAGGGGACATCACCATTCACTCTCTCACACTCACCGTCATTGTCCTCATTCCATCCTTGGGATTACTCACCACCCACACAGGCCAGGCATACTTATCATCTGGCCTGGCAGGCATCTTGTTACTCTTTCTCCATCTCTATCCATGCAGGACAAGCTGGCACACAACAAGAGGGAGAGGTCACAGACTGGTGAGGGAATGCCCAAAATCAAGGTCTTCAGGGACTTTGAAAACAGAGCCATCCAGCTGGCCGGTGAGGATCTGGACCAGTTCTGTGCTGGCAGTGAGGTCGGCGGTGATCTACCAAATGAGGATTCAGCAGACAACCATGCTGTGAGTGATGTGTCCTGTTTCACAAGCCACTGCCATGCACTGATTATCTCCCCTTGCTTTCACAGGCACACCTGCTAAACAGCCAACAGAGCCCATGAACCAGGACCTCCAATCAAGCCCCGAAGAAACCTCTGAAGAGGAATCTGAAGGCACTCTCCATGAAGTCTCATCACAGCGCGCACCCACACCCTCCACCAGCACAGAGACACACACCTCGGTGGGACCTAGCTTTAGAGTAGCCCCAGGATTACAATCTGGTGAGCACATCACAATGTCCGATCCACAGCAGGCAGCAGCAGAGACTTCCCGGGTATCCGACACTTGACGAACTGCTGGAGGGCCAGAACATTGCTGAGTCAGAGTCAGATGATGAGCCTCTGGACTCGGACATGTTACAGTTGCTTGGAGCTGCAAAGGCAAGCTTGAGAACATCAGGAAGGGATGGCCGCTGCACTCCTCAGATTGCAAGGCATGATGGAGGAGTCCGTCCATCTTCAGGCTGAGTTGATAGTACCGGCATGCCAACTCATGGAGGTCAACATTATTAGAGTGGCGGCCGCCATGGAGACCTTGATCCAGGACTGCGCTCCTGCACTGCTGCGAGGGCTCAACTTTATCGCTGATGCCATTGTTGGCCTCCAACAGTGTGCACATGAGAGCGGTGCTGAGCAGCTCGATCTCACTCCACCAACCCTGATCCTCAAGGAGTCATCCTGGAGCCCCCGGGCACCCATAGGAAGGAGGATCAGCAGGTGCAAACTCCAGGCCCATCCATCCAGGTGACCCCAAGAGTGTCCAGCCAATCCGACTCCCTTCTCCCTGTGACATCAGCAGCTCCAACTCCACAGACCGAGGAGGGTGATGCTGCCACACCAGACGATGGCTGCCAAAGTCAGCCTAGACAGGGCGTCGCAGTCAACAGGATGCCTCCACCTCTGCTGTGGATGTCCAGGGAGCACCAAGATGTAGCGGCAGGGTTAGGAAAGTTAAGGGGCATTAGTTGCACAGCCTGGGCATGGGTGTTGATCACTTGTACATACTGTTCACTATTGACAATAAACTGCTAAGCATGTCTCCCTGCCTGTGGCTCCTTGTTCTGATGAGCAGTGTTCGTGTCACTCAGATGTGAAACCTTTCTGCACAAGATAAAGGCAGGTGACTCAGTCCAGGGCCTCTTCCCTGTGCTCTGTGCAGCCTTCAGACCACAGTGATGCCTGGACTCACGCTCCCTGGAAACATTACTGATGCCTGCACCTCGGGAACTGCTTGTCATTGCTGCCAGAATGTGGTGGGCAGATGCCACAGAGTTCTCTCATTCTCTCTGTGTGCACTCAGCAGCTTTAAGTTGGGGCTGGCCCCCATCTGTTCAGCGCCTGTAACCACTGATGTTGTGCTCCAGTTCCTGAAGGGCTGAGGTGCTGAAGGTGGACAAACATCAGAACTTCTAAAGTTTCATGGCTGCGTCTCTATGATATGACCCTGATCATGGAGCACAAGCGAGCTTCCCTCGGCCAGACAGGAGTCAGATATTTTCAGACGCTATGTGATGATCTATGGAGTGTCCTCACTGCATGTCGTCATCATCCTCCTGCAATCAAGCGACTATTAGGGCCTCCACTGCATCTCCAAGACAGCAGCATTCTCACAGAGGGTATTCGCACTGCCATAAGCCAGACTGGAGTCAAACATTCACAAAAGCGACTTGAGGAACTATGGGGTCACCTCACTGTGTGTCGTCATCACCCTCCACAAATCTAGCAGCTATGAGGGCCTTCCAAGCGCCTGTCTCATTTAGCCAGTGTGAGGGCCTCATGCCTGTCATCATTGCCTCCGAAGGCCTCCTCAGTCTCATCCCTATTGGCGTCTTCCTCATCCAAGGAGATGTGTAGTTCCTCCACCTGCTCCTCAGCCAGCTCTTCTCCCCGTTGGAGTGCCAGGATGTAAAGGGCGCACAGACGATGATGATGTGTGACATTCTCTGCGGACTGTATTGCAGGTCTCCACCAGACCGGTTCAGGCACCGGAACCGCACCTTCAGTTTCCCAATCGTCTGCTCCACCAAGTTGCGAGCTGCAGCATGAGCCTCATTATACCGTTGCTCTGCTGCAGTCTGAGGCTGCCACACGGGTGTCATCAGCCACGGCCTCTGTGGGTAGCCCTTGTCTCCGAGGAGCCATTCCTTCAGCTTCTGTGGACCTGGAAGACTCCAGGGATCTGTGACCGACTGAGGATGTAGGCATTGTGCACACTCCCTGGAAGTCATGTGCACACCTGCAGGGTGCGTTTTTGTTGGTCGCACACCAGCTGCACATTCACTGAGTGGAAGCCCTTACGGTTGATGAAGTCCACCGAGTGTAGCGACGAAGACCTGAGCGCCACATGAGTGCAGTCGATCGCACCCTGCACCTGTGGGAATCCCGAGATCAGGGTGAATCCAATGACCGTTGCATCCTGGCTGTCCCGGTCCCGGGCGAATGCACGAAGTTGTGTGTCATGGAGAAGATGGCATCTGTGACCTCATGGATGCATTTGTGGGTGGCGGATTGTGAAATCCCACAGGGGCCACATGTGGAGCCCTGAAAGGAGCCACAAGCATAGAAATTGAGCACCACAGTCACTTTCACAGCCACAGGCAGTGGATGCCCTCCATGTCCCTTTAGCTCCAAGTCCTTCAGCAAGTGGAAGATGTGAGTGACCAGGTCCCTAGACATGCGCAGTCATCGGCGATACCAGTTCTTGGTCATTTCCAGGAATGACAGGCGGTGTCTATTGACCCTGGGTGTCACTAGGCACTGTCCAGCCACGGCTCGCTGTCACTCCTGGGCAGCGTGTGCAGGATCTCCTGCTGCCCCCTTTTCCTGAGGTTGCTGCTCCTTCCTTTGTGCAGCCAGGAGCCTCAGTCACCCTCTCCTCAGTCCTCTACAATCTCTGTAGCCCATCAGACTTACAGTTAGGTCACCAGGCTCCGTGATCCTGATGTGGTCCGCCTGTGGCATGAAAGAGAGAGAGAGATGTGGTTAGCATGAGTGAACTTGGCACCTTTCCTGGCCCTGTGTGACTGCCCCTTAATGCTTCCCAGAGAGTGCTGGTCACCCCATGGATGGCCAGTGATAGGTGCACTGCATGGCTGCCCTGTCAGCCTGTGACACGGGGGAGACTGCCCCTGATTGGGATGCTAAGATTGCAAGGGGCTGCGAGTGCCTCCTACATGACCAACATTGGCGAGGAGATTGTACAACGTGTGCAGTCCAACTGCTCCGCGGTCCAGTAAAGTGGTCGTGGACTCACAGTCAGTGCTGGTGGGGGGGTTTGGGGGTGCCGGAGGGAATAAAGTCTGGAGCGCTTGGTGGCACTTTGGTGTCTCCGCATTGCTTGCATGGGCGGGTAGTCTAGGAGCCTGACCCCAATCATATCACTGTGGCTGCGCCTAAACTGTCTCAGTTACAGAGGCATGGTCAGTTTATACAGGTGTCCCTAATGTGTAGACACTTCCCTCACCTACCCTGCCCCCCCACCTCGATCCACCGCCAGGGCAGCAGTTGTCCCCACCCCCCTGATAACAGTCACCTCCACAGCTGACCAGCAGTTGCCCCCAGACACCGCCCCCCACCCCCCCCAACCCCAACCAGCACCTCTGTGGCAGGGCGGCACTTCACCCCGGCCCCCTGGTGCCCCTGAAGCCTGCAAAGCCACAGGTGACCCTGGCGAGCTCAGCGGAACGATGTTGCTTGCTCACCTCCAGTTTGCCCAAGGTGAAGGCCGCCGAGTGCGTGTCACCTGTGTGTGCTGTTATAAAACACACTGACATGCTTTCCCGCTGATGTGAACGGATAATCCTGTGGGGTCTAAGAGCCTGGCGGGATGGCTCTTTAATGATATGCTGATGTATTACAAGGAGCTGCCCGATGACCATTGGTGGGAAAGGTGGCTAGCTGAGCGGACAGTTGCTACCTGCCTCCCCGCCATCATGAAACCGATCACGCCGTATTGTCGCGCATGTCACCTATCACGCCTGCTGCCAGCGAGCACTGACAATTCCGCCCCATGACTCTTGTTTCAAACAAGAGTCAAGTTTGACTCAAAACGTTAACTCTGTTTCTCTCTTCACAGGCACTGCCAGGCCTGGTGAGTTTTCCCGGCACTTTCTGCTTTTATTTCATAGTTCCACCATTCGCAGTATTTTGCTTTTATTGTGGGTCCCGACCCTGTCCTGGCTGTCAGGGAACCTGCCTGGGAAATTTCCCTAGAAGGAGATCTTCCCAGAGGTGGCCAATTAAGAGGCTGCCTCTGGGTCCATCGTCGAATTAAACACAGTGGGCCACTCGATGAGGCTGCAGGCCTAATCAGAGGGCCTGCGACCTTAGAAGGATGGTAGCCCCACTGCTGGGGAGGGGGCTGAGTGGGGGGGCTGCTATTGTCACTGCCAGAGGGGGAAAGCAATGGCGCCTCCATCCTGATGTGCCTAATGAAGAGGTATGAATTTTAATAAAATAAACAGTGGCCACAGCTGCGAGACCACCCCTGTGGAACCCTCCCAAAGGACGGCCGCCAGCCACAGCTGTGGCCCACTGATGGGGAGGGAGGTGGGTTGAAACAGGAGGCCTCGCGGGCCCCCCAAGGCAAGCTACCTCCAGGAACTTGCTAACCGTGGCCGTCAGTGAGGGGCCGATCTCTAATCAGCCCGGTAATGGGCAGTTCATTTCTGTCAATTGGCTACCTGATGCTGCAGGATGGGTAGCTTCTGTCAGTGCCGATCCTCCTCCGGAAAGTTCGCCGAGAAACAGGAACATGTCGGCAGTACCTCAACAAGTATTTCTCTGAAATTTCTCCTGGTCCTACCTTAAACCCTGCCCCCTTGAGACTGGGAAGATTCCTCCAATTGGCTTTACTCCTTTTCAGAGAAATATTACAAGTTATAAGAGTCTCAAATGCCAGGTATCCCCAATTGTTGCCTTGGGAAAGGGCTTGGCTGGCCTGCAATTTTGTGGGGAGATTGGTGAATCCCAGAACCCGATGAAAAACAACGTAACCGGCCAATTTTGGCCCTTTATACCATTTCTCCCAAGGTTCTGCTGGATCTTCTGCCAAAGTGACGTTGGGAGACTCAGAGCAGCTGGTGGAATTTCAGGGTCATATAATATAACATCATATATTGTATGCAATCAAATTTTAAAAATATATTATCAAAATTTATGTGCAGAATTTATTAATCAATCAGTAATCCCACAGAATACCATTTCTGTAATTAGGCAATGCTGTGAATGGATTGTCTTAACAGATATAAGAGCTGTTCCAAACTGAAATTCATTGAAGTCAGCAACTTGGCATTCTACTCAGGTTAACCAACTGATTATTTGATCATCACCGCAAATAAAAAAATACTCAGGCAAAGAAAATGGCAAGATACAAACTCTGGGGGAATCCAGTTGGTTGGCTGGCTTCCCTCTCACTGTTCAAATTCACTCTTTCCCATGTTGTCCCTGAAACATTTTACTCATGGAAGCAAAGTGATACCTGGCCTGTTAAAGGTGATAAATCTACTGAAAACTTTATGCTGTATTGGAGGTGGGGGAAAAGATTCTTTTGTGTCCTTTTGGGTTCTGCACTGCTGTTACAAGCACTAGGTTACAAGTACAATGTTGTGCACAGTTAGTGTGTCTGTTATACATATGCACATGGTAATGTAACATACTGGGAAATATATGATTCATTTAATATATGCCAGCAGTTCTGCATATTCCTTCAGTCAGCAAGACCAAACACTCTTCAGTTTCGCTGTCCTAAATAAATTGATGCAAGCTTTTCATTTTGAGTGTGTTCCATATGTAGGGTTCACCACTTGTTCAATGCTGTTTCTTGCTGTGATGTGTTGGCCTGTCAGTGAGATTGGAAAGGGTGATTTGGCAAATGGACATCCTGTTCCTGTGATCATTTTCTTTCCCATCCTGACATGTGTAAAATAACTTATGGAATTAATATCTTCCTTGCTGCACCTGTGATGACACATCCTTGTGCCAATAGAATACAATATCTTCAACTCCTGCTACACGTCTTCAAGCTCGTATATCTCCTGTACTGCTACTTTACGCCACAGGTTTTCAAACAGGGGTCTAAGGGGAGATACCAGGGGATCTGTTAAGGCTTCTGTCCATTTTTAGCCGGGCATGCTGCTCACTGCAGCTATATTATGGCAAATTAGCTAGCAGATTATTGCTGTTATTGTACACCAATGAAACATTCTTGCATTGTTTTCCTTTGGTAGCTGTCAATTGAGTCACTCAAGGCCCAATTAAGGACACCTTCCCATCACTGTGGGCATTTTGCCCACATTGGGAGCACCCGCCACCATGTGGGGAGATTGCCAGGTAAACCTTGGCGAACTCTCAGCAAGTTTCAGAGGGTGGGGTGACTCTCCTTGATGGGTGGTCCGTGACTCCTGGAGGGTCCCTTAGGCATTAATGGGTGCCCCTGCGCCATTGGAACAACCCTTCCCACCCCCAATTGCCAGGGCCTGCTAGCCTGATTCTGGCTTCCCCAAATAACTTACCCCTCTTTAAGAGTGCCTTTGCATTAAGGCAGTCTCTCTTTTGTGATGCAACCTCAGCATTGGTAGCAGGCTGCTGAGCTGCTAGCCCCCTGATTGGGCTGGCAGTTCTGGGGGGTGGGTCAGTGTCCTCAATTGGAAGTTGCCCCAGCGGCAGCCTGTTAATTGACCTCCAGCGGCAAAATGCTACTCCATTGCCAATGGGAGCAGCTGTGGCTCCCGTTTTCATCCCTAGCAGTGGGACTTGACCCTCAAGGGAAAAAGTCAGCCCTGTGTGTGTGACTTCTTCACTTCACTAAGGAGGCACTCACTGAAATCTGCCAGAACTGCAGCCGCAGAGCAAGGTGAGGGCAACATTGCCAGTGGCTGTAAAGGTGACCATGACCATCAACTTCTTCAGGTTGGGATTGCAGTTCACCATCCACTGAAGTTTAACGGAGATCACTGATGCTCTGTATGCAAAGAGAGGGGAACACTGAGAAGCAGGCAGACCGTGCAAGTGGCTTTACCAGGGTCACTGACTTCTCCATGGTGCATGGTATACCTGCTTTGCAGGTGCTGCTGGTAAATTCAGAGATGTACCGCAACTGCGAAGAGTTCCACTCCCTCAATATCCAACTAGGGTGTGCACATATTCAGCATTACCAGCAGCTCAATGCTTGGTATCCTGGCAGCAGTCATGGTGCCTTTATTCTGCTCTAGTCCACTCACTGTGCCATAAGAAGTTGAGTTACCATGAGAAACCAATGGGCAACTGGGTGGCAAGGTTTATCTGCTGACCAGGTGCCTTATTAATCCATTGTACAACACACCCATACTCGGACAGCATGTGTATGATAAGAGCCATGCAACCACACAAAATGTCTCTTTTCAGGTCACTGGGGTGCTTAACAATGCGTCTGCTGCCTGGACTGTTCTGGAGGAGCCCTGCAGTACTCACCAGGGCATGTGTCACAGTTCATTATAGTCTGCTTCATCCTGCAAAGCCTTGGCATCGTGAGGGTGCAGATCTTGCCACCGGATATGCCAGTGAAGATAACTCCGGTTCCCAACTCAATAACAGTCCCACACATTCCCATTCCTCTGATATTTACCATCACTGTATCATCTTGGCCACAATGTTGAAATAAATTAGAAATCAAACCATCCAATATTCCTCACAAAAGTCAACTGATCACTCGTGCGCATTTCATTAGTGCTTGCCTTTTGTGTGCCTTGGCCTGTCCTAGCGCTACCCCAGCAGCTGCAGCGAGGCTGGCAGGAGGCTGCTGACTTACATCATAGTTCAGCCACGGTAACGGCTGAGTGTGTGGTCATGGAGCTGGCCGCCACTTCCATGCTGGAAAGGATGGGTTCCATGCTGTGATGCGATCTATCCCAAAAAGCTTGCATTGATATAGAGGTGCACCACTGATTGTGGTGTGCTACCTCAGCCTACAGTAAATTACGTACTTGAGTTTTTGAGAATCAAGGTGTCAGATCTGACATGAAATTCAAAGATTATTGGGCACTGATTCTCCCCAAGCCTCTCTACGGTGCTGAAGATTGGACAACTTATATACATCGTATCGAGGTCCTACAACAACATCATTAAAGCTGTCAAAGGATCTTGCAAATCAAGTGGGAGGACAAAAGAATAAACATGAGTGTCCTCCAAGATACAGTTTTGCCAAGTATGGATAATCTCACATCGGCTGAGATGGATGGGGCATCTCAACAGAATGCCCAACTCAAGACTGCCCAAACACTCAGAGGTGCTCGACTCCGAGCTATGCCAGGGAGTCTGTTCACACAGGGGCCAAAGGAAACATTTCAAAGACAGTCTCAAAGCCTGCATGAAGGTCTGTTCCATCAACATCAGCATGTGGGAAGCAGATACCTAATCCAAACCAAAATGGCAATTCATCATCAAACATGCTGTCAAGACTTTCCAATAAACCAAAGCCGCCACTGAGAGAGAATGGCAAGAGGGACAGAAATTGAGGGAAGCTGCTCGAGCCAACAATCTGCCACCACCTACCAGTCGATAACCAATGTTCTCACTGTGGGAGGGCCTGCAAGGCTCAGGTGGCGCTAAATCTATCTGCGAACCCACATTCAACACTGACACCTCACTTCCACCCAGCCATCCACAAGAAAGAATCAACCTCAACATGAGGGATTGTCGATAGATATAGAGTGGGAGATCATATGGACCTCCAGAGAGATGGCTGCAAATGCTCATTTAATTTATTTCCCTGGGATAATGTCAGTCTCCTGCTGACGTTGTAGTAAACCAGAAGAATTTTTATCGAATTTCCAGCCTGACGCTAACACATCTGGGCTGCATATATAAATCCCAGGCTACAGAAGTCTTCACTGAGCTGACCCAGCTATTATCTTAACATTAAACCTGGATATAAGCAATTTATTTATTTTTAATGGTCTATTTCATATAGAGGATTCTGCTCACCTTAATTTATTATTAGCTAACAAAATATAGAACTCCGAGCTGAATATAAGACAGCTGTGTTGGATCTTCCTGGATTCTTACAACTTAACATATGTGACATTGACCGAGTTTGACCCTATCTTAGCTCATCTGCTGCTGAAACCCTCATTCATGTCTTTGTTTCCTCTAGATTTGACTATTAGAATGCGTTCCCGGCTGGTCCCCCATTCTACCCTGCATAAACTTGAGGTCATCTAAAACTCTGCTGCCCGTTTCTTAACTTGCACCAAGTCCTGTTCCTCTCCCACCCCTGTGCTTGCTGAACAACACTGGCTCCCAGACAAAAAACATCTGAGTTTTAAAATTCTCATCCCTGTTTTCAAATCTCTGCATGGCCTCGCCCTTGCCTATTTCTGTAATGTCCTCCAGCCTCACAACCCTCTGAGGTATCTGCACTCCTCCAATTCTGGCCTCTTGTGCATCCCCAAGTATAATCACTGTCCCGTTGATGTCTAGGTCCCATGTCCTGGAATACACTCCCTACACTTCTCTGCCACTCTAACTCCCTTTCCTCCTTCAAGAAACTTCTTAAAAGCTACATCTTTGAACAAAAGTTTGGTCATCTGACTTAATATCTCCTTATGTAGCTTGGTTCATACTTTGTTTCATACTGCTCCTGTGAAGCGTCATGGGACCTTTTATTAAGTTAAAGCCATTATATAAATTTAAGTTGTTTTCAGTTACTTAGCTAAGAAATGCAGTGTATATTTTAATTACATATTTAATGTATTAAGTGATTAAGGGGAGTTGCGTCCTTGTGGAGTACCTCACTGAAAAGCAGTGCTACAAATTGCATTGACATTCACTTCATCAAGATACCTGTCTGAACCACAAAGCTACAAGGATGTCTGGCTCAATGACATCTGCACTGCTTCAAAGTACCAACTAAAACCAACCACATCAGCAGCTTCAGAATTTATTATATAGCTTGTTGAAGAATGAAAACATATCCTAAACACTAGAAGGAAAATGATTTCTAATAAGAAACTCTGGTCATGAAAGGTTCAGAGTGGTCTGAGAGCTCTTCGTGATTAATATTCAATACATGTTACATTGAATATTAATCATATTATCCTATTATATTTAATATACAATCTTCAGCCAGAAGTGCTGAGTGGATGATCCATCTCAGCCTCCTCCGGAGGTCCCCGGCATCACAGAAGCCAGTCTTCAGCTGATTTGGTTCACTCCATGTGATCTCAAGAAATGGCTGAAGACACTAGATACTGCAAAAGCTATGAGCCCTGACAATATTCCGGCAATAGTACCAAAGACTTGTGCTCCAGAACTTGCTGCGCCCGTTGCCGGGTTGTTCCAGTACAGCTACAACAATGGCATCTACCCAGTAATGAGGAAAATTGCCCTGGTATGTTCTGTACACAAAAAGCAGGACAAATCTAGCCTGGCCAATTACCGCCCTATCAGTCTACTCTCGATCATCAGTAAAGTAATGGAAATAAGTGCCACTTGCTTAGCCATAATCTGCTCACTGTTGCTCAGTTTGGGTTCCGCCAGGGTTACTCAGCTCCTGAACTCATTTGGACAGAAAATTCAACTCCAGGTGTGAGGTGAGAGTGACTGCCCTTGACATCAAGGCAACATTTGACCAAGTGTGGCATCAAGGAGCCCTAGCAAGACTGAAGTCAATGGGAATCAGGGGGTAAACTTTCTGTTGGTTGGAGTCATACCTAGCACAAAGGAAAATGGTTGTGGTCATTGGAGATCAATTATCTCAATTCCAGGACATGAGTGTAGGAGTTCCTCAAGGTACTGTCCTAGACTGAACCATCTTGGCTGCTTCATCAATGACCTGCCTTCCATCATAAGGTCAGCACTGGGGACGGTCGCTGATGATTGCACAATGTTCAGCACCATTCGCAACTTTCCAGATGCTAAAGCAGTCCAGGTCTAAAGGCAGCAAGACCTGGACAATATCCAGGCTTGGACTCACAAGTGGCAAGTAACATTTGCACCCCACAAATGCCAGGTAATGACCATCTCCAACAAGGGAAAAACTAACTATTGCCCCTTGACATTCAATGGCATTACCATCACTGAATCCCTCATTAACAACATCCTGGGGGTTACCATTGACCAAAAACTGAACTGGTCCAGTCAAATAAATACTGTGGTTGCAAGAGCAGGTCAGAGGCTAGGAATCCTGTGGTGAGTAACTCACCTCCTGACTCCCCAAAGCCTGTCCAGCATCTACAAAGCACACATCAGGAATGTGATGGAATACTCTCCACTTGCCTGGATGAGTGCAGCTCCAACAACACTCAAGAAGCTTGACGTCATCCAGGACAAAGCAGCCCGCTTGATTGGCACCCCGTCCACAAACATTCACTCCTTCCACCACCCACGCACAGTGGCATCAGTGTGTACCCTCTACAAGATGCACTGCAGGAACTCACCAAGGCTCCTTAGACAGCACCTTCCAAACCCATGACTGCTACCATCCAGAAGAGCAAGGGCAGCAGACACATGAGAACATCACCAACTGGAAGTCCTCCTTTAAGCCACTTACCATCCTTACTTGGAAATATATCATCATTTCTTCACTGTCGTTGGGTCAAAATCCTGGAACACCCTCCCTAACAGCACTCCCTCCCTACACCATAGGGACAGCAATGATTCAAGAAGGCGACTCACCACCACCTTCTCAAGGGCAATTATGGATGGGCAATAAATGCTGGCCTAGCTAGTGATGCCCACATCCCATGAATGAATAAAAAAAGTACATGACACAGTTGATAACACCATCGTTTCCATTATCTCTCTTCTCTAGCCCACCAAAATGCAACTGCACTTAAGTGATTTCATTTTTGTCCAGTCCAAATACAGCCAGTACATGAGCTAAAATGGCCCCTTCCCCAGCTACTGCATGGCACCCCTGGAGTCCCTCAAGAATCCATTTTTGCCTCCTCTATCTATTCTCCACAAAAAACATCCACCAACTCCAAATGACTCACTCAGGGCGAGACTGCATGCAACCTTGACATCCTGTGCAACCCAGAATTGAGCTTCAAATCCTATCACTTATTCACTAGCAAGAATGCTTACTTCCACCTCGACATTATTGCTTGTCTCTGCCCCCCACTGCTGCTGAAATCCTTGTCCATGTGTTTTCTATCTCAAGACTCAATTTCTCAATTCCTCTCCTTGCCAATTCCCAATCCCAACCCTTCATAAGTTCCAAATTATCCAAAACTCTACCACCCCTATTCTTTGGATGGGTAGGATTCTGGAAGAAAGCAGGGTGTTCCTAGGTTTCTACTATTTTAACTATTGCCCCCATTCTTTAAATTGGTTAAAAAATAGCAAAAGCAACAAACAGCTTTGTGGAGAATTATGTAGTGGGGACAGGTGCTCATAATTGAACAATGAACTCCAGGTCAGACCTGCAATATATAGCTCAAGGAAAGGCAAGGCTTTAAGTTACCATTGAAGGAGTGAGTGAGTCACAGCATAGGTGCAGCAGTCATTGCCAGGGATATCCGTGTGTAGCAAAGAGTAAGATGCTGAAGCTGGGTCTGACATATGCTGGCAATTCCTCGTGGATAATGTACCAATTTGATAATGGAGCTTGTGACAAAGCAGTGCACTCCCACAAAAGGTCCACCAACTTGCAGAGTTGAAACAAATCCTACACCCTAATGTATCCAAAACTGCAGATCAGTGCCACATATTGCTTCCAAACCTTACATCTAAAAAGCATTTGACCCGATTTTGCTGAGTAAATAACTACATCTGAACCCTGTGCATTGTAAATCACCACAAGTTACTGTTCAATTTGTGCCTTTTCTTTGATAGTTTTGTGAAGATAGCATTTTTCACATTATCTCCCCTTGAGATAGTGTTATAATCTCATTGATCAAGAAGCTAAGAAGCTGTTTGAATGGGAAAACAACATCATTTTACTCCATAGCCAGTAAGCCCATTTTCCTCTGAAATGCTTTCAGTGGTGGCTCCATTTATCTATAGTTTAGCTTGAATACATATAATAGGAAAAATCTAAGACTTCACATCCACTTGCAGGACTCTCTAGCAGTTTGGAGAGCAGATCTTCAGTTCTACTTTAGTTAAATCAGTAAAATGGGACATTTTTCTTTTGTGTCAACTTTTTAGTGAAGTATTTAAGAAAACAATTCTGCACAACACTGTTTGTTGCATTTGCTATTTTTCTTGAATCAAATTTGATGAACAAGAGCATTGGTCAGAATAATACAAATTGAGTGATACTCTGTTACTGCTTCCCACAAGAATACCTGTCCAAAGAATAGGGGTGGATGCATGTAATTCTGCACTGCACTGTTTCATGCAACATAATCTTACTACAGAGGAAACTACTAAATGAATAATGATTTTGCCAAGCAATTTTGTCCTCTTAACCTTTTATCCATTCTAATTGCTGTATCGAATTTGGCAAGGAGTTAATAATGGATTGCAACCTGGATTGAAAGTCCAGCTCTGTAAAACAGTCACAGTGCTATGAATAACTGAATGTGTAATTACATAATTTGCTTCACTGCAGTGTATTACAATGTAACAGAACAAACCTTTAACTAAAGACTGTGATACAGCAAACAGTTTAACAATTTCTTTCTCGGAATCTAGGAAACTTTTGATCCATTCAGTATCACAATTATTTTCAGCTCATCAGTAAGTGAAAGAATCTCTTCTTCAGAGGTGACACTTCTATTATACACAAAGGTAGATGTCTGGGGGCAATTTTAATCTAACTTGATGGGCTGGAAACCCAAGGAATCTGCTGTAATATCAGTTTTACCGTCCGACCAATTACCATTTGCTTCAATGGAGATTAAAATTGGGCAAGGTGTAGTGTTGCACCAAATCTGTCAGTTTCTCACTGGGCAGGCTATCTTAAAAAGGATTATTTTTGTATTCATTCAGTCAGCGTTGCTGGCAAACCAGCATTCATTGCCTATTCCTAATTGTACTGAGCAGGTGGTGATAAGCCACCTTCTTGAACTGCTTGAAAAGATTTTTCTTGTCCCACCTATTTCCATTATTTTCAAATGTATTTCCATCCGTTGTTTTATCTCTACCTTTTAGACTATTTCAATCCCTTCCCCCCACCCCACCCCCACTAGGGCTATCTGTACCTTGCTCATCCTGCTTTCTACCCTTAATGTCACCTATTAGCACATTCCTTAGATAATATCACCACCTTCAAAACCTCTTTGTCCTTTTGTCTGTGACATCTTTTGGTTATCTCCGCCTATCACTGGCCCTCTATCCAGCTCTACCTGTCACACCCCTCCCCCCGCTTAAACCAGCTTATATTTCACCTCTTTTCTATTTTTCCTTAGTTCTGTTGGAGAGTCATACGGACTCAAAACGTTAACTTTGTTCCTCTCCGCAGATGCTGTCAGACCTGCTGAGTTTTTCCAGGTATTTTTATTTTTATTTAGGTCTATAAGTTCAGCTGACTGATTTGTGGACATTTATTTCTGCATTTTAAAACCTTTATTCATTGCTTTTAAATTCTTCAGCTTTCTGAGGTGGCTCTCTGCCTTCAGGGGGCTTTTATTCCATGCTGCCCCACGCCCGTGCTTACGTCAGCACCCGCTCTCCTCCCACCCCCACCCCGGCAGCACTGAGCATTTCAGCGGGCCTTTCACTCTGGCTAGCCATTAATTGGCCAACCAGCGTGAAATCACGGTCGGGGGCTGATCGTGGTTGGCAGTCCATTCCGCGGCTGCTCCCAGGCCCGCCGATTGCGTGCGCCTGCCAAAATAAAAATCCTGCCCCATGTATCCGCTGCCCTTGTTCTTCTAGGTGGTCGAAGCTGTGGGTTTGGAAGGTACTGTTGAAGGAGTCTTGGTGAGTTGCTGCAGTGCACCTTGTATATGGTACACACCCTGCCACTGTGCGTCGGAGGTGGAGAAAGTGAACATTTAAGGTTGTGGATACAGTGTCGATCAAGTGGGCTGCTTTGTCTTGGATGTGTTTTTTTAATTCTTTCATGGGATGTGAGGGTCACTGGCATGGTCAGCATTTGGTGCTTATTCCTAATTGCCATTGAGAAGGTGGTGGTGATCATCTGGTCCAGTCCATCTGGCATAGTCACACCCATCGTGCTGTTAGGAAGCGAGTTCCAGGATTTTCATCCAGGGACAGTGAAGGAACAATGATATTATCTCGAGTCAGGATGGTGTAAAATTTAGAGGGGAACTTGCAGGTGATGGTATTCCCATGTGTCTGCAGATCTTTTCCTTCTAGGTGGTAGAGGCCGCAAGTTTGAAAGGTGCTGTAAAGGGAGCCTTGGTGCAGTGCATCTTGTAGATGGTGCACACTGCTGCTACTGTGTGTTGGTGGTGGAGGGAGTGAATGGTTAAAGTGGTGGATGAGCTCCCAAACAAGCGGGCTGCTTTGTCCTGGATGTTGTCAAGCTTCTTGAGTGTTGTTGGAGCTGCACTCAGTATCACAGCACCTCAGACCCTTTACAGTGCAGAAGGAGGTCATTTGGCCCATCGAGTCTGCACTGTCTCTCTGAAAGAGCACTGTAACTAGTCCCACTCCATTGCCTTATCCCTGTAACCTTGCACATTCTCTTTTTCCAGGTAGCAATCCTATTCCCTTTTGAATGCCTAGATTGAACCTGCCTCCACCACTCTTTCTGGAAGTTTGTTCCAGACTCCAACCATCCTCTGGGTGAAAACATTTTTCCTCACGTCACATTTACTCCTTTTGCCAATTATTTTGAATCTGTGCCCTCTAGTTACTGATGTTCTCTCAAGTGGGAACAGTTTCCCACTATTTACCCTGTCCATACCCCTCAGGATCTTGAATACCTTCATCAAGTCTCCTCTCAGCCTTCTTTTCTCCACGGAAAAGAATCCCAACCTCTCCAATCTAACCTCATAGCTACAGTTCTTTATCCCTGGAATCATTCTTGTGAATCTCATCTGTACTCTATCCAATGCTTTCACATCATGGCACCCAGAACTGGACGTAGTACCCCCAGATGAAGTCTAGCTAGTATCTTATACAAGTTGAACATGACCTCCTTACTCTTATACCCAATGACCCTATCAATAAAGCCTAAGATACTAAATACTTTATTAACTGTTTTATCAACATGTCCTGCCATGCAATGACCTATGTATGAATACACCAAGGTCCCTCTGTCCCTGCACCTCATTTAGAGGCTCTCCCTTTATTTTATACTGTCTCATCATATTTTTCCTGCCAAAATTAATCATCTCATGCTTTGCTGCATTGAACTTCATCTGCCACTTCTCTGCCCAATCCACCAATATGTCTATGTCCTTTTGAAGTTCAAGACTATCCCCATCACAGTTGACAATATTTCCAATCTTCATATCATCTGAAAATTTTGAAATCCTGCCCTGCATCCCACAGTCTAGGTCATTAATATATATCAGGAAGAGCAAGGGTCCCAACATTCCTGGGGAACTCCACTACAAACCTTCTTCCAATCTGAAAAACATCCATTAGCCACTACTCTTTGTTTCCTGTCACTCAGCCAATTTCTTATGCAAGTGCCTTTTATTCCATGACTAGAATTATGGTCACAAATCTGTTGTGTGGCACTGTATCAAATGCCTTTTGAAAATCCATATACACCACATCAACAGCATTTCCTTTATCAACCTTCTCTGGTACCTCCTCAAAAAATTACAGCAAGTTAGTTAAACATGATCTTCCCTTAATGAACCCATGTTGGCTTTCCTTAATTATCCTGCACTTGCCTAAGTGACTATTGATTTTATCCCATACTATAGTTTCCAGAAGTTTCCCTACCACTGAGATCAAACTGACTGGCCTGTAGTTGTCAGCTTTATCCTTGCATCCCTTTTTAAACAAGGTTGTAACATTTGCAATTCTCCAGTCCTCCAGCACCACCCCTGTGTCTAAGGAAGACTGAAAGATTATCACTAGTGCCTCTACAATTTTCATTCTCACTTCCCTCAGTACCCTTGGATGCATCTCATCCGGTCCTGGTACCTTATGTATTTTAAGGAAAGATAGCCTTTCCAACACCTCCTTCCTCTCAATTGTAAGTTCTTCTAGTGTACCAGTTACCTCCTCTCTCACCTCGGCCTGGGTAGGATCCTCTTCCTTTGTAAAGACAGATGCAAAGTACTCGATCAACATCTGCACTATTTCTCCAGCCTTCACATGCAAGTCCCATTTTTTTGTCCCTATTCAGCCATATTCTTTCTTTTACCATCCTTTTATTATTTACATGTTTATAGAAGACCCTGGGATTCCCTTT
The DNA here is from genome assembly GCF_964194155.1 of Cetorhinus maximus. NCBI lineage: Eukaryota > Metazoa > Chordata > Chondrichthyes > Lamniformes > Cetorhinidae > Cetorhinus > Cetorhinus maximus. Next base: position 33,496,567 of record NC_135879.1, read on the forward strand.
TTTGTTCACTGCCAGCCTCTTTTCAGGCACTTTCCTTGCTTTTCTTATTAGTTTCTTCACTTCCCCTCTGGTCCTTCTATATTCAGCCTGATTCTCCATTGTATTTCTACCTGACATTTGCCATACGCTCACTTCTTCCTTTTCATCTTTACCTCTATCTCTCTCATCATCCAGGGCACTCTGTATTTATTTGTCCTATCTTTTCCCTTCAAGGGAATATACCTTGACATTGCCTGCAATACGTCTTCCTTGAAGGCATCCCATTGTCCATCCATTGTCTTTTCCGCAAACATTTGATTTCAAATCACTCGATTCAGATGCATCCTTATCCCATCAAAGTTGGATTTCCCCCAATTAATTATCTCTGCTCTGGATTGTTCCCTGTCCTTTTCCATAATTAAGCTAAACTATATGATACAATGGTCACTGTCCTCAATAGGTTCTCCCACTGATATTTGATCCAATTGGGCCATTCCCCAGAACCAATGCCAAAAGTGCATGCCCTGTCATTGGACTGGAAACATACTGCTGTAGAAAATTATCTTGAACACATTCCAGGAACTCTCACCCCTCTTGTCCCTTTGTGCTGTGGAATTAGTGGATTGGAAAAATGCTAATATAACACCCTTATTCAAAAAGGGGGGAGGCAGAAAGTAGGAAACTATAGACCAGTTAGTTTAACATCTGTCATTGGGAAATTGTTGGAATCCATTATTAAGGAAGTAGTAAGGGGGCATTTGGAAAGTCAAAATGTAATCCATCAGAGTCAGCCTGGCTTTATGAAAAGTAAATCATGTTTGACTAATTTGCTGGAGTTCTTTGAAGATGTAACAAGCAAAGTTGATAATGGGGATCTTGTAGATGTAGTATATCTGGACTTCCAGAAGGCCTTTGATAAGGTGCCGCACAAAAGATTAATACACAAGATAAGATCATATGGAGTTAGGGGTAATATATTAGCTTGGATAGAAGTTTGGCTAACCAACAGAAAGTAGAGAGTCAGGATAAATGGGTCCTTTTCTGGATGGCAAGCTGTAACTAGTGGGGTGCAACAGTGTTCGGTCATTGGGTCTCAACTATTTACAATCTATATTAATGACTTGGATTCAGGGATAGTAGGTACTATAGCTAAATTTGCAGATGACACCAAAATAGGTGGGAAAGTAAGTTGCAATGAAGAAATAAGAAATTTACAAATGGATATGGATAGGTTAGGTGAATTGGCCAAAATTTGACAGATGGAGTTTAACGTGGATAAGTGTGAGGTTATCCATTTTGGTCAGAAGAATAAAAAGGTGGCTTATTATTTAAATGGAAAGAAACTTTAAAATGCTTCAGATCTGGGTGTATTCGTGCATGAATCGCTGAAAGCTAGTATGCAGGTACAGCAGGTAATAAGGAAGGTAAATGAAATTTTGGTATTTATTGCTAAAGGAATAGAGTATAAAAATAGGGAAGTGTTGTTGCAACTGTACAAGTCATTGGTGAGACCGCACCTGGAGTACTGTGCACAGTTTTGATCCCCTTACTTGAGGAAGGATATAGCGATATTGGAGGCGGTTCAGAGGAGGTTCACTAGATTGATTCCAGAGATGTGGGGCTTGTCTTATGAGGAGTTTAGGCCTATACTCGCTAGAGTTTAGAAAGATTAGAGGAGATCTAATTGAAGTATATAAGATGCTAAAGAGGATAGACAAAGTAGACGTAGAGCGGATGTTTCCCCTTGTGGGGCATTCTAGAATGAGAGGCCATAGTTTTAGGCTAAGGGGTGGTAGATTTAAATCAGAGATGAGGAGACATTACTTTTCTCAAAGGGTCGTGAATAAGTGGAATTCCCTACCTCAGAGTGCAGTGGATGCCGGGACGCTGAATACATTTAAGGAGGAGATAGACAGATTTTTAATTAGTAACAGGTTGAAAGATTATGGCGAGAGGGCGGGAAATTGGAGTTGAGGCCGAAATGAGATCAGCCATGATCGTATTGAATGGTGGGGCAGGCTCGAGGGGCTGAATTGCCTACTCCTGCTCCTAGTTCTTATGTTCTTATGTACTATTCCTATCCCAGTCTCTACTTGGATAATTGAAGTCCCCCATTATGATTACTCTATAATTCTTGCACCTCTCCATAATTTATTTGCAAATTTGTTTCTCCACATCCCTTCCACTAGTTGGTGGTCTATATACTACACCAATCAATGTTATTGCACCATTTTCATTCCTTACCTCTAGCCGGAGAGATACCATCCTTGACCCCTCTGGAACATCCTTCCTCTCCAGTGCAAAAATGTCATTTTTAATCAATATTGCCACTCGCCCTTTTTCTTCCTTTCCTGCCTCACCTAAACACCCTCTACCCAGGAGTACTTAATGCCCAGTCCTGCGGGATAATTCGCTGGTTGAATTTGTCCTAGGTTTTGTGGGCAGGACATGCCTAGGCAATTTTCCACTATGTGAGGTAGATGTCAGTGTTGTATCTGTACAAGAACAGCTTGACTAAGACTAGTTCTTGAGCACAGGTCTGCAGTGCTGGTCAGGGTGTTGTCATGGCCCATAGCCTTTTCAATATCCAATCATTCAATCATTCATTTCTTGGAATGAATCAAATTGGCTGAGACTGCCATCCTTGGGTTGCTGGCAACCTCAGGAGGAGGTCAAGATGTATCCTGCACTCAACACGCCTGGCTGAAGATGGTTGCAAAGGCTTTAGCCTGCTCTTTTGCACTGACTGGGCTAGTGACTCTCCTTCTCCACTTAGTTATTTAATTGTGCACCACCATTCATGACTAGATGTGGCAAGACTGCAGAGCTTTGATCTGATCCATTGGTTATGGGATAACTTATCATATCCACAGGCTTGACTAATAACACACAGCACAGAGAATTGTTAACAGGGTCTGGAGTCATGGTTGAAGACTTCCAGGGCCACTCCCTCCCAACTATATATCAGTTTTCCACCACCTCTGGTGGGCCTGAACTGCGGGTGGACAACATCTACCCAAGAATGATGATGGGGGAGTCTGGGACATTGGCTGTTAAGTATGATTTGGTGAGTATGACTATGCAAGGCAAATGCTTGATTAGCCTTTGGGACAGCTCTTCCAATTTTAGCAGACATCCCCAGATGTAAGTGAAGAGGACTTTAGAGATTGACTAGAATGTCCATCCAATTTTATTCTTTCTCAGCTTTTCTGTGACAACTTGTTATCAAAATGTTTGACTGTCAGTAAAACATGAGTTAGGAACAAACATCACAAAGCTTGAGGTTTAGTGCCTGATGAGACGGTTTTCACACTTAATCAAAAGTGGTCTCACACTGGGCTTCAAAGTTCTTGACTGCTGCAACAGGATGAAGTGAAAAAGAATCTGAATCATCATTGGATTGTTTCTGAAATGATTTTCATATCTAGACTAAAATACTTGTTAAAATACATGAATGGATTGACTGACAAAAGGGGCTTAACACATTGGCCATAACAAGACAGTGCAACACTGAAATGAATAAATCCACAATTAACAATTTATTTAAACATTTTGTTAATTTAGCAGTTATTTATTTAACAAGGACAGCTATCATTGTAAAATAGAGATAATGTGCATGGATGTGTGCTTGGAGTTTTTAATTCCCTTGACCATTTTATTATTTTATCAATTATTCATTTAGCTGATTTTGACCACTGTTATGATACGGCAGGTGGTATTTGCCAGGTTGACCAAATCCACAAGGGAAACTTGCTATCACAACTGATTTTCAATTTGTATTTATTATGAGAAGGTTTGTGCATTGAATTCAGAAGTAATGAGTCCACTAACACCTTTAGAGATTTTATAAATTAAATTAAAACCTTTGTTAGCAAAAGAAAAGAATTAAAACACATACATAAGATTATAGTTATACCATTACTTAATATTATAACAAATCCCCAAATTCCTAATTAACCTGACTCCCAACTACACACCCCCTTTAAGTCAACAGTCAAAAATAGATTTTAAATGTAGAGAGGCAATCTAGCAAGGTTACCACAGCACCCACACGACAGTGGAATTCCAAAGGCTTTTTAACACAACCTTGTTTACTGAAAAGCAGACTTCTACAAAGTGGCTAGAGGCTGTTTCCCAAATTCTGTTTCACATAGTGTATCTTTTAGACCTTACACGGCCACCTTCTATCCTTCTTTAAATATATCCCTTCCTCTTTAATCTGTAAATCCCATTATTTCCATATATATTTGGAATTGACTTTTCTCATGCTATTAGAAATCTTGCATATTGTCAATATGACCTTTTCCTTTTTGGAAAAACAAATGTAATAACCTTGCCCTATTTATCCTGTCAATTCCAGAAATTTATTATGTTTCTTTGAAAACCAAACACCTCTCCGCTTATCTTAAAATGCAAATTTTGTTCACACCCGAACTATTGACTTTACCCTAGCTCACTTATTAGCATTTCAAATACCCCTTTTATACCTGACTCTTTTGATAAGTTCAACCTTGCCCTAGGTGACTCGAATTCATTTAGGTCAGCCACACAGACAGAACCATCCACACACACACAAACATAAGCCTACTTTACAATACTCCACAATAATATTATGAAAGATGTGGTAGTTTTGTGACACCACAAGAAGAACAACAGAAAATAGCATCCATGATATTGATGATGTACTATTTCTGAAGCTGCCAATGAGCTACTGCACTGGGTGCAAAATATGACAGCTTTACAGCTGTTTACTGCACAGTGCTATTGGAAAATGGCATGAGAGGGAAGGGTATTACGCAACGCAACCAAATTTTTGTTGGAATGAAGGGAGAAAGTTGGCACAATTGGCACAACCATGTTGGAGGGTTATCAGGAAGACACGTATATTTCTTGGGTGCATAAGGTGGAAAAATCTGAAAGTATGACCAGGATTTTATGGTCCTGCGCACAGCGGGAAATGTCTCAGGCAGGACAGTAAATTTGGAGAGGCAGCCAAAAGTCCATTTTCTTCCAGCAGGGATCCTGGCCTATGCTTCAGAACATTTAAAAAATACATTCGTTGTTGGGTATGAATTCCAGCATTTTAGAACTGACTATTTCTTGAGCAATAATATTTCATATCTATTTTTCATGTTACAGGCATTGAAGTGAATGGTTTTGATAGGTTGTTGCTGGAACAGGGCATTATATGAAATTTCCCATTAGAATTACAATTGCACATTTATATTTTAGTGTATTTTGTCTACACAGTTGCAAAAGTATGAGTTGATAATAGTGCAGCATAGGTAATTGGGCATCTGGACCCTTGGTGGACAAATAAATAAAACAGCATAACCCCTGTACCAATGAAATTTAAGGCTTTGAGAAATAAACAGAGCCGAGGAGGGTCAATTCCTTCAACAGGACCTTCCAAACCCCTGAACTCTACAGCCTAGAAGGACAGAGCTGCAGATGCATGGGAACAATGCACCTGCATGTCACTCCAAATGACATCCTGTCTATATCCTGGAATTCCCTCCCTAACAGCACTGTAGGTATACCTACACCACATGGACTGCAGCAGTTCAAGAAGGTAACTCACCATCACCTGCTTAAGGGCAATTAGGGATTGACAGTAAATACCGGCCTTGCCAGCAATGCCCAGATCCCAACTGCAAACAAAAAAAATGAAAATAAATTGGAGTTGGTGAACTCAATGTCAAATCAAGCAAAGAAAGAGAAATAAAGGCCATCATTTCCTGTTCCGGGACTAAGTCCCATGGCAGGGGTGGGAACGGGGAGTTGTTCCCGCCATGGAGGTCGGCAGGAATTCACACCGTATCGCGCGATGCTGGCCTAATTAATGATGCAGTTGCGGGCTACCTGACGTTTTTCGTGGCGGGGGTAGGCCTGGATGGCGCGTACCCTACCATCCTATTTGGGTGCTATATTTAAAAGGTGGACGGACATCGACTTATCCACTGTTGAAGGAGAAGATGGCCTGCAATCACAGGCAGCTCCGGGCTCCAGATACGGTGATGCATCCTTGGAAGTCCTTCCCAATGCAGTGGAGGCCAGGAGGGACGTCCACTACCCAGAGAATGGAAGGAGGAGACCAACGCTGCATGGGAGGAAGTATCCAAGGAGATTAGTGCCCAGGGCCTCCACCAGAGGACTGCCCTGCAATGCCGCAAATGGATGAATAGCCTCTTCTGCTCCGCCAGGGTAAATGAACCCTCAGCTGCTCACACTCACCTCACTGAATAGTAGCTGGGACATTGGCCTCAGTGGCAAGGGCACCATCCATACATAAAAGAGCTACTCAATGTGATAAGATGATGCCTCATAGCCCCACTGCAGTCCATCTAGTCTGCAGGTGGAGAGGCCACTGTGGGTCCCTGACCCTTCCACACAGAGAGCTCAGATGCTGCCTGGGATGGGTGGATAGGGGAAGGGGGCTAGGAGTTGAAGGCACCAACAACAACCCTGTTAATGACATGCCTCTGTGAGCCTTATCTTTCTATCTGCATGGGCTCACCACTCTGGAGGGTGTTGCCCCAGAACCCTTCAGGTCAACCTGCAGTACATCAATCACAGGGCACACAGTCCAGCCAGCTATTTGTAGAACTGGAATGACGAGAAAAGTACACGAAACCCAATTCCTCTCAATCCCATCTTCTCTCTCTGTGCAGGAAAAGTTGAGGCACAACAGGAGAGAGACAGAGAGAGAAGATGGGAGGGAACCAGCCTGACCTCAAAAACCTCACCAACTTCAAGGAGCAGGCAGCCCAGCTAGAAGGGAAGGAACTGGGCTGAGCCTGTGGAGATAGAGAGGTTGGTGGGCAGCCTCCACCAGTAAGGACTCATGGATGTCACATAGAAACATAAGAGTCATGCATTCCCCCATGTTGGAGGCAGCTCGTACAGTCACTCACTCTCTCCTCTCTCTCAGCAGGAAGTGGGAAAGGGAATAAGAGGAGACCCTGTCCAGCAGTTCATCCAGCCCACAACCAATCCATGACGTTCTGGAGGAAGAAACTGCACCTGTAGAAACGTCACAGCAGTCACACCTACACCCTCCACCAGCACAAGTAGACACCTTGGTGGGCACTAGATGTAGCTCAGGCTGGGTCTCACATTCTGGTGGTCACCGCACAAGCAAGTGTCCACAGCAGGAGGAGGCAGGGTCGGTTACGCTTACTGACACTCAGGAGATTGCTGGGGAAGAGGCATCTTTGATGTCCAAGTCAGATGATGAGTCTCTGGGATGGGCCCTGCATGAGATGCTGGGGAAACTGAGGGAGGAGGGGGAACATTAGGCAGAGGTGTCGGAGGCCCTCAACAAAGTGGCACGTGAGGCGGAGGACTCCATCCATCTGCTCTCTGATGAAGTGGTGTTGAAATGTGCACGCTTCGAGGTCTCCATTGGGAGGGTGGCGGACACCATGGAGAACCTTGGCAAGCAGGATGCCCAGTTTCTGCCAGAGATGTGCTCAGACCTGCACTCCTTCACTGTAGCCATGGGTGACCTTTTGCTGTGGCTATGCAAGAGGGGAATGGAGTACTTTGACCTCTCTCCAGGTGCCCCTTCACCTCAGAGAGCCAGGCAGGGACCTTCAGGCACCAAAAGTGAGGAGGAGGAGCTGTTGGACACCCCAGAACCTTCTCTCTGGACTCTCTGAGAGCATCCAAACCTTCCAAATCCCCCTTGCCTGTGACCCCTTCAGCTTCATCCTTTGTGACCACAGACGGAGCATCTGCCCCACTGCAAGACAGCAAAAGTAAGCCGGGGCCCTCCAGGCCTCAGGTCTCCAGAAGACAGCCGCCAAGTTATCCCGAGGCAACAGGGCAAACTGGGTCAGCAGGCTGCCTCCACCCCTGCTGCTGATGTCTGGGGAGCACCTAGGAGAAGTGGTAGGGAAGGAAAGATTAAGAAGTTTTGAGTTCACATGTGGTTGTATGTGTGTACAATGGCTGTTAATCTTTAGACACTTTTGTAAATATGGACCACTTGCACATTAATGAGGCCCATTGTGGTTTATTAGTGATGTCGTCCTTAAGCACATCATCCTCCCCCCACACCCCCCCCACCCCCACCATCTTCAGAGGCTGGGTCTATGCCCCCCGGAATTATGCGTGTGCAGGGAGACAAAGGTATTTGCCGGGGCCCTTGCGAGCATGTGCAAGAAGTCTCCTGCGCAAACTGAGCCTTTACCCTTCACACGCTCATCTGTCCCAGGGTCCTAGCAATGTAAATACTGCATGCTGGGGTTCCCCTTCAGTTGTCCAGTTGACCTCAGTTCCGCCCACCCCGATGACCCAACTCCCATACAGCTTCTCAAGATCTCCACCACGAGGCCCTGCCTACTTTTGAGCAGCCATGGCTGTCTTTACCTTTCACGTCCAGCTAAAAATCTTTACCACTCCGCAATCCTGAGACCCATACCCTCCCCACTATGACCATTGACACCCCCAGGTGCAACATTTGAGCCCCCTGCAGTTACCCTTCATCCCCCTGCCATCACCTTCCGTCCCGTGCAGCTGAATGTCGGCATCCTCTAGCTTCCTGAAGAGCCCACACCCCTAACACTAAATCTGCCCCCTTTATTCCGCTGACCCCCAGGATCCACTTCTCCTTCCGCATCCCCTCCAACAACCCTCAGTGCCCCTCCACCCACCATCGCTATACCCTCACCCTCCCACCCTACCAACTCCCATTGCCCCATTTAACCCAGAGCACCCCATTGTATCACCAATTGCCTGAGTATGCCCTTCAAGACTCATCAACTGACACTACAGACTCTTCCCTCTGAACCCATTTCCCCTCTTAGCCCCATGTCCGTTTACTCCTGCACACCCCCACATGCCCGTTCACACCTGCACACTCCCCCATGCCCATTCACACCTGCACACCCCCATGCCCATTCACACCTGCACACCCCCCAAGCCCATTCACACCTGCACACCCCATGCCCATTCATACCTGCACTCCCCCCCATGCCGGTTCACACCTGCACATTCCCCCATGCCCATTCATACCTATGTGCCACCCATGCCCTTTCACACCTGCACAATCCCTCCCCCACCGCCTGCATTCCAGCATGGCCCTTCCCACTCTTCCACTCCACATCAGCTGACCCGATCCATGACCCCTACAGCATCCCTCTCTTTCCCCTACCACCCCCAACTTCTCCTGGCCCCCCCAACAGCCCCCCACCACCCGGCCTCCGTAATCCAGCGCATCTCCACCTCATCATTCCCCTCCTCCCCATCTAAGTCCACCCCCCAACCCACAGACCATTGACCCATTGCTGCTCAACAGTAACTCCTACAGCTGTCCACATGCTGCTTTACAATCCACCTCCTGGAAGCTGCTGCACCCAGGGGATCCACATGGCTGATGCTGCCCCCAACCCACTGGTGCATGTGGTGTAACGGGATCCACAGTCACTGGAGGCCTCCAATCCCGCTCTCCGCAGGCTGTCCCGGGCCTTCTTCAAGTAAGTCCTGACATGTGCACACCACGTTGGTCCAAACATATTCTGGACTGGCGTGAAAACCCGTTGGCAGCATGGGGGTAAATTCCAGTCAGGCCTTCATCTGCATCCCATTAACGACATGTAAAATGGTTTCAAGCCGGCCTCTGCCGGCCTCTGGCGACCTGCCGTGACGGGCAGCAACACACGTTCCCGCCATCATTTTATGCTGGCTAGAAACCAATTTTTGGCTCCTGCTGCATTGTCCCCCCTCCCACCCTTTAAACTCTCCACGGGGCGGGGGGGTTGCAGGAGGTCTAGAAAATTCTGCCCAAAGGGAGGTAAAGAAAGTTTGGATAAAGAGAAACAGCAAAAAAAGGAGAAACTTAAAGGAAGAGCACGAGTTTGTTTTTAAATTTGACATCTTAAAATCTCCTGGCCCACAAGACATACTGAAAGAGCACTCACCTCCTGGATCCCTCCGTGCCTCCTCTTACCTTCATGATTTAAAAATAAAAACCCTGTTAAAATGGAGGCAAGCAGCCACCTTAAAATATTTTGCTGACCACTTAACCAGCCCTCTGAGATTGGTCGCCCGTCCCTGTCATAACTGTGTCGAAGGCAAGCTGGAGTGAAGTTTGAGATTTAACATTTTTTCTACCCTCCATCCACCCCAACCTCTTCCCTTGGGGTAAAACTCCCCACTATGTGTGATATTCGTTCCACACCACACAACATTGTTTATAGGGCAAATGTAACCTGGTATGCTGGCTGTGGTATGGTTGGCATGGTAGCCTACCAAATGTAATGTTAAAACTTGGGCATGTGTAATAATTATAGTTTTATTTATTGTGCCATGTATCTTTAAGAATAATGCTTGTTAAGGAAGATCACATGATCTGTAGTAACCAATAGGAGAATAGCAGGGCTACCTCAGAAGTCAGTGCAGAGATAGAGTTGAAGTGAAAGCACAGGTGTATTTGCTGCTGAGTTCATTATAAATACACTTAATGCTTACACCCAAGAAGTGTCTGCAGGTCAACTCTATCATTAACAGCACAACTCAGTCACCCTACAACAAACTGGTGATGAGGATAAAATAAGATTGAACAGGAGAAATTAAGTTAAAAAGGAATTGGCACTGTACCTCGCCCAGTGATTGTAAGTAGTAAGTTCCGTTAGGATTGAAGAAGCTATCATCTCTCAAAATGCCATAATTTAGAAGAATTGATCCTTTTGAACCTGCCACAGGTGATTGGTCTCAGTACATAGAATGCCTCATGTTCCTTTTTCAAGCATGCGAGATTATGGGAGAAGAGAAGAGGCGAGCGATCCTCTTGCATACTTGTGGAAGGAAAACCTACAGTCTAATTCAAAATTTGATGGCACCCAGTGCCCCAGATTTGAAAAATGTTGATGAATTGGTGGACCTCGTGAAGGGTCATTTTCAAAGCCCTAAGTCACGATGCAGATGTTCAGGCTTAATTCACGAAATAGGGCCATGGGTGAGACAATTGCATGCTACGTGGCAAATTTGAAGCAGTTAATGGAATATTGTGAGTTCGGTATGACTCTGAATGACATGCTCAGAGATCGTTTAGTGTGTGGTGTGAAAGAGGACACCATTCAGAAAAGATTATTGTCCAAAGTGAATCTGGATTTCAAGAAGGCACTAGAGATAGCGCTGGTCATGGAAATCACGGTAAGAGATTCAAAAGTGATCCAGGATGCACAAAATGATGCTGTCCTCCACATCAGATGGGAATCCTCAGCCGAAAGAGGTGCAAAAAAGCGAGACTCCGCTGAGAATAAAGAAAAATAACTTAGCAGCAAAATTGAAGAATAATTTTAATAGAGGTGGAAACAATCAGTCTTTTAGCAATTGGCAGTTTAAAGAAATCGAATGCTATCATTGTCACAGAAATAGACATGTGATGAGACAGTGCAAGGAAAGGTTCGAGCAGGCTTCTAAATAAAGGAAGAAGCACAATGACATCTACAATGTAGAAGAGCCCGAAACAACAAATTCAGACATTTACTCGTTTAATCTGAAAGTTGGAAAGGCAGAACCAATATTTGTCACAGTGAAAGTAAATGGCAAACCTGTTAGAATGGAAGTGGAGATGGGAGTTTCCACTACAGTAATTGGGGAACATACTTTCAGATATTTGAATAATGGCGAACATCAGTTAAGCTTAGAAGAACCAGATGCCAAGCTAAAAACATATATGGGTGAAGACATTCAAGTAAAAGGCATAAGAAGAGTGATTGTCCATTATGGAAGCCAATTGGCAAAGCTACCCTTGATGGTGGTAGCAGGTGAAGGGCCAAGCCTCCTGGGACGAAACTGGTTAAAGGAGATTAAGTTATACTAGGCTGAAATTTTCCAGTTAAGAGCAAGTGGGCTACCAGAGCCACTTAGAAAGTAAGCCACTGCCTTTAAGGATGAACTGGGGAAAATCCAGGGCCTGTAGGCCAAGATTCATGTGGATCCGGAAGCAACCTCTCACTTGTTGAAGGCGAGACAGGTGCCATATGCCCTGCGAGAAAAAGTCAACATTGAACTGAACAAACTAGAGAAGCCGGGCATTATACAACCTGTGCAGTTCTCAGCACAGGCAGCACCCCTCGTCCCCGCCGTTAAACCCGACCAAAGCATCCAAATTTGTGGAGACTACAAACTGACAGTTATCAAAATAGCTTAGCTAGACAGGTACCTCATTCTAACATTCAAAGACCTGTACACCAAGCTGGGAGGGGGGACAACCTACACGAAGCTTGACATGAGTCATGCTTATCAACAATTAGAATTGGATAATGCCTCCCAGGAATTTGTCACAATTAATACTCACAAAGGGTTGTACCAATATACACAACTGCCTTTGGTGTCTCCTCCGCTTGTGCCACCTTTCTGAGAACAATGGAATGCTTACTGCAGGGACAGCCCCAGGCTGTAGTCTATTTAGCTGAAGTATTGGTGATAGGATTCACTGAAAAAAGAGCATTTGGCAAACTTAGAAGTCTTAAAACATTTCTTGCAAGCTGGGGTGCATTTAAAAAAAGAAAAGTGCACATTTCAAATGAGGGATGTAATCTATTTGGGTTGCTGGGTAGATTCACAGGGCCTCCACCCAGTAGAGGAGAAAGCGAGTGCCATAAGAGAGACACCTGCGTCAAAGAGCACCTCAGAGCTCAAATCATTCCGAGGAAAGATCAACTATTATGGGTGGTCCTTACCCAATTTGTCTACAGTGCTGGCCCCCCTGCATTCTCTACTCAAAGAGAACCAACATTGGTCTTGGGAGGCGCTCCAGAAAGAAGCTTTCATAAATTGTTGCACTCGTCCAATCTATAAGTGCATTATGACCAGATGAAAGAATTGATGCTGACATGTGATGCATCTCCCTATGGAGTGGGAGCAGTGCTCTCTCATTGGATGGATGACGGCACGAAACGGCCAATAGAGTATGTATCAAGAACACTCACCACAGTGGAAAAGGGATACTCACAGATAGAAAAAGAAGGCCTGTCAATGATCTTTTGTGTCAAGAAATTTCACTAATACATACACGGCCGCAATCTTACAATTGTTTCAGGCCACAAACCATTGCTAGGATTCTTTGGTGACGATAAGACTATACCACCCATAGTCTCAGCAAAAATACAATGATGGGCTTTAATTCTGGCAACATACAAATACATTTTCATACATAGGCCCGGCAATCAAATTGCAAATGCCGATGCCCTTAGTCATTTGCTTTTATAAGAAAATGATGAGCACATCCCAGTTCCACAGGAACTTGTCTTACTGTTAAGTTTCTGAGATTCCTCGCCGGTATGTGCTCGACAGGTCAGAGACTGGACAAATCGGGACCCAGTCCTATCTCAAGTACGAGCACAAGTGCCACATGGTTGGTCACAGCAGCCCATATCTGATGAAATGAAACTGTACTTCAACAGAAGACATGAAATAACCTGCCAGGATGGGATCTTATTGTGGGGAGCACAAGTCATAGTTCCTCCAAAGGGAATGGAGCCACTTTTAATTGAACTACACAGTGCCCATCCAGGAATTTCCCGAATGAAGTCCCAGCAGAGGTGGTGACACAGTGGTACACAGTTGGGAGGGAGTTGCCCTGGGAATCCTCAACATTGACTCTGGACTCCATGAAGTCTCATGGCACCAGGTCAAATATGGGCAAGGAAACCTCCTGCTGATTACCATATAACGTCCTCCCTCAGCTGATGAATTAGTGCTCCTCCGTGTTGAATACCACTTGGAGGAAGCACTGAGAGTGGCAAGGGCACAAAATGTACTTCAATGTCCACCACCAAGAGTGGTTCGGTAGCACCACTACTGACCGAGCTGGCCGAGTCCTAAATGACATAGCTGCTAGGCTGAGTCTGCAGCATGTGAGAGAAACAACAAGAGGGAAAAACATACTTGACCTCATCCTCACCAACCTGCCTGCCACAGATGCATCTGTCAATCACAGCGTTGGTAGGAGTGACCACCTCACAGTTGTTGCGGGGACAAAATACCACCTTCACATTGAGGATACCCTACATTGTATTGTGTGGCACAACCACTGTGCTAAATTGGATAGATTTTGAACAAATCTAGCAACTCAACACTTGGCATCCATGAAGCACTGTGGGCCATCAGCAGCAGGATTTTATTCAAACACAATCTGTAACATAATGGCCCTGCATATCCCCCACTCTACCATTACCATAAAGCCAAGGGATCAACCCTGGTTCAATGAAGAGTGCAGGAGGACATGCCAGGAACAGCATCAGGCATACCTAAAAATGAGATGTCAGTGCAGCTATAACACAGGACTACCTGCTTGCCAAACAGCATAAGCAGCAAGTGATAGGCAGAGCTAAGCAATCCTACAACTAATGGATCAGAACGAAGCTCTGCAGTCCTGCCACATCCAGTCGTGAAGGGTGGTGGACAATTAAACAACTCACTGGAGGAGGAGGCTCCACAAATATCCCATCCTGAATGATGGAGGAGCCCAGCACATCAGTGCAAAAGATAAGGCTGAAGCATTTGCTACAATCTTCAGCCAGAAGTGCCGAGTGGATGATCCATCTCGGCCTCCTCAGGAGGTCCCCAGCATCACAGATGCCAGTGTTCAGCCAATTCAATTCACTCCACGTGATATCAAGAAATGGCTGAAGGCACTGGATACTGCAAAGGCTGTGGGCCCTGACAATATTCCGGCAATAGCACTGAAGACTTGTGCTCCAGAATTTGCCGCGCCCCTAGCCAAGCTGTTCCAGTACAACTACAACACTGGCATCTACCCGGCTAGGTGGAAAGTTGCCCAGGTATGTCCTGTACACAAAAAACAGGACTACCCGGCCAATTACTGCCCCATCAATCTACTCTCCATCATCAGTAAAGTAATGGAAGGGGTCATCAACTGTGCTATCAAGCGGCACTTGCTTAGCAATAACCTGCTCACTGACGCCCAGTTTGGGTTCCTCCAGGGCCACTCAGCTCCTGGCCTCATTACAGCCTTGGTTCAGACATGGACAAAAGAACTAAACTCCCGACGCGAGGGGAGAGTGACTGCCCTTGACATCAAGGCAGCATTTGACAGAATGTGGCATCAAGGAACCCTAGCAAAATGAGTCAATGGGAATCAGGGGGAAAGCTCTCCACTGGTTGGAGTCATACCTAGCACAAAGGAAGATGGTTGTGGTTGTTGGAGGTCAGTCATCTCAGCTCCAGGACATCACTGCAGGAGTTCCCACGATAGTGTCCTCAGCCCAACCATCTTCAGCTGCTTCATCGATGACCTTGCTTCCATCATAAGGTCAGAAGTGGGGATGTTCGCTGATGATTGCACAATGTTCAGCACCATTCATGACTCCTCAGATATTGAAGCAGTCTATGTCCAAATGCAGCAAGACCTGGACAGTATCCAGGCTGGGGCTGACAAGTGGCAAGTAACATTCGTGTCACACAAGTGTCAGGCAATGACCATCTCCAACAAGAGAGAATCCAACCATTGCCCCTTGATGTTCAATGGCATTACCATCACTGAATCCCTCACTATGAACATCCTGGGGGTTACCATTGACCAGAAACTGAACTGGACTAGCCATGTAAATACTGTGGCTACAAGAACAAGTCAGAGGCAGCTCCAACAACACTCAAGAAGCTTGGCACCATCCAGGACAAAGCAGCCCACTTGATTGGCACCACATCCATAAACATTCACTCCCTCCACCACCGACGCACAGTAGCAGCAATGTGTGCCATCTACAAGATGCACTGTAGGAATTTACCAAGTCTCCTTAGACAGCATCATCCAAACCCGACTACTACCATCTAGAAGGACAAGGGCAGCAGATAGATGGGAACACCACCACCTGGAGGTTCCCCTCCAAGTCACTCACCATCCTGACTTGGAAATATATCGCTGTTCCTTCACTGTCGCTGGGTCAAAATCCTGGAACTCCCTTCCTAACAGCACTGTGAGTGTACCCAAATCACATCGACTGCAGTGGTTCAAGAAGGCAGCTCACCAGCACCTTCTCATGGGCAACTAGGGATGGGCAATAAATGCTGGCCCAGCCAGCGAAGACCACATCCCGTGAATTAATTTTTTAAAAAAGCACTCAGCTATCTCTGGTGGCCTGGAATGGATGGTGAAATAGAGAGTTTGGTAAAGCACTATGTGCAATGTAAGCATCTGCAAATGTTGCCAGTGACAGCTCCGTTACACCCATGGGAGTGGCCAGGTAGACCCTGCGGTTACACATTGACTATGTTGGACCTATCCTGGAAATAATGTTTCTGCTCATTGTCAATGCACATTCAAAAAGATCAGAAGTATATGAGGTGAAGTCACCAATGCCGGCCGCTACAATTGAGAAACTATGTCAGAGTTTTACCATTCACAGACTACCAGAATCGTACATTTCCAATAATGGCATGGTATTTACAAATGCTGAGTTTTAACGGTTTATCAGTTTCAGTGATATCACTCATGTAAAAACTGCACCGTACCACCCTTCCTCAAATGGACTGGCTGAAAGGGCTGTTCAAGCATTCAAGGAAAAAACTAACTGGCCATTCCTTGGCAACCAAAGTAGCACGTTTTCTTTTTCATTACAGGACTATCCCTCATACAACAACAGGTGTCACACCTGCAGTTATTGCTGAAACGCCATCTCAGGACGAGATTGAGCTTAATAAGACCGAATTTAGTGGGGAAGGTGGAAAGGAGTCAGGGAAGCCAGAAAACCAGACATGATTGGCATAGTCATGAGAGGAAATTTCCTGTGGGAGAGCCAGTGTATGTGAGAAACTTCGGGGAAGGATCAAAGTAGTTACCGGGTGAAATAAGTGAAATAAGAGGTCCAGGTGACTGGACCTCTATCTTACCATGTGGAGATGGAAGGCTGGATGATCCGTAAACAAGTGGACCACTTAAGGAAGAGAGAGACAAATCACCAAGGTTTGGTTCCACCAGTGACCATGACCAAGTCTGCATTTCCTGTTGAGGATACTCAACCCAGGACTGACATGTCTGAAGTTCCTGTAAGAGTTGAGGATACAGAACTGCAAGTGCCCACTGAATCACCTGATGTTTAGGCAACTCCGGAAAAGAAGGTTCCTGACAAAGAATCTGAAGTTGTGGAGCTGTGACGTTCCACATGTACTAGAAAACCACCTGAAAGACTGAACTTGTAAATTCCTTACCCAATGTAAATATTATGTTGTCTTGAAAAATATGCATTTGTAAATATAATATGTATGGCTGAGTTAAAGGTGGAGGGATGTAGTAATTATGGTTTTATTTAATGTGTAATGTAACTTTAAGAATAATATTTGTTAAGAAGATCACATGATCGGAAGTAACCAATAAGACAGTAGCAGGGACTACCTCAGCAGTCAGCGCAGAGATAGAATCGGAGATGAAAGCACACATGTAGTTGCTGCTGAGTATATTGTAAATAAACTTAAAGTTTCCACCCAAGAAGTGTCTGCAGATCAACTCTATCATTAATAGCACAGCTCGGCCATTCTAGAACAGTGTGCCAATGTATTTGGAAAGCAGGAAAAGCAGTTGCCAGAGTGTGATGCATTTTTCATGACAACAACAACTTGAATTCATATTGTCCCTTTAATGAGACATCCCAAGGTGCTTCACAGAAGCGTTGCAGAAAAATTTGACACTGGGCCACATAAAGTGAGCTAAGGCTAGATGGTCAAACGTTTGGTCAAAGAAGTATGTTTCAAGGAGTGTCTTAATCGATGAAACATAGGTAGTGTGGCAGAGAGGTTTAGGGAGGGAATTCCTGAGCTTAGACCCTCGGTAGCTGAAGGCATGGCGGCCAATGGTGGAGCAATTAAAATCAGGATGCACAAGAGGCTGCAATTAGATGAATACAGATAGCTAGGAGGGTTATGAGGCTGGATGAGGTTACAGAGCTAGGGAAGGGTGAAGCTATAAAGGGATTTGAAAACAAGGATGAGAATTTTAAAGTTCCTGTATGATGCTCCAGCGAGTTTACAACAAATTGCTCTGTGCCTCATTCGAAAGCAACATGATGAAATCAAAGAAAGTGAGAGCACCCTTACTTGAACAGCCATCTTCCTCAGCTGATCGCAGGTGAGACAGCATTTCGTCTGTTTTATATCTGCACCCAGATTGCTGGTGCTTCACTCCTCAGAGGGGAGATATGTCTCTGCTCCAATTAGAAGCAGCCCTCTCCTGTAGCAGGACTTGCTAAGCTATTTGCCACCTTGATCTTGCTTCAGCTATTTATGCCCTTCAGTAGCAGTATAGCTTCAAGATTAAAAAATAAATCTTCCTCTCCCTTTCGAAACCAGCAGGGCTATGTATGTAGCAGATGGTTTATAGGAAAGGATTTTCCATTTGATGTAATCAATGAGCAGAAAATGATTAGTGATAAACCCACAATTTTCAGGGTAGAACGTTCTCTCCGGGACGTGGCAGTTAATTTTGACTGAGAATTAGTAAAGTGTAAAGTTTTCTAATGTTGGCGGTCCATTATCACGGTAGCCAGTATCCATTGTGGGAAGAAGGCCAGGGGTTGAGGATGGAAGATTGGGGAAGTAATGGTTCCGATACTTATTCAGGGTTGGAAAAAAGAATGGAGAGGTGGGATGAGGGCCAGGATTCCTGTATGAAAAACGCAGATGTAAGGGTTCCCAGAACGGTCGTCCTGAAGAATGTAACTGCAGGATGCCTTTTAAAATTTCAGCAGCTTTCCTGCTCAATAGATTGTCTATCAGATGGGAAAGCAGCTGGAAGTGGATGCAGGTTAGGAAATTTGTAATAATTGAAGATATAGCCTCTCCTGCTGTCTATCAGTGGTCATGTGGTGTTCTTGAACCAATGAGCCTTAAGCGCCAGCAACCCAGGGGGTGGGGCTTCCTGACGAGAGTCTTCATCAAGCATATGGCACCTGAAAAACACTCAGTAGTAAAGTTTATCTGTTTCTTGTTGAAACCTGTCCGCTCTGTCGAGTCATTACATTTGGTGGCGAGGATGAAATAACTCTGATGCTGCCTTACTAACATGAGTACATCGAATCTTAAGAAAAAAGAAAAGACTACTCACCAGTCATGCCACTCCTCGGCAAAATCAATCCTCATGATGCGACTATGGAAGACTGGAGCCAGTATGTAGTGCACCTTGGTTTTTATTTCATAGTGAACGAAATTACCGCAGAGGCAAAGCAGAAAGCCATCCTTTTGTGTGTATGTGGCAATAAGACATATAATCTCATTTGCAGCCTGACGGCCCTGAACGCGCCCAATTCAAAGCCCTTTAACAAATCAGTGGACCTTGTGAAAACACATTTCCAGCCGAAGCCATCTGTAATAATGCAGCATTTTAAATTTAATTCCAGAGTTAAGGCCCTGTAGTGAATCTGAAGCAGTTGACAGTGACTTCGGGAACACATTAAATGAGATGCTGGGGGACCATTTAGTTTGTGTTGTTCAGGACAATGCCAGGCAGTGCCGTTTACTCGCTGAGGTTGACCTCGACTTGAAACACGTCCTAAAAACCTCCCTCGCCATGGAAAGTGCTACGAGAGACTCACAGGCTTTGCAACACATATAACATGGCGCTGTTCTTCATGGGAGACAGGAACCTACTGCTGGGCATGGCACAAAAACCTGACCCACAGCATCGAAGTGAGATGCAATGTCCGCTGTTAGAAACATGTAAAGGCCTCGTAGAAACACTTCACCAGCGACTCCACGATTAAGTGTTATAGATGTGGAGGTGACCACTGACCAGGCACCTGTAGATTCAAGGAGGCAGAATGCCACTACTGTCATGAGAAAGGTCACATAGTAAGGCAATACAGGGCAAAGTTGAAACAACCCATAAACCAGCAAACCAACATGTTTGAATTAAAAAATACTGCAGAACCTGAAGCTGCCGACACCAACATTTATTCCCTGTGTAATGTAACCGCAGTGAAAACCGAACCTATCACTGTCACAATCCAAATTGATGGGAAACCACTAATGATGGAGGCAGATATGGGAGCCCCAGCTACAGTGGTGGGAGAGCACTGTAAATACCTTAATGAAGGCACCCAGCCATTAAATCAGGAGTGCTAAATTAAAGGCAAACACTGGAGAATCTATTCAGGTAAAGGCATCGCCACAGTATCAGTGTCTTACAGGCAACAGACAGCCCAGCTGCCTGTGATAATAGTGAAAGGAGAAGGACCCAGTCTTTTAGGCTGAGACTGGTTACAGAAGATCAAGCTTGACCGGTCTGAGATATTTCACCTGAAATCAGGGGGAGTTCCTGAACTGCTAAGGAAATACAACATGGTATTTCTGGATAAATTAGGGAAGTTAAAAGGCTTGCAAGCAAAAATATATCTGGATTCTTAGGTGACACCACATTTCTTTAAGGCCAGACCTGTGCCTTTTGCATTGAAGGAGAAGGTGGATGCAGAACTGTGCCGGTTAGAAAAACTGGGCATCATCTAACCTGTCCAATTCTCGGAATGGGCAGCACCTATAGTTCCAGTGGTTAAGCCTGAGGCAACCATACGCACCATGGGGATTATAAATTGACCGTAAATAAGGTAGCAAAACTAGATAAGTACCCCATTCCAAGGATAAATGACGTATATGCAAAAGTGGCTGGAGGCAAATCCTATACACGATTGGATATGAGCCACGTGTACCGACAATTAGAACTGGATAGCATGTCGAGAGAATATGTGACTATTAACACGCACAAGCGTCTATATCAGTACATTCGCCGACCCTTCGGAGTATCGTCTGCATGCACTATCTTCCAGAGAACAAAGGAGAGTCTTTGCAAGGACTTCCCCGAGTGGTAGTATATCTAGATGATGTTCTGATCACAGGGTCAACCGAGACCAAACACTTGGCCAACCTGGAGGAGGTGCTAAGAAGGTTCATGGAAGCTAGCATATGGCTAAAGAAGGAAAAATGCACATTTCAAGCACATTTCAAGTTACTTACTTGGGTCACAGTTTGGATGCCATGGGTTTATATCCAGTAGAGGAGATAGCTTGGGCAATAAAAGATGCACCCTCACCATCCAATGTAACTGACTCAAGTCTTTCCTGGGTATGATCAACTACAATGGCCACTTCTTGCCTAACTTATCAACTGTGTTGGCACCATTACTCATGTTCTTAAAAAAGAATCTCCATTGGTCGTGGAATTCACAACAAGAAGAAGCCTTTGTGAAAGTAAAGAAACTGTTGCATTCATCGTGTTTATTGACACACTACGAGTCATTGAAAGAATTGGTAATAACATGTGATGCCTTTCCTTATGGTGTGGGAGCTGTGTTATCACATAGAATGGAAAGTGGATCAGAAAGGCCCATTGACTCTGTCTCCAGAACCCTCTCCACAGCCAAGAAGGGTTATTCCCAGCTAGAAAAGGAAGATTTATCAGTCGTATTCAGAGTGAAGAAATTCCCCCAGTACCTGCATGGACGACATTTCACCATTGTGTTGGACTATATGCCATTAATGGATTCATTCAGTGAGGATAAGGCCATTCCGCCAATAGCATCAGCAAGAATACAACATTGGGCTCTGGTACTATCTGTCTATGAGTATACTTTTATGTAGCGTCCTGGCTTACATATTGCAAATGTGGATGCACTCAGTCATCTCCCATTATCAGATTGCATTGTACATGCTCCAGTTCCACAAGAAGTTGTGTTATTCCTGAATTTCTTGGATTCTTCACCTGTGAAGAAAATTAGAAATTGGACAAACAGATATCCAATATTATCAAAAGTCAGAGACTTTGTTTTGCAAGGATGGTCAAATACGCCTGTATCTGAAGAGTTGAGACCATTCCATGCCAGAAACACAGAATTAAGCTGTCAAGATGGAATTTTGTTGTGAGGATCAAGAGTTGTCGTCCCTTCACAAGGTTGAGAACCACTCTTTTCAGTTTTCAGTTTCACAGTGCGCATCCAGGCCTATCAAAGATGAAAATGCTTGTGTGAAGCTATGTCTGGTGGCCAGGCATAGACAGTGATATTGAAAGCATGGTCAAGCATTGTCTTCATTGTCAGCAACAACAGAAGTTGCCTGTTTCAGCTCCCTGCACCCGTGGGTGAGGCCTGGTTGACCCTGGGTTAGACTACATATCGGTTATGTAGGACCATTCTTAGGTACCATGTTTTGGTTGATCGCAGATGCACATTCTAAATGGGTGGATGTATACGAAGTCAAATCACCAACACCGAGCGCAACTATCGAGAAGCTGTGTCACTGTTTTCACATACAAGGCATACTGGAAATCATCATTTCTGACGATGGTACAGTGAGGAGTTTTCCCAGATTTGCACTAAGTGCAGTAGTGGGTGGGTGAAATGTCATTTTACCCGTCAGCCACGATGGCAGGTTTTCATGCTGTATCGTCCCGAACCCCCCTAATTATTTACAGACTCCCGGTAAAAACACCGTTTCCATGGCAAGCGGGCTCTCATCTCAGTGCTTCCAGCTCACCACTGGTGCATGGAAGACATGGTCCTGAAACTGAAGAAGACTGCAGCCCCCAGGTTCAGCGACGCGTCTCTCAAGTGACTTTTAGATACGTGGAGGCCCGCTGGGATGTCCTCTATCCCTGCTCTGGGTGCAGGGTGGGAAGCAACAGCACTAACCCAGGCTGGGAGGAGATGGCAGCAGTGGTCAGGGCCAACGCCCTGCAAAAGAGGACAGCCACCCAGTGCCGCAAGAGGATGAATGATCTGCTACATTCCACCAGGGTAAGTCACTCATCACATCACTCAACTCATTCACTCACAAACCCATCAAACATCCACAGGGCCCACACTCACAGCCAGTTCAAGGGACATCACCATTCACTCTTTCACACTCATCGTCATTGTCCTCATCCAGGCCATGGGACCACTCAACACCCACACAGACCAGGCATACTTGTCATCTGGCCTGGCAGGCTTCCTGCTTACACTTTTTCTATTTCAATCCATGCAGGAAAAGCAGGCACGCAACAAGAGAGAGAGGTCACAGACCGGTGGAGGAATGCCTGAGGTCAAGGCCTTCACGGACTTCGAAAACAGAGCCATCCAGCTGGCCGGCGAGGATCTGGACCAGTCCTGCGCTGACGGTGAGGTCAGTGCTGCTCTACAAAATGAGGATCCAGCAGTGCAACATCCATCAGACAACCATGCTGTGAGCAATGTGTCTTCTTTCACCGGATAAAGCATCAGATGCTTCTAAAGTTTTATGACTGCGTCTCTATAATATGACCCTGATCACGGAGCGCAAGCGAGCTTCCCTTGGCCAGACAGGAGTCAGATAACCTCAGAGGCTGTGTGAAGATTTATCGTATGTCCTCACTACATGTCATCATCATCCTCCTGCAGTCAAGCGACTATTCGGGCCTCCACTGCGTCTCCACGACAGGAGCATTCTCACTGAGGGTATTGGCACTGCCATAAGTCAAACTGGAGTCAAACGTTCACAAAAGCGATGTGAGGAACTATGGGGTCACCTCACTGCAAGTCGTTGTCATCCTCCACAAGACTAGTAGCTATGAGGGCCTCCCGAGCGTGCCTGTCTCGTCTAGCCATTGCGAGGGCCTCATCCCCGTCATCGTTGCCTGCAGGAACCTCCTCAGCCTCATCTCTGTCGGCGTCCTTCTCATCGGGGGAGACCTCCAGCTCCTCCATCTCCTCCTCAGCCAGCTCGTCTCCTTGTTGAAGCGCCAGATTGTAATGGGCACAGCAGACGTTGATGATGCGTGACACCCTCTGCGTCTGTATTGCAGGGCTCCACCAGACCGGTCCAGGGACTGGAACCTCATCTTCAGCATCCCAATGGTATCCAACAAGTTGCCAGCTGCAGCTTGAGCCTCATTATACTGTCACTCTGCTGCAGCCTGAGGCCTCCGCACAGGTGTCATCAGCCATGGCCTCTGCCGGTAGCCCTTGTCCCCGACGAACCATCCCTGCAGCTTCTGTGGACCCTGGAAATCTTCAGGGATCTGTGACCGACTGAGGATGTAGGCATCGTGCACACTCCCTGGAAACCGTGCACGCACCTACAGGATGTGTTTCTGGCGGTCGCACACCAGCTGCACATTCAGTGAATGGAAGCCCTTGTCGTTGATAAAGTCCACCGTGTGTTGCAGCTGAGGTCTGAGTGCCACGTGAGGGCAGTCAATCGCGCTCTGCACCTGTGAGAAACCAAAGATCTGGGCAAGTCCAATTGCCCTTGTATCCTGGCTGTCCTGATCCCAGGCGAAATGCACAACATTGTGTGCCCTCACAAAGATGGCACCTGTGACCTCATGGATGCATTTATGGGTGGAGGCTTGTGATATCCCACAGAGGTTACCTGTGGAGCCCTGAAAGGAAGCACTGGCAAAGAAATTGAGTGCCACTTTAACTTTCACGGCCACTGGCAGTGGATGCCCTCCATGTCCCCGTGGCGCCAAATCCTGCAGTAACTGGCAAATGTGAGCAACCAGTTCCCTATACATGCGCAGTCTTCAGCGACACTGGTTCTTGGTCATCTGCAGGAATGAAAGGCAGCGTTTATAGACCCTGGGTGTCGCTAGGTGCCGACCTGCACGGCTCGCTTTGGCTCTTGGGCAGCGTGTGTGGGAGCCCCATCAGCCCCTTCTTTCTGAAGTTGCTGCTCTGCACAGTCAGGAGTCTCAGTCACTCTCTCCTCCATTGTCTTCGCACTCTGTAGGCCTTCAGGCATACAGCTAGTTCACCAGGCTCCATGATCCTGATGTACTCCTCCTACAGGATGAAAGGGAAAGACACATGGTTAGCATGGGTTTACTAAGAACCTGTCCTGGTTAAGTGCGTCAATGCTTTAACACTTCCCGGAGAATACTGGCCACCACCTGGATGGCCAGAGATTCTTGGGTGGCATGTCTGCCCTGTTAGGTTGAACCATGGGGGAGACTGGCCCAAACCGGGATGTTGACGTTGTAAGGGCTGTGAACGCCTCCAGCAGTGACTGCTCCATGGCCAGCTTTAGCGAGGAGATTATACAAAGTGTGCAGTCCAACTGCTCTGCAGTCAACTAAAGTGCTCATGAATTTGCAGTCTGTGCTGGGGGAGTGGCGAGTGGGAGGGAGCTCTGGAGAACTTGGTGGCACTTTCATGCCTCTGTGTTGCTTGTGTGGGCAGATGAGCTAGGAGCCCGACCCCAGTCATATCAATGTGGCTGCATCTGAACTGTCTCAGTTGCAGAGGAATGGGCACTTTCTACAGGTTTCCCAAATGCGTGGCCACTTCCCTCATCCACCCTCCCACCCTCCCCCCAACCGCCCGCCCCCCCAACCCCCCCAACCCCAAATGCTTGTGTGCTATATTCAATGGCAGGGCTGCCCTTGGACTCCCCCCCGTCCGCCACCAGTCACCTCAGAGGCAGGGCTGCCCTTAATCGCCAACCACTCCCCATCAGCCACCTCAACGGCAAGGCTGCACTTGCCCCCCGCTCCCCCTCACCCTCAAAAGTTGCCTCCGAGGCAGAGCGGCACTTAACCCCGACCCCCCACCTGCAAAGCAACAGGCAACCCTGGCGAGCTCTGCAGAATGTTGCTGTGCACTCACCTCCAGTTCACCCAAAGCGCAGGCCGCCAAGTGCATGTTACCTCTGTGCTGTTGTGAAACACCTCAGCGTGCTTTCCCGCCGACATGGATGATCGATCCAGCGGGGGTGCAAGAGCCTGGCAGGATGGCCTGATAATGATATGCTGATGTATTACAATGAGGTTCCCGACAACTGATGGCGGGAAACGCGGCCCGCTATTGGAGGGCTGAGTGGATAATCGCGACCTGCCTTCCTGGCGTCATGAAACCGATCACGCCATATTGTCTGCTCTCGCCACCTATCATGCCCACCACCAGCAGGCACGGAAAATTCTGCCCACAGTCTTTACCAGCACAGAGTTTCAGAGATTCATGAATCTGAATGGAATCAGACATATTAAGACAGCCCCTTACCATCCCACATCAAATGATTTAGCCAAGAGAGCTGTGCAAACTTTAAGTCTGGTATGAAGAGGTTACCAGAAGATACTCTAGAAACTTGACTTTCCCACTTTCTTCTCAATTATCGTACACTGCCGTATTCGGCTACGGTTTCAACATCATCTGAATTATTGATGAAAAACCACCCACCTACAAGGTTAAGTCTGGTGTTTCTAGGTTTAGAGGGGAAGATAGAGAGGAATCAGAGTAATCAAAAATTGAACCACGATATTCACAGCAAAATTCACACATTCAGTGTAGGTGACATGTTATTCATGCGAAATTTCAGAAGTGGGCCTTGTTGGGTTCCTGGAACCCATTGTCTCAGGGACTGGTCCCTTATCCTTCCAAGAGCAAGTGGAAGACAGAAATCGCTCATAAACTCATCGACCATATTCGTGATAGAGAGATATTCCAACAACCAACTATTCCGGCTATAATTATCATCAAGCCATCAATTCCTGAGGTGACAGATCGACCAAGAGTACACATGCCTGATGTCTCTGTAGAGTTTCCAAACCCAGAACTGCCACTTTCTCATGATGTGTCTCATGCTGCAGTCCCTGATCATTCCGATCCTGTTGTGGCTCCTCAAGTGGTAGAGCCACGCCGCTCTAGTAGTATAAGGAGAGCACCTCAGAGACTTAATCTTTAATCACCTGAAGTTGTATATATGTATATATTGTTGGATATTCAAACATTCCCTGTAACTAGAAACTGTTAGAACTAAAGGGGGATAAAATGTAATAACTGAAGGTATAGCCTCTCCTGGGGTCATGTGGTGTTCTGGGAGGCTCTGACCAATGAGCCCTAAGCACGGGCAATCCAAGGGGCGGGGCTTCCTGACAAGAGTTCTGATCGACCATGTAGCACCTGAAAAGCTGTCTGTAATAATGTTTATCTGTTTCTTGCTGAAAGCCCACAAGAAGTGCTGAAAGACCGCTCACCTCCTGGACCGCTTCATGCCTCTTCTTACCTCTATGATTTTAAAATAAAAGCCATGTTAAAATAGAGGCATGCAACCACCTTAAAAGGTTTTACTGACCAATTAACAAGCCTTCTGAGACGGGTCATTCGTCGTTGTCAAAACTGTGTTGGAGGCAGACTGGGGTGGAGTTGGAGATTTAACATTTCAATACCCTCCATCCACCCCAACCCCCCCCTGGCTTTGCGATAAAACTCTCCATTATGTGTTTCCAACAGTTCACTTCCATTTCAGTCTGTCCAAAACCCACTGCTTTCCATTTGAATCTAAACTGTAGCAGTAGTGGAAAGTCTAGGTGTGCGTTTCACATGTTAATGTTAGTCTGCAAGATGTCAAGAGCCTGACATTTTGACAACTCTCCTGTAACGTGTACCAGAATAATATAAAAGGACCATTGAACTATCCCCATTTTAGCTCCTGCTGTTTACTATTTTAAATCCAGAGAAATATTATGCGAGACTGCATTATCAGAATATTGTTAACAGCCTTGCAACTTTTACATTCCATGAAATGCAGATTTCTGGGGATCCTGTTCAAAGGAAAAAGTGTCCTCAAAATAATACTGTTCCAAACTTGTTGCTTTGAAAGCATTTCAATTTTTAGGAAGGCAAACATTCACAAACCAAAAGACTGTGTTACTGCCGTTGAGTTTATTGGGGAAAAAAAAAACCTTTGATGGGCATTTTTGCTCCCTCTTTCAGGCAAGTGTGCTTTTCAAGCACCTCAATTTCATGGTAGTGACAGTATAAGGTGAACTAAGACATAGCAAAGGAATTCAGGGGACCTCAGCCAATTCTGCAGTCACTGCCAATTTCGCAGGACTGCTACCTCAGCTTGTTCCAGGTTAGCCTCTGCCATTTGTTGGACAAGTATGCCTGGTCTCACCACAAGAAAGCTGAATACACTCCAAGCAAATAAAAATGTTTTATTTGAGATCCCCTGAAGGAATTTTTGAGCACGCAGCTGCAGACCAATTTTCTCCCACCTTTTTCGGGCCATGCTCCAGTCAAGGGCCAGATCTGTGTCTGGAGCTGCCCTTGACAGCAGCTGTCTCTCAGGCACAGTACTCCTAAGGTTTGCTGTGCTTGTCAGGCACCCTACAAGCAGCCATAGAGGAAGTTCAAACCTTTAATGTTCTTTGATTTAATAAATTTAACTTTTCTGACAAGCTTGTGCGATTGTTCATTTTATCTTACAACTTGCAGTTGGAACACTAATCAGGGATTACCACAAGGCTTTGGGAGTAACTTGTCTACATCTGATTTTACTGTTTTCATTTTGTGGGCTGATGGGTGGGTTCTTTCTCCCACACTACATGCCAACCAATGACAAAGGAATAGCAGGAATCCATACAGGCAGCTGTAAACTGCAATTAGGAGGTAGTTAATCATCTGTAATAGCACTGGGAAAGCAAAGGCAGATGTTGACTGAGCAAAATTGATGTAGAATTGGGCATTATGGAGTGAGGAAGCTTGTTTCACAGCCCAGGCAGCTCAGTTTGCAGGAATACCTTGCATTCAAGCCTCTGTTGCAGCACATTGTTAAAAAAGGGATTACATGACAGATCTTCTGAGCTTGTGTTTGAAGGAATCATGTGGAGAGAGCACACAGATATTGGGACTGATGGACTCTCCCTTCCTCTCACCAACCCCTCCCCAAAGTGCCTAGTGCACTGGGCCTGAGGGGAGATGGAGAAAAATAAGCAGCACCAGTCAGGCACCCAATTCCAGACATGGTTGATTCAGCTGTAGGTTTCTGGCAATTCTCAGCTTAAGGAGGTTGAGGGACAACCAGAATACCTGCAGGAAACTGTAGTCAGCCAATGCACTTACTGACAGCTTCCAACAAGAGGGTCGCTTAGAAACAGTAGGTTAAACATCAAACATCTGAAACAAAATGCAGGCACAAAGCAATACATTACCTCAAGCTGACAATTGTACACACTGTAGAATAAAGAAATCAATGTTCAGCACTCAATTTGAATATTGTACTCAATATTTGTTTGACATTTTTTTTTGATAAAAGCTCAGCATAATTGCAATCGAGTGTATTTGTAAAACTGAGCACGTTGCGGGGGACATTTATTCTGG
This sequence comes from Cetorhinus maximus, assembly GCF_964194155.1. Classification (NCBI taxonomy): domain Eukaryota; kingdom Metazoa; phylum Chordata; class Chondrichthyes; order Lamniformes; family Cetorhinidae; genus Cetorhinus; species Cetorhinus maximus. The sequence continues at coordinate 33,525,614 of NC_135879.1, forward strand.
AAAACCTCTAAACATGCTGCACCTTGATTGGTCCAGACATGTGAACCGACACAATGAATCATGCAGCACCCATTTTTCAGGCAATAAACATCCCTCTAAGTCACTGATATGCTGGTCCGGAAGATCAGAAGAAGCCGAGCAGTTAGTGGTGGGGGGTGGTGGTGGTGGTGGTGGGGGGGAGGGGGGGTTGCGAGGGGGGTGTTCGTGGTGGTGGTGGTGGTGGGGGGGGTTGGGTGATGCAGGGAGTTCTCCATTGGCATCAGCATTGGCTGTCAGAGCTATGTAAAGAGATGAAGAAGTTATTTAAATTAGCATCCCTCTCACGGGACAATTTGCAGTTATGGTCTGCCCCAGGACCTGATTCGTCACTTGTTGAACTCACTGAGGAACCGATGGCAGAAAGGACCAATCAGTAGCTCTATTAAGAGGCATCATGCAGAATTTATAGGTTAGTTGCTGGTTTTGGGCAGCTTGTTAACTTCTGGGCAAAATTTGGTGTGTTTTATCACTGGAAAGGTCACTTGGGCTGCCCGTTGAATAGTTTGACTGCAGTCATGAGTGGTCTTATAGGGCTGTCTTTGGGCCTGGAGGGCAAACAGGAGCAGCAAGAATGAAAGCAGAGAGGAGGAGCATCTGCCACAAGAGGAAGAAGGGGAGTGCAGGGGGTCATTACCAAGGAGTAATTCTCCTACATGGACTTTGCTGAGGAGCAATGCATTGGGCACTTTTGCTTCAATAAGGTTCCGAACTACTGTCAGGAATCCAGGCATAACTGCAGAGCTGGAATATAATGAGTGCTATGCCACCAAGAAAAACAGAATTGAAGAAACAATAAGTATGCTCAAGCAATTCTTCTGCTGGCTAGACTATTCTGAAGGAGCTTTGGAGTACACTCCTGAGTGGATATCTAGATTTATGTTTGTCTAGCTGAATGTTGCATAATTTTGCAACATGAGAGTTCCCAGAGAGACAGACTTTGAGATCCATGCTTCTGTGCTGGTAGCTGAACCAGGTGCACTCTGAGATCCAACATTTCTCTTTTGGGTCATTTGAGGCACAGCATTATCAAGAAGAACTCAACTAGCAACATGGGGGCAGTCAATGATTCCCTGCCCTTGGTGGAAGGCAGCACTGTATAAATATATTTCTTTCTTGCGTTGCTGCTGTTGGTCATCTGTGAAAGCGATCATGTCATCGGTCCAATTGAATAACTCGTGTGTCATCTCCATCTCAAACAGATTATATCTCCCTGGGCCAGCATGGAAGGCACAGGATGGATATAATTGAGGGGCCTCATTGACATTGATTGCCATTGGTTGTGCCAAACAGATGTTTGTCTGGGTGTCTTCCTAAAGAAAGAGAAGCAGTGTCCCTGCTTCCCTGCTAAACTTCTGTTTCCTTAGCCACATCTGTATATACATTGTATGTCAAATGACACCATGGGTTGTTTTACTCTGCCCTTGATGGTTGTAATCTGCAAGAGCAATACTAACGGAATACTCAGTGCTGTTGATTATCCCTTCCACCACTTTACAGATGATCGAGAGTACATTGATGGGGCAGTAACTGGCCAGGTTAGATTTGTCCTGCTTTTTGTGTTCAGGAAATATCTGGGCAATTTTCCACATTGCTGGGTAAATCCCAGTGTTGTAGCTGTACTGGAACAGCTTGGCTAGGGGTGCGGCAAGTTCTGGAGCACAAGTCATCAGTACTATTGCTTGAACATTGTCAGGGCCCATAGCCTTTGCAGTATCCAGTGCCTTAAGCCATTTCTTGGTATCATGTGGATTGAATCAAATTGGCTGAAGACTGGGGACTTCAGGAGGAGGCCGAGATGGATCATCCACTTGGCACTTCTGGCTGAAGATTGCAGCAAATGTTTCAGCCTTATCTTTTGCACTGATATGCTCGGCTCCTCCATCATTGAGGATGGGGATATTTGTGGAGCCATCTCCTCCAGTGAGTTGTTTAATTGTCCACCCCATTCACAACTGGATGTGGCAGGCCTGCAGAGCTTGGTTGTGGAATTGCTTAGCTCTGTCTATCACCTGCTGCTTATGCTGTTTGGTACGCAGGTAGTCCTGTGTTGTAGCTTCACCATGCCCTCCTGCACTCTTCATTGAACCAGGGTTGATCCCCTGGCTTAATGGTAACGGTAGAGTGGGGGATATGCCGGGCCATGAGGTTACAGATTGTATTTGAGTACAATTCTGCTGCTGCTGATGGCCCTCAGCGCCTCATGGGTGCCCAGTCTTGAGTTGCTAGATCTGTTCGAAATCTATCCCGTTTAGCACGGTGGTAGTGCCACACAGCACAATGGAGGGTATCCTCAATGTGAAGATGGCACTTCATCTCCACAGGACTGTGAGGTAGTCACTCTTACCAATACTGTCATGGACAGATGCAACTGTGGCAAGCAGGTTGGTGAGGATGAGATTAAGTATGTTTTTCCCTCTTGTTGGTTCCCTCACCACCTGCTGCAGACCATAAGACCATAAGACATAGGAGCAGAAATTAGGCCATTCGGCCCATCGAGTCTGCTCCGCCATTCAATCATGGCTGATAAGTTTCTCAACCCCATTCTCCCGCCTTCTCCCCGTAACCTTTGATCCCCTTACCAATCAAGAACCTATCTATCTTGGTCTTAAATACTCTCAATGACCTGGCCTCCACAGCCTTCTGTGGCAATGAATTCCATAGATTCACCACTCTCTGGCTAAAGAAGTTTCTCCTCATCTCTGTTCTAAAAGGTCTTCCCTTTACTCTGAGGCTGTGCCCTCGGGTCCTAGTCTCTCCTACTAATGGAAACATCTTCCCCACGTCCACTCTATCCAGGCCTTTCAGTATTCTGTAAGTTTCAATCAGATCCCCCCTCATCCTTCTAAACTCCATCGAGTATAGACCCAGAGTCCTCAAACGTTCCTCATATGTTAAGCCTTTCATTCTTGGGATCGTTCTTGTGAACCTCCTCTGGACCCTCTCCAGGGCCAGCACATCCTTCCTGAGATACGGGGCCCAAAATTGCTCACAATATTCTAAATGTGGTCTGACCAGAGCCTTATAAGGCCTCAGCAGCACATCCCTGCTTTTATATTCTAGTCCTCTCAAAATAAATGGCAACATTGCATTTGCCTTCCTAACTACCGACTCAACCTGCAAGTTAACCTTAAGAGAATCCTGGACTAGGACTCCCAAGTCCCTTTGCACTAGACCCAATCTAGCATATATGTCCTTCAGGACTCAACCAGCTCTGACTGTGGTGGTGCTACTGAGACACTTCTTAGTGATGGACATTGAAATCCCCTACCCAGAGTACATTCTGAACCCTTTCCACCCTCAGTGCTTCCTCCAATCGGTGTTCAACATGGAGGAGCACTGATTCATCAGCTGAGGGTGGGGAGGTGGGGAGGGAGCAGTGGTACGTGGTAATAAACAGTTTCCTTGCTCATGTTTGAGACTTCATGGGGTCCAAATGGATGTTGAGGACCCCCAAGGCAACTCCCTCCTGACTGTTTACCACTGTGCTGCTACCCCTGCTGGTGGGACACGACATACCCGGGGATGGTGATGGTGGTGTCTGGCACACTGTCTGTGAGGCATGATTCTGCGAGGATGACTATGTCAGGCTGTTGCTTGACTAGCCTGTGAGACAGCTCTCCCAATTTTGGCACAAGCCCCAGATATTAGTAAGAAGAACTTTGCTGGGTCGACAGGGCTGAGTTTGACATCGTCATTTCCAGTGCCTAGGTTGATGCCAGGTGGTCTGTTTGGCTTCGTTCCTTTGAGACTTTTTAGCGATTTGATACAACTGAGTGGCTTGCTAGTCCATTTCAGAGGGCACTTAGGAGCCAACCACATTGCTGTGGGTCTGGAGTCACATATAGACCAGGCCAGGTGAAGATGGCAGATTTCCTTCCCTTAAGGACATTAGTGAACCAGATGGGTGTTTACAAGAATTGACAGTGGTTTCATGGTCATCATCAGACTTTTAATTCCAGATTTTTATTGGATTCAAATTTCACCATCTGCCATAGTGAACCCAGGTTCAAACCCAGGTCCCCTGGGTCTCTGGATTACTCGTCCAGTGACAATACCATTATACCACTGCCCCCAAATCATTGAATAAGTGATGCAGTAATATGACAATATGGGATGTGTTACTCATACCTTTGTAATCAGCTACATTAATTGGTTGAAACTACAGGAGTCCTGGCAGCAATTTTGTAATGGGAAGAAAATGGATGATGAGTGTTGTAATATCCTTTTAAGGGATAGCAGCACAACATCACTAGAGGGGAGATGTGTCCTCTGATCATCTTAGGCCTGAATTTTACCCTTGGCGGGCGCGCACAATCAGCGGGTCCGGGAGCGGCCGGGAAACAGACCGCCAACCGCGATTGGCCCAGGACTGCGATTTCACACTGGAAAGCTCAGAGCTGCTAGGGTGGGGGTGGGAAGAGGACGAGAGTTGGCGTCACTGCTGGTGCTGGTGAGCGCTGTGAGAGAGCTCCCTAAAGGCAGACAGCTGCCTCAGGGAGCTGCAGACCTTCAAATAATGAAATAAAGGTGTAAAAAGCTCCAAAAAAACGTCCATGTATCACAATCAAGCACCTGAAAGCATACCTCATAAAAATACTGTCCCCAGATATTTATTTATATTTTATTTCCTAATGGAGATTTCATCCCATCCATGGATGAGGTTTGATGGAAAAGGCGAAGGCCATCTGGCCAATTCACCCACCTGCCAACCGTAAGGTTGGACGGGTCACGAAAAATTGCACACAATTGCGCTGTTAATGAGCTTAATTGTCCTCTTAATTGTTGGCGGGCTCGCTTGCCGCTTTTACATGCGCTGCTGAGCAAAATATCATGCGAGTGTGTGATGACTTTGGGACGCTCGCCCGACATCATCTCGCGCGATTTCACGCCTGATTGAGTTGTATCCGCACCCACCTGCGAGGCGTAAAACTCTGCCCTCAGTTTCACTTTTGCTTTGGGCAAAGCACACATATAACTCTGATGCCTTCAAGCTTTATACCTATGTATAACTGTTCTCATGTGCATAGCCTTAATAAATGAATCCACAACATCTTTACCCAATCCCTTATGACTGATTGATGCCTTGTGTCTTATACAGTAAATAAGGCATTAAATTATTATAAATCATGACAATGAGTGCTATCCTACTTCCAGTATCATTGGTCACTCTGTCACCAGTTATGTTTAATGCTGTTAGCATCTTCTGGACTGTTTTATTAAAAGTTAGTCTTTCCATCCATGTACATGAGACACTATAATTAGAGGTTCACTCTGAGGTCCCAATTGGACTGAAGGGCAGAATAGAAGTACAAGCCCAGTCTGTGATTTCCTGACTTCAGAATTGTGTTTAAAATGTTTATTTTCATTACACTTAAGGCTATTTTGCCCCATTCCCCTGTTTTAATTAATGGAGTTTTAAAGAGTTGTACAAAACCTGTTGAAACAAAACACTACAAAGAATCGTGAATTTGGGAATACACCTAATATGTAAGACAGACGTGCTTCTATGCACCAATAGTTAGAGTATGACCTTTTCTCTTGTTTTATCCCTCTTTGCTTTGTTTCGCTCTTATTCCTTGAGCTCCCCATTCTCTGGTGTGAACATAGGTTGGACATACCAGGGAGCTCAGCCAATGTTCTAACTGGAGAATGAGGTGGGAGGCCTAGAGCAATTCCTCCTGCCTCATTTCAATGGCTCTGTCTGGTCTATGCTTCCAGCAGGCATAGCTCAAGCTCCACTTCCCCAGAAATCCAAGGGGCTGAGGTCTTGTGACCCAGGTTTCCATCCCTTTATCCTGCACATTTCCCTTGGGGAATTGGTTATTCCTGGAGGCAAAGACCACAAACATCCACTCTCAGGTTTCCAGCATGTGAAGATCCTGTGTTTTTTGCTTTTCACCTTGGCTGGAGAATGATTAGTTCTAGAATTCCTAAACAACTGTCTACATTGGAATGAGAATAATAACACTTCCTGCTTCTTCACAAAGGACACTAATATCTTTCCATTTAGAAAAGAATACAGTTTAGACTCCTTGCCTTCAATTTTCTTCTTTCGGTTTTCCCTGTGATCAGGGTTTCCAACTGTGATTAAACATTTAATTCCTGGAGGTTTCATCACATGACTCACCCCCACGCTTCAGCCATTGCTCGGCCAACACATCCATCCTTCCAACACCAATTAGAAAGAAAAAGATTCATTACCCAATTGGATGGTGCTTGACTGTCAGCCAAACAGCTTTCACTTTCCCCCACTTTCAATATTTTTATATGAGCCAGAGAAAAGCTCAAAGAAAATGATTTTAAAAATCTATTTTAACATCCAGATGATTTTTCTCCAGGGTTGCACACAGCAGGGGCCTGGAGATTGATCTTCAAATTCTGGAGACTCCAGGTGGATCCTGGAAGTTCGGCAACCCTACCTGTGACCTGCACTGTTTCTAATTGTCATATGAATAGGAGTATCGGCCTTTCAGCCTATTCTAGTGGCACAAGAGACTGGTACCACTGTTACTGACAAGGAAGCTTGGGACAAAACATCCTCAGGCAATCAGATTGATCTGATTTCCTCTCGCTCCAAATGGGAATGTGCTTAGCCCCTGCATACCATTTCCCTCTGATGGCTCCCATAATTGTGTGCACATATATCTAAGATCCTCTGTAATAAATCTGGGATATTCTTTTAATATAGAGCGTCTAGCCATTAAGCTCCACATTGCTACACTTATATCATAGAGATATAGAGGAGGACTTGTTCAATTTTCTCTTTATAGCAGAGTTAGTCAAATTTAAAATAAAACCAAACCTACATTATTGTGGATTGCATTGAATTTTGGCCTCCTACCTCCGGCTTAAATCCAACCTGGAGAGATTGGGAAAAAGTCTCTACAAGGGATACATTGATGTTGGAAGCACATCAAATAAATTTTTGATAATGGGAGAACTCTCTGCCAACACATAATGGGCGACCCTTATTGAACAGTGATCTTTATAGAACAAACAATCAGAAATAGAGGGGTGGGTGGAGGAAGGGCGATTGGTGTGCAGGGGAGAGATTTAGAACATACAGCCGTGTCCAGATGTTTATTTTGGTGGGCAATGGCAGGAAGTGGAAAACGTTGATAAAGAAAGAAAGCAGTTAAGCAAAGCCAAACAAAAGCAAGAGTAAAATAGGGCACAATGGGCAGGATCATCCCAGATTTGCACAAAGTGTGGTAGCAGGCAAGACAAAAGTTGTAAAACAAAAACAGAATTACCTGGTAAAACTCAGCAGGTCTGGCAGCATCGGCGGAGAAGAAAAGAGTTGACGTTTCGAGTTCTCATGACCCTTCAACAGAACTAAGTAAAAATAGGAGGGGGGTGAAATATACGCTGGTTTAAGGTGGTGGAGGGGGAGGGGGGGTGGTGGGGGGAGAGAAGTTGGGGGAGGGGTGGTTGTAGGAATAAGCAAGCAGTGATAGGAGCAGATAATCAAAAGTTGTCACAGATAAAGGAACAAAGAGGTGTTGAAGGTGGTGATATTATCTAAGGGGATGTGCTAATTAAGAATGGATGGCAGGACACTCAAGGTACAGCTCTAGTGGGGGTGGGGTGGAAAGACTGACACGCTATTACAGGTATAGATTTAAAAATAATGGAAATAGGTGGGAAAAGAAAAATCTATATAAATTATTGGAAAAAACAAAAGGGAGGGGGAAGAAACGGGGTGGGGATGGAGGAGGGAGTTCAAGATCTAAAGTTGTTGAATTCAATATTCAGTCCGCAAGGCTGTAAAGTGCCTAGTCGGAAGATGAGGTACTGTTCCTCCAGTTTGCGTTGGGCTTCACTGGAACAATGCAGCAAGCCAAGAACAGACATGTGGGCAAGAGAGCAGGGTGGAGTGTTAAAATGGCAAGCGAAAGGGAGGTTTGGGTCTTCCTTGCGGACAGACCGCAGGTGTTCTGCAAAGCGGTCGCCTAGTTTACGTTTGCTCTCTCCAATGTAGAGGAGACCGCATTGGGAGAAACGAATGCAGTAGACAACTGGTGCAACTAGTAAAAGTTGTTTTACCTGCTGGTCTCAATGGTGGGTTTTCATGCCGTAATGTCCCAACCCTGTCTCATTAATTACGCAGACACAGGAAACACACTGTCTTGCTGGTGGGTGGGCCCCAGTTTTCTGGCAATCCATTACCTCCCCGCTTCCTCACGCCTTGTTTAAACTGCAGCTACATGCACACTTCCCAATGCTTGCAGCCGGGACTGCGCCAGTGAAGACATGGCCCCAAAAGCCAAGAAGAGTGCAGCCCCCCAATTCAGTGACACATCCCTGGGACGCCTTCTGGATGCCGTGGAGGCCTGCCGTGATGTTCTGTAACCCAGCTATGCCATAGGAGGTCTCACCACTCCAGCTTGGGAAGTGGTGGCAGAGGTGGTCAATGCCATTGCTGCACACAAGAGGTTGGCCATTCAGTGCAGAAAATGAATGGATGATCTCAGTTGTGCCGCCAGGGTAAGGCAACCATCTCATCACTCCAAACTCACACACTCACAAGGCCAACACACATTCACTGGCATCTCACTCACTGCCAGCTCAAGGGACACCAGCACTCACTCTTTCACACACACCAGCACATCTCCATCTGACTTCATCTTCTCTGGAGACCTAAACATCTTGAGGCCACTTGCATAGATCAACATGTGCCCCTACACACATCCTGGGATACCCTCCTTCCCCAGTACAACTCTTGTCTTGCAACCTCTCCCCTTGACTGAGGCCACTTAGCCCCCTTCCCCAAGCAAGCCCTAGCCCTGCAGCCATTGAAAAGCCACCCCCACCTTACGGCTGCTCTGATAGTTAGAGATGTGCCCGTGAGCCCCTCTAAAGGTGATGTGGTGCTGCCTGCGAAGCCTGGCACTGATGACCACGAGTGCTGCCTGAAGCAATTAGGAAAAACAAACCTCTAAGTCCCGAGCTAAGTGCAGCTCGCCAGGTGCATGTCGCATATACACAGTTGTGAGACACGTCGGCATGCAATCTCGCCGATGTGCCTGGGTAATCCAGTGTGGATGGATGATTCAGATGAGCAGGGCTTATAACAAGATGCTAAAGTAATGAAATTAGGTTCCCGATGTGCAGCAGCAGGAAAGTGGCCAGCCATTGGCGGGTGGAGCGACAATTGCAAACTGGTTTCATGACAGTGTTGAAACCAATTTTTGGCGTTCTCGCCATATTGTCCTCCCGCCCGCCATGGCACCCGATGGCAACCGGGCTGTAAAATTCTGGCCAATATAAAGATAGAGAAAAAAAGATTATATCACAGCCCCAAAAGGAAACGAGTTAAAAAAGAGTTAGAAGCTAAAGCTCTCTTGATGTTGTCAGCACAAATCCCAGACCATTTTAATTTGTGGGCCTTATTAACATTTGAAGGATGGGCTGGCCTCCTAATCACCTATGGAATTGGGTAACTTGTCCACATGACCCATGCAGTCTCTGTTGTATTTCCTGACTCTGAGGCCCATACCCTGACTAACACCAAATCCTGTATACCTACCACGCCAGCAACTGGTGACCACTATGCTTGAACGCCTCAAAATTAGCATTCTCATCCTTGTGTTCAAATCGCTCCAAGGGCCTTGTTTGAGAGTTGAGGCCTTTCCTACTGCTTAAGGTATGAATGGAGAATCTGAGGGCCAGGAGTGATGAATTCTTTTCCAGAACCTGCAGGAGCCTTGTCAATACCAAAGCCAAACAGGCCTGAACAGAGGAGGCTGATAGGATCAATCATTCCCAGGATCCAGGTTCAATTTAGAAGTTGGTTTAACCTGTTCCCAAGAGCAACAAGGATGAGTACAAATTTTCACCTCACCACCTCTCTCACCAGTAACACACAAAGTGCCTTCCCCAACATCTGACCTATTACCTCCACTGCATTGCATTCAACATATAATCACACCTCACTAAATTATCTTTCTTCCTCATTTCTAACACATTCACCTCTTCCTCTCCTCCCTTCACAACACATTTTTTTTAAAGTTTGACCGTGCGATAGACGAAAACAGATGATAGTGAATCAGAGCCTGTTTACATCTCTTCTGATTTTGATTTTCATTGAATTCACTAATTCCTCCCACCATTCCTTCATAGTTCACATCACACACACTTTGCTTTGCATTCATCAGCTTCCCATCATCATTCGATCGCTTCTCCTATACTTCTCACCACGGTATGCACAAGACCTACACATCTACACTCACCTTTGCAGCAGACAGTCACTCGCTCTCACTCTTTCTGCACAAAATATCAGGGAGAGAAACAAGATGGGTGTAGGAGTCAATGAAATATCGTCCAAAGCAAGAAGCCCTGACATAAAGGGGCCCAGGCAGGATCATGGGCATAGGGAATTCTCAAGAATGTCACATGCTCATATCCAGTTTCTTTCTCCAAACCAAACAACTTCTCTTATTTTTTCTTGGGAATTTCCAGCGGAAGAACAGGCCCTGGAGAATGACAGCCTCCCTGAGGATGTAGCATCAGGTGCTCCAAACCCACCAGGCACCAGCTCAGATATTAGCATTCCATGTTACTTAGCTAGTGAGCTAAAAGGGTGTGCATGTGCAGAAACAGCCAGCAATAGCCGCAGCTATTGGTGGCAGCTAGGGACAGCTCCGGAGAGAGCTTGCTGGAACGCAAGCCCCTCTGCTTGATGTGCTGAGGGCAGGAATGAGGGGATTAATTTTACTGGCCATTTAGCAACAGGAAAGAGAAAGGAGCAGCTAGTAAATGGCCTGGGCTGGCATTAGGTAGCCTCCCCAATGGTACCTACTACTGACAATCTTCTGAGATGCGGGCGTCAGGGCAGATCAGTGACTGACACATCAATAACAGATGATGGCAGCAGTGACTACACTTACAGAGAAACAGTAAAAATTAGTGGGAAACAGCCTGAAGAGAAGCCCAGCAGCAGCAGAGAGCAGCAGGTTAAGGACTTGGAGGCCAACTGTTATGACCGAACAATTGGTAAAGCTGAGTTATTTAAAAATCCCAGAGGGAAACTTTAAACAACTGTCATAATCTATATTTTAAGTGTTATGTTTGAGATGCAGCCCCAAATTCAGGAATCAGACCACCAGTTCTTGAGAAGTTTTTATACCAAACTACATGAGACATTTATTAATTTACAAATGGCTACAAATTACTATCATAACTTTTAACAAATTCCCAAACTAATCTCCACTAAAGGCAACAGCAACCCATAGGCTTTAAGCAGACACCAGGCAAAGCATTTTCACCTGACAAGTTCAAAATGAGGTTCCTTTCACTTTGGTTCCTTTGCAGACACAGTGATAGGCTTACAGGCTTTGATCTTATGTTGCCTCTGCCCTGCACACACAAAACTGCTATCGGTTATACCCAGAACATCTCATTGAATGTAAATTCTCATTGTATCATCTGCCCTTTTGAACTCCATCTCTTCTAACAATAAAACCCCTTTCATAGTACCAATTTTATTAGTAATATAAACATTGCTTGGTCTCTGCTAGCTAGGTGCCAGATTTCACTCCCCTTCTTAAATGCTCTACTCAACAAAATGCAAATGCTCTCTACCTCTCTTACATCTCAAAATTATACATCACAGCACCCAGACTAGCTGGTTTAAATCCAATTCAGACACACCCACAGACTAACACTCTATTTAAAAAAAAATAATTTCCAATCACATTATATACATCAATGGCTTCATGGCAAACCCGATTTGTCAGACCAGAGAGGGGAACCACAAGGACAGCCCAGCGACTAGCACAGAAAGCAAACAGGAAACTCAACCCAGGGTGAGCAATGACTTCTACCCTACCTCTCCCAGAAACACTCCAGAATGTAGGGGGCCCGAGGCAGGATGAGAAATGGCAAAACCGGAGAAGACGCTTCGCTCGGCATTGCAATGCTTTGGCCCTTGCGAGCAAGAATAACAAGAGCCAGGGTAGCACCTTGGCGTATACTGTCGGTAACATTGCAGACAACGTGCTGGCCAGGCAGGGGGTGAACAAAGATACAGCCTCCTATGAGGGTGTCATTGGAGCCTTTGACTCATACTTTAGTCTCCATCGAAACATAGTAATAGAGAGGACAAAGTTTAATCGACGAAGCCATAGGCCAGGGGAAGGAACTGATTCATTCATAAATGATCTCTACTGTTTGGCTGACAGTTGTGAGTACAGAGCATTAAAAGATGATTTAATTAGAGACAGGAGAGTGGTCAGTGTTTTAGAAGAAACCCTGTCAGACTTTCTACAGCCTCGGGAAGATTTGATATTAAGTAAAGCTGTACAACTGGCTAGGCAGGCCGAAGAGTGAAGGCAAAATCAAGTCTCTGTAAGGGGTGAGAGAGGAATCCCGCACGAATGGCCTGATGAAGACATTCGGTTTGTTGGATGTAAAACTGAATGCATGTCGCAACAGAACCAGGGATGTTTACCGAAAGGGAGCCAGCCACCATTTTCCAATGTCCCCACTGTGGCAGGACAAAGGTCCACAGGGGTGAAGAATGCCCCGCCTGAACGACACAGTGATGCCAAAAGGTGTGTGGCAAGGTTAGTCTTTCAAGCAGTATCTCGTTCAAAAAAGCTTGTGTTTGCAAAGCAAAAAGAAGTCCTTTCAAATAAGCTCTATACAAGAAATACAAGAACCAGGCAACCTGGAAATCACTTTCCTAGGGGAAAATAAAAGAAAACAAAAGCCAATACTGGTTTATCTGATAGAGTTCAGTGGCTGCAAAAAATCGCTCTGCAACTTTCATCAATCCAACTTCATGGTCCAGAAGAAATCAAGCTAAATATCAAAGGTCAGCTTGATGCAACATTAAAATACCAACATTAAAAAAATCTCTGAGACACTATTTATGTCATTCAGAACCAGGGATGCTCTTTGTTGAGCAGAAAAGCCTGTATAGGTCTGAACCTAATCCTTAAATTGGTGAAGTCAATGAACAAGGACAAGACAGCAAATTTAGAAGAATATTTCCAAAACTCTTCAGAGGCTTGGGAAAATTGAAAACTGTGCACCACGTCATGCTAAAGGCAGATGTAAAACCCATTTGTCTGTTTACACCTAGGAAGGTCCCACACCCAATATGAAAACGGGTAAAAAGTGGGATTGAGGCATTGTTTCAACAAGGGATTATTTCACCAGGCACTAAGCCAACCAGGCGGTGCTCTGGTATGGTACCAGTCCCAAAACCAATTGGCTCCATCCAAATCTGTGTTAACCTAATACAACTGAACAAGGCAGTGCAACAAAAAATACATTCAATGGCATTGATAGATGAGAACTTAGCCATACTTGCAAAGAGACTAAGCTCAATGCAAACAGCAGGTTCTGGCAGTATCACTGGATCAGGAGTCCAAACTTCTAACTACCTTCATAACACTCTTTTAGTGTTTCAAACATCTACCTTTGGCACCAGGTCCACACCAGAGATTTTCCAAAGGATGGTATTCAACATAATAGATGTTAAGGAAGGCATCATAGGCCACATGGGCAATGTTTTGATCCATGGTTCAACAGAGAAAGAACATGACAAAAGAATAAGAGAAACATTAAGGGCACTGCAGGATGCTGGCTTATCACTCTGTGAGAAGTGTGAGTTTTCCAAATCCACAATGAAATTTCTAGGCCATATTATAAAGGCAACAGGAATCACTGCAAACCCGCAAAAGACAAAGGCCATAAGAGAATACCCACCACCCAGGAATATCACCAAACTACAAGGGTTTATGGGTATGGTCAACCAAGCAGAATAATTCCTACCCCACCGAGCTCAACTAAAGGAACCTCAAAGACAACTTTTGTGACAAGACAAGGCGTGGTGCTGGACACATCAACAGAAAACATTCGAACAAATCAAAAAAGTGTTGATATCTTTGGAGATCCTGGCTCACTATGTTCCCCGACTTCTAACTACTGTGGTGGTGGATGTGACAGCAACAGGACTGAGAGCAATGTTGTTCCAGGTCCAAAGGATTGGAACATGAAGACCTGTCTATTATGCATCAAGGTCCTTAACTGAAACTGAACAGCGTTTTGCTATCATACAGAAAGAAGCCCTCACAGTGACTTGGGCATTTGAAAAATTTTCTGATTACACCTTAAGCCTAAAGTTCAAGATCGAAACTGATCACAAACTGCTGGTAACTTTGCTGAACATAAAGGAAATCACAAAGATGCCACTCCGAATCCAGAGATTCAGATTGAGGCCCATGTGATATAATACTACTACAGAGTATATGCAGGGTAAATACCAAGCTACTGCCACAGATACCCACCAACTGCCCAGAACAAGAAGATAAAGCTTTTATCAAGGAAATCGAGGTCTACCCAATATTTGCCAGCCACAGAGCGCAAGTTGCAAGAATTTCAAGAGGCTCAATTATGAGATGAAGAATGTATGCAGATTCACACATACTGCCTTGATGGATGGCCACAATATATTCCTAGTAACCCTGCCCTAGGCAGTACTTTGAACAATGTCACCACACCATTATCATTGATGATCTCTTGTTCTATGATGAGCAATTGGTGGCCCTATAAAGTCTCCACCTGGGGGTCCTCCAGAAGATTCACCAGGGACAGGGCACAACAGTCCGCATGATGGCCAGATATCTCAGGTTCGATTGAGGACATGGTCTCCAACTGCAGCACCCTCACCATTCACAGACAGGAACAGAAAGATCCACTTCTGCCCTCCTCTTTCCTAAAGGCTGTCAGAAGCACCTAAAAGAGTGGGCAAGAAGAGGACCCGGAGGCAATCTGCACCTAGAAGACCTATCAAATCTAGTCTGGTCTGTGGCTCCATGGCAGCTATGTTCTGAGAGAAAGCAAAGTCTGACACCACAGGAAAACAAATAATTGATTGGTAGTTGAATATTTTACTTGTTTATCTTCAAAACTTGTGTAATGTATTAGCAAGTGTAATTTATTAATTTTATTAGTTGTAGTAATGTTCACTAGCAATAGTAAAGGTTATTGGGAGTAGCAGTGTTTATTAAATATAAATTAATTAAAAATAAATTAATTAATTAACACATAATCAATCTGGCATGGCAGGTGATGCATTGTGACTGAAGAATGTGGGAAAAACTGGATGCCATTGTGATCCAGGGTAAACAGGTCTGAAGTAACTGTCTGCGGCTTGAGGAGCTTTGGCTGGGAGTGATTGAGCTGGAGGCTGAGCTGCAGACGCTGTGATGCATTGGTGGGGGAAAGTTACCTGGACACTTTGTACCAGAGGCAGTCAAACCCCTTAGGATAGGGTCATCTGATTTGGTCAGTGGTCAGGGACAAGAGGGTGTGACTGCAAGTGGGGTAGGCAACAGGAGCCAGAAGCTGAAGTAGAGGAGCCTCAGCCTTTACAATTGTCCAACAGGTTTGAGGTTCTTGCAACCTGTATGGATAAAAGCAGTAGCTGCAGGGTGGATGAACAAATGGACCATGGCACCATGGCGTAGGAAGCCATTCAAGTGACAGGAGTTAATAGGAATGTAGTGGTAGTTGGGGGCTGTACAATCAGGGAAATAGACACAGTTCTCTGCAGCCAAGAGCAGGAGTCCAGATAGCTGTGTTGTCTGCTGGTGCAAAGGTTTGGGGCATCTGCCCTGGGCTGGAAAGAAACTTAAAAAGCAGAACACAAACCATGAGCAAATTGGTGTTGGATAAATCAGATTAGAGAGTTAAATGCGTGGCTCAAAGGTTGGTGTGGGACAAATGGATTTCTAGTCATGGGGCACTGGCACCAATACAGGGGAAAGTGGGACAGGACCATTGGGATGATTTACACCTGAACCATGCTGGGTCGAGTGTTCTGATGAGCTGTGTAACTAGGGCGGTAGAGAGGGTTTTAGATTAAATAGTGGCAAGGGATCAAGTTTGGGAAGATGTGATAAATTAAATAGAGTAAACAAGGCAAAAGAGCGAGATAGGAATAAGGGTAATGCTGATCAGAGCATAACAGGAAGGGACAGTGTGTACAAACTTAAGAGTGCGCCAGCAGATAAGTCTAGAGGTTACAAAAATGGTAAAAAGACAGAACTAAAGGCTCTGAATCTGAAAGCACGGTGTCTGAATCCAAAAGCACAGTGAAAGTATTCGTAACCAAACAAATGAATTGACAGCACAAATAGAAATAAATATATATGGACTGATAGCCATTACAGAGACTTGGCTGCAGGAGAACAAAGACTGGGACCTGAATATTCAAGGGAACATGACATGTTGGAATAACAGGAAGCTAGAAAAAGGTGGAGGGGTAGCTCTGTTAATTAAGAGTGACATTGCTAAAATAAAGATGACCTTAGTTCTGGAGATCAGGATGTAGAAACAGTTGGGTAGAGATGAGAAATAGTAAAGGTAAGAAGTCGCTTCTGAGAGTGGTTTATAGGCAGCCTAACAGTAACCACACTGTAGTACAGAGTATTCAGGAAGAAATAATAGCGGCTTGTGTGAAAGGTATGGCAATGATTTTGGATGATTTTAATCTATGCATAGACTACGTACAGCCTGGATGATGGGTTCGGAGAGTGTTTTCAGGACAGTTTCTTAGATCAGTATGTTGCAGTACCAACCAGAGAGCAAACTATACTAGATCTGCTAATGTACAATGAGACAGGGTTAATTAATTACCTCATAGTGAAGGCACCCCCAGGTAGCAATGATCATAATATGATTGAAAATCACATTCAGTTTGGGGGAGAGAAGAGTAGACTGAAGACCAGTGTTTTAAACTTAAGTAAGGGTAATCATGAGAGCATAAAGACAGAGCTTGCTAAAGTGAACTGGGAAATTATGTTGCAGATGTAGTTGCAGATATTTAAGGAGATATTTTGCAATACTCAGAAAAGATACATTTCGGTGATAAAGAAAGACTAAGGGAAGGATACACCATTCCTTGGCTAACTAAAGAAGTTAAAGGTAGTATCAAATTGAAAGAAAAAGCATATAACTCCGCAAAGATGAGTGGCAGATTAGAAGATTGGACAGAATATAAAGAGCAGCAAAGAATAACTATAAGATTAATAAGGAAGGAGAAATTAAAGTACGAGAGAAAGCTAGCTAGAAATATAAAAACAGATAGAGTTTCTACAGATATTTAAAAAGGAAAAGAGTAAGTAAAGAGGGCATTGGTCTTTTAGAGAGTGAGGATGGGGTATTGATAATGGAAAATAAGAAATTGCGGATGAATTAAACAGATATTTTGCATTTGTTTTCATTGTAGAGAATACAAATGATATCGCAGAAATAACTATGAATTAGGAGATGAAGGGAGGGAGGAACTTAAAACAATTACAATCACCAGGGAAAGGGTACTAAGAAAACTATTAGAACTAGAAGCTGACAAGTGCCCAGGTTCTGATGGACTTCACGCTATAGTCTTAAAAGAAGAGGCAATAGGTGCATTGGTTTTACTTTTTCAAAATTCCCTAGATTCTGGAAAGGTCCCATCATATTGGAAAATAATGAATGTGTCTCCTCTATTCAAGAAAGGTGGGGAACAGAAAGCAACATATTTTAGGCCCGTTAGCTTAACATCTGTCATAGGGATCTAGCTGGAATCTATCATTAAGGAGGTTATAACAGGACACTTAGAAAATCTCAATGTAGCCAGGCAAAGTCAACATGGTTTTGTGAAAGGGAAATCATGTTTGATTAATTTATTAGAGTTCTTTGAAGAAGTAACAAGCAATGTGTATAAAGGGGAACCTGTAGATGTGCTGTACTTATATTTCCAGAATGCATTTGACAAGATGCCACATCAAAGGTTACTATGTAAAATAAGAGCTCATGGCATCAACTATTTACAATTTATATCAATGACTTGGATGAAGGGACCGAATGTATGATTGCTCAATTTGCTGATGACACAAGGATAGGTAGGAAAGTAAGTTGTGAAGCGGACGTAAGGAGTCTGCGAAGAGAAATAGCTAGATTAGTGGGTGGGCAAAAAATTGGCAGATAGAGTGTAATATGGGAAAATGTGCACCTGTCTACTTTGGCAGGAAGAATAGAACAACAGCATATTATTAAAATGGAGAGAGATTGCGAACGCTGAGGTACAGAGGGATCTGGGTTTCCTGGTTCATGAATCACAGAAAGTTAGTATGCAGATACAGCAAGTGATCAGGAAGGCAAATGGAATGTTGTTGGTCATTGCGAGGGGAATAGAACATAAAAGTAAAGTTGTTTTACTCCAGTTGTACAGGGCACTGGTCAGACCGCATCTAGAGTTTTGCTCTCCTTATTTAAGAAAGGGTATAAATGTATTAGAAGCAGTTCAGAGAAGGTTCATTCGACTGATGCCTGGGATGTGGAGTTGGGGTGGGAGGGCGGTGGA
Source organism: Cetorhinus maximus (assembly GCF_964194155.1). Classification (NCBI taxonomy): domain Eukaryota; kingdom Metazoa; phylum Chordata; class Chondrichthyes; order Lamniformes; family Cetorhinidae; genus Cetorhinus; species Cetorhinus maximus. Next base: position 33,544,011 of record NC_135879.1, read on the forward strand.
GGGATGGTTATCTTATGAAGAAAGCATGGACAAGCTAGGCCTGTATCCCATTGGAATTTAGAAAGTTGAGAGCTGATCTTATTGAAACATATAAGATCCTGAGGGGATTTAATGGGGTGGGTGCTGAAAGAGTCATTCCCCTTGTGAGAGAGGCTAGAAGTAGGGGACATGGTTTAAAAATAAGGGATCTCCCATTTAAAATGGAGAGAAGAACTCTTTCTCTCAGAGGGCCGTGAATCTTTGGAACACTCTTCCCCAGAGAGTGGTGGACGTAGGGTCGTTGAATATCTTTAAGGCTAACGAGGGATTCAAAGATTATCAGGAGTAGGCGGAATGTGGAGTTGAGGCCACCATCAGGCCAGCCATGGTCTTATTGAATGACAGAGCAACCTCAAGTGGCCAAATGGCCTACTCCTGCTCCTAATTCGTACGTTTGTATGTTTGTATGTATGGGAATGCCTTGGTTTGCACCTAATCAAATTCAAAGGGCAAGTATTTCTCATTGTTGTGGATTATTATTCCTGCTGGATAGAGGTGCAAAAGCTGCATGACATCACCTCTGAGGCCATTCTTATCTCTCTGAAAAGGATGCTTTCCATACATGGCATTCCAGACATTGTCATCTCTGACAATGGGCCACAATTCACCAACGAGTGTTTCCAATCATTTCAGCATCATATGGAATTGTCTACATCACAAGTTTGCTGAGATGCCCTCAGGCCAATGGAGAGGCTGAGAGAGGGGTACCTACCATTAAAGACCTCCTCAGAAAAAATGAGGGCTTTGAGCCAGCCCTCCTCAGTTATCATGCCAAACTGTTGCAGAACGGTGTCGCTCCATGCAAGCTTTTGATGGGCTGCATGCTCAGGACTCAACTTCCTTTCCTTTCCCACATATTGATACCAAATGTCATGGTAGAAGACCATGGTCATGCCAGACAAAGGGAAGGAAGTTACAGATCAGGTCAAGCCCACATTTCCAACCGAAAGCACAGTGCTCATGACCTTCCCACTCTCGAAAAGGGAGGAATGGATTGGAGACCTGCAGTGAGAAGGTACAACAACTTAGATCGTATCTGATCCAGACTGAAATGGGTATCATCTGAAGAAACAGGAGTGCCTTGATGTCAATGAACAGGAAACCATTAGCAGGATGAACTGCATACCCTGATCCTCAGGAGGATACCACAACTGCAGAACCACTAACAAGGGAAACAAGGAGTGACAACTCTCAGGGAGTGAGTTCAGAGTGAACAGATCAGCAACAACCTCAAAAAGAATTCTGCACACATTCAGGGAGATTGCTGAAACCACCAAGGAGACGATCCCTTTAAAAACAGAGACTTTGGGGAGGTGTAGGAGGGTGTGTATATAATAATGTAGGGATAAATACTTGGGGGGAGATTTGGAATAAAGAGTTAACTCTAACACTGCTCTAACAAAAGCTACTGAGTATGTGTGTAAGGAGCTATGTCATAATGATGTCACTCAGAGAGAGATGAGTGAGGAGAACCTAAAACAGGAGTTGGAGTTTTGTCCTGATGTTCTGTAATCTTATATATAGTTAATTATGTAAATAAAGTACATTTAAGGAAAGATCTTTGCCTGCAGCCAAATCTCTTACTAGAGTAAGACACCCAATGTCTTCCTAGACAACCGAACGACACCAGGTTTATCGCATTTGCCATCTTGTTGTGAATTGTATTTTAATAGCAGGGTTTGAGTGTGCATTGTCAGGATGTCTTTCATATGGATGCTGTCATGGCAGTGATGTCAGCAGCTTGGTAGAATCACTGACATCAGTGACTTTGGTCTCTAGTTGTGTCTTATGTCCATTACTCCGCCCACCAACCCCCTTCCCCCACCCCTCAGCTGTTATCTTTAGGGGGGCCCAGATGGTGGTAGCTGCTGAGGCACTTGCCACTGCTTTTCCTTTTCCAAGTCGTGCTTTTTCTGGAACAATGGCACCCACAGCAAGTAGAGAAAGCTGCCTAAACCTAAAGAGTTGTAAGACAGCAAAAGTATAGAAGTAGTGAACTGCAAGCTGGAACCTCTCCTGGAAACCCAGACAGCAAATGATCTTCAGATTCAGCGAGCTGCAGCTGAGAGGCTGTCAGTTTCCAATCCCATTAGATTTTGCTGGCAAGCCCAGGATTGGGCAGGGCTTCCACAATATCAGGTTTAAGTGTGGTGGGACTGGGTAGGATGTAATTGGAGTTCAAGTTCGACCTTTTAATTAGAGATAGAAAGAAAAATAACAAATAGAATGAGGCTGAAAGCCTGAGAGAAAGTAATTGAGAGATGAAGACTTGACTTCTGAATCAGATTGAAAGTGCAGCCAGATTCATGATTGAACAACAAAGGAATGCTCTATTTCATAAGGGGAGAAAAATAAACATGCAACACTATTTCAAAACGCGATTTCAAATATAGACTAAAAAAGCATTATAAAACTTAATGGATTTATTATTTTGAAAATAATTTAAGGGTGTCATTTTTTAACTGGTTTTTGAAGTGCAATTGATTACATATATCATGGACAACTTTTGAACTTTAATTTCTGAAGCTAATAAATGGTAAAAAAAAAAGACTATGGGATAATGGAATGGTAACGCTGTTATTCATGGCCGAAATTTTCCAGCCCTGTTGGCGTCGGGCACCATGGCAGGCGAAGTGGGGGGGTGGGAGCAATATGATGATAAGGCCTCACACCATTCCCATTGGAGGCCGGCAAGAACCTGCTAATGGGATGCAAAGTAAGGCCCGACTGATATCGTGCCCCCATGGTAGATTTACTGTTACGCTGGCGGAAAACACGCCTGCCCAGAACACGTCTGGACAAGTGTGACATGCAGAAGTCGGGACTTACCGTTAGGGCCTTGCTCACAACGTAGACACCTGAGGAGCAGAAGACGCTGGAGCCCTACAGCTACTGGACCCTGGAGGAACACGTGCATCACAGGCTGGGTGGATTCTCATGGACATGGCTCTGCCGCGAAGCAGCTAACGGAAGGTGGGAGGTCTCCATTGATGTCTGTGGTCTGCTTTGAAAAATCACGGTCTTGGCCATGGGCTGCTACAGATGATCGGCGAGAGGCGGCAGAAGAAGGTCTAAGTGTGTGTGGGAGAGGAAGGTGTACCGGGGTGGGGGGCGTGGGAGAGGAAGGTCCAGGTTTGACTGGGAGGGGAAGGTGTACTGGGGGTGGTGGGGATGAAGGTGTCAGGGGTGGGTGAGGTTGTGGGGGGAGACAAAGGTGTCAGGGATGTGAGGTTGGGAGGGGGGAGGAGGGAGTATGGCGGAGGAGGGTGTAACAAGGGAGAATGCGGCAAGTGGGGAGGTAGTTGTAAGGGGTGGGGGAGGTGTAAGGGAAGAAGTTTGGAAGGGAGAAGGAGCTCAGAGTGGGGAAAGGAGTTCGGGGTGGGGAATGAGTCCGGGGGGAGGAAGGAATCCAGCGGGAGGAAGGAGTCGGGCGAAGGAAAGAGTTCAGAGGGGGGAAGGAGTCCAGGGGAGGAGGGATTAAGGGTGGAGGAGGGAGTAAGGGTGGAGGATGGAGGAAGGGGGGATGTCCAGGTCAATGAGCAAGGGAGGGGTTTGTGGAGTCATGGCTGCCTCCTGGGGAGCGAACTCAGGTTGGGCATGGTAGGAGGGAATGGCCTGAGTGAGCCAGAAGGGTGGGATGGTGAGGGTGCAATGGTACCGGTTGAAGGGGCACCACGGGTGGTAGGTGGGGACTCGAAGGCAGACACAGACACTGGGGGTGTGAAGGAGGAGTTCGGGAGGTCAATGTGGTTGGGGGTGGGATTGTCAGGAAGGTAGGGAACATGCACATTCACCTGGACATTCTGTTAAGATAGGGGTTCGGGTTGCTAGGCGATGGTGGGCAGGTGGAAGGTGATGCTGAGGGGGGGTCAGTGGTGATGTTGGGGGAAGGACAAGGCTGACTAATGGAGGGGAAAGGATGGGGGAGCTTATGAGAACCTTGACTACGACCATGTTTTTCAAATCGAATGTGAGTGGACCCTCGTGTTGTGTGGGCACAGGTGCTGCATGGGGGTATGATCAGTGGGTGGCGGAGATGCAGGTCAGGCTCAGATGAACAGCTGAAAGAGAACCTCAGCAGGCAGCATTGAAAATGCTTGAGACATTAAAATGAGTGTGATGGAGGAAGGCTCCGCGTGTGTAGAAGAGTGCTAGTGGTAGGGGGGATGCAGGGCGAGGGCTTGTGAAGCCTGTAAATGAAGCTGAAAGACAACATTACACAATATTCTGTGAAAGTGAATATATTTTCAGGTTGTAAAGTTATTTAATGTGTTCACCTGTGCAACCACTTGCGATTAAAATTTCTTAATTTTCCTAGGCCTACCAATTCTTCTAGGTGCTGCCTTGACGTCCACAGCAAGGGTGGAGACAGTCTGTGCAATGATTGGCCCTGTTACCTCTGATGCCTTTGGCACTGGGTCCTCTGGAGAGCCAAGGCCTTGAGGGCCTGGCTTGCTTTGCCTGTCCTCCTGTGGGCCAGCTGCTCCCTCTGCGGTGACAGAGGACAAGATTGAGGGGGGCACAGGCAAAGGGAACTTGAAGGGAGCGGACAGCCTCTGAGATTCCTGAGTGGATGTCCAGGGGTGTCCGGCTGCTGCTCCTCCTCCTTTCATGTGCCTGAGGGCCCTGGCCTGACTCCTTGAGGAGCAGGAGCACCTGGAGGGACTTCGAGGTGCCCTGCTTCCCTCTCACATTGCCTCTGGCTCACCCATGGCTATTGGAATGGATTGCAGGTCTGCAAGCATCTCTGCATTCTGCTGGACCAGTGTCTCCATGGCATCTATCATCCTAGTCATGAAGACCTCCATATGCGCACATCTGGGCATCACTTCATCAGAGAGCAGGTGGATGCACTCCTCTAACTCGTGTGCCACTCTGTTGAGGGCTTCCAACAGCTCTGTATGATGCTGATTCTCCACGATGAGTTGGAAGATCGACTCCTGAGGCTCATCACCTGACTCGGTCCTCACAGATGCTTCTTCCCCAGCCATCCTCCGAGTGCCGGGGAGCGTGGCAGAACCTGCCTCCCCCTGCTACGGACACGTGCCCGTGCGGTGACAACCAGATTGTGAACCTGAGCCTGCTCTAGATCTACACCCCATCGAGGTGTGTCTCTCTGTGCTGGTGCAGGGTGTGGGTAAGCGCTGTGACAGGTCTCCCAGGCTGCTTATTTCCAGTTCTTCAATGAGGGAGGTGCCTTCTTGGCTGGAGGTGAGGACATGGTTGGAGCTGAGGGCCTGGCTGGCTGAGGGTGTCGGTCACTTTGCAGAGCTCCCTGTGAACCAAAGTAGAGATAATTAGTGCATGGCAGCAGAGTCAAAAGCAGGAGAGAGAGCACTCACATTTGCACTAAGAGAGGGATGATGCGGTGCAGGATCCTCACTTGGGTGTTCGCTGCTGATATCACTGTTGCCACAGGCACGGTCCACCCCCTCACCAGTCACCATGATGGCACACTCCCCTAGGTGAGTGAGGGGCCTAAATATCGGCCACTCTACCCCTGGTCTGGGACCTCTCCCTGTTGTTGTGAACCAGTTTCTCCTGCATGAAAACAGATGGAGAGAGTGTGAGCTGGATGCATGGCACTGCATGGAATGTTTGTGTGGTGAGCGGAGCCATGGACAGGATGAGGATGTGAGCCCCAGAGGATATGAGCCTGATGGGGATGTGAGGGTGTGTGTGAGAGTTAGCGGTGTTGACCCTTGAGGTGTGAGATCCCCGTAAATATGTGATGAGTTTGTGAGTGCGCGGGTTGAGAGTGATGAGGTGGTTGACTTATCTGGTGGAACGGATGAGAGCATTCATCCTCTTCCTGCACTGGATGGCTGACCTCCTCTGTGCTCCGGTGGCACTGACCACTGCTGCCACCGCCTCCCAGGCTGGATTGGTCACTCTAGTGGACCTCATGTGGCCAGAACAGGAGTAAAGGACATTGTGGCGTCCTTCCACTGCATCCAGCGGGCACCCCAGAGAGGCGTCACTAAATTTGGGGACTGCCGTCTTCTTTGCTTTTGGGGCCATCTGTTGCCTGGAGCAGTCCTGGTCTGAAGTCAAGAAGTAGACTGCGCTGTGGTGCACTTTAAATATCGCGTCTGGAGCGAGGAAGCGCTGATGTCATAGAATGGTGGGTAAATCTGAGCCCGTCTGCCAGAGTTCTAGCCTGTTTCCCATGAATGCGTTATTAATGAGGCGGGAGGTGCCGGGAATGGGGCGATAAAGCACGAAAAGCCGCCATTGCTGCCCGCTGGTAAAATGTCCTTTTTCCCGCCCACGACCGCTCTTTGTGCAAATCTGGGAGGATTCCACCCAATGTTGTAATTTTTACTTTAATTCCTCTCGTTAAAACCCAGTAAAGCGATGATTGTGATCATTCCTTCGTACCATGCAATGTTGTAAATGTGTTTATTGTTGAATAAATCTAATGAAAAAAAATGCGCTTGTGAAAACAGCAGAGCAGCTCACTTTTTCTGTTTTCTAAATGCTTAACAGAATTGCCCTAAAATTGCTTGGACAGTCCAAAAACAGGGAGCTACCATAAGTGTGATGAGAGCTTGCCAGAACAGCCCACGACGGAGTATAAGCGTAACCAAGCATGAGATTCACAATGCTTTTAGTTATAAAATAAATAAGAAAAATAATTATTTCCTCAGCGTCATGTATTGAGCTAATCTGCAGTAATTATAATCATAATGCATGTTACGTTTGACCAGTTATAACAATGGAAGTGTTGTGATAATTGTATTCTGAATAAGAATGAACCAACTCACTAGGGAAAACTACCAGTAGTAATCAAATGTAACTTTGGAGTTAGGGTATGGTGTTGGTCTTGTTTAATAGCTGCAGAGAGTAAAGGTAAGCACCTGGAGACCCTGGATCATTACACATTAATTCCCAGGATCATGCTGCTGACCCTTTCTAAAGATTGGAATAACATGAGCTGTTTTCCAATATCCTGGTACCATCCACATGCCCAATGAGCTGTGAAAAATGTCAACGATGGCACCCCCTACTTCTAACCTAATTTCTTCAAGTACTGCTGGATGCATTCCATGTGTTTCTAGAGCCTTATAAATGTTCAAGTACATTTTTGTTTCTAACGATTTCATTAATGTTCAGTGTTTCTCCACCAGCTTGGAAGCAGCTTCTGTCTTCTAATGCTTGAGAGTGAAAACTAATATAAAAGTATCATTTCAAATTTTTAATCACATTCTTTTCCTCTCAACCAGAAAGAGCTCACTTGTTCTTTAATATTTTGCCTGCTGTGACCATGCAAAAATAATCCCTCTTTTTATTTCCCACATCGGTTATCCGAATTTTCCGTTTTCAATAATCATCATCGTTTTAACAGGTTCTACTTTACATTTATAACTTGTCTCACCTATTTCATTCCCTGGATGTTTAAAGCCATGTCGATTATTTTTGCTTAATCATTTTCAATATTTTCCAGTTAACCATCTAATTTACTGTACTTAATTAATTAACTTCAGGGCAACAATCGAGATGATACTCGGATACAGAACTGAGTGAGGCATCAAAGCCAGGCCTGGTCTGCCCTTTCAGGTGGACATAAAAGATTCCATCGTACTATTTTGAAGAAGGGCAGGAGAGTTATTTCTATTGTCCTGGCCAATATGTATCACTCAATATCACAAAAACCTGGTCATATCACATTGCTGTTTGTGGAGCTTGTTGTGCATAAATTGTCTGCCACGTTTCCTATATTACAACAGTTTTCATTCAGTATTTCATAAGCTTTAAGTGTTTTGGGGTATCCGGTGGTCGTGAAAGGCACCATATAAACATTATTTTTTATCATGTTAGCCTCTTACATCTCTGTATTTATAGACATTATTTGAAGTCACTCAAGTGATGGTTGTCACAGGTCCACTTGCTTCCACTTGTCAATGGTTTCCTGAATACAGTTTTCAGACAGTTATCAGTTTCCAATTTATCCTCATTTTTGCCTTACAAACAATCAGGGTATGTCAAAACTGTTACAACATGTTGTTATTAGTTTCTCCTGCTTGTGTGATACTGTCAAATTGATGACATTCTGATCACCGCTAATTAAGTTCTCCCCAACCTTCATTATTTTCTCTGTCTCAGCCCCCATAAAATGCTGAATCAAATTTGAAATATCAATTCAAATGTGATCTCTTTCCCTCGTCCTTGCAACTACATGCTGTGTCCATGACAGTTTTTCATTTGGTTTCCATTAGTTTTTTTCTACCTTTTGAAAGATCTCAAATTCCAAATGTAATTCATGCATTAAAATCTCAGAAGTTATAACCTGCTGTTTCTATAATTAACTATCTATTTGTTTCAAGCTATGGTTAATTGTACTCATTCAAGTTCTGTTAAAGAAATCGGAAAGTTTCAGATCAAACCCAAGAAGCAAAGAATTCAATATTATATGCGTGAACCTTCAGTCACTCTTCTGATGGTTAAAGTGTCAGCTCGGCTAAGTCGGCAGCAGTCTCGTCCCTAGTTTTGGGTTCAATCCTCATACCAAAACTTGACCTAACCTGCATTATATTTAAGTGCAGTACCAAGGGAATGTTCGATTGTTAGAGCTGCCACCCTTCAGCTGAAACAATAAACATTGTTTACCTGTTCTAGTGGGTTCCAAAGAAATGTGGTAATGTCCCAAACAGAGTGCGCTTAATGTTCTAGCCAACATTCACCCCTCTACCAAAACAAAAGGTGGAACTGGTTAATTACCTCATTATTGTTGATGGGGTTTGGTTGTGTGCATATTGGTTGCTGCATTTTCCTACATAATGTATCTTGAGCTAAGCATTTTGAGAATTTTTCTTGAAGATGTGCTATGACACAATAAAAATGCAAGTCTTTTGATCCTTTGAATCAGATTTAAGAATTCAGAATTTTCAAGTTGCGTTGACTAATTAATGACTCTTAATTCCTGTTCTCCAAATTTCATTAAATGGTCAGTCACTAACAATTAACCAACTTCTGGTGCACAGTCACAACACTTGGATTTGTATTTCACCGTAACTCCTGGGGAGAGGGTGGCATAATGGTAATGTCACTGGACTAGTAATCCCCAGTAAGCCAAGCTAATGCTCTGGGGACATGGGCTCAAATCCCACCACATTGATTGTTGTTAAAGCCCATCTGGTTCATTCCTGTCCTTTAGGGAAGGAAATCTGCCACCTGGTCTGGCCTACATGTGACTCCAGATCCATAGCAATATGGTTGATTCTTAACTTCCCTCTGAAATGGTCTAGCCAGCCGCTCAATTCATCGTGGATGGAAAAACAAATGCTGATCTTGCCAGGGACATCCACATCCCGTGAAAGGATTTTTTAAAAAAAATTGAGTGACATTCAACTGTATAAAAAGCAGATAGCCAATGTGATACTGCTATATGCAATAAATTAAAACACATTTGGCATTTCTAAATGTTTCTTTGGACAGTAGGGGCAGAAATTTTCGCTCGGCGGGAGGGGGAGTGCCCGACCCTCTCGAGCGTGAATTGATACACGTTGACTTCAACGAACGTGCCGACGTCAACGCGCAGTTGCGCAATAGTTCAGTCGGGGGGCGCGACCCAGAGCCGGCAGCGCACCCGCTGACTAATCAAAGGCCTGTCAAGGCCATTAAGTTATCAATTAACTTAAAGTTTTCACTGCCCGTCCAACCTAATGGTTGGCGGGCAGATGAAAAGGCCAAGCAGCCTTTGCATTTTTTTGAAACCTCATCCACGGGCAGGTTGAGGTTTCCAAAAGCAGATAAAAATAAAATCAAAACTTTAATTTTTCATTAATAACATGTCCCTGCTCATGTGACAGAGCAGGGACGTGTTTTATTAGATTTGTATTTTTAAAATTTTGTTTTATATCACTTTATCTCCCTGAGATTTTGCAGTGCTCACTCGTGCGCATGCACGAAGTTCGTGCTTGGCTGGCTTGCACTCCCCCCCCCAAACCCCCACCCCCACCCCCGTACAGGCAGCGCTGCCACTTGGTGTTTCACACTGGGCGGGCCTTAACTAGCCAACCTGAAATCAGGGTGCGGTGCCGATCGCAGGCAGCATTCGGCTTCCCGACCGCCCCCGCCCGCTCCGCCGAGCACCCCCACCAAGGGCAAAATTCTGCCCTAGGAATTATTATAACCCTAAAATTGCTTGATCCATTCCAGCAAAATTCTGCCATAAATTGGTGTGAGTCCACCAGAACAGGCACAACCTCATCTGGGATTAAAGCACAACAGGGGTGGCCTAGTAGAGAGAGCAACATAAGAGGAAAGGGGCAATAACTCTTTGTCAGGATTTCTCACATGATGGCCCTCAGTCAGGGTCCAGCATAGCATCAACACAAGTTTGCTTGGCAGGCAAATCCTGTCACTGCTAGTGGAAGTGGCACACTCCTGGTGATCAAGGTTGGGGTTGGACTACTGAAAAGCAAGGGTCAGAATTTTTCTAATATCTTTAAATTAACTCCTGATATGGGGATCTGTTGGAACAGCAGGATCAGCTTTCTGGCATTGGGAATTGGTAGTGGGAGGGTGGGGGATGGGGGGCAATGGACGGGTGCTAAACTTCTCCACTTGCCCTTGCCTGGCAAACTTCCACTTTCATTTCTGGCATATGTTCAATGGAGGATAGGGAGTGCTGCAAATATACCTCCATACTATCAAAGGCTCATTCCTTGTGGGCCCTCCCCTGATGTTGTGAATTTTTTAAAAATTGAAAAGTCCCAGACAATTTCATTCTAGTAACACATTCAGGAGTTGATTTTTCTGGACTGCTATACATTCACTCAGTACTGAAGGAGATCATCCTGCCTACTGTTCATGACTATTTTCTACTTTCTGTTCCTAAGCCCATTTCATATCCACATTACCACTGTCCCTATACTATTGGCCTTCAATTTGCTGACAAGTCTATCATGTGGCACTTAATCAAACACTTTTTGAAATTGCAGGTACACGATATTAACTGCACTGCCCTCATCAACATGCTTCATTTGATCATCAAAGAGCTCAATCAGCTTTGTCAGAAACAATCAGTCTTTAACAAATTCATGTTGGCTGTCATTTATTCAACGATGTTTTTCCAAGTGATGATTCATTTTGTCCCAGATTATGGTCTGTAAAAGTTTCTCCATCACCAATGTTAGTTTGACTAGCCTGTAATTAGCCCAAAGTTATAAGCATACAGGCCAAAAGGTTCGGCTATCTCCTTCTTTGAAGAAGAGGAGTAGTATTTTCAACCCTCCAATTATCTAATATCTCTCCTATGTCCAAGGAGGATTGAAAAATTGTGGATAGTGTCTTCATGATCTCCAACCTTGCTTGCGTGAGCAGCCAAGGATGTAACCCATCTGGACCAGATGACTTTACTACTTCGAACGCAGCCAAATTTTTAAGTACCTCCACCATATTTATTTTCATCCAATCCCATCTGAACTCCCTCTTCCTTTACTGTGACAGTGGCTGTATCCTCTTCTTTTGCGTCTTAAAAACGGACATATATACAGTGAACATGGATTGAAAAAAGACATAATATTGATTAACACCTGAAGAAAATCAGGTTTTAAGAAGTTGTGTGTGTAGGCATTAAAAGTCAAATTTTAAACAGTGCCTTCTGAAGATGCAAGGTACTCATTTAGTACCTAAGCCATACCCTCGGTCTTCACAAGATCATCTTCTTGATCCCTAATTGACTCTGCCTTTCCTTTGACTAGCCTTTTCAATTTATGTTTATCAATGATTTTAGAGTTCCCTTTTACATTACCTGCTACCCTGTTCTGATTCACCCTCTTTGTTACTCTTATTTCACTTTTCATTTCTCCTCTGCACTTTGAATTTTACTTGATTCTCTTCTGTTTTATGAATATGACATTTGTCATAAGTCTACTTTTGTCTGTTTAATTTTAATATCAATTTAGTCATCAAGAGAGCGCTAGATCTGGATGTCCTTTCTTTCCCCTCATGGGAATATGTTCAGAGTTATCTCCTTCTTGAAGGCCTCCCAGCACTCATTTACTCATTTGCCTGCCAATCCTTGTATCCTATCCATCTGGGCCACACCACTTTCCAACTTACTGAAAATAGCCCTCTTCCAGTTGAACATCTAAACGACTGATTTTTGTTCCTCTTGTCCCTTTCCATTACTATTCTAAAAATAATGGTATAATGATTATCGTTTTCTAAATAATTTCCCACTGAATCATTGTCCACCTGACCCACTTCATTCCCAGATCGAGATCCAGATCAACCTTCCTTGTTGGGTTGGAAACATACAGATTAAGAAAGTTCTCCTGCACACATTTCATGAATTCCTCCCCCTTCTTCTCCTTTACTTTTTTTTTTCCAGTCTGTATAGTTAAAGACTGGTGAAAATCAATCCTTAATAGTAATGTGCTGGTTTCACACGATGTTTTTTAAGCCAGTTTATTTACATAATTATTAACAGCTGCAAGCACGGCTTAAAGCCTGATGTTGGGAGGTAGCCTAATAGGGAACCAGAAAATTCTGGAATGAGTGCAAGGGAGAAGGGGTAGCATGGAAGGGAGGAGAGTAAAATATCTTACTACTTCGAAAGAAATAAACATTATTTAAAACTTTGGAAAAGTTGAAGCTGTAGAGGAGGGGAAGAAGTGACAGTTAAAGAGGAAACCCAATTATCAGGCAACAAGGAGTAAGTGACAGTGACCCAGCTAGAGATTTTTTGAGTTGGTTAAATTAGGCTGTCTGAGGAGAACATGGGAAGAATTGCCCTCTTTGGCAACTCACCCCATTGGGCAGTAGTGTCGCGCACCTCCAACAAGCCTGCAGCATTAAGTGGAAGGCTGAAAATGCCTTTGCAGCCGTTAGCAGTGACGTATCTGTGCTGCAATTCAGATTACAGCAGGCAGTACATCTCTGCAACTGCCCCCCAGGGGAAATGGAACTCAGCAACATACAATTCCTTAAACAAATGAAGTGTCCCTTCCAAAAGTGAGTGCAATCCACATGTACTGAAAGATCATTTGTCATACATCCTCCGTTTTGTGTCTTTCCCCTTTGAAAGGTTCAGCTATAGGAGCATTTTCATTGGGAAATGCCACAATAGGAGTGAGATATGAAAGACAGCAGCAGAATAACTGGCACAAAGGCTCCTGCGAAAGGCAGGAAGCCTAAGTGATCGCACCAATAAATAAGGGAACATGATGCAGAAAGGGAATTAAAATGTTCACTGAATCTTCTTAATCGGCCCTTGATCATTTTACCTGAACCTTTTTATTTGTGCATAGGTCATTGTTTGGTAACTTTGGATGACCATCAGTATGAATAGCATTGCATGCAAAACATGTTGGAACATTGGTGAGTCGGTGCATGTCAAAATCATGTCATTTCCCCTTAATTTTAACATTAGTGTACAATGAATTTCCCCGTTACAGGCAAAAGCATTTTGCCCTCAGTTTGTCAACTAGAAATGCCTGCAGGTCACTACTAAACTGTATGCTTTGTAAGTTAGCAGGAATGGGACATAACAGAGATAAAAAAAATTGCCCCCTACTGTTAAAAGAATTGTAATAAACAGTGAACACTCGCCCAATATAAAATGACAGTACTGATGCACGCTTCAATCATGTGCTCAGTGAAAACATACCACCATTGTACTCTTAAAATCCCTACCTGCTTATGTATCATATGCAAGGAATAACTTGACAACATTGCTGTCCCCAAGAACGGTGATTGGAGATGCATGGTTAGTTCTCATCAAGGTTTGCCACCCAACAGTTGAACAATACAATTTCTTCATAAAGCAACAGAAACTCCAACCCCACTAACTTCACCAAATAAATCTGAATAAATATAGCAAAAAATGAAACCTTGGAGGCAAACAAAGGTTCCCTTCATCAGCCATATGGTGTGCTGGGAGATAAATATGAAGTGATGTAGATATTAAATCTACATTCACAAAAAGAATATCTTGTAAAACCTTTCAGGATCAAATCAGTTCTCATTAAATAAAGTCTATTGATTTAACTAGCAGAAGAAATATTTTTAGTCAAAATATTTTTGATGAAGAATTTATCAAGATTATTGACTGATCTGAAACTTGCTGGATATCAGTAAATTGCATTTCAGCCATCTGCTTTTAAGCAGGGTAACCTGTAAAGCATTACTACGATTTACTGCTAATCCAAAGCAAACTTTATTACATAGCTGACCCTTTGTTGGGAAACTCCTAGGCATGACAACTTGCTGTTGAAATGAGGTGACACATCACATCATCTTACCCTCACTTTTTATGAAAGTGCTATTAACACATTGCTAGTAATTTTTATATGACTGCATGGAACTGATGTATGATTAATGGTAGGTATTATAGGACCAAGTGTAGCAAGATCACTTTAAATTACAGGACTGTAGAGCAGATGAAGGTAATAGCTTGTTTTGAATTTCTCTTCAGTGAAGTAACCTGCACAACTATATTTGAAGTGGGAGGGTCTTGATACTTCCATAAGGAATATTTTTCTTCAAGGATGCCCCTTCTTCATAGCTGTACTTGACAGTGCTTTAGGCCTGGTGACTTTTTTATCAAAGCTTTACAAAGCACACCATCTCGAGTACAGACATTGTGGGATAGATTTTAACTTTCACTGCCAGGCAGCAAACTGCTTGCAGACTGGTAACAGATTGATCGCTCATTAGACACCCTGCTTATTGATTACAATGGAAAGAAAAATTGTGCAGGGTGTACAACAGCTGTTTGACCCACTGCTACCTATTATCCACCAACACCAACATTTGCATCTGTAGGAATGGTACTTCAAATCAGTTTAGTTACTTAGCAAAGCATATGGGCAGATATTTTTACTGAAGGTACTTAATTTCAGCTACTACAAAGGTGCAGCAGTTTGGAAGTGTGATAAATACTAGCTGCCCATCTGACGATAGCTCAGTTCGGAGTGCACTGCTACAAAGTGGAATTGCTGCAAGTTTGCAGCATGAAAGAGCTGAGGTTTGAAAACATCAAAGAGTGACATCACAGGAGGAACACAAGTTCATCGGTTGGTGAGAAACTGCCGTTAGGGAGGGTCTCCAACTAGCTGAAAATTAGAAATACACATTCTTCTTAAAAGAATGATCTACTCAGATTTCAGTGAGAAACCCAAGCAACATGGAGGTAAAGTTAAGTCAAGGCCAGGTAAAATAAAGTAGTATAAGTAAACCAAAGTAAAATAAAGTTAACATAAGGGAAGTAAGTTGAGGCAATGGCACATCCTGTAATATGTGGGAAGTCATGGACGCTACCAGTGTCCTCGACGACTGCATGTGCAGGAAGTGTCACCAACTGCAGACCCTTGAGCTCTGGGTTCCACAGCTTGAGAGGCAGCTGGAGTTACTGTGGCACATCCGCGAGGCTGAGAGCTACATGGATAGCACGTTCAGAGAAGTGGTCAAACACAGTTTAGGAGCCTAGAGACAGAAAGGGAATGGGTGACCGCCAGGCAGTCCAAGTGAACTAGGCAGGTAGTACAGGAGTCCCATGGGGTCCCACTTGCCAATTAGCTTTCCGTTTTGGATACTGGTGATAGCGTTGATTCCTCGGAGGAGTGCAGTCAGAACCAGGTTTGTGGCACCACAGGCAGCTCTGCTGTAAAGGATGGGAGGAGGAGGGGACGAGCAGTAGTGATAGGGGATTTAAAAACAGAAAATGCTGGGAAATCTCAGCAAGTCTGGCAGCATCTCCAGAGAACAAACAGAGTTAATGTTTCCAGTCCGTACGATTCTCCTTCAGAGCTCTGTCGAAGAATCATACAGACTCAAAACACTAATGCTATTTCACTCTCCACAGATGCTGTCGCAACTGCTGAGTTTTTCCAGCATTTTCTGTTTTTGTTTCAGATTTCCAGCATGCACAGTATTTTGCTTTTGTCTTAGTATGATAGGGGATTTGTTAGTTATGGGAACATTTCTGTGGCCGTAGACGTGACTCCAGGATGGTATGTTGCCTTCCTGGTGCCAGACTCAAAGATGTTATGGAACACCTGCAGGACATTCTTCTGGGGGAAGGTGATCAGCCAGAGGTCCTGGTCTATATTGGTACCACTGACTTAGATGGGGAAGGGAATGAGGCCCTGAAAGCAGATTTCAGGGAGCTAGGAAGGAGATTGAAAATCAGGACCCTTAAAGCAGTAATCTCAGGATTACTCCCAGTCCCACGTGCAAATGAGTATAGAAATAGGAGAATAGAGTAATTAAACATGTGGCTGGAAAGTTGGTGTAGGAGGGAGGGCATCAGATTTCTGAGGCATTGGGACCAGTTCTGGGGAAGGTGGGGCCAGTACAAGATGGACGATGTACACCTGAACAGGACTGGGACGAATATCCTCGCAGGGAGATTTGCTAGTGGTGGGGGTGGGGAGGTGGTGGTGGTGGTGATGGGGGTGGGGGGGCAGTAGGGTATGCGGGGGTTAAACTAGATTGGCAGGAAGCTGGGAACCAATGGATGACTGAGGGAAAAGTCAGAGCAGGGAATGGGAGATGGAGAATTATTGAGTGAATCTGAAATGCAAAAGAAGGAAAGGTTAAAAAGTGTACAGCACAGGAATTTGGCAGTGTTAAAAGCAAGGAGCATAGTAAATAAAGCTGATGAGCTGGGGGCACAGATAGACACATGGCAGCATGATATCATCGCTATAATGGAACCTTAGCTTAAAGAGGAGCAAAAATGGCCGCTCAGCATCCCTGGATATAGAGTTTTCAGGCAGGATAGAGAGGGGGTTAAAAAAGTCAGGGGTGTAGCATTATTGGTTAAAGAATCACTTACAACTGTGAGGAGGGAAGATATACTAAATGAAGCACCAAATGAGACCATATGGGTTGAGCTCAGAAATAAAAAAAGGACAGCCATACTGCTAGGAATGTACTATAGACCCCCGAATAGTGGAAAGGATTTAGAAGAGCAAATATGTAGACCGATTTCTGAGTGCAAAAACAATAGGGCAGTAATAGTTGGAGACTTCAACTACCTTAATATCAATTGAGATATGAACAATGTGAAGGGCAGAGAGGGCACAAAATTCTAGAACTGCATTCAAGAGAACTTTTGCAGCCAGCATGTAACAAGCCCAATGAGCGGGGGCACAATTCTAGACTTAAGTCTTAGGGAATGAAGCTGGGCAATGGACGACGTAGCAGTAGGTGATCATTTTGGAGCTAGTGACCATAATACAATTAGATTTAGCATCATTATGGAAAAGGACAAGATAGAATAGGTGTAAAAGTTCTAAATTGGGGATAGGCAAATTTTACAAAGCTGAGAGGTGAACTGGTGAAAGTGGACTGGATACAGTATTAGAAGGGAAAACAGTGTCAAATTAGTGGGAGGTATTCAAAAGCGAAATCCTACAGACACAGTGTAGACATGTCCGCACTAAGAAAAAGAGTGGTACTGTCAAAAATTGGGCCCCCTGGTTATCCAGAAGAATACAGGGTAAGATAAAGCAGAGAAAGATAGCTCATGATAGTCACAAAAAGCTTAATACTGTAGAAAGCCTAGAGGAGTATAGAAAGTACACAAGGCTGAAGTAAAAAAAGGAAATTGGGAAAGCAAAGAGAGGATACGAAAAAATATTGGCAGGTAAAATCAAAGAAACCCGAAAGGTGTTTTACCAGTACATTAAGAGCAAGAGGATAACTAAGGAAAGGGTAGGGCCCATCAGAGATGTACTTGATAACTTGTGCGTTGATGCCGAAGATGTGAGCAGGGTTTTCAATGAGTGCTTTGTCTCTGCCTTCACTAAGGGGAGGGATGATGCAGACATTCCAATTAAAGAGGAAGAGTGTGAAATATTAGATACAATAAGCATAATGAGAGAGGACTGGCATCCTTGAAGTTGGATAAATCACCAGAGCCAGATAGATTGTATCCCAGGTTGTTAAAGGAAGCCAGTGAGGAAATAGCATTTGCTCTGAGGATCATTTTCCAATCCTCACTAGATACAGGTGAGGTACCAGAGGATTGGAGGTCTACAAATTTGTACCAATATTTAAAAAGGTTGTGAGGGATAGGCCAGAAAATTACAGGCCGGTCAGTCTGACTTCGGTGCTGGACAAATTATTGTAAACAATTCTGGGAGACAGGATAAATTGTCACTTAGAAAGGAAAGGATTGATCAAGGATAGTCAGCATGGTTTTGTTAGGGAAAGATTGTGTCTTACTAACTTGATTGGGAAATTAGCAGATGACACAAAAATTGGCCGCACAGTTGATAGTGAATAGAATCCAGAATGATATCAATGATTTGGTTGAGTGAGCTGGAAAGTGGCAAATGGACTTCAATCCAGAGAAGTGTGAGGTAATGCATTTGGGGAGGGCAAACAAGGCTAGGCAATACACAATAAATGGGAGGATATTGGGAGGGGTAGAGGAAGTGAGAGACCTTGGACTACATGTCCACAGGTCCCTGTAGGTGGAAGGACAGGTGGATAGGTGGTAAATAGATTATATGGAATGTTTTCCCTTGTTGGGCAGGGTATTGAATACAAAAGCAGGGATGTAATGATGGAATTGTATAAAATGCTGGTTAGGCCAAAGCTGGAATTTTGTGTACAGTTCTAGCCATCACATTGCAGGAAGGACATAATTTCTCTGGAGAGTACAGAGGAGATTTACAAGAATGTTGCCAGGGCTTGAAAATTGCATCTATGAAGAAAGATTGGATAGACTGGGGTTGTTTTCCTTGGAACAGAGGAGGCTGAGGGGTGACCTAATTGAGGTGTACAAAATTATGAGGGGCCTAGATAGGGTAGATAGGAACGACCTGTTTCCTCTTGCTGAGGGATCAATTATCAGGGGGCATAGATTTAAGGTGATTGGTAGAGGGATTAGAGGGGACATTAGGAAAAACCTTTTCACCCAGAGGGTGGTGGGCAGCTTGAATTCACTGCCTAAATTGGTGGTTGAGGCTGAAACGTTCAACTCATTTAAAAGGTACCTCGATCTGCATCGGAAGCGCTGTAACTTGCAAGGCTACTCTTATTTTTTCTCTTTTTATGGCCAGTGCAGATACGATAGGCTGAATGGCCTCTCTCTGCGCCGTAACTTTTCTATAATTCTCTGGTTCCACAATTAAAGTCTAAATACTGGCCAGTGACTATCCTTACAAAGGGAACTGAGGACTCTTTTGAGTTGAGATAGCTCCAAAGCACATGTCTACAAGTGGGAATACCATGTATTCGGGTCCATACTCGACTCTTGGAATGAACAAAGGCCAATTGTGGGTTGCCTACCTCAATGGTGATGGCCTTCTGCTAAGTCTCAGGGTTACTCAGATTGCATTACGGTGGGTGGGGAGCTGAGAATGACTCTTTGTGGAGTCTGAGGAGCACTCTGGAAAAAACGTACCTTTGGTTGGTGGTCATGTTGGCCTCTGAGGAGTGAAACCCTGGTCATCAGCTGACCAATTTGTCAAAGGCATCCTTCAATAGGCATTAGGCCCCTAACTGACATCGGCAAGAGGCCAAGTGCATGTGTTTTAGGCATCTATCCAGGCAGCATTGAAAATGGCCCCCACAAATTTGAAAGTGGTTCCAACGCCTGCGCAGATTGGCTGCAGGGTGCCCACTAATAAATTGATATGCTTCAGTCATAAAACAGACACAAAACATACCAACTATTCCCCCAGAAAATGATAATTGCAAGAAGCAGTGGAAACATACCACAGGTCTGTCAGCATCTGAGCAGAGAGCCCACACCTTGGGTAGGCACCATTTATCAGAACTGAAAAGGAAAAGCTGACAGGCCCCTTCATAACACCTCCAGTCACTTCTGCCCTTTCGAAAGCTGTATTAAGGAAGGATTCACTATGGAAAATAAATATCATGCAGCAGAAATGCCTTTGGCCTTGAGATGGCACTGCTGCAAATGTAAAATTCTTTGAACAACCGCGGATAGCGCTTCTCTATCCCACTGGCACTGGAAATTAAAAACAGGTGTAAGTGCAGAACCATGGTGTATCACAAAGCTTAACCAGGACTGCGTCAAGCATTTGGTCTAAAAATCCAGATGAGTACAATTGAATATATTAATTACAGAGGAAAGAAGTTGCCGGGAAAAAAAAGGTGCAAATGTCAAAACATCTTATGAGATTCATTTTAAATCAATATGAGCCTGTTGGGTAAAATGGTTTATAGTATTTACATTATTATGCACTGTTTTCCTTGTATGCAATTTTGTCATCAAATAGTAATGTTAGGACTCCTGTCAAACTTCCTAAACAACCTCAACGGAAGTAACCGATGGAGAAGATTTCACTTTTCAAAACTTTTACTGTAACAAAGATAGATCTCATGGATTTACTGGCAGTGTCCAGCTGATATGGCACCACATGCAGTCCCCAGAGTCCTTCACAACTCTGGCTTCCTCAAGTGGAGCTCAAATCCTTTCCTCCATGCATCTGATCAAGTAGCCTTCAGCAACAGGCTTACTCCATCTGAGTTCCACAGTCACAGTTATTGTCAATAAGGCTTACTTCTACAGAACCTCCTTAGCGTTTCTCATGACAGTTCTGATGGTATAAGTTCCCCAGAGCCACCTTCTTCTGACTACTCAAAACTCAGTACATGGTACGGCTGGATCTGGTAAAACTGAAGTGGTGGGAGTAACTTCATTTCACCGTCCCAGTATCCAAACCCTGTCTTCGGTTTCTCATTCTTTTTTTTTTAGCTATCTCACACACATCTTTTCACAGCCTGTCTACTGTTCTAGCCACTGCTGAAAAGTGAATTCAAAGAGCCCGATGTCTGTTTTCCCAATCAATTTTAATTTGCTTAGCAACCCAAGACACAGGCTTATTTCTCAGAAGCCTGATGTCACAGCCAGCAACTCCAATTTCTAAACAGCCTTCCCAGGAACTTGGAGGTTAGCTTCTTTTTTCAGTTAGGGACTCTCTCAAAAACAGAGGGCGGAATCGTCCATGCCTGCTGACGTCGGGCATGTTTGGCAGCGTGAGCGGACAATATTGCGAGAGGGCCAATAATCGGTTTCACGATGTTGTGAAACCAGTTTGCAATCATCCGCTCAGCCTATCTACAGCAGGCCACGTTTCCCACAATAAGATGTCAGGAACCTTATTGTAACACATTTGCATATTATTATATGGCTGGCTTGCCGGACTCATCTCCCACTTTGGACTGTCCGACTACTTTGATGTGATTGCATGCCGACATGCTTCGCAACTGCACATAAGTGACGTGCATCTGGTGGGCTGCACTTCGCTTGGGACTTCGAAGCTTGTTTGTCTATCTTGCCTCAGGCAGCACTCGCAGTTATCAGCGCCAGGCTTCGCAGACAGCATCGCATCGCTCTTAGGGGGCTCACGGGCAGGTATCTACTTACCAAACCATCCATAAGGCGGGGATGGCCTTGTATGGCCTCAGGGCTGGGGCTTGCTTGGGGAAGGGAGAGAAGTGGCCTCAGGCAAGGGAAGAGGCTGCAGGGTGAGGGCTGTACTGATGGAGGGGGGGTATCACTGGGTGTGTGTGAGGGCACAAATTGATCTGTGCAAGCGGCCTCAAGATGGTGAGGGCTGAGGAGGCAGTCTCCAGAGTAGATGAGGCCAGATGGAGATGTAAGGGTGTGTGTGAGAGAGTGAGCGGTGATGTCTCTTGTGCTGGCAGTGAGTGAGATGCCAGTGAATGTGTGATAGGCTTGAGTGTGTGAGTTTAGATCGCTAAGATGGCTGCCTTACCCTGACGGCACGGGGGAGATCATTCATCCTCTATCCTCATTGGATGACCAACATCTTCTGTGCAGCATTGGCACTGACCACCACTGCTACTGCCTACCAAGCCAGAGTGGTGATGTTGCTGCCCCTCCTGCATCCAGACCAGGGGTAGAGGACATCATGCAAGCCTCCACAGCATCCAAGAGGCACATGAGGGACACGTTACTGGGGGCTGCAGTCTACTTGACTTTCAGGGCATGACTTATTTACAGCAGTCCTGGGCTGGAAGCACTGAGAAGTGTGCACAGTGGGCTGTATTTTAAATGTGGCGCCCAGCGTGATGAAGTAGTGAGGTGACGGCGTGGTGGGTGAATCGGAGTCCGCCCACCATTGAAACGGTGTATTTCCCGGGAATGCATAATTAATGCGGTGGGTTTGGGACAACACGGTGTGAGAAGCCGCCATTGCGGCCGACGGGTAAAACGTCAGTTTACCCGCCCGTTACCGTATTTAGTGCATATCTGGGAGAATTTTGCCCACAGGCTTTGAAACCAGTCAGGGAAGACAACAGCTTGCAAACTATGAAGTACATCACGATTTTGGATAGCAAAATAGGTGCATTGCCTTCACTGTACAAAAGGAAATTAACAGATTATTAACTTCTTTTTATTCATTTATATTATTAAGGCCATTGACTGGATGCACCATCTATATTTGAGTTCCTGCAGGCCTAAATTTCACACAGAATGGGCTGAATTTTGCAGGGGTTGGGGGTGTGTTGCTCATCAGAAGGAAAATCATTGCCACATTCACGCCACACAAGTACCAGGCAATGACCATCTCCAACAAGAGAGAATCTAACCATCGCCCCTTGACATTCAATGGCATTACCATCACTGAATCCCCCAACATCAACTTCCTGGGGGTCACCATTGACCAGAAACTGAACTGAACTAGCCATATAAATACTGCGGCTACAAGAGCAGGTCAGAAACTAGGACTCCTCAGGTAACTCACCTTCTGACTCCCCAGTGCCTGTCCACCATCGACCAGGCACAAGTCAGGAGTGTGATAGAATACTCCCCACTTGCCTGGATGGGTGCAGCTCCAACAACACTCAAGAATTTTCACACTGTACAGGGCAAAGCAGTCCGCTTGATTGGCGCCTCATCTATTAAACGTTCACTCGCTCCACCACTGACTCACAGTGGCAACAATGTGTAGCATCTACAAGGTGCACTACAGGAACTCACCAAGCCTTCTCAGACAGCACCTTCCAAAGCCACAACCACTGCCATCTAGAAGGACAAGGGCATCAAATGCATGGGAACAACACCACCAGCAAATTTCCCTCCAAGTCACTCACCATCCTGACTTGGAAATATATCGCCGTTCCTTCACTGTCGCTGGGTCAAAATCCTGGAACTCCCTCCCTAATAGCACTGTGGGTGTACCTACACCACATGGACTGCAGTGGTTCAAGAAGGTGGCTCAACACCGTCTTCTCAAGGGCAACTAGGGATGGGCAATAAATGCTGGCCTAGCCAGTGACGCCTATAACACATGAACGAATGAAAACAACTCCAAATGCCGTTCAGCAAGACCACCGCATAGCAATAAAGCGCTGATGGTGCCATGAACGAGGTGAGAGTACGACTTCCACCCCTCAGTGGGTAGAAGTCCCACCCTCGAGTGCTGCCAGCCAATCAGATTGGCCGGCAGCTTTAGCTGTTGCAGCAGCACCAGAACGCAGTAGTGGCCACTGCTGGAACTGCAAGTAGACCCCAGGATGAAGAGGGCATGGATTCTGGAGTGAGGTAATTCGGGGAGGGGGGTGCAAGTGATATGAAGGGCTGGGTTTTGGAGGCCAGGTGGGGAGCAACAAAGGGGTGGGAATGTAATGGGGGAGAGGTAACCTCCCACCCCCAAAGGATATACCCACTTCCTCCCTGCCTTCTAAACAATTTCCTTAAAAACATGGCCCACTCTCTCCTGCCTGCCTACGCCAGCCAATTGTTTTTATGGCGTGGGGAGTGTAATATTCAGGTCAGTTGGATTGGTAACAAGCTCAATTGTCATTAATTCTTTATTTAAACATGGTGGGCGGGCTGTCTATTTCAGCACCCACCTGCTTACCTTATTATAGGGGCTAGGTCGGGGGTGGCCGGGCAGGCAGTGGGCTAACTACCCGTCATATTTTACATGCTTCCCCACCCCCGCCAAAAACACGCCCAGTGGGAGAGCCATAAACTCCAACCCAATGACTATCGACACTTTCATTGAAGGGGGCGAGAGGTCACTTAGCTGGCAGAGTAGGGGAAATAAACCTACAGGTTTTCTTTTGGCTCCTGTCATATCTTATGAAAAATCCTAGAACGAGAATTAACTCATATGAATTATCAAATAGTAAACGTGACAACAAAGAAAGCGTGACTAAAGAATATTCTGAATGTGCTACCCAGCATACACTCCCACTTACTCCAAAGTTAATACAAATGATCGTCTTAAGAATGAACATTAATAACCACATTCTCCCAGCTCCTTTTAGATCTGAACACCTAACTGATAAGAATAATTTTTGCCATGTTAAGAAACACTGAACTTGCAGATATATATCCTTCACATATATATACTTAGAATGTTCAAAAACAGTTACAGTCAACATATTACCTTGAAGTATTCATTCTTATTTTTGTAGACACATATTGCAGCCAATTTGTTCACAGCAAGCTCCCACAAACAGCAGTGAAACACATGACCAGTTAATCTGTTTTGGTAAAGTTGATTGAGATGATTGGTGTGGGCCAGCAGACTGGGAGAACTCACTTGTTCTTTTCTCAGATGCACTGTATGATCTTTTATGTCCACCTGAGGTGGACCCATTTAATATCTCATCCAAAAAGACAGCACCACTGACAATGCAGCACTCTCTCGGGGTTACACTAGATTATCTTCACATGCCTTGGAGTGGGGCTTGAATCCACAACTTCTGACTTGGAGGCAAGAGTTCTACCACCGAGCTTAGCTAACACTTGCAATACATACCCTAGACTGCGGCTAGCTTCAGAGGCTGCAGTGCTATGTATTATTTGTTGATCTCAACATGATGTATCGACATTGTGTTTATTGTAGCCCTAATAAGCCCACATATGTGGAGTTCATAACCATAGCGTCTGCAGAAATTTAGCAAAACTGCACGTTTTACTAAATGTGACACATGGAACCATATCAATGAAATAAATATGTACCATATGCAATGGTCATTGATGATGAGGAAGGAGCAATAAAGCATATAACAGATTAGACATGACAAAGCTTCAAGTTATTTGTGTATCATTTGAACTTATTCTTCAAACTTTGGCCCATGAAACAAGATTTTGGGAGTAGAAAAATATGTCTGTCCAAACTGGGATTCTATACCAAGTAGCAGTGCAACTAAAGATCTTTGCAGTGGAGCACTCAGATTGATTCAAGATGGGCCACATTGCTTGATAAAAGAGAAAAAAACATGAAAAAATGTGCTTAACTTTAATCCAACACCACACTCTCAACTGTCACTCATTATGGCTATATAAGCATATGATGTGGTAACATTAATATTTTGTTTGAATAGTCTAATTGTCTGCTTTGGAAATTGAAGTCTGATGGATTCAGTAAATAAACAAAGTCTCCTGATTCCATGCCCATGTATTTCACTTGTAAAGATGCTTTATTTTAACCCTTTTATCATGGTAGTGTTCTTTGTGCTAATTTGAATGCATGGTATCTTTAAAAGTTCATTCAAGCAACATAGTGCTATTCAATCATTCCACACTATTTCCTGGTTGGGCTCAATCAGGATTCCAATTACAGAGAGTACAATTTTCTTCATGCAGAATCCCTGCGTATTTCAAAAGTTGCAAAATATGTTAAAAGATATATCCAACAAACAGATTTAAGCAACAAGGTAATTTGAACTACTAATCAGAAGCAAACATTGCATGATCTTCCTGAGAGTTAGCAGTGAGAGACTGCAGATTTGTGTTGCATTGCTCCAGTAGGAAAATTGATAACACCTATTGTAAATCACAAGTTAAACAGTGTTAGTGTAGTCAAGGTGCTGTCCATCACTCAATTCTCCAGTCTTTTCTTATAACCCAGAGAGGGGCCATCCTCATAGGTCTTTTTTAGATGGCAGCAAGAGCTTGAATGTGTCTTTGTCTCAGTGACCAAAACATTACTCACACCATGAGCCTACAAGATCATTGTAAAGTTTGATCGTGACTTCCTTTGATGTAAAATCAACTGTTTTGGCTTTGCAGTTCAACATTCTATTGACATTGTTGATTGCTGTTCTACATTGGTTTGACATGTTGAGCTTTAAGTCTACTAAGACTCCCACATCTCTTTCAACCTCATCCATAACTATTTCACCACCATGTGTAAAATTGATGTGTTTTCCTTCCTATGCATAGTACTTTACAATGCCTGCACTAAATTTCATCTGTCACTGATCTGCTCACTCATATATTTTATCCAATTCACTCTGCAATTTCTGAGCTACTTTGTCCAATTCACAGTCTCTGATAGTTTGGTATTATCTTCAAGTTTGAACAATTTGCATTGGACTTTTTTACTCCAAATCTTTGCTGTAAATTGGAAACAGTGGCGATCCCAGCACCAATCCCTGAGGCTTAGTATTTCACCGACAGGGTTCCTCCAATAAGTTCCCATTGTTTTCTACCCTCCAGCAAATTACTTATTAATTCTCAAAATTTACCCTGAATCCTCATAGTTTTGTCAAATGTTTTTTGAGAGCCTAGGCACAATACATCATAGGGCTCACCACTGTGCACTTGGAATGTAATTTCCTTAAAGAAGTCAATGAAATTGGGCAGGTAAAATCATCCCCCTATCAATACATTAATCAATACATACAATTAAGCTATTACTGTACAGACAATCGTTAAGTCTGCAGCCGATAATAAACTCCATTATTTTACATGGGACTGAAGTAAGACTGACATAGTTGCTGGAGTCTAATCTGTCACATTCTTTGAATTTGGACAGCACATTGGTCTGCTTCCATTCTACTGCTGCCTCTCTAGTCTCCCTCATAATGACCATCAGTTTCTCACAAATATACTTCCTTCACACTTTGGGGTAAAAATCAACTACTCCTCTGGGGTTTATTGTTTTTGGAGTCCTTTTAGTCTGCTATGGACTTGCATCTCAGATATATCAAAACCATTCATTTTGCCTGGGTCAACACTGTTTGTGGTGAGAATATTTTCTTTTGTGAATATTTGGAGGATGTGGTCATCCAGTGTGTTTACAATCTATTACTCAACATTTGGTTCCATATCTAAGCTGATAACACCCAGCTCTGATTCTCCACCGCCTCTTTGACTCTTTCATTGCCTCTGTGCTGTTAGATTGATGTCCAAAATTTAATTTTGGTGGAAGTGCAACTTCCTTCAGCAAAAAATAGAGAAGGCCAAAGCCATCACAGTTGGCTCCTGCTATGAGCTCCGTATGCTCACTACTAACTCCAGGCCTCTCCCTAGCTGCAATCTCAGGCTGAACCAGACTATTGTGAGCACAGTGTCTTGCTTGACCATGATCTGATTCCCTGACCTAATAGCATTTCTATGTAATTTTTTTGTTACATTCACCAGAGAAAGAAGATATGGCCTTAGTTTAACATCTCATTCAAAAGACTCCCCAAGTACTGCACCAAGATGTCAGCCTTGATTATAGACTCAATTCTCTAGAGCGGGGCTTGACCACACCTCTTTCTAAGTTAAAAGGAAGAGTTCTATCACCATCTCAAGATCTTAGAAGCAGTAGACCATTGTGTAAATTTCCACTTACTGCAGAAACAACTTTAAAAGTTGCTGTTATGCCTCTCAGCCTATTGTTCATAATTTCTGACAAACATGTAAGTGGTCCACAATGCCACATGCAAAAATATTAAGTGCATAGTTTGAAAGCACACATAATCATGATATTTGGCATCTTACTATTATACATATTGATCTGTACGGTAGAATATATATAGAAATTCTTCTCATTTCTGTATGGTCTGGCACATGTAGGGTTAACGTAGGACTGAGTACAGTACTGCCCACACAGTGATGTAAGAGAACACATGACCCACGTTTAGGAGTCAGTCTAGTGTTGGACAGAGCCCTGTGCACAAGCAAGCATGGAGACAGCTCCTAGTTTGAACCCTTTACTGTATACATGTACATAGTCCTTGTAGTTAATAAATACATACAGTTAACTTACTTAAGGCTACAAAGACTTAATTAAGACCCATCGAATGGTAATCAACGCCCTACAACAATTTCAACAGTTTATTCTCTTGATGGGTCATTTTCCCCATTATGTTCCTTTACTGTCAATGTTAGTCTTCTGTTTGGATGGCCTTTTCTGAACAGATTTATGAACCTTTGCAATGCAACTACCTCCAGCTCCACAAACCTCTGAGATATCCATAGTGCTCCAATTCTGGCCTCCTGTGTTCTCCAGTTTTAATCACCCTGCCATTGGTGGCCTTCTGTTGCCAAGGCCTTAAGCTCTGGAATTGCCTCCTTTAACCTGCCTGCCTCTCTACCTCTCTTTCCCTTATAATCTGCTCACTAAAATCTTGTATTTGACCAAGCTTTTGATTATCTGCCCTAATATCTACTAATGTGACTCAGTGCCAAAGCTTTTGTGAAGCACTTTAAGATATTTTACTAT
Source organism: Cetorhinus maximus (assembly GCF_964194155.1). Classification (NCBI taxonomy): domain Eukaryota; kingdom Metazoa; phylum Chordata; class Chondrichthyes; order Lamniformes; family Cetorhinidae; genus Cetorhinus; species Cetorhinus maximus. The sequence goes on from NC_135879.1 coordinate 33,572,465, forward strand.
GCTAGAGGTGCTACATAAATGCAAGTTGTTGTTGTTAGCATTTAAAGTTTTCAGGGAAAATCATCCCTTAAACGTTACCACTTTCATGAACTAAGTCTGCTATCCTGAATTGATTGACGTTAAGCAAATTAGATATAATTTTCTTGATATCTAAGAGCAGCAACAAGAAACCTGACTAATTCTAGCAAGGCAAGTGAACCATGTGACTTGAAATCATATGGGACTGTAATTTGCATGTAATTGCTATGCCCTTAAATATTTCATCAACAGAATTTCAGAGCTGTGGATTTTGCACCAAAGCCTTAGTGGCCAATAATTTGTAATCACTCATGTTAGTGAAATATAGCTCTTGCTGTATTAAGTAATTAAGTGCATAGATTGAAGGCATACATAATAATGACATCTGGCATCTTGCCATTATACATATTGATCTTTTGGCAGACTAGTTAGATATTCTTTAAGCTCCATTGATGGAGCAAAGTTCATGTTAAAATAAATTGTGTACCACCATTCTAAGTGGGATAATCTAAGGTTAAATCTAGCAGTTGTAAACTGAACATTATTGGGACAGCAGCAGAATTGTATATCTCCACAATCTGTAACCTCATGGTGGGCAAAACCCTCAGCTATCTGTCACCATTAAATCAGTAGATCAATCTTAGCCTAATGGAACGTGTAGAAGGGTGTGCGAGGAGCAGCACCAACTGTGCATTAGAATGTGACACCAGTCGGTGAAGATGCATTACAAGGGTCCCCACATTCTAACTGCTAAAAGCAGCATCAACAGACAAAGCTAAGTGGCCCCCAACAGATCTGAGCAAATCTCTGTTTCCTTAACACATCCAGAGCATGGTCATGGACAGGCAGGCAACAACTCACAGAAGAAAGTATCTCAATGAGCATCCCCATCCCCATACTCAGCCACGTGCAGCCCCGGACGGGAGTGCAAGGGACAAGACTGAAGTGTTTTCAGCCAAAAATGCAAAATAAACACTTCACGTCAGATTTTGGCTACCAAGGCGGGTATCTTGAGTCAGAAAATTTCCCAACTCAGCTGACCTGCCCAGTCAGACCCCAATTTTCACTCCAGGGAGGCAAGTGCAGGATAGAGTTGGGCCCGCTGTCCCCGGAAGCAGGTCAGAGGCGGCCAAAGGGGTAGCCGAGTGGTGAAGCAGGCCTTTTAACCAGCCCACCTCAGTTCTCTGGAACTTCATCCCAGTTGCTTATTTTCATTTTAGACCCTTTTGCCCTATTTCCACATCACCCCAAGCCACTCCCCATGCCACCTCAATGCCCTTCATACTCTCCATGCCAACCTATGTCCCCACCCCCCCACGGCCCCTCATACCCTCCATGCCAACTCATGGCACTTCCATGCACATTCACCCAGTATACACTCTGTACAGTTACCAATACTAACAATGGCATGTGCGAAACTGTTTAAAAATACCCATTCATAATTTTCATTTTAAAAATTGCTGTTGCTACAGCCCTATAAAATTGTCAATCAACCAGACCTTTAAAGTATCAAGAGTAGAAACTATAAGCACTTGGCACCTCTTTATTTTGTGCAAGTAAACATTAAACCAGTGACAAAAGAGATCACAGAAAACATAGTTTAATATGACATCATAAAGCTGTAAATCAAGCAAAGTATGTCCTTTTTTCATCTATGCCAATGACATTAATCCTTTTTTGTTGACACAAGTTTTTATCTTTTAATTTTTACTTTTTATAAATATCTCTATTGCCTTCCATTTCCATTAGCTTCACTCCGGCACTCTCAAAATCTCTGACTGTGTCAAATCAGAACTTTGACTGCCACTTAATGGTTGGGACTGTGACATTGATTGATTTGTCTTAATCAAAGACGCTAACTCACTATGCTTTACCAGTGGATTCTGTAATAACAGCTGACTTCCAGTTTCTTTCTGACTTTCACTTTGGGCTGTAGGAGGAATTTGGACCATTGGAGGTTTCTCCTGCTCTCCCTTTGTCAGATTCCCTCTTTCAAACAAATGATCTACATGACACTAATGGAGTCTCTCTCCAATATCCACTGGATATGTGAATGCACCTAGTCCCTTTACTAAAACTCCAATCACACACTTTTCCTTTTCACCTCAATTGTTTTTCACCATGACCTCTGACCAGAATTGAACTCTCTAAATTTCATGTCTGGCGTATCATGTCTCACCTTCACCTTGTCTTGCGTTTCTCTTACTTTGCTATTGAAGTCAGGATTAAGTAAAGTAGACTTTGTCCTAGGGGTATGTTTAAAGACTAACTCATAAGGTGAGTAACTGTTGTAGAGTCTGGGGTAATTCTGTAAGAGAATAGATAATTGTCTAGACTATGTCAAAGAGAAACATGGAAACTACTGCCTAGCTTGTGAACTAGCACATACATCTGCAAAGACCTCTTCACAATCTGTATATGTTCTTCTTTACATCATTCAATGCTGGGTATCGAGCTATAGAAAAGTTACAGCACAGGAAGAGGCCATTCAGCCCATCGTGTCTGTGCCAGTCAAAAAAAGAAAAAAATACAAAAAATCTAGCTGCCCGTGTTATCCCACCTTCCAGCACCTGGTCCATGGCTTTGCAGGTTACAACACTTTAGGTGCTGATCCAGGTGCCTTTTAAATGAGTTGAGGGTTTCTGCCTCCACCACCAAACCAGGCAGTGAATTCCAAACACCCATCACCCTCTGGGTGAAGAAATTTTTCCTCATGTCCCTTCTGATCCTTCTAGCAATCACCTTAAATCTGTGCCCCCTGGTAATTGACCGCTCTGCTAGGTGGAAACAGAGCCTCACAACCCTCTGAGTGAAAAAAATTCACCTCATCTCTGTTTTAAATGATCGATCCCTTATTTTTAAACAGTGACCCCCTAGTTCTAGATTCTTCCACAAGATGAAACATCCTCCCCACATCCACCCTGTCAAGACCCATCACAATTTTATATGTTTCAATCAAGTAGCCTCTTACTCTTCTAAGCTCCAGCAGATGCAAGTATAGTCTGTTCAGCTTCTCCACATAAGACAACCCATCATTCCAGGCAGTAGCCTGATAAACCTCTGAACTGCTTCCAACGCATTTACATCCTTCCTTAAATAAGGTGGCCAATATTGTACACAGTATTCAAATGTCTTCTCACTAGTGCCCTGTACAACTGAAGCACAACCTTCTTATTTTTGTATTCAATTCCCCTTGTAATAAAAGATAACATTCTATTAGCTTTCCTAATTACTTGCTGTACCTGCATACTTGCCTTTTGTGATTCATAATTCCTCCCTGGCTTCCTTTAACAGCCTGGGATACAGGAAATGGTGATTTATCCACCTTCAAGGATGCCAGTCCCTCCAGTACATCCTTTCTCACTAAGTATATTGTATCTAATATTTCACACTCCTTGGGCAGAACTGCACATCATTGAGACGAAGGGCAGAATTTTATGTTGGTCGGGTGGGCATGCACCCAACCCGATCAGACGTGAAATCGCGTGAGATGACATCGGGTGAGCGTCCCATCGTCATCCTGCGCTCGCACAATATTTCGGTTGGCGGGTGCGCGCGGGTGTTGGAGCTGCGCCCGCCATCAATTAAGAGGCCAGTTAAGGCAATTAAAAAAGCAATCGGCGAAGCTTTCACATTGTCTGGGTGATTTCGTGCTCATCGCACAGGCAAAACGGGCAGGTGGCCAACCAACAGTTTGCAAAACCTCATCCATGGGTGGAATAAAAAGGGTCAACAGCATTGCCAGTGTGAGTAGTGAGGGGTTTAGGTGACAGTTTGCTGCTGGTTGCTTATTGGTACTTGGCAGCTTCATAGCTGTTCAGGGCACCAGTGTTAGCATTTCCAGGCTTCATTTCAGGGCTCATTGATGTCTCCAAGGTCTCCAGACGACTCAGATCGTGTGAACCCTTCCAGGTATCAGACAGCCTTCCCTTACCCTGGTAATGAGGATTGTGGTCTCCGCTGGAGGCACTTCCTCTGAGGAGGAAGAGAGGGGCGGAAGGGAGAGGAGGCCAGGTGTCCCAATGCAGCTTCCAGGGGAGCAACCTGTGGGAGGAGAGGCGCAGGCACAAGGGGTGCAGGGCCAGCAGGTAGTCCAAGGCGGAATGGGCCACAGAAGATGACATTATCTTGCTGCCAGGGATTACAGGTGGTGATGTAGCTACCTCAATATGTCTGCGGTATAATGCTGAAGGAGGCTCCGCCTCTCCAGGGAGATCATGACCTCCATGATTGGAGATGATTGGGCCCGAGATCAGCTCTGAGTGTGTGGACATTCCATGCCAGTGGATCTGAAGGTCACAGTGGCCCTCGACCTCTATGCCTCCGGCTCTTTCCAGGGCTCAATGGGGGATCTTTGTGGAATCTCCCAATCAGTTGCCCACAGCTGTGTCAAGCTGGTGACAGAAGCTCTGCTCAGGTAGGTACTGACTTTCCTTCATTTCTGTACAGATGAGGCCAGCCAGACTGAGCAAGCCAGAAGCTTTGCAGCGATTTTTGGGTTCCCCTGCGTCCAGGGTGCAACCGACTGCACACATGTGGCCATGAAGACGCCAGCCGGTGAGTCGGGTGCCTTCGTCAACAGGAAAGGATCCTACTCCATGAACGTGCAGATAGTGTGTGACCACAGGATGCAGATTCTGCAAATCTGTGCAAGGTACCCAGGTAGCTCCCATGATGCTTACATCCTGAGACACTCCCAGGTGCCGAGGCTCTTCAGTGCTCCAGCCCGACTGGATGGCTGCTGGGCGACAAGGGCTATCTGTTGAAAAGGTGGCTTATGATGCCTCTCCACCACCCAAGAACGGAGGCGGAGCAACATTATAATAGGAGTCATGCCTCCACAAGGGCAGTGATTGAGGGGACCATAGGTCTTCTGAAGATGTGTTTCTGATGCCTGGACCATTCAGGGGGTGCACTACAATACCCCCCAGAGCGGGTATCACTGATAGTGGTCACATGCTGCACTCTCCACAATCTGGCACTGGCAAGGGGGGACCCACTGGAGGAAGATGATCTTGAGGCAGCTCCACAAGCCACAGAGGATGAATCCAGTAGTGAGTCAGAAAAGGAGCACAGTGAGGAGAATGCTGAGGGTGTGGAGGCAGATCTCGGTAACCTCCAGGGAGGCAGGGACAACAGGGATGCCTTGATCCAACGCTCTTTCAGACAGGCTGCCAAATAACCACTTCCACCTCATGCCAGGGCTGCCGCCTCCATCCGGGATCTCTGAAATGCCCCTGTCATGTGAACCCAAACCCGTTGTGCAATAAAGTTTAGAGCCACCCATTACGTACTGGCGTACTCTGTATCAAAAATACAAGGTGGAGCATACTCAGGCCATCACAATAAAAGCAAATTTAATGTTATTGTCACATTCAAATCACATTGACATAACCATTACTGGTGTTGATGTCCACACCAGTAGACATATAAACCAAACATAACTGAACTGAAGATCACCCGTGAACAGTTCCTCTTGTGCTCATGGTGCCATTAACTTATGTTTGCGAGTGTTGTCTTGGTGCCCCCCCACCTCCCCTCCCTCACTGACAGCGGCATTGGAGACAGGCTGCTGACTCCGCTGTCTTGATGGCCTTGATGACCTTGGCCGGCGTCCTCTGACCAGTGGAGCCTGTGCTGGCCCCGCCTGGGAGGGAGCGGCCAGTACCATGGCAGGCATCTCCCCAGTCACCGCAGCCTCGTCAGATGCCACAGTCACTGGCAGAGAGGTGGAGGAGCTGCTGCCATCAAACAGAGTGTCCTAAGATGAGCCCACAGAGACGACAGGCAGCTCATGCACCAACGCAAGGTTGCTCTGGACCTCCCTGCTCGCCATTGATGGACAGGCACCTAGCTGGGATATTGGGTGCCTCATCCACCTCCCATACTGGCACTGACCATCTGAGATCAGAGCATATGTGCAGGCTTGCAGGTCCCAGCGCAACCTAAGAAACCTCTGACTCTGTCTCTGGAGCTGCCTCTCCATGAGAGCCACCACTCTTTCAATGGAGGAGGCAGTGCGCTTGGCCATGAGGGTCAATGCAGCGTTCATGCTCCACATGGACTCCCTCCACAATGCAGGCCTTGGCACGCCAACCCCCTTGGATCTCTGCCAGATCGTCCTGCACATGCCGCTGGACATCCAGCATCTGCCGCCTAATGGATGACTCCAGAGGTTCATCATCTGCCTTCGACCCATAACCGTCCTGGCCCCAGCAGTCCTCCGAATGCCGGCACCTGGGCACTCTATGCCTCGGCCTGCACCTCAAATGGGTGTGAAGTGCTTTCACCAATGTGAACTGACAATATAGCCGATGGTCTAACACCCATCAAGGTGCTGGTATCTGTGCCCGTACCTGGTTCAGAGTGAGGGTGTGACGCAGGTGCAGATGAAGCCCAGTGGTCCTCTGGTGTCAGGGGTGGCCCTTCGGTGTCCAGAGAATGCATGCATGTTGGCAAATCTAAAGGAGAACAAGGACATGTCATTAGTTAAATTCTTCACACTGTCACTGTGCATGCCAGGCACCCTGGTGAGACAATGGAGATCTGCATCATGGTGCCCCCGTCTTTCACAGAGCAATGGGGACTCCAGATTTGAGGCCCCCATCAATTAAGAGACTACACTAGAATGGTTGCACAATCTGAAACTCTCACCTCTGTGCTCTGCACTCTGACCTTCCCCTGGCACCCCTACCTCTCCACGACTGGTTGCACAGGGAGCATGCCTGCTCTCCAGCTCAAGGGCGTCCTGAGCAGCAGCATGTTTCGCAGGCCTCCGCCTGTCCGTGACCTCTCCAATTGGTTATGGCTCGTCTTCTCCTGAAAGATAGAGGAGCATTGATTAGTCCACTCTCTACCTGCAGCACCATTGCAGCCTGGCCAACCCCAGCTGAGGAACACCTTGCAGGGCACATCCGAGTTGTGGCCTTTGACCCGTAAGGCACTCAGTCCAAGCAGCCAGGGCTCACACCATTGGCCAGTTCCGGCGTCACTGACAGTTGGCACTCAGACTCTAAAGCCCCTGAGCTCCACTGGGGACAGCCAGCCCTTAACACTTATGCAACACTGATCCATGCCACCATGGTACTCACCCTTCCTAAGCACAGCAGGTCATTGAACCTTTTGCGGCACTGCGTCCATGTGTGCCACACCACATCATGGCTGCTGACCTGCGCTGCTACCACTTCCCATGCTTTCTTCATGAGGTGAGGTGGTTTTCTCTACTTATCTCTGGGGACAAGGGTGTCCCTCCTGGCAGCCACCTCCTCTAGCAGCATGAAAAGTGGGGAGCCGAGTGCCTACTGACCTGCCCTCCTGCCTGGCATCTCCAGCCACACTTGATTCCATAACTTTACTGTTGAAAATGTAAGATACATTCTTCCATGGCAGCCATCAAGGGGCTGCCTGTACTTTTTTTAGACCGGCCGCCAGGTCAATTTTGAACCTGGCGGTCAATAGCCCCCTGCTCGTTCTTTCCCGACCATTGGGAAGCCACGTTTCACGCTGGGCGGGTCTTAATTGGCCCATCAGCATGAAATGGCGGTCGTGGGCCAATCATGGGTGGCGAGCAGGTTCCAGGCCGATCCTGGGCTTGGCGATCATGCCCGCCCACCAACCTGAAAATTCTGCCCTAAGGGCGGAATCGTCCCAGATTTGCACTAAACGTGGTAGCAGGTGGGTAAGCCAACATTTTACCCGTTGGCCACGATGGCGGGTTTTCACGCTGCATTGTCCCAAACCCGCCTCATTATTTATGCACTCCCGGGAAACATGACGTTTCCATGGCGGGCGGGCTCTCAATTGCCCGCCACGCCATCACCCCGCCGCTGGATTACACCGACGCCATATTTAAAGTGCAGCCACAAGCACACACCTCAGTGCTTCCAGACCACCACTGCTGCACAGAAGACATGGCCCTGAAACTGAAGAAGACTGCAGCCCCCAGGCTCAGCAACATGTCCCTTGAGCACCTTTTGGATGCCCTGGAGGCCCACAGGGGCCCCCTATACCCGCTCTAGCCGCAGGATGGGCAGCAACAGCACTAACCCGGCTTGGGAAGTGGTGGCAGCGGTGGTCAGCACCAATTCCCTTCAAAAGAATACAGCCGCCCAGTGTTACAAGAGGATGAACACTCTCCACCTTTCCGCCAGGGTAAGTCACTCTTCTCATCACTCTCATTTTACACCACTCACAAACCCATCACACATCCACGGGGCCTTCACTCACTGCTGGTTCAAGAGATATCACCTTGTGCATGCCACCCCTTTTCAAATGGATTTGAGGCTGACGTAAATTCTCACTAGCCTGATGCAAGATTGGAAGCCTGGCAAGTTCCAGAGCAGCTGTTTTAATGAGCATTCATGACATGCTAATGATGCAAATGGAATTCACGCTGCTAGTCAGCGGGATAACCAACCTGCCGTAAACACAACATCGGGAAAATTGCAACGTGGTGGGTTTGCAACTTATTGCCTGCCGCTGGATTCTCCGTTCCCAACCACCAAGAAACCCATCGCATGCGGGATGGGAGAATTCCGCCCCTCCTATTTAACTAGAATATCTTCTTCATCCTTCTCCGTAGTGAAGACAGAGACAAAGTATTCATTAAGAACCCTGCCCACATCTTCAGTATTAGAGCACAAGTTACCATGTACACCTCTGATCAGCCCTACCCTTTCCTTAGTTACTCTCTTGCTCTTAACATACTGGTAAAACATCTTTGCGTTTTCTTTGATTTTAATTGCCAATATTTTTTGGTTTCCTCTCTTTGCTTTCCTAATGACCTTTTTTACTTCACCCCTGCACTTTCTATTGTCCTCTAGGCTTTTTACAGTATTAAGTTTTTTGTGACTGTGATTAGCTTTCGTTTTTTGCTTTACCTTACCTTGTATACTTCTAGATAACCAGGGGGCTCTAGATTTGGCAGTACCACCCTTTTTCTTTGTGGGGACATGTCTACACTGTGCCCGCAGAATCTCACTTTCGATAGCCTCCCACTGGTCTGTCACTGATTTCCCTTCAAGTAGCTGTAACCAGTCCACTTTCACCAGATCACCCCTCAGCTTTGTAAAATTTGTCTATCCCCAATTTAGAACTTTTACTCCTGTTCTATCTTTAACATTTTCCATAATTATATTAAATCTAACTGTATTATGGTCACTATCTCCAAAATGGTCACCCATTGCTACTTCATCCACTTGCCCAGCTTCATTTCCCAATACTAAATCTAGATTTGTGCCATCTCCCATTGGGCTTGTTACATGCTGGCTAAAAAAGTTCTCTTGAATACAGTTCAAGGATTTTGTGCCCTCTGTGTCTATTACACTGTTCATGTCTCAGTTGATATTAGGGTAATTGAAGTTTCCAACTATTATTGCCCTATTGTTTGTGCATTCAGAGATTTGCCTACATATTTACTGTTCTATCTCCTTCTCACTATTTGGGGGTCTATAGTACACTCCTAGTGTGTGGCTGCCCCCTTTTTATTCCTGAGCTCAACCCATGTGGCCTCATTTGATGATTCATTTAGTACATCATCCTTCCTCACAGCTGTAATTGATTCTTTAACCAATGATGCTACACCCCACCTTTTTTAGCCCCCTCTCTATCCTGCCTGAAAACTCTATATCCAGGAATGTTGAGCTGCCATTTTTGCTCCTCTTCAAGCCAAGTTTCCGCTATAGCGATGATATCATGCTGCCGTGTGTCCATCTGTGCCCTCAGCTCATTGGCTTTGTTTGCTATACTCCTTGCATTTAAATAGAACCTTTTAACATTACCAAATTCCTGTACTGTAAACCTTTTAACCTTTGCTTCTTCTGTCTTTCATTGTGTTGCCAGAAATCACCGGTAACGGTTATTGGCTTAGTACACAGAGAAGAGTCAATTCTCTCTTAACTCTAAATTTGCTTTATTCATGTCGTTAGATCATCTACATATAGCTTATACGTCTGGTTAAATATAGACATGCAGTTTACAGCAGGTTATACAGTTTTATACCCAAAACTAGGATCTAAACGCACACCCACTAGGTTTCTCTGACACTCCCTGAGTGGTCACAGAATATAAAAGCTAATACCTGAAAAGGAGAGCTGATGCTGGCCAGGCATTCTCTCTCTTGCATCTCTACGTTGCTGATGTAGGTTCTTCTGCTTCTGTGATGGTTGGTCTCTGGAGTCTCACTGCTCCATGCCCAAAATCCTTTCAGCCTTATACTGAATTACATCTCTTTAAGCTGTGCTGTCTCTTTCCCGTTGGTTTAGGCCTGCTTGCCTGATCTGTGGCACATTCTCATTGTCTCTGTTCCATAATATGCAGGATCACCTCGTTTCTCCTTTTCTAAATAAGGACTCATCACATTTCCTTTGTCTTCAAGACACTCAGCTACTTTAAAACCGGTTCTAGCCAGTTCGGACCCAGTGACTGGAGTCAGGTTTCAAAAGTTGCTCAGGCCAGTAACTGGGTTCAGGTTACTTCAGGTCAAAAGTTGCTTTTGCCTGTGTCAACAATTCAGCTGCAGCCCCTGGCCAACCATAGTCACCCACTAATTTTCTGTCTCCCGCTCCCTGTTCTGTATATGGTGGCATTTAAGTGTGTTTGACTCCATTCTTACTCAGAAATATTTCAAACTCTTCTGACGTAAACTGTGGATGATTATCTGATGCCAACTCCTCTGGCAGCCGATTAACTGCCAACCAACTTCACAAAAACTCAGTAGTTTTGGCAGTTGTGCCGCTGGTCATAGACTCATCATTTGTCCAGCTGCTATAGCCAGCGACCAAAACAAGGGACTCTCTCCCTTCCACGTCAAAGAAGTTGACATGAAAATGGTTTTCTTGTGTTTGACTAAGGAATGAAAGGAACTTTGGTTGGATCATTTTCATTCTGAGACACACTTCTAAACTTTCCACCAGCTCTTCAATATCTCTATTTACTTTTGCATACTAAAAATAATTTCTTGCTCCTGTTTTCATGTGTACCATTGCTTTGTGTTCTTGATGAAGTTCCTCTAACAATCTCTCTCTAAACATTGGCAAAATAATGACTCTTAAACCCAAGAGGAGACAGCCTTGATCTACACTCAGTTCATTTCTACTTGTGAAATGCTCCTGTAACTTCTCATCATTAAACTCTTTAGGCCAGCCATTCATGACATATTTGAGCACTTTACTGAGCATCACATCCTTATGAATTTCTTCATTAATTTCTCTGGCAGACACTGTCATTTGTGCATGTAAAGTAATTCACAAGTAGCCCAATGGCTAAAAATGAATCAGTGTTCATGGGAAATATTGAAAGAATGTCTGCATTTGCATGATCTGCTGACTTATGATGTTTAACATCATACTGGTGGCTAATTTTATCATTTGGCCCCCCTTACTCAAAAACCACTTTGTGTTTTCTTAGCACTTCCTCATTGTCACTTGTACTCTTACTGATCCCGACTGGAAATAACTCAGTCCAGCTTAACTGTATGTTCTTAAGCTATTCCTTCCCATCAGGGAGACTTTGTTCCTTCCTACTATCACCGATGGAAAGTAATAGGATGTATAATCACATTCCACCCTAATACTAACTTCACTTAACACTTGAATACTGTTATTGGAATAACTACTCGGATTCACACCAGTTTTGTGTAAGACTTAGAGACTTCTTTCACTTTCCTTCCAAGATAACAGACACTGCTGCAGCGATATCAGCAATGAAAATAAATTGTGAATCTCTGACTTTCAATGTTCCTGTTGGCACTGGAATTATATCTTCAGCACCATAACTCAAACCTTCCATGTGCTGTTTTCCTTGCTCTTTGACTGAGGGCAACTCTTGATCTTGCTGCTCGATAGCATCAACTTCTGTTTCCAAATCTATCCATATGCATTCAAGGATTTCCAGACTAGCACTAGGTCTACCATAACTGCAACCTGGTACATGGCTGCAACCTGGAGTTTTACCATGACCTGGAGCTTTACTGTTTACTCTACTCTGGCATGCTGTCTGGATATGATTGACTTTCTGACAGGCATTGACTGAGAATAGGAGTATTTAAATGATTGGTGTCTACCATGGCAATGGTAGCATCTAAATTTCTCATCTGAAACTGTGGACTTGGTTGCTGTGGCCTGGCTTCTGCTGAAATTCAGTGGCCCTCCCCTGCTGGGTCAGGAAAAGAATGCCCTTACAATTTGTAACTATTCCTTTCTGCCATTTCCAAGGTTGTAGCCTCATGTCAGGCTTCCTTCCACATCAGCTTATTGCCTTTGCTCAAAAGGTTGGCCTGCGAACCTGTCTCTAAGGTTGATTTCTAAGTTCATGCCATACGTGTAGTGACGAGAGAGTTTCCTTAATTTGAGACTGTAATCTGCAACAGCCTCACTTGGGGACTGCTTCCTCTGACAGAACATAATTAAATGCAATTTCCGTCTTAGTCATGCAGTAATATGAGTCCAGAATTTCATTAATTTCAAAAAAGTCCATAATACTGGGGTCCTGCGGACAACATTGGTTAGATATCACTTCAAATTCATCTGGCATCATCATGGCTTGGAAAGCATTTACATTATCATCATCTCCTATTTTATTTGCTTCCAGCCAAATGTGTAACATTCATTCATAATTGCACCAGTCCTCTTTGTTAGGGTTGAATTCCCCCCAGATATGCCTTCAGTGCCATTTTCTTTACAATTATGCACCAGTGCTGACTTACTGTGTACCTGAATACAATGTGCATATGGAATGATCTTTCAAGTTGCTCAAACTTCTTCAAAAACAACTTCAGGAGTTCTAAGAATGTGTCACAATGTTCTTCAGCCCTTAATTTCTCAATTGAAACGTAAAAACAAAAAGAATTGCATCCCATCTTCTCGCCATCTTTCTGTTATGTATTGCAGTAAGTAAGACTAACACGTGCTCAGCTGGAGGAAGCTATTATTGAACTAACTGTATTTACACCTCCCCAACAGAGGGGGCAGTGGAGAGGGCAATATAACCAAATACTCAAATCTTGCAGTATACTCCACTCCCTCCCAGTCAGGGACAGAAGTAAAGTTGATAGGTGGTGAGGCATTAAATTCTGCCCAGATAGTTATTATCATCTACACGCACTGCCTGAAAAGGTGGTGGAAGCAGATTCAGTAATAACTTTTGAAAAGAATTGGAATAATACTTGAAGAATACTTGAAAAACTTTGCAGGGTGATGGGAAAAGGGCTGTGCAAAGGATTAATTGAATTGCTCTTTCAAAGAGTTAGCACAGACACAATAGACCAAATGGTTCTTTCAATATTGTCTCATTCTAGGAGCAGGATTTTCCCCTCGGCGATTTGGGGGCGGGGCCCGCTCGCCGAGGGGAAAATGACACGGGATGACGTCGGGAGGAATCCACGATGGCACCCCGATCCCTTTAAATTTTTAGGAAGGCAGACGGATAGCGAAATCAGCTGTCCTCCCGCCGACCTGTCAATGGCCAATTGAGGCCATTGACAGGCTAGTTAAGATAATTAAAGACCTGCCCGTCCAACCTTAAGGCTGGTAGGCAGGCCAGGAGCCCCAACGGGCTTCTGATTATTCATGAAACTTCATCCACTGGCGGGATGAAGTCTCATGTCCGATTTTTAAACATTTAATAAATTTTATGTGTTTATTATTAACATGTTCCATCTCGTGTGACATTGTCACATGAGGGGGACGTTAATAATTTCAATATTTATCTATTTTTAGACTTTACTTACCTGTCACGAATCTCCCTGAGACAGGACTTTGCCTCAGGGAGCAGTGCGCTCTTTCACGCGCATGCGCGCACTTTGACAGATGGGGATTCCCTCCCCCCACTGGAACAGGAAGCACTATCGGGCAGGCCGCTGGGCGGGCCTTAATTGGCCGGCTCACTCAAAATGGCAGTGGGTCCCGTTTTGGTGATGGGGGTCGGCAGTCCGCTCGCCACCGAGCCAGTGGGGCCCGCACGCCCACCAAGGGCAAAATTCTGCCCTCGGATTCTATGAACTGCTTCTTGCTTATTGTTAGATGAGTTTTCCATTATCTTTTTACTGTTTGCAATGGTCGTTCCTCCTAACTTAAACATTAAATTATCTGAATCTACTATTTGCCATAATTATTGCAAAGCATACTCAGTCCTACCATTGTGGATTTATCCTTGCCCATAATTCATAAAACCTTATTAAAATTCCAGCCTATGAAACTTCTGTGTCTCTCAGGGATTTGTCACGTTCCATGTCTACACACTGTGTACTCCAGTTTAATGTATTGGCAGGAAACAGTTTCAGATACCACTAATATATTTCAGCAAAATAGTTTTGACACATACAGTGGATGTAAGAAGAAACTGAATGCTGTTTGGATAGTTATTACATCCCCTCCAAACGTTTTGAAGTTGACCATGTTACAGAATGTATGAGTAAAAGGATGAGCAATGTTACTGTGGCATAGAGCTTTGTGTCATTCTGAAATTACAGATTTATATTACGCTGTAGATTTCTGTGTGACCATTTTCTTCTGATAGGATAGGAGAGGTGGGGTGGAGTGAATGTGCCCCAAGCTTCCCACATGTGAATAGTCTGAGCTCTGAACAATTTTCACAGTCAGCATTCATCACTATGCCATTAACAGCTGGCCTGCATATCATCACACCATGATCAGAGGGGTCGAAAATTTGACTGTTCCATCTTGGAATCTGCACCCCCCCCCCGCCCCCAACCCCCACCCCCCACTCGATTCAGGTAAGTAAAGGGAAAGGCAATTCTAGAGGCAGTGTTAGCAACATATTGAACATTGAGGAGGCCAAATTCTGCAGGGCCAAAGGGACCAGTAACGTGTATCCAGAGCTGACAAAAATCAGCTAATAACCTTTTATATATTTTTTTAGCAACCTGCTATGATGCCTTTAAGGACACTGATTCGACTATTTAGTGGCAAGCACCAATGGGTGGTGTTGTGCAGTGCCACATCTGGCCTTTGATACTTCCAAATTACATTGTCATCCTATTTACTTCATAGGAGCCTCATTTGTAAGAGCTCGTGAGACTTCCAGCCATTTCCAGCAAGCTCCGGGACCATTTAAAGGCTTTTACCAAATGTTTGGAGACCCATGCTATGTATACGCCTTTACTACATCTAACATAAAAGAAACTTCAGGCTGTGGGTTCAAGTCACATTCTAGGACTTGACTACCCACCTAGGTTGACACTCTAATTCATGTTAAACTGAAACATCAAAAGTAATAGTTAAAAATCTATTAATACCATGGAAAAATATACATACATTAATACAGAAAGAACATTAAACATTTAACATATTAAAACTATGCTTGCATATTAAAGATGGTATATACATGGTTGTGTTAAATATAATTGATGGAAACTTGTATTTGTTTAAACAATTCATTGATTGTTGAGAGTTGTAATAACATATGCTTGTATAATCATTTTACTTGTAATAAGAAAGGATAGTTTCCACTTGTTCACTTCTTCAGATGAATTTAGAAGATTTAAAGTGCTTTTTTCAAAGTGCAGTTTTCTCCCAATGTCTTGGGCAACATTTTTCCCTCAAGCAGCACCAAAACATTATTTAGCTGGTTATATATCTCATTGATATTTAGATGACCTTGATATGAGCTTCTTGGTAGCTTTGTTTGCCTGCATAAATTCAAAACAGTGTTATGAACAACGTGTAATTTTTAAGTTGAATATACAGGCATATATATTTGTGTGTTAAGAAAGGTAAAATGGTTTCAGTTTCACTTAGGTTGTTTGTGAATCTTGGTGCCTGGGAGTCTGGATAGACTCCTGACTAAAAGGTCAGGTCTTTGGGGTTTGTCTGTAGTTGAAAAACAATGAGTTAAGAGTGTGATTTTTGGTTCTCTCGGGGAAAGATACGAGTTGGGTGAAAAGCATCAAGTGAATGCTCAGGAATTCACCAGAAGAAAACCATTTGCAACTGTGCCAGTCCCAAGTGAGAAGCCTTTGTGGCAATCTAGTGGTAACTCTTCACTGGTTTATGTGTCTATAAAGATATTGCTGGTGTATAGGAATAGTGTGAATTTGAATTGCCTTCTTGTGTTTGTATTGAGATCTTTCCAACCTTTTAGTCCAAAGTAATATAGTTCACTTTTCTTGTTTTAATAAATATTTTATTCTTTGTCTTAAAAGTTCATCAGCAGACTCCTGTGAATTTGTTCAGTAGCTTTCCTTCACATTTCTGAAAAAAAGGTTAGGACCTCTCAAGCCAGGTATCACCCTGGAATATGATTTGTCCAGTATTATCATCAACTGGGACAACAATAACTCATTGCCTACATGACAAGTGCTATATAAATGCAAAATTTATTTTCTTTAAACATGCGCTGTAAGAACTCACCAAGGCTCCTTAGGCAGCACCTTCCAAACCCATAACCACTATCATCTAGAAGGACAAGGGAAGACACGTGGGAACACCACCACTGGAAGTTCCCCTCCAAGCCACTCACCATCCTGGATTGGAAATATATCACTGTTCCTTCACTGTCGCTGGGTCAAAATCCTGGAACTTCTTTCCTAACAGCACAGTGGGTGTACCTATACCACATGGGCTGCTGCAGCAGTTGAAGAAGGCAGCTCACCACTACCTTCTCAAGGGCAATTAGGAATGGGCAATAAATGCTGGCCTAGCCAGCGATACCCACACCCCATGAATAAATAAAAAGAACATAAAAATTCTAACCATGTCGCTTTACTTGTATTGTGTAGTTTTTCCAAGCCACCAATTAAATGGAAATAAAAATGTTCAATTATTGTGGGATCAAATATAACTCATGGTGAGATAGGGGTGTCCATCCCCAAAACACGTAGCAGATGTAGAAGTCTGGAAGCTTGAGAGGTCCATTTAATTAGCAAGCCAGCTGTAGGCCACCTACCCACATCCAGCATGGAATTTCTGTCAGGAACCTCAGGACACTATTTAAAGGCGAATACACTTAAAGAGGAGTTGTATTCACTATTTACTTTTTGCTTTTAGCTTTTGCAATTCATTTTCTCCTAGGAGATGGCTGCAAAGAAGGTTATGGTTACTCCCAGGTTTTCAGGGTGTCATATTCAGTTGTTAAGACCAGGATGGTACTGCTGTTTCCAGAAAGTGGGAAGAGGGTGCCCAACAGCATCACCAGGAAATCATGATAATAGTGGGAGAGCAAGCTAGCGGTGCTGCAAGAGGTTCAAAGACAATGCTAGGTCAGGAAAGTTTGGTACATCTCCTCCATCCCTCATCCCGTCAAAGTGCACCTCCTTTCTCTACCAATCCAACCAATTACCATTCATGTATCACATTGCCCACCACCAATCATAAAGGCAAACTGTAATAACTCTCCTGCTCACTCTTAACATGTACTCACTGCTTGCTGTCAGTATTGCTTCCACTGAGGACATGCTCTTCTCACTTCTCTCAATTGTATAATCTGTTCCTCTTCTGAGTACTCTTTCTCAATTCATCCTCAAACTAATTACGTGCTTTCCATTCTTATTCTCCCAGCATCTTGATTCTCTCCCATCTCAGCTTATGCACTACGTGCAAAATCACCAAACACCTATGCTTACCTTCTCAGTAGCCACTTATAACCCTCTCCTCCCCTTCCATAGGACTAAAAGAAGCCAAAACATATGGTAGGAGGGGAGGACACACTGGAAATAAGAGGGAGAAATTGCACCTTAAGCCAACAGGAGGACCTCAATTAGCATGGTGAAGCCTTTCTGTTCAAATGACTAGCATCAATTGCTGCTTGCAGAAGAGAGTTCCAAACATCTACCACCCTCTGTGTGTAGAAGTGCTTCTTAATTTCACTCCTGGAATTAATTTCTAGATGACTCCTGGGCTCCCAAACATGCAGGAATAGTTTCTCTCTATCTAGCATCTAGCCTATCTCTTGCCCTTAATACCTGAAAACTTCAATCAAATCACCTCGTAATCTTCTAAATTCCAGGCAATACACACTATTTTGATTAAGCCCTCCTTGTAATTTTACCCTTGAAATCCAGGTAAATCCATTTCTGCACTCCCCCCAAGGCCAAAATATCCTTCCTCCAGTGTGGTGCCCCAAACTGTTCACAGCACGCCAAGTGTGGCCTAACCAGGGTTTTATGTAGCTGTAGCATAAATTATACCACCTTGTATTCTAGTCTTTCAGATATAAAGGGCAACATTCCATTAGCCTTTTTAAACATTTGCTGTACCTGTTCATGATATTTTAATGATCTATATACCTGGAGTCTCTTTGAACCGCAACTGTTTCTAGTCCTTTGCCATTTAGAAAGTACCCTGTTTTTCCCTTTCCTCTTTGCAATGTTATGCTTCCGTTTACACTATCTGAAATGTCACCTATCTTTGTGTTATTGGCAAACTTCAATATGTGGCTTTCTATCCTATCATCTCAGTCATTAATAAATATAGTAAATAGTTGAGGCTCCAAAATGAATCCTTGTACCATTAGTTACCACAAGGCCATAAGACCATAAGACATAGGAGCAGAAATTAGGCCATTCGTCCCATCGAATCTGCTCCGCCATTCAATCATGGCTGATAGGTTTCTCAACCCCATTCTCCCGCCTTCTCACCGTAACCTTTGATCCCCTTACCAATCAAGAACCTATCTATCTTGGTCTTAAATACGCTCAATGACCTGGCCTCCACAGCCTTCTGTGGCAATGAATTCCATAGATTCACCACTCTCTGGCTAAAGAAGTTTCTCCTCATTTCCGTTCTAAAGGGTCTTCCCTTTACTCTGAGGCTGTGCCCTCGGGTCCTAGTGCTATGCTCCAGCACTACGTGCAAGATTTGAAAAAAAGTAATAAAACAAAAAGCAGCCCTCCAGCCATCATCCCTCACGCACCCTCTACCCCACATATTCCCCATGCTCCATCCATGCCAATCCATGGCACATCATGCCCTCTACCTGCCCCCATGGCCCCTCATACCATCCATGCCACTCTATGCCCCTCAGCCTACCCTCATGGACCCTGATACCCTCCATTCCAGCCTATGCCTCTCTACCCATCCCCATGGCCCTTTATAGCCTCTATGCCAATTTAGTGCCAACTCATGCCAACTAATGTCCCCCCACCCATCATCCTTAGCCCTTACACCTACCATGCTAACTCATCCTGTATCTACCATGTGCAGACCTCAGGGCTCATGCTGAGGTTAAATAAAATAAATTGAGTATTGCTGAAAAAATACATTTTGTCAAAACCTTTCATCTTGCACTCATCAGGACAATCACAAGAATACCAATACCAGGGGAAGCAACAACTTTATACTGTATGAGAAGAGAGTGCTGATTGGTTGACAAGTAGACTCTGATTGGTAGAGGCATTGCCATGGAGAATGCACCAGTTAATGGTGACTGACAGTTAACGGCCAAGTATTGTTTGAAATTTAAACCCGGCAGCTTGACTCTGATTGGTCAAAGCATTGCCCCGAGGAATGAACCAGTGAATGGTTCTTACTTATTTTGTTTAGCTGAAACTGGCATAATGTGTGTACATGTTCTTTCTGTCTGCAAAGAACAGGCCCCTGTGTATTAATATATGTAGCTTCCAGTACATGCAAATGTGCCACACTGCAAACCTGACTGATAATCTCAAACTCATTTTCAGCATAATTTTTAGCACACTGAGGATAATTTAGCAAATGTTGCCCAATTACAGAATCACATTCAAATAAAATAAAGCTTCAAGTGTCTATTGCAGACTTTTTTTTAAAGAAATACTCTCGTTAAAAACCCATTCACTAAATTTACATTCCTTCAACTACATCTTATAAAAACAAAAAAATCTTTCAGGTGCTTAGTCCCTTATAAAAACAAAGTTTCAAATTTATAGTCCCACTTCAAAGAGTCTATAACCACTTGGAGCTCTCAATTAACTTATGAAATGAAAGGCACATTATTGTGATAATGTAATGTTGTTAAATCAGTCATGCAGCACTAATCCAGTAATGGTAGCCTTCAAACCTATGTTAACAATCAGAGTTAAATAGCAAGCAACGTATTTTTTTAAACACGCCAGACATTTTTTGCAAAGTTTTAAGTGCCTTGACAGCTTGACAATTGCCTTTGATAGTTCATTTTGACACTTTTGACAATTCCAATGAGCTTGAGAGTTAATAAATTTGTGCACTTTTTACCACACTCATGCCTAATTTTAACAATCTCAAGGGGCACCTTACCTCTCCCAAGGGGCACCTGACCACCCCCCCCGCCCCACCCAATGTGTCCCATTAGCATATCTAAAGGGATACTCTATCTCTCCAAAAGGGTATCCCACCTCTTCAAAGGACTCCACAAAGTTCCTCTTCCAGGATTAACCTGCACATGCCGTCTTTCACACACCTGGGTCACCAAAATTAGACATGAATGGAGGCGGCTGCTGATTTACATAAGCAGCTGCCCCCGCGAAATGCACATGCGCAAATCCTGACCCAGCCCATTCCTTGCCCCAGGAAAATGGTAGGTGCCTTGCTTGAGGGCACAACCCGATTTTCGGCCTCTTCTGCCATTTTAGCAACAATGTAGAAGTTCACCTGTGTTGCGAAAATACAGGCCTATTATGAGGTGCTTTATTAAATGCCTTCTGGAAATCCACATAAGTAACATACATTAATATTCTCCTGTCCACTGCTTCAGATACCTCTTCAAAAAATTCAATTAAATTTGTCAGCCATGACCAACCCTTTACAAATCCGCTACAGTCTGCTCTTTCACTACTCCCTCAAGCATTACTTGCCATGCTCCTGAAACTTGGCAGGTCTACATTGCCCAGACAGCAGTGAGGGAGCTGCAGTATGGATCCGTGTCCTCACAGGGTTAAACATCCAGTGATCACTGACCACAATCATCTCATGGACCCAGCTCTGCTGTAGTGTCAGTGGGGGTGCCTCCTAGAAGCAGCAGAGTAAGTAAACTATTTTTGAGAAAAAGCAATATTGATTGTTGCTCAGGAAGATTTCAGACTTGATGCAAATGAATGTGTTTGGATGCACATTAAAACCTTGCTCAACTTTGGCACTTTGGTATGCAGAAAGGTTTATAAGTCTGCCTTGTCAGTAAGTCATTGATGTGAACACTGGCTGAATGCTTTAGTGTTACTCAATACAGGATCAAGAGAGTGATGACTGAGTTGACCAGGACTGTTACTGAAAGAGGTATTAGGTCTCACAGTTATTTGCCAGGGGCTGAGTTACATTTCTACCACCAGGTAACCTGACCAGAATGAGTAGTGTGGAACGATTATGAGGTGTGAACGTCAAGGGTTGTGGTAACCTCAACAACCATTGGCAATGCATGGTCCCCTGGTCCATCAGGCTGCAGGTTATGCTGTTGGAGGCTTCAGAGGTCAGCCACAGGTGCATGAGCAAGTGCAGTTCCCTTTAGTGTGACTGCTCAGGCAGGTTGAGAAAGGTGACCTTTGGTTTGTAGACCCTTTTGGGTGGTTAAGACCTTCAGCATGCAGGGATCCTCACTGCCTTTGGAGATTATTTTTTTTGGAAAAATATACTTTATTCATAAAATATCTGAAAGAACATTACAACGCATTTCTAAATTGCCATCACAAAAAGTGCAATTATATTCAACTTTTACACATGGATCACGAGGTACTTCAATACAATCAATGAGTATTACAATAATTTCAATATGGCCATTGCAGACAGTGCAAAGGTATTGGTGTTAACAACATACATCATGTTGCACTCTGAGGTGCTTCAAAACAATTATAATACATTTAGCATTCACTACATACATTCATTGTGAGCCGTACAGCCTGAGGGGTCTATACCTTTCCCAGCCCCTCGGTGCACTATGGCAGAAAGGTCTTAGACAGCGACCTTTCCCAATTGCAACTTCTCCTGCCTGTTGAGGATTTTGTTGCTGCTGCTGCTGTTGTTCTTTCTCTATCTCTTCCCACAACTAGTACAGTGCAGCTAATATAGTTTTATTCTTGCCTCTTGCACTTGAAGGTGAATAAACAGAAACCTCTTCAATTCAGTACCCAAAATGAGTCCTTAGTCAGAACACTCTTAACTCAGTCATATTGATATAAACTGATAGAAGTGCCTGCAGCTTGGAGGCACTATAAATCCTGTAGACTCTAAGCCAATCCCACCAGCCTTGCCTTACATGTCTAGCTGATTTTAAGTTGGATCCTACATCACAGGATTAAGTGATTTCAAGAGTCTTCCACTTAACTGAAGCAGAAACCTTGGGTGACTCGAAAGCCACTGATAATAAAATGACACCAGTCAGAGGAATAAGTCAAATCAGTAAGTTGACTCAGAGGTTTTAAATCATTCACATTCCCCACTCCCACCCCAATCCTGGATGGGAGGATTAAAATCAACATTTGGGTATTGAGACATCTATTCAGAGACCTGACAAGTAGACCTTGGTCAAACTGAAGTCATATAACATACACCATCATACTCATAGGCTGGAATTTTCCATCCCCGCTGGCGTTGGGCGTCATGGTGGGTGTGAGCGGACAATATGGTGGCAAGGCCAAAAATCGGTTTCAAGACATCGTGAAACCAGTTTGCGATCGTCCACTCCACCCGTCAATGGTGGCTGCTCGGCAGGAACATCATTTTAATGCATCTGCATGTAATTATAACCCCTGCTCGCTGAAATCATCCCACCACACTGGATCAACCGGGCACTACACCAACGTGTTCACAACCTGTTATAGGGTGGCGGGAAACTTAAAGTTTCCTCCTCTATTAAAATGATTCTTCAATTTTGCTGCTAAGTTATTTTTCCTTATTCTTCGGCTAGCGGGGCTGTTTCCCGCTTTTTGGCGGAGTCTTGCTTTTTTGTGCCTCTTTTGGCTGAGGTTTCGTGCCCACTGTGGAAGTCATTTTGTGCACCCTGTACAGCGTTTTCCATGGCCAACACTATCTCTAGCGCCTTCTTGAAATCCAGATTCACTTTGGACAATAATTTTTTTCTGAACAATGTCCTCTTTCACATCACACACTAAACAATCCCTGAGCATGTCATTCAGAGTCGTACTGAACTCACAATGTTCCGTTAATTGATTCTAATTTGCCACATAGCATGCAATTGTCTCACCTGGGACTCAATTTTGTGAATTAAACCTGAATCTCTGCATCATGACTGAGGGCTTGGATTGAACCCTTCACGAGCTCCACCAATTCATCAAAATTGTTCGAATCTGTGGCATCGGGTGCCATCAAACCTCGAGTAAGAATGTAGGCTTTGGTCCCACAGGTACTCAAGAGGATCACTTGCCTCTTCGCTTGCCAAGTAATCTCATTCACTTGAAAAAAGAACATGAGGCATTCTACGTATTGAGGCCAATCATCTGTGGCAGGTTCAAAAGGATCAATTCTCCCAAATTGTGGCATTTTGAGAAAGGATAACCTCTTCAATTCTAATGAGCTTGTTACTTGCAATCACTGGGCAAGATGCAGTGTCGATTTATTTTTAACTTGAATTCTTCTGTTCAATACTGTTTTATCCTCATCGTCAGTTTGTTATAGGGTGGCCGTGTTTTACTATTAATGATAGAGTTGATCTGCAGACACTTCTTGGATGGAAACTTTAAGTTTATTTACAATGGAATCAGCAGCAAATACACCTGTGCTTTCAATTCTAACTCTGTCTCTACACTGACTGCTGAGGTAGCCAATCTACTCTCCTATTGGTTACTACAGATCATGTGATCTCCCTTAACAAGTATTATTCTTAAAGGTACATTACACACTAAATAAAAACATAATTACTACACAACAGTACATAAGCGACGTGCACCTGGCGAGCTGTACTTTGCTCGGGACTTCGAGGTTTGTTTGCCTACCTTGCTTCAAAGAGTACTCGCGGTCATCAGTGCCAGGCTTTGCAGGCAGCACCACATCACTTTTATGGGGGCTCATGAGCAGGTCCCTCTACCTACCAGACCTGCCGTAAGGTATTTTCAATGGCTGCAGGGCTAGGGCTTGTTTGGGGAAGGTAGAGAAGAGGCCTCAGGCAAGGGAAGAGGCTGCAGGGTGAGGGCTGTACATAAGAACATAATATCATAAGAACATAAGAACTAGGAGCAGGAGTAGGCAATTCAGCCCCTTGAGCCTGCCCCACGGTTCGATACGATCATGGCTGATCTCATTTCGGCCTCAACTCCAATTTCCCGCCCTCTCCCCATAACCTTTCAACCTGTTACTAATTAAAAGTCTGTCTATCTCCTCCTTAAATTTATTCAGCATCCCGGCATCCACTGTACTCTGAGGTAGTGAATTCCACAGATTCACAACCATTTGAGAAAAGTAATTCCTCCTCATCTCGGATTTAAATCTACCACCCCTTAGCCTAAAATGATGGCCTCTTGTTCTAGAATGCCCCACAAGGGGAAACATCTGCTCCACGTCTACATTGTTTATCCCCTTTAGCATCTTATATATCTCAATTAGATCTCCTCTCATCCTTCTAAACTCTAGCGAGTATAGGCCTAAACTGCTCAATCTCTCCTCATAAGACATGCCCCGCATCTCTGGAATCAATCTAGTGAACCTCCTCTGAACCGCCTCCAATGCAACTACATCCTTCCTCAAGGGGACCAAAACTGTGCACAGTACTCCAGGTGCGGCCTCAGCAATGCCTTGTACAGTTGCAACAACACTTCCCTACTTTCCTACTCTATTCCTTTAGCAATAAATTCCATTTGCCTTCCTTATTACCTGCGTTAACTGCATACTAGCTTTCAGCAATTCATGCACAAGGACACCCAGATCCCTCTGCACTGAAGCATTCTGAAGTTTCTCTCCATTTAAATAATAAGTCACCTTTTTATTCTTCCGACCAAAATGGATAACCTCACACTTATCCACGTTAAACTCCATCTGACAAATTTTGGCCAATTCACCTAACCTGTCCATATCCATTTGTAAATTTCTTATTTCTTCATTGCAACTTAATGTCCCACCCGGGTATCCCAGGATGGGTGTGGGGACACATTTTGATCTGTGCAAGTGGCTTCAAGCTGATGAGGGCTGAGGAGAGTCTCCGCAGGAGATGAGGCCAGATGGAGATGTGAGGGTGTATGTGAGAGAGTGCGTGGTGATGTCCCTTGAGCTGGCAGTGAGTGAGATGCCATTGAATGTGTGAGTGTATGAATTTAGAGTGATGAGATGGTTGCCTTACCCTGGTGGCACAAATGAGATCATTCATCCTCTTTCTGCACTGGATGGCCAGCATCTTCTGTGCAGCATTGGCACTGATCACCACTGCCACTGCCTCCCAAGCCGGAGCGGTGAGATTGCTGGACCTCCTGTGGCCAGAGCGGGGGTGGAGGACTTCATGACAGGCCTCCAAAAGTCATTCCAGTGACGGGTCACTGAACTCTTCTTGGCTTTCAGGGCCATGTCTTCACTGGAGCAGTTCTGGGCTGCAAGCATTGAGAACTGTGTGGGCAGCTGCAGTTTAGATATGGCACCTGGAGTGAGGAAGCGATGGTAATGGCGTGGTGGGTGATTCAGGTGCCGTGTTTCCTGTGTCTGCATAAATAATAAGGCGGGACGCGGACAATCTGGTGCTAAACGCCACATTTGCAGCTGATGATAAAACATCCTTTTTCTCACCTGCTACTGCACTTAGTGTCAATATGGGATGATTCTACCCATAGAATTGTAGGAATTTGTGAGACAGAAGGAGGCAACTTGGCCCATCATGTCCATGTCTGCCAAAAAGATCTATCCAGCCTAATCGAACTTTCCAGTTCTTCATCTTAAGCCTTGTATGTTATGGTACTTCAAATGCATATCCAAATACTTTCAAATGCCTCCACCACCCTCTTCAGGCAAAGAGTTCCAAACCTCCACCACTGTCTGAATAAAAAAATTACTCAGCTTCCCACTAACCTTTCTCCCAATTCCTTTAAATGATATACCCTGGTTGCTGAACTCTCTGCTAAAGGAATTAGATCCTGCCCATCCATCGGAAACATCCTTCCAACCACAGAAGTACCTGTTGACCATTACTCTTTACTTCCTGCCACTGAGCCAATTTTGAATCTGACTTAACACTTTCTCTTGGATTTCATGGGCTTTTAATTTTCTGGCCAGTCTGCCATGTGGGACCTCATCAAAAGCCTTGCTAAAATCCATGTAGACTCCATCAAGCATGCTATTCTCATTGATCTTCCTTATTACCTCCTCAAAAAAAACCAGTCAAGTTAGTTAGACATGACCTTCCCTTAATAAATGCATGCTGACTGTCTTTGTTTATTCTGCCCTTTTCTCAATGGTGATTTTAAATGATGATTAATACCATCCCTCAGGATGTTTTTCGATAATTTGCCTACCAGCTGACTGCCCTGTAATTACGCAGTTTATCCTTTTCTCCCTTTTTAAACAACGATACAATGTTAGTTGTCCTCGCAGTGCTCTGTGATCTTATAAAGGTCCATAACATTTTTCATGAGATTGAAATTCACCCATGGTCTTCTGATTACTCTGCACATCTCTGCACATACCCAAGAAAGCACCTGGCATCACTGGTATGAATTTCAAATCCGGGTCATTTTCAGAATTGTGAACATTTTGGAATTAAGAATAAAATAAAAAACATTGGAGGAAAAAGAATATGATTTTTCATGAAAAAAAGCATCTTTGAAAAAAGCACCTTTGTAGCAGCAACCACTCAAGGGAACTCATCCTGGTATTAATCATTGGAAATTCTTCAAGCTCATATTGTCAAAGAAAGACCATAAGTACATGAGATGTTTTGAAGTGTCGGCAGACCATTGATGCATGAAATTATATCTTGTGTTAATTTTTAACAAGGAAACAAATGCTTAGTAATTACATTGTGTTGAACAAAATATATGCCAGGGTTTTATTATGAAAGATATTGGGAGAAGCAACATATGGCAGTTAAAAATGATTCACATCATCTGTTACTTATACCAAGGTTTCCACAGACATGTTCATGAGGCAGGAAACCCACAATAGTTCCACATTTGGCCATGGTAGATCAAAGCAGTATCATATCACCATTTCTGCTTATTCTTGCCATCAGTAAGATGAAGTAAAAGGTTGTGGATGGACAAGGACTGCATATTCAATAGCCTATGCAAGCTAGTTATCTAATTTAGATTTGAAACGTGATGTTGCCTTGCTGACAGATAGCCTGGACATAATGCAAACTCTAATTGGTTGTGGCAGCAAACTACAGCTTGTCTGAGGATCAGTACAGCAAAATGTAAGCTGAGCAGAGATTACCATGGTGGTTGATTATGATGCACAAAGACATATCTTATTGAAAGGCAGAAACAGCAGACAGCTTTATGACACTATGACCTTGAGTACTAGGAATCTCTAACAGAAGCTATCCGTCAAGAAGGAAAAACTAATATAGTTTGCAGATGACACAAAGGTTTAGTTCCGTTCCAAAATGAATGCCCTGAGTCTTTCTGAAAGAGAATGAGTAGGCAGCTGAGATCACACAAGTAGCTCAAACCAGTCATAAGTCAGGGAAAGCGCATCTCTCTGTATTTAGCACCAAGGTAGAGCCCTATGCTCACTGGCAGAATTGATATTCTATCATTATTCATTTAAAGATGATTACATTGAGCTGTCCAAATTCTTTTTAAACTTCAAATTCAATGGCAGCATTGTATTGCACCTTTGGTTAATGGAAAACATGTGAAAAAATTACATTTTAACTGGAATGTAAGATCCATATGTAGCACAGATACTTGCCAATAGACAGTTTGTGACAACCCTTGTACCTGGAAAAATGCTTGTATTTGTGAGGTATCCCTTTAAATCCAAGTAAAACTAAGACAGCTCTGTAAGGAGAAGCTAATTGGATTTCCTGGTTATGACATCACTTCTAAGAAGTTAGACTCTAACTGAGGTTGCTATGCAGAGGAAAGCTAAAAACAAAGGTTAATTAAAGCTAATTGGTTGGTGTTGTGTTGCAATCTGTTGTGTTGCAGCAGAACACAGAGAATTCCTGAACACAGAGCATTTAGGAGCTAGCAAAGCTCTCTAATAAAAGATGAGTTTTCTGTTTGGCAGCAAGAAAAATTAGAACTGCAGAAGCACTTGGGGAAGCAATGTACAAATGAGCTAAAAGGGTCTGAATCTAAAATCAGTGTGAATAGCTCATGTATGCTAAAGAACTGAGAGCGGAATCACCCCAGAATTGCCCTTAGTGCGGTACAGGGTGTGAAAAACAATGTTTTTCCCATTGGCCGCAATGGCGGGTTTTTGCACCACATTGTCTGCTTCCAGACTCGTTAATCATGCAGCCACAGGAAACACGTCATCTCGCTGGTGGGCAGCCTCTGAATTGGCCACCACACAGTTCCTCAACGCTTCCTCACTCTGGGTGCCATATCTAAATTGCAGCCAGGCACTGAGTTCTCAATGCTTGCAGCCCAGGACTGTTCCAGTGAAGACATGGCCCTGAAAGCCAAGAAGAGTTCAGTGACCAGTCACTGGAATGCCTTTTGGAGGCCTCCCATGATGTCCGCCATTCCCACTCTGGCCGCAGGAGGTCCAGCAATCTCACCACTCTGGCTTGGGAGGCGGTAGCAGAGGTGGTCAGTGCCAACGCTGCACAAAAGAGGTTGACCATCCAGTGCAGAAAGAGGATGAATGATCTCATCCATACTGCCAGGGCATGGCAACCTTCTCATCACTCAAAACTCACACACTCAAGCCCACCACGCATTCACTGGCAGCTCACTCACTGCCAGCTCAAGGGACATCACCGCTCATTCTCTCACACACACCCTCACATTTCCAACTGGCCTCATCTCCTCTGGAGACTGCCTCCTCAGCCCTCACCATCTTGCATAGATCAACATGTGCCCCCACATATGCTTTGGGATACCCACCTTCCCCAGTACAGACATTGCCCTGTGGCCTCTTCCTTACCTAAGGCTACTTCTCCCCTTTCCCCAAGCACGCCCTAGCCTTGCCGCCATTGAAAAGCCACCCCCACCTGATGGTCTGGTTGGTCTGGTAGGTAGAGACCTGCCCATGAGCCCCCTTAAAAGTGATGTGGTGCTGCCTGCAAAGCCTGGCGCTGATGACCGCGAGTGTTGCCCAAAGCATGGTAGGCAAACAAACCTCAAAGTCCTGAGTGAAGTGCAGCTCGTAGGTGCACGTCACTTATGTACAGTTGTGAAATGCCGATGTGCCCGGATGATCCAGAATGAGGTGATGATTCCGGCGAAAAAGACTCGTAATGAGATACTACAGTTTTGAAATTGGGCTCCCAAAGTGTGGTGGCAGAAAACGTGTCCCGTAATTGATGGGTGGAGCAGACAATCACAAGCCGCATAAAACCAGTTTTTGGTCTTCTTGCCATATTGTCTGCTCTACCACTAAACCCGCCTGCTGCCAACAGGAGTGGAAAATTCTGCCCTCAGGACTGGTATCAGAGGGCCAGACCGTGAACCAGCTGTAGTTAGTTGGTTAGTTAAAAAGTATCCCTGGAAAGCTGCACCATCAGGAATGAAATGACCTGAGTGAGAGAGCAGTCAGAGACACGCGCCTTGTCAGGGTGAACCATATCCAGGGCCCTCGGATTGACTGCAGATGCCGATGAAGGTGACTCCAGGACCAAATTCATTGGGCACGTAAAATCCTGCTGTCGTAAAATTCTACCCATTAAGTGGGAAAAATGAGAGACCTTATCAAAAGTGGAGGCCGAGTTGAAAACATTGTGAGACTGCAGGTGGTGCCACATTTGTCCTGGGGAGTGCCTGTAATTTTGTGAGGTGTTTCTTTGCCGATAGACTATTTAAAGTTAAATTTATCCTTTTGAGTGAAATATCATTTGTCTGTTAGTGCATGGTTAAGTTTCTGTTGGTTTTGGGTTTGACTGTTGCAGTAGAGTTTTAAAATGTGAACTCTTGTCCAACAATTCTTTTCATCGGAGTTGTTTGGGAATTCCTTTCTTTGCAGTTTACTGATCTCAATGGGGAATGCGACAAATTCAAGAATGGAAACTGGATACAATTGGACGACTACAGAAAAATATTGAAAAATGTGAATACATTTTAATTAAGGGTGAGTAGTAGAACATAAAATTTCCATTATTCTTTGAGTAGTCTCACCCTTATCACCCACCTGAACCAATAGTTGACTTTGGTTTAATATCCCACCTAAAGAGCGATATCTCTAGAAATCAGCACTGCTGTATTTAAAGCTTATGGGATGTCAGCCTATGTTGTGTATTTTAAGTCCAACAGTGACTGCACAACTTGCTGATAGAGGTGAGAGCACTACCACCTGATACTTATATCTATCCCTAAAATTATTTAAACATGACTTTCCTCCTTTATAATAGATTTCAATTTTAACTAGGTCAAATTTGATGAGTTAGCATTTGAATATTTCTATCAAAAAATCTATTATTTCACCAATTTACTCTATTACCTTTTAATGTTAAAATTAAATTTTAGGATATCACATTTTGGGATATTTGGTCTTTTTCGCAGAAAGTATTTGGGTGAATAATGACTAAGTGATGTGTTCTAAACTTTAGTGGATAATCACAGATTTAAAAAACCACAACAGCCACCGAGCTGATGGAAGGTTTGAGGTGTTAATGTGCCTGGTATTGAAGGTAGAATTTCACAATGACCATTAACATTAAGCAATTCATCATCTTAGTTCAGATATAAAAAAAAACATCCAGGGCTATTTCTGCTGAGATTATAGCCATGAAAGAGGGAGTGGTAAATTTATTCAACAGGCTTGATAATAAATCTTTGAATGGGGAAGGACTCAAATACTTCTTTCGGTTCTGGTGGATGGGGAGAAAATGATGAGAAGAAACTCATAGATAGCAGTCAGTCAGCTCACTGAGCCTGTGGAGGGCGCCTGGCCTAAAGAGAAGCTGCTATCAACTCAAGCCTAGAGGCAGTCAGATCTACAAGGTAGGGCAGGAGAAGTCTCAGATCCACAAGATTGAGGAGGAGAAGTTAAATGCCTGTTAATAAGGATAGTGTAGCAAACTTTAATGATTTTTCTTGTTCAAGAGGGGGGATTTAAAGTTTAGGTGAGCTTTCATAATAACTTTTACTTTGTATGTTCAGTTCCAGTCTGTAAAAGAAAATAAGTCAACAATTTACATCAGCGTTTATTTCATAAATCGTTTTCAGTCAATCTAATGACGGATTGAAGACCTGTGCTTGAAGAAGCACATTGTGAGGAGAGATTGGAAGGACAAAATATGCAGTTCAAATAAAAAGATTGTTCTTTTATACTTGATATGCTAATGTATAATTAGATATTGGGCACATGGACACACTGCTAAATGCAAGATAACAGGTGTTATGACACTGTTAGGGATTGTTAACATTTAAAGAAGAAATCTGAGCACCCAGCCATTAACCGACAGAACCACACCACACGATTCCATGCTTTTTAACAAAAGCAAACTTTATTATATATATAAAGAGAAATGAAGGTAAGTACTATTAACTTAACACTATGGCCTGAATCTTCCATTCGGCGTGTGGGGCGGGCCCTGCACACCAATGCGTAAAATGACGTGCAGTGACATCGGACGTGCATCCCGACATCACCGCGTGTCATTCTGATCTTCGGTTCAGCGGGCACGCACCGGAGTCGGCTGCGCGCCCGCCAGCCTATCAAAGGCCTGTTAAGGCCATTAATTACCTCATTAAAGTGATTGTCTGGGCTGCCCGTCCAACATTAAGGTTGACGGGCAAGCAAGGAGCCCAGGCGGCCTTCGCATTTCTCATGAAACTTCATCCACGGGCGGGATGAGGTTTCATGAAAGGTTTATAAATTAAATAAAAAATGTTATTAAAATACATAAACATGTCCCAGCTCATGTGACACTGTCACATGAGGGGACATGTCTCAGTAACGTTTTTTTTAAAATTTTTTGCAATGTTTTATTATGAAATTAATCTCTCTGAGGCAGCTCTGTGCCTCAGGGAGATTTCTGCGCTCTTGCGCACACATGCGCGAAAGAGCGCGGGCCCTGTCTCTCCCTCCTTCCCCCTCCCGCACAGGTATTGCTGAGCACTTCTGGGTGTGCGTCACGCTGCGTGGGCCTTAATTGTCCCACCCACGCAAAATGGCGGCGCACAGCCAATTGCGGGGGGTGATCAGCTCCGCACCCTCCCGCACCCGCTCTGAAGCTGTCCGCGGAGAAAATTCTCCCTTATGGCTTATGAAGACGTATGCTATAAACTCAGTTCTACTTTTTACTCCCCCCACCCCCGGCCAAGAGCTCCCCATCCTTACAAAATCTTGAAGCTTCATTCACTTTTCCTGGGACCAAGTCTAAGCTATGCCACAGCCCTGCAAAATTTACTTTAATTCTCCTTCATATTCCAGCTATTCCTCAAGTTGCATGGGGATCCTTCCATTAGCTTTTGGCTAAGCAATCCTCCGATTTTCTTAAAATATTTCACGGCTGAAAACTTTTTAGCTCCTTGGACAGGGTTTTGCCCTTGGCGGGGGTGCTCAGCTGGGGCGGGCGGGGGCGATTGCTGCCCGGTGCGATCAGCTCCGCACTGTGATTTCACGTGGGTGGGCCAATTAAGGCCTGCCATGCGTGGATCACAAGTGGCGGCGCTGAGTGCTGCCTGTGCGGGCGGGGGGAGAAGGGGGAGCCAGGCCTAGTGCGTGGTTTGCGCATGCACGAGAAAGAGTGCTTGAAACTCCCTGAGGCACAGAGCTGCCCCAGGGAGATTGAAGCGCTGTGTAAAAACAAAATGAAGGGAATAAAAATTTAATAAAACATGTCTCCTCATGTGACTCTGTCAGATGAGCTGGGACATGTTTTTAATTCAAAAATAAAGTTTTTATTTAATGTTTATTTGCTTTAGGAAACCTCATTCCACTCATGGATGTATGAGCCGCTTGGCCTTTTCGCCTGCCCACCAACCATTAGGTTGGACGGGCAGTGTAAATTTGAATTTAATTAGATTGTTAATGGCATTAATAGGCCTTTTAATTATTGGTGCGGCCTGTTGAATGAAATTTCATGAGACTGCGTGATGATGTTGGGATGCACGCCCAAAGCCATCGAGCATCATTTTATGCTCAGGGGTGTCGGACGTGTGCCTGCATGCCGAGCGTAATATTCTGCCCCTTGTTCTCACTTTGGACATAGCTTATGTCCAGCCTTTCCAAGCTAACTATTCAAGCTGACTGCTTTCTGCCATAAGGCTCTATGAGGACTACTGTGGATTTCTTCCACTAACTGCAATCTAGAGCAAATCTTCCAACTGCTTTTCCCTCATGAAACCAAAACTGAACCACCTGATCCTGTCAGCAAACACACACACATAAATTAAGGAAAAGAACCACCTTGATTCAGTATCCCTATGGTAACATGGCATGCTTCGGGATGTCCCCATGCAAATAATTTAAATACCTAATGGATGTAATTTCCCTCTTTCCAAACTCCCTGGCTCCATTACAAGCTCAGATATGAATCATTCATTGTTCAAGTTCATTTCACTATCATCACTGACATTATAAGGCAAATACAAGCTAGCTTTTAACTGTAATTAACTCAACTTTTGTTTAAATTTCATGTATCTCATGGTTGTTAATTCTGAAAACAAAAGTTATATTCTAAAACATGAATTATGAACTAGATATTTGCAATACAGAAGATAACATCAGGGCAGTGATATACAGTGACTGAAGAAATGAAACTCCGTTTTTGTTAAGTGATGCAACAATTGATAATGGGTATCTGGTATGTGGCTTTACTGGGGAGGGTAGAGTTTAGTGGCAAGAAAGAAAGTGGGGACTGCCATAGGCTTTGGGGGCACTGGGGGTTGAGGTTATTTGGATTTAGCAGAACTGGTTGTTTTTTTTGCAGCAGATGGGTAGGATCACCATGGGGAGGGAGCCTGGGTTGGCAGATCTAGGGTGGAAAATGGGGTTCGGTTCACTGAAGGGTTTGTGGTGGCTTGTCAATATTGAGGGGAGGGAGATAACATGGGCCGGAAAACCCTGTGGTGGGGGTCATGCATCTGGGAGCACTATTTTGGCAGCTCTCGATGGTTCTTGTCCAGCCACAAAATACTGATTTTGTGGTCAGCAATGAGGGGATGATGCTTACTGTTCATTATACTTTTAGCTGCCCACAGACTTTTTGTGGGCTTTTGACTAGCAACTTACAGTCCCTAGAGATCCCTTTAAAATTAAATATTACGGGCCAGAGAGTTTGGTTAGCAGTAATTAACGCGTATCATTGCCAGTAAAAATTCACTTACACCTGAATGTGCCAGTCCCAATGTAGGGTTTTTTTTTGCCTAACTAATAGGTAACGACTGCAGCTTCATACCCTTTATGTAATTTAATGATGGGTCTACCGGCAAGCTGTTGGTATAGCAAAGCTTATGGAGGAGCAGGGCAAATTAAACAGCAAATTCTGGATTACCACATTTAACTGCCTATCTCTATACCTCTTTCTTTTTCTGTAATCTCCTCCAGTCCCACAACTCTCTAACATATCTGACTTCCTCTAATCCTGGCCTTTTGAGCATCCCCAGGTTTAATTGCCCCACCATTGTTGACCATGCCTTCAGTTGCCTATGCCTATACCCTAAGATCTGGTATCACTTCCTAAACCTCTCCGCCTCTCAACCTCCCCTTCCTCCTTTAAGACATTCCTTAAAACCTGCCTCTTTGACCAAGCTTTTGGCCACCTGCCCTAGTATCCCTTAGATGGCTCGGTGTCAAATTTTGCTTTCAAACCCTCCTGTGAAGCATGTGTTTTATTATTTTAATGATGCTATATAAATACAAATTGTCGTAATGTGCAGAAACCAGAATTTGCTGTCCGATTTACTCCATTAGAACACTGACCACTAATAGCCTGACTATTATTTCTACTGAAGAATCTGGGCCTACGTGGTTTGTGATTGATTCCAGGATGTCGGTCTCTCTATGCCTGACTCTCTGATTCTCTCTTCACATTTCTTCCTCTTCTCTATATATCTGTGCCTATCTCTCTCATAACTCTCATTACTTAGAATGTTTACATTTTCTAAATAATAGCAGAATACAGGTGATAAAATCAAAGCCTGAGAAGTTTTTAAAAATCAAATTAAACAACTCGAATTAAGGGTTAAAAAATAAAACTGTTTGTCTGTTTGCTTTTCCCTTGCTCACTCTCTCAGCTTGATACGCTTTCTGAATTAAAAGTAAAGCTTCAATTTAAATGTTTAGTTGTAATCCTACTCAAATGTATTGTCCAATTTGCATTCAAATCACTTTCAAACAAACACAAAAGTCAAAATATTATATACAATATATCAAAACCAAAATACTGTGGATGCTGGAAACCTGAAATATTATTATACATGGAGACAATGTAAATTTTCCGCTCAAAAAGTTGAAACATAAAAGCTACATAGGTGTGCACTTAATACCTTTTGTTCTATTTGAACTTAATTCTCATATGCCTTCACTCACACAAACATAGATCTTTAGGTCGGGGAGTGCGGGTGCAGGGCCCACTTGCCAACGCGTAAAATGACGCGGGATGACGTCGGGCGGAACTCCCAGCATCATTTCAACTTTCAGGTCGGCGGGGGCGCAGCCGAATCAGCTGTGCGCCCGCCAACCTGTCAACAGCCAATTGAGGCCATATAAAAAGTAATTGAGATACTTAATGGACCTGCCAATCTAACTTTAAGGTGGGTGGGCAGGCCGGGAGCCCTGGTGGGCTTCAGAAAAAGCATGAAACCTCATCCATGGGCGGGATGAGGTCCATTGAGGGTTTTAAAAATTTTAATGAATGTATGCTTTAAAGTGATGGACATGTCCCAACTCATGTGACAGTGTCACACGAGGGGACATGTCAGAGAAATATTATTTTTGCCCCATCACCATTTTTAAATTTGCCGCCGATCTCCCTGAGGCAGCACTTAGCTTCAAGGGAGATGAGTGCGCTCTTTCGTGCGCACGCACAAAAGAGCGCACTCCTGGCTGAGGGAATCCTCCCCCGCTCCTGGGAGCGCATAGCGCTTCCTGGCAGACATCACACTAGGCGGGTCTTAATTAGCCCACCCACATAATATGGCAACACGCCCCCGATCGGGGATGCCAATCGGAGGCGCGCCCGCTCATGCCCACTCCTGCACTTTACCCACCCCCACCCCGGGAGGGGGACAATTCTTCCCATGCACACACCCTCTCTGTTTTACTAAAAACTGATGCCTGAATGAATGTTTCAAAATGTGTCCTCTATTTGATCATAAAATAAATTTGAAAAATAGGATCACACAGATCAAATGAGAGAACAAGAGAAAAGAACTGGCCTCTGGTTTAACACATGACACCACCCAATGGGAAAGAAAGGATTGGGTGTGGGATAGAATATAAAAATTCAGATTCCGGATTTTAAGAAAGGCCCCATTCTTTAGCTGTTGTAGTATTGAGGTCCTAGATAAATGCCACTGAGGCTAACTAAATGCTACTGATGCAAACTTGAACAAGGGCATTTAGGGATAGACAATAAATGCTGGCCTAGCCAGTGATGCCCACATCCCATGAATGAATTAAACAAAACTGGGAAATCGTAAACATTGCACGCTCAAACTGCAGGATATGCTTTCAACTAACAGATTCCAAGCTAGAAACTACTGATATCTTTTAGTATAAAAATGAAAGATATTAAAAGGTAATCCATTTGCTAAGTTTAATCATATTGTGAGATATGTAAATTTTGATATTACATTTTAAAAAAAATATTATTTTGCATGTTAGACATATCAGTTTCTCTGGAAAAAAATGGTAGTATTTTTCTTTCAGAAGGTTCTGAACAAATCACTTGGTTTACATTATTTTAACTTTCGTTGTAAATTGGTCAGATCTCCAAGCTGTTCCTAAGGGATTGATTGTTTTCGTTAGTCCTTAGTGATTTCTTATTGGTAATGCTCTAGTCATTTTTCATGTTTTTGGATTATACATTCTCTGACTCTCCTCTGATTTGACACTATTTTATATTATGCCACTCAATAAGTAGTGCTTTTACCCATATGAACAGCATAGGAGTTTTTTTTTTACAAATCCTGTTTAATATTCATTGTTTTATCTGAATATTATAGGCCCATAGCAACTGTGAGAAAACAAATAAAAAAAATTAAGTGGCTGAGATAAATTTTGCGGTCAGATTTTATAAATTTCTTGGTGGATTAAAACCTTACTAAAACTTCAAGAATAAAAAAGTTAAGTTGTCACTTCCAAAATGGAGGAATATTTTTTATAGGAGTTGACTGTGTACCCACAAATGATGCCCATGTGTGGAATATGCCTTCCTATTGAGCATATATGACATTCAGAGGGCAGACATTAAGTGGCACCACAATGTCTTGGAGCATGTCTGTAGCAGATCCTGGCTGGATTACAGAAGGCAAAAATCAAGCATCTTACTGGTGTTAAAAACAGATGAGTCTTATCCTAAAAAAAAGATAGTTGTTGAAACTTATCTAATCTGAGCTTGTCTGCAAGCTCCTCTGTTCCAGTGTTCTTTTTAGCAGCTTGACAGCGGATGACTGAATGCAACACCATAGCTCTTAATGGAAATCTCACGTCATGCAAAGATAAAATAGACTTTTGGCATCTGGATTAGATTAAGAACTTGAGCATTGCTAGTTAGAATAAGAAAAAAGCAGCTGAAGGAATCCTTACCTTTATATTTTGCCATCTGTTCCTCATTAAGAGAGAGTTCTGCCTTATTACAAGAAGCTAGCCAGAAGACAGAAATGGATAGTTTTCTGTATTCTTAGCTAAGCTGCCACCTTTCTTTTTCCTTGACAAATCCTCAATTTTATTTGATAATTTTATATTAGAACAAATATTCAAAAATAGGTTTTGAGCAGTGCTTGCCCTTTACGAGTACCCCTCAGGAAATGAAATGGCTGATGTAGGAGCTGTAATTTCAACCACTGGCATGTCTATATGTGGCCGGCAAAGGCGGTTTTTGTCCAACTTTAATTCAGCATATTCAGTGCAAATTATTAGAATGACAACACGTGCATTTCTTCTGTGTTGAGAACATGATGGAATTATAGAGCCACATTTTATGCTGCTCTCGTATATCTTTTTGCAAATGGTCCTCGCCTCCCACAACACTGTTAAAGTTCAGCCCTGTAGCAAGACTCCCTCAGAGCTGTGACTCTTCAGCTGCTGACTTAATTTGTCAGTGGAAACCCAGAATAGAAACTCCTACCTTTTAAAGTAAAGTCTCCCCAATTTAAAGTTTTAAAATAGGCAACATTTTACCCAAAAGAAAAATGCGCTATGAAATGGCCTTACGGCTGTGCTACGGATCAAAGCGTTTGTACTTTGCAGTTCTTTTACCACCAGGCGGAAGGGAGGTGGGGTGGGGTGCGAGCTAGAAGGTGCCATAACCGCTCTTTCATGTATGGCCTCCTTGGAAGAATGACTTCAGAGGACTTTGGCCCATAAGCAAAATACACAGTTATCGCTGTTTTTGAGCCACATTTCTCCGGAAAGATTTATCGTCCTGCCTCAGTGTTTTATAGCACTGCGAGAGAGCATCCGCCAAATGCAAAAATATCATAATTACCATAAATCGGTTATATGTTAAATTTCAGTCGAAGTTATAGGATGTGGTTGACAGCTGGCGTGTTGAGAATGAGACAATGCCATATTGAGTGTGTTTCCCTCCATTTGCGTAAATGTCAAAATGCATATAAAGGGATAAAATCTTGATTTCATGGTCAAGCTCATCTTTTTCCCCAAGTTTAGCAAGTACTGGAATACATACCCTGTCATCTGTTTATAATACTAGAGTAGGGAGACTGACAGAAATGGAGTATCAGTCTACTAAAGTACTCTCAGAGGCATGGTGTAAGGAGCTCGTTTAACCTTCAGCCAAAATCTTTGTTGTAGAGTAAGCAAAATCAACGATTCTGATGTAAATTGTGTCCAATATTGCACCCATTTTGAAAAGCATCCCCCACCCCACCCGAGTTTCTGCTCACATTAATTTGCCTATCACTGATTGGAAAATTTGCTACAAACCAGCACAACTGGCAGTATTTTAAATTGTCATTTCAAAAAGAGATAATTTCACTTTAAAAAAAATCCATGGAATATTGAGGACTGGTAACTTCAGAAAAAAATGAAAAATACAATGGAAATTGGTTTACCACAAAAAGAAATAAACACTCTAAATCAGTGTCAATACACCACCTGCGAGGAACCCTATTTTAAATTGCTGAAAATGACTTTCAAAATATATACCAATCTATTTTCTACTTAGACAGGGATGCAGTAGTGAGCTCCTTAATAAGTTAAGAAGAGTCATTCAAAACATTTCCTTATGTGTCCTTGCACCCAAATGTTCTAGCTTAATTTCTGGAGCCTCCTCAAAGGTCGGCAAACAAGCACAATCAGTGGAAACTCCCAATGGTGATTAATTCACCCGAGGGATGTGGCCAGTTCTGCGGCTAGGGCTTGTTTCTAGTGCTATGATTTTAAAACTAGTGGAAAAGGTCCTGGAAATCCAGATTGTACTGAATGCCACCTGTGTTTAAAATTCTGCTATATACTGTGCTGGTTACACTGATATTGAGCAAATTGTGCCTATAAAACCAATGTGATCAAGAGGAAAGCCCAGGCCTTTAACATCATTTGCACCATCATGTTCATGGTAGTATGAATCCAGGAAGGACACCACTCTGGAGTGAGTTGGCAGTTTAGGCCCCTCAGTTGTTGTATAATTCCTATTCCTTACACCTCCTTCATTTATCACAAATAGCCACCTGTATTGTACAATTTTTTAAAAATTCATTTACGGATGTGGGCATCGTTTGGCAGTATTTATTCCCCATCCCTAATTGCCCTTGAGAAGGTGGTGGTGAGCTGCCTTCTGGAACTGTTGCAGTCCATGTGGTGTAGGAACACTTACAGTGCTGTTAGGGAGGGAGTTCCAGGACTTTGACCCAGTGACAGTGAAGGGACGGTGATATATTTCCAAGTCAGGATGGTGAATGGCTTGGAGGGGAGCTTCCAGGTGGCGGTATTCCCATGTGTCTGCAATGAGGGGTAGATCCATTGACAAGTATGTTACTGTCACGTCATATGCCCATAAAGCTTATTGGGACATGGACCATTTACTATTAAAAAGCAATATGAGTTATGGACACAAAGTCTTTACAAAATGGACACTGGAGAGTCAGGTAACTTCTTTTGTGGTTTCTGTACAGACAGAGACAGGCATGACCACATATCACTGGGAAGTTACTTAAAATGCACATGGCCTTCCCAGGTACTAATTGACTACTCCTCAGCATTTCAATGGAAGGGACTTCAAATGACAGTGGCTGCCAGGCTGGCTGGCCCCATAAAGATGCAGAAGTTGGAATGTTGATAATATTGCAAACATCCTCCATTGTGTGGCGAATTGCTTAGCTGTCAACACATTGTGTGGATAATGGAAAACATCAATATTGGTGTCACATGACAGAAACTGGCTTGCGATAAGAAATACCTGGAAGTACCTTATTTATCCATAAGAACAAGCCAGGGCAGGTCATTCTGGGAAATGAAGGCTAGAAGCAGCCATCTAGCGCTCAGCATAAGGGAGGACCCTGTCTCAAAAGTCATTTTAGGCAGAGAAACAGAGTTTGTTCATGTTACCTGGCACTACAGGGACTCGGCCAACTTTGACTGGAAAACCAGAGGCCTTCTGTTGTTTGGGATGAACCATGTGAATTCATCACCAGAAAACGTGGATCTTCACTTTTCTTTAGTGCATCAAAAAGGAAACCTTTAGGCCTTCATTGTTGATTGTTGTAAAAACCCATCTGGTTCACAAATGTCCTTTAGGGAAGGAAATCTGCCATCATTACCTGGTCTGGCCTACATGTGGTGGGGACTTCAGTTTAAAAAGGGTGCAGTCCGGGAAAAAGAGGAAAAACAACTGTGACATCACAGGAAGCTAGTAAGTTGATTGGTCGGTAAGTGCTCAGTCTGAGGAACAGTGTGTGAAAATTAGCAGCTAAGGACAGGTGAGTTAAGGTGGATCTATAAATAAAAAGAACTAAAACTTTAAAATAAAAAAAACAAAATTTGAAAGCTTTAAAATTAAAATCAAACTATAAAGATAAAAAGCAATAAAAAATAAAGTAATTTAAACAAACATCTGAAACACATAGTTAAGAAACATACAACCTTTAGTTGTCAGTGGTACTAGCATTCAGTAAAGACAGTAAATTGTAGCATACATTGGAAGAAAGTAATTAAAGTAAAATAACTAAATAACACAAGTTAGAATGGCGGGGCAGGTGTTTGGTTGCAGCTGTGAGATGTGGGGGCTTTTGGACGCTAAGGCGATCCATGAAGCATGTCTGCAGGAAGTATAAGCAGCTTGAGGTGTTCCGGATAAGGATTATTGATCTGGAAGCCGAAATGCAGACATTGCGCAACATTAGGGGAGATACCTAGATACTTTGTTCCAGAAGACAGTCACACCTCTTAGAAGATCTTAGAAGAGGGTCATCTGTTTTGGTCAGCAGTGAGGGACAGGAGGATGTGACTGTCAGTGAGACAGGTAATGGGACCGAGCAGACAGTAGGGGAGGAGCCTCAGGCTTTGCAATTGTCAAACAGGTTAGCGGTGCTCACAACGTGTGTGCATGAATGTGAAGTCAGCAAGGTGGATGATCTGACTGGTCATGGCACTGTGGTATAGGAAGCTGTTCAAGCTGGGGGAGCAAAAAGGAATGTGGTGGTAGTAGGGGATAGTATAGTGATGGAGATTAAGACACTGTTCTCTGCAGCAAAGAGCGAGAGTCCAGAAGGCTGTGTTGCCTGCCCGGTGCCACGGTTTGGGATATCTGTTCAGGGCTGCAGAGGAGCTTGCAGTCAGAGGGGGAGGATCCAGTTGTTGTGGTCTGTGTAGGTATTAAAGACATAGGTAGAACTAGGAAAGAAGTTCTGCAAAGCCAGTATGTGGAGCTAGGTGCCAAATTAAGACGCAGAACCTCAAAGGTAATAATCTCTGAATTATTACCTAAACCACATGCAAATTGGCATAGGCCAAATAAGACTAGAGAGATGGATGCGTGGCTCAGACTGGTGTGGGAGAATTGGGTTCTGGTTTGTGGGGCACATGCAGCAGTACTGGGGAAAATGGGGACTATACCATTGGGACATTACACCTGGACCAAGCAAATCGCATAACTAGGGAAGTAGGGATGGCTTTAAACTAAACAAGAGTGGTGAGGGATCAAGCTTGGTAAAACTAGCAATTCAAGGAGTAGAGTCAAGACAGGAGAGCAAACTAGTTAAATGAGAAATGAAGGTCAGAGAATGGCAGGAAGGGACAGAGAGAAAAAACCTAAACATACATCAAGAGTCAAGACTATTTGTTACAAAGGTAGCAAAAAAAACAAAACTGAAGGCTCTCTATCTGAATGTACATAGCATTCATAACAAAGTAAATTCATTGATGGCCCACATTCAAGTAATAAATATTACCTGATAGCAATTACAGAGCCATGGCTGCAGGATGGCAAAGATTGGGTCCTCAATATTGAAGGGTACATGGCATTCAAGAAGAATAGGAAGCTAGGTAAAGGTGTAGGGGTAGCATTGTTAATCAAAAAGGGCATTGGTGCAATAGTTAGAGGTGACCTTGGTTCAGGAGATCAGGATGTAGAATCTGTTTGGGTGGAGATGAGGAATAGTAGGGGAATAAAATCATTAGTGGGAATTGTCTACGGGGACCCCTAACAGTAACCACAGTGTAGGACAAAGTATTTGAGATAAAATGTTGAATGCTTGTGATAAAGGGACAATAATCATGGGTGATTTTAAGCTACACATAAACTGGAAAAATTAGATTGGCCTGGATAAAAAGTTCTTAGAATGCTTTCAAGATAGTTTCTTAGAACAGCATGTTCTGGACCCAACCAGAGAGCAGGTTATATTAGATTTGGTATTGTGTAACGTGACAGGATTAATTAATGACCTCAGAGTAAAGGCACCCCTAGGTAGCAGAGACCACAATATGATTGAATTTTACATTCAGGTTGAAAGAGAGAGGAGTGGGTCTAAGACTAGTATCTTATACTTAAATAAGAGCAACTATGTTGGGATGAAAGCTGAGCTAGCTGAAGTGAACTGGGAAACTAGGCTAGAGGACAGATCAATAGAGAAGCAGACATTTAAGGGGGTATTTCAAGTAAGTACATTCCAACTATAAAGAAAAATTCCGTGGTTAACTACAGATGCTAAGGAAAGCATCAAACTTAAGGAAAAAGCATACAACCCCGCAAAGATGAGTGGCAGGACAGATGATAGGACAGAATATAAAGAACAGCAGAGAATGGCTAAAAGGTTAATGAGGAGAAAGAAATTAGAGTACGAGAGGAAGCTAGCTGGAAATGTAAAAATAGACAGCAAGAGTTTCTACAGGTACTCAAAAAGGAAAAGCGTAAGTAAAGTAGGGTTAGTCCTCTAGAGAGTGACAGTGGGGAGTTAATAGTAGATAATAAGGAAATGGCAGGAGAAATGAACAAATATTTTGCCTGTTGAAGGGTCATTGGACTCGAAACGTCAACTCTTTTCTTCTCCACCGATGCTGCCAGACCTGCTGAGTTTTTCCAGGTAATTCTGTTTTTGTTTTTGTTTTGAAATATTTTGCCTCTGTGTTCACTTTAGAGGATACAAAAAACGTTCCAGTAATAGCTGCAAATCAGGAGGTGAATGGGAGAAAGGAACTTGGTGAAATTTACATCATGAGGGAAACAATACTGAGCAAATTGATGGAGCTGTGGGCTGGCAAGTCTCCCGGTCCCAATGGACTACATCCTAGGGTCTTAAAAGAGGTGGCTAATGAGGTAGTTGATGCACTAATGTTAATTTTCCAAAATTCACTAGATTCTGGAAAGGTTCCAGCAGATTGCAAAGTAGCAAATATAACCCCTCTATTTAAGAAGGGAGGAAGGCAGAAAACAGGAAACTATAGGCCAGTTAGCTTGACGTCCGTCGTGGGGAAGTTATTAGAATTGATCATTAAGGAGGTTATAGCTGGGCACTTTGAAGAGCCCAAGGCAATTGGGAAGAGTCAGCATGGTTTTGTGAAAGGAAAATCATGTTTAACCAATTTTTTGAAGAAGTAACATACGCAGTGGATAAAGGGGAGCCTGTAAACATACTGTACTTGGATTTCCAGAAGGCATTTGATAAGGTGCCATATCAAAGATTATTACAGAAAATAAAAGCGCATGATGTAGTGGGTAACATATTAGCATGGATAGAATATTGGCTGGCTGGCAGTATGCATAAATGGGACTTTTTCTGATTGGCAGAATGTGACAAGTCACGTCCCACAGGGGTCTGTGCTGGGGTCGCAACTTTTTACGATTTACAGCAATGGCTTAGATGGGGGGAGTGAAGACATGGTTGCTAAATTTGCAGATGACACAAAGATAGGCAGGAAAGTATGTTGTGAAGAGGACATGAGGAGGTTGCAGATGGATATAGATAGGTTGAGTGAGTGGGCAAAGATCTGGCAAATGGAGTTTAATGTGGGAAAACATGAAGTTGTTCACTTTGGCAGGAAGAACAAAAAAGCAGAGTATTACTTAAATGGAGAATGGCTGCAGAATTCTAAGCTGCAGAGGGATCTATGTGTTCGAGTATATGAGTTACTAAAAATTACTATGCAGGTACAGCAAGTAATTAAGAAGGC
Organism: Cetorhinus maximus; assembly: GCF_964194155.1. Lineage (NCBI taxonomy): Eukaryota > Metazoa > Chordata > Chondrichthyes > Lamniformes > Cetorhinidae > Cetorhinus > Cetorhinus maximus. Next base: position 33,617,218 of record NC_135879.1, read on the forward strand.
TAATGGAATGCTATCCTTTATTATGAGAGGGATTGAACATTAAAGTAAGGATGTGGTGCTTCAGTTATACAGGGCATTGGTGAGACCACACCTCGAATACTGTGTGCAGTTTTGGTCTCCTTATTTAAGGAAGGGTGTAAATGCATTGGAGGTGGTTCAAAGGAGGTTCACTAGATTGAGACCTGGAATGAGTGAGTTGACTTATGAGGAAATGTTGGACAGACTGGGCTTGTTTCCACTGGAGTTTAAAAGAGTGAGGAGTGACTTGATTGAAGTATATAAGATCCTGAACGGTTTTGACAAGGCGAACGTGGAAAGGGTGTTTCCTCTTTTGGGTGAGTACAGAACTAGGGGGCACTGTTTTAAAATTAGGGGTTCCCATTTTAGGACAGAGATAAGGAGAAATGTTTTCATCCCGCCCATGGATAAGGTTTCCTAAAAAATCCAAAGGCTGCTTGGTCTTTTTGCTTGCCCGCCAACCGTAAGGTTGGACGGACAGCGAAAAGTTTAACTCAGCTGGGACTTTAATAGCCTTAATAGGCCTGTTAACTGTCAGCGGGCACACTGCCAACTCCCACACATACACACTGACTGAAATATCGCGCAAGTCGCAATGATGTCGGGGCGCTCGCCTGACATTTTACCCTCGTTCGGGTAAGGCGCGCACCTGCCCGATGAACCAAAAATTCTGGCCATGAGTTCTGAGATGGCTGATAAGTCCAATGTGCAATCTGCAGATGCTGCCACATGTGGTGCAGGTGGTACTTGAAAGGTTGTTTGTACGGTCCCCCCGACACCTGAACTTCATCCCTGTATATTTCCAAATAAGTCTTATGTTCTTTTTTATTCATTGAATGATAGTGTCATTAGATGGGCCAGGATTTATTGCTCATCCCTATTTGCCCTTGAGAACTGATTGGCTTGCTAGGCCATTTCAGAGGGCATTTAAGAGTCAACCCCATTGGTCATTATCAGATTTTTGAACTCAAATTTCACTATCTGCTACTGTGGGATTCAAACGCATACCCCCAGAACATTACCTTGGGTCGCTGGAACATTAGTCCAGTGACAATACCACTATGCCACTGCTTCAGTTTCTTCCTGGGTGAGCTTTCTCCATTTTGCTTGGTCACAAGCCAGGGACTCCCCTCAGCCAGTGGGGTGTTTGACATCTTCAGGGCATCCCTAAAGAATTTCCGCTGTCTTCCTGAGAATCTCCTGTCGCAATTGAGCTGCACATGGAGCAGTTGCTTTGGAAGTCTGGTGTCAGGCATACAAACTATACGTCCCACCCTGTGGAGCTGGTTTTGAGCGATTAGCCCCATGATGGTGGAAAGTTGGCTTGGGAGTGGATGCTGCTGTTGGACTGCCTTTCTTGGCACCAGATTTGGAAGATCTGGTGAAGGCACTGCCAGTGGACTACTTCTCCAGTGTTCTGAGGTGGCTGCTGATGGTTGTCCAAATCTCTGATGCACATAGGAGTACGGGATTGCTGCTGCCTTGTCAACTATGATCTTAGTCTCGGATTTGAGACCCTGGTCCTCAAATACTCTTTCCCTTAGTCAGCCGAAGGCTGAGCTGATAAATTGGAGGTGCTGCATCTGCCTTCATCGAGAGGAGGCTCTCAAGATATGGAAAATGGTCCAGGGTCTCATGTTAATCTTAATTGATGGGGGGAAGTTTTGTGCTGTGGGAGCTGGTTGGAAGAAAACCTTCGTTTGCTAGGTGTTTAGTGAAAGACCCACTTTCTCATATGTTTGGGAGAAAGCATCAGCAATGACCTGGAGCTCAGTTTCTGAGTGAGCATGCACACAAGGGTCATCTGCAGTAGTGTTACAACAAGCACCCACTCAACAGTGGAATTCCAAAGGCTTTTAACACAACTTTGGTTACAAGAACAGCAGACTTCTGCAAAGTGGCTAGAGGCTTTTCTCCAAGTCTGTTTCACACGGTGTACCTTTCAGATCTTACATGGCCGCTCCTCATACAGCCTTCCATCCTTCTTTAAATATATTGCATTTTCATTGATTTGTAAATCCCATTGACCCTCTCAACTCTTTGGGATTTGCTTTTCCCATAATTTGAAAATCTGTTTTGTTATCATTATGGTCAGCACTTTTGGGAAAAGTCAATGTAATAACCTTGCCTTATTTATCTCCAGTTGTAAACATTCTCCATGTCTCTTTGAAAATCCAACAGCTTTTGCCCTTATCTAAAAATGCAAATTCCCCTTTACTTAGCTCATCCAGCAGCATTTCAAATACCTTTTTACAGCAGACTCTTTTGATAATTTAAATCTTGCAGTCTACACATCTCTAGTTTAATTAAGTCAGCCACACAGAACCACAAACACACACATGCATAAGCCTACTTTACAATATCCCACAATAATATTTTGAAAAATATGATAGTTTCGTGACACTGCCATTCTGGGAAAATGAACCATCATAATTTTAAAAGATGGATTCATTTTCTCAACCCATCTTACATTACTTATTATATTTAACTATATACCCAAAATTATTACACTAGCAGATACATGCATTAACATGACAATTATATACAAATGTCCAATTTCTTTTGACAACGCACCTGCAATTAGATTTTTTCGTCCAGCCACATGTATAATCTGTAAATTATACATTTGCAGTAATAAACTTGAACAGTCTTGCATTTTAGTCTTGAAATTTGTCCAGGAATTTTAAAGGATTGTGGTCTGTATAAACAATTGTTTCTGATGAGTTGCTTGCAATATAAACCTCGAAATGCTGCAATGCTAACACCAGACCTAGAGCTTCTCTTTCATGGTTGAGTATCTTTTCTGATGTACATCCAGCTTCTGTGAAAAATATCCTATCAGCTTCTCTATTCCAGTTTCATCTTCTTGCAACAACACAGCACCAATACCAAAATCACTTGCATCCACTGCCAACTTAAACTATTTGGCAAATGAAGCACTGCCAAAACCAGTGTATTAATCAACACAGTTTTTAAACTTTCAAATGCATTCTGAAACTCCTGTGTCCATTGAAACTTCTTGTTCATTTTAAAATTTGGTACAAACCTCTGGTAAAATCCACTCATGCCCAGAAATCTCAAAACTTCTCATTTTGTTGTAGGCATTGGGAAACTCATGATGGCTCTTACTTTCACATCTCTTTAGCCACCTGACCATGTCCAATGACATGGCCTAGATATATAACTTGCACTTTTGCAAATTTACTCTTGCCACGTTCACCACCAAATTAGCTTCTTGCAGTCGATCAAACAGTTCTTTAGATGTTGTAAATGCTCCTCCCATGTTTGACTGAAAACTACCAAGTCATCAATATAAACAGCACAATTGCTCAGCCCTGCAATTATTTTGTTTGTCAGTCTTTGAAATGTTGCAGGTGCATTCTTTATACCAAATGGCATAACTTTAAACTGATATAGGTCAGGATTTTCCCATCTGCAATTTGGGGGCAGGGCCCAGTTGCCGAGGGGAAAATGACGCGCAATGACTTCAGGATGAAGCCCTGACGTCATCCCGGTTCATTTAAAAATTTAGGAAGGCGGCGGAGAGCAAAATCAGCTGTCCGCCCGCAGACCTGTCAATGGCCAATTGAGGCCATTGACAGGCTTTTTAAAGTAATTAAAGACCTGCCCGTCCAAGCTTAAGGCTGGTGGGCAGGCCAGGAGCCCCAGCGGGCTTCTGATTATTGATGAAACTTCGTCCACTGGCGGGTTAAAGTTTCATATCCGTATTTTTATAAATTAATAAAGTTTATGTGGTCTTTAATAACATGTCCCATCTTGTGTAACATTGTCACATGAGGGGGACATGTTAATAATTTTTTAATTTTTGTATTTTTGAAGTTTTTTGGACTGTCACTAATCTCCCTGAGACAGCACTTTGTCTCAGGGAGAAGTGCGCTCTTTTGTGCGCATGCGCGAAAGAGCGCACTTTGACAGCTGGGGACTCCCTCCCCCCTTCACAGGAAGTGCATAGTGCTTCCCGTCGGGAATGGTGCTGGGCGGGCCTTAATTAGCCCGCCCACTCAAAATGGCGACGGGCTCCATTTCAGTGGCGGGGGTTGGCTGCCCCCCTGCCGCCAAACCAGTGGGGCCCGCATGTCTTCCAAGGGCAAGATTCTGCCCATAGCCTATTTGGCATCACAAAAGTCAATATCTCTTTTGCTGTCTCCAATAACATGACAATATCCTCACAGCAAGTCAATATTTGTGAGAAACTCTGATTGTCCCACTTTCTCAATGCAATCTTCGAGCCATGGAATAGGATATGAATTGGCTTTTATCACTGCATTTACTTTTCGATAATTAATACATAATCTTTGTGTTCCATTTGGCTTCGGCACCAACAAAATGGGTGAACTTTAATTATTGCAACTAGTCTCTATAATGTCATTCTGAAGCATGAATTTGATTTCTTTCTGTACTTGAGATGATTTTATTGTTTTTAACCAATAAGGATGTTGCCTTATTGAAACTGAATCACCCACATCTACATCATACGCATAATTTTTAGATTGGCATGTGGGTGCACGACTGACCCAATCGGATGCAAAATTGTTCGAGATGACATCGGGCAAGCGTCCTGACGCCATCTCGCACTTGCACAATATTTCGGTCAGTGGACGCGCAAAAATGTTGGAAGTGCGTCCACCGACAATTAAGAGGCCAATTAGTGCAATTAAAGTAGTAATTGTCTCTGATTTCTCGTGGTCTGTCCAATCGTACGGTTGGCGGACGGGCGAATTGGCCAAATGAACTTTGCATTTTTCATGAAGCCTCATCTCAGGATGGGGTGAGGTTTCCGTAATTAAATAAAAAGATTAAAATGTATGGATAGAATTTTTATCGTTTACATGTTCAGGTGACTGATTGTGATGTGTGGACATTTTTTTCCAGGTTTTAAAAACTTTATTTATTGTTGAATAAATGTATTTATGAAGGCAGCTCTCTGCCTTAATGGAGGTTTCATTCAGCGCTCACCTGCGCTCATGCTTAGGTCAGTGCCCACCCCCACCCCGGCAGTGCTGAGCATTTCAGCGTCCCCTTTACGCTGATTGGCCACTAATTGGCCAGCCAGTGTGAAATTATAGTCAGGGGCCGATCACGATTGGCGGTCTGGTCCCTGGGCGCTCCCGGGCCCGCCAATCACACCTGCCCGCCAACCTAAATATCCTGCCCCATATGTAGCTAAATTTGTCTTCCCCAGGTTATCCTCCCAAATGGCTTTGTGTGGCTGAAATCGCTTTTCCAAATCATTTTGACACTTGTCTGGAAGGCAATTTAATATTACATTTAAATCTGTTATTGTCCAATTTGATTAGAGGAAAATAAATTTCAGAATCCTTCATTTCTATCTCTTTCTCCTTAGCTACCACCACTACTTCCTCCTTTTGGTTATCTCCCCTGAGAAAGTACTTTCTAAGCATATTTACGTGACACACACCCTGCTTCTTTCTTCAATCCGGAGTATTTATTAAATAATGCACTTCACTCAGTTTCTTTTTGATCCTGTAAGGCCCATTAAACCTTGCATTTAATGGTTCACCCAATACTGGTAATAAAAACAACACTTTTACCCCAGCAACAAAAGTACGAGCTATGGCCCTCTTATCTGCCTTCGCCTTCATCACCTGCTGTGATATCTTTAAATGTTCCTTAGCCAACTCACATGCTCTATTCAATCTTTCTCTGAAGTTTGTCATATAATCCAGGAGAGTATTTTCCAAATTCTGACCCACTAACTTCCCCTGACTCAACGTAAGTGGTTGCCTTACTTTATGACCAAAGACTAATTCAAAAGGACTAAATCCTGTTGACTCATTAGGAGCATCCCTAATAGCAAATAACAAGAATGGAACCCCCACCCCCCCCGATCCCAGTCCTGTGGGTGGTCTTGACTATAAGCTCTCATCATAGTTTTTAAAGTTTGATACCATCTCTCTAAAGCACCTTGTGATTCAGGATGATAAGCTGATGACTGAAACTGTTTTATCCTCAGGCTGTTCATTACTTCCTTAATCAGCGGTGACATGAAGTAGGATTTTTCAGTTGGCCCGGCACGCCAACACATAAAATGATACGCGGTGATGTCAGGCGTGCGTCCCGACCTCATCGCACTGAGTTGCGATGTTTCGTTCGGCTGGAGTCAGCTGTGCACCTGCCGATATGTAAACAGCCTATTAAGGCCATTAAGTAACTAATTAAGATGATTGTAAATGCTGCCCATCAAACCTTCAGCTTGGTGGGTAGGTGAAATGGCCAAACGGAAACGTCATCCCTTAATTGGCCTGCCCACGTAAAATGGCTGCATGGAGCCGATCGCAGATGGCGATTAGCTCTGCGACTGCCCCCGCCGAGCCTGCACGCCGCTTGAAAAATTCACGCCATGAAATTCGAACCCTGATCGCACAATATTTCTTTCTAGTAACCCACATCTTGTAAAAAAAATTTGGTCAATTCCTCTACAATTCTCTTTGCTGCAATATTTTGTAAAGGTATTGTTTCTGGAAACCTGGGAGACACATCCACGATTGTCAGCAGGTATTGATTCCCACTCTTGGTCTTAGGGAGGGACCCTACCCAATCAATCAGGACCCTGGTAAAAGGTTCCTCAAATGCTTGAATTGGAATTAAAGGTGCAGGTTTAATCACTGCTTGAGGTTTTCCTGTCACGTGATGCGTGTGACATAGGCCTGAATTTTCCCGTCGGCGATTTGGGGGTGGGGCCCGCTCGCCGAGGGGAAAATGATGCGGGGTGACATTGGGAGGAAGCCGCAACGTCATCCCGGTCCATTTGAATCTTTAGGAAGGCGGGCGGACAGCGAAATCAGCTGTTCACCTGACGACCTGTCAATGGCCAATTGAGGCCATTGACAGGGTAATTAAGATAATTAAAGGCCCTGCCCGTTCAACCTTAAGGATGGCGGGCAGGCCAGGAGCCCCAACGGGCTTCTGATAATACATGAAACCTCATTCACTGGCGGGATGAGGTTTCATGTCCGTTTTTAAAAAGTTTAATAAATTTTATGTGATACTTATTAACATGTCCCATCTCATGTGACATTGTCACATAAGGGGGACATGTTAATAATTTTTTTATTTTTCTATTTTTTAACTTTGTAACACTTTCACTGATCTCCCTGAGACAGCACTTAGTCTCAGGGAGCAGTGCGCTCTTTCACGCGCATGCGCGAAAGAGCGCACTTTGGCAGATGGGGAATCCCCCCCCCCCCCACCCCGCACAGGAAGCGCATAGCGCTTCCCATTGGGCAGGCTGCTGAGCGGGCCTTAATTGGCCCGCCCACTTAAAATGGCGGCGGGGTCCGCTTTAGCGGCGGAGTTTGGCTGCCCGCTTGCCGCGGAGCCGGTGGGGCCCGCCTGCCAACCGAGGGCAAAATTCTGCCCATAATCTACAAAATTTGACTACATCTTTATGCAGTCCAGGCCAATAAAAATGTTTTTTTAGTGTTTTTGCCTGCATTTTCCTAATTCCTAAATGTCCCACTATTGGAATTTCATGAACTACTCTCAATATTTCATTTCTATATCCAGATGGTATAATTATTTGATGTACCACTGCCCACTTCTCATCTGCAGGAATATGAGGTGGTCTCCATTTCCTCATTAACACATTACCTTTAAGGTAATAACATTCTGGAATTTATTCTGCCTCTGTTTCTGAATAAGCTGCCAGATATAACTTCTTTATTCATGAATCCCTCTGCTGTAACACTACCACTACTCATTCTCTTCAACCTTCTCATTCTGAACAATCTTTTCAAAGACAGATCCAGCTAACTGGATGTCAGCATCCTTTCCCTATCTTTTATACTCTTACTCTTCCTGATTCAACCTGTGAGTTTGTGATCTCATTACTTCCACAACCTGGAAATGATCTAGGATGTTTTTCCCTGCAACATGTCTGTTGAATGCACCTCCATAGGCTGCTCAACTACAGTAGGCATGACCAACGTCTGTGACCCAGCTAAATCATTACCTAAGATAAATTGAACCCCTGCAATGGGTATTTTCTTCACTACTCCAACAATCACCTCACCTGTTTTCAACTTACTTTTTAAATTTACCTTCCACAATGGGATAGGTTTAGCATCCCCGTGTGTTCCACTTGTTACCAATCTTTTCTGCAATACTTCCTCTGGACAACAAATAGCACTATCCCATAACATTAAGGATTGACTCGCCCCTTAAAATTTTAATACCTTTGCATGCTTCACCCTGCACACAAGGAAAGACTTTCCCTTCACATACAAAATCTTCAAAAATTTCTGTAACGTGCTCTTCAGAACTCCTTTGGGTAAACTGTGAACACATTCCCACTTCTTTACCCATCACTAATTCTTCCTGCTTCATCTGTACTCAAGCCACAAGGTTTTCCTTGCTCCGAGATCTCAGAACCCACTGTACTCTTATTTCCAGAGCTTTGCTGTGTTCCAATTACTGCAAAAGGTTTTCCCTATAACCTCCAACACATTGGCCAGAATTTTCCGGCTGAAGTGCGCATGGCGTAGCCCAACGTCAGCGCGCGCTATCACGATATTTCGGTGGGCGGGCACGATCAGCTCACCTGCCATTAATTGAAGGGCTCATTAAGCCCCTTAACTTGCCAATTGTGTATGATTTTGAGGGGCCCATGCGAACTTTGGGCCGGCGCACGAGCCCAATGGGAAGGCGGGTAGGAGATTATTTAAGAAAACTTTTGCAATGCCGGGATATGTGGACTCAGAGGGGTTGTTCATGTTCTTCACAATGTTATAATTGATGAAAGTGTTTAAAACATACCTGTGTGATTGTTAGTAGTTCTCATCGATGTCCAAGAGGTTTTTGTGTAAAGTGAAAGCATTCCGCAGACAGCATTCTTTTTCGGCCTTGCAGCTTTCCGGAGGCCTCCATTTAGCCTGGGGCTATGGGTTCTGACATCTCCTGTGAAGGCAGCTCCCCTGAGGAGGAAGGGAGGGATAGAATCAGGAGGAGGCCAAGACTGGACAATCAGCCTCCAAGGGAGGCACCTTTGTGTGTCTAGGCACAGGCACAAGGGGCGCAGGGCCAAGAGGTTGTCCAAGGTGGAAGGGGCCGCAGACGACGCCACTATTCTGCTGCCAGGGTACACAGGCGGCGAAGCAGCTACCTCAATATGACTGAGATGCAGTGCCGAAGGAGGCTCTGTCTGTCAAGGGAAACAGTCAACTATATCTGTCAGATGATTGGGTCTGAGATCTCCCCTAACTGTGTGGGCGGACACCCCATGCCAGCGGCTCTGAAGCTCACAGCTGCCCTCCACTTCTATGCCTTTGGCTCCTTCCAGGGGTCGGTGGGTGATCTTTGCGGTGTCTCCCAATCAGCTGTCCACACTTGTGTCAAGCAGGTTACAGACGCTCTGTTCAGACGTGCATTGACCTTCATCCACTTCCGCTGCGACCAGGCAGGCCAGGCACAGCGAGCCAGAGGCTTCGCGGCCATTGCTGGCTTCCCCCGCGTCCAGGGTGCAATAGACTGTACACATGTGGCCATCAAGGCGCCAGCAGGTGAGCCCGGTGCCTTCGTCAACAGGAAGGGCTTCCACTCCATGAACGTGCAGATAGTGTGTGATCACAGGATGCAGATTCTGCAAGTTTGTGCAAGGTACCCAGGCAGCTCCCACAACGCCTACATCCTCAGACACTCCCAGGTGCCGGGGCTCTTCAGTGCTCTGACTCGGCTGGATGGATGGCTGCTGGGTGACAAGGGCTATCCCCTGCGAAGGTGGCTCATGACACCAGTACGCCGTCCAAGAACAGAAGCTGAGCAGCGCTACAATAGGAGCCAGGGCACCACAAGGGCTGTGATGGAGAGAGCCTTTGGTCTTCTCAAGATGCACTTCCGTTGCCTGGACCACTCAGGGGGCGCACTCCAGTACCCCCCAGATCGCGTCTCTGTGATAGTGGTAGCATGCTGCGCTCTGCACAATCTTGCGCTGGAAAGGGGGGATGCAGTTGATGATGAAGACCTTGACGTCCTGGATGAGGCTGCACATGATGAATCCAGCAGTGGCTCAGAGGATGAGGAAGCACAGGGCAATGATGAGGGGCAGCACACCGACCTGCTACTACACCAAGGAGGCAGGGACACCCGGGACACTTTAATCCAAAGAACCTTCAGCTAGCTCCACACACATGGATCAGCAGGACCAGCATTGCCTGGCACTTCCACACGTGGCACTTAGGTGCTACATCTTCCACCTTATCAGCTGCAACTAAGGGCTGAGTACAGAAACATCAATCTCCACTCTAACAGTCATGATAATTATGTGAAAATGAAAAAAGCACCACAACGAAAAGACGCTCAGCCATGGTAACAAAGGTGGACTTTATTCTGCCCACAATTAAAGCCCACATGATTATTCGACAATGTTACAAAAAGGGGTCCCTATTCTAAGGCCAACACAAAATCACCAGTGACATACCCAGGGAGTGCCCAAGGTGCCTTATGTTTTTGTTTCCAGGTGCTACGTCTGTGTGGCGCCCCATCACTCGGAGTGGCTTGTGAGACAGCCTGCTAACTCTGCTGTCCTGTTGGCCTCGATAACCTTGGCGGACGTCCTCTGGCCCGTGGAGCCTGTGCTGTCCCCGCCTGGGAGGGAGTGGCCAGTTCCTGAACTGGCACCTCCCCAGTTGTCGCAGCCTCAATGGAAGCAACGTTGACTGGCAGAGGGGCGGAGGAGCTGCTGCCCTCATCCGGAGTGCCCTGAGAGGAGCTCGCAATGGCGACAGGCAGCTGCTGCGCCGACGTGAGGTCCAAATCTACCTCCCTGCTCACCGCAGATGCATGGGCACCGAATGCCAGCGCTTGGTGTCCACAACATCTCCCACAATGGAAAACGCCACCTGTGGCCAGAACCACTGTGAGGGCTTGCAGGTCAGAGCGTAACCCAATCATATTTTGATCCATTTGGTGGAAACCCCTCTCTATGAGAGTCGCCAATCTCTCATTGAAGGAATCCTGATGCTCTGCCCTGAGGGCAGATTCTTCGCGCTCAACAGCCCACTTGTTAATTTAACGAGCTATAACTAATGACTCGACTCCTCCATTGCAGAGACCAACTGAACCATTCCCTCTTGCAACCCTGCCAGATGCAAACGCACTTCCTGCCACCTTTCCTGCAGCTGCTGCAATGGGGACAACTCCAGAGGCAGATCATCAGTGCCGGACTCAGCAAGTGCCTCGTCCCCTGCAGCCCTCCGGCTGCTGGCGCCATCGGCACTCTCTGCCCCTACCATCTCCTCCAGCGATTGTGATGTGCCCTCTCCACTGTGACCCGGGACACTAGCCAATGGTAAAGATCCCACCGAGGTGTATGTGTCTGCGCTGGTGCCTGGCTGGCTGAAATGATGCGCCGCAAGTTGCACATGTTGCCCCTCAGGTGTGGAGGGGGTGCTGTGTTGAGGACGTGTGGGTCGCTCTGGTGGTGATGCTGAAATTAACAAGGACAGTGCATCAGTTAGCGTTCATTCACTTCAACCTTTCATCCCTTCCCCCCCCAGCCTCATAAGCAGCTCGCCCTTAAAGACCCTTAAAAGAAGAACATTGGCGAGGTCCAAATGAGTCAAGACGGGCCCCAAGCATTAAACGCACATGCAAACAGGCTGGTTAGATGGCCTCATGAATGGCACGTGGCTTGTAAAGAACCAGAGGAGTGGGGAGAGTGCAGGGGTATCTGATATGGATGCATTGTTGCCTGGATAGTTGTGCGACTGAGGAAACATTTCAAACAGTTGTGTCATTTTCCGCCAAACTCAGGAGATTGAGAGGTCATATTATTGCCCTTCATTCTGTAAGGAGGGGCATAGACCGGGTGGGCAGAAGGCAACATTTCCCCTTGCCGCAGGGATGAGTAACGTGGTGGCATTCATCCAAGTTGAGTGCCATGAGGTTCACAGCTGAGGTGCTGAGGACCTTTTGGAAAAAGTAATGTTGGGCGCACTGGCTGAAAGGGTGCAGGAGGTCCCCAACCCCAGAAAATAGAATAAGTCTTTGGGTGTGCAGCGGCAATCCAATGGCATGTGAGACCATGGTGATAGTGGTCACAAATGGGATAAAGTGACTTTGGAAGATGGTGGAGAGGCCGTTCCTCAAGGGGACGATGGTCCCTCCTGTATGACCCAAATGTCAGAATGTCTCAGTCAGTGAATGAGCATTGTTGCAGCATTAACGATTGCAGCAACCATCAGTGGTTTGGATGGTGGACACACAGAGTGGATGGGACTGTGGACCTCAAATACCTGCCCAACCGGACCCCAACCTCGCCGTCCCTGGCCGCCCTGGCCTCCTGCCTCCTGCCCAGCTCCATGGCCTGCTCCTCGAATGGGGTGAGGCGCTGGAGGAGGACGCGCCCACCACCAGTCCTCAGGTGCTCCCGGACATTGTAGTTACTTTTTGCCTGCAAAACACATAAGAGGATTTATCGGGACAGGTCGCTCATGTACTCTGCACGTGCATGCCACACCCCAACCACAGTAGGCCATCTGAGGCCTCCAGCGGCTCCTGTCCACACTACTGGTGATGAGTCCCCAGAGATAGTACGGCTGGTCCCAAACCCCTCCCCCGACAGCCCCCTTGGAAACATTTGGCGTCCATCACTTTGAATAGCACACAGGTCCTAGCTCCCATGGAAAGGATGATCAAATAGGTGCGGCGCCGATGCCAGCAGATGGGACTTGCCCAAAAGACCTTGAGGTACCCCTTGGGCCATGTCATTACCATCAATATGACATGTGTTGGAGTTCTGAGTATGTGTCTACCAGCCTCCCCTGCAGGTTGCCCCCAAACTACTCAAATGCCACAGAAACCAACATATGCTATGCAGAAAGCCCTTCTTCTCCTCAACCACTAAGGCTGATGTAAGCATTGTCAGTACCCATTTGCCCACCCTGCATGCGACAGATGCCCTATGCATAACGGCAGCCATACATGGCGGGGGGGCAAAGGCTAATGCTGCCTTCTGCCTCAAATAGCCCAGACAGCCATGGTACTCACCCGTCCGGAGCGCAGCAAATCATTGAAGCATTTTTGGCACTGTGTGCCAGTGTGTCTGATGTCATCATGGGCACTTACAGCCTCACCCACCTCCTCCCACGCCTGGCTGGTAACATGGGGGGCCCTCCTCCTCCCATCCTCAGTATACAGAACATCACGTAGCTGGCCCACCTCTTCCAGGAGGGCAGCAAGGCATGTGTCCGAGAATCTGGGTGCACAGTGCCCCCCGCCCCCCGGCTGGCCTCTCCAGCAGCCTGCCCCCCTCCTCCTCCTCCTCTGCCCTCCTTGGAGCATTTCCACCTCTATGAGTTGCCATGGTGCACTGCTTCAAGCAGGCTGCCTGGCCATTCTTTAAACAGGCTGCCGGCTCCCCACTGGAACCGGCAGTCTGAGGCTGCCCCCTCCACCTCGACTATTTTCCCGTTCTCCACAGGAGTCGCTTACCCACAGTGCGGGCCCTAATTGGCCCGCCCGCGGAAAATGGCAGCGCAGCCCGTTTCGCCAGTGGCAATCGGCCGCCTGACCGACAAAAATAAAATTCTGCCCATTGACTTTGTGTGCCCCACCTAATATAGTGAAAGCATTTAGGTCTTTGCGTGTCACTGCTACCCTCTGCATGTTCCTTTCTGGTCTGAGGGAAAACTTTTTGAAAAGTTCCAACTGCTCCTTCTCTTCCCCAACTAACTATGTTCCTTCCACCTTCCCACTTTCCATCCTTCTTGAATTTAAAAGGGTGGTAAAAGAAAGGCTTAGATCTATGAACTAACTCATAATTATCAGCTATCTCTGCTGCTTGCCTTGCCATTTTAACCCTCTGTTCCTCCACATGAGTTCTAACTACCAAAGGAAGTGAATCTTTAAATTCCTCCAAAAGAATTCCTTCTCTAAGAGCTGCATACCTTGTCTCCACCTTTAATGCCCATATCCACCAGTCAAAAGCACTTTGTTTTACTCTCTCAAACTCAATATAAGTCTGACCAGGTTGTTTCTTTACATTCCGAAATTTCTGCATCTACGCCTCTGGAACCAACTCATTTGCACTCAAAATAGCCTTCTTTACTGTCTCATAATCCACTGATACCTCTTCTGACAGCAATGCACATACCACCTGAGCCCCACCTACCAACCTAGACTGTAAAAGCAATGTCCAGATTTCTTGTGGCCATTTTATCCACTTAGCTCTCTTCTCAAACGAGATAAAGAATGCCTCTACATCCCTTTCCTCAAACTTCAGAAGAGCCTGCACATATTTAAATATCTCCTGACTGGGTTTTAGGTAGAAAGCGGTCATTTCTATATCAGAACCTTCCTCAGCATCTGAGATCTCTTTTTTAACTTCCAGCTTTTAAAGCTTATATTCTTTTTCCCTTTCCCTTTCCTCCATTAATAATTTCTCCATTCTAATTCCCTTTCCTTCTTTTCTCTCTCTAGCCTTTCTGCTTGCTCCCTTTGAACGTCTCTCTCTCTTTCCTTTTCTTCTTCCTCTGGGCAGGATCTTCCGGTTGGCGACTGGGGGGGCGGGGCCTTCGGACGTCACCCCGCGTCACTTCCATTTTCAGGTCGGCGGGGGTGCAGCCGAGTCGGATGCGTGCCCGTCGACCTGTCAACGGCCTGTTAAGGCCATTAGAAAACCAATTCAGCTCATGAATGGACCTGCCCGTCCAACCTTAAGGTTAAGGTTAAGCCCTGGCAGGTGTGTGAAAAAACATGAAACCTCATCCACTGGCGGGATGAAGTTTCATAAGGGTTTTTAAATTTTGATGAAAGGTTTAAATAAAAGTTATGGACATGTCCCAACTCATATGACAGTGTCACACGAGGGGACATGGCAGGGAAATTGTTTAAATCCTTTATTAAAAGTTGAAAATCTGAGCCGATCTCCCTGAGGCAGCACTTAGCCTCAGGGAGATCTGTGCGCTCTTTTGCGCATGAGCGCGATAGTGCACGTTCCGGCTGAGGGAATCCCCACCACCCCCCCGCCCGTACATGGAGCCAATAACGCTTCCTGGTGGACGTCACGCTGGGTGGGTCTTAATTGGCCACCCATGTTACCGAGGGCGCCAATTGGGACCCCACCCGCTCGCACCTGCTCCCGCATGACCCCGCACCGGCGGGGGAGAATTTTGCCCTCAAATTCAGGTTTTTCTTTCACTTGCATTGCTTGTTCATCTTCAAGTTTCTTCATTTGTAACTGAAGCCTCACAACCTCCAGCTGTGACTCACAGTTTTCAGGTATCCTCTCCAATTTCAAATGCTGCGCTATTATTTCAATTATGTCTGCTTTCTTTGCCCCTGCGGTTAAACCCAACTGCAACTCATCTGTCAATTCCGTTAAGTTAGCCTTAATAACTTTGTGTAAACCAGTCAGGGTTATATATTCTACTCCCAGAAAAGTCTTAGCAATAGTTAAAGCCATATTTGCAGTGTAACCACTTTAAAATCCTTCCAGCCAACTCCTGAGTTCAACATTTTTCTCATACTCATAGCCTTAAGATTTACCAACTCCAAACCAATCAAGGAATTTCAAAAATCCTGAACAAGCCCCCAATTTTGTTATCATATGGCAGGCAGTATTTGCCAGGATAACCAAATCCGCAAGGCAAACTTGGCCATGTGATCACAACGGTTTTGCAATTTGTTTTTATTATGAGAAGGTTGGTGCACTGAATTAAGAAGTAATGAGTCCACTAACACCTTTACAGATTTTGTAAATTAATTAAAACATTTATTAACAAAAGAAAGGAATAAAACACAAGATTACAGTTACACAGTTACTTAATGTTATAACAATTACCACAATTCCTACTTAACCAGACTTCCCCTTTAAAGCAACAGTCCAAAATAGATTTTAAATTTATAGAGACAATCCAGCAAGGTTACCACAAGCACCCACTCGACAGTGGAATTCCAAAGGTTTATAACACAACTTTGGTTAGTAGAAGAGCAGACTTCTTTAAAGTGGCTAGAGGCTTTTCCCCAAGTCTGTTTCACGCATTATACCTTTCAGATCTCAGATGGCTACACCTCATGCAGCCTTCCATCCTTCTTTAAATATATTCTTCTTTTGATTTGTAAATACCATTGATCCGTCTGTCATGAAGAGATACTAATGTCTATAGTGTTATTGGAATTTTTTTTTAATGTAGTTGTAGTGGGGTCTGTGTCTATGTGTTTGACTATGTATGCCTTAATTGGATTAAAGCCAGCTAGTCTGGGTGCTTTGATGTATAGCAGTTTGAGATGTTAGTTGGGTAAAGAGTAAGGAAGTTAAAAGGTAAAGTGTACATTTCCATGTGTTGAACCAAGCATTCAAGAGTGGGAGTCAAATCTTGCACCTAGCTGGGAGATGCCAAGCAATGTGTTTATATTACTAATAAAAATAATGGGATGGAAATGTTATCATTAGAAGAATTGAAGTCAAAAGGCTAATGATACCAGGGAAAATTTACATTCAAAGGGGAAGCTAGGTATAAAGAGGGAAAGGAGATTGTGTGTAAGGTAGAGGCATTTAAGATCTAACCAGCCTGTAAGCCTCCAACTGTGTCTGCGAAGAAACCAAATTGCAAGGAATCTCATTCTGAATTCATAAGGTCAAATGTGCTTTGCCTGGTGTCTGTTTAAAGTGTATGGGCAGAAATTTTCGCTCAGCGGGCAGGCATGCACCCGACCTGCTTGAGCGTGAAATGACGCACATTGACGTTGGCCGAGCGTGCCAATGTCAGTCAACGCGCAGGTGCGCGATAGTTCGGTCAGTGGGTGCGCTGCCGACTCTGACAATTAAAAGGCTTGTTAAGGCCATTAAATAATCAATTAACATAAATGTTTTGCTGTCCGTCCAAGCTAATGGTTGGCGGACAGGCAAAAAGGCCAAGTGGCCTTTGCATTTTTTTTTGAAACCTCATCCATAGGTGGGATGAGGTTTCTAAAAGCAAATAAAAATAAAATAAAAGTTAAAACACAATTAATAACATGTCCGTGCTCATGTGATAGAGTCACATGAGGGGACATGTTTTAGGTCATTATTATTTTCTTAATTTTTTTTTTAAAAACTCAGCTCTCTGCCTCAGGGAGATTATGAAGTGTGCACTCATGCGAATGCGCAAAGTTCATGCTCAGCCCTCTTGCCCTTCTCCCCTTGCCCCCTGCACAGGAAGTGCTGACACTGAAGCTCACGTTTCATGTTGGACAGGCCTTAATTGGCCCGCCTGCATGAAATTGCGGTCCGGTACCGATCACATGCAGCGGTCGGCTTCCTGACCGCCCCTGCCTGCCCCCGCTGAGCACTCCCGCCATGGGCAAAATTCTGCCCTCTGGGTTACTGTTGCCTTGGTGGAGATTTACCTGGGAGTGATTCATTTGGGGATTTGTTTAAAAGTTATTATAGTAGTAATTTGTAGACATGTGTATGTGTTTAATTTGTTGTAAGTTAATAAATATTTAATTTAGTTTTCTATGAAAACCTCTTGAGGCTCAGTGGTCTTATTCCTGAATTCAGAGCTGCATCTCAAACATACCAATTGAAAATATAGGTTATGACAGCTGTTCCAAGTTCCTTCTGGGATTGAAACAGCCCAAACTTTACGAACTGCTGTGTCATAACACCCTCATAAGGCCATAAGGGTATAAGGCGTAGGAGCAAAAGTAAACCATTTGGCTCATCGAGTCTGCTCCGCCATTCAATGAGGTCATGGTTTATCCAATAATCCTCAACTCTGCCATTCTTCATCAAAGGTCTTTTCTGCTGAATTTCTTCCCCAGTCCACTCCAGTCAACTCTGCCCTCATTCCTTTGTAATTACCATTACTTAAGTTTAGCACAGTTGTTTCTAACCAAGTGTTTCTCGCTCTCAAACTGAATGATAAATTCTGCCATGTTATTGTCACTGTTTCCTAGGGGATCTTCTACTCTGAGATCATTTGTTAAACCTGCCTCATTACACATGACCAGATCCAAAATAGCCTGATCCCGGGCTGGATCCACAACATATTGTTCTAGAAAGCTGTCCCAAATGCACTCTATGGTCGGAATTTATGTCCCCATTGTGGCAGGGACGGGGTCATAAACTGCAGCAAGCCATTGTAAATGCAATTGACTTCAGCAGGAAAGTATAATCCCACTGCTGTAAAATTCTGCCCTATGAATTCTTGCTTGTGGCTACCTCTGCCAATCTGATTTTCCCAATCCACATGAAGATTAAGGTCACCCATGATTAATGTACTGTCTTTTTTACATGACCTCATTATCTCCTGATTTATTCTCTGTTCTACAGTATAGCTACTGTTAGGAGACCTATAGGTTACTCCCACCAGTGTCTTCTCCCCCTTGTTCTTTCTTACCTCCGCCCCTATGGGTTCTACATCATCCAATCCAAGATCATTTCTTGCTATCATACTTATTCCATCTCATACTAACAAAGCTACCCCACCACCCTTTCCTTCCTGCCTGTCCTTTTGAAAAGTCACATACCCTTGAATATTTAGCTCCCAGCCTTGATCTTCTTGTAACCATGGGCAGAATCTTCGGGTCGGTGAGTAGGGGCGGGATCCACTTGCCAATGCATAAAATAACACGCAGTGACGTTGGGCGTGCGTCCCGATGTCACCGCGCATCATTCAGATATTTAGTTCGATGGGCGCGCACCAGAGTCGGTGTCCAACCTTAAGGTTGGCGGGCAGGTGAAGAGCCCAGGTGGCCTTCGCATTTATTATGAAACCTCATCCACGGGCAGCATGAGGTTTCATGACGGTTTTAAAACATTAATAGAAACTTTTAATAAAATTCATAGACATGCCCCAGCTTAAGTGACAGTGTTGCATGGGGGGATGTGTCTTTAATTTCTTTTTCTTTATTAAAATTTTTAAAAATCAAACAGAGCTCCCTGAGGCACAAATTTCTGCACTCTTTTGCACGCATGCACGAAAGAGCGCAGGCCCCAACTCAGCCTACCCCACCGGCCCACACAGCGCTTCTGGGTGTGATACACACTGGGCAGGCCTTAATTGGCCCATCCACATAAAATGGCAGCGTGCAGCCGATCACCGCGCCCGCTCCTGCCCAACCCCCCCGACGGGGAGAAAACTCTCCCCCTTGTCTCTGTAATGGCTATAAGATCATACCCATTAACCTCTATTTGTGGTGTTCATTCATTTAATTTGTTCTGAATATTACATGCATTTAAGCAAAGAGCCATTAATTTTGCCTTTTTACCATTTTTCCCCCTTTAACCCTATTCGCTGCTGTTTTTTAATGTTTATACTCTTTGTCCCTTCCTGTCACACTCTGGGTGTCATTACCTAAATAGCTGCTCTGAAATTTCTGCCACATCCTTTTGCTTTGTAAGCCATCGTATTCCCTCACCAGAACCCTCCCCCACCCTATTTAGTTTAAAGTCCTCTCCAAGATTCGCCAAGACACTGGCCCCAGCATAGTTCAGGTGAAGCCTGTCCCATTGGAAAGTTCCTGTCTACCGCAGTACTGGTGTCAGTGCCCCATGAACTGAAACCCATTCCTCCCACACCAATCTTTTAGCCATGCATTTAACACCTTGACTTTATTTACCCCACACATTTGCCCATGGCTTAAGTAGTAAACCGAAGATTATTACCTTGGAGGTTCTGCTTTTTAATTTAGCTTCTAACTGTTCAAATT
Source organism: Cetorhinus maximus (assembly GCF_964194155.1). Classification (NCBI taxonomy): domain Eukaryota; kingdom Metazoa; phylum Chordata; class Chondrichthyes; order Lamniformes; family Cetorhinidae; genus Cetorhinus; species Cetorhinus maximus. The sequence continues at coordinate 33,636,910 of NC_135879.1, forward strand.
CTTTTAGCAGAACCTCCTTTCTAGCCATATCAGTGTCGCTGGTACCAACATGGATGATGACAATTGGGTCCCGCCCCTCCCACTCCAGGTTCCTCTCCAGCCCTGAGGAAATGTCCTTAAACCTGGCACCGGGCAAGCAACACAGCCTTCTGGAATCATGCTCATGGCTGCAGAGAACAGTATCTATCAATTATACTACCCCTACCGCCACTACATTCCTATCCCCCCCCCCCCAACTTGAATGGCTCCCTGTACCATGGTGCTGTGGTCAGCTTGCTCATCCTCCCTGCAGTCCCCACTCTTGTCCACACAGCATGCAAGAACCTCGTAACTGTGGGACAATTGCAGGGGTTGAGGCTTCTCAAACGCTAATCCCTGGGTCCCCATATCTGCCTCACCTGCAGTCACACCCTCCTGTCCCTGACCACTGACCAACTTTGAATTACTTAATCTGAGAGGTGTGACCACCTCCTGGAGCAAAGTGTCCAGGTAACTTTCCCCTTCCCTGATGTGGTGCAATGTTTGTAGCTCAGACTTCAGCTCCTCAACTCAAATCTGAATTTTCTCGAACTGTAAACATTAACTACAGATGTGTTCAGTCTGGATCACCTTGGTGTCCAGCATTACCCATGTGCTGCAGCAGCAACACGTCACCCACCCTGACATTACTATCATATTTCATTTAATTTATTAATTAATTACTCTAGTATTCCCGCTCTTTATACTTTATTGTAATTATGTTTTTTATACCAGTGTCGATCTTATACTTAACAAGTGAGAAAAAAAAGGCTAGAGACCTAAACACAAACTAAAGACCTTACTCTTATTTTAAAGACTAGAAATATTCACCAATCCTATTCCCCAATCAGCTGCTTTCCCTGCACTTACGTCACATTGTGGTTTGTGACCTCACTCCACCGCTGGCCTCACTGCAGGTAGGCCTCTTGATTCGTGCCTTTTATCCTCTCCCACTCACCTCTCGCTCAAAATATACTATTTTGATCCTTAGGAATAGAATAAACCTTAATCACTTACCAAATACTTACCAATTAACCTGCACGCTGAAAAGTTTAGGTGAAAGCAACCAAACACATTTTTTCCTTCCTCGCTTAACTCCCTAAAGCACTCATCTCCGGCACTCTATTGTATATTCAAGGCTGAGATGGACAGATTCTTAATCAGTAAGGGAATCAAGAGTTATGGGGAAAAGACAGGAAAATGGAGTTGAGGATTATAAGGACATTGAATGGAGGAGCAGACTTGATGGGCTAAATGGCCCACTTCTGCTCCTACATTTTATGGTAAGTCACACTGAAGCGCTCAATTCCGTCACTCTATTGTGATTCACACTAAAGTGCTTAAGTCACACTTAGTTGGCTACTTCTATATGTTCCTAACACAAAACAGAGTCATAGGCCAGGATTTCCCAGTTGGCGAGCGGGGGACGGGACCCGCTCGCCGACACGTAAAATGATGTGGGATGACGTTGGACGGAACTCCCGATGTCACCCCGCCCCATTTCAATTTTCAGGTGGGCGGGGGCTCAGCCGAATCAGCTGTGCATCCACCGACCTGTCAATGGCCAATTGAAGCCATTGACAAAGTAATTAATGTAATTAGTGGACCTGCCCGCCCAACCTTAAGATTGGAGGGCAGGCCGGGAGCCCTGGTGGGCATTGGAAAAAGCATGAAACCCCATCCACGGGCGGGATGAGGTTTCATGTAGGTTTTTAAATTTTTAATAAAAGTGAAACTGAAAGTGATGGACATGTCCCAACTCATGTGACAGTGTCACATGAGGGGACATATCAGGGAATGTTTTTTTTTCCTGTTTTCAATATATTTTAACATGTAGCCGATCTCCCTGAGGCAGCACTTAGCCTCAGGGAGATTAGTGCACTCTTTCGTGCGCATGCGCAAAAGAGCTCATTCTCAGCTCAGGGAATCCCCCCGGCCCACACAGGGAGTGCGTAGCATTTCCTTACGGGCGTCACGCTGGGTGGGCCTTAATTGGTCCGCCCACATAAAATGGCAGTGCGTCCCCACACGCCCATAGAGTCATCAAGGTCTACGGCACTGAAAAAGGTCCTTTGGCCCATCGAGTCTGCACCGGTCAAACGAGTACCGAACTATTCTAATCCCATTTTCCAGCACTAGGCCCATAGCCTTGTATGTCATGGCATCACAAGCGCACATCCAAATACTTCTTAAATGTTATGAGGATTTCTGCCTCTACCACCCTTTCAGGCAGTGAGTTCCAGATTCCCACCACCCTCTGGGTGAAAAAATTCTTCCTCAGATCCCCTCTAATCCTCCTGCCCCTTACCTTAAATCTATGCCCCCTGGTTATTGATCCCTCCACTAAGGGGAAACGTTCCTTCCTGTCTGCCCTATCTATGCCCCTTAATGCAATTTCAGCTGGTTCTTAATTAAGCTGCTCTTTTTCTGGAACCCTTGAAAAAATCCTGCTTAAGGCTGGCAACTACAGAATTTAAATTGTAGATTCCAGTTTAATACCAAGTACAAACTAAATTAGATCTGTACAAAATAAAAATTTAGACTTTCTTACCCAACAACTGCATGCACTCAGTCCTAGCACTCACCTCTTTGGAATTTACTTTTCCCATAATATACAAATCTTTTATGTTATCATCATGGTCAGCACTTTTGGAAAAAATATCATTATAATAACCTTACCCTATTTATCTTGACAATTGTAAACATTTTCCATGGCTCTTTGAAAACCCAACAGCTTTTACCCTTATCTAAAAATGTAAATCCCTTTTAACTTGGCTCGTCCATTAGCATTTCAAAATGCTTTTTTACACCTAACTCCTTTGATAATTTAAACCTTGCAGTCTACCCAACTCTAATTAACTCAGCCACACACAGAACCACACACACACACACACACACTCACACACACACATCAGCCTACTTTACATTACCCCATAATAATATGATGAAAATTTGATAGTTTTGTGATAATTTGTTCTGTGGGTTATCTCCACACCTGTGGGTAACATTGCAGTATTGCAGTGGGGAAACTGGAGAAGAAAGTTGGCCTTAGTCTTCACTGAGGTAGAGTTTGTGATGGTTCCATTGGTGAGGATCACAACTTGCATGTCATCATGGTGGAGGATGGTGACTAATTTCTGAGAGCGACCAAATTTAGGGAGGATACTCCATAAGCCTTCACAGTTGATGGAGTCAAAGGCTTTTATGAGGTCGTAAAAGGTCATGTAAGCGGTTGGTGCTGGTCCTTGCATTTTTCTTGAATTTGCCATACAGTAAAGGTCATGTCTATGGTGCCTGTTGATGATCAAAAACTACACCTTGACTCCAGAAAGAGTTCCTTGGTCACTCAGAGGAGGTGGTTGAGGCGGAGCCTTGCACTGATCTTCCATGTGGCAGACAGTGAGGGGCCTCCTCTGTAGTTACTGCAATTGGACTTGTCTCGCTTCTGGAGTATAATCTTGATCATGGTGTCCCTGAGGTCCCCTGGCATGCACTCTTCTTCCAGATGAGGGATATGAGGCTGTGCAGCCATGCCAGGAGTGTATCTCCACTGTGTTGCAGAATTTCCACAGGGATTCTATCTGCTATAGAGGCCTTGTTGTTTTTCAAGATTGAATGGCTTTTTCAATCTCGCTCCAAACCTGAGGTAACATTGAGACCGGGCCAGATGAGGTACTGAGGAACGGAGTTGAGGACATTTAAGTCAACAACAGAGTCTTGATTGATGGGTTCTTCAAAATGTTCTCTCCAGTGAGCACTGACAGCCTCCCTGTTCCTGATGAGCTCCCTTCATGCTTGGCTCTCAGTGGGGTGGGCCCTTGAGTGCTTGGGCCATAGATTGTCTGGGCAGTGCTGAGGAAACAGTGTATGTTGCTGGTGTCTGTGAGTTGCTGGATCTTCCATGCTCTTTCTACGCACCATTTGTTCTTTATGTTGTGGGTCTAATGCTGTACCACTGCTTTCAGCCACTTGTAGAACTGTTGCTTTTCTCTTGAGCCAAGGTGAAATTTCCAGTCAATGAAAGCTTTGCTTTTGCTCGATTAGGACCTGTATCTATTGACGTTTTCGTCGAGCCAGTCACAATGTTTTCTGGTAGAGAGACTAAGGACCTCTTCGCAGCTGCATATTATAATGGGCATTAGGATTGGCCAGGCACTGTGGGCACACTGTAGAATCTGGTGGCTGAAGGTTGAGATTGCTGACTGAGATGGGCCACCTTGGTGGAGTCTTTGATTTTAATTTTTGCGACATTGCTTCTGTTGCATCCACTGTTTGAGGTCAGGCTGATTGAAAGGGTAGATTGGATAAGGCAGTGATTGGTCCAGCAATCTTCAGTGCCTGTCATGTCACAGATGATGTCAGCATCCCTGTGGTTCCTTCCTCGAATGATGATGTAGTCAAGCAAATGTCACTCTTTGGACCATGATGCTTGTCTCACCAGTGGAACAGAGTGCTGGTTATGACAAGGTCATGTTCTAGACATTTTGTCAGGAGGAGAACTCCATTGGAGTTTGCTTTCCCTACTCCTTCCTTGGGAATCACACCCTTACAGAGATTTGCATCCTTCCCGACTCTAGGGATTGAAATTTCTGAGGAGGATCAGCTGATTACCTGCTGATACTCGAACAAGGGATTGCTCAAGGTCAGTATAGAACCCTTCCTTGGTCTTGTCTATTGCTTCAAGTGCAGAAGCATATGCACTGATGATAATGGCATGCTAATTCCTCATTAAGGTGAGCCAGGCAGTCATGAGGCACTTGCTTACCACAGGAGGATTTGCTGAGGCTCTGGACAAGCTCATTTTTGATGGCAAAGCCCACTACATGGAGGCATGGTCCCACTTCTGGAAGGCTCTTCCAGAAAGAGGTGTTGCTTTGCTCCTTCAGTTGCCCTTGTCCTGCACGGCGTGTCTCACTTAGGGCAGCAGCGTTGATGTCAAGGCACACAAGTTCCTGAATTATGATGGTGGTGTGGCGCTCAGGTCTGTCACTGTTGTGATTGGGGTGGTCCATGAGGGCCCTGATGTTCCAAGTCCCAAATTTCATATTGACAAGTGTGTGTGTTTTTTTTAACGTGGAGTGGTCGTTGCGTGCTGACTACTACGTGGTCTCATCTGCGAAGGGCCTTTGTCTAATGGCAAAGGGGTTGCAAGACGACTGGAGGCCAGGCTCTACTGTGAGATATTAACATGTTAGATATTGGCATGTCATGCGCAGATGTGTATTAACTTGTGGCCAGGAGCAGACTGAAGCTGAAAACCCAGTCAAACCAGCAGCCACACAAAGGCTCAGTGAAGTGTCTCACTCATTGCAGCGCTGGGGAAGGGCAGTAGACTGATCCAAGATACTTTAAATGTTGCCAGTGTAGTCCAGAGCAGGAAATGTCTTCTTGATATAGAGGAGTCCAGGAGTTTGAAGTCAACCTTGAAAGACAATGTAGATTTTGGTTTCATCACAGGTTGTAGATCAGAAAAAAAAGAAAAATAATAATAGCAGCAGAGGTTCAGTACTTGCCCCTGCCAAGGACTCCAGGAAGCTGTATCCAGCCATGTGTCTCTCCCACAATTCTATCATTGCTGGCAGGCTCACATTTTCTGTTGGCATTTTGATCAGGATCAAACTGAGTGGAAGCAGCAGTTAACGTATTTTAATGACCCGCAGTGCCTGGAGGGATTGCAGCAGTGAAGATTGGCTGTACCATATCCCTGACTTATAGTGGATAAATCATGTTAACACCAATGAGCCCTCATTAAGGAGTGTCGTCCGTATATTGAAACTCTCACTTTGCCCGTGGATTTCTTACCAGCGGATATCTGGTATCAATTTAAAGTGCACCAATGCCTTCTCGGACACCAGGGGGGGCTTTTGGACTTCCCATCACATCTCCCTCAGGAATTGATATCATTCTGTTGGCATCCTTGTTGCATGCCTGTATAATTAAGAACATAAGATCTGTGCAATTAGTAAAGGCCTTTTGGACCATCTACTCTGTTCTGTTTAATGAAGTGGTTTCAGCAGTCATTCCACATCCATTGGTCATTATCCCACAATACCACAATCTTAACTATCGCCAACTAACTCCGAGCTTATTCCAAGAGTATTGCTTTAAATTTTAACTAAAATATCTTTTGAACTAATCTACAAATTCGCTGTTCCATACATTAAATTGAAATGTATCCCACACATCAACAGCCCACAGACGTTTCATTTTTTCTCCAGTTTATCTCAGTTTTCTACTTACTCTGGTATTACATATTCCAGATCCCATTCAAAGATTTATGAATTTTCATTTCAACCATTGCCCCCCCACTTTAGCTTAAGTCTGAATCTGCATTCCCCAAAATATGCTTTGCTGAAGAGAATAATCTTCATTTTTATAACCGGCCAACGTAAAAATGTTATAAATTTTAGATTCTGGCTCTGATATCACACTGTGGGATACTGGCATATGAACTCATGAATTTACTGAAATTCCTGTCTCCATTATTTTTGCAGACATGCTAATGTGCTTAAAATGAATCGGCTTTGTGGAAAATGGAGCTTCGGACATACACACAACGAATTCATGGATTGGTATCTGATGGCATAATATCAGGTGCTAACTTCTTTGCCAATGCTCTTCTCGTCTCTTTGTGTTTTCTTTTCTTCCATCAAGTACAAACAGCAAGAGAATGGGTCCCAGGTTTAATCCCAAATCTCCATCAGTGTTGACCTATGACTAACCATTTTAGGGGCTTGTGAGAACAAATCAGCAATCCGAAAAAGATAAATTTGTTATATAAACTCTTGTGTTCTGTGGCTGGCTGCTGTTCAAAAACATCTCAGGAAAATGATGACTGGGTAATGCATGAAGAACTGGATTTGAAACAGTTGAAACTCAGATTTTCTGCACATAAATCAAATATAAAAACCATCCATGCATCAACATGGGAAACTGTGTGTCTCCTATCCAAACACATGAAAGCACCATTGAACTCAATTCAGGTCATTTTACCCTTACAGATATGATAGGATGCATTTCCAAAGAATCCTAAGAAAAATGGGCGGGGTGTAAGATGAGCGATCAATCAGATCCTCTCAGTTTCACGCCGGGTTCAGTTAAACTATCTCTCGGCTTCTTTTGCAGACATTTATGTACTCCCATGGAAGGAAATAAGTCACCAGGAGTTCTGTGCATTCAATTATTAAGGTGCTTTATATTCAGAATTTACAATAAAAGGCAAATGATAACCACAATGAGATTTGAAAGGTTCAAGGTTACGCTGACGTACATGTTACAGACAGTAACATTTGGATCTACAGGAGCCACTCCACATACAAATGTAAACTCACTGAGAAAAGCTTCCCTCTGGGAACCTGACACAATAAAAATCATAAACATGTTCTCTATAAATGTGTTTACTATTTTGCTGCACCTAGTACATGGAGGAACTCTTCCCTGTCTAATGTCAATCAATCTATTCTATCCCATGAGTTTTTTTGCCACTATTTCTTGAGTAAAATTTGACCATTATTACACTCATGTTGCTCTCAATTGACATACAGTTATTGACTGAAGGTTATGTCTGTCGACAAGTGCTGATATAAAAAAAAACTGAAACATGCATGACTGTGATATCTGAAGTTGGCCAGCAACAAGATGGCCAGAGAGGAGCAAACATGGCATGAGCATAATGGCCTGAATGACCTCCTTCAATGCTGTAACCATTCTATGATTCTACGAATTTGCACTTGTATAGTGCATTTCATGATCTAAGCTTGTCCTGAAGCACTTTACAGCTAATGAAGCACTTATAAAACAAAGGCAACACCTATAGATGCTGGAAATATGAAACATGAACAAAAAATGGTGGAAATACACCATAGGCCAGGCAGCATCTGTGGAGTGAGAAACAGAGTTAGCTTTTCAGGCAGGCGGCCTCTCATCAGAGCTGGAATATGTTACAGATGCAATAGGTTTTAATCAAGTACAGAGGCAGGGAAAAGAGGGGGAGGGGGAAGGAAATGTCAAAAGGAATGGACCTGTGATAGGGGGAAGGCAACAATGGAACATAGGAACATAGGGAATAGGAGCAGGAGTAGGCTATTCAGCCCCTTGAGCCTGCTCCACCATTTAATTAGATCATGGCTGATCTTTTACCTCAACAACATGTTCCCACACTATCCCCATGTCCCTTGATGTCTTTAATATCTCGAAATCTATCGATCTCTGTTCTGAGCATACTCAGTGACTGAGCCTCCACAGACACCTGGGGTAGAGAATTCAAAAGATTTACCAATCTCCAAGTGAAGAAATTCCACCTCATCTCAGTCGTAAATGGCTACTCTTATTCTGAGACCGTGTCCCCTGGTTATAGATTCCCCAGGCACGGGAAACACCCTCTCTGTATCTACCCCATTGAGCCCTGTAAGAATGCTGTAGGTTTCAATGCAATTGAATCTCTTTTTCTAAACTCTAGAGAATGCAGGCCCAGTCTCCTCAATCTCTCCTCATGGGACAATCCTGCCATTCCAGGAATCAGTCTGGTAAACCTTTGTTGCAATTCCTTTATGGCAAGTATATTGTCCCTTTGGTAAGGGGACCAAAACTGTACACAAAATTCCAGGTGCGGTCTCACCAAGGCTTCCTTGGAACAGCATATGAAGCCGAGGTCAGAGAGGCTAGAGTGGGATTGGGGCAGAAAATTAAAATGGAAAGTGACTGAAAGCTCACGGTCATGCTTGAGAAGGTTTGAATGGGGGCTTTCCGCAAAGAGAACAAATCTGCATTTGGTCTCCCCACAGTAAAGGGGATCACCTCAGGAGCAGTGAATGCAGTAATTCAGATTGAAGGAAGCACAAATAAATCACTGCTTTACCTGCCAGGAGTGTTTGGGACCCTGGATCGTCGGAAGGGGGAAGATGTTGACTGTGATTTAGGAGTGGACCAGGATGTCACCTGTCAAGGGAGCTGCCCCTAGTGCTGAAAGAGAAAGGGTGGGGAAGATATGTTTGTTGTTGGCATCACGATGGATGTGACAGAAATGGTGGAGGAGGACCTGGTGAATGTAGAGTTGGTAGGGTGGAAGGTGAGGACAAAGGGTTGTTTCTTTGTTGCTATTATGTTTTTAAGAGGCAGAGCAAGGAGTGAGAGCAGAGTGAGGGAAATGGGATTGATTTACTTGAGAGTTCTATCAATCCTTGACTGAGGATAAAGGAAGACACATCGAAAGCATTGTGGTAGGTGACATCATCAGAACAGATGCCATGGGGATGGAAGAACTAGGGGAATAGAATAGAGTGCTTACAGAAATGGGATGAGAGGAAGTATAGTCAAGATAGCTGAGGGAGTCAGTGGGCTTTGGTAAACATTGGGTGACAGCCTGTCCCAGTAATGGAGACAGAAAAGTCAAGAAAGAAGGGATGCATCAGAGCTGGACCATGTGAAGGTGAAGGAGGAGTGAAAGTTTGAAGCAATGTTGATGAAATTTCCCAGTTCAAGGCGAAGGCAGTGACACCGATATGGAACAATACAGCGAAAGCCAGGTGAGCAGGGGAGGGAGGTGATAGAATTGGAACAAAGAATGTTCCAGTATCCTACGAAAAAGTGGGGAAACTAGGACTCATATGTGTTTCCAAAGCAACATATTTTATATAGAGGAAGCGAGTGATTAGGTTTAAAGGATAAGCTGTTCAATGCGAGAACAGGTTCACCCAGGCAGCAGAGGGTGGTTGTGGATGGGGACTGGTTGACTAGCCCCCTGTTAAACAAAGAAGCAGCAGGTCCATGGACTGGGTGGGGAATAGAGGTGTAGCGAGATTGAATGTCCATGTTGAAAAGGAGATGCTAAGGGCCAAGAAACTGGAAACTGCAAAAGTGATGGAGCCACCGTGTTGGGGGATGGTTGGAGGGTAGGGGTGTGGGGGGGAAATACATCTGACCAAAAAGTAGGCACAGAGGCAAAGGCAATGGAAGAAGATCTCAGCATAATGCTGAAGTTACAATTCATTAAACTGGAGATGTAAGGGGATAAAGCTGAGGTCTTTGCTGAGGACAGGTCTTTAGGGAGGAGAAGGTCAAAGGGATTTGTGAAAACAAAATAAGAAGTGAGATTGGAAGAAGGAAGAGGAAAGGTGTCATAGAGTTGATTGACCAGGCAACTTTTCTTGGTGGAAACATTGAACTACAGTCCTATATTTATCAAAACTATAATTACGACATTCCTCCCTTTAATTTTTCTGTACGTTTTATATTTACAAGGATATTTACCTCATGGCATTACAATATTTATGCAGGTCACGAAATTTTAAATTCAGTCTTTCAGGTAGTTTCCTGATCCGTGTGGAATGTCACATCTCCACGACCTCCGATTCTTTGGCAGGAACCATAGTCTCTGGAACCACAATAACATCAGGCACCTCATTAGGTGCAGGCAGTTCAGTGTTGTCCACTCCCAGTAGATACTGGGCATGTCTATCCTTGGTTGAACAACTTCAACAGGAACCACAGGTTCAGTAATGGTTACAGGTGGAACATCATTTTGTTGGGGTATCTCTCTTCTTCTTAACTGATCCACATGCTTACGGGTGGTCCAGGCCTCCACTTGCACTTGGTACGACAATGGTCCAGTCACAGGGCTTACTTTAACAGGTAACCACTTCGATCCTCCACCAAAATTCCTTACCTATATTGCTCCTCCAACAGTGAATTGTCACTCATGACTATGCAAATCATGAGTTGCTTTTTGGTTCCCTTGGCTTTTCTCCACCTTCCCCTCCAAATTGGGAAGTGGTAGGTTTAGACTTGTTCAAAGACGGCGCCCCATCAGTAACTGTACAGGTTTTTCACCTGTAGTAGTGTGGTGGGTTGTCCTGTCGTGGAGTAGGAAATGAGCAAGTTTAGTTTCCAGTGATTCACCTGTTCACTTTTTCTTTCCCGCCTTAAAAGTTTATACTGCTCTTTCCACCAGTCCATTTGATGACGGATGGCACAGTGTGGTCTTCATGTGGTTGATACCATTTAGGCTGACAAATCTTTGAAATTCAATGCTAGTAAATGCAGTACCATTATCTGAGAAGATTACTTCTGGCAATCCATGGATAGAAAAGCTTTGGCATAATTTTTCTGCAGTAACGCCTGACATTGGCGACTTAACCTCATATATGTCTAACCGCTTGGAATAAGCATCTTTAATCAGTAGAAACATGGTTTCAAGTCAAGGACCAACATAATCTGCACAATCTCACCCAGGGTCACTCCCATGGGTGTAATGGGGCTACCACCGGCAACTTCTGTAGCTGTTGGCATTGCACACAGTGTTTAAGCACCTTCTCAATATCACTATTCATTCCCGGCCACCAAAGAAAACTTTGCACAATCATTTTTGTTCTTGAGATTTCTGGATGGGCACTGTATAACTCTAATAAGAGAGGTTCCCTTCCTTGTGAAGGAACTACTACTCGTGCACCCCATAATAGGATATCATCTTGAATGCTCATTTTGTGTCTTTGGTTGAAAAATGGCTTCAATTCATCAGGGACTGGTTCCTGGTACCATCCATTTAACATTACTTGAGACAGGACTGGATCATGATTCGTACAGTTTCTTATCTGCTTGGCACAGACTGGAGAGGAATCCAGGAAATTCATCGCTAATACGATCTCTTGGGGAATTGGGACATGTTTATTGCTCCTTTGCAAAGGAAGGTGACTTGGGGCATCTGCATTGGCTATATGAATCCCTGGTTTATGCACAAAAGTGTATTCATATGCTACTAAAATTAGGGCCCATCTTTGAATTCACATTGAAGGTATGGGAAGGATAGCCTTTGCCTTGCTAAACAGACCCAAGAATGATTTGTGTTCTGATACTATTGTGAATTGTCGCTCATGCACGTATTGGTGAAATTTCTTTACACCAAAAATAATCGACAGGCTTTCTTTTTCGATCTGAGAAAACCCTTTCTGAGCTGTGGTAAGTGTCCTAGATACATAGCCTATTGGTCTCTCTGCACTGTCATTCATCTTGTGAGATGGTACTGCTCTCACTCCATAGGGAGACACATCGCAGGTTATCATCAATTCCTTTGTCGGGTTGTAGTGCACGAACAAATTTGAAGAATGCAAGAGCCGTTTGACTCTCATGAAGGCTTCTTCTTGGGGTGACTTCCAAACCCAACACTGGTTTTTCTTTAGCAATGAATGTAGAGGAGCTAGAACCATTGACAATTTTGGTAGAAACTGGCCATAATAATTTACCAGCCCTGAAAGTAATTTAAGTTCAGAGACATTCTTAGGTGTAGGTGCCTCTCTGATAGCTTTAACCTTCTCTTCAACAAGGTGTAACCCTTAGGCATCTACCCAGTGGCCCAAATAAATGACTTAATTTGCCTGAAAAGTACATTTCTCCTTCTTTAGGCGCACTCTTGCTTCTAAAAATCATCATTTACCCGTAAAGTGACAGTGATTGGCTCTGAGTTCCCTACTTTCATCTTGAGTAAGGAATAAATGTCAGAGTTGGTTGTTTCTGGTTCTTCCAGATTATATACTTCATTTGACTTTGTTTGTTGCTTGGAAGCTTGTTTTAATCTCTCTTTGCAATGTTTCAATATGTGCCCTCTTTTGTGACAAAAATAGCACTCAATCTCTTTAAATCGGCAATTGTTAGGAGTATGATTGTTTCCACTTCGATAACAATTAGTTTACGAATTTTCTGGTCTGGTGAGCTGTTTCCTCTAAATTTTAGGGTAGCGGGGGCTGTTTCCCGCCTCGCGGCAGAGTCCCGGCTTTTCACACTACTTTTGGCTGACCATTCTTGCCCGACTGGGAAAACAGCACCATTTTGCGCACCTTGAATCACTTGTGAATCCCTTACAGTGCTTTCCATTGCAAGTGCTATTTCTAAATTGTCTTAAAAGCAAGATCCACTTCAGCCAGCAATCTTCACTGAATATCATCATCTTGCACACAACAGAACAAACGGGAATATCATTCAGGGTTTCACCGAATTCACAATATTCTGTTAGTTGTTTTAATTTCGCCACATAGGTAGCAATGGCCTCCACAGGGGCTCTATTCCATGAATTGAACCTGAACCTCTGCCTTGTGACTGAGGGTTTGGGTTGAAAATGCCCCTTAATGAGGTCGACTAATTCACTGAAAGTCTTTGAATCAGGGGCACTGGGGGTCGTCAAGCTTCAAATTAAACTAGGTCTTGCTCCCACAAATACTCAGGAGAATCGCTCTCCTTTTTTCCTCATCCATGATTTCGTTGGCTTGAAAGTAGAACCCAAGACATTCTATATATTGAGACCGGTTGTCTGTGGCTGGCTCAAAGGGATTGATTCTGCCAAGCTGTGGCATCTCAGATGAGTATATCTTCCTGTCTTTTTAATTATTTTAGATACTGACAATCGCTAGGTGAGGGGCAGCGCCGGATTGGATTTATCCTCTTCGCCAGTTTGTTATAAAGTTGGTGGTCCAGGCAACTTTTCTTGGTGGAAACATTGAACTTTATTTACAAGACAGTAGCAACAGATACAAGCAAAAAACTGCAGATGCTGGAAATCCGAAACAAAAACAAAAATACCTGGTAAAACTCAGCAGGTCTGAGAGCAACTGCGGAGAGGAATACATTTAACGTGTCAAGTCCACATGACTCTTCACCAGAACTAAGGAAAAATAGAAAAGAGGTGAAATATAAGCAGGTTTAAGGGAGGGGGGTACAGGTAGAGCTGGATAGAGGGCCAGTGATAGGTGGAGAAAGCCAAAAGATGTCATAGACAAAAGGACAAAGAGGTGTTGATGGTGGTGATATTATCTAAGGAATGTGCTAATGGTGACATTAAGGGTAGAAAGCAGGACGAGCAAGGTACAGATAGCCCTCATGGGGGTGGGGTGGGGTGGGCGGATCGAAATAGGCTAAAAGGTAGAGATAAAACAATGGATGGAAATACATTTAAAAATAATGGAAATAGGTGGGAAAAGAAAAATATATATAAATTATTGGAAAAAGGGGGATCGGAAAGGGGTTGGGGATAGAGGAGAGAGTTCAAGATCTAAATTTGTTGAACTCAATATTCAGTCCAGAAGGCTGTAAAGTGCCTAGTCGGAAGATGAGGTGCTGTTCCTCCAGTTTGCATTGAGCTTCACTGGAACATTGCGGCAGGCCAAGGATGTACATGTGGGCATGACAGCAGGGTGGTGTGTTGAAATGGCAAGCGACAGGGAGGTCTGGGTAATGCTTGCGGACCGACCGAAGGTGTACTGTAAAGCGGTCACCCAGTCTGCGTTTGGTCTCTCCAATGTAGAAGAAACCACATTGGGAGCAGCGAATGCAGTAGACTAAATTTCAGGGAAGTGCAAGTGAAATGCTGCTTCACTTGAAAGGAGTGTTTGGGCCCTTGGACAGTGAGGAGGGGGGAAGTAAAGGGGCAGGTGTTGCACCTTCTGCGGTTGCATGGGAAGGTGCCGTGGGAGGGGGTTGAAGTGTAAGGGGTGATGGAGGAGTGGGCTAGGGCGTCCCGGAGGGAACGATCCCTGCAGAATGCCGCCGGGGGGATGAAGGGAAGATGTGTTTGGTGGTGGCATCATGCTGGAGTTGGTGGAAATGGCGGAGGATGATCCTTTGAATGCGGAGGCTGGTGGGGTGATAAGTGAAGACAAGGGGGACCCTATCATGGTTCTGGGAGGGAGAGGAAGTTGTGAGGGCGGATGTGTGGGAGATGGGCTGGACACGGTTGAGGGCCCTGTCAACCACCGTGGGTGGAAAACCTCGGTTAAGGAAGAAGGAAGATATGTCAGAGGAACTGTTTTGAAAGTGGCATCATCAGAACAGATGCGATGGAGGCAAAGGAGCTGAGAGAATGGGATGGAGTCCTTACAGGAAGCGGGGTGTGAGGAACTGTAGTCAAGGTAGCTGTGGGAGTCGGTAGGCTTGTAATGAATATTGATGGACAGTCTATCACCAGAAATTGAAACAGAGAGGTCAAGGAAGGGAAGGGAAGTGTCAGAGATGAACCATGTGAAAATGATGGATGGGTGGAAATTGGAAGCAAAATTAATAAATTTTTCCAGGTCCAGACGAGAGCATGAAGCGGCACCGAAGTAATCATCGATGTACCAGAGAAAGAGTTGTGGGAGGGGGCCGGAGTAGTACTGGAACAAGGAATGTTCCACATACCCCATAAAGAGACAGGCATAACTGGGGCCCATGCGGGTACCCATAGCCACACCTTTTATTTGAAGGAAGTGAGAGGAGATTAAGGAGAAATTGTTCAGTGAGAGAACAAATTCAGCCAGACAGAGGAGAGTAGTGGTGGATGGGGATTGTTCGGGCCTCTGTTTGAGGAAGAAGCGGAGAGCCATCAGACCATCCTGGTGGGGGATGGAGGTGTAGAGGGATTGGATGTCCATAGTGAAGAGGAGGCGGTTGGGGCCAGGGAACTGGAAATTGTTGATATGATGTAGTGTGTCAGAGGAATTGCGGATGTAGGTGGGAAAAGACTGGACAAGGTGAGAGAGAATGGAGTCAAGATAGCAAGAAATGAGTTCCGTGGGGCAGGAACAGGCTGACATGATCGGTCTGCCGGGATAGTCCTGTTTGTGGATATTGGGTAGGAGGTAGAAGCGGGCCGTCCAAGGTTGGGAGACTATGAGGTTGGAAGCTGTGGAGGGAAGATCTCCAGAGAAGATGAGGTCAGTGACAGTCCTGGAAACAATGGCTTGATGTTCAGTGATGAGGTCATGGTCCAGGGGGAGGTGGGAGGAAGTGTCTATGAGTTGACAGTCAGCCTCTGCAAGGTAGAGGTCAGTGCGCTAGACAACAACAGATACAAGCAGCAGATACATGTATGCATCTAACTATAACTAAAGAAGAACTCCTTCCTACAGGTTCCCCGTGCTGCAAACTGATTCGTTTACCCAGATCATGTGATCTTACAACACAGGATTATTCTTAAAGGTACAGTCCTACGTTTACCAAAACTATAAGTACTACAAAAGGGAAGAGAAACAAGGTGGCATTGGTGTCCAGGAGCTGTTGAAGCTTGCTGCCTTTGACACCTGAAAGAAAGAAAAACATTTTATTTATTAAAGCACCAGACGAGACGAGAGAAAAAAAAATAATTGAATGAAGGAGAGGTCCTGCGCTGCAGAAGGGAGAGGTTGTGAGCATGCATGTGCAGTGCACTGCTTAAGTGGGGATCGCTGGAGGCAGTGAGGGCAGTAATTCAAAGAACACTGAATATTGTGGAGATACCTGTAGTCATGCATGGATCCACAAAAATGAAAGTGCTTTAAAAGTACTTTTAAAGTGTAGTCATTGTTGCAGCACGTGCGAGAAAACAATCTGTACACAAACAGCACTGAGATATGTGGTGAGATAATCTGTTTAATGCTGCTGGTTGAGGGATGAATGTTGGCCAAGAATCTGAATGAACTCCTCCGCTCTTCCTCAAATAGTGCCATGTGATCTTTTACATCTATCTGAGAGGGTCGGCGGGAACTCATTCAAAAGATAGAACAACCAACAGTACTGTGCTGAAGTAGATATAAGGTTACGGGCAGAATTTTGCCCTCGTCGGGCGGGCGCGGCCGGTGGGCCTGGGAACGGTCGCAAAGTGAACCGCTGCCTGCGATCGGGCCCCGGCATGGATTTCTCGCTGGCTGGCCAATTAACGGCCAGCCAGCATGAAACACGCACTGCAGCGCTCAGCGCTGCCGGGCTGGGGGTGGGAAGGACGGGAGCGTGGATGTGTGCGCATGCATGGGGGCGCGCGCAGTAAAAGCTCCCTGAGTCACAGAGCTGCCTCTGGGAGCTGAAGATTTTTAGCCATAAAAATGAAGATATTAAAAACAATGAAAACATGTCCCCTCATGTGACTCTGTCACATGGGCAGGGACATGTTAAATATGAGTGTTAAAAGTTTTTACTTTTTTAAAATATCAGGTTGAAACCTCATCCCGACCTTGGATGAGGTTTCGCCAAAAATGGAAAGGCCGCTTGACTGTGGATAGATTTATTCTCCAAGTCTCGCAATGTTAGGTGTTAGGAATGCCAGATTATAAATGGTTGTACTTTATATGGTTTATTTAATTCCAGCTAAAATAGAGTTGGTGGCCTGAAGGATATCATTTCTACCTGGATACAAGGTCCATATGCTTCATGTTGCTATGGAAATGGGCTCTGAGAGGGGAAGAGTCCATAGAAAGCCATTGTAATATCGGGATACATTGTTTCTCGAGCTATCACTAAACCTCGCAGACCCAAATATATCCCTCACTCTACCATTAACATCAAGCCAAGGGATCAACCTTGGTTCAATGAGGAGTGCAGGAGGGCATGCCAGGAGCAGAACTAGATATACCTAAAAATGAGATATCAGCCTGGTGAAGCTACAACACTGGACTATTTATATGCCAAACAGTGAAAGCAGCACATGATAGAGAGGGCTAATTGATCCCAAAACCAAAGGATCAGATCAAAGCTCTGCAGTTCTGCCACATCCAATCGTGAATGGTGGTTGCTAATCAAACAACTAATTGGAGGAGGAGGGCCCACCAACCTCAATGATGGGACAGCCAATCATATCAGTGCAAGGCTGAAGCATTTGGAACCATCTTCAGCCCAAAGTGCCGAGTGGATGATCCATCATGGCCTCATTCTGAGGTCCCAACATTACAGATGCCAATCTTCAGCCATGTCCATTCACTCCATGTGATTTCAAGAAATGGCTGAAGGCTCTAGATACTGCAAAGGCTATGGGGTTATGACAACATCCCTGCATTAGTAATTAAGACATGTGCTCCAGAACTAGCCGCATGTCTAGTCAAACTACTCCAGTACATCCACACCAGCAGTATCTATCCCAGAATGTGGAAAATTGTCTGGGTATGTTCCGTCCACAAAATGCAAGGCAAATCAAATCTGGCCAATTACTTCCCCATCACCCTGCTCTTGATCATCAGCAAAGTGATGGAAGGTGTCGTTGGCAGTGCTATCAAATGGCACTTACTCAGCAATAACCTGCTCACTTATGCTCAGTTTGGGTTCTGCCAAGGCCATTCAGCTCCTGAGTTCATTACATCCTTGTCCAAATACAGATGAAAAAGCTGAACTCAAGAAGTGAGGTGAGAGTGACTGTCCTTGACATCATGGCAGCATTTGACTGAGTGTAGCATCAGGAACACTGGCACAATTGAAGTCAATGAGGGGGGAAAATCTCAATTGGTTGGATTCATACCTAGCACAAAAGAAGATGGTCATGGTTATTGGAGGCCAATTATCCCAGTCCCAGGACATTGCTGAAGGAGTTCATCAGGGTAGTGCCCTAGGCCTACCCATCTTCAACTGCTTCATCAATGATCTTCCCTCCAACCTAAGGTTGGAAGTAGGGATGTTCACTGATGATTGTAGACTGCTCAGTCCCATTCGGAACTCCTCAGATACTGAAGCAGTCCGGGTCAATGTGTAGCAAAGACTGGACAACATTCAGGTTTGGGCTAATATGTAGCAAGTAACACTTGTACCACACAAGCACCAGGCAATGACCATCTCCAATAAGGTAGAATCTAACCATCTCCCCTTGATATTCAATGGCATTGTCAATGCTGGATCTCCCACTATCAACATCCTGGGGTTACCATTGACCAGAAACTGAACTGGACTAGCCATATAAATACTACGGCTACAAGAGCAGTTCAGATACTAGGAATTCTGCAGCAAGTAACTCATTCCAGACTCTCCAAAGCCTGACCACCATTTACAAGACACAAATCAGGAGTGTGATAGACACTCTCCACTTGACTGAATGAGTGCGACTCCAACAACAATCAAGAAGCTCAACGCCATCCAGGACAAAGCAGCCTACTTGATTGTTCCGTCCACCAACTTAAACTTTCACTCCCTGCACCACCAAAGCATAGTGGCAGCAGTGTGTACCATCTACAAGATGCACTGCAGCAACTCACCAAGGCTCCTTAGACAGCACCTTCCAAACCCGCGACCTCTACCACCAGAAGGACAAGGGCAGCAGACATTTGGGAACACCACCAACTGTAAGTTCCCCTCCAAGCCACACAGCATCCTGACTTAGAACTGTATCAGCATTTCTTCACTGTCAGTGGATCAATATCCTGGAACTTCATTCCTAACAGCACTGTGGGTGTACTTACACCATATGGGCTGCAGCAGTTCAAGAAGGCAGCTCACCACCACCTTCCCAAGGGCAATGAGGGATGGATAATAATTGCTTGCCTTGCCATAGATGCCCGCATCCCATGAAAGAATAAAAATAAATTTCCCATTGACTTCAATTTTACTAGGGTTTCATGCTCCATCTAATGCTACCTTATTATCAAGGGCAGTCACTCTCACCTGATCTCTTTCCATATTTGAAGCAAGAAAGTAATGAGGTACAGACCAGGTAGTCCTGGCAGAACCCAATTTTTAGCAATGGTGAGCTCAGCTATTGGTGAATAAGTGTCACTTGATAGCTCTGTCAATGACACTTCCATCAATTTGCTGACGATTGAGATAAAACGGATGGGATAGTAATTCATTGGATTGGATTTGTCCTGCTTTATGTGGACTGGGCATACCGGGACATCACCCCTGAATGGTCTAGCCCTAATTTTAAGGTCATGCCCCCATGTCTTGGACTCTTTCACAGGAAATACTTTCTCTATAGCTACTCTATCAAATTTTTTTTATTATTCATTCACGGGATGTGGGCTTTGCTGGTTGGGCCAGCATTTATTGCCCATCCCTAGTTGCCCTTGAGAAGGTGGTGGTGAGTTGCCTTCTTAAACAGCTGCAGTCCATGTGGCGTAGGTATATCCAAAGTGCGGTTAGGAAGGAAGTTCCAGGATTTTGACCCAGTGACAGTGAAGGAACGGCAATATGTTTCCAAGTCAGGATGGTGAGTGACTTGGAGGGGAACTTCCAGTTGGTGGTGTTCTCATCTATCTGCTGCCTTTGTCCTTCTAGATGGTAGTGGTCACGGGTTTGGAAGGTGCTGTTAAAGGAGCCTTGGTGAATTTATTATTTAATCAGCTTAAACACTTCTGTTAAAATACCCCTTAACCTTTTTGACTCAAGGAATACAAGCTGTGCTCATAATTCAACCCTTTCGTCCAGGTCCCATTCTGGTGAATCTGTGCTGTACGCCTACAGCCATTCTACCCTTCCTGAGGTGAGGTGTCCACTACTGAATGCCATTCTAAATGGCTTATATCCAAAGCTTTATATAATTGTAACATTCCATCCCCTTTGTATTCCAGCCCACTTGAGAAAAAGGTCAACATTCTGTTGGTTTTTCAATTACTTTTGATACATATTCACTGGTAATGTCTGTACTGGACCTCTAAAATTCTCCCATTCTCTGCTGTTCCTAGCTTGGCAACATTTAGAAAATACTGTGATTTACCTTAAGCTAAAGGTAGAAGACTTCACATCTGCCCAATTCTGCCAATGCACTTAATCTATCAATGCCTCTTTGTAACTGTCTGCTTCCATTTACACTGGCCGGGATTTTCCGGTCCCGCCAGTGGCGGGCATTGTCTTGAGTGGGACGGGAAAGTTTGGGCTGCTTTCCAAATTTGGCCTGCAGTGGCCTGCAATCTGTTCCAAACATGCTTGGAACTCCTGCAGTGCTAGAGTTTTCTTCTGTTGTTGCTACCTTTACTTTTATTATATTTTAACCTGTTTGTCATTCAGCTTCTCTTTTTTCTGTTGGAGCTAATTCAAACTATCTGTTCATTTTTGATTAATAGTTTTTTTTTTACTTCATGACTGCTGGGTTTCATTTTTCCATGATATATTTACTGTTTAGTACAGGATGTGAAGATGCATCCTGAAACAATGATGGAAGTATTACTCACTTTCACACTATTCATGTCCATGTGTGCAAATGAAAGAATACATAAGACAGTTCCATACATTAGATACACACTAACCCCTTTTCCTCACAACAATATAAGCCTCACCAACCATTCTGATTATCCTAAGGATGATGGTAACTGACTGAAAAGTGAAGAGGTGGCTACTGTTAAGTTGTGTTGTTATGTTGTTACAGATCTTTGTAAAAAAAACTGTATTCCCTTTAAAAACATGGACTAGGTGGGCCCCAAAATGGCTGCCAATGGAATCACCTGACTGTAATAAACTTGGAGTGCAGGATGGGTTTCTTGTAAAAAACAGTAAACTTTATTTACAGAGGTCCTGTTGAAGCTACATGCCTGTTCCGAGACCAAGGCTAGAAAACTCCGCCCCTAAGATTACCCGCGCTTAGGGCTGATTCATCCATATAGTCACATGATCCCCATAACAGTATGAATGATCCCCTTAACTGTATGAAAGGTTTTACTTACAATTACTACATTCCTCCCCCTTTAATTTTGTTTTACAACTCTTATTTACAAAAATATCTTAACTCAAGTCATATACAAATATATACAATTCATGCAATTATAGATTTAGTCTTTGAGGTGGTTACCTGATTCGGGCACAGCGCCACAACTCTACAACTTGAGATTCTTCCATGGGATGGACTTGACCAGGAACTGCAACATCTGGGACATCTTTAGACAATGGCAGTTCAGAAGTATTTATTTCAACAGAGAGATCAGGTATGTCTATCCTTTGTCAATCTGACACCTCAGGGATCAAAGGTTCAACTTCAATATCAGTTGGATTAACTGTTTGGTGGAGTGTGTCTCAACTTCTGAGATGATCCACATGTTTCCTAACAATCCTGCTTTCCACTTCCACTTGATATGATAATGGTCCAGGTACAGAGGCAATTGTACCAGTAACCCATTTCGGTCCAGTTGCAAAATTTTGTACAAAAACAGTCTCTCCCACAGTAAATTCTTGGCCTTTATTGTGAACATCATGATTCACTTTCTGACTACTCTGGTTTTTCTCCACCTTCCCCTCTAAATTAGGGAATATTACACTCAATCTTGTATGAAGTTGACATTTCATTAGCAATTCAGAAGGTGCTGAACCTATGGTTGCATGGGGAGTTGTGTGATAGTTGAAAAGGAATCTTGAAACTCGTGTCTCTAACGTTCCCTCGGATAGTTTCTTCATTCCTGTTTTAAAGGTTTGTACTGCTTTTACTGTTAACCCATCGGATGAGGGGTGATACGGTTCTGTTCTGACATGTTTAATCCCATTTAGATTCACAAATCTTTGGAATTCAGTACTATTGAAAGCAGTACCATTATCTGACACAATAACTTCTGGTCAACCATGTTCACTAAGAAAATTGGTGCAGCTTTTCAAAAGTTGCACATGATGTAGGTGATCTCACTTCATACACATCCATCTACTTTGAATGTGTGTTGGTGATCACTGAAAGCATGTTACCTAAAAATGGACCTACATATCCTAAATGTAGTCCAACCCAGTGTTATGGCACAGTGGATGGTAAATGCTGAGCTGCTTAAATCCCAGAGGGAAACTTGAAACAGCTGCCACAACTGTTTTGTAATTTATATTTTACTTTGAGATGCGTGCTTGAATTTGGTAGTAATACGTTCACCCAGTCTTAGAAGTTTTATAACAGAACTAAATTAAATGTTTATTGATAGAAGAAAAGATTTTAAGCACATACATAGGTCTAGAAATCACTGCTATAATAACTTCTAAATCCTCTAATTAATCTGACTCCCAGTTATACCTCTGTTAAGGCAACAGTAAAAAAAAATAGATCTCAACAAACTTGGGCAAAACACACAATACCCTGGACAATGATATTCAAAGTGAGTTTTCTTAGCTTCAGCTCCTGCAGACAGCAACTTGATGCACAGGGCTGGAGGCTTTTCGCACTTGTTTTAGATCTTAGAATGCCTTCTCCCTTACACATAACCTCATCTCCTTTATACATGTTTCTCCCTTTTAATGCAAATTCCATTGTTCCCTTATTTTTTTGCTACTTTAGATCTTCCTTAATATAAATCTTTCATAGTACTCATATTATCAGTAACCTTTGGGAAAAATAAACACACTGTTTGACTTAACCTTTTATGGCTAGGTGTAACATCTTATCATCTCTTTGAAATTCAAACCACCCTGGTTTATCTATAAATACAAATGTTCTTCACACCTCACATCCTAAAACTTCAGCCATGTTTACATTTTTGCGTTTCAAACCTAGCTTCCCTTTTGAT
Source organism: Cetorhinus maximus (assembly GCF_964194155.1). Taxonomy (NCBI): domain Eukaryota; kingdom Metazoa; phylum Chordata; class Chondrichthyes; order Lamniformes; family Cetorhinidae; genus Cetorhinus; species Cetorhinus maximus. The sequence goes on from NC_135879.1 coordinate 33,660,081, forward strand.
AACTCAAAAGCACCAGACCGGCTGCCTCTAATTCAATTAAATCCCACATACACACACCTACACACAGAGAAACTAATCCAAACCCCATTATTAACCTACCTTTACAATAAATCACAATAATATTATAAAAATTATTATATTTTCATGACACTAAGGGTCAACCAGGCCACCCCCACGGATGCAGTGGAGCTGAAATGTGTAACTTTTGCTGTTGCTGACACTGGAGACAGTGTTTCACTATTTTTTCTATATCGCTGTCTATACCTGGCCACCAGATATAACTTTGTGCGAGCACCTTCATTTTCAAAATACCAGAGTGTGCGCTATGAAATTCTTTCAATAGTGGTTTTCTTCCTTGCAAAAGAATGATGACTCTTGCTCCCATAACAAGATAGCATCTTGAAAACTCAATTCTGATTTATGGGCATAGAATGGTTTTAATTCTTCAGCGACTTGTGTATTTGACCATCCTTGCAACACCTGCTTATAGACTCATGATAACATTGGACCCCATTTTGTCCAATTCTTTATCTGTCTCACGCAGACTGGTGAGGAGTCCAGGAAATTCAACACAAGCACTATCTCTTGAGGCGCTGGAGCATGTGTAATGCTATCTGGCAAAAGAAGACAACTGAGGGCACCTGCGTTTGCTATAGGCACACCCGGATGGTGCATAAAGGTTTATTCATATGCCAACAAAATTAAAGCCCATCTTTGAATTCTAGCAGAGGCTATGGTGGGATTGCTTTATCTTCACTAAACAATCCTAACAGTGCTTTGTGATCTGACACTATGGTGAAGTGTTGACCGTGCAAATATTGATGGAGCTTCTTTACTCCAAACAGGATAGATAAGCATTTTTTTTCAGTTTGTGAGTAACCTTTCTCAGCTGCAGAAAGGGTTCAGGATACATATTCTATTGGTCTTTCAGATCCACCCTCCATCTTGTGTGACAATAGTGCTCCCACACTGTAGGGAGATGCATCATAAGTGAGTATCAATTCCTTAGACAGGTCACACTGTGCTAGCAGACACGACTAGTGTAAAAGCTTCTTGACTTTTATGAAGGCTTCCTCTTGCTGTGTCTTTTGGGACCATCTGTGGTTCTTCTTTAATAATAAGTGTAAAGCGGCTAACACTGTAGATAGATTAGCAAGAAGCGACCATAATAATTTAATATGCCCACAAAAGACGAGCTCAGTGATGTTGGTAGGAGATGGCACTTCCTTGATTGCCCTGACTTTCTCCTCTAATGGATGCAACCCTTGGGCATCCACTCGATGACCCAAATACGTGATTTCAGTTGCTTGGAAAGTGCACTTCTCTTTTTTTCAAATGAATGCCAGCCTCCAAAAAGCTCTTCAGAACCTCTTCTAGGTTGGCCAAATGTTCTGCTTCATGGGTCCTGTGATTAGGATGCCATCCAGGTACATTATAACTCAGAGAAGTCCTTGCAATAGGCTTTCAATGGTTCGCTAGAAAATCGCACAGGCAGATGACACCAAAGGATAGGCATGTATATTGGTACAGGCCCTTGTGCACGTGTACGGTGACATAACTACTTGATGTGATGTCCAGCTCTAGCCATTGGTATGCAAGGCTCATGTCCAGTTTAGTGTAGGATCTTCCTCCTGCAAGTTTAGAGTATAGATCTTCAATCCTTGAGATTGGGTATTTGTCTAATTTTGCAGCCTTGTTCACAGTTAATTTATAATCTCTACAGATGCAAATTGTTGATCTGGTTTTCTCATCACAGGGTCTATGGGCGCTGCCCATTCTGAAAATTGGACTGGCTGGATTATTCCTAACTTCTCCAAAGGACACAATTCCACATCCACCTACTCCTTTAGGGTGAAAGGCACAGGTCTTGCCTTAAAAAACTGAGGTGTTGCTTCAGGGTCCAGGTAGACCTTTAATTTTGCCCAACTCATCTCGGAATACACTATCATTATTTTTTAATGACTCAGGAGCTCCTCCTGTTCTGACTTGAAAAATTTTGGACCAGTTAAGTTCAATTTCTTTCAACCAATCACTAGTGAGAAGAGAAGAACCTTCCCCTGTTACTACAATTACTGGCAGCTGGACTATCTTTTGCCTGTAGGCTACAGGTACAGAGGCGATGCCTTTCATGTGTATTGCCTCTCCAGTAAACATTTTTAGCTGAGCTGTGGTTTGCTCCAAACTCAATGGCTGTGTATCTTCGCTGAGGTATTTAAAAATGTGTTATCCCACCAATATGATTGATACTCCTGTGTCAACCAACATGGCTAGAGGCTTTCCATTTACTTGAAGGGTAACTGATTGGTTCAGTTTTCCTGGCCTTCAGATTATATAGGGAATAAATGTCAGTATCAGCAGCTTCTAGTTCATCAATATTGTGCACTTTATTCAACTTGACCAGCTGTCTGAATGGCTGAATTGACCTTGCCCTGCATTGTTTTATAACATTCCCTTTTGTTGTGACAGCAGTGGCATTCTGCCTCTTTAAATCTGCAGGTTTTGAGTACATGATTACCCGCACATCGGTAACACTTTAACTTCTGAGTTACTGGTGAGCTGCTTCCAGTATTTCTTTTTATTTTTCTAGCAGTAGGGACTGTGTCCCGCTTCGCAGTAGCCTCCCTGGTTTTCGTGCCACACCCGGCACCAGGTTCCCACGCTAACTGCAGAACGGAGCCATGTTGCACACTCTGCAAAGCCTGTGAGTCCCTCTCAACACTCTCCATTGCTAGCGCTATCTCCATGGCGCGCTTCAGGTCTATATCAACTTCCGCAAGCAAACGGCGCTGAATGGCATCGTTGTGAACGCCACAAACCAAACGATCTCACAACACCTCGCTTAGAGTATCACAGTGCTCCTAGCTTGGCAATGTACATTGTGATCGAATCACCAGGGGCCCTTGCTCTAGAGTTGATCTTGAATCTTTGCATGATCACTAACAAGTCCCCAGATCCTGATGGACTTCATCTCAGGGTCTTAAAGGAAGTGGCTAGTGAGATAGCTGATGCATTGGTTTTAATTTTCAAAAATTCCTTAGATTCAGGGAAGGTTCCATTAGATTGAAAAATAGCGAATGTAGATCTTTGATTTAAAAAGAGAGGGAGACAGAACGTAGGGGCAGGATTTTGCCCTTGGTGCGGGTGCTCGGTGGGGGCGGGCGAGAGCGGTTGGGAAGCCGACCGCCGTCCACAATGGGCTCCGCACTGCGATTTCATGCAGGCGGGCCAGCTAAGGCGTGGATCGCGAGTGGCAGCACTGAGCACTGCCTGTGCGGGCGGGGGTTAGGAGGGAGAGCCAGGCCTAGCGCAGTTTGTGCAGGCATCAGAAAGAGCACTTCAATCTCCCTGAGGCACGGAGCTGCCTCAGTGAGATTGAAGCGCTGTGTAAAAAAAAATGAAGAGAATAAACATTTAATTAAACATGTCCCCTCATGTGACTCTGTAACATGAGCTTGGACATGTTTTTAATTCAAAAATAAAGTTTTTATTTAATGTTTATTTGCTTTAGGAAACCTCATCCCGCTCATGGATGATATTTCCTAAAAGATGTAAAGGCCACTTGGCCTTTTCGCCTGCCCGCCAACCATTAGGTTGGGCAGACAACATACATTTGAATTTAATTAGATTGTTAATGGCTTTCATAGGCCTTTTAATTATCAGCGGGCGCGCAGATATCATAAGACTGCGCGATGACGTCAGGATGCATGCCCAACATCATTGCACGTCATTTTATGCTCAGCTGTGTCGGACACGCACCCACATGCCGAGTGTCATATTCTGCCCTAGAAAACTGTAGGCCAGTTAGCTTAACGTCTGTCATAGGAAAAATGTTAGAAGCTATTATTAAAGATGTCAAAGGGTGGGGGAGCACTTAGAAAAATTCAAGGTAATCAGAGCCAACATGGTTTTGGGAAAGGGGAATCATGTTTAACCAATTTATTGGAGTTATTTGAAGAAGTAACATGTGCTGTGGATAAAGTGGAATTGGTGGGTGTATACTTAGATTTCCAGAAGATATTTGATAAGGTGCCATATCAAAAATTATTGCGCAAAAAAAAAGCTCATAGTATTAGGGGTAACATATTGACATGTATAGAAGATTGGTTAGCTAACAAGAAACAGCGAGTAGGTATAAATGGGTAAATTTTTGTTTGGCACGATGCAATAAGTGGTGTGCCACAGGGATCAGTACTGGGAGCTCAATTTTTGCAATTTATATAAGTGACTTGGATGGACGGACCAAAGGTATGGTTGCTAAATTTGCCGATAACACAAATATAGGTAGGAAAGTAAGCTGTGAAGAGGACATAAGTGAATGGGCAAAGATCTGGAAAATTAAGTATAATGTGGGAAAATGTGAAATTGTCCATTTTGGCAGGAAGAATAAAAATAAGAATATTATCTAAATGGTAAGAGATTGCAGAGCTCTGAGATGAAGAGGGATCTGGATGTCCTAGAGCATGAATCTCAAAAGGTTAGTATGCAGGTACAGCAAATAATTAAGAAAACTGATAGAATATTATTGTTTATTGTGAGGGGAATTGAATACAAAAGTAGTGAGGTTAAACTTCAGCTATACAGGGCATTTGTGAGACCACACCTGGACCACTATGTACAGTATTGGTCTTCTTATTTAAGGAAGGATATAAATGCATTGGAAGTAGTTCAAAGAATACCTGGAATGGGCAGGTTGCCTTATGAGGAAAGGTTGGACAGGCTAGGCTTGTATTCGCTGGAGTTTAGAAGAATAAGAGGAAACTTGATTGAAATGTATACGAACCTGAGGAGTCTAGACCAGATAGATGTGGAGAGGATGTTTCCTCTTGTGGGAGAATCACAGTTTAAAAATAAGGGGTCTGCCACTTAAGACAGAGATGAGGAGAAATCTTTCTCTCAGAGGGTCATGAGACTTTGCAATCTTTCTCAAAGGGTGGTGGAAGCAGAGTCTTTTGAATTTTTTAAGGCAGAGCTAGATAGATTCTTGATAAACAAAGGGGCGAAAGGTTATCGTGGTTAGGAAGGAATGTGGAGTTGAGGTTACAGTCAAATCAGCCATGATCTTATTGAATGGCAGAGCAGGCTCCTAATTCATATGCTTGTATGCAAAAATTGGAAAGGTTGTTTTTTGTTCAAAGAATCATGGAAGGCCTCCTTGTCCCAGACCATCCGTGTACCATCTGAATTCAAGCAACTTTGACCAGGAAAATTTAAAGCTTTAACTTGAATTCACAGAACAATGTTGTAATATCCTACTAATTTGGTATTAATTCATGTACATTTTCATTTTCTCAGCAAAAGCTAGATTGAAATAAAACACTTTAAACTTATTGAGCACAGCCATTATCCTAGCTTCAGGGAAAAAAAAACTATTTTTCCACAAGATAATATAATTTTTCTCCCAATCCTTATTAAATAAAGAAGTAAAGCATAAATATCAAAAGTGGACGTGTTTATTTTTAAATAGGAGACTTCATAAGAATAGCTTTGTGGGCAACTATGCAGTATCAGAGCATTAAGATTGTTGACTATACATCAAGATCTAAAAACACACAATGCAAATGTTAGTGCTTTTCAGCCAGCACCAACAGTGTGAAAGACTGTTGCCTTTTTAATTATTAACAGTTAGGTAATTCTGCATAATTGGGCCATTCCCAGAACTACCATTTTCCGTTACAGCTGCAACAAACTAAAAAATACGAATAAACATTTATGGCTATGATAAGTGAAAACTGTTGCAGTGGAATTCAGTTTAGTAAACACCATCCAATGAATAAATAGCTAGCACTGCATGGCTGTCAGTGATTCACATGACAATAATCTAGCGAAGGGACTTTAATGATCTAATAATCCATAATGTCAAAGCTCAAGTTGTTTTACAGTTATCAACAAGACTCTCAGAATTGCCTTCTTGTGTCACTTAATGAGAAGCATTGAGCATTTGTTTAGACTATTTCAAAGGCAGTAATTTTAGGTATTTTATAAATGTTTGTTCTGTATTCATAAAATAATCAAGAACACATTAAGAAAGCCACTGCATAATTGGCCACAGATCATCCATTAATAAGGCCAATTACACAATATTACAGATATTTTAACACATGGGAAAAATGAATGGTCTACCACTGGGGTTAGAAATTACCATAAACATGGCTGGCTTGGGGGTCAGAAATATCAAATTGAGCTATTGTGGAGTACTCATTTGTTGTAGGCTAACTTACCTCTCCATATTCCCCTACATCTTCACCCAGGGATATCATTGCCACAGCTCAACATTCCTCACTACGAGAAAAAAGTAACAAGGATCCCATGAATTCTGATGGTCAGAATAACAAAGTTGAATATGAACAGAAAATCAAGATATGGATTGTGAACCTCAGAAGGCATTTACATTTGTGACTCGTATGCTGATCAGCAAAGTTGAGAAGCTTAGGAGCTTTTCTAAATCAGATGGAATTAAGTATAAACCCTGAATCCTGGGCCGCTTCATGTTACTCAGACAGGATGAAAGAGAGAAAAGCTTTGAATGGAATGTATTCAAGCTGGAAGTGTTTTGTTCTGTTGACAAAACTGAGTTCTTGCTCTCTCTTGAATGAGTACTATTTTAAGTAATGGCAAAGATGGTACTAAATTATAATTTTGAACATTTTTAGCAGTGCCAAGCCTCTTGTTTTTGAGATCACTTTCATGATGTTACAGAACAGACGCTTCTGCACATGTCCCTTCCAGGCTGCTTAACCAATCTGTTTTGACTTGTGATATCTGGAATAAAGGGGATATAAATGGCCTCAACGAGGGCCAGTAGCCTTACCACCTTGTTAACACTGACAATACACTGGTGCCATTTTGAAAGGAGCCTACCACTGGGCAGCCACAGCACATGCCTATTGCAGGCATTATCCCAATTTTAATATGCAAATTAAGGGCTATTGCAATTATGAAGTTTTTAAGATTGCTACATTTTGTGACTGTGTTTTCAAATTTAAGATAAAATGAAGGGGATCATGTAACCTGTTCTAAAGTCTGCCTGACAGTAAGCCTGGGTGGTTTTACGTTAAAGATCAAATGGGATGATGGGGTAAGGTGCTCACAGTTGGACACAATGGCAGCCATCTCTGAGTTCACAATGGGTAGACTCCGAGTCCCCAAAGTCCCAGAAAAGTGTTGGAAGTATTGTGTTGTAAACAGTTCTGCTGTAAACTGCCCATTTACTCCTAAGATTAAAGCAAATTAAGGTCAAGAATAATTAATCAGCATTTCTATCTGGATGCAAGATAACTGTGTTTCATGTTGCCATGGGGAAGAGTAAAGAGGAAGCTATTTTTGAGATCAGGTTACAGGCTTCTCTACAAATCAATCGATATCACAGACAGACAGCAATTTTTTTTTGTGTGGTCAGCAGGGAGAAGAGGTTGCTTGGATTTTCCAACTACAACAGCTGGATGTGAGAGGGAAATAACCTCTTGATAACCTCAAGAAAATACTTATTCTACAGACTCTAAGGATTCTGCAAGATTGGTTCTGGTGTGGTCAGAGGGGAAGAATCATGGGAAAGGCTTTACTTCTGACAGTGGATATAGGAAACTCCCTGAAAAATAAGGGAAGTGCCTGGAGACGGTCACTCGAAGTTACTACTCAGCGAAATGGGAAAATCTGATCCCATTGGAAGATATAACTGTTTGTTATAAGCATTGTAATTCTGTGGACAGTGCAATGTGTGATAAATATCAAAGAGGAATATTCATTTCTGTAGTTTAAAGTACAAGTTGCCTAACATAAATTGCAAAAAGAAAGTAATGTTTAGTCAATAGTGCTTTTTTAAAATATTTTGTTACAATAAGAGTTTTGAAATATTAAATCCTGTTATGTCATTGTTTCACATTTTAAATGTAAGTTCAAATCTTTCTTTTGAAGTTATGGATCTCTACAGAGATTGTAACAGGTCCTTGGTCAATCTCATTCCCCTGCTCTAACGTGCCTTGCTAACTCATCTCAGTTATTTCAGTGTCCCTGGGTGAAAGAAAGAAAAGGTAAAATCAGCCAGGCTGCTTCCAACTGCTTTTTAGTGACACCTTTGCTTGTGTGACTGAAGTTCAGCTGTGATGTCCTCCATGGTCACTCAGACATGAAAAATAGGCACTCGGGTGAGGTAGCAAAGCATGAACAGCACTCATGAAACCATTGGATCAGCAAGGAGTCAACATCTTCAGAACAGGAGGAAAGAAAATTGGTTCAGGGAAATAAATTTAAAAATGTGGATGAAGTAAAAACCCTTTCTAACATACATATATGGATAACTTTCTCATTGATCCTACCATAATAGTGGAACAGCTTTGCAGCCATCTACGTTACTGCCCTTCACAGATAGGGATCTCTGTTTCTTTTTGCCAATTTTCTCCTTTCTTTTTCTCTCATGGACAGGATATTGAGGTCGGTGATTGGGAGGCGGGGCCCGCTCGCCGACATGTAAAATTACGCTGGATGATGTCGGGCGGCGCTCCCGGCGTCACTCCACATCATTTCAATTTTCAGGTTGGCAGGGGCGCAGCCAAATCAGCTGTGCACCCGCCAACCTATCGGCGGCCTTTTGAGGCCATTTAAAAAGTAATTGAACTCATTAAAGGACCTGCCCGTCTGACCTTAAGGTTGGCGGGCAGGCCGGGAGCCCTTCAGAAAAAGAATGAAATCTCATCCATGGGCGGGATGAGGTTTCATGAAGGTTTTTAAAAATTTAATAAAAGTTTAATTAAAACTGACGGACATGTCCCAACTCATGTGGCAGTGTCACATGAGGGGACATGTCAGGGAAATTTTATTTTTCTGTATTTACCATTTTTGAATTTGGTGCCGATCTCCCTGAGGCAGCACTTAGCCTCAGGGAGATGAATGCGCTCTTTAATGCGCATGCGAGAAAGAGCCCACTCTCGGCTCAGGGAATCCCCCCCTCCACCCGCATAGGGAGTGCATAGTACTTCCTGGTGGACATCAATTGGCCTGCCCATGTAAAATGGCAGCGCGCCCCGATAGGGGGTACCGATCGGAGGTGCGCCCACTCCTGAACTTCCCCCCCAACGGGTGGAAAATTCTGCCCCATGAATATTTTGAATTTAATGCTCATTGTTCACTGGCAAAGTGGTTATTTATTGGGTGCAAGCTTATTTGCATATAATATCAGGAGAGATGTAAACCAGCTGCTGTTTTGTGATCAAGCAATTTACCTTGCGCACAATGTCAAAATGACTGCCTTTGACGGTGGAAGGTATCACAACCAGGTCTGACCCCAAATTGATTATCAGGCCATTGATTCATTTTGAACATAAAGCATTTTGTTCTTTATAGTTTAGTACTAGGCTGGGTCCTTTTGTCATCACTAGATTACTGGGGAGATGCATTTTCAATCTGCACTGACCCTACCTTGGCAAAAGGACAATGGACTTTTAGAACAGCAAAGAGTGATTACTGAATTATAAACAGAAAATACTGGAACTACTTTTCAAGTCTGGCAGCCTCTGTGGAGAGAGAAACAACATTAACAGCCCATATAACTTCCAATCTCTGGCAGGGGGGTTGGGGGTGGGGGCGCGGGGGCTTGTACCTGGGAGGTACCTCAGAAGATGCACTGGGGGACCCCATGGGCTTCCCCATGCAAACTTCCGATTGGCAATTTGCCTGCACTGAAAACCATCCGATACTCCAATTTAAATCGGAGACTTCGAATGGCTCTGACTGTCTTACCAGGTTAGTTACCCAGGAAAAGTTAGAAGAATTAAAACCACTTCCATCTCCTTGGTGTCTATAATACTGACCACCCTGCACCCCCCCTCCGCTGACTCTCAACTGGACCTCCAACCTCCACTGACCCCTGACTACTCCCCCCAACTGCCCCACTCCCCACTACCTTATCAACCTGCCGGCTACCATCCCGACCTCCTGACCACCCTGCGACTACCCCCACACCCCCTGACTACCTCCCACACCCCTGACTATACTTCTAACCCCCCCAAGTAACTTCCTGACCCCCCCAATGCTGTGATTACCCCACACTTCCCCAACTATCCGCACGACCCCCTGAGTATCCATTGACTACCCCTGCACCTGCCAACTACCCCATCCCCTGACTATCCTCTTGACCCTCGAGTACCCAGTGACTGCTTTCACCTTCTTTGTATTCCCCCACCAACTCAACTACCCTCCTGACCCACAACTACCCCACATCGACCCTCCACCCCCAACTACCCTCCTGACACCCCACCTTCCTGACTGCCCTCCCGACCCCCGACTACCACATGACTACACTTTCAGCCCCCTGACTGACTACTCAACACCCCTTGCCCCATTCTACCACCCCAACTGACCATCCAACATCCCGTGAACCCCCGACCAATCTTACACTCTCCTCAAATGACGACCAGACCTCATCATCCCATCCTACACCCCCCAACTGACCACCCTACCCCTCCAAATCACCCTACCCCACCCTGACCCATCCTACCTCCCCAAACAATCCTACTTCCCCCAACCCATCTACCCCACCCCACAACTGACCACCTGACCCCCCTGACCCATTCTAGCCTTTCGGCCCATCCTACCCCACACCCTGACCCATCCTATCCAAACCCAAACCACCCTATCCACTTAACCCCTAGCTTCTAAACTGATGAGACCTTTAAACTTACCCGCTGTGAAAAAGGGGCATGGCTTCCTTTCTTCCCGTGCGTCTACACTATACCGAAAGCCTCAGGAACCCCCTGCACTGAACTTTTCTGAGAGGCCGGGGTCAGAAGGTCAAGTGCGAAATGTGCAGCTCCATTCCAGTGCAAGTGAAAAGGAGCAGTGTGGCAATCCGACTGTGATTGCCACGCCTCAAAAGTTCTGGCCCAACATTTCCGGTTAATGACATCAGATGTTTTCGTGAAAATCATTGACTTGAAATGGTAATTCTATTTTTCTCTCCACAGATGCTGCCAGGCCTACTGAGTAATTCCAGCATTTACTGTTTTTATTTCACATTTCCAGCATCTGCAGCATTTTACATTTTGTTGAAAAAGTGATTATGAACATACGAATTAGGAATAGGAGAAGGCCACTCGGCCCCTCGAACATGCTCCACCATTCAATAAGATCATGGCTGATCTGACTGTAATCTCCACCCCACATTCCTGCCTGCCCCAGGTAACCTTTAACCCCCTTGTTAATCAAGAATCTATCTAGCTCTGCCTTAAAAATATTCAAAGACTCTGCTTTCCACCACTTTTTGAGGAAAAGAGTTCCAAAGACTCACAAGCCTCTGAAAGAAAAACATTTCTCCTCATCTCTGTCTTAAATGAGCGATCCCTTACTTTTAAACAGTGACCTCTAGTTCTAGATTCTCCCACAAAAGGAAACATCCTCTCCACATCCACCCTGTCAAGGCATCTCAGGGTCTTAAAGGTTTCAATTAAGTCACCTCTTACTCTTCTAAGTTCCAGTGGATACGAGCCTAACCTGTCCAGTGTTTCCTCATAAGACAACCTGCCCATTCCTGGTATTAGTTTAGTAAACCTTCTCTGAACTGCTTCTAATGCATTTACATCTTTCTTTAAATAAGGAGACCAGTACTGTACACAATACTCCAGATGTGTTCTCACCAGTGCCCTGTGTAACTGAAGCATAACCTCCCTACTTTTGTAATCAATTCCCCTCGCAAACTCCTTTCTCAGCTATTTCAGACAGAGGCAAATTAATAACTTAGGTTATTAGAAAAAGGAAATTGAAGAATGGTGAAGCACTCATATTTTCTTTAATAATACTGCACTTAGTAATTTCCACCCTTAAAGGCTTTTAAATATAAAAAAATAAAAAACTTTTATTTTTAAATTTAGCTTTTATGTTGAGGACACATATCATAAGACTTCTGTCAGAGATGATTTAAAACTCTTTTACAAGTCGTCACTGCTGTTTTTAACATTGATTCCTTCAGGGAACCCATTACATTAGTTCTAGTCAGAAGGAGTAGCTGCATCTGCTGTGTACCTCAGCATATGGCACTGATAGCCTGCATGATTTAAGCTCCCTCTCACACTGCTGAAAAGAATTTGCCTATGCACAGACGCAGGAGTACAAGAGTTCAAATGGTGCTAATTAATGATACTGACACAAATTTTTATAACAAATTAACATGTGAACTTACCTCTCTGGAAACTGTAACTTTTTAAATACAGCACTTAGGAAAATAATAAATTTAAAAATATTATACTGTCAATTAGACTTGGTACAGAAATATTACCACAGACCTGAGAGACCTAAACGTTTATGGTTCAGGGCTATTGGAACTCATATAAGCACTGCCTGAAGAAAGAAGTCTGGCCAAATATTAATGCAAATCTACCAGAAATTTATATCAGTTGTTCTTGGCATTAGCTTCCAAACCGCTTGCTACTCTGGTTATATGGATGAAGTGTTGATAGTCTTACATGTAAATTTGTATCATAGTCCAATAGTTCAGTGAAAATCATAGATTCAGGAAATTTGTGTTCCTTATGATTTTAAACTGTCCTACTTATTGAGTGGGTTTTCACTTCCATTTAAAGCAGTAAGGCATGTAAAATCACGTGGTATGGCAGTGGGTGCTGTACCCATTGCCTACTCACCTCTGTTGGTACTTTAGCAGCAGCGAGGAAAGTGTTGTGTGGCCTATCCACTATTGGGCCAATTGAGGTTATTAAGTGGCCAATTAATGGCATGGCCTCCTTCTGCCGCCAAGTAAGCCCGGTTACCAAGTTGCACCCTTGGGGGTGGGGTTCTTCCTGTTCAGGTGTCCTGTGCCTAACGGATGGCCCTCACAAAGGTAATTGTCACCCCATTTGTTCTCCCCCTGCTTCACGATTGCAAACCCCCAACCCCGCCCCGTGCTGGACCCTGCCTGACTGGCCCTGGGAATCTGCCCTAACTCACCTTTGACACAAGCCTCCATGCTGCTCCTCATAGTGGAATGCTGTAGCCCCAACAATAGCCAGCGCTCCTAGTGTCACTGCTGAGGCTGGGCCATCTGATTTTTCCAGCTGTCCTCGGAGGTGGGACTTCATTCCACATGGGGGGCAGAAGCCACAACCTTAGCCACTTAACAGCTAATCAGCCATTAAATCAAATCATGGCTCCCCAGCCATGAGGAGGTAGGTTCGGCTTGACTTCTCAGCTGGGCAGCCGGGCCATCAACTCCACAAAGAATTCCGGCCAATATCTTTCAAAAATAATAATAACAAGCTATCGATTCAGTTCCTATTATGCTATTTTTAAAGATCCTTCAAGTCTCAGCTCACAAGTAGCATGTTTGCCTCTGGATCGGAAGTGGAGTTCAAAGTTGCACTGGGTCTTGAATGCCTAATCTAGGCTGACATTCACTACTTAGGGAGAGCTGCATTACTGGAGACGCTGACCACAAAATTTGGCCCAATAGCGCCTGTATCTTTGGTAATCCAAGTGCTGCTTTGGTACGAAAATGGCATCCATGCCCCGATAGCTCACTTCCTGTGCGGGCCATGCCAAATGCCAGTTTGATGGTGCTGTTAGCACACGTGTTAGGACTGTGCTTCAGAATTTTGCAGGGCAGGTACAACATGACTTCAGTCAGACTTCAGTCAGGTCGTTGACAGGGCCCTCAACCGTGTCCGGCCCATCTCCCGCGCATCCGCCCTCACGCCTTCTCCTCCTTCCCAGAAACATGATAGGGTCCCCCTTGTCCTCACTTATCACCCCACCAGCCTCCGCATTCAAAGGATCATCCTCCCCATTTCTGCCAACTCCAGCATGATGCCACCACCAAACACATCTTCCCTTCACCCCCCCGGCGGCATTCCGTAGGGATCATTCCCTCCGGGACACTCTGGTCCACTCCTCCATCACCCCCTACTCCTCAACCCCCACCTATGGCACCTCCCCATGCCCACGCAGAAGATGCAACACCTGCCCCTTCACTTCCTCTCTCCTCACCGTCCAAGGACCCAAACACTCCTTTCAAGTGAAGCAGCATTTCACTTGCATTTCCCCTAACTTAGTCTACTGCATTCGTTGCTCCCAATGCGGTCTCCTCTACATTGGAGAGACCAAACGCAAACTGGGCGACCGCTTTGCAGAACACCTGCGGTCTGTCCGCAAGAAAGACCCAAACCTCCCTGTCGCTTGCCATTTTAACACTCCACCCTGCTCTCTTGCCTACATGTCTGTCCTTGGCTTGCTGCATTGTTCCAGTGAAGCCCAACGAAAACTGGAGGAACAGCACCTCATCTTCCAACTAGGCACTTTACAGCCTTCTGGGCTGAATATTGAATTCAACAACTTTAGATCTTAAACTCCCCCTCCACCCATCCCCACCCCGTTTCTTCCCCCCCCCTCCCCCGCCACCCCCCCCACAAACAGAACTGTCCTGGCAGACCGATCATGTCAGCCTGTTCCTGCCCCACGGAACTCATTTCTCGTTATCTTGACTCCCTTCTCTCTCCCCTTGTCCAGTCCCTTCCCACCTACATCCGTGATTCCTCTGACACCTTACGTCACATCAACAATTTCCAGTTCCCTGGCCCCAACCGCTTCCTCTTCACCATGGATGTCCAATCCCTCTACACCTCCATCCCCCACCAGGATGGTCTGAGGGCCCTTAGCTTCTTCCTTGAACAGAGGCCCCAACAATCCCCATCCACCACTACTCTCCTCCGTCTGGCTGAACTTGTTCTCACACTGAACAATTTCTCCTTTAACTCCTCTCACTTCCTCCAAATAAAAGGTGTGGCTATGGGTACCCGCATGGGCCCCAGCTATGCCTGTCTCTTTATGGGGTATGTGGAACATTCCTTGTTCCAGTCCTACTCCGGCCCCCTCCCACAACTCTTTCTCCGGTACATCGATGATTACTTTGGTGCTGCTTCATGCTCTCGTCGGGACCTGGAAAAATTGATTAATTTTGCTTCCAATCTCCACCCCTCCATCATTTTCACATGGTCCATCTCTGACACTTCTCTCCCCTTCCTTGACCTCTCTGTCTCAATTTCTGATGATAGACTGTCCACCAATATCCATTACAAGCCTACCGACTCCCACAGCTACCTCGACTACAGCTCCTCACACCTCGCTTCTTGTAAAGACTCCATCCCATTCTCTCAGTTCCTTCGCCTCCGTCGCATCTGTTCTGATGACGCTACCTTCAAAAACAGCTCCTCTGACATGTCCTCCTTCTTCCTTAACCGAGGTTTTCCATCCACGGTCGTTGACAGGGCCCTCAACCGTGTCCGGCCCATATCCCGCGCATCCTCCTTCACGCCTTCTCCTCCTTCCCAGAAACATGATAGGGTCCCCCTTGTCCTCACTTATCACCCCACCAGCCTCCGCATTCAAAGGATCATCCTCCGCCATTTCCGCCAACTCCAGCATGATGCCACCACCAAACACATCTTCCCTTCACCCCCCCTGACGGCGTTCCGTAGGGATCGTTCCCTCCGGGACACCCTGGTCCACTCCTCCATCACCCCCTACTCCTCAACCCCCACTTATGGCACCTCCCCATGCCCACGCAAAAGATGCAACACCTGCCCCTTCACTTCCTCTCTCCTCACCGTCCAAGGGCCCAAACACTCCTTTCAAGTGAAGCAGCATTTCACTTGCATTTCCCCTAACTTAGTCTACTGCATTCGTTGCTCCCAATGCAGTCTCCTCTACATTGGAGAGACCAAACGCAAACTGGGCAACCGTTTTGCGGAACACCTGCGGTCTGTCCGCAAGAAAGACCCAAACCTCCCTGTCGCTTGCCATTTTAACACTCCACCCTGTTCTCTTGCCCACATGTCTGTCCTTGGCTTGCTGCATTGTTCCAGTGAAGCCCAACGCAAACTGGAGGAACAGCACCTCATCTTCCGACTAGGCACTTTACAGCCTTCTGGGCTGAATATTGAATTCAACAACTTTAGATCTTAAACTCCCTCCCCCCATCCCCACCCCGTTTCTTCCCCCTCCCTTTTGTTTTTTTCAATAATTTATATAGATTTTTCTTTTCCCACCTATTTCCATTATTTTAAATCTACAACTAATACCTTGTCAGTCTTTCCACCCCGCCCCCACTAGAGCTGTACCTTGAGTGTCCTGCCATCCATCCTTAATTAGCACTTTTCTTAGATAATATCACCACCTTCAACACCTCTTTGATCCTTTTGTCTGTGACATCTTTTGATTATCTGCTCCTATCACTGCTTGCTTGTCCCTACAACCACCCCACCCTCAACTTCCCTCCCCCCGCCCCCCACCTTAAAACAGCTTATATTTCACCCCTCTCCTAACTACACTCAGTTCTGTTGAAGGGTCATGTGGACTCGAAACGTCAACTCTTTTCTTCTCCACCGATGCTGCCAGACCTACTGAGTTTTTCCAGGTAATTCTGTTTTTGTTTTGGATTTCCAGCATCCGCAGTAGTTTTTTATTTTTATGACTTCAGTCAGCATGTAACTGATTTGATGCCAGGGGTGCCATTTTTGATCTCAAAGCTCCAGCCAACACCTCCTTTTAGCCTCACACCGCTGAACACCAGCTCTATTTAGTTACTTTCCAGTTCATTGATGATTGATTTCTACTGGCTCTTGCTGAGTTTGTAAAAGGGCTATGAGTTTTCTACCACTACTTAAAGTTGGCGAAGTCTACATACAGTGGTTTTGCACAGGGTGAAACACTTGTTCCTACTTCAAGGGTTCTGTTTAGCAAGGGCACAGAGTGTATTCTGAGTAGGGGACTTCAATGTCCATCATCAAGTGCGGTTCAGTAGCACCACCACTGACTGAGCTTGTCAAGTCAGAAAAGATGCACCAGTCAGACTGGGTCTGTGGCAGGTGGTAAGAGAACTAACATGAGGGAAAAACCTACTTGACCTCACCTTCACCAATCTACCTGTTGCAGATGCAACCATCCATAGCTTTATTGGTAGAACTGATTGCACACTTATGGGTGTCCTTGTGGAGACAAAGTCCAGTCTTCACAGTCCTTGTGGAGACAAAGTCCAGTCTTCACAGTAAGGACACCCTCCAACATCTGTGGCATTACCACCATAATCAATAAGTTTGAGCAGTTCAAAACTGAACATCCATGAGTTGCTGTGGGCCATCAGTGGGAACAGAATTTTGTTCCACCACAGACTGTAACCTCATGGCCTGGCATATACCTCACTTTGTCATTACCCTCAAGCAGGAGACCAAACCCTGGCTCAATGAGGAGTGGAGGAAAACATGCCAGAACAGCACCAGGTGTACGTAAAAATGTGGTGCCAACTTGGTGAGATTACAACACAGGACTATGTACATGGTAAACAGTGGAAGCAGCATGTGATAGACAGAGATAAGTGATCCCATAACCAACAGATCAGATCAAAGCTCTGAAGTCTTGCATTTCCAGTCATAAATGGTGGTGGAGAATTAAGCAATTAATAAGACGAGGAAGCTCCACAAACATCTCCATCCTCAATGATGACAGAGTACATGAGTACAAAAGACAAGGTTGAAGCAATTGTAACCAGTTTCAGCTAAAAATGCAGAGTGAAGGATCTATATAATCCTCCTCTTGATGTCTCCAACATCACAGATGCCAGTCTTCAGCCAATTAGATACATTCAACGTGATATCAAGAAACAGCTGAATGCATTGGATTCACCAAAGGCTATGGGCCCTGAAAATAACCCTGATAATTCAGCCATGAGGCTGAAAATTTGTGCTCCAGAAATATTCGCGACCCTAGCAAAGCTGTTCCAGAACAACTACAACACTGGCTAGGGCCACTCAGCTCCTGACTTCATTACAGCTTTGGTCCAGACGTGGACAAAAGAGTTGAATTCCAGAGAAGAAGTGAGAGTGACTGCCCTTGACCTCAAGGCAGAATTTGATCGAATTTGCTGTCAAGGAACCCTAGAAAAATTGAAGTCAATGGAAATCAGGGGAAAGCTTTCCACTGGCTGGACTCATAACTTGCCTAAAGGAAAATGGTTGTAATTGGAGGGCAATCAGCTCAGCTACAGGACATCGCTGGAGGAGTCCCTTAGGTCTTACCAAATTCAGCTGCTTCATCAATGACCTTTTTTTTCCATCATAAAGCCTGAAGTGCGGATGTTTGCTGATGATTGCACATTGTTCAGTTTCATTTGCAGCACTTTAGATACTGAAGCAGGCTATGTCCACATGCAGCAAGACCTGGGCATTGATAAGTGGCAAATAACATTCATGTCATACAAGTGCCAGGTAATGATCATCTCCAGCAAGTGAGATTCTAACTACCTTCACTTGACATTCAACAAGATTACCATCACTGAATCACCCAACATCAACATTCTGCGAATAACCATTGACTGGAAAGGTAATTGGGTAAGACCCATGGTGACAAGAGCAGCTTAGAGATTGGATATTCAGCAGTGAGTAACTCACCTCCTGACTCCCTGAGGCCTCTCCACTATCTACAAGACACAAATCAGGAGTATGATGAAATATTCTGCACTTGCCTGGATGAGTGCAGCTACAACATGCAAGAATCTCAACACCATTCAGAACAAAGCAGCCCTGCCTGATCAGCATCCCATTTACCACATCAAGTATTCATTCCCTCCACCACTGGTGCACCATGGCTTTAATGTACAACATATTTTCTTTCCTGGCCTCAGTATGCTATAAAATAATATTGAGAGGGTTTCACAAACCTAATTTCTGCCTAGGTGGCTGCTTCCATGTAGATCACTTGTTAATGTAATGGCTGAGGTAGTTACAGACTAGGTTGCTGTCTCACAGAGGATGCCATATCAAGGCATTCCAGCAACTTCCCCTACTGTACTGACAGAAGATTATGCCAGTAAATATAGAATAATGGCCACTCCACTGTGGGAATGACACAGCTAGTCCTATGCCCATCTCATGAATCAGCCAAAAGGCTGCCATACACACTCAGTGGGCTTACTCCTCCGCTCAGCAAATTCATAGAGCGAGTTGAAGAATTAATGCTGTTAGAAAGGCATCCTACACTTTCTTTGGGGTCACAAACACCAAACATACAATCAAAATTATTTATAAAGAATTAAATTGTTAGCACTTTGGGAGAAAATGTCATGAATACTTTTTGCTGGCGGTAGGGTTCCTTGCGACCACCCATGTTCAGAAGGTTCCTGTCCTTATTTCAACTATGCTCAGAAGATTTCTTTGTGACCATGCAGCATAAGGTAGAAACAAATCCAGGGAAAGGTTTTCTTGAGAGTTGAGGTTGTGCAGAGAATGATGTTGGGGGTGGTGTATTGGCCACCCTATAATGTACATGTGGTCACGGGTATTATTGGAATGCCTAGCTTCAGTACTTAGATGAACACTTTTTCCACGTGGCATGTTAATATTGCCCATAATCCAGCTGCAGGTCACACACCCCGAGTTATTGTTAGTGTCTTCCTCCGATGGTGCCTGCAGAGAAACTCCCCCATGGTCACATCTCTTTGAATTATAAGATTGTGAAGCATATAATGGACAATGATGCCTGCGATGGGATTCTAATTCAAGATGAGCCTGAGGCCCAAACATTGAAAGAGTTGCCTTGTTGTCCATTCACTTTGGAATACATTGGCTGTCATTGTATCTGCATTTAGTTTTTAACTGTACTTTTCACAAGGATGAGCAGAGCTAGGACTGTTGTGGGGGGTATGCCTCAGTCAACTAAGATGCATCCTTCAACAAAATAAAATACTGCAGATGTTGGCAATCTTAAATAAAATCAGAAAATGCTGGAAACACTCAGCAGGTCAGGCAGCGTCTGTGGAGAGAAAAAACAGTTAATGTCTCAGGTCGACCACCTTTCATAAGAACCTCAGGCTTTTTGCCATTTTTTATGAAAGTCCAAAACCATTTTATTCCTTCAAGAGAACTCCTGAGTTTATTGCATAAAAGTGCATATCTCACATAAGAATATAAGAACATGTAAACCAGAGCAAGAGTAGACCAGACATCCCCTCAAAAATATCCTATGCCCTCAGCGTAATGAAACCTCCCATGGGACTTCACAGCAGCATTGTACAACAATTTATGACCTCGAGCCACATGAGATGATATTAGGTCAGAAGGCTAAAAGCTTGGTGAAAGAGGTGTTTTTTTAAAGAGTGTCTTAAAGGATGAATGCAAGTTTGGGAAGTGAAGAGGTGTAGGAAGGATGTTCTAGAGCCTAGAGCCTAGGCAAATGAAGGCACAGCCTCCAATGGTGGAGCAATTAAAATTGGGAATGCTCAAGAGGCACCCAGAGTTGGGTGAGCATAGGTAACTTGGAGGATTGTAAGGCTGGACGAGATTACAAAGAGAGTGAGGGACAAGGCCATGGAGCGATTTGAAAACAAGGTGAGAACTTGTCAAGAAATTGGTTTACTGGGAGTCAGTGTAGGTCAGTAAACACAGGGATGATAGAAGAATGGCATTTGATGCAAATTAGGACAGGGTCAGCAGAGTTTTGGATGGTTATACGTTTACAGAGGGTAGAATGTGGGAGAACAGCCAGGATGTATTAGAATAGTCAAGTCTAGACGTAAGAAAGGCATGGGTGAGGATTTCAGCAGCAGATGAGCTGAGGCAGGGGCAGCTGAGTAATGTTATGGAGGTGAAAATAGGTAGTCTTAATAATGTAACAAATATTTGTTGGGAACCTCATCTCTGGATCAAATATCCTACCAAGTTTGAAAACAATCTGATTGAGTCTCAGACTGTTGCCAGGGAGAGGAATGGAGTAGGTGGTTCTGACATGGGCAGAAATCCAATTGAAGGAATTCAAAGATGGAGTTCATAGAAAGATGGGCACAGATTTGGGAGGTGACAACACATTCAAGGACTTTAGAGAAGAAAAGAAGATTGTGGATGGGATGGTAGTTTGTAAGATGTTGGGGTCAAGGGTTGGTTTCTTTGATGGGGTAATGATGGCAGAAAGGGGGAAAACACCCAATGAGAGAGAACCGTTAACAATATCAGCTAACATGGGGCCAGAAGGGGAAGCTGGGCAGTCAGCAGTTGGGAATAGGCTTGACGGAACACAAGGTTGGTCTCATTGACTAGATGAGCAACGAGAATGTGAGAGGAGATAGGAGAGGATCTAGAGACAGATGAGAGTTCAGGTCTAGGGCTAGGACTGAAAGGTTAGAGGAAGTATGGCCCAGTGGGCTAGTGGAAGGGAGGGATGCAGCAGAGGCAGCTGATTGGATGGTCTTGATCTTAGTGACAAAGAGGCCCATGAGCTCCTCACGCTTATTGAATCTAACATTGGTGTATCTACGTCATCCAGGCCATCTTAAGCAGGGTTGAGGAGGATGTGTGCATTTTTTTGGTGAAGACTGTACCTGTTGGTTGTAGGCTGCTATCAGCTGGGGATCAGGCTAATTCTTAGAAGAAGAGGTGCTGAAATTCTTTATGAGGAAGACAGAGCTTTGAAGGACTTTGTGACTGAGATTGATCACATGTAGGCTGAGTGGACTGCTGAGCCAATCCTTAAGATCTGTCTTAGTTGTACTTGCCATTTAATGTGGAATTTATATTTTATAATCAACCACAATTAGCCTGTTAATTCAAGTTTAACTTATGTTGATTCTGGGCTTTAGAGAATAGGGGGTTACCAAAGATAGTAGTTAGTGTTTGTTTTGTTTGACTCTTGTATAGCAAAAATTATTCTATTTTAAGCTGTGAAACTTGTGACTTCATTTTTTCTGTAGATAACCGGAATTTTGGATTTTTTTTTAAGTAACTGGTCTCTATCAAGATCCTAACATGGTGCAAAGTTATAAAGTTTACCTGGTATTCTTGCAGTTATTGTTGAATAGAAAAATATTTAGCAAAATTGTTGTTTCAATGTAAACGGAATTATAAAAATGAATTATTGCTTGGTATTAGATATCAAGGCCATGTTCTTTGTATCAATTATTTTGTTTGAAGTTAGAGTTTCCTTTTTAGATTCAGTAGGCTAAATAGAAAGGTAAATGGATATTTATTTTATTTACTATCTAAAATAACCTGATATCATGCATTCCCACTTTCCAAAGGCTCTATCTTGCGAGACTTGACACTGCATGAGACTTTAACACATTGCCAGAAACAACATGAATTCTTTTTTGGGAGGGTGAACTCTGGTAAAATTATATCCTGTGACACACAAGGAAAAAGTGCTGCCCTCCTGAGTGTGAAAAAATGGGAAAAGAATAATCGCTCAGTAAAATTTAGATAGGATTAGTGTGTGCTGTGTGTGTGTGGTTCATGTATGTCTGCTTGTGGCGCCATTTATCCTGTTTCTCCTAATGAATGACAACACATTGCCATTTAGTATCATTGCAATTTTAATGTTGCTGATTTCACAGAATAGATTACTTTACTTTTAAATGAAGTAATTTTTAATGCTATGTTTGGATTCCAAGGAGGAATATTTTACCTGCCAGGGCAGGTGGATTTCTAAGCTGGCAGCGCATTAAAACACCAGAAACTGCCGGCATGTCGGAAAGTTGCCAGGAACATGCCGGCTTCCGTATTGAACTCAAGTGCATTCGGGAAGCCCCTGTTGGACAGATGGGCCTGAAGCTTACATATGTTAACTGCTCATTAATTATAGTTTTAACCTTGAATTCTGTCTTTAACTTGTACACGTGTTTCCCATGTTTTCTAGAACTTGCCAAGTTGAAGGAGAAGACAGCGAGAATTTATGGGTTGTGCAATTAATTTACAGGCAAGGGAAGCTTTAAATACCAGAACATGATAGCTGCTTCCTTGTCTATGTGAAATGTTTATACCCACAAGACTTGTTCTGTGAGTGTGCTTTTGCTGCCTTGGAGGTGATTTCCAATATGTCGCAGGTCATTTCTGCTACCTTGGAGTTTTTTGCCTTTGGTCTTGACTTACCTGCTGTCAGCTGAAACATTGAGCAAGCCAACAGCGTGTTGAAGGTACAATTCAGGTGCCTGGACAGATCTGGGCACACCCTCTTTAAACACTGGCAAGAGTTTCCATGGCCCTGATAAGCTGTGCCAGGCACAACATTGCACAGCAGCAAGGGCGGAGCTGCAGGAGGAAGATGGTAATAGACACGCTGCAGCTTCAGAGGAAGAGGAGCCTGATTTCACGACGGCACCTCTACTGCCAGGGTGCCTTGGGTGGGTTGATTCAGGCGTGCTTCAGCTAATCTGAAGCAGTGCAGACATCTAAAATGCCAATTCGGAAACCACTGTGCATCTGCAGCCCCTATCAGTTGCCAGCACTAACTAGTCCTATAAGCAACAAACCAATCTATTCACGGACACCCATTGCTCGTCTTTTACTCTTGTCATACCATTTTCCACAAAACAGAAGGTCACATGGCAGGTGACAGGCAACAATGGGGAGGGCAAAAAAACGGAGCTTTGAAACAAAATCTACGGTTGATAAACATTGAACAGAAATGTAACAATTTAACAAGGGGCAGAATAGTCCCAGATTTGCACTAAGTGCGATAGCAGTGGGTAAAACGCTGTTTTATCTGCTGGCTGCAATGGCGGGTTTTCATGCTGTATCGTCCCAAACCCGCCACATTACTATGCATTCCCAGGGAACACGCCGTTTCCATGGCGGGCGGGATCTCATTTGCCTGCCATGCCATCACCTCTCCGCTTCATCACACCAGCCACCACATTTAAAGTCCAGCCCAGGGCTGCAGCAAAGAAGGCATGGCTCCAAAAGGCAAGAACACTGCAGCCCTCGAGTGCCTTTTGGACACTGTGGAGGCCACTGTGATGTCCCCTACCCCAACTCTGGCCGCAGGAGGGGCATAACATCACCATTCGGGCTTGGTAGGCGAATGCAGTGGGGATCAGTGCCAATGTTGAACAGAAGAGGTTGGCCATCCAATGCAGATAGGGGATGGATGATGTCATCCATATAGCCAGGGTATGGCAACCATCTCATCACTCTAAACTCACACACTCAAGCCCATCACACATTCACTGTCATCTCACTCACTGCCAGCTCAAGGGACATCACCACCTATTCTCACACACACACCCTCACATGTCCATCTGGCCTCATCTCCTCTGGAGACTACACCTCAGCTCTCACCATCTTGAGGCCACTTGCACATATCAACATGTGCCCCGCTACACACCCTGGGATACCCTCCTCCCCCAGTACAGCTTTCGCCCTGCAACCTCTTCCCATGTCTGACGCCACTTCTCCCCCTTCCCCAAGCAAGCCCTAGTCCTGTAGCCATTGAAAAGCTACCCACATATGGCTGATCTCGTAGGTAGGGACCTACCCATGAGCCCCCCTAAAAGTGATGTGGTGCTGTCTGTGAAGCCTGGCGCTGATGACTGCGAGCGCTGACCGAAGGAAGGTAGGCAAACAAACCTCGAAGTCCTGACCGAAGCGCAGCCTGCCAAGCGCACGCCTTATATATGCTGTTGTGAAACACGTTGGCGTGTTTTCCCGCCAGCTTGGACGGACGATCCAGCGGGGCGGAGGGATAAGACCGGCAAGCTGGCCTTATAATGATATGCTGATGTATTACAATGAGGTCCCCAACACTGATGGTGGCTGAGTGGCCGATTGCAAGCTGCCGTGAAACAGACTGCGCCATATTGTCCTCTCACACCACCGAACATGCCCAACACCAGCGGGCAGGGAAAATCCCGGCCAAGGTCTTAAGGACACAAATGAATACCCTTGTGCAACTACAAATCCTTTTCCTTCTTTATTCTATTATCCCTACTTAGTGCAACTCCTGTAGCTACAGAAGAGTTTGATGCAGCCTGCTCATTTCCGTGCTCTGACTGCTCAGATGTCCTTGCCTAACTTTCTCAGTTTTGGGGCCTGTGAGGGGCCTGTGCATACTCTACAATCCAGACAGGAGGCCGCATGTGGGGCTGTGCCTGGGGTAGGGGCAAGGGCGGGCATTGTAAGTACTTTGAGAAAAGTTCACATTTCCATGTACCTTTCTCTATCTTTTTCCCCTGACCAATGGCCAAGCTTAGAGTGGGACAGTACTTTGCTGCACTTCAATGCGGCGCTGAGCAACCCACATGAGGCTTGCTTCCATCCTGTATAAGATGGCGGTCTGAATGTTCAGGTCACTGGTAAGGGCCAGTTGGTAAGCAGTGGACCATCATAACTGAAGTTCCATGCAAGTGGCCACTCTTTCCATGGACACAAAGATTGGTGAAAAGGCCTGAGACATCAGGGCACTCAGGCTACAGAAAAATTCCTCTAATCTGTTTCCAATCATGCACAGTGCCTCTGGAAAGGCTGAAAGAACAGGACACATTTTCTGCTGAAGTTTCAGAATAATAAACCTCTTTGTGGAAAGGCCCTTGAGGCTCAGCATCTGTATCCAGATAAACAGAATTTGAAGAGTCCTGCTCCCTCTGACAGGGGGATTCTCTACTCCAGTCTCTCTCCATCACCCTGTGATGTGTGCTTCTCCATGTGATAATCCAACTACCTCTCAACCACCAGGGTGTGTGTGTGTATCTATAGCTGGTGGCAGGGGGGGGCGGGGGGGGGAGGTGCATATAAATCATGTGATTGGATTTCCTCTGAGTGAGTTAGCTCCTCTGAGGAGTCGTCATCCTTCTTTAGTGACAGCTTCTCAATTGCTCTTATGGAACCTGTGGGAGAAGAAATACATGAATTAGAACTGACAAGGTAAGCAAGGTCTTAGCCATTATTATACAGGTCACCATATTTCAATGGCTGGTGACATGAAGTTTACTTGGGTGAGTATTGTACATAATGTGATTGTGCTATATTTAATTCTATAATGGGTGGTTGGGTGACACCTTTCTCTCCATTGCCAATGGCCAGACACGCCAAGGCCCAGCTAATCTTCAGCAGCTCCTTTTCTGCTTCTGTCAAGGTGACTATGACAGAAGGCCATTGCAAGTTTTCCGGCTCTCCCTGTGCTCTCTTCTCCTTCAAGGGGAGAAGGAAGTGGCCTATGAGTGTGAGCTGTGGAATGTTTTGAAAGGATGGATTTGTGGCGGGCCACTGTGAGGGATGAGTGAGACATTGCTATAAGGTGAGTTTGTGTGTCAGTGGTAACTGATCAGATGGAGATGAGAGAGGAAAGGATTTACTTGCAGGTTGAGTGATGCTCAGGAGAAGGCTGGGAAAGGCAGAGTGAGGGGGTTTGCAGATGAATTTGGAATGCCATTCACCTTTGTGCCCTGACCAGGTCATTAAATTTCTTCCAGCGCTGCTTCAAAGGGCAAGGCACCACACTCCTGTTGCTGATCTGCTGTGCCACTTCCAGCCATGCATGCTTGTTCTCTGCAGCTTCCTTCTTCCTCCTGTCTGCATCCCTCTCCCTTTTACACAGATCCTGTAGCAACATTTGAAAAAAATGAACATTTTTAAAAATGCTCAATGTTAATCATTCCTAAGGAGCCATAATAAGACAAAGGTGACTGAAGCCATTTTGAGGCTACAGCAGCAGTTATTACATTTGGATATACTTTCTAGAGAGTCACTAGTACAGAAAAAAAATTGAAATGTTGGAAAACCAATTGTCCTTTTCTTAACAGAGCAACCCTATGTTGACCAGCAGGAGGTAAAGTACTGGAGGTTTCTTATTCCAAGCAAATTAAACCTTATGTCATAATGCTGACTAAATAACAGATGGATTTCTCAATTGTTGTTAGTGCTGAGAGGATTGGGGAGGCGGGAAGCTTGTTTCACGGGAACAAAATACACTGGGGTCTGACAGCCCTATATTTAAACTTGATGTGTATATTCCCCAAATGATGAAGGAGGGTCTGGCACTTAATGGATTTTTGAGTAGATTTTTTTTACTGATTTATTGCTGGAAAATACTATTTTGAAGAACAATGTTCAGTTTTACAAAGTTATGGAGAATACACTGATGGACTATCCTTGAGTTTCCTTACAGCACACAGAGTTCTGAGGAGTAAAATCCTGCATTGTCCAAAACAATAGTTAGGCTGTGCACATTAAGGGGCATGGGAGGGAGGGGAGGGGGGTTGTGTGTGTGGGGGGGCAACGAGGTCACTGTTGCAGTTCATGAGAACTGACATATAATATAACAGTACAACTCCTACTGTAAACGGCAATTATGCTAAAAAGGGCAAAACTTCCTATGTGAATAGAGCTTTCCACCCATACTTCTGGTGGTATAAATCTCTATTTCCTTGGATTTATGTTTGAGCCGCTTTTATTGTTTTGGCAGTTTTGGTCCTATAGCACTTTCAAAACATAAACTACTCAATACATGTCGTTAATTATACACCATTGCAAATTATGGCATTGTACATACCGGAGATCTAGAGTCAGAAGTGCAGGGGTGTACAGCCGTGCTTAAGGACATATGTTATCATTTGGCTCTTGTGCTTGTAGTATTACACCTCAAACACCATCCATATGTCGATAATTATACACCACCTACATACCTATGTAGCCTAATCAGCATGATGAAAGCAATGCCAGACATCTTAAACCTGATACATGTAATAGAGCCAGAATCAAAGTAGCAAGAGACCATTTGGTATTCACCATGCATTGCTGTAGTCTAAACAGATCTTTAGACACTATTTTACATTTATACTTCTTTCGAGTTTTGGTTCTTTATATTCTCAACAGCTTTGATTCAAATAACATTCACAGAGTTATAAGTCAATTAAAATGTGCTATGTGATGTAGACCACAGTCACAAAGGAAAGTACACAGAAGTCAGCCTATTTCTATCTGTTGATCTTCCACCAAAGTCAGAGCAGAAGATTGGGAGAAACTCAGAGCTGTTGTTCTTAAGGGCTTCTTAGTGGGAATTACTGTTCAAGAACGAAAGCAAAACAGATTTAACCACTTCCAGTTATATAAGTGTTGAAAGGAATGATAAGGAAAAGTGAAAAATGTCAAAATACACCATTCACAATCACCTACATCAATTGCCCCAGGGCAGTGTTTACAGGTTAAGAAGCAGCTAGGTGTGCCAAAGGGAGGAAAAGTGTATGTAGAGGCTAATGTTGAGACTGTGCCACCTCTCGAAACATGAGCTGCAGGAACAGTTCTTAAAGAGCATCTCCCTAAGAACTGTTCTCAATGTCTATACTCTGTGGTTTTGAACCTCAACATCTTGAAACAAGCCGCTGTTTGGTCCCAAGACCCATAAGATAGGTGAATGATATAGTTTAGTATTATCCACTAGTCTGAACACTGGCACTTAGTAGCATCGCAAATTTAAAAGACATCAGCTCTCTCACTAAATGTTTTGATTCTTTTAGGCTTAGGGAATGTCAGAGGCGTGCAGTTGGCCATGTGGCATATCCAACAGTGTCCTGTCATGTGGTAATTGAAAGGGTTTTCATTCTCTTACTACATGATAATTAATTGAGAGAGGAGGTGGTGTTGTGGTATTGTCACTGGACTAGTATTCCAGAGACCCAGGGTAATGCTCTGGGGACCTGGGTTTGAATCCCACCATGGCAGATGGTGAAATTTGAATTCAATAAAAATCTTGTGGTAAAGTGAGGTACCCTGTCCCTTTAAGAGAATGCAAGTGTACTGATCATGTACCAGCACTGACGAATCACTGTACAGCACTGGGAACTGTGAATCTAGTTCTAGAGGTTTCTGAGTGAGCACATATGATCTGGTGCTCTGCCCTATGTCTCAATAAACCATCACTGTTTATTCTTATATCAGTCTCTCCCCATTACTGATTGCAAGCAGCAATTGAGGAGAACATAGGAAAGCGTGCAGTTAGAATTCGGTTGGCCAACAAACTAATTTACCCAAGACATAAAAGTGGCTAAAGAACAAAAGAAAATGAATTCCGAGATGGGTGAGCAAAGCAGTGGAAAGAGCATCTGTAGTTAACGTGTAAAATAGGTGACAGCCAGCAATCGGAGCAGAAAGCAGTGCTGCAGTTTAAAATTTTTAAAAAACCCTGTAGAATCGCGATTGTGGGGGTCCCACCAAAACTCGAAAAGAGCATGAAACCCAGCAGAGAAAAATCGACAGCTACAGAGACAGAATTTTTTATAAAATGGTGAAGACCCACATAATGAATGAGAAAAATACATCCAGGCCTCCAGTGAGTGAACGACAACTCAAACAAGTCGAGCGCCTTTTCTGCCACCGCTATGGCCACATAAGGCAGAGAAAGGCTAAAACATTATAAAGGCAGAAGGAAAAATTGTGAAATAGGCCTCATGGAAGAGCCAGAAGATACTGAATCAGACATCCATTCGTTATATAACCTCCAAGTGGGTAGAACCAAGCCAACCTAAATAGCCATAATAATCAATGGACAACCCATTAAAATGGAAGTTGATACGGGACTGTCAATTTCCATCATTGGAGAGCATACATTTAGATACCTGAGTAAAGGAACCTTAGAAGTTAGAAGTTTCGGACACAAAGCTGAGGACATACACAGGCGAAGAAATAAATGTGAAAAGGATATGTCAAGCCAAGGTGTGGTATGAGGAACAGTCTACAAAATTAGCCATATTTGTAATGTAAGGAAGGGGATTGAGTCTCCTCAGAAGGAACTGGCTGGGAGGGATAAATCTTGAGGGCCTGCTTAGTTCCCAATTCAAAACCAGAAGTATTGCTGCAAGAAAAAATAGTTATGCAAAGACCCAATGGGAGAAGCCCATCGAAGTGTTACACCGGGTCAGAGTTCAAGCTGAAGTCAGCATCCTTCGAAAGCAAATGGAAAACCAAAGTTCAATCCGCTCCCAATTTGTGCCACAAAAAAGATATGAAGAAGAAAAGGAAGAGTTAAACCTGTCTCTGGCCCAGTTAAGAAATGAATTAGCTGAGAAGGGGCAACAATAATGCGATTCTCCAGGAAACTATTAATGGAAATAGGAAAGAATTGGAAGAGCTGAAGCAATAACTACATAAAAGCCCCGAAGTTTTAAAGCTAGAAGACCCTGAATTCTCAGAAGAGCTGTCGGAAAACCCACCTACTGAGCTAATTCACATTCAGCTGGCACCTGAGCCTAGTCCAGCCAACAGCGAAATTAAAGAGAAGACAGAGATACAGGTCAGTGCTCCCAAGAAAAGGACTCGCAGAAAGTAAAAGAGAAATTATTGACAGTCCTCAGAAAGAGAAACAAAAATGTATTTTTTTTCTTTTCCCCTTTCTCCTCACACATCATGTAGCTCATCGCTGTATTGCTTTGTGCCTGTTGCCCTTTATCAGTTTCAGCTTGGAGGGGAG
Source organism: Cetorhinus maximus (assembly GCF_964194155.1). NCBI lineage: Eukaryota > Metazoa > Chordata > Chondrichthyes > Lamniformes > Cetorhinidae > Cetorhinus > Cetorhinus maximus. Next base: position 33,690,273 of record NC_135879.1, read on the forward strand.
GAGCAGCAGGAGTGAACGTGTCTGCACCCAGAAGATGGTGAAATCGTCTACTGAGGGACATAGTGGGCAACTGCCCCTGAAAAGGAGGTCTCGGAAACACCAGCTGAGGTTGCTGGGCTACGATGCTCAACTCATCAAAGAAGGCCTCCTGAGAGACTTGACCTGTAAATAGTTATCGTGTAAATAGTTAATGTGCTTTCAGCTTGTTAGTTGTACTTTTAAGTAAAGGGGGAGGGATGTGGTAAAGTGAGGTACCCTGACTCTTTAAGAGAATCCAAGTGTACTGATCATGTGACAGCACTGACGAATCACTGTATAGCATAGGCAACTGGGAACTGTAAGCTTAGTTCTGGAGGTTTTGCAGTGAGCATGTATGATGTAGTGCTCTGCCCTGGGAACTGTGAGTCTAGTTCTAGAGGTTTCTGAGTGAGCACATATGATCTGGTGCTCGGCCCTATGTCTCAATAAACCATCACTGTTTATTCTTATATCAGTCTCTCCCCGTTATTTATTGTAAGCAGCAATTGAGAAGAACATAGGAAGGTGCACAGTTAGAGTTTGGTTGGCCAATGAACTCATTTACCCAAGACATAAAAAATCTGGAATTAAAAGACTGATGGTGACTATTAAACCATTGCTGATTGTCATAGAAACCCATCTAGTTCACTAACACCCTTTAGGGGAGGAAATCTGCTGTCCTTACCTGGTCTGGCCTACATGTGATTCCAGAGCCACAGCAATGTGGTTGACTCTACCCTCTGAAGAAGGGCAATTGGGGATGAGCAATAATTGCTGGCCTAGTCAGTGGCACCCACATCCCATGAATACATTAAAAAAAATCAAAACTCACTTGTATTCAACTGTAGATCAATGCAACTATGTACAATCAGCACACTAATGTTGAAATATACTATGGTGAGATTAGTACATTGGAGCATTGCTTTATTGATTGGAGGGAAGGAAGCAGTGTTTAGTCATGCTGCTCTGCCTATCATGCTTGTGGGTAGACTTGATGGTCCAGCTGCTCCTTTCCTGCTCGTCAGTTTCATATTTCTATATGTTCATTTCAATGACTCTCCGTGCAGTCTCACAAATGCCACATTGTCCTGAATTCTGTCATTGACTTCAGGTCAGCAAGCACCAAAGCAAAACAATAAGAGGAAAGCACTACGACATCTACCCCGGAGAGGAAGCACCACTGGAAACACAAGAACAGTAGCACCGATGGATTGGTGGCCCCTCCTACTGAGCTGTGTAACTAGACTATTTATTCGTGCTGGTTGTAGTTTTGTCCATCTTATTTGCTTATCCATCTCTTGGCCTACAGCTTACCAGTACCTCATCAACAGGAGCATATACTGATATCCATTGGAGCTTTCAAAATAGCTATAGGCAACATGGTGGGGATGGAGGGAAGGGGCACGAGCAAGAGGTCTTGGGAGCAACACATTAAGCTGTGTGTGAGAAAACCCTTATAGGAGTAGCAGGTTGTTAATTTTAATTTGTTTCCACTGTGGCATTTATCAGACTGCTTGTTTCCACTGGAGTTTAGAAGAGTGAGGGGTGACTTGATTGAAGTATATAAGATCCTGAACGGCCTTGACAACTTGGACATGGAAAGGATGTTCCTCTTGTGGGTGAGTCCAGAACTAAGGGGCACTGTTTTAAAATTGAGGGCTGCCTTTTTAGGACAGAGATGAGGAGAATTTCTTTCTCTCAGAGGGTTGTACGACTTTAGAACTCTGTGCCTCAGGAGGCGGTGGATGTGGGGTCACTGAATATTTTAAAGGCAAAGGTAGATAGATTCTTGTTAGGCAAAGTAATCAAATGTTATCAGGGGTAGATGGGGATGTGGAATTAGTAATACAAACAGATCAGCCATGATCTTACTGAATGGCGGAGCAGGCTCAAGGGGCTGAATGGCCTACTTCTGCTCCTATTTCGTATGTTTGTATGTTCATATGTTAATAGCTCCTTAAGGGCAATTTGAACATAGGTTTGGGGATTTAACTGTGGCCACACAGGTTTCCCAGGCTTCCTGGAATTCACCAGTGAAAACAAGCTGGGAAAGCAGAGGCAGCTGAGGGGGCAGAAAGCTCACAGCTGATCCCTTGCCTAATTGTGCGTATGGTTTTACTCACACCATTTGTTATAGGGGTTACCCACTTACAGGGTAATTTCACTATTTTAGTGGAGCTGACTTTCTATTTTGGAAGTTTATGCATCTGATTTCCAGTTGAGGGGCAATTGTGACCTATCAGATCAGCATGCGTGCCATTTATAGTGTATCAGACTGGACCTCAGATGATGACCAAGATGACAAACAGCATCAACAGAACAAGAAGCAGCAGCAAGTGCATCAGTAGGTACACCACTAGCAGCTTTCTCCTCATAGGCCTGTCACTTCACAGGAGAGCAGGGGTGCACAGAGATGCTGCTCACAAGAGGCAATACTCCCCAACATAGGGTGTACACAGTGATGATAAGCTTTCTGGACATGCCAGGAAGCCAGGGTTTCAGGAGGCTCAGGATCTCACCTCAGTTGATGGTAGACATTTGCTACTTGCAAGAAGAAGACTTCTTGTCAAATGAACCTGGTGGCTGTACTTTAGCTGTCGCTGTTAAAATCACCACTGTCCTCAACTTCTTTGCTTTGTGAAACTTCCAGGAATCTGCCAGAGACATTTGCAGGATTTATGGGCAACTAAAAAAAGATAATTATGCCAGTGTGTGTACAGTTTCCAGGCAGCTGTCATTACTTGTGTCCTACAGCAGTTCACCTTCACTGATCTATTTTCACATTGAAGCATGCTCTACAGCCGGCTGCTTGGAGACGAGGGGTATCCACAAAACTTGGCTGATGGCATCCGTGAGGAACCTAACCAAGACTGCTGCAATGGAAGCCATATGAAAACCTGTGCATCATTGAGGAAGGCACTGCCATGCTGAACATACACTTCAGGTGCCTCAACAGATCTGGAGATGTCCTTCATACACACCAGTTGGGGTCTCCAGAATGGTTTTGCTGCACTGCGCTTTGCACAACATTCCATAGCAGCAAGGCTTGGACCAGAGTGCAGGGCTTCTTTGTAAAAGGAAGAGGAGGAAAAGGAAGAGGATATGGCCAATGCTCCATAAGAATATAAGAAATAGGAACAGGAGTAGACCATTCGGCTCCTTGAGCCTGCTCCACCATTCAATAAGGTCATGGCTGATCTTCCTGTGCTTTGATTTCCACATTCCCATCTAACCCCAATAACCTTTGATCCCCTTGCTTAACAAGAATCTATCTACCTCAGCCTTAAAAAATATTCAATGACCCTGCTTCCATCACCTTCTGAGGCAGAGTTCCAAAGTTGCACAACCCTCTGAGAGAAAAAAATTTCTTCTAATCTCTGTCCTAAAAGTGCGACTCCTAATTTTAAAACAGTGCCCCCTAGTTCTGGACTTATCTACAAGAGGAAACATCCTTTCGATGTCCACCTTTTCAAGACCATTCAGAATCTTGTATACTTCAATCAAATCACTCTTTAAACTCCAGTGGAAACAAGCCCAGCCTGTCCAACCATTCCTCATAAAACAACTCACTCATTCCAGGTATCAATCTAGTATACCTCCTTTGAACCGTCTCCAATGCATTTACATCCTTCCTTAAATAAGGAGACCAAAACTGCACACAGTATTCGAGGTGCGGTCTCACCAATGCCCTGTATAACTGAACATAATATCCTCACTTTTATGTTCAATCTCTCTCGTAATAAAGGATAGCATTCCATTAGCTATCTTAATTACTAGCTGTACCTGCATACTAACTTTTTGTGACTCACGTACTAGAACACCTAGATCCCTCTTCAGCTCAGGATTATGCAGCCATTCTCCATTCAAGTAATACTCTGCTTTTTTGTTCTTCCTGCCAAAGTGAACAGCTTCATATTTTCCCACATTTGCCAGATCTTTGCCCACTCACTCAACCTATCTATATCCATCGGCAACCCCCTGATGTTCTCTTTACAACATACTTTCCTACCTATCTGCGAATTTAGCTACCATGTCTTCACTCCCCACATCTAAGCCATTGCTGTAAATCGTAAAAATTTGAGGCCCCAGCACAGTCCACTGTGGGACTTCACTTGTCACATCTTGCAAATCAGAAAAAGCCCCATCAATGCATATTCTCTGTTTTGAGGTGGGCTGTCGTTGATGCTGTCTGAGTTGGAGTGACTTTTGGAGTGAATTTCAAGGTGGGATCTTTGAAGGTGAAAATTGGAAACCCTCGTGAGAGAGCCGGAGTTTCAGTGAGATTGTTTGACTCACAGTGTTGCTACTGTCTGGTTGAGTCATTGAGAAATCCGTGAAATCTATTTTGGTCTCATCTGTCAGCTATTGTGCAGTGTGGTTTTGTTCGACCACAGTTCATTCACATGCACCTAATACTTAATCCGAATGTTAGAACATAAGATAGATATTGTAACTTGTTTTATCTTTCTGACCTTGTATAGTAAAGTTTATTTTATTTATTCAAAACCTGTGAATCTTGTGACTTTCTTCATAAGCAAGCGTCTGGAATCTCAAACTTTGTCTACTTTAAGCAAAACGTAAATAGCCCCTAACCAGACCTCACCAAGAACTTCGGAGTCTAGTGTAGGGTCATAACATGTGTGAGTCAACAGATGAAAACCCCCCCAACTATCTTCATTATCAGTCCCACTGAAATATGAGTATCTGAGCTGGTGCATGGTTTGCACGAGTCTTGTGATGATGGACCCTCAGAGTATGTGCCCTCCTTTGAGGGGTTATCATCATTCTCCTGGAACACTTGCCTTAAAGATCCAGTGATGGATTAAAGGCCCCGGTCAGAATAGATCATAATGCACGCTATCATATTTCACTGGCTGCTGATGTCAGGTCAACATCACCACAATCACCATCGCCAGGAGAAGTCTGCTGGTAATACTATTAGTTCTAAAGCTGACAAGTCCCCAGGACCAGCTGCCTGCATCCCAGTGTCTTAAAAGAAGTGGTTGCAAAGATAGTCGAGGCATTGGTTATAGTCTTCAAAAATTCCTTAGATTCTGGAGGGGTCTCAGTGGATTGGAAAATAGCAAATTAACACCCTTATTCTAGGAAGGAGGGAAACAGAAAGCAGGAAACTATAGGCCTGTTAGTCTAAAATCTGTTATAGGGAAATCCATTATTAAGGTGGTTATAGCAGGATATTTAGAAAATCATAATGTGATTAGACAGAGTCAACATGGTTTTGTGAAAGGGAAATCATGTTTAACCAATTTATTAGAGTTTTTTGAGGAAGTAACCAGCAAGGTAGATAAAGAGAACCCGTTGATGTGGTGTATTTGGATCTCCAAAAACATTTGATAAGGTACATGTGGTGTAGGGGTAACATAGTGGCATGGGTAAAGTATTGGTTATCTAGCAGGAAGCAGAGTAGGAATAAATGGGTCTTTTTCAGTTGGAAAGCTGTGACTACTGGAGTGCTACAGGGATCAGTTCTGGGGCCTCATCTATTTACAATTTATATCAATGATTTGGATGAAGGGACCAAATTTTAAATTTGCCGATGACACCAAGATATGTAGGAAAGTAAGTTGTTAAGAGGAGGTAAAGAGTCTACAAAGAGATATAGATAAGTTAGGTGAGTGGGTAAAAATTTTGCAGTTGGAGTATAATGTGGGAAAATGTGAACTTGTCCACTTTGGCAGGGAAGCAGTATACTATTTAAGTGGAGAGAGATTGCAGAACTTGGTGGTATAGAGGGACCTGGTACATGAATCACAACATTTTAGTGATCAGGCACAGCAAGTGATTAAAAAGGTAAATGGAATGTTACCATTTATTGCAAAGGGAATGGAATATAAAAATAGGGAAACTGTATTGCAGCTGTATAGGACATTGGTGAGACCACATCAACTGTGTACAGTTTTGGTCTCCTTTTTTGAAAAAGGATATAATTGCATTTGACGCAGTTCAGAGAAGGTTGACTCAACTCATTCCTGGGATGAAGGGGTTATCTTATGAAGAAAGTTTGAACCAATTGGACCTATACCAATTGGAGTTTAGAAGAATGAGAGGTGAGCTTATTGAAACCTATAGGTTTTCTTTTTTGAAGGGGACTTGACTAAGAGGTCTCCCTTTTAAGATGGAGATGAGGAGAATTTCTTTCTTTCAGAAAGTTTTTAACCTGTGGAATTAACTGAAAAGCATGTTTCATGCGTTGGTCTGATGGCCTATCTTATGACTACTAACTCTGGTTAGACTCAGGTAGACGACTTCAAAACTACTTTATTTACACTTACACCGGATAGGCTACAGAGTAGATACATGTCTCTTGAGCACAGACTGTTCCATCTGTTCCACAGATTCCATCGGCAACCCCCTGAACAGTTCCACAGAGTGTCTAGCACATGGCTCCTGATGTCACTGTTACATCATGATACCCATCACTAACTCATTACCATAACTATTAACCCATTATACTACAACCTCAACCAGATCAGCCATGATGTTCTTGAATGGTGGAGCAGACTCGAAGGACTAAATAGCCTACTCCTGCTTCTAAGTCCTATGTTCCTAATGCTCCTGTGTTCTTGTGAGTGAGTGATGTGTGCCATGCAGCTGTCACCAGATATGGCCAAGGATGCTAAGACTCCACTGATCTTCTGCTCCTCCTCCTCTGCAGATACTCATTGTGAGATTGATGGAGGACCAGTTCTTTGCCTCTCCCTGATTCTCCGTGCTCTTTTCTCCTGGAAGGAGGGGGAGAATAGAGCTGTGAGTGAAAACAATGGAACATGTTAAATGGATGGATGGAGAGCATTTATTGAGGGTGACTTTGAGGAAGAAGCATAACATTGCATTAAGGTGAGGGAGATTGTCAGCAGTGGATGGACAGAGGAAGATGTGAGGAAATGCATAGACATAGAGTGATGGGCATATTTGCAAGCTTAATTGGTGTGAGGAGTGATGTGCTGGAGTAGGCATGAGAAGGAAGAGTCAGGAGTTCAGGATGATACACAGATCAGGATGTGTACTCGATCTTCCTACCCTGCTTAAGTCATTAAACAATTTTCAGCACTGTATCCAGGAGCTTGGCATCACACTTCTGCTACTCAAGTCCTGAGAAACCTTTAGCCATGCTTTCTTTGTTTCACTGGGTATGCTTCTTCCTTCCACCATTAAGGAACGGTATCTGGTGTGAGTCTTTACAGGCCCCTGCATCACATCTAGTGAGGCATCCTGAAAGTGAGGCGCAGACTTGGATTACTGGGACTCCATTCTAACAGAGCCTTCTTTTATTCTCTCACCTCCAGAATTCATCATCTGTTATTTCTGCAATGTCCCTTTAAGTACTGAAATCAACTCATGCTGGTCATCATCACACCCGTTCAACTGGAAATCAGATACTAGTGCAGTGCCTGTGTTCAAAAGCCAATTACAGAAGCACTGCACTCACTTCCAAGTTCCCCACACATTGCCAGATTCCCCTTACTCCCAATGCACTATCAAGTTAAATTTTCCACCAATGTTTCAATTAGTGGCAACGTTTATTTCACTGTAATGTACATTACTGTGGCACTTTATATGTTTTTAAGTGAGTATATGTGCAGAACAGTGTTTTATGGAAGGCATATTATTGTGGAAAGTTTTATACATAACGGCCAGGCTTTTCTGGCCCAGCCGCAGTGGATGCAACGAGCCATTCAAAAGGCCATTGACTTTGGCGGGACTCGAGATTCCAGCCATGTGTCAGAAATGAACGGCATCAGGTGACTAAGAGAAATGCATTTACTGTGGTTCTTCTTGAACCAGTGAGCCTTAATCTACCTCTACATGCATTGTTCTTTGGGTGGCCTGGAGCAGTATAATCAAAGCCCAAGTTTGTTATCATTGTTACCAAAAAGTTGGATGATTGCTAAGTGCCAAAATATGTGATTCCCTCTCTCCAGTGCTACCAAATACAAGGGCCATGAAATTCACACAAGTTCTCCAGGCCACCATCGCTTCCACTGAAACTTATGCTGGCTGCATAGTTCACATAAGATTGCTGCCAATCTGATAAGCATTGGGCAAGCTCTGTGCACTGTCTTTCCTCACACTGCAATGACACGCTTCCTCACAAAATGAACTGTTTAAGCTGCTGCACAAAATAGTGTACAAGGTGTTGCAATCCCTCCAGCACACACAATCATTAGATTTGTTCCTAATTAGCCAAATGCAGCCTTCACAGTTTCATGCACTTGGCCACACGTGGCACCCAACGTTCCAATATGTGAGATGTATACGCTGTCCTTGCGATCTCTCTTAGCAATGGTGCTATACTCGCTGTGTTTGCTATCATTTATTGCATATTCGTTTTCAAACTCAAGAAGCCCTTGCACTTCATTTTACCCATGGCATGCAGCTGTTTTGGGACAAAGACACATTTGAAATGTTCACAGCTTCCCACACAGTGCTCACCGTGGAGATCAGGAAGTGGGTGCACCACGAACATGGTACAGTACCCAATTCAAAAGAGGGGTCGAAGAAACTGGGCTCAGATTTTGTCAGGAATCCTCTACTGACATTCAATAGTGCTGAACCTTTCACTGAAGGAACCCTGTTGTATCTCCCACTTCTGAGAAACGAATGTGTCATTATTGCTAGAATGTATAGCAAGCCTTTCTATACATTTTAGCCATGTTGAAATGTTTATTTCCTTTGGTCCCAAGAGGTGCCCGAGACCATGGGATAATTTTAACCACAAAAAGCAGGTGGATGTTAACATCTTAAAACCTCAAATCTGACATCAACCTGCCCACCTCTAATTTAAATCAAGGTGGGACTAGAGGTGTGGAATCAATCTGCTTTCAGAAGGTGGACTGGCTATTCATTGTAATATGGAAAGAAACCTCATATTTACCCTATGTTCTTGGTTTAAATTTGGCTGGCAGTTTTGTCTGGGACTTGGGAAACTTGAAAAATAAAAACAGGTGCAAAATGCTTCTTGGAAAAGCTAACTGCCTTTACAGCACTGCTTGTGGGCCAGGAGGAAAAAGATTGCTTCCTCTCAGCTGACCAAGCTTACCTGCTTTACTGCCTGCCACTTGATTCTCTCTATGAACTGCACTCCCTCCTCCCATCCCTCATTCCCCCAGTGATTATACTCCCTTGTGCTGAAAATCAGACCCCAACCTAGGGATTGTGCCCCTCCTGGGATCAGAGACTAGGCCAAATCTTGCATTCCTCTCCTCAAACCGCACCGCACACACTGCTCCCCTCTAGGAATCCACCACCACTTCTTGCTCCAACTAACCCAGCTGCAGGTTCCCAACTTGCTCGTGGCCTGCAGCCTTCTCCATTGCATTTTTTGCACAATAAGGGGCCATGTCAATGAGGCTTGTTTCTGAGTAGGGAACCTTCTTGAAACAAGAGGCGCATGCTGTGCAGTCAAAAAAAACCACACAGCATCTGGGGAATCCCAGATTCCCTGGAAAAACTCCTCACCTTTCTCACTCTGCAGAAAACTCATAGAACCCACACCCATCAATACCAGGGCCCAGATTTCTGAAGCCTTCACCTGTGAGGCGATCCTATAGGACAATGAAGAGCAGGTTAGTATTATTTTATAGTTATAGCCTGTCAAATATATTTCTTTACCTGATTGAATCTTGTGACACAATGTCATATTATGCTTAACATATGTCATGATTGTAGATACACATGCACTTTCGAAGATTTTTCCTAAAATTTCATAGACAGTGAAGCACAGAAATGGGCCATTCAGCCCTATCAGCCTCTTCCTATCCCTCTTTATCTAAATCTATTGACATAACCCTCTATTCCTTTCCCCTTTATATGCTTATCTAGCTCCCCCTTAAATTCTTCTGTGTTATTTACCTCAAATACTCCTTGTCTTAGCTAGTTCCGCATTCTTACCTCTCTTTGGATAAATAACTCTCTCATGAATTCCCTGTTGGATTTATTGGTGATTATTTTATATTTAGGGCGCTTAGTTTTGGCCTCACCAACAACTGGTAACTTCTTCTTTACATCTACCCTAACAATACCCTGCATAACTTTAAAGACCTCTCTTAGGTCGCCTTCTTTTCTCGAGAGTTCCAGCCTGTTCAATTTTCCTGATAGGTGTAATCTTTCAGTTCGGGTATTATCCTTTTTGCACCTTCTCCAGTGCTTCTATGTTCTTATAGAGCACTTCAAGTGTGGCCCAACCATGGTTTGTTTAGGAGTTTAACACAACTTCTCTGGCTTTTATTTCTATCCATCCAGAAATTATTCACTTCTTATGGTCCTATTAACATGCATCACTACTCTGAGTGATTTGTGCAGCTGTATCCCATGCATCCCTTTGCTCCTCGACCCCACTTAAACTCTTATTTTCCAAGCAGTATATGACCTCCATGTTCTTCCTACCATCTCACACGTGCCTATTGTCATGTCTTCTGGTTGCCATAGGCTTGAAATAATCACACTTTAGAAACTGGAGCTTGATCAAATCCATTTCTTGTTACTCTCCACGTGGTTGGTAAGCTGATAGACTGTCACCTTGTCACTTGACACATGACTACAGTGCAAGAGTGAAAATGGTACCCCGGGATATATATTTACATAAAAATTAGTTCCTAGCTCTTTATGAATAATGTAACAATGTAACAATATAACACCTGTATTGAAATTTAATTGTAAATAACACGCCCACTCTGCAAGTATATGAATGTCTTCTTGAATTTTGTTATCGTCATCCTCATAATAATTATATCCCCAATTTGTTGTTATTCACAAATTTTGAAATTTTATTTCTGGTTCCTGGTTCCGAGTCAATTAAGTAAATTGTGATCAACAATGGGCCCAGGACAGTTACTTGCTGAATATCATTTCGCATCTTCTGCCAGTCTAAGTAAATATCTTAAACCCCTATTTTCTGTTTTCTGCTCTGAAGCCAGATTTCTATCTATTCTGCTACTTTTTCCATATCTTCACATGCCCTGGTCATAGTCACGAATCTACTATGCAGTACCTTATTGAAGGCCTTTTGGAAATCCAAATACATTACATCTGCTATTTCACCCTTGTCTACTCTGACCTACCCCCTCAGGAAGCCATTCCTAGAAGTATAATGCAACAAATAAGCTCAGCAAGATGCATTTCCCAGGGCAGTATAGTCTTCTCCCAGAACCTTCCTGCCCAGTGTTAATTCTGATTTTGACTTTGGAGTCATTTTGCTGAAACAAACTAAGGGCAAACAAAAATCGTGAGAGGTGCATAATGGAAGGCTGATCCGATGTCATCTATTTTAGTGTTGCAAAGGTCCAAATGAAGACAGAAATGTCCATTTGTAACAAATAATACTGGCAATCTGCAATAGTAAATTAAGTAGTATGGTCAAACCCCAGGACATGTGCTATTCATGTCATGTACAAGGCCTGCCCGGTCACACCATTTCAAACACAGGACATGAGAGGAGTACATATGTATATTTCTTTCCAATAAGCTTATTCACTCCACTTCCAGAGAGTCGCCTACCTTCAATCGATAGCTCATGCTTTCACAGCGAAAATGAACTTACACCTACAAACCGGTTGTTTTCCTGGTATTTGGGATCTTCATAGTTTTGAGCTCAATATCACTTCAATTTGGCTCACGTTCTGATAGCAACATTACAAGTCGTTGCCACGAATACCTTACAATTCACAACTAGTCTTTAGTCGCCATTTATGTCAACTTCATATGCTTGAGAAAACTACTAAAACTTCTGACCTTATCCCCAGTCTGGAAGAAGGGGAATCATCGATTCAGAGTCCACTTCTATCTATAGCTTCCTGCCAGGTCAGGGATGAGGAGTATCTGTCATTTGTGGATTTCCAACTTTTGCATCATGGAATTCTGCCCTTTACTTTTTTTTCTAACCTATGCCTGGCCTGGGGGAACCCCGGGGGTAGGGAGGTGCAGGGCATGGCGGGATGCTCAGTCTACATGGGACACTGATGCTACCCAAACACCCAGAGATGCAAGAGGCCTGAACACCTCGACCCACCAGAGTCTATACCCCAGAGCCTGAGCTCCTAAACCCCGGGAGGCAGCCTGTCCTCCCCAGCAGTGTGGATCCAAGTGATGCCTGACAAGGAAGAGCTGCAGCCGTCCACTGACAGGGGTCACGGCAACGACAAGAAGCTGAGTTTGGGCAAATTGGAGAAATTAAGGTGGGGGAGGTGTGGGGGGAGTGAGTGTCTCTGGATCGGTAGGGAAGGGCTGAGTGAGTAGGTGTGGGTTTGGGAGGGAGGGAAATACTGAATGAATGGGGCTGGGTAAGGAGGAAAGGGTTGAATGTTTGTGGTTGGGTGGGGTGCAAGGGAAAGGCAATGATTGGCGTCTGGTGGGGAGGGAGGGCATGAGTGAGATGCTGAGTTGGGGAGAGGGTATGAGTTGAGGACTGAGTTGGGGGCACGAGTGGGGGGCTGAGTTGGGGGGAAGGGCATGAGCAGGGGCTGAGTGGGAAAGGACAGGAGTGAGGGGAAGGGATTTGGGAAGAGGGACTACTGAATGTGTGGGGGAGGGTTATCGGGAAAGGAGCTGCTAACTAAGTGAAGTGTTAGGGCGAAACGGATTGGGAAGAGGTGTGTGTGTGGCAGTGGCAGAGGGATTTGATCTGATGACAACGTGTGTGTGGGTGGGAAGAGGGGTTTCACTGAGTCTTCTGTCACAGTGGAATATGGAGAGTTTGGCTGAAGCTTACATGAGTCCATAAAATAATGATATTTTTACAAAGTACTTTAAAAACACAGATTTTCATATTTATAAGATGTATTATTATATGTTGCTTTATACTACACAAATTTTAATAACATTCCAGATGTCACTATACTGCTTTAGTGCTGTTTTGTTTTTGCTGCCGTCTGAGGTCGCATTAATTTTCAAGATCTTTTTTTTGTATAAATATTTGTTCATGAGATGTGGGCATGGCTGGCAAGGCCAGCCTTTGTTGCCCATCCCTAATTTCCCCTGAGAAGGTGTTGTTGAGTTAATATGAGGTCATATTGGAAAATAGTTTGCAAAGAACTATCATAATCTTTTGTGTTGCTTCTCCTGTAGATAACCCAGCAAGGTCATGTCCTGTCATCGGTATGGACTTCATCCTGTATTGCATGCACTAATTGCATTGAATGTTGAAATGCGGATGTCACTTTGGTGATCTTATACAAATGCATCGGACCACCATTTTAATGGTAACAGAGGGTAAACAAAGGGAAAACTGATGCTTCTACCAACTTGAAGTCTCATAATTCCACCCATTTGAAATGGCCTGGAACTATCTGCATTTTACCACAGATCCGAAAAAAGTGTTATAATCACATGATTCCTTGTTACAAAAGAAAATAGACTTTCTTGATTTAATCCGCTAATTTTTAGATCTTTTTGTTTTCGGCCGCTCTCACTGATGTGCCAGACACACTGGGTTTTGGCTTGGTCATGTTGAACCCTGCTGACCCAAACAGAGAGTCTCTCTATTCAAACCCTGCATCCTTCAGTCTATCAGAGTCTGGCCGGTGAAGTGTGTTTTCCAAGCACATGGCTGAGACATAAAAACTGCACTCTCTGAGATCGTGATGTGTGGTACATTTACCAGAAATGACTATAAAACTGGCACACTATCAGAGGCAGGCAAGGATTGGCCAGGCTTTCAGCAAAAATGTCAAAGTGATGAATGACTACACTCAATGGAAAATGTGGAGAAATTTGCATGGAAGAAGGTTAACATTGGTAAACCCCCAAAATGGAAGTGCTAATGCTCCCAAAAACAAAAAAGGAAACATACTTCAAAACATGCTATCATGCTACAGCCATAAAAATGTTAATGCATGAGCAAATCTGTATTTTTTTTCTTTGATCATCAATGCTGCTGAACTGTCAAAAGAAAAAAATTGAAATCAACTATAAGCAACTCAAGTTATAAACCAAGCCCTGTCATTTCTGTAGTACATTACAGCTGCCTTTCTGCCATCCTCCCTGTTTCTGTTAGGGAGTGTAAATAAAGCTAGTTCAATCATAGCTGCTTACAGTGAACCCACATAGGAGTCCTTTCTCAGTGCAGCATACAACAGTGTCTAACCATTTTTACCCGCTATCTCTATAGTGAACTAACACAGTTATTTATAAAGAATGGCTTTATGATTTCAGTGCAAATAGCACACAGAGGAAACCTCCCTCCAATATCTGCAGGCCTGTCACTGTGTCCTCACTCCACACTCTGATACCTTCCAAAGTGTACCTATTAAATCCTGTGGGGCCATCTTTTAGTCTCTAAGCAGGATATGCTAGTCAAGAGGTCATGCACCTGGACTAGCAGACCACCATTGAAAGTTGTAAAATTCAATTCAATAAATCTAACATTTTATGGGCTGGCACTAGAAAATGACCATGAAAGCCTCCGTTTTGTTGTAAAAACCTTCTTGATTTACTGATGATCTTCTTTGAAGGGAATCTGTCCATCTTGCCTGGTCCTGCCTAAATATGATTCCAATCCCACATTGTGTGGTTTATTCTTAATGCCGCCAGGGTGACTAAGTTTGAGTAATAAATGATATCTTGCCAGCGGACATATCCCAAGAAACAAACATTTAAAAATAAAACTCCTCACTCAACTCCTTGTAACATCCTCATTTAACTCCTTGGTATAGTTTCTGGTTTTAAACTCCCAAGAGTCTAATTTACCTTTATTGTGATTAAATATGAAAAATAAAGTTGAACTTTGATACAACAGTTATTTTTCAGAATGTGTAATACAATATTCATACTGCATGACTACTGACTACAACACAGTACTGCACAAGGGAAGGATTCTGCTGTTATAACTTTGCAAGAGGCAACAAACAGTTACTACAAACCAAGGAGTTGTAAGAGATTAAAGTATTGGAAACAGTAGAATAATAAAAAAAAAGAAAAGTATTTAAGTAAGAACTATGTGTGACTTGCCAGCATGCCAACAAACCGCTCTTCCATTCCTTCATTAGCACAGGGTCAGTACGTCCCTGCCTAACATCATTATAGGAGCAGCATCACTGCAAAGATTGTAGTTCAAAGAGAAGGCCCACGACTACCTTCTCAAGGCAACTTGAGATGGACTATGAAAGTGGTCTTGCCCATACCCTGAGAATGAATAAACTAACAATGACCCATTTCCTAGCACTGCCATCCCTCAACTTATTTAGTACAAGAAATTTACCAAAATTTATCTTTTGTGTCTGCTATTGGAGTTCATACAGATATATTTTCAGTTGTGTGCGATGCTAAGGTAAAGTTTACTTACTAAACTACAATTCGAGGAATACCCATATTAGTAGAGAATTTTTCCTCTAGGTTTCATACAGACTACAAAGTGTCCTCCATGTCTATCAATGTTATTTCTAATCTTATTATGTGTTTTGTTTTTCAGCTTTACTGTGTCAAAAGGCTTTTACCTTATGCATGAGAAGTTAAAGCAAGATTTTTTTGTAGGAGCTATCTTTTTGAAGACCCTATGGGCTGGATCTTATGGATAACCCACGGATGGAAAGCAGGCAAGTGGACCCATGAAATAGGGTGCCGTGACATCAGCAGCATGCCCACCCACCTCCACCATGATTTTACAAGAGGCAGGGGAGAAGTCAGGAGGGCTGAACACCTATGAGCCAATTGAGGCCTTTAAGTGGTCAAATAATGCCCAGTTAAGGGACTCATCTCAGCAGGAGAGAGCTGCACCCAATGTTTAGGCTGTTTGGTTTGTCCATGTGGGCTGGTGGTCAGCCATAGTGGGTCACACCCATACTTTCCAGGCTCCTGGTGCCAATCGGAGGACCCCCCTCCAACCCCCGCAGTTTTCCCTCCCTATATCTACTTTCCCTGCTCACCCCAACATGCTCCCCCAACTCCCTCGCTAGGGCCTGTCGGCCTGGTCTCGGCAAGATCATGGACTTACATGTAGGTCCAGGTCCATTGTGGACACCTCCACAATGTCCTCAGCGTAGTACCAGCTGTGGCCACCACTCCCAGTGGTGCTGCTGGTACTACAGAGCTGGAGGCCTCCATTCGCTAGCCACTCTATGAAGTGGAACTTCCTCCTGGAGAGGGTTGGAAGTCTTGCCTTGTAACTATTCACCACCCATCAGCTGTAAAATGGAAGCAGGGCGAGCTGGCCATGTGAAGGCTTGCTCCCGACATTTATGCTGGGGTGTGGGGAGCTCACCCTCAGCATTAAATCCAGCCCTATGTGACACTGCAGCAATTAGTTCAAATGAAATGTGTCAATATTGGCCTGTTAGCTTTGTTACACAATACCTGTTTAGGAACTAAAAATAAAAGTCAGCATGTTTTCAAGAACACAACGGGTATAGGTTTGGGTGTTCTAGCAAGTGCATCAACAATTGGGGTGGTAATTAGGGCCTGTAGGCTTCATCAACCTGTGACGAGGACTTTATACTTACGTCCATCCTTGAGCAGCTCTTAATGCTATACGTTTTGGGCATGTTTAGCAGATCTTTCTGGAACGTTTCCACGGGAGTGGATGCAATCACCAACTCAACAATTCTGTCTGCTTGCTCTGCATTTGAAAAATTACGTTATGTACCCTTTTCTCTGCATTAGCTGATGAAGTGGCCTATGGATTCTGTAGGCTATTGTTGAAATGACATAAATCCTAGTTGATGAATACAGAAGTTTAACCTGATACTGAACCAGTCTTCCAAGGTAGTACGTATCTTTTGGGGATCCTTTAGCTCTTCTGCTGTTTAATACTGACATGTTCAGCCTGCGTAGACTTTCATTCCCTATTGGTAGGTAAATTTTTATGGCTTGTTTGTCTGGTTGAAACACTCCTGAATCAAGACACTATAGCTCTGTATGCTGTCTAAACATTTTGAATTTGGATAGTAGGTCAGCTGCTTCCCAAATCAGACCGGGGAATTTTGTGGGCGTTTTGAGAATATCCCTTTGAGCTTCCTTTTTCTACAGTACCTGTGATGAGTGTCGCTGTTGCTTTTGCATGCTTTCCCAAACCTCCACCTCTTATAATTACATCCTTCTCTTGCCTGATTTTTATGATGGTTTTTATCTTGGTTTATTTTATTTTTTTGTTTGACTCTCCCTCGCTCTCTATCAATCTAGCCCACACCCTGGTCACTCTCCTTTCCCGACTGACCTAACCCAATGCTGGTCCTCTTAGCACACTGCCCCACTCACTGAATTGACAGGCTATAGGCTACAATCCCGCCATGAGGGATCCATCTCCTTATTAGCTCTTTACTTAAGCAATACCTCAGCACTGCATCTTCAAAGTTGTTCTGCACAGTCACCATACTACAATTTCAACATTTTCCAATGCTGCGGCATTGTTGTGGTCTGACTAAAACATTGAGGGTTGGCCCATGCCATTTAGCAGGATCTAAAGCTGTTCACCATGTCGCACCTGTACTTAATCTTGCTGCCATGTTATTTGACCACTGCTGAACATCATGTTATGTTTTTATAATGATATAAAGGCACCAATGACTCATAAGGGATTGGGTAAACACGTTGCGGGTTCAGTTATTTAAACTAGGTATATGAGAACACATATACATGGATAGAAAACTTGAAGACATCAGCAGCAGAGCTATGTGTTCTGTGTTCCGCTCATAGACCAAAGTGAAACTGAGACTGGATCACATAACACACTTCCCTTCTAGAGATGGCATGCTTTACTCGCTTAAAACTACATTTCAACAGTCTTTGCATACAGCATAAAGATATTGTGCATGCATTCATGGAGCAAATTGTCAACTTGATAAGTACTGTAAGGGACTCCACAGCTATGGAACCTCTGACGACAGCTCTTTCAGCTCCGATGGGAGTTCGGACATCCTTGCGCTGAGGTCCAGCTTCATTTCTGGCTTACAAAACTGGAAGGAGAGCATGGATTGGGCCTTCATGGGCATTCCCAGCACAGCTCCACTTTATTCTTGAACAGAGCATTGACAGTGCTGAGACTCTGCTCCCTCACAGTGGTATTTGGCTCCATGGAGGAGGCGCCTGCTATCCTATCTCAAGATGATAATATGCCTGCTCTCCTGCCAACCTCTCAACCTGTGACTCTGTTGGTGACAGACAGCTAGGTAGACCAGATATCCAGCTGAATCTGTGTGCCAACTGTCTGCAGCCAGCTCCTCAATAGCTACAGCTTCTCCAGGTCATCCACTCTGGCCATCTGTCCAAGTTCAATAGCTATTCATCTTTCAAGTTGTAGCCACAGTGGAACCACTTCATATAAACTCCAGATTAGATAACCAAACACACAGGATGCACACGCCAGCAGTACACAATATGATCTGACGTTACGTTCAGTCACATAACCATTTTAAAAAGAGTGCGGAGAGCGAGGAGACTTTATTTTTTAAATAAGAGCGTGGAGAGCAGGGAGACTTCATTTTAAAAAAGAGCGCGGAGAGCGAGGAGTCTTCATTTATAAAGAGCACAGAGGCTTCGTGTTAAAAAGGGTGGGACTTCATAAAAAGGTCCGGGACGGAGAGAACAGCGAGACTTCATAAAGAGCGCGAGAGGGAGAGGACGAGACGATTGGTGAGTGACAGGCGAGTAAACACCATATATAAAGTTTAAGGTATGTCAGTGCAGCTTGGCCATGTGGAATGTGCATCCTACAGGATGTGGGACATCGTGCAGGCACAAAGTGCCCTCGCTAACTACATCTTCAGGAAGTGTCACCAACTGCAGAAACTTGAGCTCTGGGTTGCGGAACTTGAGCGGTGGTTGGAGTCACTGTGGTGCATCTGCAAGGCTGAAGACTACGTAGATAGCACATTTAGAGAGGTTGTCACACCGCAGCTAAGAAGTACACAGGCAGAGATGGAATGGGTGACCGCCAGATTATCTAAGAGAAACAGGCAAGTAGTGCAGGAATCCCCTGAAGCTTTCTCATTCTCTAACCACTTTTCCTTTTTGGATCCTGGTGAGCAAGATGGTTCCTCAGAGGACTGTAGCAAGAGATAAGTTCATGGCACCACGAGTGGCTCAGCTGCACAGGAGGGGAGGAAGAAGAGTGGAAGTGCTACAGTAGTAGGGGATTCCATAGTTAGAGGTGCAGACAGGCATTTCTGCGGCTGTAGACGTGACTCCAGGATAATATTTTGCCCCCCTGATGCCAGGGTCAAGGATGTCACAGAGCAGCTGCAGGACATTCTTTTGGGGGAGGGCAAACAGCTAGAGGTCGTGGTCCATATTGGGACCAATGACATGGGCAGGAAGAGGGACAAGGTCCTGAAAGAAGATTTTAGGGAGTTGTGAAGAAAATTGAAAAGCAGGACCTCAAGAGCAGTAATCTCAGGATTACTCCCAGTGCCACGTGTTAGTGAGCATAAGAATAGGAAGGTTGAGCAGTTCGATTTATGACTGGAGAAATTGAGTAAGAGGGAGGGCTTTAGATATCTGAGGCACTGGGACTGGTTCTGAGGCAGGTGGGACCTGTATAAGAAGGACAGGTTACGCCTTATCAGGACTGGGACTAATGTTTTTGCAGGGAGTTTTGCTATTGCTGTTTGGGAGGGTTTAAACTAGGTTGGCAGGGGGATGGGAACCTGGGGGGAAATTCAAAGAGGAGAGGAGAAAAACTGGCAGTGGGAAGTATTAACTGATAAGGAAGATACAACAGAGAATAGTATCAAGATAAATAGAATACCTGGAGAGCTTGATAGAATTAGAGTAGGCATTAGAACTAGAGTAAGTCATTAGATGGGATCACAGCAAGGTGGAAAGTTACAAAGCCTAAATCAGGATGAATGCATATGCATGTGAATGCACAGAGTGTGGTTAAAAAGATTGGTGAACTACGGGCACAGGTTGAAAAATGGAACTATGATATTATTGCTATAACAAAAACCTGGCTTAATGAAGGGCAGGACTAGGCGTTAAATATCCCTGGGTACAAGGTATTTAGGAGAGACAGGAAAGGAAGAAAAGTTGTGGGGGTTGGCAGTGTGGTGGCAAAGTTGCAGTATTGATTAAAGATGGTATTACTGTACTGGAGAGAGATGATGTTCCAGAGAGATCACGGACGGAATCTCTCTGGCTGGATCGTGTAGTATATAGACCACCAACTAGCGGAAGGGATGTGGAGAAACAAATTTGCAAAGAAATTACAGAGAGGTGCAAGAATTATAGAACAATTATAATGGGGGACTTCAATTATCCAAATATAGTCTGAGATAGGAACAGTGCAAAGGGACAAGAAAGGCGAGAGTTCCTGGAATGTGTTCAAGATAAGTTTCTGCAACAGTATGTTTCCGGTTCAACGAGAGGGCAGGCACTTTTGGACCTGGTCCCGGGAATGAATTGACCCAAGTGGATCAAATATCAGTGGGAGAGCATTTAGGAGACAGTGACCATTGAATCATAAGGTTTAAGTTGGCCATGGAGAAGGACAAGGAGCAATCCAGCACAGGGATAATTAATTGAAAGAAAGGCAACTTCAATGGGATGAGAATGCATCTGAGTCGAGTGAATTGGTGAACTGTTGGCACAAAGAGATAGTATTGCAAGCAATGTCAAGGTATATTCCCTTGAAGGGGAAAGATGGGACAAATAAATCTAGAACATCCTGGGTGATGAGAGAGAGATAGAGGTGAAGATGAAAAGGAAGAAGTATGTATATGAGAGATGTCAGGTAGAAATTTCAATGGAGAATCAGGCTGAATATAGAAGGACCAGACGGGGAGTGAAAAAAACCAATCAGAAAAGCAAGAAGGGAGCGTGAAAAGAGACTTGCAGCTGATATAAAAGGGAATCCCAGGGTCTTCTATAAGCATGTAAATAATAACAGGGCGGCAAAAGAAAGGGTAGGGCCAATTAGGAATAAAAGAGGAGATTTGCATGTGGAGGCAGGTGTAGTAGCGGAGGTATTAAATGACCACTTTGTATCTGTCTTTACAAAGGAAGAAGAAGCTACCCAGGCTGAGGTGAGAGAGGAGGTAACTGGTACACTTGAGGAATTTATAACTGAGAAGGGGGAGGTATTAGAAAGGCTATCTGTATTTAAAATTGAAAAGGTGCCAGGACCAGATGAGAAGCATCCGAGGATACTGAGGGAAGTGAGAGTGGAAATTGCAGAGGCACTGGTGATAATCTTCCAGTCTTCCTTAGGAACAGGGGAGGTGCCGGAGGACTGGAGAATTGCGTATGTTACACCCTTGTTCAAAAAGGGGTGCAAAGATAATGCCGTAAACTACAGACGAGTCAGTTTGACTTCAGTGATAGGGAAACTTCTGGAAACTATAGTTCAGGACAAAATCAATAATCACTTAGACAAATGCAGGATAATTAACAAAAACCAGCATGGATTCATTAATGGAAAATCATGTTTAACTAACTTACTGGAGTTTTTTTGAGGAGATAACAGAGAAGGTGGATAAGGGCAATGCTGTTGATGTGGTGTATATGGATTTTCAAAAAGCCACTCAGTGCCACACAACAGGCTTGTGACCATAATTCTAGGTCATGGAATAAAAGGGAAAGTAGGCACTTGCATAAGAAATTGGCTAAGTGACAGGAAACAAAGTGTAGTGGTTAATGGATGTTATTTAGATAGGAGGAAGGTTTGTAGTGGAGTTCCCGGGAGTCAGTGTTGGGTCCCTTGCTCTTCCTGATGTATATTAATGACCTAGACTGTGGTGTGCAAAGCATGATTTCAAAGTTTGTGGATGATACAAAGATTGGAAGCATTGTCAACTATGATGATGATAGTCTTGAACTTCAAAACACATATTAGTCGGTTGGGCAGAGAAATGGCAGGTGAAGTTCAATGCAGGCAAATGTGAGGTGATTCATTTTGGCAGGAAGCATATGGTGAGACAGTATAAAATAAAGGGAGAGCCTCTAAAGGAGGTGCAGGAACAGAGGGACCTTGGTGCATATGTACATAGGTCATTGAAAGTGGCAGGGCATGCTGAGAGAGCAGTTAATAAAGCATATGATACCTTAGGTTTTATTAAAAGGGGCATTGAGTACAAGAGTAAGGAGGTCATGTTGAACTTGTATAAGACACTAGTTAGGCTTCACCTGGAGCACTGCGTCCAGTTCAGGGAGCCATACTGCAAGAAGGATGTGAAGGCATTGGAGAGAGTACAGAGGAGATTCATAAGACTGATTGCAGGGATAAAGAACTGTAGCTATGAGGATAGATTGGAGAGGTTGGGTCTGTTTTCCTTGGAGAAAAGAAGGCTGAGAGGAGACTTGATAGAGATATTCAAGATCCTGAGGGGAATGGACAGGGTAAATAGTGAGAAATTGTTCCCACTCAAGAGTACATCAAGAACTAGAGGGCACAGATTCAAAATAGTGTGCAAAAGGAGTAGAAGCAATGCGATGAAGAATTTTTTTTTACCCAGAGGGTGGTTGGAGTCTGGAATGAACTTCCTGAAAGGGTGGTGAAGGAAGGTTCAATCGAGGTATTCAAAAGGAAATTGGATTGCTACCTGAAAAGAGAGAATGTGCGAGGTTACAGAGATAAAGCAAGGGAGTGGGAATAGGCAGAATGCTCTTCCAATGAGCCAATGCAGACTCGATGGGCCAAATGGCCTCCTTCTGCGCTGTAAGGAATCTGTGATTTTTTCCTGTGATTTATCAAATCAAGAATCAAGTCTTTGGAGTAATAAAGTATTTTTTTTTGTTTTGGTATTGATGTTTGCTTGCATCTTCTTAGTAATCTAACAGAATCACCTTTGAAGTTCTAATATCTAAGAGTATTTATATGGTGGGTGACAGGACAGGGTCAGAATGAAGGAGGAAGTGCTGATGGTTCAAGACAATCTCCCATTAATAATTTGCTGCTCTGGCACCTCACAATACTGCCAGACCATTCTCATCCTCTACAAGTATCAATTCTTTGGTCCCCTCCTCAAGTTCCTCGTCTACTTCTTTCCCCTAAGGAAGCTCCAAGGGGACTCCCCTTTATATAGCAACTGTGGAACATGCAGAAAATGATTATAAATCTTGGACATTCACTCTGAATTATGCTGAAGGATTCCTCCTAAACTGTCCAGATAGTTGAACTGTCACTTCATGGGTTCGCTGCACGTCTGTCATTATTATTGGACTTCCACGTGTGCCCGTGTTCTTGCCAGGTGCTATGAACCAGCTGCTTTTGGCCTTCAGCATCCAGTAGTGGTCTGGGTGATACAGAGGGGGTATTAACAATCGGCACAGTATGGAAGCATCAAGATTACTGCCAGGAAACTGGATACAGACTAGAATAACAACAACCTGAAGTCACAAACAAGTTGAACATTGAACAAATGAAATGGCTTGTAATGAGTTACACACATGCTGTTTATGATGTCCTGTATATGTGGGACTCCAGACTGCAGGCAAATCCCAGTGCTCTTTCTTCCTGCTTGTCAGCCTCCATGAGGAAGCTAAGGAACAGTTGTCACCTCACAAACAGTGCGCCAAGTACATGCCTGATTGCCATGTGCACAGAAATCTGACTGATACCAGCATTCGAAAAGGCCAGCTGGTCTATCAAGCTCGTCTCACACTTGCTGATGTTCCAGTTTGGAAGATGCTGGGAGCACACAAGTATAGAGTGATGGAAACCTTCACTAGCACAGACACCACATGCCCTGATGTTGGCCTTCAATTCTCCATCCAGCAGGTGGCTCAGTTAAGTGATTGTCTCCTCTTGAAATGAAGCTGCCTTACGTATTTCTCTTCTGTGAGATTCAGATATGGTGTTCTGATTCTGACTATCTGCAGTAAGGCCTCCTTCACCCTTGTCTCCTCAGAATACTCCTTGCAGCCTGTGCAGGTCGTTTCTGTTATTGCTTTTGATGAAAGTGGAAGGAGCTATCTGAGTCCATGATATATTTTTATCAGTATTCCTGATGTGCTATTAACCCACTTTAAATGTCATGGTTAAATAATGGAGTGAGGAAAGTCACACAAATTTGTTAAGGGTGCATTCTTTTATATAACCAACATGACTTTCTAAGTTTGGCTCTGCTATTTCCAGATTGATTACACATCGGTTCATTTAACACAGAGAATACCAAGCATTAAATAATGTCCTTAGATCCTGTACGTTTGTTTAATTTACTGCCTAACACTCCACAGCTCAAACAAGCAGGAAATCATCTTTGCAGATGTTAGAAAATGTGTGTGTTTTGAAAGTTGTGAAGGAAATATAATACTCAAAGGGTTAATAATTCCTTCTGTTTCATAGTTATTAAGATCAGAGGTTGAAATAAAATAATAATTTTCTGCTCATCAAGGTGAAGGATGACAGTGCAAGGAAATATGGAATTTGTGCTATTTTTGCATTTAGCTTCTGCATTTATTGCAGCAGTTAATTTCACTACAACAGTTCATAGACAAGGCTGAACCAGACTGTTTGTAACTTCAATTTTATTCGAACCTGAACTGAGCTTCATAGCCTCACAAAGGCCATTTACTGCCATCTCCATAACATGGCCCGTCCCTGCCCTAAATCAACCTATCTGCTGCTCAACAGTTCATTCATGCCTTTCTCATCTCCAGACACAACTATTCCTGGTTAGCCGCCCACCTTCAATCCTCCATAAACCTCAGCCCATCCAAAGTTCTGCTGCCCATATCTGATCCTGCATCAAATCCTGCTCACCCATCATTTACTCACAGACTTACATTGGCTCCTGGTTCCCCAGTGACTCTAAATTAAAATTTGCATCTTATTGTTCAATAATGCCCTATACCGCATAGGCTTTGAAGACAGGGTAATTCAGCCATCTTGATTTCAGCTGGTATAAGCTCTTAAAGTAGTGAAGTTCTTATCTTGCTGCTCTTCTTACATGAGGTCTGCATGTATTTTTTTTTAATTGCCTCTTACATCGATCTTTTTTCACATCTTTCTCAGTAACTCTATTTCTTGTATTTGGATTCAAATGACAATCTCCTTCGCATTCTTCCTATTGATTCTGGCCATGGCTTTTTACACCATCAGCTTCATCCCTTACTCTCTAAGCTTTAAATGTCTTTGCCCGGAATTGTCCTATAAACAGGACTTCAGCCACAATTTCATTCAAGTTATGCTGGCAGAGCAACTGCAACTCAGGGGAAAATCAGGGCTGACATTTTGGTTACGAACTGTGTTGTTTGTATTATAACTTAACTACTCGGGCGGGGATCAGGATTATTTCGGGCAGGATTTTTCGCTGAGCGAGCGGGCACGCGCCCAACCCACTCAGGCGTAAAATAACGTGCAATGACGTCAGGCGAGCAACCTTACAGTTGGCGGGCACGCAAAAAAGCCAAGCGGCCTTTGTATTTTTTAGGAAACCTCATCCACGGGCGGGATGAGGTTTTGATCTGCCATTAGAAAATAAATTTAAAAATATCATCCCAATTTGTAACGTGTCCCTTCTCATGTGATAGAGTCACACATCAGGGGACATGTTTTTTTTTAACATTTTAAACGTCTTTATTTTTAATGTTCAAAACTCTTCATCTCCCTGAGGCAGCTCTGTGCCTCAGGGAGCTTTTCCAGCATGCGTCAACTTGCACTCTCGCCCTCCTCCCCCACCATACAGGCCGCGTTTCACTCTGGGTGGGCCTTAATTAGCCCTCCAGCATGAAATCGCGGCCCAGCCCCGATCATGGGCAGCAGTTGGCTTCCTGAAAAATCCTGGCCTTCAAGTTTTTTGAAATCCTTTAAAGTGATTATCATTGGTCTCTGCTAATCAAGTGATTAGCTTAATTATTTTAGTGGCACTTAAAATGGAGCAGAATAAACTCATTTGTATATCCCTATTTTACCATTCCAAAACTATGTTTTTTCATCTTTAAACCACCTTAAATAAAACGGTATCGATTATCCACAATGCTTCCTGCCGACAACCTAGATAAATCAGTAAAATATAACAATTAGCACATCACAGTTCCAGTTGCAATTTTATGTAATAGTGTTTTTCACATCCTACACTATTAATATTCCAAGGAGGCAGAAGCAGAGCTGGGGAGGCAGTGGCACAGTGATATTGTCACTGGACTGTTAATCCAGAAAAAGCCAGGGTAATGCTCTGGAGACCTGGACCATCTGCAGATGGTGGGATTTGAATTCAATAAATATCTGGAATTAAAAGTCTAATGATGCCCATGAAACCATTGTAAATTCTCACAAAAACCCATCTGGTTCACTAATGTCCTTTAGGGAAGGAAATCTGCTGTCCTTACCTGGTCTGGCCTACATGTGACTCCAGACCCCAGAAATATGGTTAACTCTTAAAAATGCCCTCTGAACAAGGGCAATTAGGGATGGCCAATAAATGCTGGCCTAGCCAGTGGTGCCCACATCTCACAAACAAATTTTAAAAAAGTTCACCCAGCTCATTACTCACTTATATCTAACATTTGAATGAAAGGTCTATTATTACTGATCAAAGTTGTGTCACTGTATCACAAACAGTACGGTCTAATCCCCATCAGCTCTAGTGTTTAATGTTTTTTTCAGAAGGGCACTTCCCGAATATTAAAGTGGCAGTAGCTTCCCAAGACAGAATGTCTGTGAAAGCTATAGCTGTTTTATTTTATCGTTAAAATTTATTGTTTGTCTTTCTGAAGACTAGGATCTGGCCCCTCAGCTGATATAACATATGTCAGCCAATGTCCTGATAAAATTAGAAGAGGAGTAATATGCTTTGCGTATATGATTAAATTTTCATTCTTTCTTAGCTCTGTTCCCATGAACTCCTTTTTCTGCCTCTTTCAATCCTCTTGCATTATCTCTGTAGTTTGTCAATT
Organism: Cetorhinus maximus; assembly: GCF_964194155.1. Lineage (NCBI taxonomy): Eukaryota > Metazoa > Chordata > Chondrichthyes > Lamniformes > Cetorhinidae > Cetorhinus > Cetorhinus maximus. The sequence goes on from NC_135879.1 coordinate 33,717,072, forward strand.
CTGTTATTGCCATTTCCTCCCTTGATTCTTAAAATCTCCCAGATCACTCCTTCTCCATCTCCTAGTGTTATTCCCAGGCTTATCTACACAGGCTCTGGGTTACCAACACAAATGCCTTCAAACTGCTACCCAAAGGCTCCTGATGGAATTGAACTAATGTATATAATTACACACTGAATCACTCTATGCAAGCATAAAAGTTTTTGGCAGTATTTATGTGTGAATCATGCATCATTAACAGAGAGCTGAGAGATTATGCCCAGCAAACTATTGACTGTACATGAAGTCATCTGAGAGAATGTAACGTTTAATAAAGCAAAGTTAAAAGCTTACAATTGGAAATGAACCGCTTAACGTTTATTAATCAGTGGAATATGCAATGCTCTGGAGGTTGATGTAGGAAAACAATCACAACGTAACTGAGAACCATGTTTATGAGAGCAGGAAGAATCTTGCTAAAATAATTTATTGAAAGATAAAAGCTCATCTTCAGCTTCGAACTGACTATCACATCATGGAGACTAAAATAGTACAAAAACATTGGTCTGGATTTTGCATTGATTACACCTCCTGTTAATTATTTCTTAAATGATTCCAAGGTGCCTCTATTCAATCTAAAAGTTCAAGGTGTAATCATTTGACTATTGCTGAAAAATTAGACGTGTTGTCGAAGCTTTTCATCTTGTACCCATCAGGACCGATTAAAAAGAATGCCACTTGTAAAGGGAACCACAATTTAAGCTGCATGAGAAGAGAGGGTTGATTGGTTGGCAAGTGGACTCTGTCTTGTGTTTTGTTTCTTTTTTTAATGATGCACACAGGCCATTGACATTGTAGCTGAGCTAACTTTATTGATAACATATTTTCCTAACATGAACACATATCTGCAGTAACTGAATTCTATCAAGACAGGCTCAAACATGTGCTATCTGACCTTCAACCCCCAGGTCAAGTGACCCCATATATAGTACAAAGTACATTATAGTATCTAACACTGGAGTTCACAAACACAATCAGCTATTATCATGACATTTCCCCCTTTTTAAAAAAAAAACATTTATATAATTCAAGTACACAAAGTCTCTTATCTATTCTTTCTCACTCTGTTTTGATTGATCTGTTTTGTCTCTTACTCATCTCTGCACCTCTGTGTTTTTTTCACAATTCTTCCTCTGGATGTTCTGAATGGTGACAGGGGTGATTTTGAATGACAAGGGGCCTTCTCCAGCTCTGTGTCACTATCACCCCTTGGATAATGTTCAGGGCTTTCAGGCATTGTCTGGTTATCTGTTGCTTCACTGGTGCATTCTGGTTTTTGATCTTCAGCTACACTTTCTGGTTCAGTGCAGGATTGTGTTTCATTTGTTTTCCATAAGAAATTCCGGTTTTTCCTGTACTGTTGTCCGTTTGGAGTCTGCTTTGTCTACATAAGACTTTGGTTCTCCTGTGATTCCTGTGACAACAGCAGGATGCTGAATCCTTACTGTCTCTCCCATGTTCAGGTCAGGCAGAGGTTGGGCACCTCGATCTAAGTACTGTTCCTGCTTCTGCTGTCTCAGTTTGAGCAGGCCCTGCACGCTGTAGCTCACTGGCTGTGGAAATAACAGTTGGGGTGCAGTTTGAAGCTTAGTTCTTAGTCTTCTCCCCATCAGGAGCTGTGCTGGAGTTGATTCAATGCCCTCTAATGGAGTGTTCCTGAAATCCAGCAGAGCCAGGTAGGGGTCTCTTCCATCCGCCTTTGCCTTCTTCAACAGGTGTTTTAAGGTCTGCATGGTGTGTTCCACCATTCCATGAGATTGTGGATATTTGGGACTTGACGTAATGTGGCAAAACTTCCAGTCCAGTGCAAATTTGCAAAACTCAGTGCCTGAGAATTGTGGACCATTATCTGAGATGAACACTTCAGGTATGCCGTGGTGCGAAAAAATTAATTTTAAATGATTCATTACAGTGATGCTCTTACTAATATTTCTCAGCAGCACAGACTCAAAAAACTTTGTGTAATAATTTACTGCTAGTTGGTACTCACTGTTGTCAAATGTGAACAAGGCCATTCCAATTTTCTGCCAGGGCCTCCCTAGAACACTGCGTGGTTAAAGTAGTCCTTTTTGTTGCAATTTACTGTACTTCTGGCACACTGTACACGCATTTACCATTTGCCCGATTTGTGCTCCCATTCCAGACCAATATATTACATCTCGAGCTCTTCTCCTGCATGCTTCTACGCCGAGGTGACTTTCATGTATGCCCTGCAGCATTTCTTTCCTCAGTGTTGCAGGAATTATGATCTTTTCTGCCTTGAAAAGTATTCCTTCTGCTACATGAAGTTCCTCACGAAAGTTCCAGTACTCTTATACAGCAGAAGGAGCTCCGCTCCGATGTATGAGCCAGCCAGTTTGCACAATCTGCTGCAGGTTTCTCAGGATGGCATGGTTCTTGGTCGCTTCCCTGATCTCATCCAGTTTGGTTACAGCCACAGTTCTTTGTCAGCCTGTGAACCTGTGCTTCCGTTTCTTTATCCTATTCCTCCATGATGAGTAGGTATGCACATGACAGAGTGTCTGCGATGTACATTTCTTTGCCTGGTTTGTATTTAACTCTGACCTGGTACTTCTGCAGATGCATTAGTAACCTTTGAATTCTTGGTGGTGCACAGTGCAGGGGCTTTTTAAGTATAGCTTCCAAAGGTCCTACCTCTACGTCTTTGCCATAGAAAAACTGGTGGAAACGTTCTAGGCCAAACACAATTTCCAGCATTTCTTTCTCTATTTAGGCATAATGCTGCTGTGTTTCAGTCATTACCTTTGAAGCTTATACCACTGGTGCCTCAGTTTTGCAAGAGGACAGCTCCCAGGCCAGTCTTTGAAGTGTCCACTGAGATCTTGACCAGCTGACTGACATCGTAATACTTTAACACTGGTGCCTGAGTCAGTGTTCTCTTCAGACTGGTCAAAGCTTCCTGGTGACTTTGTTCCCAGGGCCATTCCACATCATGTTGTAGAAGTTCTCTGAGAGGCGCTGTCAGGTCTGACATGTTTGGAACGAATTTCCCAAGATAGGTCACCATTCCCAAAAACCTCTCCAAGTCTTTCTTGCATTCTGGGCATGGCATGTTCACGACTCCTTCGATTTTACTGGGGGCTGGCTTCAGTCCCTCACTTGTTAGCACATGTCCCAAGTATATGATTTCACTTGATTTTGCACTTTTCCTTCTTCAATTTGAGGTTCCTTTCTCTAGCTCTGGTCAGGGCCTGCCTCCGTTTGTGGTCGTGTTGTTCTCGTGAGGCTCTCCAGACCAGCACATCATCAATTTAGGTTGCCACACCCTCTAACCCTTCAGCAGCTGCTTCACTGTTCTGTGGAACACCTCAAGTGCTGAATTAATACCAAAAGATAAGCGTAAAAACCTGTATCGCCCGTATGATGTGTTGAAGGTACAGAGATAGGAGCTACGTTCATCCAGCATGACCTGCCAGAAGCCTGAACTCACATCCAAGACTGAATAGTATTTAACATCAGCTAGCTTACATGTGATCTCTTCTACTGTGTGCAGCTGGTAGTGCTGTCTTTGTACTGCCTGACATAGGTCTCTGGGATCCAGACAGACTCGCAGATTCCCATCTGATTTTTCTACAATTAGAATTGGATTAACCCACTTTGTTGGTTTTTCAATTTTCTTGACGATGTGAAGTTTCTCCATTCTGTCCAACTCTGCTTTCAGTCGGTCTCTCAGCATTACTTGTATTCCACTGGGCGGATGGATTTTGGGTGTCGCAGCTTCATCAATCTTGATGGTGTGTTCTCCTTTCAAGCAGCCAAAACCCTGGAACACATCTTTATACTCGCTCAGGATGTCATCAGTGGTGACAGTCATTATTATCTTGATTAGCTTCAGATTTTCACAAGCTTTGATTCCAAGAATGGGTTTTGCATCAATTTTCATCACTATGAATGGAAATGCCTGAGGCTGTTTTTTGTAGTTCACTTTAAGTGTGCACTTGCCTTCTGCAGCAATTTTTTCACCTGTGTAAGTAGACAGCTTCACTTTTGTTTTAGTTAGCTGTTTTTCTTTGCTTATCTTATGATACAGGCTTATGGAAATGACATTTGCTTGTGCACCTGTGCTAAGCTTGAAATTTGTCATCAGGTTGGCAATTTTTAAATCAACCTTCCATTTGTCTTCTTTGGAATTTGTTGTTACTGCACCAATGAAAAGTTCAGTTTCAGTGTCTGTGTCAATTGTGTGCACTTTTTCAATTTGCACATCTTAGTGAAGTGATTCAGTTTAACACAGTTCTTACACTGCTTTCCATGGGCTGGACAACTACATGGTAAATGGTCTGCTCCACATTGGCTGCATTCAAATGTTTTAATAGTGGTTTTGTTCTTTTTACCTTCAGACTGTCTATTTGTTCTTTCCTGGGGCTGTTTCTGTTTAACTGCATCTAACTGCTTTACCGTGTGTGGCTTATCATCTTCTGTCATCTGTTTAATCTGGCATTTTGTTGTCTCTGCCACTCTGCAGGTATTTATTGTGTTCTCCAGTATGAGATCAATTTCTCTCAAAAACCCTTCTCTCAGAGAGTCATTTGCGATCCCGCAAATTATTCTTCAAGCTCTCCAAATTCACACGATTTAGCTCATTTTCTCACTCTGTTACTCACTGACTAATGTTGTCACTGCCTTGCTTGCATATAAAAGATATATATCTTTCACATGTGATGTTTTAATTAGGGTTGAAGTAGGCTTCACATTTTTCCATTATTTCTTTCAAGTCATTTCATTACTCATCACTTTCAAATGTGACTGAGTTATAGGCTTCTAGAGCTTCTTCCCCTGCTATGTGAAGAAAGATGGAAGACTGTACCTGAGGGTCTTTCTTATTACTGCCCGTCATTTTGAGGTACAGCTCAAATCGCTGCCAGAAACTCCTCCAGTTTTCGGCAAGATTTCCTTCTAAACTGAGCTGTGTCAGTGCTTTCAGGACCTCCATTGTTGCCTTTAGTTTACTTCTGACACCACATCTTGTTTCTTGTTTCTTTTTTTAATGATGCACACAGGCCGTCAACATTGTAGCTGAGCTAACTTTATTCATAACACGTTTTCCTAACATGAAGACATATCTGCAGTATCTGAATTCTATCAAGATAGGCTCCAACATGTGCTATCTGACCTTCAACCCCCAGGTCAGTTGACCCCGTATATGGTACAGTGTATCGTATAGTATCTAATACTGGAGTCCACAACCACAACAGCTATTATCATAAACACTCTGTTTGGTAGAGTTATTGCCATGTAGGATGCACTACGGAACAGTTAACTGCCACGCATTTGTTTAAATTCACACTAGGCAGGATGGCTCTAATTGGTCAAGGCATTTACATGGGGAGTGGCTGTCCCCCAAGCTTCCGTTTAGTTGAAAAAGATACAATGTGTGGACATGCTCCTTCTGTCTGCAAAGTCCATGGCTCTATATGGATAAATGTAGCTTCTAGCATGTGTACATGAGCCACACTGCGAGCCCCACTGATAACCTTGAATTGGTTGTCGATGTAATTTTTAGCAAGTGCTGTCTAATTACAGAATCACACCTAATGTTGGACACAATGGGCGGAATTATCCCAGATTTGCATTAAGTGCAGTAGCGGGCAGGAAAAAGAACGTTTTACCCGCTGGCCGCAATGGCGGCTTTTCGCGCCTTATTGTCCCAACCCAGCCTCATTAATCATGCATTCCCAGGAAACAAGCCATTTCGCTGGTGGGAGTCCTCTGGTTTTCCCGCTACCCCGTCACCTCGCCGCTTCTTCATGTCAGGCCCCATATTTAAAGTGCAGCAACTCACACACCTCTTGGTGCTTCCAGCCCAGAACTCCTGCACAAAAGACATGGCGCCGAAAGGCAAGAAGACTGCAGCCCCTTGGTTCAGTGATGCGCCCCTGGAATGCCTTTTGGATGCCGTGGAGGCCCGCCATAACATCCTTTATCTCCACTCTGGCCACAGGAGGGGCAGCAACATCACCAGTCTGGCTTGGCAGGTGGTGGCAATGGTGGTCAGTGCCAATGCCCTGCAAAAAAGGACAACCACCTCCTCCGTTCTGCCAGGGTAAGTCACTATTTCATCACTCTCAACTCACACACTCTTAAACCTGTCACACATCCAGAGAGATCTCACTCACTGCCAGTTCAAGGGGCATCACCATTCACACTCTCACACACACCTTCATTGTCCTCACCCCATCCATGGCACCACCCACAGATGCCAGGCATACATATCATCTGACCTGGCAGGCGTCCTATTTACACGATCTACGACTGTCTTCATACAGGACAAGCTGGCACACAAGAAAGGGGAGAGGTCGCAGACTGATGGTGGAATGCCTGACATCAAGGTCCTCACAGACTTTGAAAATGGAGCCATCCAGCTGGCCGGTGATGACCAGGACCTGTCCTGTGCTAACAGTGAGGTTGATGCTGCTCAACCAAGTGAGGATCCAGCACTGTAACATCCATCAGATAACAAGCCTGTGAGTGATGTGTCCTGATTCACAGGCCACTGCCATGAACTAATTATCTTTCTTTGCTTTCACAGGCACATCTGGGGAATAGTTGACAGAGTCCACAACCCAGGTCCTTGACTCAAGCCCTGAAATGCCTCAGAAGAGGAATCTTCTGAAACCCTCATTAAAGTCCCGTCACAGTGCTCACCCGCTCACCCACACCCTCCACCAGCACAGAGACACATGTTGCTTTAGAGCAGCCTCTGGGTCACAGTCTGGTGAGCGCATCTCACTGTCTGATCCACAGCAGGTGGCAGCAGTGTCTTCCCAGGTTGTCTGGCCAGTGCAATCGCCTCATCACCATCATTATCGCCTTCAAGGACCTCATCACTCTCATCTTGTCGACATCCTCCTCATCAGAGGAGATGTGCAGCTCCTCCAGCTCCTCCTCATCCAGCTCCTCTCCACTTTACAGTGCCAGGTTGTGAAGGGTACAGCAGACGATGACGTTGCGTGACACCCTGCCAGGGGCAGCCTCCAAGCATGTCAATGTGGCCATGCCTGAACTGTCTCAGCTACAGAGGAATAGTCACTTTATACAAAGTTTCCCTAATGCATGGCCACTTGCCCCCCATTCACCCTGCATGTGCTCATGCACTACCATCAACCGCAGTGCAACCCTTGGCCCCCACCCCATCCCCAACTCACCTCAACCGCAGTTCACTCCTTGCCCCAGCGCCACACTGCCAGCCAGCCAGGAAAATGCAATTTGCTTTTGCCCTCACCTGAATGCGCGGCGCCTCAACCTTGATGTCCAACAGGCGACCCTCATGAGCGCTGTGCAAAGTTACTGTGCACTCGCCTCTGAGTTCCCCTCAAAGTGCAGCTCACCAGGTGCATGCCTTATAAATGCTGTTGTGAAACATGTCAGCATGCATTCATGCCAACATGCCCGGATAATCCAGCGTGGGGCAATAATTCCAGCGAGCATGGCTTATAAGGATATGCAAATGCATTAAAATGAAGTTCCTGATGTGCGGTGGTGGGAAATGCAGCCTGCCATTGACAGGTGGAGTGGATGATTGCAAACTGGTTTTACGACGTTGTGAAACCGATTTTTGGCCTTCCCGCCATATTGTCTACTCATGCCCACCATGACGCTCGATGCCACTGGGCATGGAAAATTCTGCCCTATGTTTTATATTTTGCAAGCACAGGCTGTTTGGCATGCTGCCGTCAAGCCAAAATGATATTCTGCCTATCACACAAATGAGCAATGTGGTATATGAATTTCAGTGCCGGTGTGATGCCAGGTATGTAGACCATACATCCCAATGACTGTTGGATCATTTCAAACAGCACGTCCATTCAGGTGTTTGCAGTAGACAAAGCACTGACCACTCCCAACCAACTCCTGCTCGTAAAACTCAAAACATAGTGTCCAACATAGATGTGATTCAACAGTTTTACAACACTTGCTAATCAATCCTGATTGTGCTAAGAATTACACTGACAACCAATTTAAGATTATCAGTTGGGCTCGCCATGTAGCTCACTTACACATGCTAGAAGCTACATATATTCACACACAGAGCCCTTTCCTTTGTAGATAGAAAGTGCATGCCCATGCATCGCACATTTGCAACTAAACCGAAGCTTGGGGGACAGCCATTCCCCATGACAATGCCTTGACCAATCAGAGTCCACTTGCCAACCAATCAGCACTCTCTTCTCATGCAGTAAAAATTGTTGTTCCCTTTACAATTGGTATTCTTGCGAATCTGTCCTGATGAGTGCAAGACAAAAAGTTTCGACAGCATGTCTCTTTTTTCAGAGTACTCAAGTTCTGTACTTCCAAACAACTATTTGTACAATAATTTATTTTGTGAAGTTCCTGGCTGTCAGAGAAATCCATGACAGCTTCATACAGGCACTTCACCTAATCTGTATGTGTGAGGCCATCTGACCATGCCATCAAAACCCTGTGCAGACCCACCCCAACACAATTCATTCCAACAGTCAAAAAGTCAACTGTCACATTCATATACTTCCTTCCTCATAAAGGCTGATCATACCGTTCTTCCAAGGTTTCTGTCTAGGATGAATGGGGATGCAACAATGTAGATGGAAGGAGTTCAAATACAGTGCTTCATTCATTGAAACAAACATTCACATAATACCATAAATATTGCTATACACACCCAAATGAATTCCCTTGTGCAACTAGTAAGTCTTTCACATCTGCTTCCTATTACTTCAGTTTGGTGCAACCCCTGTGGCTTCAGCGGGGTTATAGACAGGCTGCTCATTCCCCTGCTCTGACAGATGAGATGCCTGTGGCAGACTTCCTCTGGGGTTTGGAGTGCATATGCAGCCCTCCAAAGAGTGTCCCACCTGCAGCTGTGCAGGGCAGATTCGGTCATTGGGATGGGAAACATCATGTGTGGCTCTGTCTAGAGGTGTTATGGGGGTCGTGGACTAGGGAAAAGAAATGTTAGTATCTTGAGAAGAGAGACCACTGCGATGCGTCCTTTCTCCATCTTCCCTCTCTTGGCCCACCTGCACTTCCCTGCTAGCCAAGGACTGGAGACCACTTGGCTGCATTTCAGGTCGGTGTTGAGTTATCAAGGCAAGGTTTTCCCAACATACATTCAATTGCCTGTCGTATCTGGTTCTCCATGCAGGTGGCCACTTTTTCCATGGAGCTGGGCATCAGTCTAAATGCCTGAGACATCATGGCACTGCGTGATAGCTAATGCTGTCACCAGGTCAGTGGGCCATCTGCATCCCTCCATTGCCAATGCCCAAAGACTGTGCCACCCTGTCGATTTTCAAGGCGTCTTCCTCCACTGCAGTCAGGGTGGTTATGGCTGCAGATGTATATCCAGTTCTCTGCCTTTCCCTGGCATTGTGTGCTCTCTTCTCCTGCAATGAGAGAAAACAGAGTTATGAGTTTGAGAAATGCAATATGTGGAGAGGATGGAATGACAACGCTTGTTGACTGTGGGGGATGGATCACAGGATGACGAGAGTGTGCGAGTGTAGAGATGGAGATTTGAGGAGGTGCCTGAAGAGAAAGAGTGGAGCTGCAAGGTGTGTTGGTCAGAGGAGCGCTGTGCAGGAGAACGCTGGGGACGTCAGAGGGTGATGGATGCCAATTGAAAGTGACATTCACTTTTCCTGACCTAATGAGGTAGTTAAAACTTTTCCAACAGTGTGTCCAGGTCCTGGCATCAGACTCCTGCTGCTAACAGCCACCACAACGTGATGCCTGTTTAGTTGGGTGCCTGGCCTCTTCCTCCCATCCAGAGGAAAGAACATGTCTCTCCTGGCCCTTACTGATTCCAGCATGACACCCAGGGAAGAGCCAAAGAACCAGAGGCCAGCATTCCCTCCATTTCTTGCCTACGCTGGCCTTCACAATCAATGTTTCCTGCTGCCATTCTGACCCCTGCAAGTAGACACCTTTAAATAGAGATCTTTCATTCACAGTGTCATGCCCACACTCTGTGATTGGTTGGGAGCTCAGAAGCAGGATGGTAATGTTGTGGCTGAGTTAAAGAGCCACACCAATATCCACTGACAGAACAAATGGGTTCTCAGCCCACTGCTGGCATCCCCACTGTGTAAGTGTTTCTTCAGATAAAACTCAGCTTGTAGTATCATTACCCCTTTGCATCATACGCAAAGCTCCTTTGCATATAGTTAACGGCAGGATGGAATTCTGATTAATCTGAAGACTATAATATATTCCAACCATCTTCATTGATTCAGACAGTTCAGGAATGGCTTCAGAGCTTCTTGAACTCTTTTGGCTTTGTAGGATGATTGAGTCTCATTTAAGCGCCATCGTGGGTCATGTGTCATTTAGTTCAGAAGCCAACCCTTGGGATGATCCTTAAATCTTAATCTCAAACGTGGACAAAGTTTCTTTTTCTCACCAATTTTCTTTGCCAATATTTATCTCCCTTCTAATTTTTTAAACGACTTTTTGCAGTGCTGTTTATTGTGAGCATCATTCATTTTGAGGGGCCCTGCGATTTCACAAAATGCACTTTTTGCTGGGAGCACCGCTTGTGGAACTAGTCCTTCGATTTCAACTGCAATTTGATCTATTCATGGTGGTAACAACTGGGTCAGGAATATTGGCTGTAGCACAGAGGTTCATGACTTTCCCTTAAGCGGTGTCCACCTGAGCCGTTGGGATAGACAGGCAGGATCTCCCACACATACTGAAGTGATTGTAAATTATCTGCTCAAATCGTGGAGCAGGCCTTGAGCCCACAATCTTCTGACTCATGGACAAAAATACCACCAACTGAGCCAAGCTGACACTGGAGGCATGTGTATTTAGCATACTTAAAATACAGATAATGTAACCGTGACTTATTTTTGTTTTGAGTCACCCCTGTAATAACTGCTTTAATTGGCATTTTACTCATCATGTGCTAATGTAGTCCAGCTGGGTATAATTCATTGCAGAAAACACTTATAGTAATTATGGTAAGTGTGGCAGTACTGCCAGTGGAAACACACCACTGTGCGCAGTGAGCATATGGCAACATTACCACACAAAAGATAATTCTAGCAGCATTGTTGCAAGATACTAATTTGATGGCCCCTCATCTCAACCAGTTCTACTTTATGCCATCATACTGACAGTTTAAGAAAAAAATTTCAAAATAAAATCGAGAACTTAAAATTAAAGTTCATGGGTAAAATTTTTAGTTCGGTGGGCGGGCGCATGCCCAACCTGACTGAGAGTAAAATGATGCGCGATGACATCGGGCAAGCGTCCCGACTTCATCGTGCGCTCGCGCGATATTTCGGTCGGCGTTAGCAGCGCACCCACCGACAATTAAAAGGCCTATTAAGGCCATTGAAGAGTTAATTAAAAGAAATTTTTCGCTGCCCGTCCAACCTTACGGTTGGCAGGTAGGCAGAAAGGTCAAGCGGCCTTTGAACTTTTTCGGAAACCTCATCCCTGGGCGGGATGAGGTTTCCAGCAGCAAATAAAAATCAAATAACAACTTTATTTTTTCATTAATTACATGTCCCTGCTCGTGTGACAGAGTCACATGAGGGGACATGTTTCATTACATTTTTATTTTTTTAATTATATTTTTTCATATATCTTTCTCTCTGCCTCAGGGAGATTATGTAGTGTGCACTCGCCTGCCTCACACTCCCCCCCACTCCGCCCAGACCGGCAGTGCTGAGCACTGACACTCACGTTTCACACTGGCGGGCCAATTGAAATTGCCTCCTGGGTCCGATTGCAAATGCACACCAAGGGCAAAACTTTGCCCCATGTACCTAACAAGCGCCTGTCAGGCTTTCAGATTTTCTGGGATTCGCTTTACAAACACATCCAACCTCTTGGTTCTCCTTTCAGATCCCTTCTAAAACCTTTGGGTGGAATTTTGCAGCCCTGTCGTATCGGGGGCAGGGCCATAAAATGCAGCAAGCCGTTCAAAAATCTATCGACTTTGGCGGGACCATAAAATCCCGCTGGCGTAAAGTTCCACCCCAACTTTTCCATTAAGGTTTTGGTCACCCCTCCTTTTCTTTTTGGCTTGGTGATTGTTTCTCCTCATTCCTTTGTAAAGTGTCTTTTTCGATCCAGAGGCATTGTACAAATGCAAGTTGTTGTTATATTTGAAATGATCTTACTTGTAAATGCCTCATTTTGTCACTTACCCAAAATGCCACAAATACAAAATATGTCATACCTGTCATTGTTTGGCTGAAATATACTCATGAAGTAATTATGAATAATTCGCCAACAAGAAAAAATCTAACCATTGCCCCTTGATATTCAAAGGCATTACCATCGCAGAATTACACACTATCCATCTTCTGGGGATTACTGTTGACCAGAAACTGAACTGGACCAGCCGTGTAAATACTGTGGCTACAAGGATACTTCAGGGGCTGGGAATTCTATGGCATGTAACTCACCTCCAGACTCCATAATACCTGTCCACCTTCTACAAGGCACAAGTCAGGAGTGTGATGGAATACTTTCCACTTGCCTGGATGAGTGCAGCTCATCATCCACAGGGCAAAGCAGCCATTTTATTGGCATCCCATCCACCACCTTAAACATTCACTCCTTCCACCATTGATGTACAGTGGCAGCAGTGTGTATGACACTGCACCAACTCACCAAGGCTCCTTCAACAGCACCTTCCAAACCCACGACTTCCATCACCTAGAAAGACAAGGACAGCAGATGCATGGGAACATCACCAGCTGCAAGTCCTGCTCCAAACTTCACACTAGCCTGATTTGGAACTATATTGCTGTTCCTATACCGTTGCTGGGCCAAATTCCTGCAACTCCCTTCTTAACAACACTGTGGGTGGAGCTGAGGGTGCAGCGGTTCAAGAAGGTTGCTCACCACTGCCTTCTCAAGGGCCTAACTGGATGGACAATAAATGTTGGCCTAGCCAGTGATGCCCATATCCCATGAAAAGAGTAAAAAAAATCACTTTGGAACATGCAGCTGGTGTTAAAACTGCCAATTAAAAGGGAGGGAGTAAGTGTGAAAGGCACCAATCAAGAATCAGCAGTCAGCAAAAAAACTACCAATAAAAGACACACAAAAGAGAAGGGGAACCAAGGAGATCACTCAAGATATTTTTTCGAAAATGCTTTGATACACCATCTTGTTTTGTTAATAAATTGAGTACATAAGGGACAATTTTAACCCTGCCTACCAGATGGGTAGTTAAAATCTTCCACTTCGCTCACCTACACTGGAGTTGCCAGGAGCTGACCATTCCCAACTTTAACTGGCAAGGACACAAGCCCAAAGTCAGTCATGTCCCTTTTACATATTGATGTCCGATCCCTATCATGGCATTAGGTCCTGACTGTAATTTGCACTGAACAGCTTCAGCGAGAAGCCACAGTGGATTTCTACCAGAAAGTTGGGAGGTGACAGGTGCTAGAGGAGGTCCAACCAGGTCCATTTTTTCTCACTTAACTCGTGAAGTCAAGAAAGGCAGGGAGGTTTCTTGGTCCCCATAAGAAAAACGTAGGCCTTCTCTCCTGCAGACCCACATCCCCTTCCCAATAGTGAAAGCCCTATGAAGTGGCCCCAGCAGATGATCATGCCATCTACCTGGTATCAGTGGTAGTCCCTGTGATGCATGATTTTTCAATGCTTCCTGCAGACATCCCACGAAATGTCATCAGGTCACTTAAACCATCATAACAGCAGGCCTAACTAGGAGCCACACAGTCTCCAACCAGAATCCTGGCTAAAAAATGCCCAGCGAAGTACTCTTGTATATTTATAAAGATTCTTTGTGGGCCAGGAGGAGCAAGAATGCTTCTCCTGGCACCATAGAGTGTTCCTAGCTAACTACCACCTTCCCCTGATTACAGACTTTCCCAATCCCTCACACCTCCCAATTCCTTATATAGTTTACTGGGATGTCTTGTGACCCTTCTCACCCAATGTGTGAGTGATGAAGTTGTTGAAGAATATCAGGCCACAAAGATTCTGGTACGATGACCTGCCTGACTTTAAAAATAACTCCCTGGGAGATGCCTAGCTCATCCCGGTAAAGCCAAAATGGTCTCATGTGTTTGTGGAAACGCTGAATTGAATCAGGCCCCCCTTCAGTGGTGGTTTTCCACAGTTTCTGTAGTGTAGCTTCTGGCATTTGCATTGTGCAAAATGTACCAGGTCCATTTAGAGAACATTTTCCAGTGAAGTCAACTTGTAGATCCAAGGATACATCTTCTGTTTTCCCTGGATTAGGCAATCTGCTAAGTGTATCTGATGTGACTGTCATGTTAGCAGGCTTGTACCTGATCTCACAGTCGTAATCTTGAATCTATATCAAGTGACATTGCAACCTTGAGGGTGAGCTCGTCAATGGTTTTCACCAAATCATCTCCAGTGGCTTCTGGTCGGTCTCTACCGCAAATCTTTTGCCAAATAGATAGATATGAAAATGCATGATTCCAAACACTAAAGCTAATGTTTCCCATTCAATGTTGGAATAGTTGGATTGCATTACAGACAGAGGCCGGCATTTTACGGCCCTGTTGGAGTCTGGAGGGGGGAACGGGGTACATTATGGTGAGAAGTCAAAAAACTGGTTTTATGCCGTCCTGAAACCAGTTTGCGAATGTCCGCTCCACCAGTCAAGGGTGGGCTGCGTTTCCCGCCACCCCATGTTGGGAACGTAATTTTAATGCATTTGCATCTAATTATAAGGCCTGCTCACCGAATCCTCCCCCTGCACTGGGCCATCATGCCGGTGTGTTTCACAACTGTACATAAGTGACGTGCGCCTGGCGACCTGAACATCAAGGGGAACTCTGAAGGGAGTGCTCAACCTTGCACGGCACTCGTAAGCATCGCCCTTTGGACATCAAGGGTGAGGCGTAGTGTATTCGCGGGGGGCACAGACAAGTCGCTCTCTCCCAGCTGGCTTTCAGTGCGAGGCCGGGGCAAGGGCTCCAGTGCAGGTGGGGCCGGAGGAGGGCGGTGAAGGTTGTGGGGGAGCAAGGCAGCAAAGACAGATGAAGAAACTGTTCAAGAACATGGTGGGGGGTGGGGCGGGGGGGTGAGGGGGGGTGGGGGGGTGGGGGGGCAGGTAGAGGGAAGTAGCCAGGCACTTGGAAAAGCTTGTCAAAAGTAAGAATTATTTTCCAGTTGAGACCGTTCAGCTGCAGCTCCATTGACATGCTTGGAGTTGGGCCTCTGAAGTTTTCTGCCCACATAAAGCAACGCAAGAGCATGAAAGTGCCACCAAATGCTCCAGAACTTTTCACCTATCGGGCGCACACTGCAAATTAATGTGCATTTTAGGGAGCAGCAGAACAATTAGCCGACTGGGCAAGTTGCACAATCCCCTTGCAAAAGGTGGTGATGGCGTAGTCGCTGGTGCAGTCACTCACAGTCCCTTGCAATGTCTTTATTGAGGTTTGGACCAGTATCCATTAAGGTTCAATCTAACAGCGCAGCCTTGCAGTGCGGGTTAGGAGAATGCCTGCACCTGAGCTGAGGGTACAACATGCAGTCCAGTGGACAAAACTGCTGCTAATCGGCCAAGTTGAGTGGGGCGGAGGTAGGTAAGGTTTCAGACAGCTAATGAGCGCACTACACACTGGTCATCCAAATGGTAGCCAGCACTTTCCTGCATGCGTGAAGGGGCCTTCAGATTTAACCAAGAGAGGCTCTTAGTGCATCCATCCTAACCCACACGTCTCTCTCTTTGATCCTGCAGAAAGAGAATATCAGGATCATAGGGCCTGGTGATTTAGCGGTATGCCTCATGGATTACAGGGAGCAGAGAAGGAGAAGAAGAGAGCGAGGAAGGGACCTGGTTCGGCAAAGGTAGGAACACTTCCCACAAGAAGAAGGGGCAGCAGGGCCTGTTGCACATGCAGCTGAATATCCACAGTGAATCATCATGCATAGGCACCTCTTTAGGCTCAGGGTCGATAGACAGCACCTGTAATTCCTGCAGATGACTGAGAACCAGTGTTGCCGAAGACTGCACATGTTAGGGAACTGGTCGGGCACATATGCCAGCTGCTGCAGGATTTGGCACCACGGGGACGTGGAGGGCATCCACTGCCATTGGCAGTGAAAGTGGCCATGGCACTCAATTTTTATGCCAATGGCTCCTTCCAGGACACCACGGGTGACCTGTGCAGGGTCTCACAAGCCTCCACACATAAGTGTATCCAGGAGGTCATGTACGCCATCTATGTGAAGGCACAGAACTTTTTGCATTGCAACTGAGATCAGGAAAGCCAGGAAGCGAGAGCGCTGGGATTTATGCAGATTTCAGCTTTTCCACAGGTGCAGGGTGCCATCAACTGCACTCACGTGGCATTGAGATCTCCATGGCAACAAGAAGTCATCTATGTCAACTGCAAGGGCTTCCAGTCGCTGAATGTTCAGCTGGTGTGCGCCCACCACAAACACATCCTGTAGGTCTGCACATGATTCCCAGGGACCGTCCATGACTCCTACATCCTTAGCAGGTCTCAGATCCCTGACATCTTCCAGGGTCCAGAGAGGCTTCAGGGTTGGCTCCTCAGGCTACGCACAGAGGATGTGGCTGATGACACCCGTGCAGCGGCCTTAGACTCCAGCAGAGTGATGGTACAACGAGGCTCATGCCGTGACCAGGACTTTGGTGGAGCAAATGATAGGCATGTTGAAAGTAAGGTTCCACTGTCTCGATAGGTCCGGTGAAGTACTGTAATTCAGTCCCCAGAGGGTGTCTGTTATGACATGGCTGATGATGTGTACCAGGCTGACCAAATCACCAGGAGAAACTTGGTCACGTGATCACATGATTTTGCAATTTATATTTATTACGAGAAGATGCGTGCACTGAATCAGAAGTAATTAATCCACTTTATAGGTTTTAAAAATTAAATAAAAATAGTTATTAACAAAATAAAAGATTTCCAGCACATTCATAAGACTACAATTACTTAATACTATAACAACTCCTAAAATTCCTAATCAACCTGATACCCAGTTACACTCCCCCTTTAAAGCAACAGTCCAAAATAGATTTTAGATTTGAAAAAAAGCCGACAAGTTAACACGTACTTGACAGTGGAATTCCAGATTTCTTTCTTCAACTTTAGTTACTGGATGCAACAGACCTGAGCACAAATGGCTGGAGGCTTCCTCAAGGCTGTTTCACAGACACCTGTTAGATCTTACACGGGCCCCACATAGACTTTCATTCTCCTTTATATATGTTTCTCTTTAATATGTAAATTCCATTGTTCCACATGTCTTTGGGACTGTACTTTTCCCATAATATAAAAACTTTCATGTTGCCAATATTGTCAGTAACCTTTGGGAAAAGTAAACACGCTGCTTAGCCTTACATATCTGGCTAGTTGTAAACAGACTAACATCCCTTTTAAATCCAAACAATCCCCTAACTTATCTAAAAATTCAAACTCTCTTCACACCTTACATACTAAGACAGCATCTATGTTTACTCATCAGCATTTCAAGTACATTTCTATTCCTAGCTTCTTCTGATGATTTCGAGCTTGCAGTCCAATTGACTCCAAATGTAATTAAATCACACAGACAGAACCATCTACCCTCACACCCGTAAACCCACTTTACAGCAAACCAGAAAAATATTAAGAAAATTATTATACTTTCGTAACAGTGTCACTCATTATTGTCACTTGCTACGTGCTCCACAACCTGGTGCTGCAATGCGGGGGCGGGGGGGGGGGGGGGGGGGGAGGTGGTGTGGGTGGACCTGGTTGAGGAGGAGTTGGAGTTGGAGGAGCTGCACGTATTCTCTAATGAGGAGCACATTGAAGGCGATGACGGTAATGAGGTCCTTGAAGGCGAGGACGCCGGCGATAAGGCCATCACATTGGCCAGACGAGGCAGGCACTCAGGAGGACCTCAGGTCCACAAGATTCGTTGAGGATGATGACAAGACACTGTGATGATACTCCTGACATCCTCACCTTGCATGTGTGAATATTTGACTCCTGTGTGGCTGACGGCAGCGCACATACCCTCAGTGCTCAGGCTCATGTCATGGAAACGCAGCAGAGGCCCTAGTAGGGACTCAATACCAGGAGGATGATGACGACATGCGGTGAGGACACTCCATAGATCTTCACATAGCCTCTGTGAATGTCTGACTCCTGTCTGGCTGAGGGCAGCTCGCTTGTGCTCTGTGATCAGGGTCATATCACGGAGACGCAGCCATGAAACTTTAAATGCACCTGATCCTTTGTCCGCCTTCAGCACCTGAGCCCTTCAGGAGCACAGCTTCACTGGTCACAGATGCTGAAGAGATGGGGGCCAGCCCCATCTTAAAGGCATTGAGAGCACACAGAGAGAATGACAAAACACCAATGCCTGCCCACGACATTCTGGCAGCAATGACAAGCACCATCGAGGTGCAGGTTTCACTAACGTATCTAGGGAGTGTGAGGCCGGACCATTAATTTGGTCTGAAGGTTGCACAAAGTACAGGGAAGAGGCCCTGGACTGAGAAACCTGCTTTTATCTTGTGCAGAAACCAAGGTTTCACAGCTGAGTGACACAAGCACTGCTCATCAGAACAAGGAGCCATAGGCAGGGAGACATTGTTGGGAGTTTATTTACAATAGTGAACATAATGTACATGTGATTAACACCCGTGCCCAGGCTGTGCAACTGCCCCTTCCTGATTGGACACAGTTGCACCTCACTGCTGCTGCAGTTGTGTGCTGGGTATGGTTGGAGCTGGAAGGAGCCAGGAGTTGTTGCTGAGATTTTACTGCTGACTGCCATTTGCCTCAGGCACCTCAGGACTTCTTTATTTGCCTGTTTTGCTTCTGCCCAGGGGTCACTACAAGCAGGCAAGACCTTACTGCTGGTGTTTTTTGCCAGGGCTGCAGGGGCCTGGAGCCTGCAAGGCCTGAGGCCTAGAGCCCTGGAAGAGAGAGTGAGAGAGAGAGAGAGGAGGTGCTGTGAGACAGGGAGGCCAGGAGGCAAGAACTGTTTTGAAATATCATCAGAGGTGGGTGTCGGAACTTTTGTTTGGTGGGGGCTGAAGATGAACATGTATTTTGGGGGGTGGGGTGTGAAGACCATTGCAGAAACTTAGGGAGAAGGGGTGTGTTTGTTGCCTAAGATCTTGCCACCCTCTCCTCACTCCACCCGTGTCTGAGTCCAGGTAGCTGGTGCTGCCTGGTGAAGAGTGACAGGGCTGACTCCTGTGTGCCAGGCAGTGCCGGCTGCCTGGTGAAGACACCGCCCTCCCCCTACAGGAAGAACGTCGAGGCTCCCACCCATCCTCCACTCCACTGCGTGACACCCACCCACCCTTCACCCTTTACCCTTTCCCTCCTATGTCTCCCTGTCCTTTTCCCTCTCTCCTTCCTTCCCCCTCTACTTTACTTGCCATCAGGAGGGAGAGGTTACACCCTCTTTGCCCCCCGCCACTCTCCCCCTGGGGCCATACTGTCTGGACTTGCCAGAAAGAGCTTGGGGTGGGTGTGGCTCAGCCCCTATGGCCGCTGCGGGGTCACCGGTAACCGGGCTCTCCGGAGCAGCTGTGGAGGCAGCACGATCGCTGGTGATGGGCCCCCCCCAAGAGAGCCTATGCTTCCTTGGCCTTCGCTGCTCCTGCGGCCCCATCACCATTCCACCTCCTAACAAAGGCCCTGGGGATAAAGAGCTGCACTCACCCCGAGATGAACCTAGACGAATGCATGAAGGCTTTGGCTAGGATTGTTGGCCCCTCGGCCATCACCCTGGCCTCACACATGTATGGGAAGGCGGTGTTCTTCCTGAGGCCTGAGCAGGTGGTGCTCCTGGCCCTGGCCAGGGGGCTCACCATCAGCGGGGCCTATCTGGTGGTGGACCCTTTAGGGGCCACTGTGGAGATGCTCATGTTATCCAATGTCCCGCCCTTTGTTCCCGGCGACTCCTCCTTCCCCATCCACGCCAACTGGGGGAGGTCAGGTCCGAGGTTGTGCTGATCCCGCTCGGCCAGAGGGAGCCCAGTCTCCACCATGTGTACTTGTCCTAGCCCCAAGGTGGCTGCCTACCGGGTATTTTGGACAGCGGTGCCACGCTTGCAAGGAGGTGGGGCATGTTAGGAAGTACTGCCCCGCCTCCAAGGCCGCCAGCACCACCCAGATGGCTGCGGCTGCCCCACCCTGACCCATCTTGTACCCCCAAAATGCCATCTGGCCCGCCAGTCCCTTCATGGCCCCAAACTCTGGGTGCTACCCGCTCCCTCCCAACCTTTAGCACTGGGCGCCTCCATCCTATGTCAAGAGCGTTTTCGAGACTCACCGGGTAACCCGGTGCCTGGGGAGGAGCTGGGTTCTGAGCCGCTGCTGCTGCCCTTTGGCCCACATACCCATGAGAAGACCAGAGAGGACTCCTCTGCCCTTGATCCTGGGGGCAGGATCGAGGTGGAGCCGACTGGCAGCTCCGAACCAGCCCCCGTATCAATACAGGGAAAGGGTTGGAAGCTGGAGGCGACGACCTGGAGGAGGATGGAGTTTCAGTGGTGAGCGCCAGGGACGACTTAGAGTTATTGTCGGGTGATGTGGTGGATCCCCTGGTGCCCCCTATCGATTCTCTCCTCATCCCTTTCCGGGAGCTCCAGGATTTTCTAACCAGTAACCGTGGTCACTGAGGCAGGGACCAGTTGGCCCTGGACCAGTGGCATCCTTTTCCTTTTGTGTCCTGGTCTGCCCACGAGGCCCTCAGGACCCCTGGGCTAGACCGGAATGCTAAGGGGATGGTCCACACCTTCTTGCTGGGCTGCTAAAGGAGAGGAAGGATTAAAACTGTCCTCTCTTTCTTACACTAAGAAATTGGTGATTGTAGCACATACTTCTGATGATGAAGACCCACATAGCCAGCCTCAACATCAATGGCACCAGGGACGCACAGCGCAGGTTCCAGAACTTCTCGGTCCTCAGGGACGGGAAGTATGCGGTGTGCTTCCTGTGGGAAACCCATACCGTTCCAGGAGACAAAGCTACATGGCTCCTGGAGTGGCGAGGGGGGGTCTACATGTGTCACATAGCCTCCAATTTTGGCGGGGTGGCTATGTTGTTGGCCTCACATTTTCAGCCGGAGATCTTGGGGGTCAAGGAGCCGGTGCCAGGCCGGTTGCTGCACCTTACTGTGCACCTAGTGGGTGTGGCGCTTCACTTTGTGAATGTGTACGCTCCCCTGGGCCTGCACAGCAAGTGAGACTCTTTGAGGAAGTGTCAGCTCATCTGGGCTCCATCGACACGGGCGAGTGCATCGTCCTCAGGGGGACAGGGAGGAATTCAGCTGTACCCTCAGGGCCAGGGACCATCACGGTGCCTAGCACCACTCACTCGGTGTAAGTTGCAGGACCTGGTCGGGTCCTTCGACTTGGTGGACGTCTGGCGATATCTCCACCCTGACTCCAGCGTTTTCACCTTCGTGTCACCTGGAAATCGAGCACCCAGGCTCAACTGCCTTTACGTTTCCAAGGCGATCGTGTCCTGTGTTCCGTTGGCTTCTGTGCAGCAGGTGCTGTGCACTGACCAGCGTCTGGTATGGGCGGAGCTCGCTCCGTTCTGCGCTTGGATGGGGTCTGCGTGCTGGCACTTTAACAACTTGCTGCAGGAGGATGAGCGATTTCTGGACTCATTCCGGCATTTCTGGGCCGGCTGGAGAAGGAAGCGGGGAGGCTTCCACTCCTTGAGGCTATGGTGGGACGTGGGCAAGACTCACGTCCGAGTTTTCTGTCAGGAGTACGCGAGGGGGTCGACATAGAGCTGGAAATCCAGGGTGGAGGAGTTGGAGAAGGAGGTGCTCAGCCTGGAGGCGCGTCTCCGTCAGCCCGACGTGGACCCGGCCCTGCGGTCGGTGTACGATGAGAAGAAGGGTTCACTGCGGGACCTGCAATTCATCAGATTCCGGGGCGCATTTGTGAGGTCACGGATCCGGTTCCTCCAGGAGCTGGACCCCGGCTCCCCCTTCTTCTACTCACTGGAAAAAAGGCACGGGGTCCATCAGCAGCTCCTTACGGCCAACGACCAATCCCTTGTCTTGGATCCAGAGAGCATCAGGACCATTGTCAAAACCTACTACACTGCCCTGTTCTCTCCAGGTCCGTCCAGCGACGATGCTCACAGAGTTTTGTGGGTGGATCTGCTGCCGGTCAGCCCGGAGGGCGCCAGAAAGCTTGGCCCCCCCCCCCCCACCCCCTACAATTCTGGGGGAGCTGACCGGCGCCCTCGACAGCCTCTCCAGGGGCAAGTATCTGGGGCTGGACAGGCTGACTGTGGAGTTCTTCAGGCGTTCTGGGACATCCTGGGGAACGATTACACGGGGGATCTCGGGGGGAGTATCACTACTGGGGAGATGCCCCTCTCGTGGCGCAGGGCTGTGATTGCCCTGTTGCCTAAGAAGGGGGATCTCAGCTAACTTAAGAACTGGTGCCCAGTCCACCTCCTCAGCAAATATTACAAGATCTTTGCCAGGGCAATGTCTTCTCTCCTTGGCACCGTGCTGGACCACGTGATCCACCCTGACCAGTCCTACACAGTCCCAGGCCGAACTATTTTTGATAATATCCATCTGGTCCAGGATGTGTTCCATTTTTCCCAGAGGGCTGGTCTGTCGAGCACCTTCCTGTCTCTTGACCAGGAGAAGGAGTTTGACAGGGTGGATCATGAATATTTATTTGGGACTCTGCGAGCATTTGGGTTCGGGACGCATTTCATCACCCGGGCCTGACCTCTGTACACTGCCGTGGAGTGTCTAGTTAAGGCTAACGGATCCCTGACGGTGCCCCTTTGCTTTGGGAGAGGGATGCATCAAGGCTGCCGCCTGTCTGGCCAATTGTATTCCATTTGGGTGGAGATTTTCCTGCGTCTCTTGTGGGGGAGGTTTTCGGGATTGGTTCTGCGTGGGCCGGGCATCGGGGTGGTCCTCTCGGCATACGCCGATGACGTGCTTATGTTCACCCACCCGGCTGACCTGCGGAGAATGTGCAAGTGCCAGGAGGTCTATTCTGCCGGGTCCTCTGCCAGGATCAACTGGGTCAAGTGTTCTGGACTCCTGGTCGGTCAGTGGCAGATGGATCCCCTACCCGAGGAGCTCAGGCCTTTCACTTGGAGCAAGACCAACCTCCTCTAACTGGGGATCCAGCTCTGCCCTGCTGAGGAATCCTGGCTCGTGAACTGGCAGGAGCTGGAGACGAAAGTCACCACTCGCCTGCGGCACTGGACAGGACTGCTCCGAGTGCTGTCTTACCGGGGTCGAGTTCTGGTCATAATCCAGCTGATCGCCGCCATGTTGTGGTACCGGCTGGTCACTTTGACCCCTCCCCTGGATTTTGTCACAAAAACCCAGAGAATGCTCGTCGACTTCTTCTGGGACAAAAGGCTGCACTGGGTCGCTGCTGAGGTTCTGAGTCTCCTGCTTGTGGAGGGTGGTCAGGTTCTGGTGTGCCTACGCACCCAGGTGGTGACTTTCTGCCTTCAGGCCCTGCAGCGATACTTTTACGTTAAGCCCCTTCTGAGATGGTGTGCCCTGGCGACGTATTTCCTCCCCAGGGGCACGGCCTGAATTATGATGTGCAGCTCCTGTTTATAGACCTGAGGGGCCTTCATGGCTCCTTGCAGGCATTGCCCGTCTTTTACCAGGGCCTGATCAAAGCCTGAAACATGGTCGCCTCGCGACGCAGCTCTCCCCTGTCAGGAGTAGTGGCTATCGTCAGAGAGCCGCTGCTCAGGAATCCGCACCTCCGCCATTTTCAGTGGCTGGCGGAGAGGAGGGCTGTAGCTGCTGGGGTGACCAGGATCATGGACGTGCTGGGTGGCGGAGGAGTGGGCTGGATGATTCCTCAGGAGTTGGCTAATCGCGCATCTGTGGATGTCCGGCTCACGGCCAGTGCCATTCAAGACCTTAGGACGGTCATGCTCGGACCCGACATCTTACTGGGACTTGAGGTGGCGCAGACCATAACCATGATCGGACAGAAGTCCACATTGGCCGTAAGCCGCAAACCCTCCCTCGGGAGCCGGACCCCCGCAACCTGAGTTGCCTCACGGAAATGCCCTCCGTGCCCTTTAGCATGGAACAGAGGGGTTTCCTGTATGGGCTGCTGCTGCACGTCCTTCACTTCCTTGCCCTCCCCCGCCGCTCAGACACGCCCTGACATGCCTTGTTGCTGTCCAGGGGCGGAGGTCCCCAATGGGGTGCCCTCTACGGAGGTGTCCTCCCCTTTTCCATTGGGGACCTGGGGTGCAGGGTGTTCCATGCAGCAGTCCCATACAATTGTAGGATATATCGGTTCACGGGCTCCCAAGATGCCTGCTTATTTTGCAGCTTTGTGAAGTCCATGGGCCACGGGTATGTTAGTTGCTGTTGGCTGCATCCCCTTTTTAGTTCCTTGAAAAACCTTTCCCTGTTTTGTTTGCACTTCAGCCCTGCGCTACTGACCTACTGGCACCTGGTGCGGAGAGGGGCCGGGAGGGAAGAGGACCTCCTCATGAACCTGCTCCCGGGCCTGGCCAAAGTTGGCCATTAATAGGTCCGGGCAGCGGGCAATCATGGGGGTCATATGACCCGACTGTCTGCCCCTCTTCCATGGCTACGTTCGCAGCCGGGTGTCCCTGGAGAGGGAGCACACGGTGTCCGCCATCACCGTCAAGGCCTTCCATGCTCGATAGGCACTGCGGGGACTGGAATGTTTCATCGACCCCTTTAATCACATTCTGATTTAATGTTAGTAAGTTTCCTCTGCTTTTTGTCTTTTGTTTTTGCAGTTTCCCTTTAAAGAAATGCCTTTAACTCTGTCCCTTGCTTTTTTAATTTAGTTTATTTGTTTTATACCAGAAAAGAGTCACATCTTCTTAACTTTCCTAACCCTGCCGCTACGTCTTGATGCTCCCCGGACATCCACAGAGGAGGTGGGAGCAGCCTGCTGACTGCTATGCCCTGTCTGTGGTGACATTGGCTGGTGTCCTCTGGAGGGCTGAGACCTGGAAGGCCCCGGCCTGCTTTCAGGGTCCTGCTGTGTGGCAGTGGCACCCTCCTTGACCTGTGGAGCTGGAGCTGCTGGGGTCACAGGAAAAGGGGATTTGGATGGGCCTGACACTCCCAGAGTCACCTGGGTGGATGGCCTTGGGGTGTGCACCTGCCGATCCTCCTCCCGAGGGCCCCTGGCTGACTCCTTCAAGGGGAAGCTGGAATAAGATCGAGCTGCCCAGCCCCCCTCTTATGTTGACACTGTTGGAGGCTAACTATGGCATCAGCACTGGGGTTCAGCTCACGCAGCAGTGCAGGAGCAATGTCCTAGGCCAAGGTCTCCATGGCAGCCACCAGACTACTGGTGTTGCCCTCACTGCATTGTCATGCTGGCGCTATCACCTCAGACTGAAGGCGAACACTTCGGTCATGCCTTGCAAAATTGAGGAATGCAGCGGACATCTGTTTCTGATTTCCTGAGCTTGCCTTTGCAGCTCCAGCAACTGAGGCATGACCAAGACCAGAGGCTCCTCATCTGACTCAGACTCAGCAGATTTCTGGCCTCCAGCAGTCCTCTGAGTGCTGGAGACCTGGGAAGTCCCTGCCACCACCCGCTGTGGATCAGACAGTGCAATGTGCTCACCAGATTGTGACCCCGAAGCTACTCTAGAACTAGGTGCCACCGAGGTATGTGTCTCTGCGCTGGTGGAGGGTGTGGGTGAGCGCCGTGATGGGTCTTCAGTTAGAGTGTCATCAGATTCTTCTTCTGAGGTGTCTCTAGGGCTTGAGTCGAGGACCTGGCTCATGGACCCTCTTGACTGCTTCCCAAATGTGCCTATGAAAGCAAGGGGAGATAATTAGTGCATGGCAGGGTATGGCAGAAGGGTAACTGACTCACTGCATGGTTGTCTGATGGATGTTGCACTGCTGGATCCTCACTTAGTTGAGCACCACTGACCTCATCATCAGCACAGGAATGGTCTAGATTGCCGACCAGCTGGATGACTCTATTTTCAAAGTCTGTGAGGACCTTGATGTCAGGCATTCCTCCACCAGTCTGCGACCTCTCCTTTTTCTTGTGTGCCAGCTTGTCCTGCATGAATTGGAGAGAGTGTAAGCAGGATGCCTGCTAGGCCAGATGATAAGGATACCTGGCATGTGTGGGTGGTGAGTGATGCCATGGACGGGGCCGCAGGGCACTTGAAGGGTGTGTGAAAGAAAGAATGGTGATGTCCCTTGAACTGGCAGTGAATGAGATCCCTGTGGGTGTGTGATGGGTTTGTGAGTGTGTGAGTTGCAAGCTGTGAGAAGAGTGGCTTACCCTGGCGGAACGGAGAGGATCATTCATCCTCTTTCGGCACTGGCTGGCTGTCCTCTTTTGCAGGGTTTTGGCACTGACCACCGCCCCCATGCTGAATTAGGGTGTCATCAGATTCTTCTTCTGAGGTGTCTTTGGGCTGGAGTCGAGGACCTGGGTCATGGACCCCCTTGGCTGCTTCCGAAATGTGCCTGTGAAAGCAAGGAGAGATAACTAATGCATGGCAGGGGACTGCGGAAGGGTAACTGACTAACAGCATGGTTGTCTGATGGATGGTGCACTGCTGGATCCTCACTTAGTTCCTCACCCTAATTCAGCACCACCTCCCATGCTGAGTTGGTGACCTTGCTTGCTGCTCTTCACCCAGAACAAGGTGGAGGACTTCACGACAGGCCTCCAGTGTCCAGTAGGTGCCCAGAGGAGGTGTCTCTAAATTTGAGAGCATATATTTCCTCCCTTTGGCAGCCATACCTTTCCATCAGCTTCTGATGCCTTAGAGGGAGCTAGCTCTGTGCCGGGGCAGCCTTTAAGTATGGCACCCGGATTACCGAAGGCCTGAGGTGACATCAGGACAGGTGAGTCAGAGGCCACCCGGCCAGCGACTCGGCATGTTTCCCGCGAATGCATTATTAATGAGGCAGGATGTGTCAGGAATGGGTTGACAAGGCGTGAAAAGCCATCATTGCAGCCAGCAGGTAAAACATCTTTTTTCCCGCCCACTACCACACTTTGTGCAAATCCAAGATGATTCCGACCGAGATTTTGAATCAAATACAATCAGTTTACCTTTTTGTAGTGTGCATGCTCCCAGCCCATCCTATGAGGCATCTATCTCCAGGGTAGTTGTCTCCCTAGGATCATAAACTTGCTATATCGATGCACCTGATGATGACTGTTTCAGTGTTTCGAAGAGGTGTTGGTGGTATTTGTGCCACAGGAAAGGCACGTCCTTTCTCAACAATTCCCTCAGTGATGAAGATTTTTGAGTAAAATTGGGAATGTAGGGAGACAAGAAATTAAAGAGACCTAGACATCTTTGAAGATCATCCTGATCTTGAGGAGTTTGAGTGGCCTTAATATCCTCTGTTTCACTTGGGTCAGGACATAAGCGAGTGAGAGAGGAGACTGGAATAAATAGAACTGAATCAATTGATCTGCTGCACGTTGATGGCACATTTCAGACTGTCAATCTCTCGTTCCATGCCACTTGCATCAGTAAGTGCAGATTGTGGTCATGGTCATGCTTTGTTCTACCCACAACAGTGATATCATTAGCAATACAAATGCATCCTGGTACAGTGCATGTAATACAGTCCATGTGAGCTTGAAAGAGAACCTGGTTAAAAGATAGCCCAAAAGGAAGTCATTGAAAACAGCATTGACCAAATGGGGTACAAAATGTAGTAATCTCTTGGGACTTTTCCACGAGATGCACTGATCAGTAACCATGCTTGTCCTCAAGCTTGAGAAGAATTTTGCCACAAATCTTGGATTTACCTCTTCTAATGTGGTATTTTGTAAGGATAATATTTTAACTGCGTTTATACATCGTGGATTGAAATATACTGTCAATTATACGTCTTTTTTATGAGACATGCGATTGAGTTACACCAATCTGTGTGCTGCTGTACTCTTCTAATGATTCTGTCTTTCTTTATTTTGTCCAGCTCAACCTTCAATTTGACTAGTAAGTGGATGCTGCACTTATGTGGTGGATCAATGTACAGACATGCATTCTCCTGAAAGGGTAACATTGCAGTTCCCTTGAAACTGCCAATTTTGATGAAGCATTCTGGTTATTTCAATGTTCGGTCATGAACTGAGGTGATAGGAGTAGTTTCTGATGTTGATCTACCTTGTGATGTTCAACGGATTCCATGGACTTTCACTGGTGTGAGGCCACAACATGCCAGTAGACCTGCGATCGCTGGGTCTTTAGTTTTCACAATGTAGAACATCTGTGACACTCAACTGGTCTATGGATTTTGTAGGTTGCTGTTGAAATGACATGAATCCTAATCAATGAATATGGAAGTTTAACCTGATACTGAACCGGTCTTCTAGTATAGTCCATATCTTTTGGGGATTCTTCAGCTCTTTATGTATTAATCCTAACATGTTCAACCTGTGTAGATCTTCATTCCCAATTACTAGGCAAATTTTTATGGCTTGCCTATCTGGTTCAGACACACCTCAATCAAGAATCCATAGCTCTGTGCACTGTTTAAACATTTTGAATTCAGATAGTAGATCAGTTGCATCCCAGTTCAAACTGGGGAATTCTGTGGACATGCTGACAATATCCTTTTGAGCTTCCTTCTATAGTACCTAGAATGAGTGTCGCTGTAGCGACTTTTGCGTTCCTTTCCAAAGCTCTGACTGTTAGAATCGCTATTTTCTCTGGCGCGATTTTTGTAATGGTTCTTTTGGTTGACTCTCCCTTGCTTGCTATCGATCCAGCCCACACCCTGGTCTCTCACCTTTCCTAAATGAGGTGCTGGTCCTCTCAACTCACTGTCCCACTCACGGAACTGACAGACTATGCACTGCAACCTCACCACAGGGGATCCGTCTGCTTACTAGCTCTTTATTTCAGTACTATCTCACTGTGTCTTCCAAACTTTTCTGCATAGTCAACATGCTGTGTTTGCTATGACTTCATAATCGTCTGACTAAAATGTTGAGGGTCACCTCATGCCATGTAGCACGATCTAAGGCTGTTCACCATGTTGTACCTGTACTTAATCTTGCTGCCACGCTGTTTGACCACCGTTGAACACCATGTTGTGTTTGTATAGTCATATAAGCATCAATCGCTCACTTGGTATGGGTTCATTATCTTAGAATAGGCAACATGAGAACATTTAAACATAGGTAGAAAGCTTGAAGGCATCAGCAACAGTGCTGTGTGTGTGCTCTGCTCAAAAGCAAAAGTGAAACTAAGACTGGATCACATGACACATTTTCCTTCTAGTGATATCATGCTGCTATCGTTTAAAAGGCATATTGCAACACACTTCAGCCATCACACTGAGGTAGTTTAATGAGAATTACCTTGTGCATTTTTTCCACTTAAGGATACCATAAACATGTACCAGTAGAGGGAGAAGAGAATAAAGGCACCCATTGTTTTAATAGCACGTGCAATAGACCTACTCCTGAATACTTATTATCAAATCCTACTGTTCCTTCCCAAGAGCAACATAGTGATACCAAGGGTGGGACTCTGAATCACATGGGATATCTTACACTTGCATCTCTAATTATATGGAAGTGAGTTTGAAGTAATAACCGATCATAGACCACTAGTAAGCTTGTTCAACATAGCAAACTACCTATTCAAATAAAGTAAACAAAAACAAAAATTGCTGGAAAAACTCAGCAGGTCTGACAGCATCTGTGGAGAGAAAGACAGAGTTAACGTTTCAAGTCCGTCTGACTTTTCTTCAGAACTAAAAAGAAGTGGAAATGTGGTGAAGTATAAACTGTTTAAGTGGGGTGGGACAGGTGAAGCTGGTTAAAAGGCCAGTGATAAGTAGAGGCAAAGGAGAGATTGCAAAAGCTGTCATAAACAAAAGGTCATAGGGGTGTTGATGGTGGTGATACTGGCAAAAGGAGGTGCTAATGGTGACATTAAGAGTAGAAAGCAGGATGAGCAAGTGACAGATGGCCCTTATGGGGGTGCGGTGGGGGGAGGGGATGGTGTGGGAGAAAAGATCAAAATAGACTAAAAGGTTGGGATAAAACAATGAATGAAAATAAATGTTAAAAAATAATAGAAATAGGTGAGAAAAAATGTATATAGGGGTGAGGATGGAGGAGAGAGTTCATGATCTGAAGTTGTTGAACTCAATGTTAAATCTGAAAGGCTGTAAAGTGCCTAATCGGAAGATGAGGTGCTGTTCCTCCCAGTTTGTGTTGAGATTCACTGGAACATTGCAACAGGCCAAGGACAGACATGTGGGCATGAGAGCAGGGTGGTGTGTTGAAATGGCAAGTGACCGGAAAGTCTGGGTCATGCTTGCGGACAGACCGAAGGTGTTCCGAAAAGCAGTCACCTAGTCTGCATTTGGTCCCTCCAATGTAGAGGGGTCTGCATTGGGAGCAGCGAATGCAGTAGACTAAATTGAGGGAAGTGCAAGTGAAGCGCTGCTTCACCTAAAAGGAGTGTTTGGGCCCTTGGACAGTGAGGAGGGGGGAGGGGGGAAGTAAAGGGGCAGGTGTTGTACCTTCTGCAATTGCATGGGAAGGTGCAATGGGAGGGGGTTGAGGCATTGGGGGTGATGGAGGAGTGGACCAAAGTGTCCCGGAGGGAATGGTCCCTACGGAATGCTGTCAGGGGGGTGAAGGGAAGATGTGTTTGGTGGTGGCATAATGCTGGAGTTGGCGAAAATGGCAGAGGATGATCCTTTGAATGCGGAGGCTGGTGGGGTGATAAGTGAGGACAAGGGGGACCCTATCATGGTTCTGAGAGGGAGAGGAAGGTGCGAGGGCAGAGGCGCAGGAGATGGGCCGGACACAGTTGAGGGCCTTTTCAACCACCGTGGTGGGAAACCTCGGTTAAGGAAGAAGGAAAACATGTCAGAAGCACTGTTTTGGAAAGTGGCATCATCGGAACAGATGCGACCATTTAAATAAAGTGTTGGATACTCAAACCACAAGAGTACAAGTTCTATGTTGAATATCAGCCAGGCAAGCTCAACCCAGTGGACTGTCTTTCGCCAACAATCAGTCCTACTAGTCGTGAAGGAAAAGTTTCTGAACAATATCTTGACTATGTAAGATTAAACGTGGTTTCAAAGTTCCTAAAACTAGCTGCCATCAAAGCGGCAACAAAACAAGGCGAGGCATTGCAACTACATATGACAGATATGGAATCATGAAACTGGGAAGACATGATCAAGACAGCATCTGCAAACAAAATCACTTACAGACTACAAGTTCTTCACAAAGTTCAAAATGAACTCAGCATTGCAACCACATCTGATCTTGTATTATGCAACAATTGTTTGGTCATTCCACAATCATTGAGGGAATGTGTTGTCAATATAACACATGAAGGTCACCAGGGAATTGCCAAACTAAACAACTCCTTCAGGCAAAGATACGGTTTCCAGCAATTGACCACACAGTTGAGCACAAAATCAGTCAGTGTTTGTCATGTTGAGCAACCACAATGTCAAATCTTGGTGATCCATTCAAGAAGACTGCACTACCTCCAGGACCATGAATTAATTTTGCAGACTTAAAACACGCTATGCCTCTCATTTATTAAGAAAGGAATTCCCACACTGAGTTAAAATTGAGGCTAATTTTTAATGAAGCTATGAAGATTAGGGGAGATTTAATTTAGTCTTTTTCATTCCTGAAGAGTTTCAACTGGGTGAAAGAGCCACGATTAGGGCAATGTGTAATGACAAGTTATCAATTAAAATGATTGTTAATGATGAGGGATGAGATAAGGACAAACACTTTTATAACTTTTGGACCATAGAAAGCTCCATTATATGGAATAGTAGGGACAGGGACAATTACATATTTTAACAAAGAATCAGTTAAATGTTTGAAGCAAAACTAAAGGTTACTTGGAGAATGTGGAGAAATGGGACTAGCTTTGGATTGCTCATGTAAAGGGTTGGCACAGATATAATGGGCTGAGTGACCTCGGGTGCTGTAATTTTTTTTTATTCATTCGTGGGATGTGGGATTCGCTGGCTGGGCCAGCATTTATTGCCCATCCCTAGGTGCCCTTGAGAAGTTGGTGGTGAGCTGCCTTCTTGAACTGCTGCTTTCCATTTGGTGTGGATACACCCACAGTGCTGATGGAAGGGAGTTCCAGGATTTTGGCCCAGCTACAATGAAGGAACGGCGATATATTTCCAAGTCAGGATGGTGAGTGACTTGGAGGGGAACTTCTAGCTGCTAGTGTTCCCATCTATCTGCTGCCCTTGTCCTTCTAGATGGTAGTGGTAATGGAAGGTGCTGTCTAAGGAGCCTTGGTGAATTCCTGCAGTGCATCTTGTAGATGGTACACACTGCTGCTACTGTGCATTGGTGGTGGAGGGAGTGAATATTTGTGGATGTAGTGCCAATCAAGTGGGCTGCTTTGTCCAGCATGGTGCCAAGCTTCTTGAGTGTTGTGGGAGCTGCACTTATCCAGGCAAGTGGGGAGTATTCCATCATACTCCTGATTTGTGCCTTGTAGATGGTGAACAGGCATTGGGGAGTCAGGAGGTGGGTTACTCGTCGCACGATTCCTAGCCTCTGACCTGCCCTTGTAGCCACAGTATTTATGTGGCTAGTCCAGCTCAGTTTCTGGTCAATGGTAACCCCCAAGTTGTTGATAGTGGGGAATTCAATGATGGTAATGCCATTGAACATCAAGGAGCGATGGTTGGATTCTCTCTTGTTGGAGATGGTCATTGCCTGACACTTATGTGGTGCGAATGTTACTTGCCACTTGTCAGCCCAAACCTGGATATTGTTCGGGTCTTGCTGCATTTGGACATGGACTACTTCAGTATCTGAGGAGTCACGAAAGGTGCTGAACATTGTGCAGTCATCTGCGAACATCCCCACTTCTGACCTTATGTTGGAAGGAAGGTCATTGATGAAGCAGCTGAAGATGGTTGGGCCAAGGACATTACCCTGAGAAATACCTGCAGTGATGTCCTGGAGCTGAGATGACTGACCTCCAACAATCAAAACCATCTTCCTTTGTGTTAGGTATGACTCCAGCCAGCAGAGACCTTTCCCCCCGATTCCTATTGACTCCAGTTTTGCTAGGGCTCCTTGATGCCACACTCTGTCAAATGCTGCCTTGATGTCAAGGCCAGTCACTCTGGTGTTCAGGTGTTCAGCTCTTTTGTCTATGTTTGAACCAAGGCTGTAATGAGGTCAGGAGCTGAGTGGCTCTGGTGGAACCCAAGCTGGGCGTCAGTGAGCAGGTTATTGCTAAGCAAGTGCCGCTTGACATCACTGTTGATGACCCCTACATTACTTTACAGATGATCGAGAGTAAACTGATGGGGTGGTAATTGGCTGGGTTGGGTTTGTCCTGCTTTTTGTGCACAGGACATACCTGAGCAATTTTCCACATAGCCGGGTAGATGCCAATGTTTTAGCTGTACTGGAACAGCTTGGCTAGGGGTGCGGCAAGTTCTGGAGCATAAGTCTTCAGTACTATTGCCGGAATATTGTCAGGGCCCATAGCCTTTGCAGTATCCAGTGCCTTCAGCTGTTTCTTGATATCACGTGGACTGAATCGAATTGGCTGAAGACTGGCATCTGTGATGCTGGGGACCTCCAGAGGAAAACGAGATGGATTATCCACTTGGCACTTCTAGCCAAAGATTGTAGCAAATGCTTCAGCCTTATCTTTTGCATTGATGTGCTGGGGTCCTCCATCATTGAGGATGGAGATGTTTGTGGAACTCCTCCTTCAGTGAGTTGTTTAATTGTCCACCACCATTCACGACTGGATGTGGCAGGACTGCAGAGCTTAGATCTGATCCGTTGGCTGTGGGATCGCTTAGCCCTGTCTATCGCTTTCCGCTTATGCTGTTTGGCATGCAAGTAGCCCTGTGTTATAGCTTCACCAGGTTGACACCTCATTTTTAGGTATGCCTGATGCTGCTCCTGGCACGCCCTCCTGCACTCTTCATTAAACCAGGGTTCATCTCCTGACTTGATGGTAATGTTAGAGTGGGGGATATTCCAGGCCATGAGGTTACAGGTGTCTGTATATCCATCAATTCCTTCTCCCTCTTGTGCTTACCTAGCTTCCCCTGTAAGCTAGATATGCTGTTCTCCTCAACAATTTCAACTGGTATCAAGTTCCACATTCTAACCCAACTTCTGGGTAAAGAAATTGTTCCTGATTTTTTTTACTGGATTTATTAGTGGCTAACTTATGTCTAGAATCCCTATTTTTGGACTGCCCCCACAAGTGGAATCATCTACCACATCAAGCCCCTTCAATAATTTTAACTGCATGTATTAACTATTATAACTTTTATAATAGACCTCCAGACAGCCTAATTATTGAATAGTGTTATCAGAAGTTCTTTGGAAATTCACAGCTCATCTAACATTGGCTGATGGAGGAAATGTGGCAACAAATGGAAATCAAGTGCAAGATGTTGGTTACGTATATTGGAATATTACTTTCCCAATTGCCCACTTACATTTAATTTCAGCATCACTCATGTTCAGTGCGTAGTAAAGAAAACTCTGGAGATTTTCAAATAAAACTGCTTCAAGGTGTCCAAAGTGGTTGTTTGGCTCTTTGAAGATCAGGTATATATAATGGAGATAAGCCGTCTCCAGACAGATTAGCACCTCCACTTGTCAGCTAAGGGATTTGTTCACACCTAACACCACAGATGCAGTTAAACACACAAAAAAATGTCTCCCCAACTTGGCATGTTGACAACTGAGATTCACAGTTTAAGTTATTGATGCCATTTTTCTCTGTTCTTTCTAGAAACAGAAAACATGATGGCTCACTAAGATATTTTATTGAACTATCAGCTTATGGGAGCTGGATTTGGCAACTTTGCATTAAACCTCGAATGTTAAACATTGAACCGGGATCTAACAAAGCTAATTTGGGACTGGTTCTTTATTTCTGGAACAACAATGATGCACTTACAGAGTGCTGAGAGGATTTCACTTAACATTTTGCAACTCTGGAACAGATCTATCCAATTCAGTCTATGAAATGATATAGACACTGTAAACTGATGTTTTTTAAAAGGTCACATTTTTTCTTAAACACAACCATATGTGCTTAATATGCTGTGGAGGAATGCCTCTGCATAGTATAGGGCTCTTTAATCATCTGCTATTAAATTAGCTCATTTTAGTTTTGCAAATTTTGATTTTGGTGGCATCTTACAGAAGGGGGTCAATATCAGGGCACTGAGGGGTTACAACATGGAGATGACTGTCAAATCCTACTCTGCTTATGTGCAGAAACAGGCAAGTACAAATGATTACCAGAGATAAAATGTTTCCACTGGGACTAATATGTGGAGGCCTAATCATGTTTGTTATGATGTTTCACATCAGTGGAAAATGGAATTTTATGAAGAAATACACATTTATTAGTTTGAATTATATCAGAAGGGTGTGAGTTCAAGCCCATTCCAGATATTCAAACATTTAATTCTGGCTGACATCCCTGTGCAGTACAGAGGAAGTTCAGCACTGTTGGAGGTGATGTTTTTCCAATGAGAAAGACCCCTTCTGCTCTTCCAAATATCCCATTATTCAAATAAGAACTGTGGTGTTCTCCGAGTGCCCGGGCTAACATTTATCCCACAACCAACAACATTTAAAAAAAGGTTTTCATTTATCCCATTGCTGTACATGAGAACTTTGCTGCTTGCAAATTGGCTGCTATGTTCCTCTACATTGCAGAACTAGTTTATTGCCTACAAAATGCTTTAAGACTTTCTAAATGTGTGAGGATGCTATATAATGCAAGTTTCATTCTTTCTTCTTATGCGGTAGATTGCAGTTTTCAAGTGAGGAAATGGTCATTGTGACTGTGGCTGGGTGCAATGTTTGGTTGATCCCAGAGAGATGATCAAGATAGGTCCCATTGGTGTTTCCCAAGGGTCAGTTTGGGGTTCATTACTCTTTCCAATTCTTATAAATGACCTAGACTCAGGTCAAGGGAGCAGCATTGTGATGACTGTCACTTTAAGATCAGTTTGACTGAGTAAGGGTATGTGATTTGCTCAACCAATGTGTAGCCAACATGGGGGAATAAATTCTAGGGGAGGAGTTCCCTAGAAAATGGTTGCATGAGAGGCTGGCTAGATACAAGCAGCCACAGAAGCTCTCGTGTAAGTTAAGTTTGTTTTGTTTGACTAAGACGCCTCCAAGAGTGTGTTTCTACAAGCATTACAAAATTTTTAGATGAATTAAACTTGACAACACAGTAAATAGTGATGAGGATAGTCGTAGACTTCAAGATGGCATACACAAAATAGATAAATGGACAAAGAACCTAGAACTAACTGGTCACTGTTTAAAAAATAAGGGGTTGCCCATTTAAGACGGAGATGAGGAGAAATCTTTTCTCTCAGAGGGTAATGAGCCTTTGGAACTCCCATCCTCAAAAGGCGGTGGGAATAGAGTCTTTGAATATTTTTAAGGCACAGGTAGACAGATTCTTGATTAACAAGGGGATGAAAGGTTATTGGAGGTTGGCAGGAGGTTAGGATCAGATCAGCTATGATCTTATTGCATGGCGGAGCAGGCTCGAGGGGCAAGTGGCCTACTCCTGCTCCTAATTTGTCTGTTAATATGTTTGTATGAGCATGACAAACTGAGTTCAATGTGGTGAAGTGTAAAGTGATGCACCCTGAGAGAGTGAAAAGCCAGTACAGTATATTATAAAAAGCATGATTTTTAAAACTGCAGATGAGTAGAGAGACTTTGGGGTCCATATATACAAAAAGGTGGCACATCAAGCTGAAAGGTGGTTTAAACAAAAGCACATGGTACACTTGAATTTAGCAATAGAGGAATAGAATATAAAAGCAAAGAGATCAGGCTAGAAGTTCATAAATCTTTGATTAGGCTTCAGCTGGAGGATTGTAGACAATTCTGGGTGCCACACATCAGGAAAGCTTTAAAGACTTTAGAGCGAGTTAGGGATAGAGTTACAGAGGAGGTTTACCAGGATGTTACCATGGATAAATTATATGGAAAAGTTGGAAAAGCTAGGAATGTTCTCCTTGAAACAGAGACAGTTAAGAGGTGGCCTATTAAAGGTTTGAAAGATGATGAGTGGTTAGAATCGAGTGGATAGAGAAAAACTATTCCCTCTGGTGAGTGAATTAATAACCAGATGTCAGAGATTTCAAATCATTGGCAAAAGATCTAGAGTGGCAATGAGGAGAAAATTTCTTACTCAAGATTTTTTTCAGAATCTGACTGCTCTACCTGAAAAGATGGCGGAAGTAAATTCCATCATTTTAAAAGGGAATTGGACAAGTATTTGAGGACAACGATTTTACAGGGTTATGGACAAAAAACAGGGATGTGGGACAAGGCACGAGAGCTCTTTCAAAGACCCAGTGCAGCCTAGATGCACTGGGTGAATGGCCTCCTTCTCTGCTCTCAGTTTCTACAATTCCATATGACAGTTCGCTGCATGGTCACTGGCTGTTTAAAAAGGGCTATTAAAGGCTAGTGCCCACTGGGGTGACAGGATAATTACAATTTTATTTGATTAAACTGAATCAACATTCATTAAATTAAACTGAATTGTTCTGGGTTAATGATGGTGTTAATGTATCTCTCTTTCACTATAATAGTTTATAACTCCTTACGTCATGGACCCATTTACCAATTGAAAAATAAACAGCAAGAGTAGATAAGATAAAGTCAAACAGATGTCTAAGTTAATTGGAAAAGATTGATTTTAAAAAGGAACCCTACAGCTAGAGTCATTCCTAAACTTTTCTTCCTGTCGGTTAATGTATCAGCCAATGCTTGCTGTAAATGAGAAGCTGTATTGTTTTGTAATATTATTGCACATATTCAGGAGCAAAAGTAGATGCAGTGGTAAATGGATAACAGTGAATCAGCAGTCAATTTACACACCTTACAGTTTTCTTTTCCATTGATTCCATAGGCTTTACTTTCCCTCTCAATGCAGTTGGTGGGGTGGGCTTCAAGGGGAGTGGGGGTGGGGATGAGAGTGCTCTTGCAACTCAGGTGTGGTGGGATACCGGGAGAGTCTTTGATAACAAAAACAGAATTACCTGGAAAAACTCAGCAGGTCTGGCAGCATCGGTGGAGAAGAAATCAGTTGACGTTTCGAGTCCTCACGACCCTTCGGCAGAACTGTCGGAGACGGAGTCAGTCACTGAGAAAGGAAATAGGGCTGTGAAAGCGGGTTTTAGTGAACACCTTGTCAAACACCAGGAGAGAAATGGAAAGCAATGAAGGTGAGCAGGGCAGAAGAGACAGGCGGAAATCCTGTCGGAGAACAGAACAGTACTTCTTCAGGGAGGGCTGTTTTGGATTTCCAGCATCCGCAGTAGCTTTTAGCTTTTTGTTTTTGTCTCTGAGTCTTTGATAAGTTGACTCTGTTAGTACACAGGGGTTCAGTAGACCATGGCCTTACTGTATGTATACTGCATGAGCTCTCTACGAATATCCAGAGGGTTATTTTGACCAAAGGGTGAAAACAGGTTTTTAATTGGTGTTGTGATAATAAGAAATGTCTGTCTGAAAGACTGGATTTAGCAGTTAATTTTCAGCCTAATTAATGATTATTATGGTTTAAGAGTGCCTTCAAGCACTGAAAATGCTACCTGCAGTGTGAGCTGTCAAATACTGATTAGGCACTAAGATAATTTTCCTGGATCTATACTTGTAACCTGGACTCATCAACTTCAATTGAAGGTGCTAAGTGCACTGGCTGGGAGAGAAGCCAATGTGGAATGTTGTATTCAGGGACCTAAAGAGAAAACTCAAGTTTTCCTTTGTGGCACTGGACGTACTGTTGGAGGAGGTAGACAGGAGGAGGGATGTTTACCCGCAGGGGAGAAAAAGGCCACAGAGGTAGCTGATGCAGTGCAAGTTGGAGGAAATCCTGGGAAGATCACAGCCAGGAGCCCTAGCCCCAAAACATGGCTCTAGCGTTGCAAGAAATTTAATAACTTAACATAAGTGGTTAAGGTAAGATCCCATCTCAAAAGAAGAGCAGGGGATTTATCTCTGCTGCCTTGACCAATATTTAATCGTCAATCAACATCACTAAAACAGGTTAGCTGGTCATTATTACATAGCTGTTGGTGGGAGCTTGCTGTGGCACAACTTGGCTGCAGCACCTCCCACTTGACAATAGTGGCTACACTTCAAAAGTACTCCGTTGGCTGTAAAATATAAGGTGAGCGTGAAAGGCGCTATGTAAAGGCAAGTCCTTATTTTCTGTCCTTTCTCAATGCTCTTCAACCTGTATCTCACTCACACGCACATGCACACGCACGCACACACACACCAGAATAGTCCCAGATTTGCACTAAGTGCCGTAGTGGGTGCGAAAAAAGATGTTTTACCCTCCGGCTGCAATGGTGGGTTTTCGTGCTGTATCACCCCCTTCCTGGCATGTCCCACCTCATTATTAATCATTCCACAAGAAACAAGCTGGATTGCTGGCGCGCGGGCTCAGATTTGCCTGTCATACCATACCTTGGGTCATACCTTGTTCTGGGCGTTATATTTAAAGTGCACCACTTTATGGCTACAGACCAAGACTGCTGCAGGTGACAGATGGCCCCAAAAGCAAAGGTGGTGGCAGCCCCCAAATTCAATGATGCCTCTCTGGGGCACCTGCTGATTACAGTGGAAGGCCATCGCGATGTTCTATACCCCAGGTCTGGCTGCAGGAGGTCCACCAGAGTCACCAATCTGGTCTGGGAGGTGGTGGCAGCGGCGGTCAGCACCAACGGAGCACAGAGGAGGCCAGCCATCCAGTGCAGGAAGAGGATGAATGCTCTCATCTGTTCCGCTAGGGTAAATCACTCTTCTCATCAGCCTCAACTCTCACACTCCCAAACCCATCACACATCCACAGGGATCTCACACCTCAAGGGATAACACCACTAACTCACCCACACACCCTCACATCTCCATCAGGCTCATGCCCTCTGGAGCTCACGTCCTCATCCCGTCCATGTCTCCGCTCACCGCACAAACATTCCATGCAGTGCCATGAGTCCTGCTCACACTCCTTTCACCTGTTTTCATGCAGGAGAAGCTGATTGACAACAGCAGGGAGAGATCCCAGACCAGGGGTGGAGTGGCCCACATTAGGCACCTCACTCACTTTGAGAAGTGTGCCAGCGTGCTGACTGGTGAGGATGTGGACCGTGCCTGCGGTGACTGTGAGGCGAACACCCACCTGAGGACCCTGCACCACATCCTCCCTCTCTCAAGGCAACTGAGAGTGCTCTCTCTCCTGCTGGAGGGAGAAGCGTGTGTGTGTGGCAGGGCCTTTTGGAGCCTTGTGCAAGCCTCTCCCACACACGTGGAGCCTGCCTCCATCACACTCATCTTAATTTCTCCAGGATTTTGAATGCTGTCTGTTGAGGTTCACTTTCAGTTGCCCATCTGAGCTCACCTGCATCTCCGTCCACTCACTGGTTGCTCTCCCATGCAACTCCTGTGCCCATCCAACACTGGGCTCTGCTCAATTTTGGTTTGAAAAACATGGTTGTAGTCAAGTTTCTCATAAGCTCTTCCATCCTTTCCTCTCCCCCGGTCACCGATTTCCTTTCCCCCATCACAATCAACCCCAGCATCACCTTTGACCTCCCACCATCACCCTGTAGCCCGAACCCTTGTCATTCCAGGATGTCCAAGTGAATGTGCATGTTCCCTACCTTTCTGAAAATCCACCCCCATCCACATTGACCTCCCTGACCTCTGCCATCCCACCCCCAGGGTCCGTGTTTGCCATCGTGTCCCATCAGCCACCTTCGCTGCCCCTTCTATCGGTACCGAAGCACGCTCATCCTCCCACCCTACTGGCTCACTCTGCCTCTCTCACACTCACCATTCCCTCCTACCATGCCCACCCTGAGTTCACTCCCCAGGAGGCAGTCATTGGCTTCACAGACACCTCCCTTGAACGTTTACCTGGACATTCTACCCCTCTTACTCTTTCCTCCACCCTTACTCCCTCGTCCCCTTGACACCTTCCTCGCTCCAAACTCCCTCACTTACACCTTCCTCCACCCTTACATCTTCCTCCACCCTTACACCTACCTCCCCACTTACAGCAATCTCCCTTTT
Source organism: Cetorhinus maximus (assembly GCF_964194155.1). Classification (NCBI taxonomy): domain Eukaryota; kingdom Metazoa; phylum Chordata; class Chondrichthyes; order Lamniformes; family Cetorhinidae; genus Cetorhinus; species Cetorhinus maximus. Next base: position 33,758,206 of record NC_135879.1, read on the forward strand.
ACTCCCTCCACCCCCCGTACCCCGTCCTTTCCCCTGACACCCTCTTTCCCCCTCCCAACCTCACCCCCAACATCTTCGCACTGCCCCCCCTTCACAGCCTCACCCCGATGCCTTCGTTCTCCTCCTCAACCTCAACCACTCTGATAGCTTCGTCCCTCCCTCCCAACCTCACCCGCCCCAAAATCTTCATCACCCTCCCCTTCAAAATTCAGCCCCCCCATCCCGGTACACCTTTCACTCACTCACTCCCTTTCACTGATCATTCGTACCAGCCCATGGTGAAGTCCATGAAGTTCCGAAGCAGGTCCGAAGCATCAATGGAGACCATGGAAGATAGGCTCGCACTATGGTGAAGACCATGTAGGTCCAAAGCCTCAGTGAAGTTGGAGCTGCTGCATGGAGACCTCCCACCTTCTGAGCGCTGCTTCCTGGCGGAGCCATGTGCATGAGGATCCACCCAGCATGTGATGCATGTGCTCCTCCAGGGTCCGGTAGCTGTAGGGCTCCAGCATCATCTGCTGCTCAGACGCCCATGACCTAAGCAAAGCCCTAAAGTTAAGTCCTGACTTCTACACGTCACGCCCGTCCAGACATGTTCCTGGCCACTGTAACAGTAAATTGGGCATGGGGAAGACAATTCCAGCCAGGCCTTACTTTGCATCCCATTGGTGGAATGCAAATCGGGTTCACGTACAGACTCGAAACATCAACTCTGTTTCTCTCTCCACAGATGCTCCCAGACCTGCTGAGCTTTTCCAGCATTTTCTGTTTTCATTTCGGATTTCCAGCGTCTGCAGTATCTTGCTTTTGTTATGTTGGTGGGGTCATGTCAAGTTTGTGACTTGGCACTACATTTCTGGTCTTTAACTTGCCCGCTTACACCCAAACCCCCCTCCGCTTGGCAGTTAAAATTCCACTCACTCTTTCTAAAAGCTCCCCCATTATCAACATTAGGCAGATTGGCTTGCAGTTGCCGAGTTCAGCCCTTTCCTTTTTTTTGCACAAAGCTGCCACATTTATAACCCTCCAGTCCTCTGACACCATTCTGTTTCCTAGGCAGATTGGAAGATTGTGATCAGAACCCCCTTCATTCCCTGCCTTGCTTCCCATAACATCCGAGGACTGGGTGACTTCTCTCCCTTAAGAACTGCCAATTTTTAAAGTACACCCTCTATCTATTTTATCTAGCCCAATCTGTCCACTATCTCCTCCTTTACTTTGACATTGACAGCATCCTGTTCTTTAGTGAAGACAGATGCAAAGTGCTCATTTAGTCTCTCAGCTACGCCTGTCTCCACAAGAAGATCACCTTTTTGGTCCATGTTCAACCTTACCCTTCCTTTGAATACCCTTCCACTATTATATAATCCAGAGAAAGAAGACTAAGTTACATATTGCAGAGGAATAACAGAAACAGTGCACATTAGAGTGGATTAATGGAGGGTGATGGTTCAGCCTTCCCAGGTCTCCTTTCCATTCGTGTAGTTGCTGAAGTTTCGGGAATTCTGACGCGTGTTGGTAGAAAAGCTTCCTTTGGTGGATGGGCTGCATCATCTCACTAGCTCTCTGTGATTGGTCAGGAAAACCAGAAAAGGTGTGTGAAGGCTGGAGCTGAGTTAAAGAGCCACAATAAAGCTCACGTCAAGACAAACAGGTTCTTGACCCAGGACCCAGCCGCTGTGCCCCGTCCCTCCAGTGTGTGTGTGTGTGTGTGTGTGTGGGTTTGATATAAGATTCCTCCCATATCCAGGACAAAATTAAAACACGTTTGGAAAATTATAGTTAATCAATAGGTTAATCAGTAAGTTAAAAAAATATAGATTAATCAATACTTTAATAAAAATATAGGTTAATCAATGAAGGCCAGCACTAATTTATTAAACAGAAATCATGTTTGAATAACTTGACTGAATCATTTGATGAAGGGTTGCTGAAGGTAGTGTGGTTGATATTGCATCTGTTTTAAAGGTGTTTGATAAGGTATCACATTGTAGATTTGTTGGCAAAATCAAAATGCATGGAATTTAATAACAGTAACTGTGCAGATACAGATTTGGTTAGGGGATATAATTAAAGCAAAGTGGATTGTTAAATGTTTGTTTTTCAGACTGGAGTTAAGAATAACATGGGGCAGAATTTTCAGGTTGGCGGGCGGGCCCGGGATCAGCTGGGAAATGGGGCACCGCCTGCGATCAGACCCTGGCCTCGATTTCACACTGGCAGGCTAATTCGGGTCTGGAAGGGCTGGGCGGGGTCAGGGGCCTGTTGGCTGCCAAGTTCAATAGTGACCCGGTGTCCAGTTTAAAAACGGCACAGGCAGCCCCTTGAAGGTGAAAGTCTCTCCTGTCTCTCGTTACCTAACGCGATGGAGTCAAGTGCGGCTGGAGATGTAAGGCGGGAGGGCAGGTCGGGTGGGCACTCAGCCCCTGCTTTTCGGATGAGCGCCTCACGGTCCTTCTGGAGGAGGACGCTGCCAGGAGGGACACCCTTGTCCCCAGAGATGGGAGGAGGAGGCCACCGCACCTCACAAAGAGGGTATGGGAGAAGGTTACAGTGCAGGTTAGTAGCCATGACGTGGTGTGGCACATATGGGTGCAGCACCAGAAGAGGTTCAATGACCTGCTGCGCTCAGGAAAGGTGAGTACTGTGTTGGCGTGGATCAGTGTGCACAAGCGTTAAGGTGTGGCCATCCCCCCATGGACCTCAGGGGTGCTAGAGCCTGAGTGCCAACTGTCAATGACACCGGAGATGGTGAAGGGGGTGAGTCCTGGCTGCTTGGATTGAGTGCTTTGCGGCTCCGAGCTACGACTCGGATATGCCCTGCCAGATGTTCCTCAGCTGGGGTTGGCCAGGCTGCAATGGCGCTGCAAGTAGAGAGTGGATTAATCAATGCTTCTCTGTCCTTTCAGGAGAAGACAAGCCATAACCAGGCAGAGAGGTCATGTACAGACAGAGGCTTTCCCAACTGGCTGCTACTCACCAGATTCCAGCAGGATGCCCTAGAGCTAGAAAGCCGGCACGTTCCCTGTGCAACTGGGCGTGGAGAGGCGGGGGGTGCCAGATGAAGGTAAGAGCGCAACCCACAGAGGTGAGAGTTTTGGTTGGTGTAACCATTCTAGTGTAGTCTCTTCATTGATGGGAGCCTCAAACCTGGAGTCCTCATTGATCATTGAAAGATGATGGTACCATGATGCAGATCTCCATTGTCTCACCAGGGTGCCTGGCATGCACAATGACAGTGTGATAACTTTAATTAATGACATGCCCTTGTTCTCCCTTCACCAGCACACACTCGCTCTCTGGACCCTGAAGGGCCACCCCTGTTGCCGGAGGGCCATCGGGCTTCATTTTCACCTGTGTTGCATCCGCTCTCTGAACCAGGCACCAGCGCAGATACTAGCACCTCAGTAGGCTTTAGATCGGCAGCTAGAATGTTGGGGCACAGCACTGAGGGCAATTCACCCTTGCTTGAGGTGCAGGCAGAGGCAGAGAGTGCCCATGGCGCCGGCAGTCAGAGGACTGCTGGAGACCAGGGCGATGCTGATTTGAAGTCAGATGATGAGCCTCTGGAGTCGTTCATTAGGCGTCAGATGCTGGATGTCCAGAAAGATGTGCGGGAGGATCTGGTAGAGATCCAGGAGGTCTCCATTGTGGAGGAGTCCATGCAGAGAATGATCACTGCGTTGACCCTCATGGCCGAGCGCACTGCCTCCTCCAGTAAGAGAGTGGCAACTCTCATGGAGAGGCAGCTCCAGGAACAGAATCAGGGGTCCCTGGGGTAGCACTCGGACCTTCAAGCCCTCACACAGGCAATGGCCTCAGGTGGTCACTGTCTGTGTAGGAAATGGATGAGGCATCCAGTATCCCAGCTAGGTGCCCGTCCATCATTGGTAAGCAGGGAGGTCCAGAGCGGCCTTACGTTGGAGCATAAGCTGCTTGTCGCCTCTACGGACTCCTCTCAGCACACTGGATGATGGCAGCAGCTCCTCCACCCCTCCACCAGTGACTGTGGCACCTGATGAGACTGTAATGACTGGGGAGATGCCAACAGTGGCACTGGCAGCTCCCTCCCAGGCGGGGCCAACACAGGCTCCCATGGCCAGAGGACACCGGCCAAGGTCATCAAGGCCAACAAGGCAGCGGAGTCAGCAGCCTGTCTCCAATGCTGCTGTCAGTGAGGGAGGGGAGGTGGGGGGGCACCAAGACAACACTCGCAAACATAAGTTAATGGCACCATGAGCACAAGAGGAACAGTTCACGGGTGATCTTCAGTTCAGTTATGTTTGGTTCATATGTCTACCGGTGTGGACATCAACACCAGTTATGGTCATGTCAATGTGATTTGAATGTGACAATAACATTAAATTTGCTTCTTTATGATGGCCTGAGTATGCTCCACCTTTTATTTTTGATACAGGGTATGCCAGTACGTAATGGGTGGCTCTAAACTTTATTGAACAGGCACTTTGGGCTCACATGACAGGGTCATTTCAGACATCCAGGATAGAGGCGGCAGCCCTGGCATGAGGTGGGAGAGGATCTTTGGCAGCCTGTCTGAGGAAGCATTGGATCAAGGCATCCCTGGTGTCCCTGCATCCCTGGAGGTTACTGAGGTCTGGCTCCATGTCCTCAGCATTCTCATCACCGTGCTCCTCTTCGGACTCTCTACTGGACTCATCATCTGTGGCCTGTGAAGCTGCCTCAAGATCCTCTTCCTCCAGTGGAACCCCTCTTGCCAGTGCCAGATTGTGGAGAGCGCAGCATGCAACCACTATCAGTGACACCCGCTCTGGTGGGTATTGCAGTGCTCCCCCTGAACAGTCCAGACATCGGAAGTGCATCTTGAGAAGACCTCTCTACCACTGCCCTTGTGGAGGCATGACTCCTACTATAACGCTGCTCTGCGTCTGTTCTTGGGTGGCGGAGAGGTGTTATAAGCTACCTTTTCAACAGATAACCCTTGTCACCCAGCAGCCATCCATCCAGTCGGGCTGGAGAACTGAAGAGCCTCGGCACTTGGGAGTGTCTCAGGATGTAAGCGTCATGGGAGCTGCCAGGGTACCTTGCACAGATTTGCAGAATCTGCATCCTGTGGTCACAAACTACCTGCACGTTCATGGAGTGGAATCCCTTCCTGTTAACAAAGGCACCCGGCTGACCCACTGGCGCCTTGATGGCCACATGTGTGCAGTCGATTGCACCCTGGACAAGGGGAAACTCAGCAATCGCTGCAAAGCCTCTGGCTCACTCAGCCTGGCTGGCCTTGTCCGTACGGAAATGAAGGAAAGTCAATACTCGCCTGAACAGAGCTTCTGTCACCAGTTTGACGCAACTGTGGACAGCTGATTGGGAGACTCCACACAGATCCCTCACTGAACCCTGCAAGGAGCTGGATGCATAGACATTGAGGGCCACTGTGAACTTCAGAGTCATTGGTATGGGGTGTCCACCCACATAGTCGGAGGTGATTCAGGCCCAATCATCTGACAAATGGAGGTCACTGTCTCCCTTCGGCATTGCACCTCAGACATATTGAGGTAGCTGCATCGCTGTCTGTAAACCCTGGCAGCAGGATAGTGGCGTCTTCTGCGGCCCCTTCCACCTTGGACTACCTGCTGGCCCTGCCCCCCTTGTGCCTGTGCCTCTCCTCCCACAGGTCCCTCCTCTGAAAGCTGCATTGGGACACCCCTCTCCCTTCTGCCCCTCTCTTCCTCCTCAGAGGAGGTGCCACCAGCGTAGACCACAATCCCCATTACCAGGGTTAGGGAAGGCTGTCTGATGTCTGGAAGGGTCCACACGGTCTGAATCCTCCAGGGGCCTTGTAGACACGAATAAGCCCTGAAATGCAGCCAAGAAATACTAATGATGAGGTTCGAACAGAGATGAAGCTGCCAAATACCAATAAGCAACCAGCAGCAAATTATCTGCAAAACTCCTCACTACTCACACTGACAATGCTGCTGACCCTTTTTATCCCGCCCTTGGATGAGGTTTTGCCAATTGTTGGCTGCCTGCCTGCCCGTTTTGCCCGTACGACGAGTGCAAAATCGCACGAGAAACATAAAATCTAGCTTATAATTGCCTTTTTAATAGCATTAACTGGCCTCATAATTGATGGCGGGCGCGGCTCCGATTCCCGTGCACTCCTGCCAACCGAAATATCGCACGAGTGCGCGATGACGTCGGACGCTCGCCCAACATCATCACGCGCTATTTTACACTCGAGCAGGTTGGGCACACATCTGCCCGCTCAACGAAAAATCCTCTCACCATCCACCACCCCCCCCAAACCCCACAAGAATCAGAATTAGGGGATCACTGCTCTTTTTGATATATGTTAATGACATGAACTTAGGTATACAGGGCATAATTTCAAAATGTTGCGATATGAAACCCAGAAATATTGTGAGGACAGAGGTAACCGGCATCGACTGGTGAAACGGACAGACACATGGCAGATGAAACTTAGCACAGAGAAGCGTGAAGTGATTAATTTTGGTTGGAAGAATGAGGAGAGACGATATCAACTAAATACTTCAATCTTAAATGGTTGCAGGAAGCGAGAGACCCGGGCTGCATACACAAGCCTTTGTAGGTGGCAGGACAAATTGAAAAAGCTGTTGAATGGAGGGTCATTGTGTTCAATAGTGGCATAGCATACAAAAACAGCAAAATTATGCTAAGCGTTTGTAAAATATTGGGCAGAATCGTCCCAGATTCGCACAAAGTTGGGTGACTTTATCCCGTCAGCGGCAATGGCAGCTTTTCACGGCATATTGCCTCAATCCTGCAACATTTATTTATGCCTTCCCAGGAAATGCGCCATTTGGATTGCATTTTCCCGCCATAACATCACCTCACCGCTTCATCACGCCGGGCGTCATATTTAAAGTGCAGCCGCACACACGCCTCTCAGTGCTTCCAGCCCACAACTGCTGCAGAGAAGACATGGCCCCCCCTGATTCAGTGACGCATTCCTCAAGCACCTTTTGGATGCCGTGGAGGCCCGCCATTATGTCCTCTACATGTGCCCTGGCTGAAGGCGGGCTAGGAACATCACCAAGCTGACTTGGGAGGCAGCGGCAGTGGTCAGTGCCAATGCCCTGCAAAAGAGGACAGCCACCCAGTGCCACAAGAGGATGAACGATCTCCTCCGTTCCGCCAGGGTAAGTCACTCTTCTCATCACTCTCAACTGACACACTCACAAACCCATCACACATCCAGAGGGATCTCACACACTGCCAGTTCAAGGAACATCACCATTCACCCTCTCACATACACCTTCATTGTCCTCACCATGTCCATGGGACCACACACCACCCACACATGCCAGGCATACTTATCATCTGACCTGGCAGGCATCCTGCTTACACTCTCTCCATCTCTATTCACCCAGGATAAGCTGGCACACAAGAGAGAGAGGTCGCAAGCTGGCAGAGGAATGCCTAAAATCAAGGTCATCGGACTTTGAAAATAGAGCCATCTAGCTGGCCGGTGAGGATCTGGCCCATTCCTGTGCTGACGGTGAGATCGGTGGTGCTCTACCAAAGGAGGATCCAGCAATGCAACAACCTCAGACAACCATGCTGTGAAGGAGTTCCCCTGTTCCACAGCCACCTGCCATGCACTAATCATCCCTCCTTGCTTTTGGGAAACAGCCGACAGTTTTCACGACCCAGGGCCTCCAATCAAGCCCTGAAGAAACCTCTGAAGAGGAATCTGAAGACACATTCATTGAAGACCCGCTCACGCTCACCCTCCACCAACGCAGAGACATACACCTCAGTGGGACCAAGCTTTAGAGTAGCCTTGGGATCACAATCTGGTGAGCACATCGCACTGTCTGATCCACAGCAGGTGGCAGCAGAGACTTCCCAGGTCTCCAGCATTCGGAGGACTAGGGAGGCCAGAAAATTGCTGAGTCCGAGTCAGGTGACGAGCCTCTGGACTTGATCATGTCACAGTTGCTGGAGCTGCAAAGGCAAGCTCGGGACACCAGGAAGGGATGTCCACTGCACTCCTCAGATTGCAAGGTATGATGGAGGACTTTGTCTGCCTTCAGTTTGAGGTGATAGCCCTGGCATGCCAACACACTGAGGTCAACACTGGTAGGATGGCAACCGCAATGGAAGTCTTGGTCCAGGACGTCACACCTGCACTGCTGCATGGGCTGAACTCCATCGCTGATGCCATAGTTGGCTTCTAACAATGTGTACGTGAGAGGGGTGCAGGGCAGTTTGGTCTCATTCCAGCTTCCCCTTCTCCTCAAGGAGTCAGCCAGGGGCCCTTGGGCACCCATAGGGAGGAGGACCAGCTGCTCGACATCCCAGGGCTACCCACACATGTGACTCCGGGAGTGTCTGGACCATCCGAATCCCCTCTTCCTGTGGCCCCAGCAGCTCCAGATCCACAGGCCGAGGAGGGTGCCACTGCCACACAGCAGGACCCAAAAGCAGGCCGGGGCCCTCCAAGTCTCGGTCCTCCCGAGAACGCCCGCCAAAGCCATCACCGAAAATATGTAGCAGTCAGCGGGCTGCCTCCACCTCTGGAGTGTCAGGGGAGCACCAAGGCGTAGCGGCAGGGTTAGGAAGATTAAGAAGATGTAGTTGCACAGACTGGACACGGGGGTTAATCACTTGTACATACTGTTCATTATTGTAAATAAATTCTCAAGAATGTCTCTCTGCCTATGGCTCCTTGTTCTGATGAGCAGTGTTTGTGTCACTCAGATGTGACTTGGTTCCTGCACAAGATAAAGGCTGGTGTCTCAGTCCAGGGCCTCTTCCCTGTGCTTTGTGCGGCCTTCAGACCAAAGTAATGGTCCAGCATCTCATTCTCTGGACACATTAATGATACCTGCACCTCGATGGTGCTTGTCATTGCTGCCAGAATGTCGTGGGCAGGTGTCACAGAGTTCCATCATTCTCTGTGTGTGCTCCCAGCACCTTTAAGGAGGAGCTGGCTCCCATCTCTTCAGCATCTGTGACCAGTGACGCTTTGTTCCTGAAGGGCTCAGGTGCTGAAGGCAGACAAAAGATCAGGTGCATTTAAAGTTCCACAGCTGCGTCTCCGTGATATGACCCTGATCGCAAAGCGCAAGTGTGCTGCCCTCAGCCAGACAGGAGTCAGACATTCTCAGAGGCTATGTGTAGATCTATGGAGTGTCCTCACTGCATGTCGTCATCATCCTCTTGGAATCAAGCAATTATTAAGGCCTCCGCTGCATCTCCATGTCAGGAGCCTTAGCACAGAGAGTATGTGCACTGCCATAAGCCAGACTGGAGTCAAATGTTCACAGATGCGATGTGAGGATCTATGGGGTCACCTCACTGCATGTTGTCCTCATCCTCCACAAATCTAGCAGCTATGAGGGCCACCCAAGTGTGCCTGCCTCGTCTGGGAAGTGCAATAGTCTCATCATCATCATTGTCGCCTTCAAGGACCTCCTCACTCTCATCCCCATTGACGTCCTCCTCATCGGAGGAGACCTCCAGCTCCTCCATTTCTTCCTTAGCCAGCGCCTCTCCCCGTTGCAGCACCAGGTTGTAAAGGGCACAGCAGACGTCAGCGATGCATGATACCCTCTGTGGACTATATTACAGGGCTCCACCAGACCAGTCTAGCCACCAGAACCTCATTGACAGCAAGTCAATAGTTTACTCCACCAAGGTTGCAACATGAGCCTCATTATACCTTCGCTCTGTTGCAGTCTGAGGCCGCCACATGGGTGTCATCAGCCACATCCTCTGCGGGTAGCCCCTGTCACCAAGAAGCCAACCCTGCAGCCTCTGTGGACCCTGGAAGATGTCAGGGATCTGAGACCTGCTGAGGATGTAGGAGTCACGGACACTCCCTGTGAACCACGTGTAGACCTGCAGGATGCATGGTGGTCGCACACCAGCTGCACATTCATCAAATGGAAGCCCTTGTGGTTGATGTAGTTGACCACATGTTGCACAGAGATCACTGTTAGCTTGAAACAAGGGGGAGACTGGCCCACACCAGGATGGTGACATTGCAAGGAGCTATGAGTGCTTCCACCCACGACTGCTCCACAAACAACTTTAGCAAGGAGATTGTACCTGTTGTCCAACTGTTCTGCAGTCCACTAAAACGCTCATTAGTTTGCAGTCTGTGCCCGAGGGGTGAAAAGCTCTGGAGCACTTGGTGGCAATTTCAGGCCTCTGCACTGCTTGAGTGGGCAAATAAGCTAGAGGCCCAACTCCAATCATGTCAATGTGGCTGCATCCAAACTGCCTCAGCTGTGGAGGAATGGTCACTTTATACAAGGTTTCCCTAATGCATGGCTGTTTCCCTACCCCCCCCCACCCACCCTGCATGTTCTTGTGCACCACCATCAATTGCAGTGCAGCCCTTTCCCTCTGAAATTGCCTCGACCGCAATGCAGCCCTTGCCCTATCCAAGTCACCTTAACCACAGATCAGCCCTTGCCCCCCCGCAAATCGCCTCAACCTTGAAGTCCTACAGGCAACCAGCACTATAGGCAACCTTATTGCACACTCACCTCCAAGTTCCCCTCAAAGTGCAGCCTGCCAAGTGCACATCCCTTATGTGCTGTTGTGAAACATGTTGGCATGTTATCAAACCAACATGTTCGGAATATCAGCATGGGGAGTGATTCCAGCAGGCTGGGATTATAATGATATGCAGATGTATTACAATGAGGTTCCCGACGTCTGATGGCAGGAAACGCGGCCTGCCAATGACGGTTGGAGTGGACAATTGCAAGCTCGTTTCACGATGTCATGAAACTGATTGTTGGCCTTCTCACCATATTGTCTACTCACGCCACCAAACATGCCCAACACCAGCAGGCACGGAACATTCCGCCCATTGGTTAGGTCATGTTTGAATATGCCTTTAAGGGACAGCAGCATGACATCACTAGAAGGGAAATGTGTCATGCAATTCAGTTTTAGTTTCACTTTAGCTTTCAGCAGAGCACACACACACATCTCTGCTGCTGATATCTTCAAGCTTTCTACCTTTGTGTAACTGTTCTCATGTGGCTGGTCCAAATAAATGTATTTACCCAATCCCCTATGATGAATCAGTGCCTTTATATCATTGTAAAACCATGACAGGTTCCAGCTGGTGTATTGTGATCATTCGGCCATTACACTTTAGGCAAATATCAATACCCTGGAGAGAGGCTGGGAAGATTTACTGGAATGGTACCAGGATGAAAGTCTTCATTTAAGCGGAGAAACTAGAAAAACTGGGGTTGATCCCTTAGAGCAGAGAAGGTTTAGGGATAATTTAATGGAGATGTTGAAAATCTTGGAGGGTTTTGTTATCTTATAAAAGGAGAGACTGTTTCCCATAGCAGAAGGGTTGGTATTTGGGGGGGTGGGGGGTGGGGGGCCCACAGATTTAAGTTAAATGGCAAAAGTACCAGAGGCAACATGAGGAAAAAAATACACAGTGAGTTGTTATGATTTGGAAGGCCCTGCCTAAACTGGTGGTGAAAGCAGATTCAGGAGCAACCTTCAAAGGGGAAATAGATAAAAACTTGAAGGGGAAAAAAATTGCAGGGCTATGGAGAAATAAGCAGGAGAGTGAACTAATTGGATAGCTCATGCAGAAAGGCAGCAGAGACATGATGGGCCAAATGGCCTCCTTTAATGCTGTATTGCTCCATGAATCTATGATAGAGGGCTAAAATTATGTTGTGGGTTAGTAGTGTCTGAACATTTGCTATGTTTGACACTCTCTCACCACTATTTATTACTTGTTTAAAAAATTAACGTATATGTTAAATGTGGGGCTTAAATATATGATGGCCACTAACAGGACAATAAAGAATTTAGGCAGAATTTTTTTGCACAAAGAGTGGTGAGAATGAGGAATCTGCTGCCGGAGTTTAACGTGACCGGAGGGCTTATTGCTCTGTTAACACCGTTAAAGAAGCTGGTAATGTTTTGGTAAGGGCCAACAGCTGGATTCCCGAAGGTGCTAGGTGCCTTTAAGATGAAACTTGTGGTCATAGGACCAAAACTGCCATTTTAGGTAAGAACTGGTTGGGTCGTACATCATTCACACTCTGACCTGTGCTATGGGTGATGGAGCTGAAGAGAGCCCAGTCCAGATACATTTTCAAACATTGTTCTATTTTATTGTTGCATTGTTTCATACAAAAATAATCTAGGTCGTTGCCACTCTGTGACCCTACAGTCCATGACCGCGTTCCTGTTATCAGGAAGCCACAGTCCAGAAAGCTGCATCAGGGACCATGTTTGTCACTCCACAACTTGCTGCTTGGATGCTAGTGAGGTTAATACCTCAAAATTCCAGTGGCCTCCTTGACAAGGACACGCCAATTCGGTGGCATGTTCCATTGGTCAGTCACCCAAATGTCGTAATTGAACCCAGAATAGTCAAAGCAGATAACATTGACACATTTAAGGATCATGCATGAGGGAGAAGGGAATAGATGGATAGGGGACATGGATAAAGAGGTAGGGCGGAATTTTCCCAGAATTGCACTAAGCGCGGTAGCGGGGGGGTAAAATGGAGTCCGACCCGCCGATGCAAATGGCGGGTTTTCACACCATATCGTCCTAAGTCTGCCTCATTAGTTATTCCCTCCCGCAAAACATGCCATTTCCATGGCGAGCGGGCTCTCATTCATCCGCCCATCATCACCCAGCTGTTGTACCACGACGGTCACCATTTTTAAAAGGCAGCCGCCAGCAAAGCACTCATCACCACCAGCTCACCACTGCTGCCTGGAAGACATGGCCAGCAAAGGAAAAAAGACTGAAGCCCCCCGCTTCAATGATGGGTCCCTCCAGCGACTGCTGGATGCCGTGGAGGCCTGTTGGGGTGTCCTCTACCCCCAACTCTGGCTGCAGGATAGGCAGGATGCCCTGGCTTGGGAGATGGGGCAGCGGTGGTCAGTGCAAATGCCCTGCAGAGGAGGACAGCCACCCAGTGCCGCCAAAGGATGAATGATCTCCTCCGTTCCGCCAGAGTAAGTCACTCTATTCATCGCTCTCAACTCACACACTCACAAACGCATAAGACAGCCACAGGACTCTCACTCACTGCCAGTTCAAGGGACATCACCATTCAGTCTCTCTCACACACTGTCATTGTCCTCATCCCATCCATGGAACCACTCACCACCCACACAGGCCAGGCATACTTATCATCTGGCCTGGCAGGTGTCCTGATACACTCTCCCCACCTCGATCCATGCAGGACAAACTGGCTCACAACAGGAGGGAAAGATCGCAGACAGGTGGAGGGATGCCAGAGGTCAAAGTTCTGACAGAATTCGAAAACAGTGCCATCAAGCTGGCCAGCGATGACCAGGGCCTGTCCTGTGCTGACGGTGAGGTCGGCGCTGCTCTACCAAGTGAGGATCCAGCAGTGCAATATCCATCAGACAACCATGCTGTGAGTGATGTGTCCTGTTTCACAGGCCACTGCCATGCACTAATTATCTCTCAAAAATAAAAATACCTGGAAAAACTCAGCAGGTCTGGCAGCATCTGCGGAGAGGAACGCAGTTGACTGTGTTCCTCTCCGCAGATGCTGCCAGACCTGCTGAGTTTTTCCAGGTATTTTTATGTTTGTTTTGGATTTCCAGCATCCGCAGTTTTTTGCTTTTAACTAATTATCTCTCTTTGCTTTGACAGGCACATCTGCCAAACAGCCGACAGAGACCATGACCCAGGGTCTCCAATCAAGACCTGAAGAAACCTCTGAAGAGAATCTGAAGGCACCCTCCCTGAAGACCCATCCCAGCGCTCACTCACACCCTCCACCAGTGCAGAGACACACACCTCGGTTGGACCTAGCTTTAGAGTAGCCTCGGGATCACAATCTGGTGAGCACATCGCATTTTCTACTCCACAGCAGGTGGAGGCAGAGACTTCCCAGACCCTGGCACTTGAAGGACTGCTGGAGGCCAGAACATTGCTGAGTCCGAGCCAGTTCACAAGCCTCTGCACTCGGTCATGTCACAGTTGCTGGAGCTGCAAAGGCAAGCTAGGGAACATCAGGAAGGGATGTCCGCTGCACTCCTCAGATTGCAAGGCACGATGGAGGAGTCCGTCCATCCTCAGGCTGAGATGAACACTGGCATTGCAATGCACCGAGCTTAAAATTAGCAGGATGGCGGCTGCCATTGAGACCTTGGTCCAGGACGTCACTCCTGCACTGCTGCGTGGACTTAACTCCATCACTGATGCCATAGTTGGCCTCCAACAGTGTGTACATGAGAGGGGTGGTGGACAGCTCAATCTCACTCCAGCTACCCCTTTCGCTTACAGAGTCAGCCAGGGGCCCTCAGGCACCCATAGGGAGGAGGATCAGCAGGTGCACACTCTGGAGCCACCCACCCAGGTGACTCTGGGAGTGTCCAGCCCATCTGAATCCCCTCTTCCTGTGATGTCCACAGATCCAGCTTCACAGGCCGAGGAGGGTGCCATTGCCTCGTAGCGGGACCCTGAAAGCAGTCCGGAGCCCACCAAGTCTCGGCCCTCCAGAGGATGCCCTGCAAAGTCATCAGAGACAGGGCACCACAGTCATCAGGCTGCCTCTACCACAGCTGTGGATGTCCAGGGAGCACCAAGACATAGCAGCAGAGTTAGGAAAGTTAGGTAAAAATAGTTGCACAGCCTGGCCATGGGTGTTGATCACTTGTACATACTGTTCACTATTGTCAATAAACTCCTAAGAAGGTCTCCCTGCCTGTGGCTCCTTGTTCTGATGAGCAGTGTTCGTGTCACTCAGAAGTGAAACCTTTCTGCACAAGATAAAGGCAGGTGTCTCAGGCTATTCCCTGTGCTCTGTGCAGCCTTCAGACCACAGTGATGGTCTAGCCTCACTCTCCCTGGAAACATTACTGATGCCTGCACCTCAGTGGTGCTGGTCAATGCTGCCAGAATGTAGTGGGCAGGCACCACAGAGTTCTTTCATACTCTCTGTGTGCTCTCAGCACATTTAAGATGGGGCTGGCCCCCATCACACCAGCATCTGTGACCAGTGATGCTGTGCACCAGCTCCTGAAAGGCTGAGGTGCTGAAGGTGGACACAGCATCAGATGTGTCTAAAGTTTCATGGCTGCATCTCTGAGATGTCCCTGATCACGGAGCGCAAGCAAGATGCCCTCGGCCAGACAGGAGTCCGACATTCTCAGAGCCTATGTCAAGATCTATGGAGTGTCCTCACTGCATGTCGTCATCACCCTCCTGCGATTGAGCGACTATTAGGGCCTCCAATTCATCTCCATGACAGGAGCACCATGGGTATTGGTGCTGCCATAAGCCATATTTGGAGTGAAATGTTCACAGCTGCGATGTCAGGATCTACGGGGACACCTCACTGCACGTCATCATCATCCTCCAAAAATCTGGCAGCTATGAGGGCCTCCCGAGTGTATCTGCTTTGTCTAGCCTGTGTGAGAGACCCTCATCCCCATCGGCGTCCTCCTCATCCGAGGAGACCTCCAGCTCCTCCTCAGCCGGCTCCTCTCCCTGTTGCAGTGCCAGGTTGTAAAGGGCGCAGCAGACGATGATGATGCATGACACCCTCTGCGGACTGTATTGCAGGGATCCACCAGACAGGTCCAGGCACCAGAACCACATCTTCAGCATCCCGATGGTCTGCTCCACCAAGTTGTGAGCTGCTGCATGAGTCTCATTATACCGTCGCTCTGCTGCATCTAAGGCCACTGCATGGGTGTCATCAGCCAAGGCCTCTGCAGCCTCTGTGGATCCTGGAAGACTGCAGGGATCTGAGAGCGACTCAGGATGTAGGCGTCGTGCACACTCTCTGGAAACTGTGCGCATACCTGCAGGATTCTTTTCTGGTGGTCACATACCAGCCGCACGTTCACTGAGTGGAAGCCTTTGCAATTGATGAAGTCCACTGAGTGTAGTGACAGAGACCTGAGCGCCACATGAGTGCAGTCAATCGCACCCTGCACCTCTGAGAATCCCGAGATCAGGGTGAATCCAATGGCTGTTCCATCCTG
Organism: Cetorhinus maximus; assembly: GCF_964194155.1. NCBI lineage: Eukaryota > Metazoa > Chordata > Chondrichthyes > Lamniformes > Cetorhinidae > Cetorhinus > Cetorhinus maximus. Next base: position 33,774,213 of record NC_135879.1, read on the forward strand.
GCTGTCCCAGTCCTGGGTGAAATGCACAAAGTTGTGTGTCATGGAGAAGATGACATCTGTGACCTCATGGATGCATTTGTAGGTGGAGGCTTGTGAAATCCCACAGGGGCCACATGTGGAGCCCTGAAAGGAGCCACTGGCATAGAAATTGAGCACCACAGTCACTTTCACAGCCACTGGCAGTGGATGCCCTCCATGTTTCTTAGTGCCAAGTCCTGCAGTTAGTGGCAGATGTGAGCCACCAGGTCCCGAGACATGCGCAGTCATCAGTGACACAGACTCTCAGTCATCTGCAGGAATGGCAGGCGGCATCTGTAGACCCTGAGTGTCACTAGCCGCCAACCACCCACGGCTCGCTATCGCTCCTGGGCAGCATGTGAGGGAACCTCTGCTGCCCCTTCATCATGAGGTTGCTGCTCCTGCCTTTGCACAGTCAGGAGCCTCAGTCACTCTCTCCTCAGTCTACTACGCTCTCTGTAGGCCATCAGGCTTACAGCTAGGTCACCAGGATCCATGATCCTGATGTGGTCCTCCTGCAGCATGAGAGCGAGAGCGAGACGTGGTTCTCATGGCTGCACTTAGCACCTTTCCTGGCCCTGTGTGACTGCCCCTCAATGCTTCCCAGAGAGTGTTGGTCACCCCATGGATGGCCAGAGATGAGTGCGCTGCATGTCTGCCCTGTCAGCCTGCGACATGGGGGACACTGGTCCAAACCAGGATGCTGAGATTGCAAGGGGCTGTGAGCACCTCCAGCAGTGACTGCTACATGGAAAGCATTGGTGTGGAGATTGTACAACGTGTGCAGTCCAACTGATCCGCGGTCCATTAAAGTGGTGATGGACTCGAATTCTGTGCTGAAGGGGTTGTGGGGCAGCGGGTGGGCTAAGGTATGGAGCGCTTGACAGCCTTTTGGTGCCCCCGCTTGCATGGGCAGGCAGGCTGGGAGCTCGACCCCAATCATATCACTGTGGCTGTGCCTGATCTGTCTCAGTTGCAGAGGCATGGTCAGGTTACACAGGTGTCCCTAATGCGTGGCCGCTTCCCTCACTTACCCTAACCCCCAGCTCGATTGCCTGTGCGCGGGATACAGCGCCAGGGCAGCACTTGCCCGCCACCACCCTCTCCCCCGCAACGACAACGGTTGCCTCTGAGGCTGGCCAGCACTTGCCCCTCTTCCCCCCTCTCTCCCCCCCGCCAGCAGTCGCCTCCGGCGCAGGGATCAGTTTGCCCCGCCCCACCCAGTGCCCCTGAGGCCTGTAAACAATGGGTGAGCTGTGGAGAACGCTGCTGCTCACTCACCTCGGTTCCCCCAAAATGAAGGCACCAAGTGCACGTCGCCTGCTTGCTGTTGTAAAACACGTCAGTGTGCTTTCCCACCGATGTGGACGGACGACACGGCTGGGTTCCAAGAGCCTGGCAGGATGGCCTTTTAATTATATGCTGATGTATTACAATTAGCTCCCCGCTAACCGATGGCGGGAAACACAGCCCGCCATTGACGGGCTAAGCGGACGATTGTGACCTGCCTTCATGCCGTCGTGAAGCAGGTCATGCCATATTTTCTGCGCACGCCACCCATCATGCCCGCCGCCAGTGGGCTCAGAGAATTCTGCCCGTAGAGTGGGAAGAAATTTGTTTGGAGTGTAAATGCTGGCATAGGTTGTCTAAGCCAATGGGCTTGTTTCTGTCCTGTGAATTCTATATAATGTGATGAAGAATTTCAGACCAATATGTCCATTTATTGGTATCCCACAATGTAATTTCAGGGCCTTATTCTTTTTGTTACTCTCTGAGCATGTGTGTTATCCCCGAGGCATTGGATTTGCTGCTGGAACGTAATGTACAATGTTTGCATTCTTCAGATCAACAGTTGGTTTCCCCTTAACGTTCGTGTCATTTTATGGCTCCTTTTATCTTCCTGATGTTCTAAGGAACTGATTAGAAACAGAAAAATACTGTTGACATATATCAAATATTGTTATGTTATGCCCACCACTCATGATGATAAATTTTTTTTTCCAATCCTAAAGTTCAACTTCTTGTTTCAATCATTTTGGCATCAGGAATCAACACAAGGAGATAGCAGTAAAGCACATGTCATAAAGAAACTGAAATAATTAAACACATCCGAGGCACTTGACACCAGCAGGGGGACATCCTTAAATCTACGAGTAAAAGAGAGGGGAGATAGGAGAGAATGGTTAATATTTACAGAGCTTCAAAAAAACACAGGAGCTATGCGGGATTGAGGGATCATAATTATCATCCCACGGTTTGGAGAAAATGTTTGAGGGGATTACATAGGAATTTATGAATAATCATGTAAAGAACAGTGGCCATAAGGAGCGGTCAACATTGACTTGGAAGCAATTAGTTCTGCCTTTACTAACTTTATGGAATAATTTGAAGAGGTAACAAAACCAAGAGAGAGGGGGAGATCCAGCCAATTTAATTTACTTGGATTGCCATATGGCTCTCGATTTTAAAGAGGATTGCATTAGTAATAAATTAGCTAGCTGGATTGAGTGTAATATGTAAAGACATCATCACCCTATGGTAAAAATCAGTGCTTGACTGAGATGAGAACCTATGATGCTAAGGCATCAGTCAGATATGATTATATGCGAAAGATCACATGTGATCTAATTCAGCACCAATGGGAAATGAGTAGACGTGATAAGCTGGGGAAGCAAATTGCTCTTTTATTGAAACTACCAATCTCAAACTGGTAAATAGCCAAAATATCTATCCTGAACTTGAAAAGAGGATAAGTGTCTGGTAGGATTGACAGTGAGGGAGATATTCTTATCCATCATTAATTATATTTATGGCTGAGGGACAGATTTTTGACCTCTCAGGGAAGGGATATGGAGAGCAGCAGGGACAGTGAAACTCAAAGCTGATGATTATCCATGATCGTATTGCGTTGTGTAGGAGCCTCGAGGGGTAGTCTGGTCTACTCCTGCTCCTATTTCTTTCGAGACTACCAGTTTTTATTCTTCTGTTGCACAATAAATGACATTTTATACATTTTTGTTGTACGCCAGCAAATATTGTAATGTCAAAAAAAAAACCTTTCAATCAACCTCCAGATGGCTCTTGGCTCTTTGCTGGGAAACCGATGTGAGTGAGATCTTTTCAGTCGGGTGAGGGATCCAGTGATGATGATGGGAGCTCTGATCAGGCGAATGGCCTGATCATAGAAGTGGTGGAGGTTTTATTCAGACAAGAGATCTGAATTGTTAGTGAGGCGGTCAGGGTGTGCGCAAGGCAAAGTGAAAGGCTGTGGGATGAACTTCCATGAGGGATAAAGCAGGAGAGAAGCCCTATGTGAATCATAATGTTTGGGGGAAAGGTGCTGGGGGGAGGGTAAGGAAAACGGCAGACATGATTTGTCAGGCAAGTTGTTGGCCAAAAATTCTTTGCGAAACAGAGCTGGTAGTCATTAACATGTTACAAACTGGCCAATGAGACGTTAAGTATTAGAAATGTGTTTCTATTCGAATAACTTTGGGAAAAGTTGACAATTATTAACTGTCAGATATCACAATGAACCATTCCAGGGACATGTAAGTTTGTCGAAATATTTACCTATTGTGCTTGACCTTGCCATTTGAACACCCCTACTAAAATTGCTCTCTTAATATCAGCACAATTTCTGATTGATTACGTCTCTGTAAAGTGCCTTTGAAACAGTTTTTCCACATCTGAGGCATTATAGAAAAGCAAATTGTTGTTGTTTAGTTTTGCATTTGGCCAACCCTTTCCATCCTTTGGGTATGTGCAATAGAATTGGACAATAATTGTGTTTTTTTTAAAAAATAACATATCTGCAGATTTGATGGGGACTGGGGGTTAACACCACAACCCTCCGAGCCTCCTTTCACCCCAGGACAGGCGGGATATTCCTGGGGTGAGGGATAAATTGTCTAAATTGAAGAAACCCAACCTAAGCCTGTTATGATCATGCTTACTCCCTGTTTAACCAGGACAGGGTTCAAGGTCAGCTGAGTAATCCACTCATAAGAGGAAGATTGATATTTATAATATTAAACTGAGGCTCTCTGCCTCAGATTTTGTCAACAATTTCAACCTAATGCCTCCAACGTGCATTCCAAAGCTCATAAAACCCAAAAGCTAAAGGAAGATGAGAACTACTATAGAGTCTGAAGAAGAGTCATACAGGTTCGAAACGTTAACTCTGTTTCTCTCTCCACAGATGCTGTTGGACCTGCTGAGTTTTTCCGGAATTTTCTGTTTTTATTTCAGATTTCCAGCATCCGCAGTATTTTGCCTTTATCGTGGTTACTTTGCAAATTAGGCAGAGCACTTCTGAGAGAGAGAGAGAGAGAGAGAGAGAGACAGCGAGGACACACAGCTTCAAACAGCCTGTGTTCAGTAGGGAATTGCCTTTAGTCCTCTCTCCTGCTTGGTAAGGGGTCATAAAGTATTTCACTGTGTGTATATTCCAGAGAAATTCTATTACTTCAAGACTGTTGCAGTTATTGTTTCAGAACAGGTAATTGTATTCTGATGTCTCATCTCAGAAACATTTGAAAAGTCAAAAGATGGTGTGAATCAACAGGGGATGGGGTCTTTCATGCATCCCCTCTCCCCCCCATGCCCCCTCAGGGGGTTGAGTGTCTGTCTTTGTCTTCATCCCACTTGGTAGTATGCAGAATTGTATGTATTGCAGCAGTCTGGGCAGCTTTCCATTGTCTGTGGAGGGTCCCAGTTTTTAAAAAAAATCAAGCCAGCATAAGAAAAAATAGGTATTGTATCTTCAAAAGGCACATCCTCGAACAGTACTCACATTAGAAGGAAGTGACCATTCAAATCTCAGAAGGGTCTGTGCTGAGGTCACAATTATTCATTATGTTTATTCATGATTTAGATAATACAATAGGGAGCTGTATATCCAGGTTTGACAAGAACGTATTGATTATTGGTGTAGTAAGTAGTGTACACAGATCATAAAATTACGAAGAGACATTAATAGATTCAATAAGTAGACAGAACTGTGGCAGATGGTTTCAATGCAACTAAATGTGAGGTAATAGAGTCTAAAAGTCATTTACAGCACATAAGCAGGCCATTCATCAAATAATCATTTTGGACAAAAAGGGATCAACCTTAGTATTATTGAAATGCTGAAAAGCTAGGAACAGTTCCAATCCAAAAAGATTTAAGCGTTCATGTTTGCAAACCACTAAAATGTAGTAATCTCCTTACCCAAGATCCGATCTCTTTCCCCATGACCCAGTCATCTGATCTCTTCTCCTACAATCTTCCTCTTCTCTGTGATTCAATCGCTTCCCCAGCAATCTCTGCCCCATGATCTCACCCCTCCCCATTCCCCCTACTGCACTGCCCTTTGAGATCTCCCCACCAAATGATCCTTGATCTCCTTGATTGGTGGGTATCGTCGCCAATGTATCCTGGTTGCAGCCTGGTGCTGCCAGCTTTTCTGTCCGACAGTTCAGGCAGTCTTACCATCTGACCAGTGGCCAGGTGGAAAATGGAGAAAAATTTTCTTCTGTGATCTTGCCATTAAATTCAGCAGGACTGCCATGTTCCTGGTATCTCTGGCCACTCTCACCCTCACTCTGGCCCTCCTCACTCTCCTATAAATACCGTGGCCAATGTCTCTGTAATTGTAGCTTTTAGAGTTTTTTTGCCTTCCCATGTTGTGTATCGCATACGTAGTTTGACTTCTGACTCATCAAGCAAAAGATCCACTTTGCCTAATGGGTTTATAAGTTTATAGTGAGAACAGAGAAAATTCTAATTTCAAAGCGAGTAATTTGTAAGTTGCAGCTGCTGGCTTGAATGCTTGTGTGGTGATATTTTTGTATGGTACATCTTGAACATGTTTGAAGTTCAAACACTGAATTTGCTCAGTATCTGGTGATGCAAAGGTCATATAACAATGCAAGCACCACTTCAGTACTGATGGCATCCTAAACCCTACTCCATGGGCTTGACGGCCTCCAGGTACCCCATTTACAGTGCCTGGTGCATTTTATGTTGGAAATACATTTTAATCTTATAATAAGCTGACTTTTTATTTTAGGGCTTATTAGGCATGGCCTGCACAATGGGGAATAGAAGTCCTGTAGCTCTGCATCTGGGGTCGCACTATCAGCTCCTATGTGTTATTTTGCAGAAAGCCAATTGGTAAAGGATACAACTGGAGAAATCTTTACATATTTTTACATTTATTTACAGTGTTACACATTACAAGTATACACCTCCTAACATACCCATCATTTCAATATGTTCCTATGTGTAGGAGCACAAATGAATCCTCAGTTATGTTGATTACCTGCCTACAATAAAATACAATTCATATACAAAAAACAGTCTCCCTTCTCTCCCTTTAAATACAAATTTAGAGTTGATATGTACAACCAGAATTTCAAAACAAATTAAATCAAAGACCTCCATATCATATACACATTATTGCATTATAAGATGCCCTTCTTCTAACAATTTCTTTGTACGCTGCGTTCTTTTTGTAAAACAATCTGACAGTTGATGATTTGCATCCACCCATTTAATTTTAGAGATTTCTCAACTTTTATTTTAAGTCAGTAAGGTCAATCCGTAACCTTTTCTCACTCATATTTTGTAAAGTGTACATTACCCCACAAGGAACTATTGCCTATAAAACATTCAGTGGGTATATTACATTCAGTATGCCTTTGTACAGAATCTCACTTAAAGTATTTGACAAATAGAATCCCACATACCCTGCCTTTGCTGGAGCCAGTGTTTTGGCAGCCAGAGTACTTTTAACAACCCGTTTTACTTTCTTTACTTCCCAAGCTAAAGGGCGACATTTTCGATTTTCATCCATCAGAAATGTTAGCAAACCAACTTGAACTAGAGTAACCATCAGGTAGATTAGCATGTGAAGAATTGCTAAAAATTACGAGCTATAACCTCTTTGAGTCACCCTACGATTGAAACTCAAGTATGCATTTACCTAGATCTAACTTTCTTAGAAGTACTTAACTCCAACAAACATCTGGTATAGTCTGAGTGCGCCATCAGTTTCACAGACCACTCAAGCTTCACAATTGCTCTGTCTCTTCTAAAGATATAACATAATCTTGCTGCAATGACCTAGTATGATTAACCAAGATGCAAGTAACACTCTGTAAATAGGATTGTTGATTTAAAGTTATTCCAGACCTACTTTGCTTAATATCTAAACCAATATATTTAAAAGCCCCACAACACTGACTCCCAATCTTAAATTCTACTCTAATCTTATTAATAAAAGTCTCTCAAATTCCACAGCACCACCTGATAAGAAATCATCAGCAAGTATCATGAAAAAGTCTGAAGGTTTTGCTTTAAGATACCAGTAAAACATTGCAGGATCTGCTTTTAGTTGAACACAACCTGTTTCCAGCAAAACAGATCTCACTGACAAATAACATACCCTGGAGGCATCATTCAGGTCATAGACACACTTAGTTGGTTTCCATAATTTTTTTCTTCTGCATCAGCTGCCTTTTTGGGTGGTTTCAGAGACAATTCTGTCTGAGAAGTGTCACCCTGCAGAAATGCAGTTTTTTAAAATGTCAATTGACCTACACTCCCGTGAATATGTGTCTAAAAGAGCTAAAAGGAATTTCAAGATTACTTTACCAGCTGTGGAAGAGTCTATTCTAACATCTGTATCACCCAGTTGCTCTTCGAAACCCCCAACAACTTAGCAAAAACAGTTACAAAGCATACCAATTTAACAGTGAGATAGCCTCCACCTAACCTCAGTCATTAGTCTTTCTGTTAAATTTGTGAGGATAATTTATTAGACATTCCATCTAGATACCTAAGGACAAGCATTAGGTCCCTTAATAGTGTAAATATTGGGCCTAACACCTTTTGAAGGACTCCTGTACAAAATTTGTTCCCACAATGGCAGGCCTTGGGCTTATCGTTCACTATTCTTCAGCAGCTCCACAGCCAGCAACTAAAGGGAAGTTTTTACTTTTTGTAATAGACAGAGGAGCAGGAGTGGACCTCCCCTCTCAAGCCCCAGCTCCCTTGCTGTGACTCCACAGATGGTGCCCCAGTTGTTCAATCCAAACCTCCTCCCAAAACTTACTTGAGGGTTGCAGCTGAATATTTAGATGCCCAAAGGCCAACTTTGGGATGGCCTCAGGCCTCTCTGTTCAGGCTTGTTCTTCTAATGCAGCACCCAGGCCAAAAGGCAAACTAATTTCCACCCAATTTATCCCTTGGCAAAATGACACAGAATGTTTGGAGAAACAAGCCTTCCAGGTTTGGAAAAAATGTGTTTTACTTTGCAACAGGCACTAATGAAGCTTAGGCCAGAAATCAATAGGTCAATTGGGGCATGGCAGCATACTGATAATGTTACTGGACTGGTAATCCAGAGATCCAGACCAATGCCCTGGAGACACGAGTTCAAATCCCACCACAGCAGCTGAAGGAATTTAAATTCAAATAATTACAAAGTAAAATTCTAGTCTCATTAATAATGGTCCTGAAGCTACTGGATTGTCTTAAAAATCCATTATTACGTCCATCAGGGAAGGAAATCTGCCATCCTTACCTGGTCTGGCCTACATGTGACCCCAGACCCAACCATTGTGTTTGACTCTTAACTGCCCCCTGAAATGGCCTCAGTTGTAGGTAGCTCATGACCATATGCTGGAGGACAGCTAGGATTGGTAGTAAATGCTGGCCTTGGCAGCAATGTTCACATCTCAAGAATGAATTAAAAAATGAACATATGTGTAGTATGCTAAGTAATCATTCCTGTAGACTAGAGAAAATGTAACTTTTAATTCGGCAGAATTAAAGGAGATGTTCTTTAAATCAATCAGTTATTTACTCACGAATGCTTTGCAGCCTGTCCTACCTTAAAAATTCTCTCCTTGACATTCCTTAGCTAAACCCACATGATAGGGAATAGCCATACATCACTCCACTCACACCAAATATATCAGCAGGATTCACTGCCAGTTGTTGCTGTGTTATGAAATTGGGGATATGATGTACATCTGTGGTGACAGAATTTGGTAAGAGGTTCATAAGAGATCTATGTTTATGTTACCTGAGATAACTAAACAGTTATTGACATATATCTCTGCCTGTATGGTGGAGAAGCAGTTTTTTATTGGCCATCTGCTCAGGATGGGCATCTTTATACTGATGGACAAGAGAAATGTACCGGGTGCAGATATTCAATATTATAGGTTTCCACCACTAATTATTGAAATAAATTATCTCCATCCGCTAATGCAAAGAAAATGAGCTGACCACTTCCCAATGCTAGGTCCTGATAGAGAGTAAGTCGATACCAGAGGTGTGACTAAGCCTTGCAAATGACCCAGCCCAATCATTCAAGCACATTGGAGTAACCTGGAGAGATGGGCACATTTTGGGCACACAGGCAATGGTTTTGACTTGGTATAAAATGGGTGAGAACATGATAGCAGACTGTCTTACATCTCTCCTGATTTTTATTTCCACTGAGGTGAATGGAGATTGAATATTAGCCCCGTTAAGGTAATCGGTTCCATATAAATGTAATCACTTTACTTTACCTTCGCGTCTTTGCCCAATGCCTCCTACAACAGTTCCTTATGTTTTTAAGCAGAACATATTGATAAAATATTTTAAATTCAGAACTTTTATTCAAAATGTTCGTGTAGCATAGTTCAGATCTTCCGCCAACTGCTTCCTATTTAGTTTATCTGAATTGTTTTGGAACGCTTGGTATAAACAGACAAAAAGGTCATTGCTGTAACTATTGAGGGCGCATTACAAAGTATAATGATTCCACTTTGAAACTTGGCATTAATTAAAGTTTACTTTCTTGTGCATGTGACATGCTGTAAACAATTATAATACCTACATAACTTTTTCAGGAAGATTACCTCAGAAAAAGTTGAAGAGTTCAATCCTATCTTGTCTTAGATGTTTTCTACAAAAACAAATCCTGGTTAATTTTCAGTTGTCTAAAATCCCTTTCCTTTAGGATTTGCATTCTCAGTCATTTTCAGCTAAGTCTTGATAGATTTTTTTTGAATGACCAGTCTTGCTGTCAATCGTAGAAATTTGAGACTGGGGTCGCTTTGAGGTAAGTTGGCTTCAAGGTGACATGCTTGGCAGTGATATAGCTGAGAATTTCATCAATCCTCTGTGACAGATATTTTTTTGGTGAAATTAGCCCATGCCAGAAGTGCAAAATGGTGACAACGGGCAGGATTTTGCCTTTGACAGGTGGGTCCGACCGGCTCGGCAGCGAGTGGGCAACTGATCCCCGCCGCCGAAATGGGCCACGCCGCCATTTTGCGCGGGCGGGCCAATTAAGGCCTGCCCAGCGGGGTTCCGACTCCCGTGTTCATCGGGAAAATTAAATCGGCGGCGGGCGTGTTTAGGCCGCCAGTTCCAATGACAAACCGGCAGTCTGTATAAAGAGCGGCCAGGCAGCCTCCTTTAGGCTGTTCACCATGGCCAGTCACCGGGCAGCGCAAGAGGTGAGGGCAGAGGAGGAGGAGGGGGGCAGGCTGCAGGGTAGGCCACCGGGGGACCACTGTGCCCCTCGGTTGTCAGATGCCTGCCTTGCTGTCCTCCTCGAAGAGGTGTCCAGCCATTGGGAGGTCTTGTTTCCGGAGGATGGGAGGAGGAGGGCCCCCCACGTGAACAGTATGAAGGTCAATAATGTTACCTGTCAATCTCCTGTGTTCCACGGCAAATGTCGCAAGTGTATGCAACGTTTCTTCATCACTCCAACTCTCCATGCCAGCATGCATCCAGGTCAGGACCATCTGCACTCTCCCCACTCCAATGCCATCCCTCCCATTAAGCACAGGTCACAACTGAACGCAAAGGTGTAGATGTGGCCTTGACAGCGTTTTCTGCACTTGCAACATGACCTCCCTTTTTCTACATTCTATTCCTCGGCTAATGAAGGCAAGCCTGGCTTTGACCTTGTTAAACGCCTTATGTTCCTGTTCTCCCACCTTAATGACTCTGCCCAGCAAGGTCCCTGTAATCTTCGTGACTTCCCACAGTCCTACCATTACTCATGTATTCCCATACCTTGCTTGTCTTGCCCAAGTGCTTAACCAAACACTTATCCACATAACATTCCATGTGGCATTCCTTAGGCCATCTGACCAGCCTGTCTGTGTGCACATGTAATGTTTGGGCCTCCTCTTGACTATTTACCACCCCACCAATGTTCGTCTCCTTAGGTTCTTGAAGGGTGAGCGACTTATGAGGCTGGGGGGGAAAGGGATGAAAGGTGTTACTGACTGAATGCTAACTGATGCACTGTCCTTGTTAATTTCAGCTTCACCACCGCATGGCCGCGCCCAACACGTCCAGAGCCCCCCCTCCACACCTCAGGGCCAACACTTGCAACTTGCGTCACATCCTTTCAGCAAGCCAGGCACCAGCGCAGCGACAAGCACTTCGGTGGGGATTATGATGTCGGCTAGTGTCCTGGAGCACAGTGGAGAGGGCACTTCACAATCGCTGGAGTAGATGGCACGGACAGAGTGTCGATAGCGCCAGCAGCTGGAGGACTGCAGGGGACCAGGCCCATGCTGAGTCCGGCAGTGATGATGTGCCTCTGGAGATGTCAACCATGCAGCAGCTGCAGGACAAGCGACAGGGTGTGCCGGAGCATCTGGCAGGGTTGCATGAGGGTGTGCTTCAGTTGGTCTCTGTGGTGGAGGAGTCCAGGCAGAGTGTCAGTGAAGGCATGAATCTCAGGACAGAGCTTCAGGCTTCCTCCGTTGAGAGATTGGCGACTCTCATGGAGAGAGGCTTCCATCGGATGGAGACTCTTCTGATTGGGTTACACTCTGACCTGCAAGCCCTCACAGCGCTAATGGCCACAGGTGGTCATTCGCAATGTGGGAGATGTTCTGGGCACCAAGTGTCGCCGCTCGGTGCCCATCCATCTGCGGTGAGCAGGGAGGTCCAATGTGACCTCACGTTGGCGCAGCAGCTGCTTGTTGTCTCTGCGAGCTCCTCTCAGGGCGCTCCGGATGAGGGCAGCAGCTCCTCACCTCTCTGCCAGTGCCCATTGCATCCGTTGAGGCTGCGACAACTGGGGAGGTGCCAGTTTGGCCACTCCCTCCCAAGCGGGGCCAGGACAGGCTCCATGGGCCAGGGGATGCCCGCCAAGGTCATCAAGGCCAACAGGACAGCAGAGTCAGTGGCTGTCTCACAAGCCATTCTGAGCGATGGGGCGGCACCAAGATGTAGCACCCGCAAACGTAAGCATAACGCACGTTGGGCACTCCACGGGTTTGTGACTGGTGATTTTGTGTTGGCCCTAGGTTAGGGAATATATAATTATGTATGTCAGAACGATGTTTGTGCTTTATTTTGATAGGAATAAAATCCACTTTTCTGACCATGGCTGAGGGTATTTCCTTTGTGCTGCATTTGTATGTTTCACAGACATCTCATGAGTGTTTGAGTGGACATTGATGCTTCTGTACTAAGTCCTTAGTTGCAGCTGATGAGGTGGAAGATGTAGCACCTAAGTGCCCAATGTGGAAGCGCCAGGCAATGCTGGTCCTGCTGATCCATGTGTGTGGAGCTAGCTGAAGGTTCATTGGATTAAAATGTCCCGGGTGCCCCTGCCTCCTTGGTGTAATAGCGGGTCAGCGTGCTGCCCCTCATCATTGCCCTGTGCTTCCTTATCCTCTGAGGCACTGCTGGATTCATCATGTACAGCCTCATCCACTGTATCAAGGTCTTCATCGTCAACTGCATCCCCCCTTTCCAGCGCAAGATTGTGCAGAGCGCAGCATGCTACCACTATCACAGAGACACGATCTGGGGGGTACTGGAGTGCACCCTTTGAGAGGTCCAGGCAACGGAAGCGCATCTTGAGAAGACCGATGGCTCTCTCCACCACAGCCCTTGTGGTGCCCTGGCTCCTATTGTAGCGCTCCTCAGCTTCTGTTCTTGGACGGCGGAGAGGCGTCATGAGCCACCTCCTGAGTGGATAGCCCCTGTTACCCACCAGCCAACCATCCAGCCAAGCCGGAGCACTGAAGAGCCCCGGCACCTGGGAGTGTCTGAAGATCGTGGGAGCTGCCTGGGTACCTTGCACAAACTTGCAGGATCTGCATCCTGTGATCACACACTATCTGCACGTTCATGGAGTGGAAGCCCTTCCTGTTGACAAAGGCACCGGGCTCACCTGCTGGTGCCTTGAAGGCCACATGTGTGCAGTCTATTGCACCCTGGACGCGGGGGAAGCCAGCAATGGCCGCGAAGCCTCTGGCTCACTGTGTCTGACTTGCCTGGTTGCAGCGGAAGTGGATGAACGTCAATGCCCGTCTGAACAAAGTGTCTGTAACCTGCTTGACACAAGTGTGGACAGCTGATTGGGAGACACTGCAAAGATCACCCACCGAGCCCTGGAAGGAGCCAGAGGCGTAGAAGTGGAGGGCAACTGTGACCTTCAGAGCTGCTGGCATGGGGTGTCCACCCACACAGTTAGGAGAGATCTCAGGGCCAATCATCTGACAGATATAGTTGACCGTTTCACTTGAGAGTCAGAGCCTCCTTCGGCACTGCACCTCAGTCATATTGAGGTAGCTCCTTCGCTGCCTGTATACCCTGGCAGCAGGATAGTGGCGTCTTCTGCGGCCGCTTCCACCTTGGACTACCTCTTGGCCCTGCGCCCCTTGTGCCTATGCCTGGCCTCCCAAAGGTGGCTCCCCTGGAGGCTGATTGTGCACTCCTGGTCTCCTCCTTATTCCCCCTCCCTTCCTCCTCAGAGGAGCTGCCTCCAGTGGAGATGTCAGAACCCATACCCAGGCTAAATGGAGGCCTCCAGAAAGCTGCAGGCACAATATAGATTACTGTCTGCAGAGTGCTGAGCTGAACCTTCAAAGTACAGAGAAAGCTATCAGAAATCGATCTGAATTGCTGACAATCACACCGGCAAGTTTAAAACACTTTCTGCATTAAAAACTTAGAAAAAACATGAACAACCCCTCTGAGCCTACATATCCCGCCCGTGGATGAGGTTTGTTAAAAAATCAGTTACCCGCCTGCCCATTGGGCCCTTGCGCCGAGCCAAAGGTCGCACGGGCTCCTCAAAATCCGCTTCAATTGCCAAGTTAAGGGCCTTAACAGGGCCTTTAATTAATGGCGGGTACGTGTCGCGCTTCATAGCGTGCCCTCCCAGCTAAATATCGCGATGCCGCGCGCTGACATTGGGACGCTTGCCTGAAGTCACCGCGCGACATTTTAAGTGCTGATGTGCGGGCTTCGCTACCCGCGCGTCAGCCATAACATTCTGCCCCATGAATCTGCAGCCCATTTTACCTGTGTCCAAAACTTTTTTCCATTCGCTTTGGGCGTCATGTAAAATGGAACACCTATTTGCTATCACCTGTTTGGCACTCCTGATGAACATCAATATCATTCCCTTTACAATCCAGTGTCTGAATAAGCAGGTGAGTTGTACATGCTGCACACTATTAATACTTGACTGGCCAGCCTAGTTCACTAACGGAGGCTGGATAGGTAGACGTGTCATGGGGACATTGACATTCTTCCCACTCAGGCTCCAGGTAACTCTGCATGCCAATGTGACGCATGGTCCTTTTTGGGCACAGATCAGGGGATAGCTCAAGCAAAATCCACTGTTTAAGCTAGGTGGGTTCCAGTAGTGCCCCTGAGCTCAGTTCAGATTTCCCATGCCTTGGCTCTGCTAACCTGCATCTAAGATTTGAGAAAATAGGATGTGCTCTGAAAAGAAAGGGAGTACACTTCATATTGGGCAATTAGGTAGGTTTAGATTTTTCAGTAGCCTCATTTGGAGACTCTTCAACATGGTGCTGTGTTTCTGCACATCTGACTTCCAACAGGCCAGATAAAAATCCTTAAAAAAAATCTAGAATCATAAGCACAAGTGCGTGTTGTAAAATGTAACTTGCTAGCATGAGCCTCCTCATCTAACTTTGATAGGTGTGGGAATTTACACAAACTCGAGGCCCAGATTTCTCACACCAGCACAGAACTCTGATGGAAAGCAATGTTACAGGCATCTCAAATATGGAACCATTCCATTGTTAAGTTTAATTATTTTCCTACAAATTATGTCATTTATGCTTTAAGTTATGTTTGTGACCTTATTTCCAGATATACGTGCACAGCTTCTTAATAGGTGGCAGCTGATAGGACTTTCAAAAAAAAATTTGGGGAAATTTGATGAGTTTAATCTCCCCTTTTATTTATTGGCAGATTTTATAAACTGTTCAAGCTTAATCAATTGCCTACATCTGTCCTTAATTGCGCCTATTAGGTAATTATTTTAGACATGCTCAGTATTTTTCATACAATTTAGATTTGTTGTGTTTTTATGAAGGTATAATTTCAACAATGAGGCCCATGAGTGACAGATATTTAAATTAGACTAGAATGGCCTTAATGTGTGAACACAGTGTTAATTGCATATTAATTGTATTTTGTTATATGCTGGTGGTGGACATTAACTGCGGATTCAATTTTGTTCCTATAAATAGGAACAGATTGAAACTGTGGGTTAGTTTAAGTGTATACTTGTAATTTGTGACTCTGTAAATAAATATAAAACTGCGTAAAGATTGGCTCCAGTCCCATGCTTCACCAACTGGATTTTGGAAATATAACATGGTAGCTTAAAGATGAAGATTAGAAGCTAAGGAAAAAACAATCAGATGGAAAATCACAATCCCAATAGCCATTACGAAAATGGTAGAAAGCAAGTGTGAACTGTTAGGGTATGATTACTCTCCAATGTTCTTAGAACTGAACCGCATGACCAATGGAAGAGTAAAGTGGATATAAGGACACAGGTTACATCCCTACCGAAGAGAAAACAAGGTATGATCTTGGCGTTGTTGCTTCCTATAAGAGGTAATTAAGATGTAAAGCATTTTGTATGAGGCATGGTCAGAATTTGATTTATTTTGAAAAACAAATGATCATTCCATGGAAAATTATATCATGAACTTTAACAGAATGTATAAAGCATTGGTGTAATTAAATCTGGGGATCCCTGGATCAGTATAGTGTATAAATTGCTGGATTGTGGTAAGGTGCCTCATGTGGCTATTAGTTCAAACAGGTGTTCAGTTTTAGGAGAGGGAGGTCCTGTTGGAAGGGATGCTGGCATCTTGAAAAAGTTCATGGGGAAAATCATCATTTCCTTCAGCTTTCAAATGAGAACAAATGAGAAACTCTGCAATGACACAAAGAGTGTAGGGCTCAAAGAATGCTAGATTTCAGAATTATCCAGATGCTGGATGCAGGCACCAATACAATGGAAGGATTAAAATGGGCAGAATGAAAATGAAATCGCCTTTAGATCTGGCTATAACAACAGATGATAGAATTGGAATAGCAATAACAGGCTATGGAATGTCTAAGAAACAGCTAATAGGCACTTCAGGCATGAATTGAAGTGCTATTGTGTCATGGTCAGCCCAAAGGGGAGAGGCCAGATCCTCAAAATGACATATGATGAAGAGAATTCTGAGGAAGAGGATGAAAAAAAAATGATGAAACTGACAATTTATATGGCCACAAGAGGTTTTAGTCATGCGATGAATATGTTAGTCATAGACTCATTTAATTATGCAGTGCTAAATTGTGCTTGCACTTCAACAGTCTGTGGAACAGATTGGTTGGAATGTTATCTTGATTCACTCAGTAGTGAGGATCAACACCAGTTTAAGGAATATCGAAGGACTACTTGTGTTATGTTTGGTGATTACAATATACTGATGTCATTAAGGAAAGTTGTAATTCCATGCAAAATACCTGGAGTAAGTTATTTTATAAGTACTAATAAAATCTGTCATGAATGCCACTGCTGTTGTTTAAACACTCTGTGAAAAAGGCACAAATAAAACCTGACGTGGAACACGATAATGCAATTATTTTTGGAAAGTTAGTGGAGCTGCAGTTTACCCCATCAGCACATTATTATATCCCCTTAACAAAATCTTTACTTCATCAGAGTGTTAGACAAGTATTAATGGCATTAGATGATAAAAACCATAGAGACAAAAAGTAAATTATCTTAAAGTTACATAGATGATTTTCTCACCCTACTTGTCAAAGGTTAAAAATTCTGCTAAACACCATAGATGTGGTTGCTGATACAAAGCTAATAGAAGAGATTAGTGAGAAATATTAAAGATGTAAATATTATCGGAGGAATGCACCACGTCAAGTGTAAGAAAGCGCAGTATAAGTACCGATAACAGAAGTTGCTATTTTATCAGAAAAACAATCACATAATGGAGAAAGAGCCTCTGATAGTGTAAGAGGAAGTTCTTGCAGTATTAGTCCCAACAAACATAAAGGTGGTACAGGACGCCATTGCTTGAATATATTGGACAATGAAATAAAGTCCTCAGAAAAATCTCGCAACAGAATTAAAAGTAGAAGTCTTCATGACTGTGAAGTTCCAGTGGCTGCCAATCAACTTAAATAAATTAAGAAGATCTAAGAATCAAGAAGCATGATTAAGATAATTTTTTAAAAAGATGAAAAACAAAGGGAGTTAGATCATTAGGGAAGGTTTGGAGTTTATTCGGAGATAGCATATTAGGGTCAACCAACTTTGTCACAGTGGTGGATTTGTACTGAAAAAGTATTTGCAGGTGGGGCTTATAAGGTGTTATGATATGACACGTGGTATTTACCAGGCTGACCAAATCCACAAGGGAAACTTGGCCACACTATCACAATGGTTTTGCAATTTGTATTTATTACGAGAAGGTTTGTGCACTGATTTCAGAAGCAACGAGTCCACTAACACCTTTAGAGATTTTAAAAATTAAATTAAAACATTTATTAACAAAAGAAAATAATAAACCATAAACAAGATTATTTAATATTATAACAAATCCCAAAATTCCTAATTAACCTGATTCCCAACTATACACCCCCTTTAAGGCAACATTCCAAAATAGATTTTAAATGTAGAGAGGCAATCCAGCAAGGTTATCACAGGCACCCACTTGATAGTGGAATTCCAAAGATTTTTTAACACAATTTTGGTGACTGGAACAGCAGACGTCTACAAAGTGGCTAGAGGCTGTTTCCTCAAGTCTGTTTCACATAGTTTATCTTTTTAGATGTTACACAGCCACCCCCTCATAGCCTTCCATACTTCTTTAAATATATTTCTCTCTCTTTAATCTGTAAATCCCATTGTTCCCACATGTCTTTGGAATTTACTTTTCCTATAATATAAAAATATTTCATGTCTATATGGCCTTTTCCTTTTGCGAAAAATAAACCTTGCTCTATTTATCCTGTCAGTTATAAAACTTCATCGTGTTTCTTTGAAACCAAACACCTCTCCATTTATCTTAAAAAACAAAATTCATTCACACCCTATCTGCTGAGACTTTTACCCTGGCTCACTCATCAGCATTTCAAATATCCTTTTTACACCTAACTATTTTGATAATTTCAACCTTGCAGTCTATCCGACTCTAATTCAATTAAATCAGCCACACAGACAGAACCATCCACACACACACAAACATAAGTCCACTTTACAATACCCCACAATAATATTCTGAAAAATGTGGTAGTTTTGTGACAAAGGCTAAAGTGAGGTCATTTCACATATCTGGCCCAGTCCATCAGTAACTGATGGTTTGTATCTATAAAGCTAGGCTATTGGGACTTTAAGGATTTTTCCACACCATTACTGAGGAAGGAAATGGAAACCACTTCAATGGTTCAACTAAAGAAGCACTTTGTTTGCTAAGTCCCATTCCACTGGCAGAATTCAAGATAGATATCACAATAGCATCCCTGTCAGCTCAAAGCGTTAGTGGCATTATCTCCATTTTGGCTGTTCTTAAGCTTAAATAGTTACTTACTCAAAGGCACACAGGATTAGGGCTGCTGCTTATGTGGAGGAGAAACATTAAAATGGACTGGTTGTGTCAAACAACCTAATTTCCATGTTGTAATTTCAATGTAATTCTGAAATTCTATACCCATTACTGTGGAAACGAGGCCTAGTGGAGTAAAGAGTTTCTTCTCTGATTGGCGGGAATGGCAAATGGGATTTCCCGGAGATTTTTTACTGGGGCCTCAGCTTTTTATCATACGTGTTAATGACTAATTTTTTAAAAATGACGATTTGAACCTTCAAGTTTGCGGATAGCACAAAGTTAGAAGGCATGGTAAGCTGCGTGGATAGGAAGAGGAAATTCCAATGGGACATAGGCTAAGTGGGTGGGCAAAACTTTTCACTTAGCCAAAGCCATATGGGAGTTCAACTGATTGCAAAGTGTAACAATTTAGCAGCGAGATAGCCTGTGCCTATTCTGCATCAATTTTCAACCTGTAAAAGAAGCATTGTAAAGTTTCCCTAATAATAAGAAGCTAGGAGCTGTACAGGAACAAAGGTTCACAATGCCAGATACAGTACTTACTAAGCTAGTACACAAAAAGTAATCAAAAAAGTTAATGGAAGATTTTCCTTTCTCTAAAGAGAATTGGAATTCAAAAGTGAGGAAATGCTTCAGTTGCATAAAACCTTGGTCAGTGCTCATCTGGAGTACTGCATTCAGTTTTGGACACAGAACCTCAGGAAAGATATGTTGACTTTAGAAGGGGTACAGTGCAGATTCATTAGAATAATACAAGAGCTTAAAGGGTTAAATCATAAGGACAGGTTGTATGAACTTGACTTGTGTTCCTTTGAGCTTAGAAAGTTGAGGGATGATCTTAATCAAGAAATTTGAAATGATTAAGAGATTTAATAAGATAGATACAGAGAAACAATTTCCTGTGGGTATATCAGAACAAGAGGCGTCATATTAAGATTAGAGCTAAGGCATTTAGGAGCGAAATCAGGAAGCATTGTTTCATGCAAGGAGTAGTGGAAATCTGGCACTAACTCTCCCAATAGGCTGTCAATGCTGAGCCAATTGAAATATTCAAGGCTGCGATCAATAGATTTTTGTTAGGTAATATTATCAAGAGATATGAAGCAAGTGGAGTTGAGGTACAAATCAACCATGGTCTAATTAAATAGTGAAACACACCCGAGGGACTGCATGGCCTACTCCTGTTCCTAATGTTCTTCAGTGTCACTGAATGTGTGTCTGTATCCAGTCTATTTGTGAAAATTACGCAGTCTGATTCTAATTGATTGCTATGAGATATGAACTTCCTCTATAATTTCAAATACAGATGCCATGCTGCAGTCCAGATGCAGAAACGATCAGTGAGCTTATCCATTTCACAATCTGGTTCCTAATTACAATCTGAACTCTAACCTCACCATTCATGAGATGTCTGTATGGATTGCAGAACTTTCTTTGCTGTTAAAATAACAGACAAAGGAATGTTATATGAGTATGTTAAGCAGTTGTCTGCCAATGTCACCAACACTAAATTACAACATTTAAGTTGCTTGGAGTTTTCATTCTTTTTCTAAGTTTTTTGTACTCATGAGGAGCTTTAATGAGGAGCGTGAGTTTATGTTGGGCACTGAATATCAATGTCAGGTACAGCCAGAGACAAGTTTTCTGCTGTCAATAATTATCTCCAGTGGTCTGATAACATTCAGGAATAGAGCTTGTTTATCCCATATCTTTGTTTGTTCCTTTAGATTGCTGAATACCCAGAATTATTGTAGCATCTACAAGCAATTCCCTGTGGTATCACAGCTCCCAGATACCATACTAGCAATTGGGCACAATAAGATAAAGTAATTTTTTTTACCTGTATAAGTAAGAAAAGCCTTAATAGAAACACCCTTGTTGGTCCCCACAGTTTTGCAGTGAACAAACATAATCTTTACATGGAGGGCCTCTCATTAGGATAAGCAAACATGTTTTAGATATCAGCCCTGATGCCTGAACATCAGCTCAGACCTCTTTCAGGTGCTCTGTCGGACCCTGAAATTGGCTATCATTTCATCTGTTTTAAACCTGTAAGCAAAGTCCAATTTCTAACCAAATTAGTGGATATTTTCCAAATAGTATTAATGTTGATGTTCAAACTATATAATTCATCTTTGGAATTTTGTTGCTGTCTATTTCTGCTTTTTCCCTTGTTTACGTATCCTCCAAACAGATCTCATTTCCCCTGATCTGGTTGCTTTAGCGGCTTTCCTGGATCTCACTTTTCCCAGTCTGGATCCATTGCCCATTAACCTGATCTTACTTCCAATGTTCTTCACTGAACCATGACCTTCTGAAATTCCCATCTCCTTAATTGAATTTTATTTCTCTTGATTCAGATTTTCAGATTTCCTGATCTTACTACCTCATGGAATTGCAGTCCTCTCTATGTGCATCAAACAAAAACAAGTAGCCTTGTCTGCTGCAGGGAAGCCCCTCGGTGTGTTACGAATTCTACACTCACTGATATAATGGCACCAATAACATGTGAGAAACCCTTGTGATGTTTGTCTCAATCCAATCTGTCAGCATATGCAAACCAGAGGAAAGTGTGAACTCTCTAACAGAGGCCTGGGTTACATCCATGGTGCCTGAGCTGAAGGAGGTCTCAAACTGGCTTTTTGCACACCAGGCCCCTGTTCCTCTCCTGCTTGTACCTCCACCACTTTCTGCTCAACTCTCTTTGTTCAGCCAGCACAGGCATTCTCATTCCACTCGCTAAGGTAATCCCCAGGGTAGAGGCATTTGAACTGACACTTGGAAGATAGGCATGAGTGATATTAACTGCTGTGCGGCACCGAAGATGTTTGCCCCCCAAGGCTGGCTGAGGCTGCTTCTATTCCACACCTAGAGAAAAAAAAACAAAGATACTTTATGAAAGTTGAATCAAAATTGAAATAAATTTCATTAGCGTTTGGCACACCTTTATATTGTCTGAGCATGTGGAGTCATTGGACAAGTAGCAAAATGTATAGCAAGCTGGCTCCAAAACAGAAAACTGAGAGTCGGGGATTGAAGGTAGTTACTCAGATTAGCAAAAGGTGGGAAGTGAAGTTCCTCAAGGATTGGTGCTGGGGTCGCAGTTGTTCATGATTTACATAAACAATTTGGGCTCAGGAATTGAAATACAATTTCAAAATTTGCAGATGACACCAAATTGGTGGGTGGGCAGGCAGGGAGGGGTTGTACTTAACACAGGGGAGGACTATAACAAAATACAGGAAGATAGTAATAAAAAGTGAGCATGTCATTGGCAAATGAACTTCAGTGAAGACAAGTGCGAAGTGTTACAGTTTTCTAGGAAGAAGAAGAAGGTCACATACTCCTTGGAAAATCAGTGTTTAACTGGGGTTGAGAAACATGGGGATCTGGGAATACAGATACACTAATTACTAAAAGTAGCAGCACAGGTTAATAAGGTCATAAAAAAGCAAGCAATGTGCCAGGTTTTATTTCCAGAGGGATTGAATCATTGAATGAGCATAGCACAAAAAGAGGCCTTTGGCCCATTGAGTCATGCTGATTCTCTGCAAGAGCAGCTCAGCGAGTCCCACTTCCCTGTCCTTTCCCCTTCAGAATCTTATCCGATTACCTTTTGAAAACCATGATTGTATCTGTCTCCACCAGCCTTTTCAGGCAGTGCATTCCAGGACCTAACGACTTGCTGCATAAACAAGTTTTTTTTTTCATGCCGCCGCTGTTTCTTTTGCCAATCACTTTAAATCTGAGCCCTCTGGTTCTTGAATCTTCCACCAACAGAAACCATTTCTCTCTGTCTACTCTGTCTAAACCCCTCATGATTTTGGACACCTCTATTAAATCTCTGCTCAATCTGGTCTTCTCTAAGAACAACTGAAGTATCTCCAGTCTATCGACGACCCTCATCCCTGGAACCATCCTCACCAATCTTTTCTGCACCCTCTCTAAAGCTCTCACATCCTTTCTAAAGTGCAGTGCTCAGAATTGGACACAATTCTTCAGTTAAGGCCGAACCAGTGTTTTATGAAATTTTATCATAACTTCCTTAAATTTGTACCCTGTGCCTCAATTTATAAAGTTTAGAATTCCATATGCCTTTTTAACCACTTTCTCAACCTGCCCTGCCACCTTCAGTGATTTATGCATATAATCCCCCATGTTTCTCTGTTCTTTAGAATTGTAGCCTTTAGTTTACATTGCTGCTCCTCTTTCTTCCAACTAAAATATCACTTCAAGCTTCTCAGTGTTAATTTGCCATTGGTTCATCAACCTGCTTGCACGCTGTCCAATAATCTCTGGATTATTACCTGAGTTACGTTCAAATTGGCATAAGGCAAATAAAATTTGAGAGATGAATGTGTGGCTCAAAGACTAGTGTGGGAGAAGGGGGCTCTAGTCAGAGAACAGCAAAAAGGAACAGGGTGAAAAAACCTATGAGTACACCAACAGCCAATCACAGAGATAACAAAAAAGGCAAAACAAAAGGCTCTGTATGTGACTGCGGGTAGCATTCATAATAAAGTAAATGAATTGATAGTGCACATTGAAGTAAATAAATATGATCTAATAGCCATTAAGGAGACATGGCTGCAGGATGACAAGGATTGGGTCCTGAATATTGAGGGGTATATGACATTCAAGAAGAATAGGAAGCTAGGTAAAGGTGGAGGGATAGCACTGTTGATCAAAGATGGCATTGGTACAATAGTTAGAGATGACCTTGGCTCAGGAGATCTGGATAGAGGATCACTTTGGGTGGAGATGAGGAATAGTAGGGGAAAGAAGTCACTCGTGAGAGTAGTCTACAGGCCCCCCAATAGCAACCACAATTTAGGACAAAGTGTACAAGAATAAATATTAGGTGCTTGTGATAAAGGGATGGCAATAATCATGGGTGATTTTAATCTATATATACATTGGAAAAATCAGATTGGCAGTAATAGCCTGGATAAGGAGTTCATAGAATGCTTCCAAGATAGTTACTTAGAGCAGCACATTCTGGAACCAACCAGAGAGCAGGTTATATTAGACTTGGTATGGTGTAATGTGACAGGATTAACTAATGACCTCAGAGTAAAGACACCCCTAGGTAGCATTGACCACAATATGATTGAATTTTACACCAAAAGGGACAAGAGTGGGTCTAAGACTACTATTTTAAACTTAAATAAGAGCAACTATGTGGGCATGAAAGCTGAAGTGAACCGGGATACTAGGCTAGGGGATAGATCAATAGAGAAGCAGTGGAAGACATTTAAGGGGATATTTCAAAATACCAGAATAAGTATGTTCCTCCAAAAAGAAACATTCTAAGGGGAGGAACCACAATTCATGTTAACTAACAAAGTTCAGAAAAGCATCAACCTTAAGGAAAAAGCAAACAGCTGTGCAAAGATGAGTGCAGGTCAGATGATTGAAACATAGAAACGTAGAAAGCAGGAGTAGGTCTTTTGGCTCTTCAAGCCTGCTCCAACATTCAATATTATCATGGTTGATCCTCTATCTCAACGACATACTCCTGCACTCTCCCCATACCCCTTGACACCTTTAGGGTCTAGAAATTTATCTATTTCCTTCTTATATACATTCAGTGCCTTGGCCCCCCACAGCCTTCTGTGGTAGAGAATTCCACAGGTTCACCACCCCCTGAGTGAAGAAGTTTCTTCTGATCTAGTCCTAAATGGCCTACCCTGTACCATGAAACTGTGACCCCTTGTTCTAAACTCCACAGCCAGAGGAAACATCATCTCTACATCCAGTCTGTCCAGGCCTGTCAGGATTTTATGCATTTCAATGGGACTCCCCCTCATTCTTCTAAACTCCAGTGAATACAGGCCTAGTCAACCCAATGTCAGGAAGATATAATAATGTTATTGGAATTTATTGTAAAATAGTGATATCTGTGTTTACATGTGTGTGTGTGTGTGTGTGCACGTGTGTGTGTCTGAGATTAATTGGATTAAAGCTAGCTGGTCTGAAGGCTTTGATGTAAACATGGGGGAAATTTAGAATGTAAGGTATAAAAGAATATTTGCATTTTTAAATAAACCAGACTTGATTATTTTCAAAGGAGGGGTGAAATGTGTCACCTACCCAGGTGAAGTTTAGAAAGAGTGTGTTTATTTTTCCCAAAGATGACTGGTAAAACTTAGTGCTTTGAAAGATTTTTACTGTCAGAAAGATAGGGCAGAATTTTACAAGCTGGCGAGCAGGGGTGGGTCCCGCTCGCTGACACGTAAAATGATGCGCGGTGACGTTGGGGGAACTCCCGATGTTACCGCGCGCAATTTAAATTTTCAGGAAGGCGGGAGCGAAGCCAAATCAGCTGTGCGCCTGCTGACCTGCCATAGCCAATTGAGGCCATTGACAGGGTCAATTAAGTAATTAAGGGGCCTGCCTGTCCAACCTTAAGGTTGGTGGGTCGGCCAGGAGCCCCAGCGGGAACTAGAGAAAACATGAAACCTCATCCACGGGCGGGATGAGGTTTCATGTAGGCTTTTAAAAATTTTAATAAAGATTTTGTAAAAATTATGGAGATGTCCCAACTCATGTGACATTGGCACATGAGGGGACATGTAAAGGAAATTTTATTTTTCTATTTTTGTCTTTTTGACATTTAGAGCCAATCTCCCTGAGGCAGCACTTAGCCTCAGGGAGATGAGTGCGCTCTTTTGTGTGCCTGCGCAAAAGAGTGCACTCTCGATTTTGGGATTCCCCCCCACCCCTCGCCACACAGGGAGCACATTGCGCTTCTGTGCGGACGTCACGCCGGGTGGGCCTTAATTGACCCGCCCGTGTAAAATGGCGGCGCACCTCCGATCGGGGCCACCGATCGGAAGCGTGCCCATACGCACCCGCCCATCAACAAAACCCCCAAGGGGGGGAAAATTCAGCCCATAAAGTCCAAAGACATAGTGGAACAATGGAGATTTGCATTCAAAGGGGAAAATATGTATAAAGGAGCAAAGGCTGTGTGTAAGGGTAGGTATTTTTAAGATCGAACATGTTTGAAAAGCCTTCAGCATCTATGCCTCAAGCTACTGCCTTCAAAGAGCTGAAGTTAAAAAAAACTCACTTTGAATTTGACTGGTTCAGGGTAATATGTTTCTTTGCCTGGGTCCTGGGTCTTTTAAGATCTATGTGCCTTACTGTTGCCTTAACAAAAGTGCAGCTGGGAGTTCGATTGATTAGGGGATTTAGAAGTTTTCACATTCGTAATTTGTAGATCTGTGTATGTGCTTAGAGGTCATTTTTCTTATTAATAAATGTTTAATCTAGTTTTGTGAACACCTATAAGACTTGGTGGTATTATTACTACTGAATTCAAGGCATGCATCTCAAAATTTATACAAATTGCAGTTGTTTCAAGTTCCCCTTTAGGATTTTAAAAACTCAGCATTTAACATTAACTGTGCCATAACACCAATCTCTTCTCATACAACAATCCTGCCATCCCAGGAATCAGTCCAGCAGCAATGACTCAAAGGTTAATCAGGAGAACAAAATTAGATTATGAGAGGAAGTTAGCTAGAAATGCAAAAACAGATAGCAAGAATTTCTAAAGGTATTTAAAAAGAGTAAGTAAAGTGAGTCTTGGTCCTTTAGAGAGTGAGAATGGGGAGTTAATAGTTAATGGTAGATAATAAGGAAATGACGGATGAATTAACAAATATTTTGCTTCTATCTTCAATATAGACTGTACAAAAAAACATTCCAGTAATAGCTGTAAATCAGGAGGTAGAAGGGAGAGAGGGACTTGGTGAAATTACAATCAGTAGGGAAGTGGTACTGAGCAAACTGATGGAGCTGCAAGTCTCCGGGTCCTAATGGACTTCATCCTAGGGTCTTAAAAGAGTTACCTAATGAGGTAGTAGATGCGTTGGTGTTAATTTTCCAAAATTCCCTAAATTTTGGAAAGGTTCCATCAGACTGGAAAGTGGCAAATATAACCCCTCTATTCAAGAAGGGAGGCAGAAAACAGGAAACTATAGGCCAGTTAACTTGATGTCTATCATGGGAAAGGTGTAGAATTGATCATTAAGGAGGTTGTAGCTTAGAAAAACTTAAGATAATTAGGAAGGGTCAGCATGGTTTTGAGAAAGGGAAATCATGTTTAACCAATTTATTGGAGTTCTTTGAAGGAGTAACATGCATTGTGGATAAAGGAAGGCCTGTAAACATGCTGTACTTGGATTTCCAGAAGGCATTTGATAAGGTGCCACAAATATATGGTTGGTCCATCTCAGTTTGTAGTCAATGGTGACCCCCAAGAAGCTGATAGTGGGTGATTCAGCAATGGTAATGCCATTGAATGTCAAGGAGAGATGGTTGGGTGCTCTCCTGTTGGAGATGGTCATTCCTGCTTTTGTGTGGTATGAATGTTATTTGTCACTTAGCAGCCCAAACCTTAATAATGTCTGGGTCTTGCTGCATATCAACATGGACTGCTTCAGTATCTGGGGGCTGAGGAATGGTGCTGAACATTGCATAATCAGCCGTGAAGATCCCCACTTCTGACCTTATGACGGAGGGAAGGTCATTGTCATCCTGTCAACCATAGTGAGAGAGAATCCTTAGTTGAAGTAAAAGGAAGACATATCAGAGGTGCTGGTATGGAAATTTGCATCATCACAACAGATGACCACCTTGGAGTCTCCTTAACACCTAAGGTATCTGGGGAGAACTGCTTTTGAGATGTTTCCACTTATGGGCAAGACCAGAGCTAGTGGTCATAAATATATGATAGTCACTAATAATTTCAATAGAAAATTCAGGAGAAAGCAGGGAGTGATTAGAATGTGGAACTTGCTACCACAAGTGGTTGTTGAGGTGAACAGCATAGATGCATTTATGGGGAAGCTAGCTAAGCACATGAAGGAGGTAGAAATAAAAAAAGATATATTGAAGGGATTGGAGGAATTGGGGTGGGAGGAAGCTCATGTACAGCATAAACACCGACATGGACCCGCCAGACCGAATGCCCTCTTCTGTGCCATAAATATTTTGTAATACTTTGTAACTTTATAATATGCATTGGTAGCAGCAATTCAGTGCATGAGTGTACTGAGTGAAAATAAAGAGGATGATAAAAATATGTACCAACTGCTTGTTTGTGTTTTTTTTTTCTCCATCCTTCATCTCTTCTACAGCCTCCATGCTAAGTATCTAGAGCACTGCCTTCTGAAATTAACGGAGGGGCAGGTATGAAGCAAATCCTCTTGTATAAGTCCACTCGAGAGAAGCAGACTTTAGAAGTTCACACTATTAGGAGAGCATCAAGGAATAAGTTAGGATCATTGTAGATGTAAGTGTAGGTGTGATAACACGAACATGCATCATGCTGCTACATTGGTAAGAAAGGAAAGGCAGAATTATAGGTAGCTGCTAAGAATTTCCAGGATGCCCTATTGCTAAATGGAAATGCATGGTAAGCATTAACATGAGTGACGGATAATGTGAGGAGCCTGAAACAGTGCAAATATGTGGCATGCATACTTTGGTAACATGTTTAACATAATGTAATGGTCTTTGGACCAACCTTTGTAGACCTTATAAAGTCCTTGAACTTTTTGCTAATTTGCACCCATTTTCTTTGCATATTTCTTTCAGAGCTGGCATGTGTAACTGTCTCCTGCCACGTATTTCACTTCTGTACGGCTTTTACCCTTTAGTGCTACAATGTGATAGCCCACCTGAGCCAGTGCTGTTCCAGCAGCATCTCTGAGCTAGTGTTGGAAAACCTTTGCCTCTGCATGCTGCTTTTTCAGCTGTTGCCATGTAACAAAACTCATGTCCAAAAACCCCATGGGCTTTAAGACTCAGTTCAGTTTTTAAAGCCCACAGCAATCAAAATCTGCCTCCACTATCAATGTTAAACATGTGGAGGGTTCACTTCTTTAATGTCCACCTGCAGGCTTCAGAAGTTTACGTCAAATCAAATTGGTGAATGTAAAGCCCTGATCTGTGTCCAGGCTGGAAACCTTACACTTGTGTATTTGTTAGGCTTTTGAGAAGGTAATTAAACAAGTTGAAGCAGAGATTTTTGGGAAGTCTCGCCATTACGATAACACATTAACATTGTATGGCATGATTAATTCATAAAAATACAGTAATTTATGGAGTAAAAAAGACAGCAGACCTCAATATCAAAGGGAGAGGTCTATCGGATTACATGAATTTCCCAGCCATGGGATTGTTGACTTCCCCAGAGTACAGGGAACTGCCAATGGGAACGACAAGCCATTGAAGGAAGCCAGGAAGTGGCTGATGGCTCGAGTAAATAGACAGTGCTAGCCACCAGATCCCTCCATCCACCTTGGCACTCCATCAGCAGAACTGAAGTGGATCAGGGAGCTCAGCATGTCGACATGCAATAATTCTTCAATGTGGTGCAAACAGGGCAGGTAAGATTCAAAGTGATACAATCTATTTAGTGCAATGATTTAATCAAAAACAGTTAACAAATGCAGATGAGAAAAGGAAACTGTACAAGAAGTATTGCAGATTTTTATAAAAGTGCAAAAAAAAGTTACAGACCTTTACTAACAGTGACAAGCAAGCAATCTACTGTAAAGATGTATATATCACTCCCTGTGAACTGAGAAGCAGTGGTAACATTGTCTGAGTCAGCTTAAAAGTAATGATTTGTTTTGATAGTACTGCTCAACCTTTCCTGTGAGAACAATTGGTAATGAAGACTTGCTTAAAAATAATTCAATTTTTCAAAGAATCAGTAGTTGCAAACAACTTCTTATAGATTGATTATTAGCCGTAGTGCACAAAGTATCATAGGCATCTCTCTCCATTAGCGAGAGACAATTGTTTATATATAGCCTGAGGGGCATCACTCAGCAAGCATGGGGCAAGTTGAGGAGGCAGGCCTCCATGAACTACCCACAGATGGTATGGGGATTGAACTCACATGTTGGCATCATAAACGAGCACATGAACATACGAATTAGGAGCAGGAGTAGGCTACTTGGCCCCTCGGGCCTGCTCCACCATTCAATAAGATCATGGCTGATCTGATTGTAACCTCAAACCCACATTCCTGCCTACCTTTAATAACCTTTCACCCTCTTGTTAATTAAGAATCTGTCTAGCTCTGCCTTAAAAATATTCAAAGACCCTGCTTCCATCGCCTTTTGAGGAAGAGAGTTCCAAAGACTTGCTACCCTCTGAGAGAAAAAAAAGTTCCTCATCTCTGTCTTAAGTGAACTACCCCTTATTCATTCTAGCCATCTAGCCAACTGAGCTAACCCACCTAATAGGTAAGGTAATTAGCCATCATCCACAAGGGATCTCTTTCTTTTAGAGAAAGACAAGTGGTTATATGGCTCAAGGGACACCATTCTCCATCAAGCATGGGGCAAGGTGATGGGGAAGGTCTCAATGAACTAATACAACTATTATGGGGCTGGAACCCACATTGTTAGTGTCGTTCTGCACCACAATCTAGCCACCTAGCCAACTGAACTAACCAACACCAAATTATAGAATTATAAATAATAATAATAACAAAAAGTGTAATAAATAGTACAATTGAATCAGGAAAACAACAACAGCAATGAGAAGAACAATTAGAAAAGCATGTGAAACTAAGGGCAGAACTTTCTGCCTACCAGGCGGGCGGGCCCGACCCAATCTTTGGTGGGTGGGGAGCTGATCCCCGCCGGAGAAGCGGGCCATGCCGCTATTTTAAGTGGGTGGGCCAATTAAGGCCCGTCCAGCGTGATGTCCGGCGGGAGGCGCTATGCGCTCCCTGTGCGGGCGGGGACGATTCCCCAAATGCGAGAGTGCGCTCTTTTGCGCATGCGCATGAAAAAGCACACATCTCCCTGAGGCTAAGTGCTGCTTCAGGGAGATCGCTGACAGTTGTATAAACATTAAAAATAGAAAAAAAAATCCTTAACATGTCCCCCTAATGTCACATGAGATGAGACATGTTAATAAATTTCACCAAAACTTTATTAAACTTTTTAAATCCCTACATGAAACCTCATCCTGCCGGTGGATGAGGTTTCGTGTTTTTTCTATTCTCTGCCAGGACTCCTGGTCTTCCCACCAATCTTAAGGTTGGACGGGCAGGTCCTTTAATTGTTTTAATGATCCTGTCAATGGCCTCAATTGGCCATTGACAGGTCAGTGGGCCCGCAGCTGATTTGGCTGTGCCCCCGCCTTCCTGAAGATTTAAATGGGGCGGGATGACATCGAGGGTTCCTCCCAATGTCAGCCCGCATCATTTTGCTCGTCAGCGAGCGGGCACCGCCTCCTGCTCACCAATGGCAAAATTCAGCCCTAAGAGCCTATAAGCTTGCCTTTAGGGTCAGCTGTGAGTGAGACTGAGTGGAAGGGAATGGGATTAAACAGATGATGCTGTCATGGTTAACAAAAATGGCTGAATAGCTGTCTCCTGTTTCTTTGTTTATAACTAACCAGCCATAACATCAGAGAAAAGCAAAGCAAATCCTGAAGATTTGAAATGCATTCTAAGTTGAATTTTGGTATTTCTGATGCGCTTGGGCTGTTATCCTATATTCCACTTTCAGGTCCTGACCACCCTGATCTGCATTTCTAAAAATATTCTGTTTTCACCCATAGAATACCGTCAATCTATCAAAAAATCGTCCTCTTTCTATTAATTCTATTACCATTTCTATAGCTGTACTGGCACCAACTGTGGAGCTGGCTGAAGCATAGAACCGTCCTTCTCTGTAGTGATAAAGAGGATGCATCATCGTATGTTTGCCATCAATTGGATCATTGATGCCAAAAATTTGAATCATAAACATGCAATTGTCCTTTAGATTCAGAATTGTGTTATAAAAACTGTCCGCGATCCTGCTTGCTTGTCCCCAGTGCACACCGAGGCCAGTGTATCAGTTGGAATTTCTCCACAACATGTGGGAGCTTTAAGCTGAACAAGAATGGCCAGGGGGCATGAGGGTGGTTGCGGGGGTGGTGTGCATTTGAAAGCATTTTGGCTAAAAGCTATCGTTGGAAAATGTTTCTTTGTTGAACCTATTAGGATTGGAGCTGGCTCCAAGCAGAAGTTCCAGGCTTGTACTGAACATTTATTTTAATTTGCTAATCAGTGGCAGCTTACACTATCATATGGGCTCTATTAAATAAATCGTCTTGGGTACATAGTCAGACACAATCTCTGTTCTGTTTACTTATGTTGTAAAAGAGCAGTCAGCTTCACGTCAAACATTGTTGGTGCTCCTGGGACATCTCGTTTGTGAACATTGCAAGGGAATTAATAACTCAGCTGAAAGTTTGGAATCCACCTTCCCATGTTTTTATTAGTACAGGCTATCAGAAATAAAATACATTGGGCTCTGAACACAAATCAACTTTTTATAAGGAGATATAGTTCCACATTGTGCTTCCTTGGTGAATAACTAGTCCAATGCTGATGAGTGGAGAGAGATGTGATAAGGTGCTAGATAAATACAAGTTCTTTCATTCCAGAGGTAGAAGTACAGTAGCTGAACTTTCAGAAATTAATAAAACAACATTACCTCAGCATTTGGCCCTATTCCATCACACAACACAACCCTGTATTTATCTTTAGCTAGGATACACTGCAAAGTGGAAAACTTGTTCTCTACTCCTGCCTATGGTCATAAAGGGGGGTTGGGGGGGTGGGGTGGGTGGGGGGGCTGGGGAGATTGAATTTTTCCTGTTGTACGTATGTACGTATGTTTGCAAGCATGAGAACTCAATCAAATTCCATTAGAGTTTCCATCATTTCATTTTCCTTGACATAATTACCTCTGTTCAAATCTTGCTTCTTATTACATTTCAGGGCTTTAAAGCTGTAGGAAATGGCTTAAGTGGAATGTGTTATGGAAATACTGCAATTTGACTGTTAATCCTTGATACAGCTGTTTGTCCTGATGTCATATTACTGCAGGGACTACAACATGGAGCCAAATTTGTGTCACTGGAATTACAATCGGAATGGGATTAAACTGTTGGACTGGAATCCTTTCCTGAAATCACTGAATTTTATCAGGGATTAAAAACTTCCACTTTAACTCTTTCCATATATTCCTAACTTCTCCTTCTTTCCAACACATAGTGTCTCATTCCTATCTTATTATCCAAATGCTTCCTTTATCTCCCTCACTCCGTCACCCCCCAGTTTTCTTTCTTTCGATTTATGCTACTCCATTCCACATCTTACGGCATAAGCAAGTGCTGATGTCTCTTGGTGGTACAACAATATTGTATTTCAAATAATGGCAGTATTTATTCTATATTAACGTACAATATTGTGCCAAACCTTCTGTGTACTATTAGTGTCCCTATGCTTTTGCAGAGTAGTGATGTGCAAAAAGGTATATTGAACTGCAGAGATTTAAGTGGAACATAATGGAAATTGGGATCGCCAAGTGAGCCGATGAGATTAATTTGCTGTAAGCTTGTCAGGTGCCTTCCACTCATCCCTTTCCCGCTCCTTTTGAAGCTTTTGCTTCCTAAGCAATGTGTATCATTTGTAGTCTCTCTGTTATGTACCAGGGACCGGTGGCTGTGATAAACTCCTGTCTACTGCTGCTTAAAGGCCTTCAACCTCTACCTACGAACAATCTAATAAACCAGCACGAACCCCAGAAACTTTGTGAGATATTGGCCCAGAATTTCTGGAACTGCACTATTTGAAAATATGCTGTAAATTACCTTTGTTTCATGCTGTTATGTGGTACTATTCGCTTTGCTCATGAACTGATTGCACGCTTATCTGTCAGCAGGTGAGTTGATTACAATATACAGCAGATGCAGAGACCAATATGAAATGAAGCACATACTAACTATTTACACAGACAACAGAGCACTAACATGATGTATGCTTCTCCAACCAGAACCCACTCTAGACTAACACTAACATGGTAGCCCGTGCTATACAGCTACTGGGTCTTACAGTCACATGGTCAATCTGCTCACATTCTCTTAAAGGTGTATTACATCTCAGATTACCACATCCCTCCCCCTTTACTTGAAAATACATTTTACAATATATTAACTATTTACATAAGTAAACTATTTATAAATTCAATCTCTCGGGAGGCTTTTTTAAACGTGTTGACTGTCGTACTTCTCCGACTTCAGATGGTTTATCTGAGGCCTCTCTCTCAGGAGTTATCTGTCCACCAGGCTCCTCAGTAGGAACCTGTAAGTTTGCCTCTTCGAGTCTCTCAGGCTCAACGGGTCCTACAGGTACTTCCAAAGCAATAGGAGTTCCTTCTACCTGTGGTGTCGACACCAACGGGAATGTTTGGCGGACTTTTTCTTGTGGATCTGTTTCCCGTTTCCTGAGGTGATCTACATGTCTCTTGATTTTCCGAACTTCAACCAATATATGGTAAGACGGGGGCCCTGTCTCAGCACTGACTTCACCTGATAGCCATTTGGGCCCATCTCCAAAGTTCTTTGCAAAAATTCCTTTTCCAACAGTGAAGTTTTTTTCATGACTGTGGTAATCGTGTTCATTTATCTGGGCCTCCTGACTTATCTCTACCCTCCCCCCTAAACTTGGCCTTATGAGGCTCAAACGTGTTCTGAGACATCCCTTCATTAATAACTCTGCGGTACCGATGGTTGTATGTGGTGTAGTCCTATAGCTGAGCAGGAAATGTGATAACTTCATTGCCATAGGGACCTCGATTTTTCATTCCGGCCTTGAAGGTCTGGACTGCCCCCTCAGCCAACCCATTGGATGTAGGGTGGTATGGCAAGATCTTGACATGTGTTATGCCACTGACAGTTGTAAATCTTTGGAATTCCCCGCTAGTAAATGCCGTTCCATTATCAGACACTATTATCTCTGGTAAACCGTGTATCGCAAAACTCTGATGCAATCTGTCTATGGTGGCGACAGGTGTGGGTGGTCTCACCTTGTATACATCCATCCATTTGGATTGGGTGTCGATAAGTAAGAGGAACATTGTGCCCAAAAAAGGCCTCATGTAGTCAATGTGGAGGTAGACCCATGGCCTTCCTGGCCATTCCCAAGGATGCAGTGGAGCAGGAGGGGGCAATTTCTGAACCTCTTGGCACTGCATGCAGCTCCTGACCATGTTTTCGATTTCAGTGTCCATCCCTGGCCACCATAAATAGCTGCGCACCAACATTTTCATTCTGGAAATGCCGGGGTGAGAGCTATGCAATTGTATTAATAATAGTTGTCTTCCTCTGAGAAGCACAATGACTCTCGCTCCCCACAGTAAGATGCCATC
Source organism: Cetorhinus maximus (assembly GCF_964194155.1). NCBI lineage: Eukaryota > Metazoa > Chordata > Chondrichthyes > Lamniformes > Cetorhinidae > Cetorhinus > Cetorhinus maximus. The sequence continues at coordinate 33,809,386 of NC_135879.1, forward strand.
CTGGCAGGTAAGCTCGTGTCTCCTGTTAAAATAGGGCTTCATTTCGTCCGACTTTGGCTCGTTAGACCAACCCTGCAAAATCTGTTCCCTGACATAAGACAGAACTGGATTGTGGTTGGTCCATTCTCTGATCTGTTTGGCATTCACTGGTGATGAATCCAGAAAATTTAATAACAAGACAAGTTTTTGAGGGATGGGAACATTCACATTGCTGTCCTTCAGGGGTAATCAGCTCAGTGCGTCGGCATTGGCACTCTGGCTTACCAGCCGGTGAATAAAAGTATGTTTATAAGCAGCTAGAATCAGTGCCCACCTTTGGGAGTGTGCTGAGGCAGTTGGGTGTATTGCCTTATCTTCCCCAAACAAGCCTAGTAGTGGCTTGTGATCAGATACAATTGTGAAATGGCGACCATGGATATATTGGTGGAATTTCTTAATGCCAAATACAATGGATAAGCCTTCTTTCTCTATTTGTGAGTATCTTCATTCTGCCACACCGAGGGCAAAATTTTTAGCTTGGCGGGCGGGTGTACGCCCGACCCGCTTCAGCATAAAATGACGCGCTTTGACATCGGGCGAGCGTCCCAACGTCAACATGCAGTCGCGTGATATTTCATTCGGTGGGCCCGTGCCAGGGACAGCAGAGCACCCGCTGACAATTAAAAGGCCTGTTAAGCCCATTAACAAGGTTATTAAATTAAATTTTTCGCTGCCCGTCCAACCTAACGGTTGGCGGGGAGGCGAGAAAGGCCAAGCGGCCCACGGGCGGGATGAGGTTTCCTAAAACAAATAAAAATAAAATAAAATATTTAAAATTTAATTAACAACATGTCCCTGCTCATGTAATAGAGTCACATGAGGGGACATGTTTTATTACATTATCCATTTCTTTTTTTTTGAAAATGCTTCATCTCCCTGAGGCAGCTCTGTGCCTCAGGCTGATTAAGAAGTGCACATGCGCGCGCTTGCACAAAGGTCACGCTCGCCCCACTCGCACAACCCCATTTAATTGGCCCGCCAGCATGAAATCGCCTTCCAGCCTCGATCACGGGTGGCAGTCGGCTTCCTGACCGCCCCCACCCACCCCCGCCCGACAAGGGCAAGATTCTGCCCTGAGTGTCCTTGAGACGTAACCAATGGGTCGTTCAGAGCTACCCGCCATCCGGTGGGAGAGTACTGCCCTCCTCCGTAAGTGGATGCATCGCAGGTTAAAATCAATTCTTTCTTTGGGTCGAAATGTGCCAACAGGGCTGATGAATGTAGTAACTGCTTTACTACCGTAAAAGCCTGTTGTTGTGGGGCCTGCCAAGTCCACCTGTGGTTTTCCTTGAATAACCCGTATAATGGAGCCAGTACTGTTGACACATTTGGGAGAAAATGGCTGTAGTAGTTAACCATTCGCAAGAAGGACTTGAGCTCTGTGGCATTTCTCGGGGCTGGCACCTCATGAATAGCTCTCACCTTGTCTTCTACTGGGTGAAGGGCCTGCAACTCGAGCCTATGACCCGGGTAAATCGCTTCTTTTGCTTGGAAGATATTTTTCCCTATTCAAGCATGCTCCGTCTTATGGGAAATGCTTCAACACCTCTTCCAAGTTCGCCAGGTGTTCTTCATCATTAGCTCTGTAACTAGGACAACATCAAGCTAAACCATCACATGGGGTAGGCCTTGGATAAATTTTCAATAGTCCATTAGAAAATGGCACAAGCTGATGTGACTCCGTAAGGTAACCTGGGATACTGGTATAACCCCCTATGTGTGTTGATAGGCACAAAATCCCAAGAGACTTTTTCTAGCTCGACTTGCTAGTAAATGTGGCTTATGCCGAGTTTTATATATGCGGCTCCCTCTGGCGGCTTGGAGTACAATTCATCAATTTTTAGTATAGGGTGCCTATCAAATCTGGCCACTTTGTTAATGGTCAACTTGTAGTCCCTGCATATTCGCACACTCTGGTCAGGCTTTAGTACTGGAACTATGGGCACTGCCCATTCGGAAAATTGTACAGGTTGTAAAACTCCCAACCTTTCCAGCCTGTCCAATTCAATATCCACTTTTTCTCGTAATACATAGGGGACTGGCCCCACCTTCAAGTATCTGGGGGTTGCTCCAGGATTCATGTGGATTTTAGGTTGCAGCCTCTGAATCTTCCCAAGCTCTTCCCTGAACACAGAAGAATATTTCTGTAATAATTCTTACAGATCTTTCATCCTGAGTTGAAAAATCTCAGTCCACTCCAACTTTATTTCCTTAAGCCAGTTCCAACCAAGTAGAGTTGGACCTTCCCCTGCTACCACTATCAAGGGTTGGTCAGCAGACTGGCTTCCATATTGTACCAGAACCTTGCATATACCTCTTATTGTATGTTTTTGCCAGTATATGTCTTTAGTCTAGTATGTGAGTTTTCCAGCTTTAGTGAGTGGCCTCCTCCATTCAGATACTTAAACGTGTGCTCCCCTATTACTGTCGTGGATGCGCCTGTATCCACCTCCATTCTAAGGGGTTTCTCTGTTGACTTCTACTGTCACGTAGATTGGCTCTGTTTTACCCACTTTTATGTTGTGTAGCAAGTAAATACCTGACTTCATTTCTTCTGGTTCCTCCACTATATAAATTTCACGACTTCTGTCTTTTTGTTTGAAATTTTGCCTCAATCCTTCTTTACAATATTGCGTAATATGCCCATTGAGATGGCAGTAGAAGCATTTGGTTGTTTTAAATTGTCATTCATTTGTAGGCTGTCTGGTGCCAGTTCTGCTATTATGAATGTGGTTTTTTTATCCGTTAAGCAATTGCTTTTTGCTGGTCTGCTAATGGCGGCTGTTTCCTGCCTTTCGAGGAGCCCAGCGCTTCCACTCCATTCCTAGCTGGTGCCTCCCTCCCAATGTGAAGAACGGTGTCATTTTGTGCTCCTGTGATTTCTTCTGAGTCCCTGATTGTGCCCTCCATTGCAAGCGACAACTCCAGTGCCTTGTCGAAGTCTAAATTTGTTTCTGACAACAACCTTTTTTGAATGGCGTCTTCAATAATCCCATACACACACATGTCTTAACATGTCATTAATCGATGTCTCGAACTCACAGTGCTCTGTCAGTTGTTTCAACGCTGCTATGTAGCAAGTGAATGTCTCTCCAGGGAGATGACACCTTGAGTTGAGTTTAAAACTTTGCGTTGTTACCGAGGCTGAACGTGGCTTTTCACAAGATTCACCAACTCATCAAAGTTCTTGGAATCTGGGGCGTTGGGTGCCGTTAGACTACAAATTAGGTCGTACATTTTACTACCAAATGTCGATAAGAGGATCGCCCACCTCTTCTCCTCTCCAGATATGTCGTTGGGCAAAAAGAAAAACGCAAGGCGTTCATATAATGTGACCAATCGTCAGTGGTCTGATCAAACGGTCTGATGTGGCCAAGCTGCGGCATACTGGAGGGAAATCACTTCGACGACTGTGGTGAGGGCTGTACTTACAATCGGCCTGCAAGGCACGGCTCATTCACTTCAGTTGAGTTTCCGTTGCTTCCCTTGGTGTCATCGACCGGTCGTGTTTTGCCTCATCGCCAGTTGTTATGTTCCACTATGGGGTCGCTTCGCTCGTGAACCAGTTGCACACTTATCTGTCGGAAGGTGAGTCCATAACAATATACTGCAGATGCAGAGAACAATACGAAATGAAGCACATGCTATTTATTTACACAGACAACAGAGCACTAACATGATGTGTGCTTCTCCAACCAGACTCTACTCTAGACTAACATTAACATTGTAGCCTGCGCTACACAGCTATTGGGTCTTACAGTCACGTGGTCAATCTGTTCACATTCTTTTAAAGGTGTATTACACCTCAGATTACCACACATGCCTTGATCTTCCAGTGCAAATGTATCCCAGAATTTCCTGGAAAAATCTAAATATGCTCCAGCAAGGATAATAGTCAATCTAAGGTCCCAGAAGCCACCTACACCATCTGGATTGATTCACTTGTTGTCATCTCTATCATAGAATTTTGAATTTCAAATCCTTCACTGTGTTAAACTTGATCACCTGCTGAGACCTGCTTGAGTTGCAGAGATGCTCAGCTGCTGCATTCAGAAACAGGACAAAGAAAGGATAGAGATCTTGGTGTTAAGCTGGAGGCTCATATTCCCACACTAAATGAGTCAGAGCAATGTTCCATCGGCACTTGGCTTTGTGTTTCTACAGAACAATCACCAACCTGAGAATCCAACATGAAGTGCTTCTGCTATCTCAGCTCACATCTCAGGCAGGCATTGCTTCACAAGATGCAAAGATGGATCATAGAATGATGAGTTCTGGCACACTCTCCTTTGGATGAGCCTCAACCTTAACCGAGTTAGCCAAAGGTCAGCCCTTAAAGTCTCCTTCACTTTGCCATCTGTGATAGTGTTGGGTCTTCTGCACCCATTTCCTTTTTCAACAAGCTGAAGGCAGTTTTAATGAGTGGATCAAGTCCCTTACAGTCTGACATCTACATCCTTTCACTTCCTGTCTGAGAAGAGTGTGTGGATTTGGGGATAAACAATTTACTCAATTACTGGATTAATAACAGATTTCTGCTCGACTCTAAGCATTCAATTTACTGAGATGGAATCTATTGCACACATTCAATAGGCTAATGCAGCTGATCAAAGTAGATTAGTGAAGACAGCGGATTGTATTTTTACCAGTGATGCTTACAACTTAGATTTCAGAGCTTACAGCCCTTGCCAGTGCCACTCTGGTAGTTCAAATCATTCCTAGAGTTAAAACAATGGGGTTTATTTTTGTTTCCAATAGACATCAAATGATTGATGGACAGATGAATTGGGACACCTGCCCAATGAAATCACTGAGAAGCTTGAAACGTTTTCATGCTCAGGCTTCACTTACATTCTGTTGACGAGTTGCCGGCCCATTTGGAGCACTGGTGGGAGAGCAGATATCCAAAAGGTGTGAACTGTGTGTAAAGTGAGCTTACAACTCTGAAAAGGAGTGCACTTTCTCAGTGGTGGTTTGTTTTTATACACTGTTGTGGAGAACATTGATTTCCAGAGCTCCCAGTTTTCCTGATGCTGCCATAGAGGTGCTACTGGAACAAGTGAGAGGAAGTAGGTCCTGTTTCCATCTGATCGTAAACTAGGGAAACCATTCTCCAAGCACGAAGAAAGATGATGTACCTCAATGCTGGTAGGATTATACCCAGAATCTGGCTGCAGTGTAGAAAGAGGTTAAAAGCTTTGAAGAGGAGAGTCAAGTTGAAACTTTTATCTTCATCTATCTTTTCCTCTGAAAGAAACCTTGCCATACCACACTCTCCTCTACGTGTTATGTCTCGTGGTTCCCAGTTGTTCGAAATAATCACACTTTTAGAGATAGATATTGGAGCTGACATCAAGTGTATTTTTCAGATCTTGTGTTGCAGCATAATACATTGTTAGTTTGGTACACAAACAGTACAATAGTAAGTGATATGGCATCCTGGATACTTATGTATGCATGCACACAATAAAATAGTTCCTAAAGCTTTTCAAGCAATATAACAATATAATATCCCTCTTTCTTTGAAAACATATAATGCCTCTATATATCAATATAACTGTTCCAATCAGTAACTTTTATATATTATGTCTAAACTCAAGATCAACTTTTATAACAAAACTGAACATCTTAAGAGTATTTTATAGCTTCTTTTCTTTTCCTCAAAAACATTGTGCACTGTATCACTTACAGTAAAATGTCTTGCCACTTATTCTGAACTAACGCAGTGTACTGCAGTCAGTCTTTGGCCTGGTCGTACCCCTCAAGCTCTGCATTACGATCCTCTTACGTTTCTCTTTCAACCTCTCTGTGCACCCGCCCTCCACCAGTTTTTCATCTTCTTGCTGTGCCTGCTCTGCTTGGCTTCTTTCTTTTCATATCTCCTCTTCTTCAAATGCTCCAGCATTTCTTGCAGTTTGTTATTGGTCTGCAGTAAATCATGCTCCGACTATGATATACTGTTAAGCTGCATCCGCAGTTCACTAATTTTCTGTCTGAACTCAAAACTTTTATTCTTTTCTTTCTCAAGTTCTCCTATCTGTGCTCTTGAAATTTTGGCTGGGATTTTCCGGTCCTGCCTGCTGGGACGTTCCCACTGTGGCGGGGGGGACCGGAAAATGCCGGCCTCTGACTTGAGGTTCAGCATTTCCTTCTCAGGTGCCTTCTCTGCTAATAGTGCAGCTGGCAATTTCTCTTTATGCTCCTTTTTTAGCATACCATGTTATGTCCCACTCAGCCTTCAGGCTTTCCTGGTGACTAACTTTATTCTCTAGTTCTAACTTTTTTATCTTGGAGTGCTGTAACTTTCTGGAAATCTTCTTTAGCTACCTGAACTTTCCAAATTAGCTCTCTTTCCATTTCTGTCAAGGGTTCTTTGCATCTTTCAATACTGGCCTTGAGAATTTCAATACCTGACTGTAACCCATTCATTTCCCAGAAGGAAAAAAAACAGTTCGGACCAGCACTCTTATTTCCCAGTTTTTACTGGTGTTCTAATTTAAAGTGCCCAAGACCAGATCAGACCAGTAATTCTTATTTCCCCATTTTTACTGTTTTTTTTCGTTCTGGGTGGGCTTTGCATGTTATTTCTCACAATGATGAAACTTACCCAATCTGTAAGCTCCGTGACTCTGCCCATCACTTTCTTTTCCTCCATCACACTTTCAAGCTTTCCTTTTAGTTCCATTGGTAATCTACATGGGGAGAAGAATCATTGGTTCCTTCTCTGGGTCAATGGTGGAGCGATACTGAAAATCTTCAAAGCACCCAACCGGCTCATAAAAACACTGCAGGTACATTGGGACCAGATCTTTATTACTTCTGATGGGAGTGCACTTTGTCAATGTGTGTTCTACCTTCAACCCTAAGTGATGCCTCCTTCATCTCATGGTTCACTGAGATCAGCTGCAACCCTTCACAACTGTTCAACACCAGGATAACAGTGATGTAGACTTATAAGATTTCCTGCATCTCAATGCACATGAGGCAGACAAAGCACATGTTTACACCTGATTTCGGTGACTTGATTCTTCCTGGAACAGGTCCCTAGCCTGAAGCCAGAGACCATAGCTTGAGGGGCACCATGCCACATCAAGTATGGCTGACCAGAATCTCTCCTGCTCTTATCACATGCCAGAGGTATGTTGGAAGGATTTGCAGGTTGATACTCAACCTGTTTGTCCACGCCATGGAAGCATCTTTCTTGGCCATCAGATCCTGGGGGGTGGGCTCGACACGTGCATCCCAACGTCATCGCGCGGTCTTGCGATATTTCGCTCGGCGGGCGCACAGCCAGAGTCAGCTGCTCGCCTGCTGATATATAAATGGCCTATTAAGGCCATTAAGAAAGTAATTCATGTAATTAGTAACGCTGCCCATCCAACCTTGAGGTTTGTGGGCAGGCGAAAAGCTCAAGCGGCCTTCGCGTTTTTTAGGAAACCTCATCCACGAGTGGGAAGAGGTTTCCTGAAACTTCTATTAGATAAATAAAAAAGTTTTCATAAAAATAAAAACAGGTCCCATCTCATGTGACACAGTCACACGAGGGGACATGTTGAAATAAATTTTTAAATCTTTTATTTAATTATTTTAATATCCATTCAATCTCCCCGAGGCACACTGTGATCTTTCACATGCATGCGCACAAAAGAATGCTGGCCCCAACTCTCCCTCCTCTCCCCACCCCCTGCACAGATAGCACTGAGCTACTGGTCGCGTATTACACTGGGCGGGCCTTAATTGGCCCGGCCGGGTAAAATGGCAGCGCGGAGCCTATCGCCGCCTGCTCCCACCCAGCCCGCCCGCCATAGGAAAAATTCTGCCCCTGGGGTGGGACTCAACTCTGAGCTTCTGGCTTGGAGGATATTGTCAGGGCCCATAGCCTCTGCAGTGTCCAGTGCCTTCAGGCATTTCTTGATACCACATGGAGTGAATTGAATTGACTGGATGCTGACATCTGTGATGCTGGGCATCTCAGGAGGAGGCAGAGATTGATCATCCACTTGGCACCTCTGGCTGAAAATAATTGGAAGTGCTTCAGTCTTGTCTTTTGCACTGATGTACTGGGCTCCCCAATCATTGAGGATGAGGATATTGGTGGAGCCACCTCCTCCTGTTGATTGTTGTCATCCACCAGTCATGACTGGATGTGGCAGGACTGCAGAATTAGGATCTGATCCATAGATTGTGGGTCCACTTATCTATTGCATGCTGCTCCTGCTGTCTGGCATGCAAGTAGTCCTGTATTGAGGCTTCACCAGGCTGACACCTCGTTTTTAGGTACGCCTGGTGCTGCTCCTGGCATGCCCCCCTGCGCTCTTCATTGAACCAGGTAGATGGTAATGGTAGAGTGAGGGATATGCTGGACCATGAGGTTACAGATTGTGGTTGTCTCCAATTCTGTTTCTGCTGATGGCCCACATAACCTCATGGCCGCCCAGTTTTGAACTGCTAGATCTGTTCTGAATCTATTCCATTCAGCACGGTGGTAGTGCCACACAACACAATGGAAGATGTGCTCAGTGTGAGGACAGGGCTTCATGCGGTTGTCACAGTATTGTCATGTGACAGGTAGATTGGTGAGGACAATGTCTAGTAGGTTTTTCTCTCTTGCAGGTTTCCACACATCTGCTGTAGGTCCAGTCTGGTAGAAATGTCCTTTAGGACTCAGCATGCTTGATCAGTAGTAGTGCTACTGAGCCACACTTGATGATGGACATTGAAATCCCCCACCCAGAGTACATTCTGTGTCCTAACAACCCTGTGGTGTTCAACATGGAGAAATACTGATTCATCAGCTAAGGGGAGGTGCAGGTGGTAATTAGTAGAAATCCTTTCCCATATTTGACCTGATGCCATGAGACTTCAGCAGGTCTGGAGTGAATGTTGAGGACTCCCACGCAACGCCCTCTCGACTGTATACCACTATACTCACTGCCTCTGCACTTCTAGTGGGACAGGACATAGCCAAGTATGGTGCTCATGGTGTCTGGGGCATTGGCAGTTAGGAATGACTCTGTGAGTATGACTGTGAGGCTGTTGCTTGACTAGTCTGTGGGACAGCTCTCAGATGTTAGTAAGAAGGACTTTGCAAAGCCAACAGGGCTGGGTGTGCTGTTGTCATTTCTGGTGCCTCAGATAATGCGAGGCAGTCCCACCTTATTTTACAACAGAGTGGCTTGCTGGGTCATCTCAGAGGGCAGTTAAGAGTCAATCACATTACTTTGGGCCTGGACTCACATGAAGGCCATGTAAGGCTGTCAGATTCCTTCCCTGAAGGATATTCATCAACCAGATGGGTTTTTAATGACAATCATTATCCATTACTGAGACCAGCTTTCAATTGCAAATTTTTATTAATTGAAGTTAAATTCCACAGCTGCTGTGGTGGGATTTGAACACCTGTCCCCAAGGCATTAGCCCAGGCCTCTGGATTATTAGTCCCATGATATTATCACTCTGCCACTGTCTGCTCCCCTGCACTTGTGAAGCATCTTGAGATGCTTTATTAGTTAAAGGTGCTGTGTAAGTATAAATTGTTCTTGATATTGGTGAATACTTTGTATCCATTGTCATAGTAAAGAAAGAGGACAAAGTATTAGTGATGGAAAGGAATGCAAAAATAAGTCAAGGGATTGAAATTATTGGAGTAAATACAAGTAAAAATAGTAATGGAGAGTTGTGCGTAAGATAAATATCGCCCCAGGACCATGATGACGAAATAATCATAGTTTTCCAAAGCTCTGTAGATTTGGGAATTGTGCCTATGAATTGGAAAATTTCAAATGTCACTCCATTATTTAAGAGAGAAGGAAAACTGCAGACCTGTCAGTTTAACACCACTTATGAGAAAGTTACTGGAATCTGTCATCAGGGAAAGATTGACTGCGCACTTGAATGGGAATCGGCTAATGAAAAAGAACTATCATGGATTTGTGAAGAACATGTCATGACTGATGAATCAGAGTTAATTTTTTCAGAGGTCACTAACACGATGAATCAGGGATGCTGTCTATGTGTACTTCCAGAAAGCATTTGATTAGGTCCTGCATAAGAGATTATAGGTAATTACTCGGGAGGCAGGAGACAGAGAAGAGTGATAAAGAGAATATACTCTGGCTGGATGTGACAAATGATATTCCCCAGGATACTGCACCGGGCCCTTGGCTTTTCATCATATATCAATAGCATGGATGAAGGAACAGACAGTTGCATATTCAAGTTTTCTTATTACACTAGGTTAGGAGGCCCGGTTAGTCATGCAGGCAAGAGTAGTAAATTGTAAAGGGACGTGGATAAGTTAAGGGAGTTGGGCAAAAATGTGGCAGATGGAGTTCAAGACGGGAAAGTGTGAAGTCATCCATTTTGGATCTAAAAATAAATCAGGACATTTTCTAAATGGCAAGAGCTCATGAATTGTGATGAGTGTTCAG